>NC_137429.1:17460000-19860000 GCF_964374335.1 Astatotilapia calliptera | reverse complement strand
TCTGTGTTTTTGTTCTTTCTGTGTTCCTCTGTGCCTTTGTAGGCTTCTTATAGGTGCGCCCAAAGAAAAAGCACAATCTCTACCGAAAGTCAATGAAACAGGCGCCGTCTACTTCTGTCCCATTACCACCGACACCACTGACTGCTCCAGAATGGACCTGGTTACCTCGAGTAAGATCACTGCGAAGCACTGATGTGATGAAGGGAATGCATGGTTGCAGTGTTGTAGCTGTTTCTGAACTGTTCCATTAAGAGATTTTAGCGAGCTCGAGGGGGGTTTCCTTTAAAATACTTCTATATATGTAAGGAAAATAATGATGAGATTGAACACCATTCTTCTTAAAGATGTTCACTTATTTGGTATTCTGATGATCGATGGTGAGTGAGAGCGCTTTTGAACATTTCTGAAGATTTTCATATTCAGTGCACCAGCGAGGAGCCGTCTTTCACAATACTTTAAAAGCACCTCAACTGAGTTTGTATAGCACTTCCATAGATTTGATGCAAACATAACAGATGGTGGTGCAAAATGAAACAGCAAACGCAGAGATCTCCAACAGAAGCAAATTTTAAAAAAACCCAGACTGCATGTTGTACGTACATTTTTTAAAACCCTCCTTCCTGACTTAGCACACTGTTCAGAACCAGTTTGGGTTTAAACTAAAATTTAGGAATCGCTCATATGATTGTTCAACAACGCTTACTTCACACAGCCATAGGAGACTCACAGCTCAGCTCTATTTAGGATTGTACTCCCTCAGTGAACTTCACGTGTTAAAACTGGTTTTCCCCTGCACAGGGCCTCAAAAGGATGTAACTAATGTGAGGAACAAAAAATAATAACCTTTAAATGAACACTAGCTAGCTTCCTCATTTTACAGTAAAGACTAAAGAACTGTGTCAGATCATTTCAGTAAAATCATCAAGCATCCTTTGGAGCATTTGGAATTATTTTGTCCACCTTTACATGAACAGACTGTTATTAAATGTTAGACCCCACCCCCCTCCCATCCAAACCTAGGGGCAAATGGTATAATAAGAGGATTCTGAATCACTTTTCATGTTGAGGTTAGAATGAGTGCTGCTGCAGTCTCAGCACATTTTTGTGGTTAATATTTGTCAGGGCATGATCCAGGCTGCATGAAGGTTTGCATTTACAGTTTGAGTAGGTGTTCTGATGACTGTGATCACCATAGCCATGCTGAATGTTTCTTTTAATGTAATAAATAGTCTGGAATGGTTGATTTTGTACTGCATGCTGGTTTGATTTGATTAGTGTATGATGGCAAATAGAAATCTGGTTGTAAACGGTCTATTGAAATAAAAGAACAAGAAGTAAAACAGGGAACATTATAAAGCAGAAAAAAAGGTAATTACTCTGTATGTAATGACCTTCCTGTCAGCACCAGCCTGATGACAAATTAAAACAGTTGCTTTAATAATTGACCTACCTCTTTATGACGCATCCACAGCAACTACCTCTGAGATTGTGGAGGGCATGTGGTTGGGTGTGACAGTGTCCAGTCAGAAGGGCCAGCCAGATGGACGCGTGTTGGTAAGATGACTTCCTGTTTTCCTTCCATGAGTCACTACTACCGGTGATATTATGTACAAGGCAGGGTGAGCTGACACACAGGATGTTTTCTTTTATTATTTAGTCTAAGAGATGACACATTTGACTTGTTGCGATGTTTAATTACTGTAGACACACACACACACCTGAGACAGGATGATACACACAGGGAGAAAATGCAATAATGTCTCATGTTTAGGGAGAAATTATATTTTGATCAAGTGATTTTTTTTATTACTTTTACATTTTAGACAATTACAATATACTGGAGAACACATTTTACTTACAGTGAGGGGAAACTAACAGCATGTTGTTCCTAGTCTGTCTTTGTCAATATGTTTCAGTTTTTGTTCAAGCACTAATTGGTGTAATCTCCATGTTTTTATTTTTCTATCTTACATATTAATGCATTTTTTAAATATATTTTTTATATTTATTTTTAAATAACACCAGATCACAACAGCAGTCATTTTATATTGTAAGAGGAAAAGACCCTGCAGAGAAAACTTCAACAATCAGACACCCCCCTATGAGTGGGCACTTGGTGACCGTGGGACGGAAAAACTCCCTTTTATCAGGAAGAAATTAATTTTAGCATGTTTCAAACATCTTTGACTGTTTAAACTTCTTTTAGAAGGCTAAAATTGATATCTGGCCCATAGAAAATGATTATTTTGTGTAACCGCTCAAAGGGAGGACCGTTTCCATTGTGTAAATTAAAAAGCAGCGACACTGGTTTCATTATATTGATGTTTGAGATTCTTCAGTTTACTTGAAGCTGTTTTTCCTAGTCACTGAATTGAGCACTGTCAATTTCTGATATGACACACTGCACTTCTTCAATACTTTCTCTGGTCTCCAGGCATGTGGACATCGATATGTGAAGGTAATGTCAGAGAATCAGTGGCGGATGTTAGGAAAATGTTATGTAAGAAGTAATGACCTGACCTTTGACCAAGACGATCAGTGGCAGGATGAAAATTATGACGTCTGCAATCCCAACAACGACCACAACTTGGACGGCATGTGCAACATGGGCATCTCAGGCGGTATATCGGAAACTGATGTCTATTTAGGCTCTCCAGGCAGCTACAATTGGCAAGGTGGGAACTGTCAAGCTAACCTGTTTTGCCTACTGCTGAAATAATGGGGTTACTCATTATTTGCACGCTGTGCAAGTCTGTTGGATTTGATTGGATTGTGTTATGTCTTGGATACTCTTGAAATGTGTATTAAGCTGATTTTAACATTGTTATGTGATTCTGCTTTGTTTTAAAGGAGATGCTCATGTGATACGGATAGATCTACAAAACCCCTGGAACTATGCTGACAAACGCTTTGAAAGTCTAGAGAAAGCATATAGTTATATAGGTAAGTGTTGGTGTGTCTTTACAACATTTCAAATGGCAAATCATTGGGAACCTTAGTAAGATTCACACTCAATCTCCCTACCGTCAGATAACCATCCAATTGTCAAAAACAGCAGCTCTGATTCTCAAGCATTTTCATTCACAGGTTATTCAGTTCTCGAAGAAAAGAAGCTCCTGAGCTATGATGACTCGACAGTTGTGACAGGGGCTCCCAGATATGAGTCTAAGGGTGCTGTGATTTTTTCAAATAAAACTCAACCAAAGCTTTTGTTGGACCAGATCATCCTTGGGGAACAAGTGGGTTCCTACTTTGGAAACAGCCTGGCAGTGACAGATCTGAACAATGACAGGTGCGTTTCTACACCGGAGAGTGTAACTGTGGGGAAATGAACAATGATTTTTTTTTTTTACATAGATGAGGACGTGATTTGCCTTTTTTATGCATATGGTGCATAACAGTGAAGCAGTGTGTGTCTGAACACAGATGATAATAGTGACTTTCTGTGGCAGGGATGAGGGATTCACTTTGAAATTATGAAGAAATCAGGTGTTTCTCTATCTAGAAATCTAGTTGGTCATTAAGATTCTAGGTAGTACATTCTTTTGAGATGCAGTTAATATACCTTTGGTGACTTGTGTTGAATGGTTAGCTATACTTAGTATTATGTATGTTTATATGCTTATAATTATGTATTTTTGTATTTACATGCATATGTGGATTTTTGTCTTGCATATTCTAGTTGGAATGACCTGATTGTGGGTGCCCCCTTTTACTTTGACCGTAAGAATGAAGTGGGGGGAGCAGTGTACATTTTCATGAACGAGAATGGATTTTTCCAGAAGACCGCCTCAATGGTTTTGAAGGGCCCATCTGATTCTGCCTTTGGCCTTGCCCTGGCCGCCATTGGCGACATCAACCAAGACGGATTCCAAGGTGTGACCATGAACCCAGCATCTCTTTTGGACCTACATCTGATAATATTCTAGTTTAAAAAAGTGAAATCAATCTGTGGTGTGAGCATAAAGCACGCTAAAGGAATATTTCTGTAATTTGAAATCATTTCAGCTGCAAACAAGATGTATTTAACTTGTCGTGTTTCAAATGAGTCCTGAAAACATTCTCTGCTGCCACCTAGAGGACAAATATTTCCTATACACAAAGAGTGCCTAGTTTTCTTTTCTAGCATCTTTTCTTGTCATGCTTCCAGCACTTGTTTAACTGTAATGCTAATGTCTCCAGACTTTGCTGTTGGAGCGCCATTCCACCAGACGGGAATGGTCTACATATGGATGGGAAGCAAAAAGGGAATATCAAGGGAGCCTAGTCAGGTAATGTATGACATTCTGTGGTCATTTAAAAACTTTATTCAAAGTACTCTTCTGAAAACCTGTGTCAATGACTCCCTCTGCAGACCATTATGGGTAGGACGTTTGGTGAAAAATTCCAGACCTTCGGCTACTCCATCAGCGGAGGGATGGACGTAGATGATAACAGTTACCCTGATATCTTAGTTGGCTCTCTGGATGATCACATTGCCCTCCTCAGGTAGACACAATCAAAAACAAAGTTAAACAAGATATTTCCATGTTAGTTGGACCCCCTTATTGACATCATAGCATAACACACACTGCTGATGTATCGGCTGCACATTCATGATGTAAATCCTCACCTGCTGTTCCACCACAACACAGAGGTGCTCTTTGGGCAATTTTATTGTGATCTCGGTATCATTTGAGTGCAGCGAAGTCTTTGTTGAGCTTTCTGACGTAGTGTCATAGTACGTTATTCTGCTGGAAGGTTGTGGGCTGATCACTACCATGTGACTGTGTATTATTTGTATTAACAAGAAGTTGAACAAATGTACCTAACAAAGTGGCCAGTGAGTGTATATATAATATATAGCAATTTTCTACAGTGACATTTGTCTCATAAGTTACGACAAACTATTTTTATGACATCTATTATTTTTCAGTATTCATGGAGTTATTTCTCATATTATTATTATTATTATTATAATGATTAATTAATTTGTTTTGTTCTGTTTTGCTTTTTAAATAAGAGCTCGACCGGTTGTGCACTTAACCCAAGACTTCACTGTCGAGCCTAAGATTGTGGACGATAAAATGTGCTCTGGAGATAAACCATGGTGAGATGTCTCCTAAATTTATGTCATTCTGAAACTGGCTTATTGAGTGTTTTATCAGGTCTCAGTTCTTCTTCTCTTTCTCTTTGTGCTTCACAGCATTACAGCTACTCTGTGCATGTCTTTCACTCTAAGCACCGGAAATACAAATTTCAAGAAACCTGTCAGTAAGTTTTTCCGTGTTCAATTTTCTTTTTCAAATGAACAGTGTTTCCAACTTACAAACAAGTGCATCACCATGGAAATTCTTTGTATTGTAAGGAAAAAATATATATATATATTTACTGCATGAGCTTGCTTTAATCTTTTCTGTTTGTTTTCACTCTGTAAAGTGGTGACGTATATAGTAGAGGCCGACAGGGAGAGAAGAGGAAGCTCTCGTGTTCGTTTTCAGAATGACATCAACACTTACACTGGCAACCTGACCATGACATCTTCCAAAACTGCGTGTGAAACTCTCAAGCTGTTTGTAGTTGTAAGTGCGCAACGCAACTATTGCAGATGTTGTATTGACTGTGTTTGTGTTATTTGCAAATGATCATCTTGCTGAGTGACTGGAGAGAACAAATAAACTGCGGCTACCTGATAGTCCTGTGCTTATTGAGACAAGCAAAAAGAAACTCTTTAATTAATTCACAGGAACCTGTGAGGGACAAACTGGAACCAGTGGTCTTTTTCCTCAACTTCTCACTATACGAACCAATACCTAGAGCCAGACGAGCCCCACAGAACCTGGACTTCTTCCCAATTTTGAGCCCAGAGCAGAAATCCAGCCGAAGGACTGAGGTATGGAGTCTTGCATGCACTTCATTTACAGGTTTCCTTTTCAGTAACTTGGAGATGGTAAAGAAATGGTACGGTCCAGTGTCCCCTTGTAAGATTTGATATGATGTTGCTTATTCTATTTCCTGCAGATTCACTTTCAAAAGGCGTGTGGCTCAGACAACAAATGTACCAGTAACCTGCAACTAACAGCAAAGTTTGTTGAAGAAAATGAAGAAAAGCCTTATCCCAGGTAAATTTATATAGTGAGCAACCAAGCATCCTTTGAGTCATTCATGTATAGACACAAAGCTGACTTTTAAAGGTTAAAATACACTAGTTAGCTTGCTCAGTTAGGTTAGAAGATTGTTGCAGTGCTCATGTATATATATAATGCATATGAAGCTACCACCAGTACCAGCTTACCATTAGCTTAGCACAAAGAAAACAAAGTGAAATGTGAAATGTGTGAAATTGTGAGGGTTCCCCCTTGCTTATGGACTCCCATTGGAAAGGTCCATTTTAGCACTTTAGCCATCGTTAGCCATATTTGTTGTTTGTTTTTGTTATTGCTATGTCATGAATGTGTTAGTCAAGCAAAATAATCATTAAATAACAAAGCTAATACATGTTGTCCCTCTACAGTCAGGGCAAAGTTCAAGTGCTCCAGTTCAACAGCTCCATAAAGAAAATAGGGCTCGCGGTAAACGTTACCAACTATCAATCTGAAGGGAAGCTAGCTGAAGACGCCCACAGAGTCGTGTTCAATGTCACTATCCCTGATGTGCTGAAATATGCCAGTGTCAGTTCTTTGGTAGGTCCACTGGAGGGCAGAAGATGCCCATTTTTATTTAAATCTCCTTTGTTTTTTAATGCTACTCTTCTTACAAGATGCACACTGTATTGGTTTGGTTTGGTCATGTTTAGCCACATCGCTGGTCATGTCAGTTCCTTAAAAATTAAAACTAATTCTGTTTATTTCTTCTGTGTTTAGAATAACAAAGTTGAGTGCACTCTTCTTGATACAGTCATTTGTGAGGTGGGGAATCCAATTAGCAGAAACGAAAAGGTAGGTTTGAACAGGTGACAATTATTTTTATCTTTTTCTACTGGACAGTTGGGTTTGCAACAGTTCTCATGTGCTTGCATTGCTTTATTAATAGGTGTCTTTCCTGCTCAAGTTTGAGACCTCAGGAATCACCCTACACACACGAAAGATTGAGTGTCAGCTGCTGTTGTCAACGTAAGGACTTTATAATGTTGGTTGCACATTGTATTTTGTTCTTGCTTAATACTAAACAGGGAAAACAAGTCAATATAATACTGTTGTGTATAATAATTAAGTTCATTTTCTGCTTTTTGCATTTTTTTAATGAAGTTTAAATTCTTAAGCTGTTTTAAGATAATGCACACTGTTGTAATTTCTCCAGTCTTAGTGAGCAGAGTGACCTAACGCCTGTTCCTATGGCCTTGCTGATTGAAAACACCATTAATCCAGTCTTCAGCTTGTAAGTCCCAATCGCAAATGTTTCATGACATACTGTATTTCAAATTCAAAGTAATGCAGGTATTTAGCACATAAACCACCTGATTACTGAGAGCAATCACAGGCATCATGGGAAGTATATGCATTGCATTTACTATATTTCTTATACATCTGTTAGGTTAGGCATGTCTCCCGTGCCCCTAGAGGACTTTTAGGTTTTTTTATGTGGTTTTTTGGGGGAGGGTTCTTTCCTTCCTTCCATCAACCATCTCCCTAAATCGGTACTCGGTCATCAAAAAATCTGAGAACCCCTGTTGTACATAAAGGGTAGATAAATAAAATGGTCAGTGCATCATATTACCCTCCTTACAGTTTGTTTACTTACACTGTGTGAAACATATCTGTCTTTTAGCTTATCCAGTGAAAAGTCACAGGTGGAAACAGTAAAGTTTGGTGGGACAGTGATGGGCGAGTCAGCCATGGTCAACACAAGTGACGTGGGCAGTCTGGTGGAGTTCACCTTTACTGTGAGTCATCTTCACCACTCAGAGATTGTACATTGTATCTATAATGTGTGTTACTCACCCACATTTCCATCATCCCCACCCTGTCTTTGAAGCCAGCACTTCAGAAGTTTAATATTGCGTCGGCTGTGGATTGTTGTGTCAGCCATGGTTTGTGGTTTAAGTGTGAGCAGGGGTGGATACTGTTTAGGAGTTACAGTCACCATGTTGTTATTTCATACCATCTGATGTATTTCACTTCTATTTTTAATGTTTCTGACTGCTTCCACCTCTAGATGAACACAATGGGACAATCGCTGCAAGACATAGCAACCCTGGCTGTGGAGTTTGAGTGGCCCTGTGAGGTAGCAAACGGCAAGTGGTTGCTGTACCTGACGAAGCTTGTTGTTCAGGGGGATTCTGAAACGGAGTGTAAACCTCCTGGGAATGTGGTCAACATGCTTAACCTAACTGTAAGGTTCTTTTTAACACTTTTTGAAATGTGTGATATCTGTGAAGATGACCCAGAGTAAGACCAAAAACAAAAACTTAACAGCAACAAAAAATACACAAATCAAACTTTTAAGACATTCAAAAACTTGAGCGTCACATAAAAATGAGTCAACATCTGTGCTAGCCTCTCTGTGAAGCCATACAGAGAGGCTAGCTGTACTTTCAATCCAGTTCAGTCTGATGCAACCTTATTTATAAAACACATTAAAAAACTGACCAAAAATATTAATTTCACACAGTAAGAACATAATTAAAATATATACGCTTTACATACAAATAAACACTTCTATAACTCTCAAAATCACTAAGTGATCTGACGATGGATAAAGCTGTATATTTATGGATATATGTTTATCCAGTTTAAAATCACAGTTCACTTGAACTCCAAAGTTGATTACAGTGGGTTTAATATAAGGTTCCACAGAGCCCAATTTTGAGGCAATGCCAGCATCACTGGGTTTAAGTATCACAACCTCAGTTTTTCTGTCATTGAATATTTAAAAATATAGAGCCATCAAGGGGTTTGATGTCCCTGAAACACTCTGTGTTTTTTAAAGACCTTTTTAGGGTAGGTAAATTTGATGATCATCAATATAAAAGTGTAAAGAACTGCCATGTCTTTTTAAAATGGATCCTAGGGGTAAATTGTAAAGGTAAAAAAACAAGCCTGGCTCCAGAATCGAACCTTGGGGAACTCCACATAGCAATCACTGAAACTGAAAAAAACCCCAAAAAAAACGATGTACCTCGTTGAAACATGTCATGAGTTAAGTAAGTTGAGGGATTTTAATCAAAGAGTTAATTTCACTAAGCGTCTGTGACAGTTGTTAAAAATATTATCTGCTTGGTTTTTTTCAGCTTTTACAGGTCTTTGATAACAACGTGAAGTTTTCCTTAAGAATATCAAAAAACAGTTGTACTTTACCTTTTGCTATTGATGTTCTGTTTTCCTGCGGTCTCATCTGACACTGCGAACAGTTTCATTCAGCCATTGTTTAGGTTTCAGTTTAGAACAGAAGTGACAGTGTCAAGAATAGTTTGACCAACGACTGCGGTATCTAAACAAGGAGGACTCCATAGTCTCTTTGGCAGTGTCAAAAGACGCAGAGAATTAAACAGCAGTTTAAAGGTAAATATATGACATATACTCTGAGTTAAATTCCATCAGCATCCAAATAAGCTAAAGTGCTTATGTTTAATTCACTTACCATCTTTATTTAGCACATTAGCATGCTAGCTTTTACTCATTAGCACTAAACAGAAAGTACAGCCAAGGCTTATCATTACATTTTTTAAACAAACATCAGGTACTGAACCATAAACTGTGAGATATATTTTAAACCCATGAACCTTACCTCTAAATACAGTTTCTCAAATATCAACCTTTGAGAAATTCATTAGCATGAATTCATTAAGCTAGGTGGGTCATCAACTTGTTACGAGTGTTGCTCAAGCCGATGTCAGCATAAACTCAAGTCAGCGCAGTGTGAATAAATGTCAATTTTAGAAAAGTGGTGTGAAAATGGTCTTAATGCCAAACCACTGTTCAGAAATACATTTTGGAAAAAAACATCTGTCGCCACACACAGAACTCACAAAGCCCCAAAATAGAAAGCCATAGTGTATGCAGCCTATATATAGACAGCTGAAATGACAATGCTATTCTGAGAAAAATGTAATAATGTCTTTATCAAACCAGTAATTAACCCTCTGATGTAATGTCTCTGTCTCCTCTGTTTCCTCTTTTTTCTTCCTTTTTCTTTCTTCTTTTTTTTCTCCCATCTTGCAGTTGTCAGAGAGAAGACCTAAGCGTACTAAGCGACAGATTAGAGTTGAAGGTGAGAATGACGTGACCCATTCAAATATTATTGAGCCACAGGCAGCAGTCACACTGTCTTCTACTCCCAAAAAGAGGTACCAGTTGGTAAGTCCTAGCTTTATATTCCCTTAACATAATCATGCGTATATGTGTGACATTTGTATGTGAGGAGTCTTGTGTACAGAATTTAATATCTTTCAAAATAAGTGGACTGACAACCTCACACTGTGGCAAATACCAATGTCAGTAGCATTAACATTTAATATACAAATTGAGTCATCCATTGTAGATAATAGGATTTTTCTTTTTAAATCTAGTCTTAACTGTCAGTATCTGTTCACTCTCTAATAGAGTTTCTTTCTTATGGCCTGTTAAAGGATTGCTCCAAGGGGACAGCAAAGTGTGTGACGTTTACCTGCCCGCTGCTCAATGTTTCGAATTCAGCCACGATTTATGTCCGATCCCGGTTGTGGAATAGTACAATGTTAGAGGTGAGCTCCCCAGCTAATATATATTGTAGATTCATGGAGATTTTTTAATTATATATCAAGTGTGCTGTTAGATCTGGTAGGCTAAAAACTCACTTGGCAAGGTGCTGTGTAAGCTTCTTCACACTTAAACACGTTGTCTTCTATTCATGCTGTGTCTCTCTTGATCACTGTGATATCTGCTGTCTGTGTTCTTCTCTGGCATGTCCGTGCCTCAGGATTTCCATGTGTGCAAATAGAAGGGCAGGAAGGTGCTTCCTACCCACTCATGCTTTCCTTGTACACATGTGGAAGGAGTTTATTCTAGAAAAGAGCTATATGACCAAATATAAATAAGTGCAGATTGAAATAACAATCCTATTTTACTGTTTATGCCCTGACATTTGGGAAAATGTTCTGATGTTGTGTCTGTGTGTGCCTACAGGACTATTCTGATGCATTTGTAGTTGAAGTTAAAGGCCAAGCCACACTGAAGCTTATTAATAATCAATCAAACATCAAGATGGAGAGTCAGACGGCCTTGGTATGTGATGATGATGGCAGGAATTAAAATGATGCTTATGATATGATAATATATTACGTTCTTCACTTTTCTTGTAGTTCAAAGTACAAATAGAACCAGAGGAAAGGGTGGAGACGCCCTATGAGCTTCCCCTGTGGATCATCATCTCTGCAGCTGTAGCAGGAATTGCACTGCTAGGAATCATCATTCTTATACTATGGAAGGTGAGATTGTGTTTTATTGAGCTTTAACCTCTGTTTTGACACCTTAGTCTAACCCCAGAATTCATGCGCCTTCCTCCAGTGTGGCTTCTTCCAGAGAGCCAGCAGGAGGGAGATGTATGAGGCCAAGGCCCAGAAGGCTGAGATGAAGATCCAGCCCTCTGAGACAGAGAGGCTAACTGAGGACTACTGAGGCCCCATGTCTCCCAACAGCATACACCATTGGGGCTTTTGGGTAAAAACACCCCTTTGAAAGGATTTTTCTGTAGATGCTGTCAGTGACAGCACCGAGCTTGGGATGTGATTCAACTAACCACTTCGACTGCTTTCCTTGCAGGCTAACACTGCACTGTTGATCTCTGTATGGCTAACTTTTTTTCACTGCTTCTTTTCCATCTTGGGGAGGATTCACATATACATATATACACTGCCTGGCTTTCCTTGCGCTGCTTTTGCTGAATACTTGAGAAAAATAATGTTATAATAATAAAAATAATAATGTTATTAAGAGAGATGGAAGTTGCTTGCACAGCTTTTTGTTTGGCTTGAAACTGGTGACATTTATGCTTGCTATAAATAATCACCATGTAGCATATGAACAAAGAGAGCTAACAGACAGCTAGCTTGTTTAAATGCTCATTCAAGCTCTGTTAGCTCGCCTTGGGACTGATTGGTTGATGCCACATCGATGATTGCACCAGCAACTCTTAGTGCATTCCAGATTAAGTTGGAAGACGGAATTTCAGAGTTCCCAGTTAGAATTTTCATCTGGAACACACACCAAAGTAGCCAACCCTAACTTGACAAGATGGTGGCAGTGAAGAAAAACAGTAGCAAAAATGTAAAACATTTGATCTCTGCTGCCACCGTTGTGTATTTATGACTGGTTAAATAAATGAATGAATGGCTCTACTGCTAAGAAGCAGAACAAAAACATTTTTTACGTGCTTTTCCAACTTTACAACTGGAATGCAGTCACCTTGGAAGTGACATCACTCCCAAGGATTGACATCTGACTTCCGAGGTATCTGTATAAGAGGATATACCTTAAAGGAACACACATATGTGAATCCTCCCTTAATCAGCAGGGTAGTGCGTATTTCTGTCTCTGTCAGCGTGAATCTACTCAGCTTCTAAATCCTAAATCTTCTTCTTAAGCCATTAAAAAACTCAGCTCTCAAACTTTTTAATGTCACCTTCTTCCTTTCTTTTTTTTTCCTGCTAGCTTGGCTTCTTCAAGCGAGCCATCTACTACAGAATAATGCCAAAACACCAGGGAGTGAAAATCCGCAGGGCTGAGCGTTATCAGTTCAATCTGGGGTTTCAGCCCGAGGAGCCACAGAAAAAGTATTGGATCACAAGTTGGACAGAGATGCAGCATTACTACTACTGAGGCCTTTGTTTTAAACCCTGAACTGCTCAGTGTCAAGAGGCCAAAAAACCCTGGGCTAGACTGAGCCACGTGGACCAACATGGACCAACTGTGGATAGTGCATTCATTTTTTTTAATGGTTTTATTTTTTATAGACTCTTTTTTTGTGCAATACACTGAACATTTTGTTCCAGAGATTGTAACTTGTTAAGCGCTTGTGAATGTGCATGTACTTTGTACATTAGAAGCTGTGTCGCATACAAAAGTAACTGGTTTTGATTGTGTTGTAGGAGCTAATGTACTGAATTTTTTTTTCTGTATGTGTATTTTTTTATATCTTTTTTTTCCCTAAAATTTCTGAGAAATGTTGCTGGTCATTTGTTGTGCTGTTTCACACCGTGCCTATTTCCATATCTAATCTGAGTGTATATATCTAATCTGTGATTGTAAATGTCCTTTCTGCTTCTATCACTTTGTGGTCAGGAGTCAGTGACTCTGTTAGGGATTTAATTCAAGATAAGCTGATTTATAGATCATTTTCAACCCCTACACTTAGAACATAATGACCAGCAGCCGCTCTCTTATGAGTGAATGTTCACATCAAATGTACCCTGACTTTGCGTTGGAATGGTTTTGGCGCTAGCCTCAAATGCATAAACAGCCCCAGCGGATGCACTGTAATTTCCTGCATTGAATTCCACAGCAGTGTACGCCGAAAGCAGGTTTGTAACAAGTTGAAAAGCAATAGCTGTGTGTTGATTTAGTCAGGGAGTATTATTTATTACATCATCTTAGGCTAATACATTAACATACATATCTAAAGAATGTCATACAGGGAGTCACAACACTGGATTAGTTTAGTAGGATGATGTCTTTGTGGAGACTTTACGATCCAGTATACATAGGTACGTATAAATTGTATATAGTAACAAGTTGCGTTAAATTGACTGTTTTAATGAATTTGTTTTCTCACTGTCACTGAGCTTTGTATTTTTAAAAGACAGTAAGCCTTCTCTTGGATTGTTTCTAGGCCTCTGTGGCCCCCGTTAAGGTAAACCTGTAATGATAGACTGCTGTTATAAGCCTGTTATTAAACAGTCTCTGATGAGACTAAGTGTTGCTTTACTGCTCCAGTCTGTGTTACCTGAGAGCCTGCAGGTACTGTGTTCTGTTGTGCAACTGTAGCCACTAAAGAGGTTGTATTGACTCTGTGAGTAAAGAGGGAAGGGCTGAAAACAGTGCACAAGCTCTTTTTTTTTTTCATCGTGTGGTGTTGCCTTTTTTATGTTACTGTGCATTTTTTTTATTGTAATGAAATTGTTTTTAATAACTTTTGTAATTCATTCATGTCACGTCTCCAGAGGCAGAATAAATATTTAATGTCTTTATTGTAGAAATGCTGAGGATTCAACTTATTAGAAAAAAATCAAATATTCAGAAACACTTACACAATGAATGACTTTACAAATTTTCATTTTTTCATTTTAAAACTCTTCCTTCTTTAACATCAAAGCTTACAAATAAATTACAAAAACAAATTGCATGTGTTCTTTTGCATAGGCAAGTAAGGAATTGTGTGTTTTTGTGTATACAATAAATATGCAAAACTTGGTAGGCAGACAAAACATGAGGAGCAAATTTGTTCAGATGTTGTGCAGTACACAAAAAACACTGATGTTCACATTGAGGTTGGTATTGTGCCAGCTACAGTAAGTCAGGCTTCACTCTCGTCGTTCAGTCTTCAAACATGGCTAATCTTTTTGCTTCAGCTCCATAGTAGACAAGGACTTTTCAGGCTTTCTTGCCTTCCTGTACATGTAGGCCATAAGGATGGTGACCACCAATAGCAGCATGCCGAGGGCCAACAGGATCCACTGGCCGACTGTGGCAGCCGACCTGTTCACATTTAAACCCAGGAAATCCACTGTTTTAGCTTCACCTGTTGGAGATTCACCTGTTGGGGATACAAACATGTTTAAATGGTTGTTTTTCACTCAGCAATTAAAACATAAAGGGTACGTGTGCAGTTATTTTCAAATGGCTTCTTCTTGTGCTTATTTTGGAAAGCAATGGGGAAGAAACATTTCCATCTACAGAGATCAGTAAAAGCTGCTTCAACAAGAGGCCCAGCAGTAGCTAGGTATTTACAAGAGCTATTCCTCTTCATACCAAGAGGTGGCGCAGGTTGATATGTCTTAATTAGAAAACTGCTGTTGTTCTGTGAGTAACAATGCACATGTGTGAAAACATTTCTGTGTCGGTACTAGTTTCAGATAATAATAATGAAAGATAATAATGAAATTAATACTTTTAAAAAGCATTAAAAATCATTTCCATACTAATTAATTTAGTTTTGCATCTAGTTATTGGTTTCATAATTTAATCTCTCCAATAAGAGATGCGTTCACTTTTCTCCACTATCCCTACCAGGGCCTTTCTTTCACTTTCTTAGTAATGTTTTTATCAATTCAGTCAGAGTGTGAGCATTGTAAAACAAAATGAGTAGGAGATTCATTTCAGCTGCAGCAGAGGAGAAACACACACACAAAGAATTCCCATGTGTGTTTCTTTTTTTTCAGAGTAGGTGTTCAGAAACGTTTGGCCTTGACTATGGAAAACTTATTAGCAAAGTTTTGATGAGTGAATACATGTATGTGTTTCTGTTAACATACTAAAAGGCTTCCAGTCGTAATCTGGCCACCCGCGAACATCATTGTTCTTGCTGTTCTCCTTCTCAAGCCATTCAATGAGAGGTTGGAAGTACTCCATGAGTGGCTGGGCACTCATTTTGGACTCGCCAGTGATCATAGCCATAGCCTCAGGCCAGGGCTTGCTGAAGCCCAGCTTCATTACATCACTGAAAACAGCAATAGAAAGGTTAGAGAGAAGGTCAGAGAAGACTAGGATAACTAATAAGGATGTCTCGGATAAACAATTAAACTGCCAGTGCTGAAAACAAAAAAATAGCATACATATGAGCATCTCCACTTGCGTGTGTGTAAGTGTGCGTACTAACCCTAAGAGCTTTCCAGCTTCTTTGGATTGGTAGATGTCACAAGTGTATAAAGGTCCATTATGCTTGGCAGCATTACACAGAGCTTTGTGGAACTGAAACTGGATGACGAAGCTGACAAAATACCTGATTGAAGATGATAAAAAAAAAGTAGGGTCAGCACTATGCTCAGTGTACAGTTGTGCTACTGCACAATAGTAAGATCGTGTTGTGTTCCACAGCATATTTATCTTATCAATCATGATGAGGTGATGAGTATGGAATCATTTATCACTTATCGGTGATAAAATATCACATGCGTTTGTTCTTGAGAATCAGAAAGCCTTACCTGACGTAGGGAACGTTAGCTGGGATGTGGAACTTTGCACCTGGGTCAAAGTCCTCCTCAGTGCGTGTTACAGGTGGGCACAATCCCTGGTACTTCAATCTGCAATACAAAGAAAAGAGGCATGCATGCTTGTTATAATTCCTTAGTGAATCATCATCTATGAATGCAATAAATGCAATTTCTGTGATATAAACTTTACCTGAGGTTCCACCATTCTTTATTGTACTCGGTGTGTGGGATGCGTCCATCAAACACCTTCCACCTCCATTGGTCCATCAGGTAGCCGAAAGGTAGGAAGGCAATCTTGTCAAGTGCAATGCTCATCAGGAAGTTGATGTCACTCTCTAAATGAGGTGTTTATCAATGCCAAAATCATATGCTGTAATACAGCAACATGCATTCAAAGATTTTGCTTTTGTTGCAAACATCACTCACCATAGTTGTTCTCAACCTTGTCCAGGAGGCCGATGCTCTGCAGATGTTTGGGTGTCGACACAGACAAGGCAAGTACATCTCCAATGGCCTCATGAAAGCCGGGGTTGGCTCCGTCACGGAAGGACACGGGCTGGTTTTTGTACTGCAGGAAATACTGAATGTGGCCCATCTCGTGGTGCACGGTGATCAGGTCATCCATTGTGACAACAGTGCACTGCTTGATCCTGGAGAAGCAACCAAAGAAATCATTAGAGCAAATTATGAAAATGTTTCAAAGACAAACTCATGACTCCACCTCACACAAATAATACTAATAATAGACATAGTAAACATATATAGTTTATATGTTCTGCTAAAACAATATCCAAAGTAATACAAAAATACCCTTTTACTTAGCCATGCCTATCTTTGCCTTCTCAGAGCCAATAGTTTTTCTTTGAGGACAAACTGTGGCAGCCCAACAGGAAGGAGACATATAATATAATCTCCAACAGTTTGGAAATTATATTAGAAATGATCAAGGGTTGGAGAAGATTTGAGGTGGATGCCACAGTGGAGCAGCATGTTAGGGCAGTTGCTGATTCTAAACCAACCATATTAGTGAACAGAAAGCAAATGAGGCTCTTACATTAGCTGAACATGCGTGAAAAGAAGAAGACTATAAAAGTTTTTCGTACATGCCATCCCATTTCATTATCAGGCTTCTTCAGGGAGTGCCTTTGTTAAGTATCATATAAAGATTCTGAGATTTTACTGATATTCTGTAAGATTTTGGTAAGGCTTCCAGGCTGCTACGTGTCTCTTGATTCTAGCTTGAAGGGGAAAAAGGTTAGGCTCAACCTGAAGTCTTTTCGGTTATAGAAGTCCCACGCAGAGGCGTGGCACACCACCTGGCGTCCATCAGACGGCTTCTCCAGCATAGATTTGTTCCAGAATTCCGGCGGCATTGGCTCCAAACCAAGTGAGGTGAAAAATTTGTCAGATTCCTGAAACATTCTGATGGCATCCCATCCCTGAGTGAGAGAAATGAGAAAGACTGTAAGAAAAGATGCTTGCATATGTTTTCTGCATGCTTCCTTGGATTTGGAAGTGTGCAGTAATGGCTTTAAAGCAACGGCTGGTTCATGCATCGATTCACCTGCTGCACCATGGCTGGGGTGGCGTCAACCTGTGTAGCGTCTGGGTAGGGTATGACCAAATCCATTATGCCAGACCACGTCTGTGCCCACATGTTGCCTGAAAAAGAGAAAAAACAGTACTCATGTTCCATATTTTTAGTCTTAAGAAGTCAGGTAGAAGGTCATCGGCTGTGCCAGTGTTTAACCAAGTGGGATTTAGGACTGTGAGTCGCTCCAATCCCTGACCATGTGGAACTGTCACACACAATCTCACGCTTGATGCCCCTGAAAGCAAATTAAATCTTGGCTAAATCCAAACGCTTCTACAGTCAACGACAGAATATGAAGGGGCTACTCTCAGACATAAAAGGAGAGTTGTGTCTATAGTGTTAGAATACTTGGGATTCCAAAGTGAAACGCTGGCTGAAAAGTGGTTCTGTCCTGTGACCTTGCTATCATCAAAAAAACTAAATATCTGAAGTCCACATAGAGCCTCGAGTGCAGTCAAATCGCATTACTTACCAAGTAAATGAGCAGGAATAGGCCCCTTTAGGTTGATATAGTTGGAGCCATACTTATTGTATAGACCCCTTCGAACATAAGCATGCAAGTTTAGATAGAGTGGCTCCAGCTCCTTCCACAGAGTCTCCAGATCTTCTTCAAAGGTAGGCGTTTCATACAGGGAACGCCAGAAAGCTCCATTATCAGAGTGACCTACAGAGAATGCCAGAGAGAAACACCTTAATACTAATCAGAGGAATACTTTAAACATCATCATGTAAAGTGTTTTGATTTGGAGAAGTGATTTATTTCATATTACTGGCGTGTCAGAAAAAGGCTGCTGTTTATTTGAGAGTAAAACATTCACCTAGCATGTTGCATAATCCAACAATTTTTAGTAAATAATTAACAGTATATATAGTTCAAATCTGCTGACTGTATAGCAGATATCTTTTTATTAGGTCTTCATTTCCTAAACACTGACAAGTAATGTGTAATCTTAAACTCTATATAAGATAAAGTGTGTTTTTATTACTATATAACGTCAGCCGCCTGGTGTGATAATACATTCTGCTGTGTCACTGCAAAATGGAAAAATCTCTTTGATAAAATACCTGAAAGGACAATATTTTAAAAGACAAATTGTTTAAAATTTTAAAACTTTTAGGTAAAGAAAAAGAAAAACCTTGGGTGTGATGAAGCTTAGGACTCTGGCTGAGGATAAGTGCTGTGGAGCAAATGATTTAACTCCTGGTCTTGATAAAATGTGAATCTGTGTGCGACAGTTTACTGCAAATCCTTATATGTCCTCATTGTTTAGATATACCATCAGCCAAATACCCTGTGTGTACACACAGCTCTGTCACTTTGGAGATACTGTATATGTACACACACACTTTGTTAGACACACTTGTTCAGCTGCTCATTAATGCAAGCGCTTAATCACATCAGCCAGTCATATTAGATTAGATTAGATTAGATTAGATTAGATTAGATAGAACTTTATTAATCCCTCGGGTGGGTTCCTCTGGGAAATATGGCAGCAGTTCATAAAGACATGATCAAGACGGCCTGTTTAAGTTTAAACTGAGCATCTAAATGAAGAAGAGAGGTGATATGAGTGAGTTTTCAATGTTGTAGTATTTATGAAACTGCTGACCTACTGGATATTTCCCACACAACCATCTCTGAGTTTTATAGAGAATAAAAGCAGCAGTTCTCTGGGTGAAATGCCTCTCTGAGGAATGTTTCTAGCACTTTGTTGAATCTCTGCCGAGGAGGCAGCTCTGAATGCAAAAGGGGGTTGAACTCGGAACCTAACAAAGTATCTGGTGAGTATAAATATGATGGACTGACTAAAGCAGTTCCTTGACTCCACTTATTTATATTAACCACACTTTGACTGCCATGCATCTGAAAAAAAATCTGTTCTATAACTGCTGTCTCCATCAAGGCCAAACTTTTGAAAGTTTTCCAGCAGGACAGATTAATGAAGAATCTCACAGTAGGAGTAAAATTACATTTAAATGTCATACCATTTAGTGTGGCAGCTTTGTTGGCCAGTTCAACATATCTCTTATAATCCTGACGGAGTACTTTGCCAGCAGCATCTCGCCATCCTTTCCAGGCAAATAGCAGCTCATCGTAATCCCTGGACTCTGCCATGATCTTCTGGAGATCTGAAACAGATTTTAAAATATTTCATCATGCAAACTTTGCTCACTGTATACTCTCTAAGGCAGTGTGATAATAATTGTACTATTTAGCCTTATCACGTGTATCAGCTACCAAAAGCCATTATTTATCTGGAAGTCAATCTGCAGCATTTTTTCCATAGTCATACCTGGATCCAGAGGGAGGCATTCATTATTCTCTCTGCAGACCTCAGCCACGCTGTACTTGGTCTCCATGTTGGACAGGAGCGTATTGTACTAAAAAGGTAAAAAAAAAAAAAACTACTTTTGATCCAAGTGAAATTATTAGCAGGTTGTGACATTTATTAAATGTATCTGACAGATTTCTACAGCTGCTCTGGAGCCAAGACCTCATCAGATAAATGCATTTCTTTTAGAATAGAGTAGGGTTATTTGCACCTTCCTAAAACAATGCCAACATATTCACATTGGTGCAAGTGGGGTCAAAACAAAGAGACATTCCTTTAAATATATTTCATGTATAGTCTTTGATTGCGGTAGCTTATATTCTCCCTCCCTTTTGCATGTCCATCGTTGTTGAGGAACACTTAGAGGTGTTTTAAACATCAAGCAAGCAGCTCTGAATACTCTCACACAGGAATTGCCTTCACACCTCTTCCAGTTCTGCAGAGGGGAGCGCAGCCCTCTCGATGTCACTGAGTTTTTTAATGATGCGTTTGACCGAGCCATCTTGGAAGTCAGTGGTGTCGTATTGACGGGCCTGCAGTCCATACTTCAAGGTGTGTGCTGACATCTCCAGGTTCTTTTCAAGCTAAGGAAGAATAATGAATAGCATTTATTTTATATTAAACAATTTTCATTATATGCCAATGAAAGCAGGATGGATGGATGGATGGATGGATGGATGGATGGATGGATGGATGGATGGACGGACAGATCAACAAATGGATGGACAGATGGATGGATGGACCAGTGTGTAGGTAATTAGAATCATGCACACATGCATTTATTAGTGACACATTAACTCAATCAGTTATTGATTCATTGACACAGTTTGATCAAGAAAATTCATTTTATTGATTCAGCAAAACTATGAGCAGAGCTGGTGCTTGAGCATGGTTAAGGTAATCTCCTTTGAGCTGGTTGGTCAGTGGGCCTCACCATTGCCTGCTTATTGGCTTCATTGATGTCGGTGTTGTACTTCCAGGAGGCCTCAGTGTATGCATTCCATACCACCTCAGCTGTACTGTTGTACTCTTCCAGAAGCTTCTGCGCATCAAGCTCATCTGTGTTCTTGTCTGTGTAAACAGGAAAAAAGAAAGTCAGTTAAAAATAAGTCACCGAACTAATGTTTCATATGTTTCTAATGCTGCCACTTGTGATGACATTTATAAGATGTAAATAATCTTTGTTGTGCTCAATCCGGTAACTTACCGATATCTTCTGGGTAGCCTTCAGGCATAGGTGGGACCCAGTTGAAGTCTGGCCATCCCAACGTCTCATTCACATTTTGCTTGTTCAACCACTCAATAATTGGCTCAAAGTACTTCATGAGTGAGCTGGCATTTAATTTATTAGTGCCTATAGCATCCTGGAGCACAACTGGCCAGCTTTCAGATGAGCCGGCCTGAAGGACTTTCCTGGAGGGATAAGAGTGAAATTGCATTGCATCTTTATTTTTTCCTTCATAAGCCATTAATTATAATCCTGGTATTTAACTTGAAGGTATAATCAGCTCACTTTAAAATGGCTCCCGCCTCCGCAGACCGGTAGATGTCACATGTGTGCAAGGGACCTGTGTGCTTGGCTGCTTCGCAAAGTTTTTCATGAAACTGGAACTGAAGGATGAAACTGACAAAATATCTGCAGGGGGGAAAAGAAAAGCTTTAACTTTTGCAAATGAAGGTCGTATACCAAACAAGGTAAAAGAAAAAAAAATTAAATGACAGAAAATAATGACTATTTAGAGGATACGAATTATGTAAATTGTGTGTTTGAGGCCACACATATGAAAGCTCTGCAATCTTTTTCTGTTAAAGTAACTGTGTCTGTGATTTTTATTTCCATCTCCTAAATGAAACCAGATGGAGTCAGAGGATTTTCTCATACCACCCCAGCTTCTGCTACATTTCCTGCTATTGTAGGCCCGTAGTATTGTTTTAAAACCGCAAGAAAGTGCCGCACACAATACCATACTTTCAGCTTGTCAGGCATTGTTGCATGTTCACTGCCTTTACGTCAGCCACAGAGTTGCCCTTCACACAATACCTATTATTAAGGCACTAATACAGTACTGTGCAAAGTCTGCACACATGGAAATGCAGCACACAAGGCAAAAACATAGTTTGTGTGATTCGAACAATGAAAGTCAATATTTAATATGATCGTCTTTATTCTTCAACACAGCCTGAACACAGAAGTCTTCAGGAATAGTTCTCCAAACTTCTTCTTGAGAGACATTCAAAGCTCCTTTTTGGATGTTGGCCGCCTTTTGTTCTGTTCTCTGTATAGATGATCCTACTCTGCTTCAATAATGTTCATGTCCGGACTCTGGGGAGGCCGATCCATGACTGATCTTGTTCCATGTTGTGGTTTTTTTCTATCCCGGTACACTTTTAATGTACTGGCAGTGTGTTTGGGATCACTGTCATGCTGAAAATGTAAGTCATTGCAAATCTATAACATAATATTACACGGTGGATTAAAGATTTCATAATTCCAATAATACTGACAAGATCTCCTTGTCAGACTGGCTGAAATCCAGCCCCAAACCATGACAGAGCCTCTATCGTGCTTTACAGATGGCTGTCCTGAAAATATCAATAATCCAATCAATCGTCTCCATCACAGGATGCTTACCTGATGTACGGCGTGTTCCCAGGGATGTGGTATTTTGCCCCAGCATCAAAGTGCTCCTCTGTACGCCTGGTGGGTGGGCAGATGCCTTGATATTTTGTTCTGTTAAAAGAAATAAGAGACAGGTTAATCCAGCAAGACCCCTGCTCTAATAATTACCAGTTTGTCACATGTCAGTCATTGTAATTGGCAATCGTTTCCCTCCAAGATGAATAAAGCACTAACTTTCTTGAGTCTATGCTGGTTGCCTAGCACCCAAAGATGCCTTTTGTTACTCGACTATAGGCTTATCAAGAAAACCATTCTGTCCAAACATATTTCACAAGCAATTCTTTTAACTTGTACAACAGTTTCTATGCATAACCTCCTACCTGAGATACCACCAGTCAGCATTGTAACGCTCCGGAGGGGTCTTTCCACTAAAGACATCCCATCTCCAGAGGTCAATAAGGTAGCCAAAGGGAAGGAAGGCTATCTTCTCCAGAGCCATTTTTAGCAGGTAGTTGGTGTCAGTTTCTAGAGAAACACAAAGCGTCATTTAGTAAAACCAGACAAACAAACAAACAAATAGGATAAGAAAGATATTGATATAAGAATTCATCTCAGTTGTCTGAGTGTATAAAAATCGGGATTTTATTACACTTCTGGTATTGGAGTCTTGGGGATAAATTACACAGTGTTGCAGTGTTGCTTCTAAAAGATGCCCTTATACGGAAGCCTTCTTAGTTATGGTACTGAAGCCCACCAGAAGGGATGTTGGTGGTATGGAAAGGTTTTATTTCTGTGTTCATGTTATTACCGATGTCAGATGTCACAGATTCCAGAAGATTAATGGTTTCCAGATGCTTGGGCGTAGAAACCGAAAGGGACAAAACATCACCGATAGCCTCGTGAAAACCAGGGTTGGCTCCACTGCGGAAGCCCATAGGCTTGTCCTTGTACTGCAGGTAATACTGAATATGTCCCATCTCATGGTGTACAGTGAAGAGCTGTTCCATCGTGACTGTGGTGCACTGCTTAATTCTTAAATAGGGAATGCAATGTGAATAGAATTTTATGTTTTATTAGCAATGAAAAATATGTGAAGCACAACTAAAATTCATTTTACCTGAAATCCTTGCGATTGTAAAAGTCCCAGGCAGACGCGTGGCACACCACCTCTCGACCCTGAGGCTTAACCAGCATGGATCCCTCCCAGAACTCCTCAGGCATCCTCTCCAAACCCAGAGAGGTGAAGAACTCCTCGGCCACACGAAACATGTGTGTGGCGTTATAGCCCTGCGAAGTGGAAACAATCAGGCTAGTCGCAATTAATGCTGTTTGACAAAATTATTTGAATTGCAGTGAAAGCTTGATGGTCTGGAAGAACCAGAGAACGTTCTTTCCCCTCCTCCTTTAACCTAATCTAGTTCCATAAAAGCTTCCCGTCCTACTTACTTGTCTGACCATTTCATCAGTCACATCAATGTTAGGTTTGTCAGGAAATGGGATCATCATATCATAAATGTTGTTCCAGGTCTGGGCCCACATATTTCCTGGGGGTGAGGAGGAAAACACACTTAAGCAACAGTTCTGACTTACTGTGTTGTGGACCACTCACAAGCACTGTAGGAAATGCCTGCTGCAGCATGTTTATGCACAGCAGTGAGATAAGAGCATTATACTACTCCCATGGTGTGCCTGCATCCTAATTCTCTGATCTTATATTGGCCATGGCATATGTGTTTACTACAGATGATTAAAAATTACTGTTTATGTTAAAGACATTAATGTTAAAAATAAATACATCGTAATAAATTACAAATTAAAGACCACCCTGCCCTTTCTCATTTTTTGCTATATTTTTTTGGCCAACCAACTCCTAAGTAATGCATGCATGTACATGTAGCTCATATTGGATGGATACTGCATGCATTTTACCTAGCAAGTGAGCAGGGATAGGTCCTTTAAGGTTGATGTATTTGGGGCCATACTGGTTGTAGAGCTGGCGGCGCACAAAGGCGTGCAGATTCAGGTAGAGCGGCTCAATGGTCTTGTAGATTTCTTCCAAGTCCTGCCTAAAAGTTTCAGTCTCATACCAAGAGCGCCAGTCATCTCCAGTGTCCTGAAATCCTGAACAGGGCAAAAATGTTAATGTGGTCATTTCTACTTCTGTGTCCTCACTCTGCTTTGCTTCTTCTTCCCTCCATTAGGAATCTCCTGCTCGATATCAACAGCTAGAAAGGAGTACTTACCATCAGCTCGCGAGGCTTTGTTGCTGAGCCCCACAAAGCTTGGATAGTACTGTTTGAGTGGCACGCCTGACGCATTGTGCCAGCCCTCCCAGGCATACAGCAGCGTCTTGTAGCTCCTGGAGTTAGCCATGATCTTTGTGAGCTCTTTAAAATAGAAATGCAAAAAGATGTGGAAAAAGTGTTACAATCAGGAAGATGCTAATCCGGTGCATTACACTCAAAAGCTTCAGGTTTTCCTGAACACATGGTGATGTGCTGGTGGTTAGATTACTGTCTGCTCGCGTTATCACAGCAGGAAGACTTGTGATAACTCAGTGTTATTTTGACAATTACTTAAACCAACAATTTTCTTCAAAATCCCAGAGAGAGGAAATGAAGGTTAGGAAAAGGTGAGGTGAGCTGCACAGAAAATGGCAGGGAAAAGCGACACCTGGAAGTTTTTGTTATGATAGAGACAGTAGTGTTTTTGTGAGTGGAATGCATCATGGAGTAACCCAAGATGGATGATTTCCAAGAATAAGAAACCAATAACAGGGACTGCACCTTAATGAACGCATTTACTTATACAAACAAAAAAATTGTAGCAGAACTGATTGGTTTTGCACTCTTGCCTCACTGTTACTTTATGAAGTTTTTGCCAGCAAAGCACAAAGGACTATTGTTCACAATTAACACTGCTGAAGTTAAAAGCTACCCATGTGTTTTTTCTCTAGATTTTCACTCAAAATAACCACAGCACTTCCCCCGGAGACCTCCCTGAAGTGAATATCCCCATCCTGCTACTTTTAAAAGCTGATAAGATCTTAATCGCTTAAAAGTGTTTTCTTCCCCGGGCATCGTTGACTTGTTCATATTCTTTAACACTGCCTTGTTTCGCCTTGAACATCTTAAAAATTCTTGCATCATATCATTTGCTTGTCTTGTTTGATCTTCAAAACTGAGCATTTATTATAGTGAACTCACCAGGTTCCAGACTCCAGCTGATGTTTGGCTGTGGGTGCACCTTAGATGTCGAATAAATATTGTCCATGGTGCTCAGAATGGTGTTATACTGTAGAGAATTTTTTTTAAAAAGATACAAAAGAGTTTAGCAGTGTCACAAACATGGTTACCGACTTGTTAAATATCTGACAGACAAACCTCCTCTCTTTCTTTCGGGAGAAGGTTGGCAGCACCGAGTAGCATGATCTTTTCCATCAATTTTTTGTCTTTAGGGTCAGGAAGGGTGTCGAGAACTCCAGAAGAGAAGACCTGCTTAGCCTTGATCCCCCATGCCTCCACGAATGCCTGTTCTTCAAGAGATGCACTTACCTAAAGACAAAACAAGGTAGACGTAAATGATACGGCTACTAAATATTTTAAACAGTGCATTGATAGGTCTCTCAAGAGGTAGCAATAAATAATAATTATCAATAATGTTTATGGCATGTGTTTTTTTAAACCATGAAAAAGCCAAAGGTGCAGGATCATTCTTTTTTTTCCTTTCTTTTTTTTTTGTAAATATTTGAATTATTGATATCTGTCAAGAGCATAAGTGAACACTTGAGAAAACTCAGACTTGGTGAAAGTCTCTGTTGAGCTGTACTGTAAGAACTAGCTGTTGGCACAAAGTCATACGGGGTTGGACTCTTATTATCAGCTTGTTATAACACATGCCAGTTTTTTGTGAAGACTGTCATCCTCCAGAAAATGAAAGGACGGATCAGTTTTACAAGCTCCTATTATAGACCAGAGTGCACTTTCAAAGCAATGTAACTGCCAGCATCCGTGTAAAACATATCTTATGCAACGCGGGTGTCTTTCTTCATCTTGCATCATGAGTCTGCAATTCATTTTTCCGTGGACCCACACGAGAAACTGGGACTGTTGTGGAGGGCTGCACCAACTCAGTAGGACTGAGTCTGGCTTATCGGTGTGGCCCTCCATAACAGTCCCAGTTTCTCGTGTGGGTCCTCGGAAAAAAATGTATTGCCCAAGCAGCACAACTACAGTGGCATACTGAAATACGCAGTCAAACTACTGAGCCTGAACTAAAAAGTGACTCCCACATAAAATAAATAAATATTTATGTTTACAATCTATTAGAAATAAATAATTAAATGTAAAAATAAGAGCAATAGCCTACATTTAGTCTCCCTTAAAGAATCATGCAGATTTCTTGAAATTTGATGGATGGCTGAACATTGAGTTTGATGCAAGGATTTAAGCTAATCTTTATCATTTCTACTTTTTCATCTAATGTCATCATTACCAGCCTTCTGTCTTTGTCCCGTAACTGTGTAACTAGAATATGTCTTCAAGTTGCTGGTTTATTGATAGCTGTAACAATACATCTTCCCCGTGGTGGCAATAAAGAGCTCTACCTATCTACTGAGCAAGTGCTAAGTGAAATAACCCTTGTTCAAGGATAACATCTCTAAAAAGAAAAAAATGCTATAGCTACTCAAGTCCACATGCTTATCTGCTGCTCCAGTAAGTGTCAAGAGCTTCTTTTTATAGCAATCATGAAGACATAGGTCATGAACAATAAGCCTCAGAAGAATGGATGCACTCAAGGCCGCTGTGCCATTCAACACTCATTTGCTCCTCTATAAACTGTGCATCTTATATGCACCTCTGATTTGTAAAGAATTCCTTTAATGGTGTTGCAGCTTTTTATTATTTGTAGTAGGTGTAGAGAAAATCAGACTAGCTTCTATAAGTATGAAAAAGATTACAAAATAATTGCACACGCATATTGATGCAACCATTATTTGCGCCTCACACATGCTGACAGAACAGTAGCTTCTCACAAGTAATGTTTCCACTGTAAGCCTTTCTTATCTGCTTCTTTAGCAGCCTTCCCTAAAATAACAGGCTGCAGGTGAAGGAAAAAAAACAAAGAAATGGTGTGGCTGAGAAGCATTAACTCTGATCTTTGTGCTCTACCTCTCAATCTCTATTTTTCGCAATCATTTTCTGTCTGTAAGCTTGCACTCAATTTCTGCTACATTTATATATTTTCTACTAGTAATAAATTAGTTTACAAATTTAAATTCAATTTTACCTTTTGGAATGAGCTGTCTCACCTATTATTAGCATTTAAACTGATTACAGAAATACAGACTTTACATTTCAATTTTTTAAAGATATTTTTAAAACATCTGCATCTCAAAAAACACTAATGTCAAAGAAAAATGTGCACTAAGTTATGCAACATTTTCTATAATATGAACACATACAAGTAGCATTGAAAAAAAGAAGCTCTGTATGTTTGTAATGAAATGGATGCCAAAGCCTCTGATTTTGACATCTGCTGATATCTAACTTTTTTTCCTATTTGATCCTCTCCACGTACAAAAGTTTAACTTGCAATGACAATCACCTTTGCATCCATTGAAGCGACAAGTAAAGTGTGTTTATGCACATATTTGCTTTTTGTGAACGAGCAGTGTGCAAATATAACTTTTCAAAATATTTAACTGCACAAGATTCGCTGAGCAGCCCATATCGCAAAATGTCTCTGTCAAGCTGACTGGTTACCAGATTAGATGGAGTTCTATGCTCAGATTCACTTTGATCCTTCTTTAAAAAAAACTCAGAGGAGGAAAATATGCTCACGCGCAGCATGTGCGAGGCTGCTTGTCTTTCACCTTCCATCACAAAAGCAGGCTGCGGAACAAAACACATTCTGTAGATTGACCCTGTTCAAGGAGTTCAGTGTGGGACACCTGTTGTGTGTGTGTTTGTCAGGGAAGTAGTGTTCAAAGCCTAGATAGTTTACCAAATTCCTGTTTCAACAGCTGTCCAACAGGACTTGGATGTTTGACTATTTCATGGGTGTGATTTTTCCACACCGCAGCAGCTTTGTTGGTTTCTGACTCCAGTCTCACTGTACTTTTCTGCTGCCTTACTGGCTTTATCGTGTCCCTAAGCTTTTAATGCAACTGTCTCTCAAACCTGTGGTAACATGCAGTTTTAGAACAATTGCAATCTGATATTAACGTGTCGCAGCTCCCTTCTAAGAAACACATTTTGAAATTGCTTTAAAAAGGCATTTTACTGGCTGCAAATATTGCCACGACGGGCTATAAAGACTACTGGTGTGTGCAAAACTACATTTAGTAGAGAGTGCTACCATAAGGACAAAATACTTCAAGCAGAAGAATCATAAAGCAAACAGTTACTCGAGAAAAAAGGCCAACATAAGAGCAGGCGAGACCCATTAGAATTATATTTTAAAGACATTCACACCACAGGCATTCAGATCTCATTTATTTTCCAGTAAAGCGCAAGCAGAGTTGGCTGCGTTGGGAGGAAACTGAGCATGCAATGCTGGAGAGAGATGAATAGTAGTAATCTCCAAGTCAAGCAGAGCTGAGTTCCCCAGAAAACTCTGCATTTCTGGTGACAAGATGCTAGTACTGACAAGAGTGATGTACAGTGGACAATGAAACATCAGCATGAGAGCAAGAGTTGGCCACCGAGTTGTCTTGTGAGCTCGAGACTGCAGATGTCTTACCTGAAGCTTTGAGTTGTGGTCTGTTATGTTGGTGTTGTAGTTCCAGCTGGCAGAGACACTGTGGAAAAACACCTCCTCGGCGGTGCTGTTGTAGTCACTGAGGAACCTTTGTGCATCACTGATGGTGTCTGAATATTCCCCAGGCAGCCAGCTTTCTGGCAGAGCCTCAGATTGCCCAAAGACTGGCAGCAGCAGCAGTACTGACCACAGAAACCTGTCCAAACCAGTACCCATGGCTAGCCCCCACCAAGACACAGTGGAAGAAAAAGCTGTGAAGTGAAGTAGTTGAGTGGAAGGGCTAAAAATACACTTGCTTCAATGAAGTGAGAGTACACCTTCCCCCTGAAGCTGTTGTCTCATCCACTCCTTCACTCGTCCCTTCTTTGCCTCCCAGCCTGGCTGCTGGTGAAATGCACAGGAGTCAACGCAAGCTTCTTTTTAAGTGCCAGTGTAACCCAGCCCACATTTCCCTGCAGCCTTCCCTCTTACTACTTTACACCACTGAACAAAGTACCCCATACACCCCCTTCCTCTGTAATTTTCTCCCTTCCCTTGTTTCCGTTTCTGTTCACCAGCCTGAGAGGATTTGGATGGCTGGCTGATCAGAAGTTTCGGTAACAGAGCAAGATGAGATACAGACTATGACACACTGGTGCAGTGTGCCTGCCTGCTTGGCAGTGGCTCCTCACTAACCAGCAGTGGAGTGTCTGGGAGGGACTCCACATACTTTGCTCTCAGTTTCCTCCTTTAGCTCAGTCAGGAGGGGGAGTTATAAAGACAGGGCAAATGAAAGAGGGGATAAGGGAATGAAGCTGGGGGGTGGGGGGATGGCAGGACTCTGGAGAAAAGGACTGAGAGATCAGCAGAAAAAGGAAGCAAGTAACAAATAAATGGTGAGCAACTTCAGTTGAATATTGTGGTCAGTGTGCATCATGATCATTATGTTCTTGGTTCCCACACATTCATAACGCCACTGTTTAGATTACCTAGAATGAGGATGTTTACACCACTCAGGCTATGTGACACAACTGCAGTTAAGTGTACAGTCCCACTATAATGTAGCATGTAACAAGCCTTATTTCACTGGCTGTTGCACAGCAACCGTCAGAGCAATTTGTGCAAAACCATAATAGTGGAAGCTTATTCAGTAAAGGGGAAATATTCTGAGACATTTCTTTTCTCTAAAATAAGAACCATGTGCACGTGTTCCTGCCATAATTGAGTAGACAAACCAAATTCACTGAGTTTTTCTTCATCCCAAGCCAAGCTGCTACAGTATTTCACTTCCCAGTAATTCCCTGACAAAGCCATTTGAATAAAATTACAGTACACACAGCATTCAATGAGCAGAGTAATGTGAAATCATCTACAGCTTATAAATACCTAAGAAACAAGACAAAAACTATGTTTGGCATTCTTAACCCTGTTTACAGCCCAATACATACATACATGTATTTTCACTGCCTTTATTAGACCTTCAAAGTGTCATTTAATGCTGTGTGAAGAAGACGGGGTAGGATCCAACATGCAGGAGACTGACAAAAACAGGAACTCAGGAATACAAACTGACAGAACACACAGTAGAGGGATGAAGGAGATTATGACACTAGAAAGAGATTGATACAGACTATCTATATACAAAAGGGAATCGTGGCAAAGAGGAAACACCTGGGGAACACAGCTGAACATAATCTAACTGCACACACGTGACTATCAAAATAAAACAGGAAGTGACCAGCACACTGAGACTGAAACAAAGACACATGAACTTGACAGAAAAAAGCAACTACAAAGACAAAACTGACTAAACACGGGAGATAACATAGAAATGCAGATTAGGCATGGGGGGGAAACAGATGGGCAGGAAAAACTTAATAACTAACAAGATCAAAATGAAAACATAATTTAAGCAAATGTAAAATCCAAACTGAAAACTACAATGACAAAACACAGGATCATGACACAAGGCTGAAGAAGCCAAAGAGGTAATGCTGGGTGAGAGGGTGTGGAGAGGATGGGGGTATGAATCAGGTATGTTAACAGTTAACAGCTGCACGAACATAAGCCGACACTCATTAACAGTCATGTTTTCCATCACCTCATAGAGCTTTGGATAGCTGTCTCTTCAGGAGTCCAATGTTCCACTTTGTTCACCATATTCTTTAACTTTCTCCAAGCACTGGTTTGCGGTTTCATTTATTGTCACCAGTTTTAGCTTTAAACTGACCTCAAATTTTAAACAAACAAAAGTAATAAACTGTTCTAACTGAATCATTTTAGCTTTGTATAAATGTTTGCATTCACTGCTCTCCAACATGGTTTCAAGCATACTGCAGTCACCCTCCTATACTGCGCAGAGTTACAGGCTTGTAGCTATGTGACTCACCGTATTGCACCAGCAGGTGCATTCATTGTGTCACCAGGTATGCACAAACAAAACAGTCCCCTTAAAAGGTCAATTATGTTGCTGTTACATTCACACTTTTATGTGACATGAAGCTACATTGAGACAGTACTGAAATATGTCAGCTGGCTTTATTGCTACCAAGCAGCAGATCATTCACCGGACTTTAGTTACACTTTAAATGAGATCTTGGAAGAAAATTAATCATAGTGTTAAAAAGGGCATGTTGCTGCTTCTTACTTTTATATCATATGTGTTGGCTACGGGGGGAAAAAATGAATGGGACGGTTTTAATCAGAGTATAGTATCAAGTCAGTTCAACTTGTGGGTTATTGATCTGGTCAGTTAAGCAGCAAGGGGGTTTTAAACTGTTTCAGTTGCTTTGGTGTAAATAAAAATTAACAACAGAGTGATAACTATGAGAAAAACCCCAAAACAGCAATGGGTCAGCATTACTACTGGTAGCATGAGGTGATACCTGGAACCCACAGAGGTTGCACAGGTAGTCCAGCCCCTCCAGGATGGCACATCAGTATGTTCCATTGCTAAAAGGTTTGTTACGTCTCCCAGCACTGCCTCAAGAGCATGGAGGAGATTCTAGGATAGCTGGACAGGCCTGAAGAAGGTCCTCAACTCATCAGCAGGATGCGTATCTGCTTCTTTGTGCAAAGAGGAACATAAATAACAGGGATTTTGTATGACACAGACAGAGCCCTTAAAAATAGCTTCCAGCAGGCCACTGATGTGAGTGTCTCTGACCAAACAATCAGAAACAGATTTTAACGTGGTCTGAGGGACCTGTGCTCACCGCTCCACCGTGGAGCCTTATTGGCATTTGTCATAGGAAACAGAACTGGCAGGTCCACCACTGTCACCCTGTGATTTTCACAGATGAGAGCGGGTTCACCTTGAGGACATATGACAGATGTAAAAGGCTCTGGAGAAGCTGTGGAGAACATGCTGCCTTTAACATTATCGTTCTGGGTAAATGATGGCCACCAGGTTGCACCTCAGACTGTCCAGGAGCTGGGAAGAGATCCAGTTCATATCAATATAGATATCCAATAAGATCTGATGTCTTTTCAAAGCGTTTCTTAAGCTAAGATGTAAGCATCGCTGCTGCTGATGTTGAGCCCACATGTGAATGTGCGTTAAGTTTGAAAACCTGACATTTAAGGAAGGAAATCAGATTTTTTTTTTTGTTTGCTTGTTTTGTTTTTGATTTGTTGTTGTTGATGTTGTTGTTTTATCATATGCACTCTAGAGTCCTGTGACAAAATGAGGGATTATGTCTTTAAGCCACTTGTGTAGCACAGGTAGTGAGTGCAGTGACTAAATGGGGCCATGAAACATCTGATCTAAACCGCCTGATCTTGTATTGCAGATGGAAGGGATCGAGTGAAGAACAACATTTTCTTAAGACACTAGTTTACTGTTTTGTTTTAAATAAGGCACCTCGATCAATCATATTTTTCTATAGGTCAAGGCATCAGTTGCTTGTTTAAGAGTCATTTATGCTTGCAGCTTATACTTCTTCATACTAACCTACGGCATCATGTACTTTGATTTATAACAGCCGTTAAAGACAGTTAGCAAAGTCATTAACCTTGATTTTAACATGACTACAGTAAATTAATAGATTAGGGCTTTAAAATGTCTAATCCTTTTATGTTAAGGGGGTTGGAGGATTGGGGGGGGATATAAAATTAATGTCTCGCCAGATGGCTTTGCTGGTGGAAATTATTGCACTCCTGCTGATAACATCTTCCCTCTGAAGCAGATAACAGCTGTAATTGAGTTGATGCTGACATTTTATTTACGAGGTAAATGAACTCTTGAGCACTTTGTGTGAGCTATAACACGTTGGCTAGCTTATTATGACTTTAGCCAGTGAAGATAATTAACATTGAAATGACAACCGCAGTGATGATCCCTGTAACAGAAAATTAAAGCCGAACCGACTGTTAAATCAGAGCCATTCTGTCTTTGGAGCTAAGTGGGCAACTGTGTGACAGCAGTTTAGGTTGTACTGTCCTGCATGTGAATCTCCATCGATCTCACTAAGGCAACTAGAAGTCATAGATATCTACCACACCACATAGCTGATATCTTGAAAGAGCTTTTAATGTTCCTGCGCTTGGACTTGCTGACCTCTTTGAAAACGTGCGCCATATGCTGAGCACGTGCAACGACCCTGAACACTTATTTACTGAACACTTCCTAGCACCGTCATACCTGATTAGATTTCCATCAGGAAATCTAATCAGGTATGACGGTGAGAGACTTTTCATGTCCTCACACGTGTTTCTGATAGCATCTTGTTGTGACACTGACTGTACTTAAGAAAACCACAATCTATATAAAGTGTAAAGAAAGCTATTGTATCCTGAAATAATGACACAGCTGTGATAAGAAAAGGAATTCATCAAACGCAAAGTTCTGAGTTTTTGTAAGCCAGTGGCTCATAGGCTAAAAACTGTTTAAGACTAGGGCAGCAGGTGCCTGAAGACTAACTGGAATTGAGTTGTCAGTTGCGCGTACCCAGAGAGACAATGAAAGAGTGTTAACTGCTGCCTTTTTTGTGTGTGTCTCTGTGTGATATGTGTCCCTTTAATGCAATCTTCCTGCACTCCCTAGAACTATAATTAAATTTGGCTTTTCGTTTAATGGAAGTCTGTGAAGTGTGGAGAAACTGTGATAGCCCAGAATATCCAATCTTCACATACAGCTATACAGGCCCGGCCCTAACCAATCTGGCGCCCTAGGCAAGATTTTAGGTGGCACCCCCCTACATCGGCAGTGTAGTGTATGTACTCACAAGAAACCGAATAGCTTTGTCTTTGACCTTTTTTTTTTTTACTTAAAGAAAGCAAATTCACAATCAGAATAATTAACAAGATAAAAAAAGATATGAATAAATAAATGAATACAAAAAATAAAAAATGAATATATGAAATACAATAAATTTTACATACATAAACACAATAAAACGTGTCAACAAGTTGGATAAAATAAATTAAAAATACAATATAAATAAGGCAACAGGAAGACCGCTTGATGCTGCTGCATCATGGCTGGGTTGTGCTGCTGATGCTGCATCACTGGTGGGTTGTGCTGCTGAAGTGGAGGCAGCAGCGGTAGATGTGGTAGATGGCCCAGGGGTGGGATTTAGAAACTTCAACAGTGCATCTGAAGAGAGGAGTATGTGACACCACTGAGTATTAAAGTCTAATAATAAAAACATATGATTCCAGGAATAAAATGAAATGATATAATATAAATGAAAAACCAAAGAGATATATATATGATGTTAACTGATATGCAGATTAGATTAGATTCAATTTATTGTCATCATTACAGTGAAATGCTGAATAGCAGAATGCAAAGTAACAGTATAATATCATATGAGAATGTTATGTTATGATTATCTTTGACCGAATCACAGCAGTGCTCATATTAAAAAACAGCATTCCCTCTCATGTGATATTGCTTAATTAACATTAATGATGTGCACTTTAACAACTAGGCTTACAACTGTAATATATACAGGGGTGGAAAAGTGACTATTACCTGCAGGGTAAACGTTAGCTAACCAGAAGGCAATAACAATGTAAACAAAAAACACCTGCTTAAAAGATGAATACAAATGAGGAATGGTGGGAAAGGTGGGAATACTGTAATTAATTACCTAACGTTACATTATTATTTTCCATAACAATTTAGCCCCCTCCACAATATTAACTGACGTTAAAACAGTTAACTAGCTATTTATTGATTAGCAATTAGCGAATCATGTAACATTAGCTTAACCCTAAAAATTTAGGTTACTATCACATTCAGACAAATAATTTCATGTAGGCTAACGTTACCTACCTCTGTCTTTTTCTCGTTTCTCCTCCTCTTCTTCTCTCTTTTTTCTTCCCTGGGCACCTGACAGTTTTGGCCTTTTTGACATCTTGTGTTGATTTTTTGATGTGGTGACGTCCAAAAGGAACCATGATACGGGAAGGGAGGGGGCGCACCGTGCGGGGAGGGGGGGCATAATGTTGTAACAAATAATGTTTCTAGCGTAATGTTGTAACAAATAATGTTTCTATTAAATAAGCTTTACTTTGCATTTTAATTAACGTGGGATTATTTTTTGTATTTAGAAATAATAGTACCAACTTTTTTTTTTTTTTCAACATTTATGGCACTGGCGTGGCGCCCCCTGATGGACGGCGCCCTTAGCATTTGCCTATACGGCCTATGCCACGGGCCGGCCCTGCAGCTATATGTTGGAAATGTCAGCTGCTGGGCTGTATGTGTGTATCAGTGTATGCAGGCAGGTATGGCAGCGTATAGGATGACATTAAGCCAAACAAGGATGGAGTTTCTTCACTTACAATTACAACAACCTAAACTATATTTAGGCATCTGTATTATTATTATTATTCCAGATGAATCAACATTTGTCTGACTTATTCTTATTGATGAATAAAGGAATCTCTATACGTCTGTTATTCTTTCATCTGTCTCAAAGACAGTTGATCCAAACTTGGTAGGTGTAATCCTGGCATTAAAAGGAACTCTTTTTTTTTTTTAATGGTCAGCAAATTTTCACAGTGATGTAGTGGTTAACGCATTCAATTACATTTTATTTCTATAGCACCAAATCAAAACAACAGTAATCAACAGTAATTACGTTTTATTGTAAGGTAAAGACCCCACAATAATACAGAGAGAACCCCAACTATCAAACAACTCACTATCAGCGAGCACTTGGCAACAGCGGGGAGGTAAAACTCCCTTTTAACAGGAAGAAGCCTTCAGCATAATCAGGCTTGAGTTTCTGCTGAAGCCATCTGCAATGATTGGTGAAGGGAAGAGGGGAGGGAGATAGGACAGAAAACACACTGTGGAAGAGAGCCAGGGATTATTAATAACTAATGATTAAATGCAAAGTAGTGTATAAACACATGGAGAGTGAAGCAGAAGAAGTGAATAATGGGAGATCTCCAGTTCATGACTCAAAAAAAAGCATCAGGGGGATTTCAGGCTAGTTTACTCCTAGTACCAGTCCCAAGCAGAGATAAATAGGAGCGCTGCGTCATGAAGAGCATCTGTTATAAAAATCAGACATGGTTGTCTATCTACTGCTGCAGCCCCATGGGAAACAAGGGCCCAGCCAAAATAACCTTTCATTAAGATTCATAGAAGTATCAAAGCAGGGCATTAATCGGAGCAATGTTGCACAAAAAAAATCCTTGAGTGCAACATGAACCACATCCAGGCAATGGTTTCAACAGCTGGTAGCGATAACATGCCAACAGAAGTAAAAATAGCCCAAAAAAAGGCACCGGAGGAGAACACTGTTCCATATAAACAACGTCAAATTGAAAATATTTTTAAATGTTATGGAAACTGTTTCTTCAACCCTCATGAATACACCCAGGCATAGAATGTCAACAGAACATTTATTTTTAAAATTTTTGCTTCTGTTCAAATAAGTATGCAGCATGAACCAGCGCCAGGGACCGTAGATTTGTTCAGTTCAAGAGGCTCGATTTCACTTTTCTTGCAATTATTACAAACCTAAACTATATGACTTCTTCTTCGGGTTTGTTGATGTTATATTAGTCCCAGCATTGCTCTACACATTTGAACCTGGCTTGCTTCTACCAGGTTCTTTGATATTTAATTAAAATGACCAAGAATATATTTTTCCATGCCCTCTAGTGAATGGGATGTATTTTGAGGGACTACAAGCAATTCCATTTTAAAAAATAAACAGCTTCACACTTGAATAGTTTCACGGTGTAAACAAGACCATAAAACAGCAGTTTGTGCTGTCCTGACCGATATGGACGTTGGACTTAGATTTGAATACTACTCATTTGCAGTGGGTTGGGGTTCACTGATAAAAGCAACAGTTCAGATCTTATCAGATGGTCAAAGCTAAAGTAGCAAACTTGTTCATTACTTAACACTCTTCACACATACCTTTTCTTTTTCCAGTACCGAGAGGACTAAAGAAGCACAGTCACAACCATTAATGAACAGGTTAAAACACCACAGTTGTGCATTTAAGTTGACATAATGTCTGAGGTCAGTGAGAGTGCAGAAAGGTAAGTATAGAGTGTTTTCCCTTTCCTCGGCTGCTCTGTAGTATGTTATGTTGTGAGCCCACAACTTCTTGTCTTGGTATAGTGTGTTGGATCACTACTGCTTGTCATGACTGGGGAGCTTAGATAAAGTGCTGCTGCAGCACAAGGCACAATTTGCAGAACTGGTGTTGGCATTCATCAAACGATCAATAAAAATAAAACAAAAGAAATGAAAGATCTGCTCAACTGAAGATAAAGCCTAAAAAATCTGACCTTTGTTATTTGCCCTGTTGAAACCAATTGTATTATACCTGACATTATTTTAAGTATAATTATTTTTTATTATTTGTATTTTTGTTCATATAATGCATTTGTAGCATTCATTTCACTGTTTAGTAAATGGGTTTAAATGTTTAGTAATGCTAGCAAGCAAAAAAAGGTTTTGATCATCAGTCTATTTTATTTTATTAAAAATTAGACTTATTCAGAAACACTGCACACATATTTGAAATGTTATGCCTGACTGTAACCTGTTATTGTAATGTGATTTTCAGAATTCCCTCAAATGCCTTTATGTTCAGGTCATTCTATTGGCTTCTAAAGACAGGTCAGAGGTCAAATGGGACATATTTTAAATCTGCATACAGTGCTTTCTATATATTCCCAATGAACACTAAACTTCTGAGGCTTTTTGTCAATTTCCCACCAATACATGAGCTGACCTTGTAGACTTTACTGGATGTAAGGCAAATTTTATTTGATGGTTAACTCTACTTCCCTAAATGTTTTATCAGAATTCATTCAAAACATCATTCAAAGTTATTGTGGTTACAGACAGAATGATGGCACGCATGCACACAAACGCTGCCAAATATAATAACCAAATAAAAAGAAGAGGAAGAAATGTTCTTTGTATAGTGCTTATGAAAGCCAGCCTCAAAAAGCCCGTCCTGCACTCTTACAGATGTATTAACAACAACACATTAAGTGCTAACACGTGTTGCATCAGCTCAGGGACAACACACGTTGTGTCAGATTTGTCACACACGTGTTTATTTTGAAAGTTGTTTGAAGGTAATTTTAAGCATTTTTTACACATGTTGCGTCAAAATTCACGCAAAAGGTGTTGCACATGTGACAACACGTTTCTGTGTTACTTTTTTAAGTCCTTTCAAAGAGTGCAGAAACACAGAAAATCAAACAAATTTGGAGGGAATTTACATATCAATTAAAATATAGCCTTTAAGACTCAAGTCAAGCTAAGGATAGGAATAAGATCAAATGTCTGACAAATTAAAATAAATTAAATGATAAAGATGGAGTTCATTAATCATATGATAGCTTTGATATTGCGCTGAGTATTAGTCTTGTGAAACAAATATCCAATAAAGAAATAAAGTTATCAAAAACGTCTTAACAGTCACCACTGCTCCTAATAACTCTGTAATATCAGCTAAACTGATAACTGTACACACTGTGGCAAAAATCTATTATACTAGCCAAACATAAGCATGACTTGAATTCTAGGCTCAAGTTAAAAGATAAAGAAATTTATAACCAGATAAAAAAAAAAGAAGAAGATATCTCTGGGACAATTAATCATTTTAACTTCAGTACCGTAAATGTTTATAGTTCAATTTATAATCTCATGTGCTGTGAAAGACTGAAAAAAGCAGATGCCAGTTAAAATAATGATAAAGAAAGAATACATTTATTTTGCGATGGCTCCTACTTCAGGATAAAAGTGTGATTAGGGCTTGAAGCTGCATGGAACCACATCCAAAAGGGTTTCTAACTACGTCTGTCAGGGTCTCCTCACAAGACCTTAGCAGCAAGAAAGCTCGATTATCACAGAGCTGTTTTGTCAAATTAGAACCATCCCTGTGTTGGTGGCAGTAAAGCAAATGCTCCTGGTACAGACGCACCTTTCCACAGCCTCTTGATGTTTCTTGTTAACTGTAATTTTTTGTTTTTATTAACTCAGTAGCTGGTCTGCAGCTTTCCTCAATGAACTCCAGGGAACTGTATCAAGCGCCATGGTAGGTAATCGTGATTAAGATTCAAATACAGTCCAAATGTCAAACTCATGGTACCACTAGGGGAAAGTCAGGGGATTCTTATGATGCCTCTAGGGATCGTCTACAAATGTTAAAGCAGTGAATCCAGTAGTAGGAAATATTTCAAGTGACGTGTCAGAAATAATTTGAAGTGAATGGGTGATCAGAACAAGACAACATAAGGTTTTTACATATATCTTGCAGTATTATGATGATTCATACTCTCTCTCTCTTTACTGTTTAGATAAAAGGCTGTAATCAAACTCAAAATAACTGGAGTTAAGGTCAGTTCTTCTTGTGGTTTATCGCATGGCCCCAAAAAGGGCATAAGCATGTAAACCAACGCAAAGTTGTTGGAAACCTGGAGTCAGGGACTTGTGAACTTTTACCCAGAACTCAAAGAAGGATGTTGGGGAATTGAATGTGTTTATACAGGATATGTAAAACAATGCAATGTATTTAAACTTGGCGAAGCGTTTGGCAATTATGTAAGAACCTAATTACAAAAGTCATCATCTCTCTGGTTATACTTACCTGAATTTATCATTAAAAAAATACCTGCTTTCCACAGATTGCATCCAAACGTGTGGAGCGACGATCATCATCCTCACCCCCACCGTTGTTATCACTGCAGAGGGCAACCGCCGTCGACAGACCTTGAGTTATTTTATTTAGACTACACTGACCTCTAGTGGACTTAACGAATAATACAAGTGACTTTCATCCGGGCTCCTTAAAACCTGCAAAATTATTTTAAATTATTTTATCAAGCAAACTATGGGACGTGTAAAACATTAACCCCACCAAAAAATAAATGTAAAAAATGGTGTGTTTTTTTGTTTGTTTGTTTGTTTCTCGCGAGACAGATGTTGCTTAAGCAGTCCTAGTCGAGACCTCACTTGTTAGCCCTGCCCTGGGACCAGCTGCTCTAAATTCTGTACCCTGCAGTATTTTTCCGCGTTCCCCACCGACCTCACATTCCCCAGCCTCGGCTGCCTCTTTCCAGAAAACTTTTTCCATCTTCATCAGATACTAACAAGTACACTTAAAGGTTTTACGAGGCTTTTTTTCAGCGACACCCATGGGAGAAATGACGGAGGAAAAGAATTGTTCGGAACTTATTACTCAGATATTACAAGAGGCGCCGGCTGCCAGGAAGGACCTTGTTGATAACTGCAGCAACCTCCACCGAGTGGCAGATTACTGCGATAACAATTATGTTCAGGTGAGTAATGCCCCCACTCCCAAAAAAGGGCCACAAGGGCTATATAAACAAAACAGTTTTCATAGGTTTGCATGTTTAGATCTTTTATAATCATCATCATCATCTTCATTTTAATTAATTTTTAAACAATTCAGGCAGAAGATCAATCCAAGGCGGTTGAAGAGATCAAGGTTTTGGTGAACCAGTCGCTGGCCAGTGTGACCTATCAGATTAACAATGTGGCCAGCTCTGTGCTGAGACTGCTGGACTTACAGGCCAGGCAGATTAAAGACATGGAGTCCTCCATCAACCTGCTGTCACTGGTAAATAGCCATATATTTTTAGTACAGTGCTAGCTGCATGTATGTGAAACTGGTCATTTACAATGTAACATTTCTGCTTAAAGCCACAGAGTAACTTTGTCAGAGGTTCTCAGGGGAACAAGTGATGTGATTGAGAGTTTTTGCATCTTTCTGACTGAAGCTGTTTCCACTGTGCTTTGCAGGATGCAGCTATCCACTGTGAAAAGGTGGCCAGGAGAGAGATCGGTGTGTTCACTACCCCCAAAAATAAGACTTTTTCCAAGCCTATGACCCCACCAGCTTCAGGCAAGGAGCCTAAGGAAGCCTACTCAAGGGAGCCAATCTCGTACTTCACACTGGACAACATAGGACACAGTTTTCAGGTAAAGAAAAATCTGATAGGCTTGTCTTCCTTCTTATTAGATGAAAGCTTTATAGAAAAATCATCTTTGTTTTCCCGGTATGGTACATGTTATATGTGGAGAAGTTCTGTGGCCTTCATTTTTCTTCACTCCACAGGTCACTGAAGCGCCCAGAAAGAGAGCAGGAACTGCAGACAGCATACAGAGCGCTGCAGACACCTCTTTGTACGTAGACCCTTCCTCTTTGTGGCTAGTTTTTTATGGAAACACTGACATAATTGTTTTAATTAACACCCTTAACTTAATGAAAATTAACTATTATGATATGGAAAAAGGTGGTATGTTTGTGGGGTCGTTAGCACTGTCACATCACAGCAGTAATGTCCTGGGTTCACTGTGAGGTCCTGGGTGTGAGTGTGAGTGGTCTCTGTGAGCACCAGTGCACCAGCACTAGTCTCCTTCATGGTCATGAGTGGCGTTCATGTTTCCAACTTCTTCTAAATGTCTTTATTTCACAAATGTGGACTGTTCCATTATAAAACACAGTTTCGCTGTCAGGTTATCAGTAGTGCTCATGGTGTTTATGTCTTGTCTACAGCTCCAGTCACGGCATCGCTGTGCCACCACCCTCAGTCCCCACCAACAACAGCCTGCCTCCTCCTCCTCCGGCCTCTTCAGCCTGTTTGGACCCCGACCTGCCTGCTCCCCCGCCGCCTCCCTCTTTCTCCATGGACACTGACCTCCCCCCTCCGCCCACCTTCCCCTCGCTCACAGATCTCCCCCCGCCTCCCCCTTCACCTCCCCCTCCACCAGCTATAAGCCCGTCAAGCACCTTCCCGTCGCCACCTCGTCCCGTATCTGCAGGTTCCCCTCTTCCTCCTCCGCCTCCTCTTCTGTCAGCACCACATCTCAACACTGGCACCTCTGTTAATGTGCCGCCACCGCCGCCCCCACCTCCCCTAAGACTGTAACATTACAGTGTGTCTTGTACTTGGTAGAATAACTTCTCATATTACTTGCAGTTACTCAGACTGTGAACAAGGACGTGAGATCAACATTCATTTTGTTTCGTTTTTTAGCTTGAGAGCTTGCAGTGGTTTACGGCCTGTTGAATGGCAGTTCTGTTGGTACAGACAGCCGCTCTACAGATTCCTCCAACATGTCTCAACAACACCTCGACTGCATTCCTTAAAAACAAGCTGAAACAGGGATTCTTGCTCTCCCTTGTCTGCTTATCCCCCCCACCCCAAAATGTGATTTCCTTTCCTTATTACACCTGCATATTGTTACCTTTAATGGCAGTGGACTTTAGCCCAGCGCAGCTGTCAATATACTGTGTAGCAAGAGCATAACTGATGATAAGTTGCGTCAATAGCTCCAATCTAGGTGATTTCTGCTTCTTAAACAAGGCTGTACATTGATATAAGTCAACATTCTGCTTAACCTACATATAGCTGAAGGTAAGCTTTATTTTAAAAATGGAAATAATTTGATGAATCTATTAGTAATGGATTTTGTTTAGCGAGGCCCATATCACGAGGAGAAGCCACACTCAGCCTGTGTCATTACATGTCATTCAAAATGAAAAATAAATGTTTTGTAATTGTCCTCCACTTTGTTTGATCCAAATTTTGTTGAGGTTTAATTTTGTACCGAGGTGTGATATAAAGTGTGTTAGCAACAATTAAACGTTTGTGTTAAATGAAGTTTTAACGTAAATGTTGATTAGCTTTACCTTAAACAACCTTCGCCAAGAGTTTATAATATGTGCTGTGACTAAGGTGTAATTCTCCTGTAACTAAATCAGTGTTTTTTATTTTAAATCATAATGTAATTATATCAAGCTTCAAATGCTTAAAGGTAGGAATAACAGAATAAAATAGGCGGGCAACAACTCAGGTTTTTACAGGAAACAAAGAAATTATATGGTAAATAAATGTTACGGTAAATAAATGTTACGGTAAATAAATGTTACGGTAAATAAATGTTACGGTAAATAAATGTATGTACTGCATAAGTAATTTAAAGTAGTGTAAAATTTCATTGTCATTTTGTGGAATAGCAAACACTATACTCACGCCTTATTTCATGGGGCGTTGAATTGCCTTTTTACATTTTTATTTAATACTCAATATGTTGATGTGCATGATGGATGTTCTCTAAGTCAGCTGTTCTTTTACATGCCTATGTGACCATATAATGATAGAGCCAAGTCATCACTGTTTAAACATAACTTTCTAAATACAGGAAATGAGTGCTTCCTGTACCCAGCTTTAAGTATTTGTAGGTAAATGTATTTCATTGTAATTTTAAGTAAAATACATTAAATTCCTTGTAGTTACAGGGAAATTATACCTTAAGTTGTAGGCCATATTATATAAAGTATTTCCAGGTTTCTTTTTTGTTGTAGTCTGACAGTAGAAGAAGATAAAAATCTACCTTTGAACCTCTCCTTAGTAACACTTAGATAGTGAACACCTGATTGCATAACATCCATAAAGAAGAGTTAAGTTCATAAAGTTAAAAATGAGATTGAAAATGTATTTATTTTTTGACAAGTGCTCTTTTTTCTTAAACCTTACTTAGGTTTAAAGAAAAATCTGATGGACTTTCTTATTTTTTTGTAAGTATTTCTTTCCAGGGCAAGATTGATACAAACACCTCATTTTATTAATGTTAGTTAATGATTACGTTGCCTTTCTCTTCCCAGGGTTCCTGGGTTGATTGTCCTCGTCCTTGTGTGCATATTTTGTTGCCTAACTTATAATAGAGAACCAGGACAATACTGCTCACCTAGTCACAATAATTCTCCCGCTGTGTACACGATCCCTATACTGGACGAGCAGCAGCGGGACGAGGAGGAAGTAATTCACATTTACGAACTGTATTTTCAGCCTCCTGTGTACAACTTAAGAAATGACAGTCCTCCTCCTCCATACATAGTAAGTATTCATGCATTTATGACGTCATGATGATGATGATGACAATGATGATGCTCATGTTGCTCACTGAGTCTATTCTTAATCCAGTAATAAGCACGCTCCTTCATCAAATGTGTCCTGTTTTTCAGCTTGAACCACCACCCTACATCAACCCACCTTCACCACCACCCTACATCAACCCACCACCCTGCCTCAACCAGTCACCAGCGCCGCCACCACCACTACCATCACTACCATCACTACTACTACCAGCACCACCACCCTACATCAGTTCACCATCATCACCTTAACTCAGCCCATAACCATTTATGCCTTCTTCCATCCTTTCCAAAATATGAGCATGTATGTGGTCATAAGTTTCATTCGGGACATTCGGTATCTGTTTTAGATTAAATGTTGTAATTCCACATTGTGGGAGAAAGAATCCTGTATTGACATAGTTCATTTCGAATTTGCTCAAATGCACTAATGCACTTACACGTAAAATATGTTTTGGTGAAAAGTTTTCTTGTAGTTTTTTTTTGTTTTTGCTGTTTAATTGTAATAATCCTGCTTCACAACAAATTCACATTTAAAAAAACTGACCTGATGTTTTTCAAAGGAAGACCAAGGATGACTGTTTAATTTATATACGTACATATATAAAAGTCAAGGCATTATGACAGAGCAATATTCACAGACAGCATCACAGTACTGAGAGTGTTTCTATTTGAGTTACACATCATCTTATTAAATGGACTGGAACTGAAGAGGACACAGCTTATTGTTGCAACCGTTAGGTTGTTGCCTCTCTAACTAACTTGACACCCTTGGACTAAACTTCAGCCCGAAGCCCTGGAATAATGCACTTAAACCTATTGTCTCACTGTGTTATGGAGCACTGTCTCTTCCCCTTGTTTTTTCTGTTTATTTTATTTATTTATTTCTTTTTTGGGGGGGGGGGGTTGTTTTGCTTTGTTTTATTTTATTTTACTTATCTATATATAATTTTTTTTTCTGGAATAATATCTGAATGATCTACATGGGAGAGTATGTGTAACTATATCTATGTGTTTCCCCAACACTGTTCATACACGATGTACATACATTATTATACACTCAATTCTTTTTATTAATTTCCTCCTCTATTTTATTTGAAGTCTGTCTTCCTGTTGGTTAAAATGTTGTTGGAAAAGCAATAAATAAATCTTTGAGAAAAAAAAACACATCATCTTAATAATTAAGTTAATAATTATCTTATTAACAGCTGACATGGCTCCACCTTTGTACCTGACGTTCAGCTTTTAATACAGTGATATTTAATACACATTCTTTGTTCTATCAGGGTGTACAGTGGTTTAAATGTTTCTGACTAATTTTAAGCTTTTTGTTTCTGATGGTGATCACTTTGCTCTCCACTCAGCAGTAATTTATCAGGTTACTCAGGGGTCTACAGTCGAATAAGTCCTACATGTTACGACCAAGCAAATTTAGACAGAGACAAAACAGCTCCCATTAAAAAATGCACAACAAACTCATGCATTTACGTTATTATTATTATTATTATTATTATTATCTAGAATGAGATATTCTCAGAATATGTGAAATATTTCCCTAATTTATATTTTTAGTTAAAATAATTTTTTTTGGTCTTCAAGCTTTTGTATTTTTTCAATATTGTGCATTTGAGTGATGCACTTTGTTACTCTTGGATAGTATTTTACAATTTTTATTATCATTATTGTGATTACATTTCTTTATAAGCAGGAGCTGTCTCTAAAGCCAGAGATTTTAGCGCGGCACCACTAACTGTCATTCTACTGCTGAGCGAGGTTTATGTTGTTCACATCACTGATTTCTGGTTAATGGGGTTTTTAAACATCTGTTGCTCCCCCAGAAAATTTTGAATGTCACTTCCTAGATGACATATTTAAGATAAATGGCTCCTGTTCATCTGCCACGACGGGCCATCACTTGGTATGTCACAGTCCACATCTCTTGCATTTAATAGTTCAACCGCCACAAGAAAAAGGGATTAAAAGAAAACCAGATAATGTCATTTAACAGGTGTTAACATGTAAACACTACAAATAAAACTAATATATTCCAACAGAGGGATTGGGCAATCAGTCTGGCAAGGATATTGGTCAGTTACAATTTTCAGGTATTTCAATCATCTAAATATTTTGATTGCTTCCAAATTTGTAAATATCACATATCTACAAAAAAATTGTTTTTTAGACTCTTTTAAGTGATAAGACATGGAGGACTCAAAGTATTACAGACTCACCTGTTCATGTGTGGGTTTTTTGGCGTTAGAATGATATTAGTAAATGGTAAACATCATCTATGCAAACAGAATTTTCCTCTCAATACTGCAAAATGTATTGTGTTAGAAGTAACAGTCTTTCTAACATTTATTTATTTATTTATTTATTGCATAAAAATGATGAGAAACCATAAATTAATTGTATGAGGATATCTTAGATTATCTGTGATAGCTATGTGAAGGGAAACACTATGACCACGATGCATTGCACCATTAAAAATATGTATTCCTGTATAAGATATGACAGGTTTATAAATGGCGGTTAAAAGCTTTAATTTACAATGGTTTTATTCAGTCCTGTGTTGCTGTGTCTTTAAGAAAGACCATATTGCAGTAAAAGCTCTTCACACTGCACCTCCCTAAGTGACATATTATCTTTTATAACAAGCGACAGGTCATGACACTTTCTGTATGTTTGCATTTTGAAATACGGTAAGCTCATGCTACTATAATATTAGAATGAGGCTTAAAATCAAGTTTTCATATTGGTGTGTCATATGTAAAAATTCTGTAAAATCAACTTTGTTTTTATTTTTTTTTACCTACAGTTGTACTAAGTGTCATTTTTATGGGATGACAGGTGCGATCTGTTAAAACTCAGTGCAGCACAAAGGGAGATACTGTCTGCTTCTTCTATAGGCTGCTGACAAACACATCAATAATAGAGTGACTACAGGTAGACCTTCAACTTAAAGTCAGTACTTCAAGTCTCATATAGTAACTGTTCCTATATGCTCACATAAAGCATTATGTAAAGGGAGACACATCATTACGTTATGATGCTATGCTTTTTGTTAGCTTTATCTCTATGATTTATGTTAGGAAGACCTTCCTATTGTTTTATTATCATGTAGAGTAGCACGGACATTATACATTTTTTTATTTATGTATTTCTTTTACCAAGTAAATACAGATTAAATCATGAATGATTGTTATTTCAAGGATTTATCACAGTTAATGAAAGTCTGTATTTGACATGAGTGGATTGTGGTGTGGAGCTTTTTTCCTTCCCACTGTCTCCAAAATGCTTAGTTATAGGGAGTCATATGATTGTTGGGGTTTTCTCTGGTTCACTTTGCAAAGTAAAGTGCCTCGAGGCAACTGTTGTTGGGTTTTGTCGCTAATATTGAATTGAATTCAGTAAGAAGCACGGAGAAGCAGTAAGTCTTTTCCTGCACTGGACGTCTTTAAAAGGCTTTCTTTTTTCTTGCAGTAATCCCTGCAGATGGACCCAATTCCAGCAATGACTGAGGCGGTGAATATCCTTCAATATATGTGAGTTGTTTTGTTTTGTCAAGATAAAATCTCTATAAACAAAGGGGATTGCCGATTATTAAATCTTAAAATGGTATGAATGTGTTCCCAGGTTCCCAGTCTTAGTCCTTGCCGTAGCTGGTATACTATTCTGCTTCTATATCCATGCAAAAAAGAAAAGAGCAGAATTTAATGTCACCATACCGATGCAAGATGACACCAATTCTTCATCACCCATTTCTTTGCCGGCGGATCAGGCAGAAGTGGACACACGTTATGATCCTCCTCGCTACAGCACAGTGGATTTCCCACCACCATACTCACTGGTGCGTGACCAAATTCTATAGCTAGGTTCTGATTCACATTGCACATAGATTTGAGCTATGAGCCTAAAGGATGGATCTGTCTCCAGTGGTGAAACCTGGTAAAAAGTAACAGACAGAACTAGAGTTCCATTATTAAGCCTGTGTAGATTCACACAGACTACTAATGGTAGTCTTGAGTGACTAAAAAGAAAGAAACTGGGCTTCTTTTCTTTGATTTGTGAAGACATTTCACCTTTCATCCAAGAGGCTTCTTCAGTTCTAAAACAGCAGATGGAGTATTTACTCTCTAGTGGGGTGTGTCTCCTTGGAGGTGGCCTGGGAGGTTGTTGACCTACTATTAATCATCTGAGTCGTTACGATGCAAAACAAAGTATATATGACCCTAACGACTCAGATGATTAATCATGGCTCAATGAGGGCTACCTCCAAGGTTAAATACCTGGGACTCTCCATTAGTTGTTTGAGTTAGCCTTTTCACAAACCAAAAAGAAGTCCACTTGCCTTCTTTCCAAACTTTCAAGGCATCCCACCATCCCAAGATGCCACCATTACAAGTGAATGTGAATGTTTTCCCACCTATATGTTTCCCTTATCAAATGCAAAGTAGAAGCATGTGGGAACCAAAAAAATTTATGCAGCAAATGGCAGACCATATAAAGTTTAGGAGGTTGCTGAATGCTGAGGCACATGATGAAATTGAGCTTAATGGCATGGATGACCATGGCTGAGATGTAATATCTAGGTGCCCCATTACTTTGTTCATATAGTGCATGTAAGCCTTTGTGGTGCACATCTATGTGATGGATATGCCCGCATGAGCAAATGATAAATGAAAAAAACAAACAGATTTGTCCTACAGAGATTTGAATTGCAGAAAAAATAAATTAATGAAATGATTAAATTCCAGCCCGCATTATCTTGAAAGGACCGCAATGTCTTCAAGAGAAAAAACACTTTTCACACAGCACTGGTTATTAATTTCAAACCTACAAACTAGTAAGAAAACCAACATAATTTTTATCTTTATTTTGAAAACACAAAGCTTTTCCAGTTAGCTTAGCCTTAGCACAAAGACTGCAGGGAAAACAGTCTGAGTCTGGCAAAATAAAGCAATAAGGCTCATTTAGCAGTTGCTGTTAAACTCACCAGTGAACCGCTGGTTTATTTATGTTGGCTTAATCACTGCAAAAACTAAAACATAAAACAAGCTTGTGTACAGAACTGCTTCTTGGCTGCACACAATCGTTTCCCATTTCCAGATGTTTCCAGTGATTGAACTAATCTAAAGCTTACTGAGTGTTGGGAAAAGCTGGGAAAAAGCTTTACAGGCAATGCAATTAAACACTGTGCCATAAATTCAAACTGAACTGTGTACGGACAGTCTAACTTTGAACTCTACTTTCCTACAGTTTGATCCCAGGCTCATAGGTGTCTGCCCAAGTAGCCCACCGCCTGCCTATGACATGTATCCAATAATGCTGCCTCTGGCACCTCATTACTGGACAACACCAACTGGACATCAACAACCAACCCCATCATCCTCGGGCAATAATTCTGCTCACCCAAATCCTCAGAGGTCACACAGATTACACTCGACTTGAACTGTCAACAACAGCAGAATGTATTATGTCTCATATATGCATTTAAAACAGTGTTGTTTTCTCTTTTATTGAATATAACTTGAAGTTTAAAAATGATTATGCACTATGCATATTCTCTATTTCAATTTTTAATAGTCGTTACAGGAAGATTCAGACTACAGTGTAGTAGATCCCTGGTAGAACCATAAAAGCACCATGTATTTCTATATGTTGCATTATATACTCTTTATTATAATACAGTACGTACAGGTTGAAGGAAAAATAACATAAACAATGAATACGTTGCCAGAATTTTTTTTTAATTTTCTGAGTAACATGTACAGTGATAGAAGTGAAATGTTACATGATGAAAAAATATAGCGTTTCCTTGGCTTTTCAACCATGTTAAGGCAAAAGTAAGCATTAAATCGAAGCCACTGATAAATATTTTTACTGTTTGTACATCAAAATAACAAAAAAACTTCCATCAACTAGCCAACCAGCAATGTTAGGTTACACGTTCGCCTTCATTACACAATCAGTGCATACTGTAGGCTACTTCGTCAGGTATTTTTCTTTCTTTTTCTTAATAGAGCTTAAGTGTTCTCAGTGCTACAAATACAAGTCCGACAGAATCAAGCAGACAGAAGTGACACGCTGTGATCCACTGGCTGGATCCTTTAACTGTCAAACAAACTAGAGCTTTACCAGCACGGGACAGGAAATGTTCAACGTATTCAACATTGAAAAGCAAATAAAACAAACTGAGACTTCAGGAATACTGCAGAAGGTCTCACTCTGTTTCTGTATACATATACATATATATATATATGAGAGTGTGTGTGTGCACATTAGGGTATCTCGTGTGTATTGCATGTATCTTCAAAATGATCTATTGCTGTTCAGTTTTCAAATCTGTGGACACAAACGAGATTACGCACAGTTCTGAACACATACAATCATACTGTATGATCAAATAAAATATAGAGAATTTGATACAAATATGACATTTGGTATCTTTTATCCTTAACCAATCTGTCCTACCGATCCAATGTAAACATTACACTACATAAAGTATTTAAGATTCAAAGGCTAAAACGTTAAATGTCCTTCAAGGAAAACCTCCAACATAGCACTGTTACTTGCAAAACATATGGATTACTCTAAGTCTATATCCACATTTATGATAACACACGCACACTCACTCGCACTATTGCACTGAACCTCATAATTACCTCTAAGTCCTTCTTTACAAACATCAATAGAGCTTTATTCCAGTTCTGACAAATAAAGTACAACTTGACCTTAGGCTCAACAGAGGAACACTAACTTTGTACAAAAAACAATGCTCTACATGAGGCTGGTCTTCTGCAGTGTATCCGCTTCTTCACCACACGCCTCTGCCACCAATAGCTGCATGTGGAAACAACCCACCCCACCCCCCCTCTGGAGCTACCAGTGATGTATCGTCCCTCAACCTTTGGCCTGTGACCTTGGCACCTTGCTGGCGAGCTCTCGGTGACTATCAGAAAACCCAGCTGACAGGCACCCACTGGTGCTCTGTCGACAGTTTCTCCAGCGCAAGCCGTAGACTTCGGAACGCCGCCTCCAGGCCGTCGTTTATGATGCAAAGGTCAAAGTAATGTCCATAGGCTCTCTTGATGCGCTCACTCTCATCCACCGTCCTCTTTAGTTCTGAGTCCTGAAAGGAGTGTGTCAGGGAGAAGTGCTTTAAGGACAGAATTGTAAACACTGTTAAAGCTACTGACACCAAGGGAGTGGACATAATGTTAAGAAACCAGAGAACTTTCACGACCCACAGCGAGCAAATCCAATATATATTTTTCAAACTGCAAAAATCCATGCAACAACAAGTCATGGTCAAAAAGTTTTTACAACTCTACCTGATTCAAGTCAATTTGATCGGTTTCTCCTTAAAGGTCACCTCTTTGGGCTGCTTCCAGCGAGGTTTCTATTTCTAAAGTGCTCTCTGGAAATCATGCTACGACCTTTTCCCCATTTTGGTGTGTGATGCAGGTGTGTCCAAACAGCTACTTTTCAACTAAAATTTTATTTTGTCAGAGCAGACAGTCACAAGAGTCTCAATCTGGTGAGTAGAGTGGGCAATGACCAATGATTGTGAAGAAAACTCCTGCTGTGTGAACAGTGTGAACCACAGTTTCTGCTGCATGTCCTGCTTCAGATACTTCCTCTGCACTGATGACCTGACCCTGGAGGACAAATGTGCTCGCACAAAATGACAAGTGTCCTTGGTGTGTTTCTCCTGACCTCAGGCAACCTGCCTTCAGGGTCGGACACTCAATCGAAGACTGAGGTTTGAGATATGATCTCTGTTAACATGAAGGATTCATTTGATACAGAGTGTGATGTTTGCTTTCTGAACAAATTATAGGTCCAAAGTGAAATTGCAGCACACACAGTTCAAATGTTTAGAACCTGTCAGGACTTCAGGTGAGCAATTTAAATATACCAGCGGCAGTGGAAGCGAGTGCACCAAAGGAGCACATAAAGAAAGCATTAAAGTCAGTTTAAATAAGAAATAACTTAACTAAATAAATAATAACATGTGTTTTGGGGTGGAAATGTGCAAAGACTTTTGCTACAAGTTTAAATATATATTTCTACATTGCGCAAAAAATTACCGGAACACATCAAATGTTTTGGTTCAGATGTTGTCAGATCTTGAATGCTCCACCAGAGTAACTGATATGAGCTGTTTCCAGCAACACAGGGGTCGCATCAAACCATAGAGCCAACAGCTACATCTCATTTGTTACTGTGGGCCTCTAATGATCTTGGTAGAGAACGAATGAAAGCACAGACTTACTGTTAACTGTTTTGTGACAACTCCTGACTCAATTGCCGACCTATTCATAGCTTTGAGGACCTCAAAGTCTGGGGCTTCGATGAACACAACGTAGGGCAGGAATTCAGATGTCCGCAGGACTTTAATAGCCTTAAGAGAAAAGCAGAAACAGTACAGATGTTTTACAATCACTGCATCCCTTTGCCGCAAATGAGCAAAAACACTCAAACAAATCCAATAGAAAAGCTAAGAATCCCATTAAAAAAACACCTGCAGCGTCTTCCTCTGACTTAGTTAATAAGATGTGTAAAAATAATTATCTGAGTGGATGCAGATCATTAAGAGATCCTCTTGGATAAACATTGATGAAAAGACTGAAAGCAATTCAGCAGCCACAAGCTGTTCTATCCTGGAGAAATTAAAGTGTAACCAAATAAAGAAGGTAAAGCTGTTTCCTCTACCTGTGGGTTAACATCCAGGATGCAGATCTTTCCTGTTTCTATCACATCGTGTATGGAGCTGATCTTTGTGCCATACAGGTTCCCGTCATACTCGCCGTGCTCCAGGAAACGCCCGTTTTTGATGTCACATTCCATTTCGCTGCGGCTCATAAAGGAGTACATCTGGCCATCTCTCTCATCCACCTTTGGTTTTCTAGAGGTGACTGGGTCATTGCAATAAACAGAAACATCTTTGGTTTTTTTTAAACTGATCTGCACTAAAGGTTCAACTTCAGCTACAACAAAAACCTGCTTGTGCTTTTACTGGTGAGTATGGCGTCGTGTGATGATAGCTTTACTCACAGGGGATTGTGGTGCCATAGCGTTGGGGATCTGACACCAGCAGTTTGTTCTTCAGGCTACGACGGCCGACACCCTGAGCTCCGATCAGAACCAGAGTCTTCCTCCTGAAGGGCGGGACTTTGGCAACCTCCTCGTAGATCCGCAACTCATGACGATCAAATTCTGATCAGGAAGTAATAATAAGTCAAACTGAGACAAGAAAAAATAAAATAAAATAAAAAAATCACAAGGTAGTGGATCATTTTGCCCAAAGCTCATATAAAGTTACCTGCATTCTTGGTGGTCAAATACATCATCTTTTTCTTCTTCTTACCCACCACTCCTGCACAAAGAGGACCTGAGACAGAGCAGAGAGAAAAGCAACATCAAACCTTCAACCACTTAACAAAATACTTCTGAAAACACTCCAAGAGCTGATGAAAATGTAAAGCATGGGAGGGTTTTACAGAGACCACTAGATGGCACTGTGCGCCAATACTAATTAGTTGCATACAACCAATCTGCTGCCAGGGACACCTGTGACTGCACGATCTGCTGACCGTCTGTGCGGCAGATTATTTGGCATAGGAGAGAGTATCTTCTAGAAGGAAAGTAATACTTGGAATCACGAGTACTCATATACTCAGTACTATCCTGATGACAAATTTACCTTGTCAAAGTAGGGCAAAAAATAATTGTGACTTTGTTCTGAACAGCTATAGTTCTAATTATTAAATATTGTGTCCCAACTATATAGATCAGTGGATAAACATTATTGTATCAATTTCCAAATGTTTCATTCTCTCTCTGCTGGTATATGTGGAAAACATGCTGATAGACAGCTGTGTCCTTCCTGAGCTCCAAGGGCAGTACAGTTGGACTGTCATCTTCCTCTCCTCTACAAGTGAAGGGTATGCAGCTGGCTATGACTCACCACCTGTTTTGTTGCCACTGAGCAGAGCAGAGCAGTCAAATCTAAAGAAACACGGCCTCTTTTCACGCCACGTCTCATGAGAGGAGAGATCATTATTGATCAGATTTTACGGACCGTTGTCTTATCACCGCTCCTCAATCAAGCCTTCTTGTCGAGGAGGGGTAGCGCTTGAATGTCAGACCCTGCAGCTTAATAACCAACAGATTGGATCAGGCCACCTGAGTCACTCCGATGCTCATTACCAGATCAGCGCTCTCTGACTGAGGAGCAGACTGAAGAGGTGAGAGGAGGATGAGCGAACAGCGCCAGATGAAGCACTTGTATGATATGGAGAGGAACAGATGTTGGCTTTGTTGCCGGGGTGTTTGTGCAGTGAGGAGCCTGTATCGAATCTGCATAATGAGAAGCGCTTCTCTGCTCTGCTGCATACCGCTAATAGGTGTACCTGTAGTAGCGAGCTCCAGATCTCTCTTCACAAAAGCCTTCCTCTTCTCCTCAAGTAGCTGGCTTGGAATTAGACCTGCGCTGCCACCTTCTATATGACAGGCCTACGAAGGGGAAACGCACATGAAGCGGCTAACAAATTGAAACATCTTATGTGACTAAAATACGCACATGTGGCTGTACTAACCTGCCACCAGTTGAGGTCCTCCTGGTTAAAGATCTGCAGAATGTCCCCACTGTTGAAGCTAAGCCCCGCCTCCTTACATGGAATCAGGTTATCATGAGACGGGTCGTAATCAAAGTGACACTTCACAAAGGCCTGAATGAATAATTACATTAGAGAGAGGGAACATGTCAGTCAAACCTTTTACACCGAATATAGAATCGTGATGCTTCCTGTGTGTACACGTGATCGGCTTAGATGGTCTGGATGACCGACTGTCCATCAATATGAAACAGCCCTAGCCCATGTAAAGCCTTCCCTATCTCCCAGCTCGCTCTTCCGACAGCTCAAGCCTGCAGGATTCAGCTCATAAACCAAACCATCTATCCCAACCCCCACTGATAGGACAAGGAGTCGATGGACTGAGACAAAAAAAAAAAAAAAAAAAACATGGAGAAAAAGAGGGAGAGAGAAATAAAGAGAGAGCCAAAATCTGTAGCCATGGCAACCATCCCCTCCTCCCCCCTCTGCGCTTGACGTCGTCTCTTTTCTGAACTGATGCATGAACATAAAATGGGCTTTGCCATCCTGTACCGTACTGCCTTTGCGTGCGTGCGTCCTTCCCTCTGTAAGGACACGACAGACAGACGGACAAACGCATATTCTCCTTTAGCCAAAGCGAGCTGTCAGTTGAGTTTAGTCGCCAGCGTTACAACCAAGCTCCAGGCCTGGACAGCTGGATTACACTGAGACTTCTGGGTACAACTCTAATCGTAGCATCGACACCACATACGCTGTGCGTCCACCTACACAGCTCTTAACTGTGCGAGCACAACCAATCATTCTTTAATGTCTCCTGCGCACAGATTTCTCTTAAGTATTTAAGTAGGGCAGCTTTCATAGAAAAAAGGAAAACTAAACCCTCAACAAAGCGAAGGCTTTTAGACCATAATGTATGCCGGAGATATGTATTCTTACAAAGAAATCTGCATCTTTTGAAATCCATGAAGAGCTATACCTGAGGATAGACTCTTCTGAGGTGCTGAATGGAAAGGAGGTGATTTCTCTTATACATGAAGGCCCTCTTTCAGCAATTTTGCCAGACTGAACGCTGTCTTTTGGTGCAGGGTGCTATCATCCTAATGTGTGAAATACTTCTGTTCTGTAAGGTTCTGCTACCATCGTAAAGATACGCACAAGGTGTCTTTTGAAGTCAGTGCCTTGACACATTAGAGTGTATAAGGGAGGGATGGTGATTTGTTGTCTTTTCAAGGAGTTTGTTTTGTTTTGCTTTTACTCCCTGCTGTTTTGTTTACTTTCATGTTCAGCTGCTGGTCTGGTTTTTACACCAAAACTAATGAGGTTAGGTTTAGAAACAGATCGTGGTTCTGGAATAAAACACACCCCTGGAATTAAACTTACCTAATGAGTTTAATTCACAGACAGTATAAAAGACAGGCACTGGTTTCTGAAGTCATAGAGTTGAGTGTTTCAGACATCACCATGTTGGTTTATGCTATCTGTGGTTTAAACGTGATACTATTGGTCCTTTACAAATGTGCATGTGTGAAGATGAGAGTGAGAAACCCGTCTTAGTGTGACAGTAACCTGATGCACGCACTGAGGCCAAAGCATCGCTTGTATTTGATTAATTAAATCCCGGAATTAAGAAATAGACAGAAATAGACATTTTTTTCACACAAATCTAGTCAGAAACAGGTGTCTTAAAATTTTGTCCTCATGATATATCTTTTTCCTCAGGAGGAAAATTAAACCAAAGATATTAAAGTTTATTCTGTCATGCATGTCTGAACCAATAAATTAGGAGATCGTAAGCTTTGTAAAATCACAGCTTTCTTCACACTAAAGGACTATAAAAATACATTTCTAGTAGGTGGTGAACACAAAAACAGTTTAACTGCAAACTATCTTTATAGTATAATCTCATATATAAGCTGGATTTTTTTTCACCTATACAAATACAGGCCATTTACCATTTACCATTCTTTTCTTATAAACGATGTTCTTGTATATGTTGGTTAGACATAAAGAATTTATTTAGTCCAGCTTCTCAAGATTCACTGCATTTTTCCTCTTCGCAGAGGCCAATCAGTAGCAGTGTTGTGTACACTGCATCCTCTCATCCTTGCATCCTATTGGCAAAAATTTACCAGGCAAGATAACCTTTCAATTTCCCCTCAATACTAAACTCGGTGAGCGGGTTTCAGTTTGATCAGAGTCTGATTCTTAGAAAGCTAATGCTCATCAGCTAACATAACCAGAGGAGAGCACTGACATCAACTAATAACTAAGCACTACACCAAGCAATTTCCTGCAAACATTTGATAGTCAATCAACTGTGGCATCTGAAATAATGAAAAAAAAGGCAAACATATGAAGGGGATCCTCTGCGTTATAAGCTGCCTGTGAGATCTTTCTCTAGCTTGCTCATGACGATTTCAATTACAGATCCATTATGCATGGGTGCAGGAAAACTGCTCTGCATTTGGATAAGTGACAAAGCTGTAATGCACATATTAAAGCTAAATAGCCAGTGTTATCTAAAAAGTCCCATTATGGTATTACATAATGATTCCTGGCACAGCGTGCAAGGTTATAGATAGCAGGGTGGATGCCAGGGAGGACATTAAGTGGTGCTTACTGATGAAAATGACTGTATACTTTTAAATCAATTGAATCTTTTTATGCAATATTTATTCCACAATGTATTCTACTTTAACAAAAACAGAAGCTTAAATGTGGAAGATCAAAGCATTTCGAGCACAGAAAGTTCCATTAAAGTGTCCTTTTTATATTTATTTCCAGCTCCAGTTTGTGCCATTTAGGTATTTTGGGGATCTTTCATGTGTGATCAAAGAGCAACAGCTATGATGCAGCAGAGTTTGCAGAACAAGTTTTAACTGCACAGATTTAACTTGATTTGAAGCAAAGCTTGAATCGGGTTTGCTTTGTAAACACTCCTAAAAATGACCGACCTGTCTAGGTGTGTGCGGCTCCTGGTAGCTGGGCAGGATCTTCAGTACAACGCTGCCGCTTGCGTCCTTCAGCATTTCCTGGAGGACTTTGGGGTCGTTGCCGACCTCTTTGCCGTTCACCTCCTTGATGATGTCGCCAACATGAAGCAGACCTTGCTGGTCAATCATGCCACCGTGGAGGATCCTGGCAATCACCAGCTCGCCGCTCTCTACTCGAAAAGTCACTCCCTGTGCACATGTACAGAGTCTCAGTGTAATAATTATTTTTCATGCGGGCTAACTAGAGAAGGAGACCCAGGGGGACAGCCTGGCAATGTCCTCCACTGTAAAGTGGTTTAAGAGACGAGTGGGGGTGAGTGTTTAATTTAATTGTGAGGGATGAAGCCAATGGTAAAATCACTTGAGCTGAAATTAGGAAGCCAACAGATGCAAACATATCTACTGTTATATTAGAAAGACATTTAGGCTTAAAGAGATATATTTCAGGCTTCTTGCTTTAACATTGAATCACTATTATTGCACCTTATTTTTCTTTTTTATCTTAAACTAATGTCTCGTCACCTCTGACCTGTGATTGGTTGATCCGAGAAAGATGGCAGAGAGTTTGTGTGCAGAAAGTGAGACAATAGGGCATCTGGCAAAGTTATCATCAAATTATCCGTATGTGCCTGCTCACCGTGGACATAAATCACACTAATTTAGCGCTACAATGCCGCATAAATCTGACTTTTGTCTCTTTTTAACAATGGTAGAGAAAAATCTCATTATACTGAGTGCATATGCTCCACCCAAAGCATAAATCCTCCACTTCTCTGGGGTGTTTTATCGGCTTACAGTTTATAGTCAGGCTCAATCCAGCCTTAATGATTACACTTTGCAGGTTTTCTTTACTGAGCAGACTTACCAGGTGCTCACCAGACACCTTACGGATGCCGACCATCCTGACTGCGTCTGGAGGAACCGGCTGGTTGTTGAGGGCTGCGTCCATGAATGAACAGGGGCTCGGTGGTGGAGTCTCATAGTTTTTGGATGCCACAGAATCATGAGTCTCCAGGAGGGACTGTGAACATACCGACAGGTGATGTAATCACACATGAAGATGTAATACACATTACATAAACTGCAAAAAATTATCTCGTCTTGCTCTCATCAGTGAGGCTCTGCCATCAGAGCAACAAAGTACTGCAGCTCCAGTAAGGGAAATCATGTTTCACGAAGCTTAAAAAGCTAGACAAGTGCTGGTTTATTCAAATTAAAATTTGATGTGAGGGATGTGTCGTGTTTTCCAGACCTGGAAGTGGGGTTCCTTCAGGATGCGAACAAGTTCATCAGCTGCCTGGCTTCTGTTCGCGAGCGGGCTCAGCTCTTTGAGGATGTCCTGGACCAGCTCCACATTGTTCTCACGCACAGCTTCAAGCTTGGGTTCCTCAAATCGCTCATGAGCCTAGGATTCGATTAATATAAGACAGATGTTACTCCAGGCTATCCTTCCAATCTCAGTCCATTACCTGTCTCTCCTATTACGTGTTGTGTGTATTTTCCACTGATGGAGCAAAACTACACAATCTCCTACTTTATTTTATTTTTAATGAGTGCAGCAAAGTAGCTTGTCAAGTTACAACAAATTTAGCAAAGCAGAAGTAGCAAAGAGCACAATAGCAAACAAAACAAAACCAAGTAACCTCAATCCAAGCTCCTGCAGAGACAAGCGCACAGCCTGTGTTCATAAATGGTGAGTTGATGATACAAAAATAAAAATAAATAACTACAGGCACCAAGTTGAGCAGAAACATGTACCCTGCAGGTTTTTCAAGGTATGATGTGAGACATCAATATTTCAGGGAGCATTCATTTTTCACTTTCCGCTCCCCTGCTGCTAAAGATAGACGTACACAAGGTCTCCACACCTCTGGCTCTGAGTGAGCAAACTTATCATGTGACTCTTGACTCTAGGTTAAACCTCTCTATGGTACACCGTGCTATGCTCTGCAAACCATTCAGTTGCTACAGAACTTAATTACATGCAGACTGTTTTTCAAAAACCAAATGCAAATGCAATCATTTACAGTGACACAATTGGCAACTGCACACTAACCGGTGCTGTGCTTGTAGATTCATATTGTTAGGCAATCCCACAGAGTATTTGTGTGGTGGGACTGACTACTACCCTGGCAGCTAAAATGTTTGTTTGCTGAGGATGAGATGAAGGATCCATGCCGGGGGACAAGAAACTTACACGTAAACGCACAAACAGATCCACAGATATTCAGTCAAACACATAAATCTGTGTACTTAACTACACGGTACTACACACAGAGGGATACAAGGTTTTATCTTCAGGCATTCGAGCAAGCACGCAGCTCTTTTCTAACCTTAAGGAACAACATAGTATGAGCAGAGAGTAGAAGTAGGAATAACTGGTATACACACAATGCGATTGACACAAAAAAAACAGATCTGTGTAAGCGAAGAAAAACATCTACTCTGAAAACTGCAGTAATAACACATTTATTCTCTGGTGATGAGTGGCATTCCTTTTAGAAGTAATTTCAGCACAGTTAAAAAGCAATCTCTTAGATTATAGTATTACCTAATGATAAGAGTACGCAAGAAAACTTCCACATAAAATAAAATAAATTTTAAAGAAAACATTGCCATGACCTTACCTATGTGTTACAGTGTCCATCCTACCATTCATCTACTTCTGGAAATCCTGACTTAACCTGCAGAGCGAGCTGTCATTGGCAGCACCTCTTCAATCACATGCCCAGCATGCAGGACTATTAATTCCCCTCAGAGTGACAACTCAAGCTGACCTAAAAGCTATTCGCTGCAGTTTCAGAGATGCAGCAACAGCAGCAACATTTTATCCCTCTGGCATAAAATGATGCAAATACTGCCACATGAAAACTCTCTGCCACCTCACTAACTGACCTTAACAAGCCTGCTAACGCAACCATATCCACGAGCTCAGCAGAATGCCTAGAAGTCATGGACGGAAGTAACAAGTAAGAAGAAAATGCAGTGGCATGGTTACAGTAACAGACTGCTTATTTTAAAAAGTAACTAAATAACAACTAAGTAACTTAATAACTTAAAGTTCCTACTTCACCTCGTCTATCACATTCACAAACTTGGGTGTCAACGCCGCCTGCCCACCCAGCCAGTGGCCAACAATACCCTGCCAGCCTTTTATAGCTGAGGGGTATAAAAAGTAATCTGAGGAAAAGAGTTTCTCCTTTTTCTTTTTCTTCAACTGCAAGTGAGTTAGCATCGCTTTATTTGACCTTCATACATTTAATAAGCACCACCATAGTAGGTCAGGACTCTTATGACTCTAAGTCAAATATTTCTAAATTGGCCATCTGTGTTAATCCTCGAGGATGGATGGATGGATGGATAATCCGTTTAGAGCAAGCCCATGTTAAAATAAAAATATTCATATTTGGCTGAAGTGTACCGAGACTCTGATAAGTATCCACATTTTCTCCCACCCCTAGTAACCAGTAGTACAACTCTTTATCTAGGCTTTTCAGCAATCAAGGCTAATGAGCACTGGTGCTCTAAAGACAACCAGTTAACAAAGCTGGCGCAGCAGTGTTACAATTATATTAGTCTGTAAAAATTCACTCTCTCATTTTTGCCATTTTACAAGCTGCATGAGACAATTTCCTTGCCTTTGCCTAAGATATCAGCTGTAATTCAACAGGACCTCTATGTCAGCTATAGAAATAAACATAAACTGAATGCCAGGTTTGTGAGACATGAGGACCTTATTTTAAAATAATCCCATGCTATAGCACTGTTTGGTCCATTTACATTAATCTGTTGTTAGGTGGTTGCCAGGCAATGTGATTGCACCATATTAAATCACATATATCATTCAAATATAAAAAAATTTTATAAGGTGTTACAGGTGCAAAGATCCTAAAAATTGGTCAATTTAGCCTGTTAGTGGTTGGTTGCTGGGCAACACAATGATGCCTTAATATCTAATATAGATTAGAACCTTCAGGGTCCCAATATATATCACTGTGTGCCAAGTTGATGGTGCAGGAGGTCATGGATAACCACAGAGCCAGAGATTTGCTGTATTATAGAAAGATACTTTGCAGAAGCCATTGTGAGTAGTACCAAGGTTCATTATTTCAGAGCCACGTGGCATTGTTTTACCAAGACGCCGCAGTCTCATTAATAGTCTGAACAGGCGGCATGTGACGGCTTAGAAATTAGATTAAATAGCACGAGGTACAAAGCTGAAAGTGTCAAAGCAAGCGTCGGCTCATTTAGTCGCCCTAACTACTTTAATAGTTCCGACTACTCTGTTAGATAGAGAGCCAGGTGCTGAGTCAGTACCACAAAACTGATAATAATGAAGCGCTGCAACTGAATATTCGAGCTTCAGCTCCTCTTATCAATATCTGCTAAATGTCCTGTAATCATGATTCTGATTCTTTATAGAACTGTGGGTTGTGCTGATTGCATTGTTCTGTGCAATTAGCATAACTGCAGCCACCGTGCCATAAGCGTGCACACATGAACACTCGCTCTATCGTCCCCGTCTCTCTGTTAGCATTTTCTCGGTCTCTCAGCACATCAAGCAAAAGCTCGTTAAGTGTTTATAGATCCACCACGAGTCAAAGGGAATCCACCATCCAGGAAATCCTTCTTAAATCCTTCACCAAGACTCACAGCTTGCATCAGATGAATCTTTTATGAGGATGCTCATCAATACACTGGGACTGTATGTCTCTAAGACACTCGGCACAAATAGCAGGGTCATGCTCTTGCCACGCACTCACACACACAAACATGCCTCAAAGCATACCAAAAACGAAGCAACAGAAAGGGACACAGAGAGAGAAAGGATGCAAGGAGCATCTCCCTGGACAGAGAAACAACTTCAACTTTACTCTTAGCAGCACAAATATAAGGAAAAATTAACTCTCTGTCTATACTTTAAATTACACATACTTTTTTCTTGCATGTCTTTGCAGTGCACAACGGGAAGCTTTTTCCTTATCCTCCTGTTGCTTGGGGAAAAAAGTCCAGGTTTTTAAAAAGGGATGAGAAAAATTCTGCTCTTGGCAAGAAGTGGGAGGGGAAGACGTAGTGAGATGAAACTGCGAAAAAAAAACTGTCTGGCACCACTCAGCTCTTCCACTCAGCTCCATTCACTTCAAAAAGCTATACCCTGTACCTCCATTTGAATAAGAATGACCTAGGGCTGGTTTTGCATGAGGACAGCTAAGAAATTGCATCTCTCATCATGTGCATGGAGAGTACTACTTTGTAGTTTTTGAGAAATCAGCTCGGTTATTCAGCCATGCAGCCCATGTGCAAGTATACATCGTGATGATTGAAGAAATGCAAGGATCCACACTAAGGCATCGTAGAGAAACAGCTGACTGTCACTAAAATCAGGCCTATGGAAAAATATCCAGTTACTGAATTGTTGATGGCACCTGCTCTATTATTGATACAGTAAATATTTTACCAGTCTAGACAAAAAAAAAAAAAAAAAAAAGACTGCCAGTCATGTCTGAATTTTCTTGGACAAAAGGATGATGTTGTAGGCACGACTACACTGATTTTCTCTCTCTTTAATCCAAACACAATCTGTATAAACTGAACATGTTTATTTTCACTGATGACAAAAAAAGAAGAGTGCATGTAGAGTAAATCAAAGATGTTTCAGTGGCATGGCAGCCTTTTTCATCCTTGTTTCTTCTTTGCTGTAATACTTTAGTAGCGAGTATCACAAGGTGTAAGGTTCTCCTTTTACATTTTAGATTTTGGAAGTCTCATTAAAAACTGATGAACGCTGAACGCTAAGTCTAGCAGATTGTTTAGTAGAGCAGCAGCTCAAACCAAGGCTGGATACAACCAATTCCACAGTCATATTTTTGTCACATTTCGCAGTGAAAGAAGAAGGCATCAAAACATTCTGTGTGTGAAAACCACACAGGCATTATAATGTACAGAGAGCTTGTCAAGCCTATGCAAAATGTGCAAGTGAGTCATTTTCAATGCAGTAAATATAAAGAGAGTTATAAGGAACATGTCTCATCTCTTATGAGCACAGCTTTTTGAATAAATAAATACATTTTAAATCTATGTCTAATCTAATCTACTTCATGTTTTTAGTGATCATTAGAGTTGCTACTGCCATCTGCACTGAATAAATCAAGAATACGTGGGCTGTTCCCTTCATGTGTGTTGTTTAAATGACTGACAGGTTTGAAAGAATAGGAATGCTAATACTTCTAAAAAAAAAAGAAATATATGTTTATCTGTTATTTTTTGTTATGTGCAGAGACACATTTAACCTTTTTGTGTATTTTTGCATATTTTCTGGAATCCATTCAACCTGCTGCAACAATGAAACGCCTAGAAACAAGCTCCACCTGTGCCAACAGCAGTGACATAAGCCAGAGGTGTGCGTTAGCTGGGTTTAAGTTTGCACAGCATCAACAAAATTGGTTCCTGCCCCTGCTGAGCATGCTCAGCTGGCTCTCCCAATCTCTATTAATGGGAGTGTTTATGAGGCAAACAAACTTTAATGGCCAGTATCTTGTTCTCATTTGTCTCCAGTAAGGGGGGCAAATTCCTCAAAATATTAATGTTTATTCTAGCTTTCTGAATTAAATTTCAAGCACTTCAAACCACTGAGAGAAGTTGTAAACCCCAAATTTAAAAAAAAAAAAAACATGCTAATAATACTGCTAAGCAATAAAGAGAGGCTATGTGTGCTTCGTAAAGAGGTAAAATTTAAACAAGTAGGCAGGTACAAAGTTTTTTTTTCTAGTCTTCTTGCAATCCGGTTGTTCAGTGATGACGCGACGAATCCTACTTCTGGGTCTAAAGTAGTCTGCGTTTAATATGGCTTTTGTGTTGTTAACATGTTTAATGTTATGTATTTTCTTCTATTTGATCTCAAAAAGCTCCTAAAACAGTCAGTGATCACTGTTGACCTCCCTCGGCTTTTATTACCGCTAATCATTTATTTAAGCTCAGTTTTTAAAACCTTAGGGTGTAACTACAGCCCAGCCCATGCAGCAGTATATGAATGACTAACCTCGTATTGTGGATGGATTATCTCAGTTGTTCTCCTGGCTGAAGTTTGGTCCTTTTACAGCATCCTGCCATGCGATTACATTTGTTCCTGACCACCGAGAACACTCACGGTAACTTTTATCGAGTGGAAAAAAAAGTTAGCTTGTTTATATTATGCTAACGTAGCTGTGTCGCTAGCGGTCACGCAGCACATCATTATATACCAGCTAGCCCAACTTCAGTAACCCTACAAACGTTACTGCTGTTTAGTTTTCTGTCTTCATTTATGCTGGAAGTGATAACAGAGCTGTACGTTTTAATTTGTTTCCAAAACCCCGCAGTCAGGACATGCTATATTGTATTTAGATAGAAGCTAGCGAGCTAACTCCCTGCTAACTTCTAACTCCGTTAAATGTCATAAATTCCGTTTTCATGGATGCCTGGATGTTAAACTCAATTGTTACACCTGGTAGAGCAGAACGCTGATCATTTTATTAAAGATGAAAGACTTTAGACAGTTTTTCAACTCTCAGTAATGCCACAGTGATCGTTTGATATATGGACCTGCAGCGGAGTTTAGACCCAGACACGGCTAGTGACGTCAGACTGAACAACCGGATAGGAATTCTAAAACTCCCATGAAAAGTCAAATTAAAACATGCTAGTAAATCCATCCGTCCCTTCTCTTCCGTTTATTGTTATTAAAGTTGCGAGGGAGGAGCTCGAGCCTATCCCAGCTACCAGATTGCGAGAAGCAGGGTACACCCTGGACAGGCGTCAGCCTGACATGGGGCTAGCACAATAATAAATCAATTTGAAATAATATTCAGAATAGAATTGTGGGTGGTTATTAAAGCTTAGCTTTTAATGTAGTCCACAAAAGTTTCCAGTTTTTCTGAGATTAATCAGAAAAGCCATGCACAGTGAATCTTAATTTCTTAAGTTTTAGATGCTTACCTGGCTCGTCTAATTCAGAAGAATCAATCTCTGTGCTAATAAACTGACAAACTCTGTTATTTTAAGCTTAGTTAAAATAACAGAGTTTGGATCTGGTTGAATAGTCATTTCAAAAATGTACTGACGATATTTTAAAGACTTAACTCCAATACCCAGGTAGCTTAGTAACCAAAAAAAAAAAAAGAACATGGCAAAAATGACTTTTAATGTAACAGTGTTAAAGCTTTTCATAGGATGTGAAAATTTAAGAGAAAACACAAAGACTTGGCAGCAACTCTGTGCATTGAGGCATGTAGAAACTGCTGAAGTTCAACCTGAGCATCAAAATGGGAAAGAAAGCTGATTTTAAGTGACTCGAAATGTGGCGTGGTTGCTGTTGCCAGAGAGGTCAGAAAGTGCTGGTCTACTGGGATTTTCCCAACATTCCCAGCCATCTCTGGGGTTCACAGAGAATGGTCTAAAAGAGAGGAAGCGAGCGGCAGTTCTCTGGGCGTAAATGCTTTGTTGATGCCAGAAGTCAGAGAAGAATGGCTTTTAAGAACATGACAATGAGTTCAATGTATACCACAGTCGCCAGATCTCAGTTCAACATAGCACATTTGGGATGTGATGGAATGGGAAATTCACATCATGGACGTACCCCCAACAGATATGCAGCAACTATGTGCAGCTATCATGTGAATATCATGTGACCAAAATCTCTCAGGAATGTTTCCAGCACCTTGTTGAATCTGTTCTACAAAGAATTAAGATATGTTTAAAGGCAGGCTAATGACTATACAGAAATAAACTTCTAACACAGAAGTTTTAACATTTTATTCTGTGTTACTGAACTCAAAATTATAAATATGCATCCTTACAATATTGGTGATTTTTCTCTAAAACAAACTTGCATCTAACTTAAAATACGTCCCCAATGTTACCACATCACACAGACATACACACTGTGACACGAATGACCCACACGTACACACTGTTAGTTACTCGTTGTGTTATATATGCAACTTTTCAAGATTGCTCTGTACAATTTTTCACCCAACTTGTTACTGGCACAGCGGTCCCAGGTTGCAACTGAATTAGCACGACTGATCACCAAAATATGTCCCAGCTGCTCTGTCAGTCTTCTGGCACTTCCCACTGAAGCCACTGTTCCACCACTTCCCGACTGAGGCCGGGGAGCCATCCGGCCGAGCCGACTAACCCCCACCCCCAAGTGGTACCCCAAATACTGTACCTACATACATCCAACTGCGCACTTCGGGTTGGCAATGAGCCCCTGCCTCAGACACTCCAGGACCCCAGCCATCCACTGCACATGCTCCACCCAGGTGTAACTATGGATGATGGATCATTCAGGTAGGCCGCAGCATATGCAGCGTGTGGATGCAGCACCCGGCCCATAAGTCACTGGAAAGTGTCTGGGACTCGAAAAAAAAGAAAATTGGAAGTGTGGCAAAATGGTACAAACTTTACGGATTGGAACATGCTGTCTTTTCCTTGGACTCTGGAGACAAGGGAATCTGCCAGTAGGCCTTGGTTAAATCCAGTGTCTGAAAAAGGGAGCAGTGCCTAACCAGTCCAGGAGCTCGTCGACCCAGGGCATGGAATAAGTGTCAAACCGTGACACTTGATTCCTCTGTGGTAGTCAACACAGAACCCTATAGACTATGGGGCTACACCATCCTCATCCTCATGAATGAACTTACGAATCATGAATTTTAAAGTCTTATTCAGCCAATCCACCAGCCCGTCAGTCTGAAGGTGGTAGACGCCAGTCCGAACTGATTTAATGCCCAGTAATTCATACAGTTCTTTTACTTTCGAGACATGAACGATGTGCCATGGTCAGTCAGTATCTTTTCGGGATGCTGACTCGAGAGATGACCTGAAACAGCACCTGTGCCACACTGTTTGCATAAATGGTCTGCAGCAGCACTGCTTTGGGATATCACGTTGCATAATCCACCAGAACTAATACAAAGTGATATCCACCAGTGAAATGCCCCGATGAGGTCCATGCCAATGCGGTCATATGGGACCTCCATTAATGGTAATGGGCACAATGGTAATGGTAGTGGAAAACCACTTCCCAGCAGCTTTTAGGCACCAACTGGATGTGTTCATCTTCCGTGCAAGTGTCACGGCTCACTCGATAAAGCCTATCTGTGATCAACACAAAATGCAGGTAGGTCAGTGCTGCGTCAGGGAGCGCCACTTGGCCATTAATTCTTATCACCTGTTCTGAGCTAAGAGTTTCATCACAAATCCACTGCCTCACAACTCCTCTGCAGCAGAGCCGCAGAACACATCCACGCCACACACACACACATTTCACACACTTATTTATGTATTTATTTATTGAAGTCATTCTCACCACTGGGCTCTCCATGATGCCTTTGAGGAAGATGAGGTCCAGGTCATTGGCAGTTGTGGAACTTGTGCTGTCACTCAGTGTGTCCAGGGCCTGATGCATGGCTATACAAACATCAAAAAAAGGAAAAAGAGAGAAAACACACAAAAAAAAGAAAACAGAGTTTATCTCACTCTACTACTGTGCTACCTTCCACTGCTACCCATGGGAAACAGACTGAACAGCTCACCTCAAAGACAAAGGGAGCACATATACAGTAGCTCATACTTCATTCGCGAGTGAAAGAAGTCTGGAGGGAAAGTGAGCAGAAGGGAGGAGGGGAGGAGGGAAAGGAGGAGCAGCCTCACATCCTTTCCCAAGCAATTTCACCTCTGTCAGTCACTCTGCTCTTAAGTCTGTCACAAGTGGCAGTATCTTTCTCCCACAACTCCCGACTTCCTCCTTCCCTCTCTCCTACACATAAGTTCGCACACGCACACACACATTCACACACTAACTCGCTCCAGCTATACAACAACACAGCTGCTGAAGTTGCTCAGCGAATAAACATTTTTTTCCATCAGAACACTGTTTTACAACTTGGATAAGAATAGATTTTAATAAGCCATAACTCAGCGGTCTCGTTTTGAAATGAACTTTCTGGCTCGTGGAGAAGCTTCAGTGAGAAACATGAATGCATGAATGCTCCTCTCTCTCTGTGATGTAAACTCAGACTGCTAAACCCTAACCAATCAATCAGCAACCGCAATGAGACATCAACAATTCGATGGCGGTCAGAGAAGGTTCAGTCTATCCTTAAAGCATTGCTTTCGACTTACACTCTGACTCCTACTGGGAAGCATTAATCACAGCAGACATGGCTGCCAGAAGAGTGGGTATTTTCGCTAACAGGGAACAGAAATGGTCTAAGTTGGTAAACAGACACTAAGGCCTTTGTGTCAACCCAACACCGGTTCTTAATGTTCGAGATACTGGCAGAGCAGTGTCCCTGCACATATCCAGCATGGCTGACTTCAAAGCTCTCACCACCTCAAAGGCTCATATTAAGATGTGACTGATCAAATAACAGGGCGGCTATTTCCTTTTGTGTTAAAAGTCTGTGTCCCAGTTTCCTGGAAAAGGTAGAAGACTGAGCGTGTTCTTACTCTGTTGAATTAAAAAACCAGAGCCCAACTAATACAGCATTTTTAAGACTGGTTATTTAAAAATTCAACTTATCAGTCACTATGTTTTTCTTCCAGACACATTTAACAGATCCCTAACATTTGTTATGTATGTGCTTACTAGGAGAATAGGACAATGCAACTTAAAAGAAATCTTGTTTTATTGTCACAATAAGTTGCGGATGATCTGCTAGCACCAGCTGGCAGTTGTGTTTATGGCATTTCAAATGCCTGTCATTAACAGGGAAGTTGCAGAGTGCCCTCTAGTGGACAAACAATGCCACATCAACAGTAATTACACGATTGAAGGGTGTTTCTTCACGTTTTTAATTTTTGTTTACTGGCTGTTATGAACGCAGATACTGATATATCTCCCATAGTTAACATCAGCTGATATAATAGCTCCACCAATCGAATGATCAGGCTAAAAATAAACAAACAAGTAAAATAATGAGAGAGCTAATACAGCTATCTAAAACGAGAGCTCATAAATTCTAAAGTAAATCGAATTTTGTTGTTAACAACAGCAGCAACAATGCAATTAATTGGCATAAAACGCATCGATTTATTCTTGTATAACTAACAGCCATACTTTTGTTAAATATATAATTTTACAATATATGCCACACCATATAACAGAACTCTGCAGACATTAACACCACATTAAATCTGTCCTAAAATAAAATTGATTTTTGATTTGATTTTCCACCTTCTGAGCTGTGAGAGCAAAAAGAGCTACAACACAAACACGTGTAATAAAAAATAAACCAACATAAAACAGTAAATACATTTATCAGTGAGCCAGGAAATATCACATAATAGAAAACTTCACATTTTTGTTGCCCCCCTGAAAGCCTGATAACAATGCATGCAGCTGCTCCATTGACATTACACAATAACAAGAGTCTTAAATAATTTTATTAACTTACTTAATGCTATTTAATTTTATTTTTAATGCTTGGTTCTGGCTTCACTGCACACTTTTTATTGATCATTAACCATAAAAATTTAGGTGTCCTAGTTTCATTTTAGTGAAGTGAAGCTCAGCATGTTCGCTAATTCATTCAACTTAGTTCCATATTTTTCCAAATAAAACTGGCAAATGGCTTAACAGTGACAGATTTGAGATATTTAGAGAGTAGCCACAAACCTATTTTTGGTCTACTTCTGTTAAGTATTATTAAATGCACACTTGAAATACTAACAAACACATTGAGAGCAAGCTGTTCTTGTCTCTGCCTATAGCGAGAAATAAAAGGTAGAAAGGAAGAAAAGAAGACAACGGAAGACCACCTCAAAGATTACACAGTCCATCCGTCCTCTTGCCCAACAATTTCACAAGTAAATTAAATTAATAATTTCACAAGTCTTCCGCAGTGGAGTCTTTTTTCTCTTCCCTTTTTCCCTCTAACACCAGCTCTGCTCCAGCAGGAGAGTTGCCAAGTTTGCGTCTGGCAGAGAATATCACACCAGCAGGCCTGGTTTACAGGTCCTGCATAATTCTCTTTAATCATTGCAACTGTACGCAATTGTTGCTGTCACATCGGCCCTTTCCCCAATCTTAGTTCATCTCTGCTGCGCCCAGACACGTGTGAGGATTTTTATTTCTTTTAGTCACATGTTTCACTTCCATCTTTTTTATCATCTTTTCTAGCTCTCATCCAACTTGTCACTGGCTGTTTTAATACACTTACACATCAGCCACTCTAACCATCCTGATAAAACAGACAGCTGCTTTACCAAAGCGTGTCAAAGATTTTACACAAAGTCACAAAAATATCACAAACTGGAAATGGTTTTGACTCACATTTAGGCACAAAGGAACCATCAGAAAGTGTGAAAAGGGCCAACGTTTAATAATCACACTGCGGAGTATTACTGGAATACATCTATTATTCAGAGAAATTATTAAAAATCCAACTTGTCCTCTTTGGGTATCGTTGCCTTTCTTCTATGTCCAAGTTTATGCACATAATTCATGATGTATAACAAGCACTATAATGTAATAAGCACTGCTTCCCCTATTTTTCGTGGTGTGCATCAAAGCAAATATCACAGAGACGTGTCCACAGAGATAAATTTCACCCACCCAGAAGAATCAGCCACCCACGTGGTGAAATCCATATTTTTTTAAATCACAGTGGCTTTTATGTTGTTTTTTCCTCTTTTCATTTTGTGTTCCTTTGTGTTTTATGTGATTTTCTTCACAGGTCTTCAAAAATCTCTCAGTGCTCCTCTTATATACAGAACACATGTTCAAAGTACGGCAATTTTTCTTGAATGAACTGCAAAATCTGCTTCTAGTTACAAATGGTTGACCCTAGTTTTTTTCTTTCCCCCCTTCCTACAAGTGACATTAACAGTGTTCGCATAATAAATTATAGTGCTATAACAATGTAGTGTAGTAGTGTTGTCACTGTAGTCACTGGGTAACAGCTTGATTGGTCTTTCCTCTGGTGCACGACCCAACAGGTCTACTGAAGCAATACGAGATCCAGCAGATCTATCACAATAAAGTCCTTGTTAATAAATGTTCACTGTAATGCTAAATGACCACAGGGCCTGGTAGGAGTTTGTTTTGTGTTAACAGTGTAGTGCTGTACTATTAACAGGGAAATGGGAGCACATCAATATGAGAAGTTGTACATATTAGGCTCAAACAGAAGGAATTATAAATTAAAGTCTTTAATAAAAGCCCCCTTCAAATAAAGGCCTTGATACTTTCTGCAGGTGAGGTAAATAAAAGCTCCAGCTACTTCTGTGGAAGAAACAAAAAAACCCACATAAATTAGACACTCAATCCGTCAACGAGTCCAAATTGCATTCACAACAGGCCTGACAGTCGTTTAGTCTGTACTCAGCTTAAGATAAAGTATTCATTGGCTTCTTTTTATACTGCAAGCTTCTCTTTCAAACAACTTCCTGTTTAGCATTCAGGTGGAATGTTTCATCTTGTACACCACCACTGTCACAGCAGTCCTGCCTTGCAAAAACCTGCCATAGAGCTGCAGCGTATTACTGAATGCATCTCTCTTCTGCTCACGACTCATTTCAGATTGAAGTTGCGTGTCGACATTTGTGTATTAATATGCTACGTGCCTTTTTTTTTTTTTGTCCGTTCTGGGGGCCTTTACAGGTGAGAACTCAGGCGAAAGTTATTTTTCGCTTCGCTGAATCCAAATTGCCTCTACCACACACTGTAACTTGATACCATTACGGAGCTTTCATTTAGCAGGTGAGGGCTTAAAAGCACAAAGGGGGACTCAGGTGTGCCAACAGACTTAACCAGCTACAAGCACATTATGCCCTCTACTCAATCTACTCTTCCAGGGAAAAAAAGCTTCACGCTTGAGCAGATTTTCTCTTTGGAGCATTTCACTATTTTACATTTGCTGGATTTATGGATAAACTCCTGAAGAAGCAGAATATTATGAGAAAACCTGAACATTTTAAGGAAGTTAAAATGGAGTGATGGCTGATTTTTAATATAGGTTTAGATGAAAACCCAATCTACAGTAGTTAGCAGCCAAAAAATTGAAAATTATAACATGCTGTGGTGGCTCCCTGCAACCGCCTCTCAACAAAGATTGCCAAGATACCGCTTGCCTGCCTCTGCTACAGCAGGGGACGTGTAATTAAAGGAAACTAAATTAAAGGTGCTTTTGTCTGTTAAAGCCTCATCCGAGCGCCTGCTCACCTCCAAGGAGAGTTACAATTAAACCCAATGTCACGGACGCAGCCAAACAATCTGGGCTGTTATTGTTTGCGTTTGGAGCACAGCAGGGTGCAAAGACCTCTCAGTGAAGGTTATTCTGTTGCTATGGAGCAGCAGGGAGAGGGTACACAGAGGGACTGTGGGAGGGTGGAAAAAAAAAAAAGGAAGGAAAATTTGTGGGAGATGCAGATGTGTTGTTGTTTCACTATGTGGAATCCTCACGGGGTATTACAGTACTCACAGAGGAGTACAGTGTGCAGCTGACTCTTTACTCCCAGTTGTTTCTAGCTGTAAAAACAGTCTGGTCTGCTTAATACGCCTGAGATACACAATGTGTTTTAGAATGCAGAGCCAGATGAATAAAAGTCAGTTAAAGGAGCTCTTTTGGCAACAGGTAATGAGCAAGCAAGTAGGTTATTTTTTTCTAGCAAATAGTAGATGTGATATTTAAGGCATCATCAGCAACTAATAATAATAATAATGGATTGCATCTATATAGCACTTTTCTGGAGACTCAAAACGCTTCCACATTCACACACTGGTGTGAGGCAAACCACAGTTGTAGCCACAGCTGCCCTGGGCTGCCATATCGCGCCATCAGCCCTTCAGGCCAACACCAGTAGGCGGTAGGGTGAAGTGTCTTGCTCAAGGACACAACGACGAGGACAGACAAAGCTGGGGTTCAAACCAGCAACCTTACAAGATACATAAGGATAAGGTTACAAGATGAGCTTCCCAACCCCCTGAACCACGGTCGCCCTAACCCTAGTCCTGTGTCTTTTTATAAGACTGATCACCTCTTAGACCCCTGACAGCCAAGAAAAGAAAACAAGCAACAATATTTTTAATAGAATAGAGTTAAGGGTAATGACTAAGACCTCACAGGGTTAATTCTACTTCAAAATATGGGCTTTTTTAATTTCAAATGTGGATTGAAATTCAGTATAGCTTTTAAAAGGACACTTAAAGTCCGTATTGGCAAATGCCTGGCAGTGACAAATCAGGGCACTTGCACTGGATGAGGTAAATGTTTAGGTTCTCAGTTTGCACAGCCAGTAACAACACCGGCTTTGTCCCGTGAAACACAGACAGATTCCTGAAGAAGCTCATTGATATTCTCATTGTCTCCTGGAAGAGCTGCTAGAAGTCGCTGCAAGTTGCTGGAAGTCACCTCTATAAAAAAGAAAATACTATTTGGCCTTGAAAGACATTATTAAATACTTTTATGTTGCTTTTAGATTTGATTCAGTTTCCAGCTCTCCAGCTAAATATAATTAACTATCAATCCCTCAGGTAGCAAAAGATAAATGTTTAAGACACTGGTGGAGAATGATATTGGATTGGAATATATTCCATGCGGTGTGTACGTGCTAGAACTGATGAATCGTTAAGGCCGAAGCATTCTATGAATTTATCCCAGTGCAATGGGATTCATGAATATTTCCAACATGACACAGTGTTGCAGCTTGAAGCCCTCTGAGTGCAATCAGTCTGATGAGATTCCTTCAGGAACAACAACACAGAGCGTACAAACTACAACTAAAGCAAACAGAATGAGCACACAGTTGGGGCACGCGCACTCAACTCTGAATTATTAAGTCAACATCCTCCTCGTGGAGTCTCACTGAAAAAGAAAACGGGTTCGTAATGAGGAGGTGTAATAATGTCGTCTGGAGCACGTGTGTGCACAACAATTGTGTAATTTACTTGCATGGTCAATCAGCATGGGTGCGTTTGTTTGTGCGCTACTTGTAGAGACTTGCCTGTAAATAATTAGATCTCCTCGTTAAAAACATAATAATAACTCCACTACATTAATGTGGCTGCACACATAATACACAGTTCTAAGTTTTGGACTTAAACATCACAATGTGAAATGAAGGTAGTGGGAAAATAATCAGCACCCACAGGTGTTGTCACTTCCTGCTGATAAGGCCTCTGCTCAGGATGAGATTAAGTGAAGCAGCTGAATTACATGAAGCATTAAATGTTTTATATAAATAATGCTGCAGGGACCGTGTGCCTGTGTGTGGGTTTTTGTGTGTTTTAACAAGTGTCAGAAATTCCAACTTGTGATTCTGACTCTGGTTTTTGCATGACAGAGTGGTTTAAAACAGGATGCAAACGCAGCACGCGTATGGTTAATATCTACTTTCCCCAGATTAAAAGAGCAGTGAGTCAGATCCAGTGCGTGCATGCCCACAAAACCTGGTCATGGAGTAGAGATTAAGTGATGCACAACAACAAAAAGGAGTGCCCTACAGAAACATAACTGTATAAAAATATAAGTGGATTGTTTCATCAATCTCAAATAAGTAGTTTTTTGTAAACTTCCCCATTCTGGTCACTTTTGGCAAAAACCTTTAACATCAGCTATCCCATCTCTACATCAGCTTCCTGTTTTTTCAGTGCCACTGTCTCCAAACCATACATCATAGCAGGTCTCACTACCAATTCGTAAACCTTACACACTGTCTGTTGCTTTGGATGGTTGCCCTCAACTATTTAAACTCATCCACCTTTATTACCTCTACTCCTTGCATCTTCAGCTTGCCATCAGCCTCATTCTCATTAACACACATGTATTCTGTCTTGCTTCAACTGACTTCTACTCCTCTTTTCTCCCATACGCCCTTCTACCTGTTTTCTACTTCCACTACAGATCACAGTGTTGTCTGCAACCATCACTGGGACTCCTGCCTAACCTCATTGCTAAAAAATCTTAACTGTAATAGCTCCAATGAAAAAAAGCAGAAATGTCAGGGGTTATTTTACAGAGATATTTCACTAAATGATGTTCATTTTTTCAAGGCAATTGCTTTGTTATGCATTGTTATCAGCTTGATAATGGCTGTATATTATCCTTGCTTGACTTTAAAAAAATTGTAAGTGATCTAACAGCTATAACAGTGTAGGTAAAAGTCCTATAAAAGGCAATCCTTCCAGTGGAAGTAATCATGACCTTCTCTCTCTAGGTCCCAGATAGCCAATCAGCAGGATGAGGGACTTTTAAGCAGCCTCCCTATCACCATGGTGATGCTTGCTACAAGCTGGCATGCTATGGATGCAGGTCAGATCGCCTTATTAGCTGTATGAAGGTCACCAGTGGAGACAACACTTGTGATATTTGTTGACATTTTGCAATTGGACAGCAGCCCCTCCTCCACCCCCCATGACCACAGAAACTGTCAACAAAAAGATGATTTTGTGTTACGTCCCCCCCCCCCCCCCCGTCCGGTTCTTTTGCAATCAGAATTATTGTCTATATTTTATTTTATTTTCACTTGCTACACACGGGACAGACATGACTGGGGGAAAGAAAAGGGAGAAAGAAAGAGAGGTAGGGAGAGAAAAACAGCGGGGAAGAGGAACGGTGATAAAGGGCAAAAAACAAAAGCAAACGAAACAAACAGACAGAAAATACATACATCAATCACCTGGATCACCTGTTGAGAAAGAAAAAAGAGAAAACAAGCAAAAAAAAAAAAAAAGAGCAATATAATAAACAACATCATCGTGACGACCTATGTGAATATAACAGTAAATACTAAATATTGAATATTATTGTGCAGCACGTAAGATCGACAGCGCACAGTGTGCTTTGAGGTAGCAGCCAAAAAGGGCGTCGTTTGTGTCTGTGAGCACCCGTGTGTACACCTGTGAGCGTGAGCGCGCTTGTATTCAAAAGGTTCCTTCGTGTAATGATCTGCTAGAGGGTGTGGGGAGCCATAGCCCCGTCCTCCAGGGCATGAAGCAGCAAATGGAGGAGATCCAGGCTCCAGACATCCAGAGACACTCAGAGCACAAGAGACCAACAGAGGGGCAACCGTGCCACTCTCCCGGAAAGAGCTGAGGAGAGTCCCAGATGAGGGGTCACTCAGCAGCCGCGGAGCAGAAGCCAGAGGGGGTTGCAGTGACGTGCCCGTGAGCTCTGCCGGCAGCCAGCTGTGCCAGAGTGACCGAGCCCCAGGGCCGAGGGCACCCCACTCAAAAGAGATGATTTTGTCTTACGTTCTCACTGTAACTAACCCTAATAACTTTATGAATGTATCTCGCTGTACGCAGGCAAGCAGTTTGAGTCAAACCGTACATCTGTTTTCTTTGGCAACAGTTAATGAAAGAGCAAACCGAGATCATCTGAGTGTGATACGGATGAAATAATTGCCAGTGTCACCACATTATCGAATACTCTCCGCCACAACCGTATTAAATTGTCCCTTTCTGTTGAAACCCGGCGATTATCTTTGACAGTGTAATCTTACCAACACACTGTACTCAATAATCCATCATCTGTGTTTGAACACTGCTTCATTAGACCGGTAGGCACGCAGAATATTCCTCCAATAGTGTGAGAGTTTGTGTACTGTTCTGCAGATGTGTGGAGTGTGTGTGTGTGTGTGTGTGTGTGTGTGGAGAAAGGGTGGAAGTGAAAGAGCCGGAGAGTTATCTGAAGGTTGTGAGTGTGACACTTCCAAGCGTGCTGTCTCTGATCAGAACACCGCTGCATATGAATGACCCCCCCCCCACACCCACTTACTCACCATGAATGTACAATGCACTGGAGGTCTCTCTCTTTATCCTCCTTCTCTGTGTCTCATTCACTGTGCACTGATAGACAGGATGCAAATGCATTGACTGAAAATATGATTCATTACGGCTGTCACCGCTGTCGTGTCAAGCTACACACTGAAAAGCCGAGGATATCTTGCAAGACAGTATACTGTGTGACACAAATTAGACTTGGCAATGATGTAATGACGCTGCTAATTTAACATGACAGCATCAAATACTTGTTTCAGTTCTTATCCCCCTCACCTGATATCCACTGTTTAGCCAAGACAGGCAGCCCATGCATGGACCACAGGGACCCACGTGAATAGATACGAACACACACTCGCAACATATTATTATGTGGTATACAACTTTATCCAGTATTAATGAATTCCATGTATTATAAATGGGTTGTGTGGTACTTGTCACTCAATGCTGTGCTAGCAAACATTGTCTGGCCACTATCATCCAGTACAACAAATTAGCTTTTACACTGAGTTTTTTTTTTTTCTTTTTTTATTGTGGCATCTAAACTGGTCTCTCTCAGTTTAAAGCTCCTCCTTTCACAATCTCTGTAAATTAAAAGAGAAAAGAAAAAAACGGACTCTGTGTTGAAATGATGTGTTCTAGTGAATAAATGTCTTTGCATTCTGCTGCCTGGGATTCGTCTAAATCGCATGCTGCCCTGGGTCCCATTCTGTCTCTGCTCATCGTCATCACAATCTGGAGACATGAAGCAGCACATCAGGAGCAGGTACAGTATGAATTCAAACACCAACTGGTCCTCAACCACCAACATTATAACACTGAATTGGTTGCTGATTACAGCCTAACTAGTAGCAGCACACACACCTGAACTGCTGTAAACAATCCCTATATTGCTTCGCGGCAGGCAAGTTCCTGTGTTCTTACCTTCTCCCTCCAGCTTGATATCCAGGCCCTCTAGGGAGTTGGCTGAGTCCCCCTCCTCCAGGGAGAGCCTTCCAAACAGGCTGCCAGCCATAGTGAAGAACACCTCACTACAGGACACACACACTCTCTCAGTAACACACCCAATACTGTATCAGAGGCAGTCTGAGAGATCTTCCTCTCCCTCTCTCTCCTTATCGCTCCCTGATTCCCTCCTCTTTCCGCCAAAATGACTCCTCGCTAACGGCACCTCGCCGCTCTTCCCCTCCCTCCCTCTCCACCTGCTCTTGACGTGAATGTGTATAAGCTATGCCTGGCCGAGCGTCTTCTCCTCAGCATGAATGAACGGAGACGAGGGAGGGCTGGGTGCATGTGGAAAGAAAGAAGGTGGGGGGACGCGAGAGGAGAAAGAGAGGAGGGAAGTGTGATGCTTTCCTTAAGAGGAGGGTAAAGAGGAGCCAGGAAATTTGCTTGTCTAGGTTTCCCCATGGGGGTCAAGTGGGGGGAGAGAGTAGCAGAGGGTTGGCTTGTAAGAAGGAGGTGTGGTCAAAGAGGTGGCGCTTAGGGAGCGCACTTGTGTATTTTGTTACTGCTTGCCATTACTATTATCAGAGGAACAATCACAGACTTGACTTTTTAAAATATAATACAAATGAAATGATCTAATTAGGAAATTTATATCTGAGCTACTTCGCTGACATAAATTTAAAAAAAAAAACAAAGTTTCAAATAAAACCTGACCCTTCTCTCACCCTTCTCCACGTCTGAACAAAATATATCCCTGCTGGAAATGCTGCTTTTTAAATGTAAAAAAAGACATAAATTGGTTTAGAGAAACAATCGACTGCGTGTTACTAAAAATGCCACTCATCCCAGTCTCAGCCCTCGGCTAGTGCACAAATCAAGACTGACTGACAGCCTATTACACAAAAGACTCAACACACATTCTTGGTATAAATGCTTCTCTTTCTTTCTCTCTTCCTCTCCTTTTCTGGCAGCTGACTGCTGGAATTTACTATCATATATAACAAATAACTTTGAGGCTGTGGATTTGAGATTTGGCCCCACGTTAAAAAACACTGGAGTGACTTTCCCAGACATGTGGGGCTGGATGTAAAAATGATGTGTACGCACAAAAAAACACCTTTTCCCACACATATATCAGTATGTGCATGTGTGTGCATGTGTAAATGTGCAGGCATACCCACATTACTCCAAACAACACAACAATTTTTTTAAATTTACAAATACAATTTACCCATTAAAAACCTCACCGCAACTAATTTTGAGTACTAACTTTATTTTTAACATTTTTTTAAATTATTGATCATTTCTCATGAGCGGTGGCTGTGTATAACAGTCTGCTTCCCTTGTGTGAACTTCTATACACTTTTCCCCTCCTTTTTGTAGCCCAGCTGTTTCTTTTTCTTTTTTTTTAACTCTGTCACATTCTTTTTGTCTTTTTTCCTTCAGAAGTTTTTCTTCTATTTGTGATTCACATCACAAAATACACATTTTCTTTTACTCCACCACTCTGGTGAAGTGTCTTAAATACAGTTTTATTTACAAATATAAATATACCTTTTTTAGTTATATGCATGTATTTTTCTCCTTTTCACGAGTTTCTGTCTTCAGCGATGAGTGAAAAGGAAATACATGGAGACATGGCTATGTGGCAGTTTACTGTTTAATGCAAAAACATTTTCTCGTTTAAACAAGAAAACATACTTTGACTGATGTCAGAATATTACAGATTTACTTTCATATAAATGGAACAATTTTAAACACGTGATGCCAAATTTGCCTTGCAGTCCAGCACTTCTCTGTGGAAGCATTTGCACAGGATACAATGCCTACTTTTGTTATGTTAATCACAAACAGTCACAAATTACTATTCTGGATTCAGCTTGATAACTATAGACAGCTTCAGAGCTGGATAGAAAAGCAACAGTAACTCAAATAACCACTTGTTACAACCAAGGTACGCAGAAGAGCATCTCTGAACCTTAAAGCAGATGGGCTACAGAAGACCACTCCAGGTACTACTATTCTCAGATAAGACAAAAGGAAGCTACAATTCACAAGGGCAACATCTGGATGATAAGGTTCAAATTTGACGTAAACAACATAAAAGCATGAATCCATCCTGCTTTGTATCAGTGATTCTGCCTGGTCCAGCTGGTGTAATAGTGTGGAGGACATTTTCCAGCACATTCTGAGCCACTTAGTACCAGTTGAGCATTGGTTTTAGGCCACACCCTACCTGACTATTGTTGCTGACCATTTCCACTTCCAGTGGGATCATGCATTACTTTACTCTGCTCAAATCAAGCACTTTTGGGATGTGGTTTGATGGTAGGTGACAAATCTGCAGTGATGCTGTGTGATGCTATCATAACCCAAAGTCTCTGAGAAATGTGTTCAACACTGCGTTGACTCTATGCCATGAAGATTTAAGGCGGTTCTGGAGGCAAAAGGGGGTCTAACCCAGTAAAAGACAGGTGTATCTAATGGATGATGTCACCAAAATCAATAATTAGGGTAAAATTCAAATCTCAAAATTCTGAAAGCGCCATGATATTTCCTTGTCCATGGTAGTGCAGCTGCGGTAGCTCTGCTCTGACAAGCCATGATGATTGCTGCGCAAAAGACAATACGCGAACCATTCTGTGGTCTTTTTCCTACCAAAGGAGGAAACACTCTCAATTCACCAAAGCAAAGATCCAGATCTGTTCAAAAAAACTAAAGCTCAGCAACTGTCACAGTAACAATAGCTAAAGTGTTATCCTTAAGTTCTACTGAAATATGCATTAACATTTCATTTCATGCAGCTGGCACTCGTATTGTAAATCAACTTTACTTCAGGCTAAAATGTTAGCAATGGCTAACATTGTATGCTAATAAAAACATAACATAATTGTAACATTAGTTGCTTAATCTGCAACCATCGTAAGATTTCATCAGTCAACCAAGTATAATGTTAACATTTTAAATAAATGATCTGCCACCCTGTCACGTTTTAATACAACCTTTTAATAAAGGACTTTAAAATGGTCAACCCATGTACTTAAACATTATGTGTTATTAAATTGGATATTGAGAATCATGTGGTTATACAGGTATTGGTTTCTGATATCGTGACATTCCTAGTAACTAATAAAGTGTCCAATGAATGACTGTATTGTATTGTAGCAGCCACCGACTAACTACAGATCTACAGAGTTCAAAAAAGCTGACCAGAAAAAAAGCTAACTGCCAAAGTAAGTAAGACCCTTACACGACACTTGGAGGTTAATCTCTTCCACGTCCTGCTATTTCAGTGACAATCTTTAATAAAAAAAAGTCACTTTATGTGTCAAATGTGTGTTCATCTGAAAACTTGCACAGTTATGTATACACCGATGTATACTACTCAGCTCTCATGCATTTGGCAAATCCTTTAAAGCATGACTGATCTAGAACTGGCGTTTTACCGCTCGGTTAGCCAGCTCATTAAGTCACATTAGTACTCTGGAGATGAGATACAAGTACTGACTGAAAGAATAATCACTAACCAATCTCTTCCTCTCAATATCTCACTCACTCACTCACACACGCACGCACGCACGCGCAATCTTCACAGCGAGACCGAGACACTTACCCGAGTCAGAGCTGGATGTGGCCACGGGCATTTTAGAAACTGGTTCTTCTGAGTATCCTCCACAAGACTTGTTAGGTCAACTGCAATAAAAAAAGAGAGTGCAAAACGAGAAGGTAGATGCATTAAAAAACGAAAACCTTTATCTATCCCACTGCTGGGTTAGAATTAGGAATGAAATAAGCGACGGAGGGTAAAGTTGTGTTGTTAGGTTGAAGCTCAACACTGAGTGATCGGGAGAAGACTTAGTGTACAAATCCCTTTCTGGCACAAGCGCAGTCAATGGACTAAACATTCACACTAACAAGCTCCCACACAGGGTAATTGGTATTTAACTTTATTAAGACCTAAAAACAGAACAGCTAGTTGCCCTGGTAACATCTAAACAATTTTAGCCATTGTATCTGTTGGGAATACCATTAGCAACAGTTGGAAAGACTTTGTAAGTGGGTTCAGCAAGGCCAGTTATCACTAGCTTAGTGAGGATCTCTGCTGACTCTAATTGATCCATTTATCGTCATGAAAACGTAACAAGCGTCGCAGGCAGAAGACTGCAGGATTAACGATCTATTGTTCTGGGATCTAAAATTGGCTCCTCAAGTCATGGAGAATTTGTGAAAATACAAACAGTGAAAAGTAAATAAATGACATGGCGAATGAGGGGGAACATAAACTCAGCAGAACAATGAATGGGAATCGTGTCTATAGAGAAACTGAAAATGTAAGCGGAGGAGAAAAGGCAGGAGGAAACTAAAACGTATGCAAGGGAGTTAAAGAGAGAGGGAACAATGGTGAGGAAGAAGAGAGCGTTGCTGATAGGAGACAGGCAGCACTATTCAAGGATGCTAATTCCTGGTTGTCATGACAATAGCTATCCTTAGTGGAATAAATGCTGTAGTGGTCAAAAGCGAGCAATGTCACCGCAGGGTAAATGTCTGTGTCTGGCAACATAAAAATCCCATGTTAGCCTTATTGTCACGTGGATGGGATGATGCTTATTTTCAAAAAAATGCTACATTATGAATGTTTTCTGTCAGGGTTACAAAAAAATAAAAATAAATTCAAGCAGCAGCTTCCAGGAAGTTTTCAGCTCTCTGATAGGCTTCACCCAAACTAACTCAAATGACCAAACTGGACCTCTGAACTGGGTTTGGGGTTTGGTGCCTTTTGGATCTGTGTACATCACTGACTGCACTAACAGTCAGTCTGAGAAGTCTGCAGTCTCTATTTTATTTGTAATCAGTATCTGAATCTGTGAGATGCATCCATAAGGTCCTTGGAGCAATGCCATCTAAATCTAATCAGTTCTGGTACCAAAGACCCAAGACAGTGTGGCCATAATGCTGATGCTGAGGTAGTAATGTCACAGTGGCTACGTCTACCTTTTTGTGTGTGTGCATAAATAAATACCAGAATAATACCAGATCAGTCTACTAAAATCAGACCCATACTCAAAGAGGAGTTGCGATTCCTGTCAACTATGGATGGACGAACAGACGGATGTTGGATGCCTCGCTCATTTGTCCTTCAGCTGGATGAGCTAAAAACTTTTATCTTTTACCACTACTGAGCAAATGATATTTTTTAACTTCCCCTTAGGTTGAAATTTCCAATAACAAAGATACTCAGAGCAGTTTCTTGTAGCCCATCAGTTGTCAGTGAGCACAAACATAAAGATGTCTTTAAGCCCAGCGGTATCTAATCTTACTCATTTCATTCTCTGCACTGAGATCAAAATATTCCCAAATCATATTTGCTCAGATATCGTCTGCAGTTTTGTGCCTCAGCATTTTATCAACATATCCCAGGGCACAGATTGAAAATTCAGCTTATTAACTATTAATGTGACCCCACTGTGCTTTTTGGCCTACTTCGAAGGCATACGCTGCAATAAAAACTATGATCTACCAAAATATAGGGAGCTTGGGATTACTGTGTTACCACCACACCTACCTCTTCCATCTGAATAAGTGTCAGAGTGATTTGTTTGGATATACTAATGATACCAAACTGCTGAATATCATTATGCTTTTATTAGTTCGACTGGTTCCACTGGGCCGCGTGTTTTGATTCTGTCTGTGGTCTTTGGCCATATATACTTGCCTTATGTAATGAATCTACTTCTCTTTGTCCCCAGACATGCCATATCATATCACATCTGGAATAATAAAACCCAACTGAATGTAACTGGCCTTTAGAGAAAAGCTTTTGCAGTTTTTATTTTTTTGCGGTTAGTAATTGTTCCTGGGTGTATTTTAACTTAATTCTAACGTGTAATGATACCAGAAGTGTCCAAAACTGTATATTTGAAAGTAATTTACATAATAATGAACCACAGATGGAAAATATTCTCATTAGATTGCTTGACTGCACGGACAAAGGTCTTGTCTCATTCCTCTTTGTGGATTGAATATAACTGGAGGGCAGTATTTGATCTGAGGAGCAGTACACAAGGGCTGGATGAAAAAAAGGATCTTCAATGATCGTCACAGAGTACAAAAAATAATTTTTTCGTATGACATCAATTTTATCTGAATATACCAATTCATTTAGCAGTCTGCTCAATTACTTAGCAATTATGTTAAGTTTTGTGTTTTTTCATATTAAACCACAATTTTGTGGTTTAATATGAAAAGAAGACAATAAAAAGCCTTATTCTGAAATACTTTCAAATTAACCACTGAAAGACGTAGCTTGATAATCTATTTCAAATCTGACATTATTCCTCCCTTTTATAGTTTTTATATCGCTATATAACCCTTCTTCAAGTAGTATCACAAATTTAAACCTACAAATCAATCTCATCACAAAGTTATTACATTTTGTATTTAAAGTATTAAGCTATTTTTATTGACTTGGTGAGAAACAAATCTATTCTTTTGCTCACTAAAAGGACTGTTCTCTGGATTTGTGATTCATATGAATATTGTTGATGACAGTATTAAGGAAGAAGCTCCAATGTATCATATCTATTCTGTGATTGGATGATTTCATAGCTGCAGATTTAGCACACAGCTGAATCTCCCTCTAAAAACCTTAGTGCAGCGTTTGATACTGTTGACCATAATATCCTATTAGAGCGATTAGAACATGCTGTAGGTATTACAGGTACTGTGCTGCAGTGGTTTGTATCATATCTGTCTAATAGACTCCAATTTGTACATGTAAATGGAGAGTCCTCTTCACACACTGAGGTTAATTATGGAGTTACACAGGGTTCGGTGCTAGGACCAATTCTGTTTACACTATACATGCTTCCCCTAGGCAGTATCATTAGAAGGCATAGTGAGTATGCTATGTACCTTCCTTGGACCACTGCAGACCAGAAACACCCCACAAGAGCTGCAGTTTTGGAGATGGTCTGACCCAGACGCCTAGCCATCACAATTTGGCGCTTTTCAAACTCGTTAAATTCGTCACTGTTTTCCTGTTTCTAACACATCAACTTCGAGGACAAAATTTTCACTTTCTAACATACCGACCCGCTAAAAGGTTCCATGATGAAAAGTTAATCAGTGTTATTAACTGTTTGTGGTCAGAATGTTATGCTTAATCTGTGTTACCTTGTGTTACCTCTTTATCAGACCCTCTTTTGTCTTGCCATCACAAAAAAGGTTACAAACTTTAAGATCTGCCCTACTTAGACCTGCAAGTAGTGATACTAAAGAATCAAGAGGAAGGTGGATCCCCTCACTCATACCTCTTAAACCCTGAGGAACACAATTGAAAAGAATCATTTTGAAAAGTGAAAAAATATAAAAAATATATTAAGTCAGCACTAAACAAGTATAATGCCTGCCCGATAATTGTCCCAATAATAACTGATATAACTCAAATCCACAAATTCCCTTCACTATAACTGTAAACATTGTTTAACCTTAAATTAAAGGTTAAACAATGGAACCCCGACTTACGAATACCCCATTTAACGAAAAACTCAAGTTACGAAGGCACTTAACGGCAATATTTCTGCCCGAGTTACAACAAAATGCCTGTGTAACAAAATCCGCTGGCTCTGATTGGCTGAGCCCAGAATGCACACAATGCCCACAATGCCTTCCGAATCATGTGACAACCCCTTGGCTTTCGTATTTGCACTTCGCTGTTCCACTTGAACGACGTATTGTTGTTGCAGTTAGCAATTAGCCTATAGTCTATCGTTCACTCAAAAGGCGCGATGGGTGCTTCGACTTACGAAATCTTTGACTCTCGGGAACGAATTAATTTCGTAAGTCGGGGTTCCACTGTTCTAGCTTATTTCTCTTCTGAATAATTCATTCATTTCCACCTCATTAGAAGTTTTGAATTTTTTATTTTTACTTAGTTTTCTGCTGAGTTCTGCTGTCAGTTAGGTTTAAATACACCCCCTTTACAATGTCAAACACAGGTTAGAAATCTCAATATTTTCAGCTACTGGGGTCCCAATATTCACACAACCGAAAGTTAACATCACTGCCAGAAGCTTTACACTGTCCTTTCTAATGGCATTTAACTGAAAAGCCTGTGTCCACCAATTAATTATTAAATTGAAATATGGTTGAGAGTCCCTCTCTGTTATCGACTAAAATGTGACATTTGGGGCTGAGATATTAATTAACCAGCCTGTGTATCCTGTTTCGTTTACTGGGATTTGTAATTGATCATTTTTTCCCCTGAATCTTTTATTTAGATGGTTAAATTTCCCTTTTTTTTCTCACTTGTTTTTTAATTTTTGTAATTTTTTTTATACTTTGCACTTCTGATGGGAACACCTACAGGCCGTGTTTCTAAAAGTGTAACAGTAAAACACATTCTTAGATGCTAAAGAACTCATGGCTTTTGCAAAACTCTGATCCGAGTGGATCAGGTCCTTAATACCACATACCAAGCCCCCCAAGCTTATCCGAGGCATCCCATGTTTGCACTGAGAAATGACGGCACTTGTTAAAAGTATGCAAAGACCACACAGCAGCTAAGAAGTCAAAGCCGACTGCAGCAGACCTTGGCCATGCAAGATACCAACACACCAGGAGGGTTGGAAGGACAGGATGCCGGGAAGAGAACCGAACCCTTTGAGCTTTTTACTCTGCTATTCTGCCTTTTGTAATATTAATAGGGTAAATTAGTCGAGAGTCAATGATGGTGCGGTCATAACCAGCCAAGGCATTTTCTTGGTAATTGGTGCCATTTTCAGAGAGAATAGCCTGTTACATGTAACCAGTAATCAAGCTCTACAATCAAGGATAAAATAGGTATTTCTCAAAAATAACATTAAGGGTGAAGTTGTTCAAAATTAGCATTTTTTCGCTAACTGCCTTTCTACTACAAGCTACAAGAGACCCTGCATGCAGCTTGTGGGTCAGTGTGTCTCCACTGTAATACTGTATCGCAGCATCTAAACTATCTCTGCTCTCTGAGTGGTTTTTCCCGCTGGGTCCGCATTAGTCAGCTCACACACACACGCTCATGCAGATCTCCATCTTGCTCACTGTATTGCAGGAAGAGAGCAGCTGTCATGACATCACATTTGCCGGCCTGCTATCATCTCTACATCAACTGTCAGTTCACCAAAACAAGAGGCCAGCAGCAGGTTTGGTTCTTGTGGTCGACGTACACAAAAAATTATATTCATTTTAATATAGCTTACTCAACATTTCCAGTGGAACAACATTATTCTGGAGATTGCTGCAACACAGAATAAAAAGGGCAAAAGTCAGTTAAAAATATCCCTAGAGTTGAAGGGAATTCTTAATTCTGCATTCAGGGAATTCTTTGTTGCGCAGACTGTAAGCCTACACTTGTGTGAACCCAATGCACTGTGATAAATTTATTATTAACTCCATTTCCTTTAAGGTAGTGCTTGCAGATATATGGCATACAACTGCAAAGAAAGCCTGTGTCCAATTTTCCTGAAATTGCACGCTCCAGGACACTTTGGCCTGGAGCAATGACACAAGCAGCGGCTCAGGTGTTTGTACGCCAAGTGTAAAACGCCTTGAGGTGTTCTCACAGTGAGGCTGCATTAAAGCCTGCACACATGCTCGCACATACAGATACACATGCGAGCACACAAGCACCAGCAACCAAACAAGTCTTAATCCACACATGCAGGCTGGCGTCACGCCTAAAAATAACCCTGTGCTCCCACAGGTTCAGCTCCTCTCATTACTTTACAAGGGAAAACTGTCGTATCCAAGACAACCGTGAGCAGCTCTTTTTCTGTTCCCCGGTGCTTTGCCATGGCAACAAGGGAAAATGCGTAAAATAATAATAAGTTGGAGCTAAAATTGGGTCTATTACAGTGTTTGAGCTACACTTCAACTCAGCTTTGCTCTTTGTCTGTGGAAATGATTTCAGATTAGCTTTATATTTCAAAAGTATTCACACAACAGCCTGGAAATACATTTTGACAGATCTCACCAGCCAAAATTAAGCTTGTAAAGGACACATGACACCAAAACAAACCACAAATAAATCTATGGGACAATTACATAACAGCCATTACTACAAAGAGCCAGCCAAACAAAGAAACATACTGTTTGAGTCAATCATGTTGTCGCACTCACACATGCATGCAGCTGGGCTTCACAACAGTCAGTTGTTTAGTGACAGAAGATATCTATGTTTCTTGTTGCTGTTGTAAAGATGCAGGTTAATGGATTCGAATGAGAAATGCACCGATCAACCGGCCAGGGACTGGATCGGTCAGTTTTCCCAGACAGGCGGGCAGCCAGTCGGCTTCCTATAATTACAATTAAAAGTCTGTTTCATGTCTACACAACACGTGCGCATGCAGCACACGGAAATCACGGCATGCATACTCGCACCCACACGCTAAAATGTCACTAGCATGATAGAGCCTCACCGTGACACAAACTTGACCAAAGTAAACTGTGGGGGGACCTGAAATACAGAAACCTAATGAGACAAGCTTTTGCACAACTGAACATGGTCATTTTAAAGACATGAACAAAGAAGTGGCTAAAGCTAGCCAAGAGCCTCGGTATGAGCAAAGGATCAAAATAATTATGAGTGAAAAAGAGAAAAGTATTGGTGACATGTTATCTAATGAAGTTATAAGCATACTGAAAAATAATGTATGTACCCGACAGCTGTTTTGTTATATAAATCAGTTGGACCTGCTTTTGTTTGATAGGGTAAAATATGTCAGGTAAAGGTGGGCGTACAGCAGCTTATATTTATTTAGTTATTGGTATCTTTTTTCATTAGCAGAGCGCTTTTTTCCAGTTGTTTAAGCAAGAGAAGTTCCTGTAACCTACAGCAGTTTAAGAAGATTGTTAAGTTTAATCATTTCTTTAATTTATTTTATTTTCTTTTGGGGGGGGGGGGGGGGGGGTTGCCTATCCGGTCAGTTATAGCTCTTACAAAGAAAAATGAAATTGGTAGAAATTGCTATTGGCAGGTCATGTGTACAAAATAAATAAATAAATAAATAAACATCAGAAGCTGGAATCAGCCAAGAAAACGACAGTTGTTACATCTCTAATTGAAACATTCTAGGAGGGGAGCAATGTAAAAAAAAAAAAAAGTGTTAATTAGACCCAGTGCTACCTCTGCTTGCTTTGTATACAGAAAGACAACGGTAATTAAAAACTGGACATCATTGAAAATTGTCTTTTAAATGCAAAAAGCTAATAACATTGTGCTGGGGATAAAATATTATCAGCCATGTTTCACAAAACACAAATTATACTTGACCTTCTAACAGGAAGAATGACATTTATACTGAAAGAAAAAACAAATACATTTGTAAAAGTCTGGAGATATTTCTTTAAACTTTGTAAAATATGTAGTCAATCGGGACAATTGAATGTCATACCTTAGCAGCATTATATCTTTCGAATAGACATCTCAATTCAAGGATATGTAGTACCATGTGTCATAAAAGAGAAGGAGCTTTTGGTTATCTTTGGGGCTTTTTAGTTTAGATTTTACTATTGATCTGTTCAAAAAACAACTAAAAAGTAGACTGTAAAAAACTTTAGGTGGCTGTACTGTTATTTTTATTGTATATCTAATGTGAATTAGCATGAGATTAGTTAAGTAAACTGTTGGGATGAACCAGATGAGGAAAAAATAGGATATTTAAGCCTGCTTTTTGGACAAAGTCACCACACAACTTAAATATATTTAGCTGGATTTCGCTGGACAAAACAAAAGTTATGGGTCTTTTCTCATTTATTTATATAGGAGGCACAGTTTACCCCAAAATAACTCTCCAGAGGAATATTAAACTCAAGGTTATTGCTTCATATGAAGTCAAACTTGATTTAAAGTGGGCTAATAATAGTAACAGTAATAATAAACTCCAACAATGTTCCCTATCTTTTAGTGTAAATAAAAACAAGCACATTCTCGGAACGTTAATGGGCCATTCGTCTAAAAAACAGACGATGAAAAGCCCTGCTTGTCTTTAAAAAAACATAAGTGCAATTTCACTAATATGTGTATGTTTCTGTGTTTTCCACATAGAGTCAGTGTATTATATGTGCTTTATAATGTACAAATCACACTTTAAAGGCACAATGACATCACATATTTTGGAGCTAATAAAAATATCTGATATTTTGCAATCTTGAAATAACTTTAGCCTTCCATATATTTCCACTACTGTGTAATGCTAGCATTGGAATACCAGGAGCAGCAGTCTGTTTAATAAAAACCAAAATGTCAGTGACGTAGTAGCTCTTCTGACTCATGATCCATCAAAACTCACACATTATTTCAATGTTTGACGTACTGAAGAAAGCAGTTTTGTAATCATTGTTTGACTATGCTTCACAATAATGAGAGTTTCAATCCTATCCAGAACAAATTAATCGCATTCACCACCAAATACAAGTGTTTGAGCTGAGGAATCACTGTGTCACAGCACTGACCATATTACCCAACCACACCTTCCTAACGTGGGAGTCTAATGACTAATAAGATGATGATCAGCACCTTTTGACAGGATACAAGTGCTACAAGTGTGTAGCAAAGTGATATTTCAAGCTTTCCCATCATTTTGCATTTCATGATGTTCTTTCTTTATCAGTTTGTACATGTAAAAGTAATCAATATAACATTAATGACACAACCGGCCATGACCCTAGCTTATGACATTATTATGCTATAAATAAACCTAATGATGAGCACACGCCAACGCTCATTTTATGATCATTACAAACCAGACCAATAAGTACGCATAGAAAAATGGAAAACTCAAAGTCAACTTTATTGTCAATTCTGCACAGAACATACACAGGATCAAAATGTTGTTTCCCCCGGCCTACGACAGGCAGCCAAGATAAAAATAATAAATAAAGTAAACTAAAGCAGGGAGCTGTAAGAATACGAGATATAGGTATGAAAATAATTATTAGTATGTAATCTGATTTCAACAAGATACATTCAAGCTTATAAACAACAATTAAGCTATATGCATTATTTAAATTATTTGTATAAAGTAGCAAGTATAAATGAATTACTTGCAAAGCAACAAATATGACCTGATATATGTTTAATTAAATTCTGGCCAGTGCTCTATCTTCACTTTCCACTACTGATATGCTATCACACGGTAGTGGCTTTATGTGCTGACTCCTTAAGATGTGATGAAATTGTAACATCTGCTGCTAAAAGCACTGCAATACAACTTCAAACAAGCATACTTTAAAACTTTTAAGTTCTCTCACCGACATAGATTCATTTTGATTATTCTTACAGAAAAAACATATTATAGCTTAGCAGGTCTCATGAAATCTTCTAGGAGAACATTGGTATGTTCATTCTTTCCTGAAAGAAATGGAAGAAGTGTCCTTAACATCACCTTCTGGTGATCATATTAACTTTCAACTTACAAATACTGATACATATCATGATAGTGTGTGGAGGTCTTTTGAAGGAAAAGTTAAACTGAAAACCAGTTTAAATCATTGTTGAGTGATTCAAAATAAAAGTGTTCTCTGCTCCCCACATGCATACTAATACACCCAGTGCACAACAGTTTGGCTGCATGAAGAAACAACATGGAAAAGAACACCAGATGTAGTTTTCCGTTGAAGAGATTGAGGTTGATAATGAAACTTTATCTTAACGGGGCTTTAAAAATCTAATTGTAGATGGTAAATGATTAACAATCAGCTAACAGCTTTCAGACCCCATGGCCATTTCTGCCACGAGACAGTTTGTGATTCTCAAATAGTTCAATTAAGTTCATTATCTCCTCTGTCTTTTGCTTTGTATTTGGCTTTATGCTGCTTTGCACAAAACCCCCCAAAAAACAACCAATTTTCTATTTTAAAGCAACATGACTACAATTGAGTGCAATCACTGCATATCATTTGAAAACCTGTGGTTTAAGTGTTACGAGTCTTCCTTTTCTCTCTGGTGACAGAGATTGTAATTAGACTTAAATGTCATGTATGTATCAGTGAAAGGGTAAAGGGCTTAGGCAAAGTGCTGTGAGCTACCCAGGGGGAGCTTTAACAATCAGCACCCTGGCTGGATTTCATTAAAGGATCACTTTTTCTTTTTGTCGTGATGGAATATAATTGTGGGCGTTTCATTGAACCCAAATGTTTTACACAAAATAACTTACATTAGCCTGACTAATATCAGCATTTATCAAGTATAACACAATACAGTATGGCATGCGTAAAAATATTAAAATTACAGCGCAATACAGATACTTTTAGTACAGCTCTGGAGTACGCTAACAACATCTGACGCCAGCTTTGTAATGTTTCGGTTTGTCTCTTCATTTCAGCAGCTTTCATTAAAAATGACTAGTTGCTTCATCAACAGTAGTGTGAAAACAGCTTTAGTAAACACAGCCAACGGGTACAGTCATGTGAAAAAGGAAGTACACTCTTTCCTAAGAGAAATCTAAATGCAGAAGCAGAGTGTGATAAAACTAAGTACACCCCATGATTCAAGAGCTTGTAGAACCACTTTTAGCAAAATAATGTGAAGTAATCATTCTCCGCATGACTTTATCAGTCTCTCACATCATTATGGAGGAATTTTGGCCCACTCTTCCCCAATGTGACGTTGTAGTGACATCTTTTATATGTCATTTTTGCACGTCTAATTTTGGTCCACTGAAGGGGACGTCTAGTGTTGTCGTTCGTACGATCTCCATGTGCGGGTTAAGTTATTTTTGCTTCTATAGACTATGTAGCCACATGTTTCCAGCGGGTGGAGGCCATGTTTTTTGTTCAGTAACAGTTATGTGTGAAGGAATGCAGAACAAAGTTCAAATGTTGAACGTCATATTGACGTCTAAGTTGGGTCATGGCTGGACGTCGAAATTGTAGACTTAGTTTGGACCGCCGTACCCAATATAGACATGATCTGGACATCTATCTGACCTCCAGTGCTTAGTTGGTTGGTCCTTGCAGTTTCTCTGAGCATTGCAGTATCTGACCTTCAGGTGAATTTGTTGGGATGGCTATGCCTAGGAAGATTGGCAATTATTCTGAATTTGCTCCATGTGTAGAATTATAAATTTCAAATTCTTTATCAAGAAGACAACCATTGCTTTCCTAACATACTGCCTGATATCTTTCTTCCTTGCATTTATGGTAAAACACACCTGAATGCTCTAGACCAGCCAAACTGCAAACACCTTTGCTTTTATAAAGATGATCAAACTTACTGATTATTACTTAATCAAAGGCAGCACCTGACTGGTATTTATGCCATTAATTCCTATGGAAGCAGGAAGGATGTATTCAGTTTTGCTAAATAAGTAATGATGTGTTTTATGTCATGTGTTGTTCACGAGGTTGTATTTGGACCTGCAAAAGAACAGATGACTTTTTATTATGTTCTGATAGAAAAACCCTTTCAAATTGAACATTGCACTACCATTCTGTCCTCCAAAAGAGAGGTCTAGTACAGGTAGCCTAGCAGACGACTAGTCCACCTTTTTTTTACCGAGATGTGAACATGTTTATTTCTGTTGTTAAATTAGGCATTTACACGAGGGGTCCATAGGGATTCACTCTTACAGCCACCCTCAAGTGGTGATTCTTGTGACTGTAGGTTTTGGCACTTTCACTTTGGCTCCCTTTTAAAGCTTTGCAAGTTGCCGCCTGGTGCCGGAGGGGCTGAGGTGGCAGGTAGAGAGTAATGAGCAGGTCATTTCTTATGAATAGAGGTTGGGAAAAGATGCTGAGGCTATGTGAACCACGACTCATTAATCTCCCTGTGGAATCAAGCGTGGATGGGGCCTTTCTTTTAGCCTGCTACAATTGATTAGAATTCCTAGTTGATGCAGTAATTCACCACTGGGGCTGTGAAAGCAGTAAGCTGAACAGAGTCACAGTTGAGAATCATTGAAGGTGGTTTGACTAAGAGTATTCTGTATGTATCATAAAATAACTTTTTATTGTATTTGGTTGTGACTCACACGTAGCTCTTTGAATCCTCCTGAAAGTTTGAGTAATACAAAAGGATTAGAGTTTGTTTATGCACTAAATCGAGGCTATGGCATGCTGACATTTTTCTCCTGATCTAAATCAATGCCTAGAGCTACATTTATTCACATTTTTCTTGCGGGAGACATTCTCACTTTATATAAACAACAAAAAAATAAATAAAAGTTTAAAGCAAAGCTGCTAAATGATTAAAGAACTCCTTTGGAAATCTTTCTGTCGAAGTGGAGCCACAACTGCCAGTCTTCTAGTCAATCCCCAAAGCTGGGAAATTTATGGTAAACCTCACACTTCCAAAATAAAACTGATAAGAAGGCAGAAGTTTCTTTAATCCCAGTAAAAAAGCTCTTTAGTAGATTATGGATCCAAATGCAGGACTCAGGAAACAAAGACTCAAATCAAATTTAAAGCTGTCAGCTCAAAGTGAATACAGAAAGTCCAAATATTTGCAGAGCAGGGACCCCAAACACCAGAAATCTCAGGAAACATGAGGCAAGCTGACATACAGGTATGAGGGATGATACGGCAAAGGACATAGGACAAAAGATAAACATCGGTCAAATGCATGCTTGTTTCAGTGAGTGCATCTTTAAACATTAATGTCGTAAAACGCTGATTAATAAATAAAAACCTTGGTCAAATTTTTGGATATCCAATCTTATTGTCATCAAAACAAACCAAAACGCCTCTAATCTATAAATCAGACAAACTCTGTTAGCTACAAATTGTTGAAGAACAATCTGAGATACATTTTAAAGAAGGCACACTTTTAGGCAAAATCATTAAACACAATGGGGTAGTTATATATTTTGCTACATTTTAATTTAGAGGTAAAATAAATAGCAATGGTCATTGCCTCTACTTAAAGGAATAATAATAATAATAATAATAATAATAATAATAATAATAATAATAATAATGTGCAGGCTAAATCAGAAACAAAGGTCACTTTAATGTTTTTAAATTGAAGACACTAGCAGTACTTTTTAGACTAATATAACGAAAATATTTCACATTATAGATTACTTTGCGGCTCTATGCCCAAATGAACCTTTTATTGTCTATCTTCTCTCTTATTGCTCTTTATTTACAAATCAGGCGTATTGTTAGTTGGGTAGTCCTCACGCGCTCAAACACCTGCACTTATCCCCACTATACGGGCATGCGCAATAGCATCGAATCCAGTATGTTACCAATGTTCCCAACAAATCATTTCATTGTACAAAAAAAGACAATAATTCTGCCTAGGGTTGCCATACAGAGCAATACTGTTTGCCTGTTCTGACTTTACACAGAAACAAATAGCGTGTAGCCTGAGGCCAATTAGGCTAGCTCAATAAAAATTGCATTAGCCCCCCCCCCCCGCCTCCTCAAGCGAATGAGCGTAACCTCGAGAAACGACTCCACGACATTACCTGGATTTTAACAGGAATTCCTAATGGCAGCACGGTCTCTCCTCCTCGGAAGCGCTCATAAAGACAAGGAGTGAAATAGCTGGACTTCTTTGTAGAGGGTAGGGTAGCTTTAATGACAAGAACGGGGTAATGAAGACTGAACGTAGCCTGTAACAGTAGACACCTGGCGAGTGGGGAAGGTAGACTATGCCGCTGGGAAAGGCTTTGCTTCGATTAACGGTATTAATACTACCCACTGCCGCTAAAAACTAAACACCGCGTGAAAAATAATAATAAACCACAGGATGAGGTGCTCACCTGCCCGGTCACCTTTATCCGGACGCCCTCTCGATATGAGATGCAGGAAGAAGACGAAGAAGGTGTGAGATATCAGACTGACAGTTGCTGGAGCTCGGCAGCCTTTTTCCCCCCTCTGTGCAGTCACTTTCACAAAACCAGCAGCTACCCACACAAACTGCTATCTTTAACGAGACAGCACATAAAAGGGCTCGCGTGCTAATAGAAATGGATCCATTGATTAAAAGCCAGTAGGCTGCCGGATATTAAGCACCGGTCTTGTTTCCCCTCCAAAAGACGTCCAAGAAGGCTTTGTGATGGCAAACGCGTGTTTTGGGCTCGTGCCCCTGTGTGAAGTTAAAGCCTGTCCACTGCCGTCGATGTGAACCCATGCACGAGCAGCAATAGGAGAGCAGAACTTGGAAATGTGCGTTTTCTAGTTATATAGTGACACCTAGCGGCAATCAAAGTCGTTGCAGTTACAGTGCAGCTGCTACAAATACTCTTACTCCCATCCTCCTATTAGTACCACCACTATTACAACTAATAATAATAATGATAATAATAACAATGCAGGATTACAAAAGCACACGTTGGTCGGTGTAATACTTTAAATTCACAGAGGTGTTTATTGTAAATTTGATTTCGATACAAATTATTTACACATTTGGGAGAAGAATTATTACATGTACTTAGAAGGGCAAACAAACATAGTGAAGCAAATAGACATACATGCTTATCATATAATTAAACATATGGCATCACTGGATCCCAAGCAGGTTGCTTCTTGAGGATGTTTTGGTAGTGTGGGATTGTGTGTTTACCACTGGTCAACGTAGTCAGAGCTGTTAAGAAAAGAGAGATAGTTTTAAAAAATGGTTACATTACTTGAACTTTTTTTGCATCTTAATAAGTGGTTTGCAAAAGCGCTAAAAGATTTCTCATAGTTCAATAATATAGTCGGTTTAGTCTGAGTATTAATTAACTGTTGCTTTCTGGTAATGGGGCTCTTATTCAATATTGGTTATTAGCCTGCCTAGTAAATTTGATACACCTATTTCAATTTTTTCACATTAAAAAAAATTCTTCTAGGCATCATGGCATGTTACTCACCGTGGCTCAGTGTCTTGGTTTGAATTTCCTCCATACAGCAGCCAGGCCACCGCCTCCTCAGGGGCTGATCTCTTCCCATACCTGAAGAAAGTCCACACCAGCATATTTAACAAGTACGACTAAATATTAGAGGTTATTACTCACGTGATAACTCTCTCTGCTCTTAAGCATTAGCATTTCATCAAGTGCTCTGGTATGATACCATGAGCCTCACTATGACTTTCAACATAAGAACCAGGCAGGTCAGCTGAATGCTGCATGTTGAGTCTCTGAGAGCTTGTTCTTTCTTTGGTCTCTGCAGTCTGCATATCAGTTCTGCAGCTGTCTGAGTGCAAAGGAGGATTTTCAGGTTCACTGCCCACTGTACAACAAGGCAAACATACCAGTCAGCTCTGACTATAGTACTGAAGTCTCTTTACTGAAAATCAATGCCTGGCCGCTGAAGAGCAAACCTGCTTTTATTTGAGGTAGGAGAGGCTGCATTGTTAAGCCCTTTGAGTTCAATAGTAGATTCAGCTCTTTTAATTACCTTTAATGACATTATTGACTATACTCAGCATCCATCTACTAAACCTAAGCACCCAGACATGTAAAAATCTAATTTTGAATATTTATGACTCAGCTTTGACTTTCACCTGTCAGGAAACAAGGAAAATGAATAAAAATCTGTGGTGTTCCAGAATGTGTATTAAAAGATCTGGAGTATCAACAGAAGCATCACAGTCTGTCTGGATTGCAGAAAAAGAAAAATAGCTGGACTCTTCACCAGCATCTGAAAAGCCTTGATTTAAAGTATTGAACAAACCTTACGTGACTGAGTCATGTCACAACGGGAGGGCTTCCATGCCCCATTTGGCAAACCTTGCAAACCTGTCCTTGAGCCCAAGACTTTAATCCCTCACATCAAAGGAGACAGACTTTGTATCTGATCCAACCAGAGCATGAAGAGGTACCACATCCCTACAAGTTTATCCAGCATCTATTAGCCTTCTTCTCTTCTTTCTCACCTTTTCCATCTGACATATTAGCTTATTTAAGAAAACAACCTGATGCACACCCGGGTTTTCGCTACTCCTTTAACTTTCTTTTAGAGACTCACCTCTGTCTGGTGATGAGGTTGACATAGTGCCTGACGGCTGCGTGATATTTGGCCCAGTCCTCCGGTGAGGCGTCGCTCCCGGGGCTCTCTGGTTTGGGAGGGTAGGCGTCCGCAAAACTGCTCAGACACACCAGGATGCAGACGACGAGCGCTGCGAGCATCATCCACGATCTGAGCGTGTTGGCCATCTGAGGAGAGAGGAGAAACAGCAAGGAACGATCACATCAAAGGCAAAATCTGCTAAGGCTCTGTTTCACAGGAATAGAGAGTATTACAAAGGTTATATGAAAGTACGCAAAGTGCCAATAAGTTTCGAAGTGTGTGTGTCTGTTTGTGGTGAAGTTAAAAATCAAGACGCAACAGAGAAACAGAGTAAGAAATAACTTACTGTCTGATTTGTCTCCTGATGATCTGACTGTCACCTCGGCAGTGCACCTCTCTTGTTTCTCTCCTCTCAGTTCACGGTTTTTATATGATCTGGATGGACATCTGATGCGCACCGAGTTAACGATTAACCACACCCCCCGGCTTTAGTGGCCGTGTGTAAATGGGGTAATTATGTCCCCCACGAAAAAAAAAACAAACTCAGACTAAACTTATGTGCCTGGGTTCCGATATTTGGCTTTTATCTGAATTCTGAAGTTTTATTGGGTTTATGGGGAAAAGACGCTGATTTTACTGTTGGATTAGCCAGTGTGTGTTCAGCACCACGAACAGCGCATCAGGGCAACAATATAGAAAAGAGCACAAACTGCTCTTTAGAAACCATAGCATGGTGTTAATAGAAGTGAGATATATAATGTTTAACATGTGAGAGAAAACATTTTAACACACATTACATATTAACTCGGTAGCCTATCACTGTTCTCACATAGTCCTGCTTTATTTCACGATTACTCAGTGAACTGTTATTTTGTTACACTGCCTCGTTCCCATAGCGGAAGACTTTCTGTATTTCTTTGCATTTATGTGAATGAATTCATTCTATGATGCAGCAATGCAACTATAAATCCTGCTGCATACATTTTTAGTTCCCTTCACTTTCTTTCTTGGTTAAGAAAGAAAATTCTTTAACATCAAACCAGAGTTCCCCCCTACTCTCTCTCTCTCTCTCTCTCTCTTTTTAAATAGCATGTTTAAAAAAATCAAAATCAATAACACCACAAATCTCATAAATATCAAAGCTTTCTAAATCCTGGCATATTATTGTTAATTTGCGGACATTGTTGTCTATTTCCCAAAATAATTTTTGAGCCGAGCACAAGATCTTTAGTAACTGATTCTGTCAGTATCAGAAAGTTTATATCAGTTGATCTTTTATTTGCTTTTATTTTTTAATAAACTTTTTTTTGGCACCTGGGAGTTTAATTTGACTAGACAAAGTAGTAATGGCATGCTTATAAGAGTTGGGAAGCCAAACTTCAAATTTAAAAAAAAAAAAGATTTGTGGAAATTTCTGCTTTACTTTAAGAAAAGAGACTTCTAGAATTGTCCTAACTTGTGTAATTATTAGTCTGAAAATGCTTAGCTTGCTTTGAATAATCACCGCAGCATGCATTATTCAAATGGCCATAAAACCTTTGTTAGGGTAGGGGTCATAGGCCACACATGAGTGTTTGGGCCATTGCACTCACGTGTAAGTGGCAGCAGTGTGCTTCATTTTCAGTGAATGCTTGAATTAAATGATTTAATGAGGTGTTGGAGAACCAACCAAACGTCGAAAATAATAACATAACCTTCGTGATGCATGGATGTCATGTCACTCTGTCCGAAACACTGTGTTTACAAGATACCTTTCAGGTACTGAGTGCTGAGGCTGACTGTTAAACGCTCACGTGTGTGACCCGTGAAGCAGCTCCAGCGTATCTTGGATCTTCACAATTCGCTGTTCACTTCATGATGCCTGAAGGCATCCTGCAGTGCCTTTGTTGAGGTTTGTGTGCAAGCTGCACAAGATGGAGGTGTGCAGATGGTAAATGTTTTTTGTTTCTCTGCATTTTTTCACTTTTGAATTGTTGTGTATGAATTAAGCTGTAGGGGATACTTGCAACTCCTTGTTGATTTTGCAACCCAAAGGTTAGCTTGAAATTCACAAAGTCAGCAAACAATCATAAATCTGTTTGGTTTTTTTCATGCATTTTGCCCGAATCTTATTATATGATATTAGTTAGGATTAAACACGGGGATAAACATGACACAGATGTGCAATGCCACATAGATATTACGTTAGGTAATTCTCCAGAGAATGCTTTCAAATCATCCTCAGAATGCAAGAAAAGCAAAACTACAGCACAACTACAATACATACATCAAAAAGTCAACATTTGCAGTAACATTTTAAAGGCTCTTGTGAGATAATACATGAATCAGAGATGCTGTCATCATAGAGTAGAACATAAGAGCATGTTTGTCCTACTCGGCTCCCGAGGGAAGTCATGAAAACTCTTCTCTCCTGTGTTTTATAGAGTTGTAAAAAACAAAGGTTTTTCCTTTGTCTGTCCCTAAGCCCTTGTCAAAAAAACAAGTTGACGCAGGCATAAATTCCACCTGACAGCCTCTGCAAAGCTTTGGACAATAAACAAGAAATTAAAGTGGATGTTCCCCTGCCATAAAGGTTGTAAGTGGATTGTGGTATTGCCCGTTGATTGCGCTGACCATTTCTAAGCAATTATTGTACAATAATTCAAACCGATAGCGAGGGGCAATTGTGTTTTATACAACCAACGATGCTGAAATTGACGCAAAATAGCAAAAATGGAATTTAAATTGGTAAATCTTAGCTTTTAACAACCCGACGGGCTTGGATAGGCTGCTTAAATTACACTGATCAAATAATAAATAAGTAGTCTACTATTCAAGATGACCGATATTTGTCCTGTTCATTGTAAGCACCCATTTCCCCAAGATAACAGTGGCTATCCTATTATTTCTACTCCAGTGGTCAACCTCTTTGCACTCTCTCAAAAGCCCATAAAAGTCAATGGCAAGAAACAACAATATGCATAAGGCAAACTCATTAGCTTGGTGCAATGTTTGTCAGTAAACACCAAGAATGTAACAGGCCCCTGATAAGAGAAAGGGCAGACAGTGAAGTTTTCACAGTCGAATAAGCCCCAGCTAATGCACTTCTGAAGAGCAGTTTGGGCTCCTGCATAGAGGTGAAGTGTTTGGATTGCCATCAAGGCCAAGATAATAGCACCTGCAGGGGTGCCACTGATTTCAAAAAACTTTTTCTCTCTTGTCTTGTTCAGTTTTACCAACTTTTCTTTAGTGATATTGGTGCCGCTGATGTGTGTTACAGCATTAGGTATTACATTTAAAATGAAAGACTTCTTTAGCTTAGCAAAACTTAAGCAAATCTACTTACTGTAGGCATTTACCTGCATTCTCCAAACGTAGCCCTAAAAGCTTTTCTCCTGTAAGTCTGTCTTTACTTTAGATAGTAAACCCACCTCCATTTCCATTTGCATTACACAAGCTAGTTCCCAGTCCAAATAAGAACACACACACACATACATGCAGGGAGTCCATTGTGGTGTAAGAGCAATCTGCCTGGAGAATGTCTGACTCCTTCCTGCCTTTGCAGACAGTAAGGGGGAAATGATTAGGCCCTTTTTATTTTGCCTTATCTCCCGAACGGGGTAGCAGCTAATATGAGCAGAGTGCTTTTCAGACAGCCAGGTCTGTTTGCACACCTCGGGAGACAAAACGGGGCTGCCCACCAGCAAAGGGCAATAATTCAAGAGCACATAAGTGGCTCGAAAGGGGTCTATGAGGGGCGCTGTAGATGGGAGGCCAAACATAACACACATTTCTCTTTCACGGTACATACTTACTGTCTGTCTGTCGATGACACATGTGCACACACACATAAAATGAGCTTCTTCGCCACAGCAGGGTCAAATAACAGGTGCACAAGTCAGGGCTTCACATTTTCTCATTTGGTTTCCAAACCAGTGATACCTCGTATTATTTCCTTTCTCCCCTCCAGGGGCTTTCTCCGCCAGCTGCAGCATTCATCGTGACCATTTGTCTGTTTTGGGAAGCAGAGCTGACGCATTACATCAATATCCCGCCAACGGATACGTGTATGAACGAGCTGGCAGCGGCAGTCAGATGGGCGATGACACACAGGTTAGACAGCTCAAGTGGGGCTGATGATTTAATTCGGTGAATGTCCTCAAATATATTACAAATTAAGGAAGCCATTGTGTTATTTAGGTGCCCAACCTGTCCCCTGAAAATCTGTCACGCTCTATAATGTGAGGTGTAAGAAAAAAGGAGATCATACTAGATGTGATTGCAAAGCAGCTCATGGAGATATTTGATATTTCCTGTAAGCTGTGGGGATTTTGAATCTGTGGGGGATTGATTTGGGATATCTTCACGATGGACTTGGCAATTACTCAAAACATGGGAGAATCTAAATGAAGAATGCGCCCTGGAGCCTAACAGGCACGGTGCACACCTACCAAAGTCAATTCTTTTAGTAATTACACCAAATGAGTTTCATGGAACTAGTTGGTCATCAATAACTAATCAAGCAACAAAGAGACTCATTGTTGTCTATGAATGCACGTGTTGTGTGTCCATTTTTAATTCACAAAGGTTACATGTGCTCCTTGGATGCCTTAAAAGGCCTTTAATTAATGCAAACTGTTACCATGATTACTGTTATTGAGCTGTTTCTTAAAGGGGACCCGTGCTCATTTCCTGCTACTGCCAGAGCTGCCTGCCTGAGATGACTGTATTAAGAATATCCCCTCTCACTGATCATCATATTCGCCTCAGCTATTTTTCTCAAGTTCCATTTCCCATTATAAGAAATTCTAATGCAAAGTCTCGGTTAAATGGCCGGACAAGAGTGCAGACATTTCAGTTAATGTATGACTTGCTTAAGCGCGAAATAAGGCGTGCATAATACGAGTCAAATTATATAAGGGCGTCGCAAAGTGGCTCAGAGTAGGTTTACTTGAATGAAGGACCATTTTTTGAACATAAACTAACCAAGACACAAACATCCAAGCAGGTGGATGCCAGGTGGAGAGGAAGAGACTGAGCAGTTCATCTGGGCCAGCTTTTAAAGCCTGGAAGGCCCAGGTGAGCTGCATTACTGGTGACCCACTCATGTCAGCCAATTATCAGTAAGCGTAGGCCAGGACTTCCTTGAGGTAGTGGGAGGGGTGACACGATGAGTTACTCTACAGGTGACTGGATTCTTAGACAGGGTTAAAGACAGACTTTAGCTAGGAGTGATAAAAAAAATTAAAATGTGCAGTTTTAACATTTATTTGGTGAGTTGTGCTCTTAATAAATGTTGTAAAGTAGCCAAAGATAACATTTCCAGACCTCCAAATCTCACTGATAAAGAGGATGGTGTAGCTCAGATGGGAAGTCAAGAAAACTATTCAGTGCCCCGAAATTCATGGTTGCCAGTAATGAAAATATCTCTATATCCATCCCGTATTCTTGATTTGAGATGGTTCCTAACAAGATCTCTGGACTCTTTCATAATAATGTATCTCAACAACTGCACTGACTTCGTTTAATTCAATATGGTGATGATAGTCTCCAAGTAAGCTTTTAATCTACAGTGGGAGAACCACCCATCCCACATCCTTCATCAAATCCCTGCTACTGTTCTTATTATTCTTTAACCCTTAACCTCCTGAGATCCAGGTACTTGTCTGGGATGAATTTTTAATTTCTCCTGCTGGAATTAGTTGGACCTGATAAAAACAAAAACTAACAATCACGTTTGATATAAATAGTGTAGAAAAGCCGAAATGTGATGCCTGTAAGTGAGTTTGTCCAGTTTGGCTTTCAATTAAGCATTCCTGGTGCTAAATCAGCTGCTGCAGGACACTTTGAGCTATTCTGTTACAGAGTTGGCGTTCTGTGTCAATGACATGATGATAACTAGTTGCCGTGGTGCTCAAATGTGACTCCAATGCAAATGCAAATAAGGAAATTGGATTTATTGACTTTGGGCTCCATTCCCAAAGTAACAGCTAACATGTATGCCTATGTGAATCAGTTAATAATGTGGATAATATATCTTAAATAGGATTTGTATGACCCAAAAGGTGCACATATGGAGTGTGTCATGTATACAGTGAGTCACTATGAAAACCTCACTTTTGCAAGGAACACAATGCACGCAATCTCGTGCACTTTTGTGCATTGGCAGTATCTTTACAGACGTGTAATGTAACAAAAAGAAATATATTATATAAACTTTTGAGCTGCGTCAGTCCTCGCTTGTTGCGTTGCCAATTTGAAGGAAAGGTTTTTACAACAGATTGCCTTCCTCGGTGAATGGAAACTTGAGGCAAATGGCTTGTATGAGTGTGGCCACAACTAGTAATGTTTTTTTTCTTGACTCTGACCAGCAGCAAATACCCTGGCAGTTTTGCAATCAATCACTTTAAATCTCAGGCTTTAAAGTGTGTGTGCGTGCACGTGTGTGTGTGAGTCTTTGTTTACCAGCAGAGCCTTTGAAAACAAGCGGTGATATTGGAGTAGCCTGGAGAGCCGGTGAAAGATAGCGCCATCAAGAATAAACCACAGACAACAACAGTAATTGTTTCAGCTTAAAAAACAAAAAAACAAAGACACAAAGAAACTTGAAAATAAATCTACAAAGACATCCATCTATTTTCTTAACCACTTACCGACTACAGCATCAGAGGGTTTGGAGCCTACGTCTGACTTTGGGAATAAAGGGTAGGGTATTTTGGGGTTTTTTTTGTTGTTGTTGTTTTTAAAGTACTGGGTATGAATTCTGGAATTATGTCAATCATCACAGTTGATTTTGTGACCACTGATCATAAAATCGAATCATGCTTGAGTCCCATGTGACCATTTGTGTCAAATTTAAGGAAATTTCCCTAAGGACTTCAAACGGCGTCTCCTTGACGATGACGGGACAAATGGATGGAAAATTCCTCTCGCTGGCTGTCACAAAGGCATAGCGAGGCAAAGAGGTGGCCACCTCTGGATTTGCCCTTGCACAACATTGAGGAGCTAAACAATGCAGAGGCACCTCTTCAATCACAAGAGGCAAATAAGGCAATAAGTATATAAAGGTTATGTACACTTTGTAACTATAAAGTGTAATAGCTGTCAGATGTGATTTAAATACATAACGACGGCATTTTGATTATACACACAAGCACTTGCATACACATTTAAGACATGAGACACGCTAATTCCATCTCTTAAAATGTGTCTATAGGTGAGACGCTTTGCCTTGATTGGTTGGAGGGCTTATGCCATTACAAACGAGCTGGCCTCGGTACTCAACTGAGCAGGGGAAAAAACCAAGGACAAACCAAGGTCATTTAAAGATACAGCGCTGTGCAGATGCATATTTGGTAAGTTTTACCGTTTATTGTAGTTTTATGAGCCTAAAGTGAACAATAAAGGGATCAATTGATGTGCTGGGTGTGTTTCACATTTCCTATGTCCGGTTTTTGCTATATTACTTTGTCTTTCTTAATAACAAGACTTTCATGTCCGGTTAATCTGGAGATGGAGTCTTTGCAAAGATCCATCTCCAGATTAACCGGGTTAGGGTTAGGTCTTCAGCTTGTTTAGTCCTCGGGTTGTACAGTTTGTACAGCCCGAGGACCCCATGTTTATTTTGTTTTAAAGGATACACGGCACACCAGGCTAAGACTCACTTTTTCCACTCATAGCTCTTACGAGTACTGGCGGCAGTCATAAATATTGTAAAAACATAAATTGCGCCCTGATGATGGCGCAGTTTATGTTTAATGGCAATTAAAGCTCTGGTCATGCATTTGTGTGCTGAATTTAATGGCAGCCCTTCCAGTTGTTGGTTCACCATCTCACCAAAGGACTCCAGGTATTCTCGAGCTCTTTTTCAGTCCAGTCCTTGCCCCTGACCATTTTCAGAGGAATATTTGTTTGTTTGTTGTTAGGCCACTTAGCAACACTGATGATTCAAGCAGAAAAAAGGCAAGAACCGATGCTGTGATTACACATAACAGACAACTTAGCAAATAACCAATTTTAACTCGTATTTGTAGGCACTTTATTCCTACCAGCCTGTCATAAAAACACACGTCTTTAGTCAAATCTATGACAAATCCCAAAGATAGTTTACCTGACATGAAATAGTATTTTTGTTCCAGCAAGGTGATTCCAAAAGAGCTGTTAACATGAAAGTTGATATATATAAAAACTAACTGCAACAGATGACGAGTATGTGAAAGTCATATCCTTTGGAATTAGAAAAACATCAGCAAAGACCTGTCACAGAACCTGCCTGAGCCTTAACATTACTGAAGCAGTGAGAACAAAAGGCAGCCAACATCCAAAGAAGAGCTTTGAAAGTCCTTCAAGACATCTGGAGAACTAATCCTGAAGACGATTTTTAAAAAATATGACAAGAAGTAAGAGTGTTCAGGATGCATTGAAGAATAAAGGTGGTAACACCAAATGTTAACTTTTGACCTCATTAGAATTACTGTTTTTTCTTTATTTACTCAGAAACACAGATGTTTGCACATTTTAATAAGTCAATTTCCATTATTTTGCTTACAAAATGTAAAGGAAGGAGGGGAGGATTGTGAAATATGGGCCAAAAATCAAACCAAAACTGCACATTACCACAAGTTTCCTTTTTTTAAATAGCAGTCAGACCCAAAATACACTGTGAATCGTGAGGGATCACAAATATCCTAACCGGCTGGGTCATACGTTACAGTTTCCTCTGTAATAATGTGGCAACAATAAACATCCTGTCATTAATGTGAACCAGCGTCAGATTAACATGTACTATCTCATCTCAACACTCTTTATCATCACAGCTATCTCCATAGGCCTATCTCACAAGCAGACCATCTGTATTTCCCTATAAAAGTGAGATGAATGATGTTAATCAGCACATGGGAGCTCTGTGCATCCCTCAGCTCCACCTTGTCCTGCTGTAATAAAGAAGACTGCCTGCCTGAATAATTACTCTCATCTGTCTAAGTCATATGAGCACAGAGCCGACGAGGGAAACAGAAAAAAAGAAAGCTTCGCCCAACGGCTTCTTTCTGGAAAACCGTGAAACAAACAACTCTATTTTTGCAAATTTGTTACACTTTACAACTCTTTATGTAAAAGAAAGTGTTGAGAGGAAGAGTTTTTACAAAAGGACTTTATTCAGCTGAAAACAAGATGTGGAGCTGTTAAACCAAACAGAATGACTTTAAAAATAAGACAGTAAAACTAAGTCACGTTAAACTTAAAAATGGGCCAATCAGAACCTCAAATGTGAAATATTCAAGAACTCAGAAGTACAAACGTACAGTATGAATGAAAACCATTAAAAACATATAATAGACAGCTGTTTGTCCCTTTTTTTAATGATTCATTTACACAGCATTTACTGCATCTTTTTTTCATAACTAATACAAAAAAAATCTTTCATTTAGGGAAACATATTGCCTTTTAAGCACTAGCCTCTTCTTTTTCTAACAATGTCTCTACCATCTTGGGTAAGAAAGCTTCCAGGAAATGAAAGAAGTCTTGAAACACTCCTGTCTTGTCGCTGCTCGGCTCTAACTTGAGCACTGCCCTTGTGCTTTCTGTTCCTCCCAGCATCTGGGGCTGAACATTAAACTCCAGGGGTTCCTTGAGCTCTGGCTCTTTTTCAATGATGAAAGCCGTAACCTGGGACTCCAGCTCCACACAGCTGCCCTCTGGCCTCGAGTCAGCATCTTTGATCAGCTCCCGTTTCACTTTCCTCCTGCCCGCCCACACTACGTGTTTTTGCATGCACATCCATGCCAGGAGCTCAGGCTTCCCTCGTCTCGCCATTCTTGGCTTTTTGCCTTGCGGCGACACCGAAGCATCACTGCCAGAAGACAGCGGCCTCTTGCCACCGATAACAACTGTACCCAGAGGGCTGGCTTCGATTTGGGCTTCAGCACCGTCAAAGCTGTCACTGAGTGACGATGTGACAGAAGCTTGTGTAGTTTCCATTTCCTCAGCAGAAATGGACGAGTCCTCGCCAAATACAGCATCTTTAGAGGGAGCGAGGTGACACTTGAGAATGTTTTTCAGTACTTCCTCCACAGCAGAGCAAACTCTCTGAAACCACAGCAGCCGGAAACCGTCTCCCGCTGCGTGCAGTTCGTCGCGCAGTCGTTCTGGGAGCGAGGCCGACTTGAACGGGATACTGATGGTCAGCTGCTCTGTTTTGCACGGTGTCGCTTCCCCATGTGGGCTAAATAAGCGCACCAGGCCCCACGGTTTCCCCTTAGTAGATTTTCGCTGATACTGCAGGCTGCGGCAGTACTTCTCAGCCTCTTGGCACTCCCTCTGAAAGCTGCGCTGACACCGTTCATTCAGGTTTCCTGCTACATTGTGGGAAAGCTCAAAGGGGTCTAAGAGGTTTAGGGGGCCAAGTTTGGGACGTTGCTGATGGGCCTTGGTGGACTGGTCCTCTTGCAAAGCATCGTCCTCTTTATTCTGACTGAGGAAATCTGTGATTGGAAATGAACGGCCCTCCCTAACAGATATAACACTACTTGCAAAATCAAACTTGGCATAAAAGGAGAAGAAGGCAGCCAGCAGGGTACCTGGACAGAGAAACGATTTGTTTAGAGCGAGCAAATCTCTGACTAACACATTTCTTTCTTTACATTTTAACTTTAACTTACAGAGCTGCTGAGTGTTCTTGCTGGGGGGAACAGCAATTGGCTGACTGGGGAAGGTGCAGTTCCAGCCTTCAATCACACACTCTTCCTCCTCACCTGCAATCAAGTTAATAATTATTAACACAGGTTAAACAGTTAATACATAAGCTAAAGTCACAGTATACATTATCTAAGTTACCTTTAATAGAAACGGTCATTTTAGTCTGTCTGCAAGACAAAATATATTAAGAAGTATTTTGTTTTTTATTAAAGTTTTTCTTTAAATTAAACAGTTAATTGTAAAAGTAGGGTCAGGTAACTCTCGGTGCTCATACACTCAGATTTGTTCCTCAGTGCAAGTGATGAGAGTTGAGGGAATTCAAACTAAACAGTAGTTTAAGGAAGAAAAATTTATTTATATAGCATATTTGACACCAAAGTGCTTTACACTAAAATAAATTCGAATAAACAGACACGCATTCACAGGGTTTACATGAAAAACCAAACAGTAATCAATCATCAAAACAGAGGTCCGGCAAAGTTTCCAAAAGCATAACAGAAAAGCTGTGTCTTTATTTTAGATTTAAAAACAGCCACTGAGGTCATTTGGGAGGTCATCCCATAATTTTTGGTGCAACTGCAACTTCTTTTTTTTTTTTCTCCGCCTGTCCCATTTGGTTCTTTAGCCATCAGAATTGTTGTCTGAAGACCAACAAGGATACCCAATGGATTTACTTTGCCAAATGGATCATCGTGGCATTGCCGTATTGGTCCATTTGGTCGATCTTTGTTTTTATTATTTATTATATTTTATTTTCAGATGTTACAGACGGGACAGACATGAGTGAGGGATAGGAAAGGGAGAAAGAAAGAGGAAGGAAAGGAAAAACAGAAGGGGAGAGGGACAGTGAGAAAGGGGGGGAGAAAAAAAATAAAAATCTCCTGGATCACCTGTTGAGAGAAGAATAGAAAACAAGCAAAAAAAAACAAAAAAACAAAAAAAACAAAGCAACATACTAAACACAACACCATCGCATTAATCTAGCTAAGTGTAAACAGCAGTAAATACTAAATATTCAATGTTGTTGTGCAGCACGCAGGACAGATGTGCTTCGAAGTAGCAGCCAAGAAAGGTGTAATTTGGGTCTACGAGCTGTGAACACCCGTGTGTACACCTGTGTGCATACCTGTGTGGATCAGCGTGCTTGCATTCCAAAGGTTTCTCCATGTAACGATCTGCTAGGGAGTGTGGGGGGGCCACAGCCCCGTCCTCCAGGGTGTGAAGCAGGTATGGAGGAGATCAAAACTCCAGACATCCAGAGGCCCCCAGAACACAAGAAACCATGGAAGACCAACAGAGGGGCAGCCGCGCCACTGTTCCAGTAAGAGCTGAGGAGAGTCCCAGATGAGGGTTCACTCAGCAGCCGCGGAGCAGAAGTCAGGGGGAGTTGCAGTGACGCGCCTGTGAGCTCCGCCGGCCGCCAGCTGTGCCTGAGTGACCGAGCCCCAGGCCGAGAGGCCGGGGGCACCCCACCCCCAAAGGGGCCCGAGCGAGCCCCAGGCTCCAGGCCCCGATAAGCGGCCGCCAAGGAGTGAGCCGGTGTGTACCCGGACGCCCACCCCCAGACACAAAGAACCACCAACGCACCGACACCTGAGGGAGTCCGCCACCGGCAGGGGAAGTGGTGGTGGGTGGAGATAGGCCTCCAAACCTTGGAGGGCCTGAGGTGTCCCCAGAGAGGTGGCGTCTGATACCCAACCTGACATATAGACACAGATATACAGGCACACACAGACACAAACATCCATTCCCCCCCTCATGCTCTCATATGCACTCACTCCACACTCAACCAACGTGGAGACAGACATAAAGAGACGCTGTACACACAATCACACTCCCCAAGCGTACTCTACAAACCGGGTCTAGGTACCCTTGCCCCTGGAGGGGGGAACTGCACCCAGACCCAGGTGGTGTTACCCTTTTCCCTGCGGTGGGGGGAGGCAGACCACCCTGACTCCGTAGCAGCAGGGAGGCCCCACACTCCAGACCGCAGTCGGACGGCCAACTCCACCTAGCCCTCCCGCTCCAGCAGGCCGCAGAGAATGGGGGTGGGAGAAGACTCCAAACCTCCCTCCACCCGCTCATTGTAATGTTGATGCATGTGTGTTCTAAGGTGCAATTAAAACCCAGGAGGGCATGGAGCTACCTGCCAGAGAGCAGCAGGTAAGCGCATGGTCCCTCCTGATAGCCCTCAATGTCTAAGTGTATTTAAAATTGAGAGGTGGGCAACGATGCCAGGGGTGAGGTGTACACCCTGATGGTAATTTGGACTCCGTGATTGTGCCCACCCCCAAGATCCTATATGTATGTGTAATGAGAGTGTGAATAATGTGAATGTCTAAGTTGTGGGATAAAATTGAGGCAGAGGCAGCCAGAAGGGGACAGAGGGGGGGGGGGGGGGGGGGGGGGGTAGCCTCCTCTGCACCCTGGTGACATACCCCTACTCCAAGGCCCTGCATGTGTGGGTGGTTGTGGTGGAGCGGGAAGAGAGAGGCAGCTGGAGATGCCTTCTCTGGAAATAAACTTCAACCACAGAGTGATTGAGAAGCAAACCTTAAAGATCTCCAGGGAGCGTATCCAACACGAGACAACAAACTGTGCCACTTTATACTGGACTCTGTAATGCACCAGAGCCAAAGCTGCCACCGCTGGAGGAACGTGACCTCGCTTTTTCGTCCTACTCAGTAATCAGCAGCTGCAGCGTTTTGGACTAATAGTAAACAGGCAAGGGATGATTGATTAACTTCAGCATATAGTTCATTACAGTAGTCCAGTTTATGTGTAACAAAGACATGCATAATCCTTTCCAGATCAGAAGGATTTTGTTTCTGAGCTCTTGATCTATTCCTTTGTCAAATTTCTCATTTTTGTCAAAGATTGTCTCAATGTTCTTAACCTGTGTTTTGGTACAAAAAGAAATCTTAAGGGGTCGTGAGCCGCTGAAGGAGCCATTAACAGTTTGACTCTCCCTAGGACAAAAACCCCCCGAACATCAAAATGGAAATATATACACGAGAATATATTTTTTCTCTTCCTGAAGCATTCTTCAGGAATCGTTCTCCAAGCTTCTTGAAGGACATATACATTGGAACTAACATTTACGAGGTGTGTTTGCTAGTCCCAAAAAATGTCTGTTAGCTACAAAAAACAAAACAAAAATAGACTGAGAAAAAGACAAGTAGTTTTTTTTTTACTTAAGTCAGAGGTAAAGCCGCGTGTTCAGCTTGGGGAAAGCAGATTGCTGTTTAATTACTACAGTTTGAAGAAAGAAATATAAGAACTTGAATGAGCAGAACAGATATCTAAAGCTTTGTTAGCCAAGCTGCAAAAAAGCCTTTTTCACTGAGCTGTACAAATCTAGGTATGCAGCCGTCAGGACCAGCTTTGTGATTTCCCAGAAAATCACATAAAATTAACACTGAGCAGAACTGAGTTCAGCTTATTGGTGCACCCACAAAAGCACCTCATGTGGACCCTTGGGTAAATTAACTGGCCACCTCTGACGATCACTAAATACTCACTGTTCTACCTCTACCAACCTCCGTGCATATTAATGATGATATTAACCAAAATTTTTCATTTGGATTCATCACTCCATCAGACCCATTGCCACTGGTTTTCAGCCCAGTTCTTTCTCCCTGTGCCTCCTTCTTAATAATGGCTTCTTGACAGCCACCCTTCTACTGAGACCATTTCTCATGAGGCTTCAGTGAACAGTAGGCAGATTAACTGGTCAGGTGCATCTCTCACATCCTGTGTCAGAACTTTGCTGGATTTTTTTCTTAACGACTTCAGATACTGTTCATCCGCTATAGATAGTTTTTTAGGCCTTCCACTTCTTCTTTTGCCCCCCCTTGTCCAGTCTGCTCATTTTCTAAGCAAACACTGTGCAGAGATAAACCAGGCTTTAAAATTAATATTCTGTTCATTTTTGTTCCTATTAAACAGTGTTATCTTTGGCATTTTTCATAGATTCAACTAAATAAAAAGAGAACAGATTATGTGTTTTTGTGACAGGCTGCTAGTAACAAAGTGCCTAAATTTAAAAATTGCTTAGTTGCTTGTTATGTGTAGACACAACACAGGTTCTTGCTTTGAATTAGGTGCCTTTTTCATCCTTGGATGACTCACAGCTCAGTTCTAAGTGACTTAATAAACAAAGAAACATTCCTCTGATATTTGTCAGGCACAACAACTGGATTGAAGAGGATTTAAAAAAGCAGCCAATGCCCAAGGAAGAGCTTTGAAAGACCTTAAGAAAGCCCAGAGAACTATTGCTCAAAACCACTTTAAAAATGATTAGCAAGTCTGGCTCCTTGGAAGCAAAATATAAAGAAATGAGGGGTGGCTCAAAACTTTTGCACAGTACTGTATTTAGTTGGTTAAGTATACAAAAATGTCCTTGTGTGAAGTGTAGAAGCAATGCAGCACTTACAGGCCAAGTCTTTGAGCTGATCCACTGTAGGGAGGACAGCAGGCTCACAGTTTTGCAAGAAGAAGATGATCAGCAGCGTGAGAGCGTAGTTGTTCAGAAGGGGACCGGCACCACTGGGATTACCTACACACCACAATGTGACAGCATTAGTAAGAAGAAGAAACGAATCAGAACACAGCCACAAGTTTTTTTGGGGGGTTTTGTCACCCGTTTGTTTACGCACTCGGACTGACGGTGACTCACGCAGCCATAACATCATTACAGTTCACTAATAAACCCGAATAACTGTTGTGCTGCTGTGACAACTGGAATAGAAGAACCATGGCTCAAGAGTAAAGGTAATCACCAGAAAGGCAATTAGTAGTGTCAGTGAGCAACATTCATTAAGATTTTAATATGAGTCGACACTGGCAATACAAGAAAAAAAGCTGTTTGTGTCGTCTTATTTCATCATAACAAGGTAATAAAATTGTAAAATCACTCTTCTCGCATCAGTGATCTAAGAGGCAGTGAAGTTCTACTGACATCTGTTGACCAGAAAATGAAATAACCACCTAAAATACAGAGGAAACTGAAACACGGGCATCCGTTTCAATGATCTTGTTTTAAGTTGCTGCGTCTTACCGGCAAGCTGCTTCTGCTTGGCCCAGTACCGGATCGTGTACACAAGAGGCCTCAGCCTTTCATCAATCCCTGAGCACAGCTGGAGGAAGCGGGTGTTTCTTACTGCTAGTCTAGTGAGGAAAAACAGCTGTTACGCTCACAGATAAAATAAAAACAGAGCTGAAGACAGCAGATGCTGCACAATATTGCATTCGCTCACCAACCTGTTATTAATGGTGATGTCCCCCTGCAGGTTAAGCTCACGGTGATGGAATTTGACAACGGGGAGACGAGCGCTGCTGACCACGTGGACTTTATGCACGCTGGGGACGCAGCGTTTCAGGATCATCGCCACGAGGTCGAGAACCTCAGCTGGAGCGGCTGTGGACAGGTCGATATCAGACAGTATAGAGTCCTCAGACCGCCCATCGTCTGACACGCCTTCCCCTGGCTGAAGAAAGAGGGAATCTCACCAAAGGCGTCTTCTTTATCGAGCTACATGTGTGATATTATGTGACCAAATGTGCGCATCGAACCTGTTCTGTGGTTGACTTGGCATGAGCCTGGAACACCTTGGTATGTTCTAGGTCTAAGAACAGGTCCAGGTCACATGAATGGATGCCAAACGTGTTGACAGATGAACCAAATGGGAGAATCTGGCTGTCTGCAAACCACCCAACATATGGCCACAAAAGTTAGAAAAACATTTCCTTCTGCTCTTTTCCCCTCACCAATATGCATGCAAGACCTGTGTACGGGTATTTACAAAGATCACCTGGGAAAAACTCTACAAAAATCTCCTGCATGAGTTGAACCAGCAAGCTTCGGGCATTCTTTTCATTTTCTCCCAGCTGAAATTGCTCAACAACATGCTGCATCTGGGCGTTCACCTAGAGGGGAACAAAGGGCAACACCGTAGTCCCTTTGTTAACAAACATATATGTTATAAGCTCGTCTAGTCTATTCTCAAAGCTGCATATTTTCGATTACACTAAACTTGTCTATTAGCAGAGTCGAGAGTTTCATTGCTCCACAAGCAAAGTGTATTTGTCATTTTTTAAAGACACACACATTTTAGCAAAGTTTAAAAGAGGATGCTTACAGACACCAACTGACACAAGTCGGGTTTAAGGCAGTCAAGAACTTGTTGGAGGTTCTCGGGATCGTTCTTCTTCTTGGGAATCAACTTGAAATTCTTCTTTTCCCGAGGTTTGACGCGCAGCTTCAGGCCTTTCAGCTTATGCTCAATACAGGACAGAGCTGCTTGGATGCTGTCTGTCTCGCTGAATTGCACGATGGCATACACACCCTGTGAGCGCAAAGGGATAAAGTCATGCTTTAATAGAAATGCAGTAATTTGGGGTTGCTTTAAGACTGTGCACATCTGGATCGGGTATAGTTGTCTGACCTTGTCTTTGTCAATGATGACATCTGCGACTGACCCAAACTGCTGAAAATACTCCGCTAAGTCAGTTTGGGAGATCTCAGGATTGATGCCACCAACGAACACGCTGTGGTCTTCCTGGGTCTTTCTAGTGGCGCGCACGCCACTCAGTGTCTGATGCTTCTTCCCTTTCAGATGCTGATCCAAACTTGCCGCTGTAGGACAAAAATAATGCTTCAGTAAAGTTCAGGTACGGGCTCTGGAACGGGGCAGATGCATCTCTCAGGTCCTGTGCCAAGTGTTTGCTGTATTTTTATTTTATTTTATTTTTTTAACTTTGAGACATTGAACATCTGCTACAGATAAGTGGGTGTTTTTTTAAGCCTGACATTTTTTAAGGACACACTGTGCTGGTTAATAGCTTTTTAAGAATCATCTTGTTTATTATTTTGTGCCTTTTAAATTGTGTTATCTTTGGCAGTTTTCATAGACTCAACTAAAGAAATGTGAACAAAATATATATTTTTGCAGCATGCTGCTAGTAACAAAATGCCCAAATATACAATTTAAAGATGGTTTATTTTTTTATTTTTGAATGAGCCAAAGGTATGCGTTAACCGGCATAATAACCAAAAGATTACTCTGAATATGGTCAGGTAAAACGACTGGACTGTAAATGAGTGAAAAACAGTCCATGTCAAAAAAACAAAACAAAACAAACAAAACCTTGAGGCTGGAGAACTAGTGCGCAACAACACTTTACAACATGGCAAGAACGTCTGGCTGCTTGGAAGGAAACTATAATCCTTCGGATCAAGACTTTTGCAGTGTTGTAGAAAAAATTACGAATTTTCTGAGTAATGTTAAACTTTAAAGCTACGGAAAATAAAGCAGACATAACTTAGTAATGTATGTGTAGTTTGCAAAGTGCGGTAACACTCATTAAACTTATGACGGAAATGACTGCAACGTTCAAACTGTAGCCGCAGTTTTATTAGTTATCTGTAAATTAAAGAAACTATTACATTCACAGCACTTCAACAGACTCGTATATGGTTGAGTTAGCTTCCGTTACTTACAGTTGGATAAATTGACGTTGCACAGGGTGCACTGAAACCCTCTCGGCGTTGTTTTTATGTCAATGTCCTCTGACATGATGTAAAGAATAAGTTATAACGACAAACGCAGGAAGCACAAAAATCGCTAGCCAAGTTTGAGGCCAACAACCTTCCACGCGCCTCAAATCTCCCTCCAGCGTCGACTCCGCGTTTGCTTTCAGTCCGTCACCAAACTCCGTCCGGGTTGCTCCCATGTTTTTAATCATACAGTTCCTCTTAGCTTTTGAACTAGAGCACTCACTGTAGCAGGCATAGTCTATGGAAGTTTATTTATAAAGGGGTGGCATTGAGGCCATAGAGAAACGCTAACATTAATTTAAAAAAAAAAAGAAATTTTTTAAAATTTGTCCAATTTCACTTGAGGTCTCTAAAGTAGAATTATAAAATGCATCATTTTAAAGCCAATTTATTTCAGCTTGAAACCTTTAAGCCTTTCACTTAAGGTGAACTGTAAACCTACTGCAGAATAGAGCTTAAATTACAACCTCTGAGGTAGTTACAGCAGAGGTCTCAGGACACATTTAATTAAAACATTGTCACAAAGCCCACTATGATAACAGGCTAAACATACTATTATTTTCTTTATCACTAATTCTATTACACTAATAACTATTTGAGTTATAAACTGTGTTTACTTCTAACCTGATCATCTATTTACCAGCTGAACCCAATATGTAGATGCATTCAAAAATTGTGATTTAAACATTTTTTAATAAAATAAAAACAATTTCCACACATTTTCTAATGTAGAAAAAAATTTAATAACCAATTTTTTGAACCATAAAGTATTTGCAGAATCAGTGAAGAATAATACAGCTTGACACCAAATGATTAAAAACAAAGATTCCCTGCTGAACTCAGGCAAAGCTTTTTCACTATAAAACTATGGACTACAAAGCATTACAATCTTAAAAAAAAAAGAGAGAGAGAGAGAGAAAAAAAGCCACAAGTACAAAAATAGATTATCATTAAAAAGGTACTGATGTGTACAAATACATCTATTTGTTTGCTGATCTTCCTCTGCGGGTTTTAGGCTGCGTTTTGGCTTCAACGTTTTTCTCTGGGTTGTTTGCAGGTTCCACTTTGGCAGCAGTCTTCGCCCCTCGTCCGACTCTCTTAACAGGTCTACTGTCAACAGCTTTATCTGAGAGATCCTCCTCTTCAGTTTTGTTGGCATCATTTGACACATTTTTGCTTTCACTGTTGACTTGGTCTGCAGCTTTAGACTTCTTACCTCGCGCTGCTTTTACAGGTGTCGCCTTTGGAATCTCAAAGACTTCCAAGTGTGATTTCCACTTAACGCATCTTTTGGGCATCTTTGCGTTGCTCTCAACAGCTTCAGGATTCTTCTGATCAGTAGTCGTCGTAGGCTCTTCTGTTGTGGACTTGAATGCTCCCCGTCTTCCCTTTCTTGCTGGTTCCACTGACGTGGGAGCAGGCTCGGAAACCAAAACTGTGGATTCTGTGCTGACCTCCTCAGGAGAAACAGTTGTACCTCTGCGGGCTCTCTTGGCTGGAATGGCTTGTGAAGTCTCACATTTAGCAGAAGCCCTCACTCCCCTTGACCTGCTAGTTTTCATAGACGAGGAAAGTGGCTCAGCGTTTTTCGCCTCCTCAGCCTTCGGCTTGTGTTCAGGACTTTCGGCAGTGGCTTTAGTTTCTTCGGCAGCTGGTTTTCCCCTCCTGCCTCGTTTGGGTTTATTTTCTGTGCTGAGAACAGGGACCTCTTGGACCTCAATGGATTCCACACTCTCTGTGTCTTGTTTTGCTTTCCGCCCTCCTCTTCTGGGCTTCGTGGCCACACTGGCCTGTTCGCTTATCTGGGCTGGTTCTGTTGTTTCTGAAATGACCATTTTAACAGTTTGGGCTTCTGTTAATTCCGTTTGGGCCTCCTCAGACTTTCTTGTTAGTTTTATTTTTTTAGCAGGCTCATTCATCTTTTCTTCATCCTGTTTGGCATTTCTGCCCCTCTTTACTCTGGCTGGAGGCTGAGACTGCTCATTCGTCTCCACTGCTGCCTGCTTGACCACCTCTTCTGTCACCTCATTCTGTTCAGCGGTATCCTGTCTTGCCTTTCTCCCTCTTCGTGGTTTTCCAGCAGTGGGAAGAGTGGTCTTCTGAGGCTCAGAGTTTTCCACTTGGCTCTGTTCCCCACTTGCTGTTTCAACCGTTTCAGGCTCTGGTTGAGCTGGCTTAACAGGTGTTTGTTTTGCTCTCCTCCCTCTGACTGGCTTAACAACAGCTTCTTCTGTCTGGAGTGCAGACAGACTGGTGTTTATCAGAGACGCTTGGGCACTGGCATCAGCGGAGGTCTCAGAGGTGCTCTCCTGAGACTTTGCATTTCTGCCTCTTTTTGTGTGTCTAGCTGCAGGTGGCGCTACAGCTTCCATTTTCTTCCCTCTTCTTTCTCCTCTCGCTGGAGTAGGCACAATGGGATCTTCAGCAATTTCAGCTGCCTCTTTTTTATCTTCAAGTTCTTCAGATTCGGCCTGTTTTGCTCTTCTGCCTCGGACAGATTTCTTCTGAACTGAAGCTGGTGTCTGCACGTGAAGTAAGCTTTCAGCTTGACGTGCTTGGACAACAGTTTCCATGGCATCAGATTTGTTTTCATCAGCTCTGCCTGGCAACACCTCAGGCTGGTCACTGCAGGCTACATTTGCATCTAATTTAAACAAGAGCAAGATAAAACAAGGGGGAGAAAATTATACATAAATTATAAACATACATATGATAAAAATGAAATAACATAATGCAACATGCTCAGTTATTAGTTATACTTCCTAAGAGAAGGCACTAAATAATCTAAAGTGTTATACCTGGTGTATCTTGGGGAACATCCTCAGTTGCATTTCGTTGCTGTGACTTTTTGGGTTGCTTAGCTCTTCTTCCTCGCTTGGGCACAGCACTTTCATTTGCTTTCTCCTCAACATCAAGTGGGTGGCTCTGAACACGCTCAGCTTCAGCAGCAACTTCAGGCTCATCAGAAGACTGCTGTGCACTTCTACCCCTTTTTGGCTTAGGAGCAACTTTGGGAGAAGGAAGGTGATTCTCTTCTGCTGACAGCTCAACAGCTGTCTTCGCATTTCTGCCTCTTGTCTGTCTAACAGCAGGTGGTGCTGTAGCTTCAGTTTTCTTTCCTCTTCTTCCTCTGGATGGAGCAGGGATTACAGGCTCTTCCTGTTTATCCTCAGCTGCTTTAGATTCCACCGTTTTTGCCCTTCTGCCTCGTACAGATTTCTTCTCATGTGCAGGATCTGCATTCACAGCAGTCTTCACCTCAGCTTCCTCAAGAAGTACTGCATCTGCCTGAGAGACCGTTTCCATGGCATCTGATGTTTTATTATCATCATCATCATCATCATCATCCAAAAGGAGAGAGAGAGAGGGGGGAAAGAAACAGTTTAACGCTGAATCTGTGTGGAGGCTGATATGTTTTGACAACATTACAAAAGAAAGTCACACTGATCAAACCCTTTTCAAGTCCACGCTCCCAAGAACAAACATTTAACAGTTTTAGTTAACCTAACCCACCTTTTACCACGTTTGCACTGCTGTCGAGAGACATCTGAGCTTCACCCTGCTAAAAATAGAACAAAACCAATTTGGACAATGAGGTCTTGTTAGAAAACTAAACCATGCACACCAAACAACTTTCTAAAACCAGGGATTAGAGGCAATGGCATTGATAAGAGTTAACTCAGTAACAGACAGATGTTCAGACTTTTTTGGTGGGCATGTATTTTGTATGAATACTGAATGCATTACCTCCTTTGCCTCTGGTTGTACTGTGGGCTCAGTCAGTGGCTCCTCCATAAGTTCTTGAAGTCCCTCGAAGTCCTCCACTGGAGCATTACCCCTCAGCCTTGGCGACTTCATGAGTCTCTTGAGCCCGAAATTCGCCTCAACAGGTTCGCCTTTCTGTCTGGGAGTTCTCATGAGCCTCTTCACGCCAACCACATCTTCGACAGGAGCACCTTTCTCCACAGGTGTCTTCATCACTCTCTTGACTCCAGTGAGGTGAACCACTGGAGAGCTTTTTGGAGTTTTCATGCCTTTTGCGTCAGATTCTTGCAACTGTGCTGGCGTCTGCAGAAGCTCCTTACCACCACCCAAACTGGCATCACCAGCTTCTGGGACTTCGGGGGTCTTCAGAATCTTCCCTTGAAGGTCTTCAAGCGGTTCAGCCTTCTCCTTTGGAGTTCTAAATATTCTCTTAACCCCAGTGAAGCACTCTTGCTGTTCAGGCTTCTGTTTGGGAGTCTTCAGAAGATTCCCTCTGATGTCCTCTAAAGGTTCGGCTTTCTGTCTCGGAGTCTTCATGATCCTCTTGACTCCAGTGAGGCACTCCTGTTTTTCAGGCTTCTGTTTTGGAGTTTTCAACAGCTTCCCTCTCAAATCTTCAACAGGCTCAGCCTTCTGTTTTGGCGTTTTCATGATCCTCTTAACTCCGGTCAGAGAATCTGGTAATTCTGGCCTCAGTTTGGGAGTTGTTACAGTGGACACCTGCAAATCTGCATTCTGCCGTTCACTTGACTCTGACTGAATCTGGCCGATGAAGGTGGCGTCTTGATCTTCATCAAGGAGGCGTTGGACTGCCTCATTGTTGTATCTTCTGCCTTTTACTGCAGATGTAACACTCAGCGGAGATACTATCATCTCACCTGTAAATAAGTCATATTTTTGTTTTCCTTTATAACAATTTAATGTCCCAGCCAGCTTATTTGGACTATGCAGAACTCAAGATTCACTACCAATCAAAACACCACAAATACACAGCTTACCTGGTTCCTCTGGTGTGCTCAGCACAGATGGCTCCATCACAGATGCGCTCTGACCTCCAGCTGGTGTCTTTGTGACGCTGTTATCATCGATTAAAGACTTCCGCTTCCTTTCGTTTACAGGAGTTTTAAACATTTCAGAAATACCTGAAATCAAACAGCACAATGTAAGAAGGCACAAAACTGAAATTGGCCACAAGTTTCACCACCTGCTGCGGATGAAGGAGAGGTGCTTACCAGTCAAGTCTTCATCCATTTTCATGTTCTTTTTGAAGAGTGCAACATTGGTGACCACTCTTGGTGCAGCACCAGTTGGCTGCACAACGGTCTGTCTGTGTGCTCTACCAACAACAATGGTGGCGGGCGAGTCTGCATGTCCAGTGCTCACGTAGCCCTTCAGATTTCTGGCAGGTGTCTGATTGGTGTTTTGGAAAGACAAGTAGATTTGATAAAGATCATTATAAAGATTCAGAACAACAGACGCATAAACATAAAACATAACTGTACTTGGTACAATATGTACCTGTGGTTTGGGCACTGCTCTCTTCTTAGGCTTTTGGCCAATGGTTTTTTTAAGTGGAGCAACAACTTGAGCCTTAGGTTGACCAAATTTCACAATGTGCGCCCAAGGATTGGAGACTGGATGGACATGAGAGAAAAAAGAAAGAAAGAAAACACACAAAATTAATCTTCTCATTCTCATCGTGATCATCAGATTTCTTTTTCCACAACAACTGCATTAATTAATTATAAACAGCTTTGAAAGATTAAATTAAATTTACATTTTTAAAGATGATAAAAAGAAAATGAGTAAAACAAGTAGCTTTCAGCTACTCCCACTAATGACCTTCATTCTGACTGGAACTGACAGATTTCTAGTGCTGGGAACAAAAACCAAGAGTTGAAACCAGCTATCAAACATTTCAGCACTTATCATACCTTTTATAGATGCTCTTGAAATGCCACTTCTTCTGTGCATCTTTACTGCACTCTTCGCAGCACCTGGAGTCTTCTGCGAGGTGCTTTTCCTTCCCTTGTGTGTTTTAGGGGTGACGGTGGGCAAAAGAACCTGGTCAGTGACCTTGTCGGCTTCAGCTATTGGAGAGGGTGTACTAATTTGTGACACAGAAAATCGCCCCTTGACTGTGGGGGTCTGAACTCCTGAATTAGTGGGAGTTTTAGCTGGTGTAAGGACGACAGTAGGGACACTTTCCAGAGAAGTACCAGGCAAACCCACAGTTGCCCTTCTTTTTCCAGCAGGAACTTGCTCGTGGGGAATCTGCCCTGGGGCTGAAGCCCTGCGTTGAGTTTTCTGCTGTTCATTGGTTTTAGGAGTTTCCACTTTAGGAGGAGATCTTCCTCTTGCAGGAGATGGGCTCTTGGATTTTGGTGATTTATTCGCGGTTGCTTTAGGAGAAGCAGATCTAGATTTGGGTGATTTATTGGTAGGAGAAGCTGCTTTGGGAGACGGGGACCTGGACTTGGGTGACTTGGGCGACTTCTTCGCGGGAGACGGGGACCTGGACTTGGGCGACTTCTTCGCGGGAGACGGGGACCTGGACTTGGGCGACTTTGCAGGAGACGGGGACCTGGACTTGGGTGACTTGGGCGACTTCTTCGCGGGAGACGGGGACCTGGACTTGGGCGACTTGGGCGACTTCTTCGCGGGAGACGGGGACCTGGACTTGGGCGACTTTGCAGGAGACGGGGACCTGGACTTGGGTGACTTGGGCGACTTCTTCGCGGGAGACGGGGACCTGGACTTGGGCGACTTCTTCGCGGGAGACGGGGACCTGGACTTGGGCGACTTTGCAGGAGACGGGGACCTGGACTTGGGTGACTTGGGCGACTTCTTCGCGGGAGACGGGGACCTGGACTTGGGCGACTTCTTCGCGGGAGACGGGGACCTGGACTTGGGCGACTTGGGCGACTTCTTCGCGGGAGACGGGGACCTGGACTTGGGCGACTTCTTCGCGGGAGACGGGGACCTGGACTTGGGCGACTTCTTCGCGGGAGATGCTGCCTTGGGTGATGGTGATCTGGATTTGGGAGACTTCTTCCCAGAAGTTGGAGTCTTAGGAGAAGCCATTTTCTTGCTCGGTGATTTCTTAGGTGATGGTGTTTTTGTTTTTGCAGGACTTTTTGCACGTGGGCTGCCCTCCTATGGAAAACAATATGTTTTAAATAAGTGTTTAACATTCCAAGTATACTGTCACTTTAAACTGCCCATTCTTACTTTTAGCAAGCCGATGACGGATGCTCGTCTAAGCAGTGACTGCTTGGGTCTCAAGAGAGACAAGCTCCTCCGTGGGGTAGCCCCCTTGCGTAATGGAGAGTCAGGAGGCAACCGTTTGTCAAACAGCTCTGGGCTCAGGTAACCTCCAAAGGAAACGCGTTTCCTCTTCGCTTGCTGTTTGGGCACGTCTTCTCCGAGTTCTCCACTCTTGCGTTTTTTGGACACTTCTTTTCCTATGAAAACAAAATATGCTCGTACATTAGTATCAAGCTACCAGAAGTGTACAATATCAATTATACAGCCACACCCAGAAATATTATAATTCAATTTTGAGCAGGAAAACCTTTTCCAGCTGAATTCCTGGGTGATGCCTTTGTTTTTTCTTCTTGGTTCTTGGTCACTGGAGTTTTGCCAGGTGACATTTCCTTACTCCTCCTCCTCGCAGGCGACTTGGGTGTTTCAGCTGTAATTTGCTCAATAACCTCATTTACAGTAAACTTCTGAGGAGTTGCGCCATCTCTTTTCCGAGGTGAAGCCGTTTCAATCACGCTGCCATTTTCAGCCTTTTCTGCTCTGGGTTCAGCCGTCTCAGCAGCTGGAACCTTCGCTTGCTTCCTCACAGACGCTGGGGTTCCCCCGTTTGTACTTCCAGGTCCAGCTAGAACTTCACTTTTCTTAGGAGTGCTTTTTCTCTCAGTGAAAATGGCACTACCTTTTCTGACCGAATTGGGTTTTGGAGAGGCGACCTTTGAGGAAGGCGTTGCAAGCTGACTGGCACAAGATTTTCGAGGGGTCTTGACATCCAGAGATTTTTTGATCATTTGATACAGGTCGCTGAAGGGGGAGTTGCTCTTGCCTTGTAGCAGGCTATCATCTGCCTTGGACTCCAACTCTCCGGTTTTCTCCAAGGAACGCTGAATATTGTCATGGCTGGCTCCATCTTTAAGACAAGTATCTTAAAAAAAAATAATAAAACAAATCAGTCAGTGGCTGTTTAGCTGCTTGTTCTGCAAGACCATTTACAGCTTTGGTTACATGGGTCTGCTTATTTTCAGACATATTTAGTAAGTGTACGCTGCTTCACATAGCTACATTGCTAAAAACGACTGTTTCTAAATAGAAATCACACCTGATGACACTTCAGAGAATCTCTTTTCTCCTTTTTCCACAATAGGGGTGTCACCCACTTGCTGGTCTTGAAGAACCTAAGAATAAGACGCCCCCATTAGTAAAACAATCCAATTTATTAGAAAGGTAATAACTTTTTTAAGAGAGTTGTGGAAGGCTGAAATAGAGTGGTTTAAAAGGAAAATAAATAAATAAAATTACCTTGAGGGTTTCAGGTTTGCCTCCAATGGCAGACCTCTTCTTTGGCGTTTGTGCCGGAGGATACTCAAACCTGAAATAATCAAAAGCAAAGACATAGAAGACGCCCTTTAGGGTAACCATGACAATGCTAACATGGAGACACTAAGTACAGGACTGTTTCATTTCCACTGCAAGCAGTATAATCTATGAGCTCTTAAAATATGTTAAACACATCAGAAGATTCCAATTACCCACCACTTTTCTACAAGATAGATTATCTCATTTTTATCTCTACATGAAAAACAATAAATTAACTCCAGTGCTGCTCACCTGAATTTGCATTTAGCAATAATAACCAACAAACCAATACCATGTTAACTGAAACGGCCAACACAGATTTCATATTAGTATAGAGATTGAAAATGTGACGTCACTCAGGGGTAAAACCGCAAATTCTGGGAACTCGTGGCAAGAGGTACTAGCGCACGCAGGCTTTCAATTGAAATCAGTTATACAGCGATAAAAAGAAACACAAAAAATGGCAGGAAGCTGTTGTATTATTAACTGCAATAGCCGGTCGCATGACAGCCACGGAAAGCCGACGGGTAAAGAGATCGGTTGTTATCGGATTACGTCGTTGAAGAGAAATTGTTCGAGCCATGTTTCCGAAGTAACAAAGAGGCGACTGGATTGCAGCCATTCAAAGACAAAATATAACGTCCCAGAACACCAGCTCACAGGTTAGTCTGCTCCAAGCATTTCCACAAAGGTCAGTCTGCTGTTGTAGTTAATGCGTCATTTTTATCACATAATTGGTGATATAGGTTACAAGCAAGTCTGGCGCTGAACAGAAATTGTCGCGCTATGCTCCTTTATTTATTGTGCATAAATAGTAAATTGTCCTGACACAATATTGCGTTTCGCTTCTGTTATTACCATGGTACACTGACAAAAACATATACTTTTATTCACAGGACAAAACTGTTGTTTTGTATCACTAATTGCCCAGTACGATTACAGCATACAATATTATTGTCACTGCTACATTTCTGTAATGAACCAGAAATTATTTCTTCTACTAATTAATTACCGTTGAGCTCAAAGGTCCTATTAATAAACTGTTAGCGAATGTGTATTTATGAAGACGATTTGTGAGACTGGTAAACTTTTGATATGTACGATGGTCTTTACTTTCTACACGGTGCATTTCAAGGTCCTGCACCCATCCGTCGGTAAACTGTACCTGGGCTTGTTGCAGTGACCTGAAGTTACTAAACTTCACGAGTGTATGCACGCACTCAAAGAACCGTATAATTATAAATATGAGCGTGGTGTAGTTGGGCAACACGCTAACGTATTTTGTCCCTCTGTGTGCTCGTAAGGGTCTAACACTTTCACTGGTTTGATTTTTTTCCTCGTACCTTTTCTTTGACTTTTCATTAAGTCTGTCTTTGCACGGACCGGCATTGTTCTCCTTCGTTTTGTGCATACCTTTTTGGGGGGCAAAGAAAAAGCAAGAATTTATTGGAACCGAAGAATGAACGTTTTGCGGTGCTGCAAATGTTTGCATTTGATGCAGGTATTTGGATTGTTTTGCCACGAGTTACCGGCATGCAATGCGCGAAAGTCACGTGGTCTGTCAATCTCTATTGTTGGGCTTAAGCATTACATTCGGTTTCAGCGGGTTCCTCACATCCTTGACTTTTTGCAGGTTGCATTTCAGAGATTAGACTTCTGTTCCAACAACACACGCAACTTGAATGCCCTTTACCTCAGCGTTTGTCTAACGGCTTGTGAAAAAAGGTTGTTAAAATGTTTCTTTCAGACCACACTCACCTGAAAGAACGGTCGATAATGGTTATAACATCTCCATGCTTCAAGCGCTCAGACTGCTGCAAAACCTCGCCATTGACAAGCGTTGGATTTGCTGAGCTTAAATTGGTCAAAATGACCTGGCAGAAAGACAGAGCGAGAGAGAAACACCACATGAACAATGAAAACATTTCAAAGCAGAAGCACAACTACATGATTACACAGCATCTAAGCAAACATTCCCCACAGCAATCATTTTTTAAATATCGGCAAACTAAGGCCATTAAAGCAGTCACACTCCTTGTATTTTCTTACCTCTTTATTCTCATTCAAGTCAATCCGGCAGTGCTCCTTGGAGACTTGAGGAAGCTGAATACGAATATCACAGTCAGGCTTCCTGTAAGGTCACAAGCAGAAGGCATTCAGCTGCATGATAAGTGGAACCTCTTCATATTTACATGTAACTGGGAGCTGATCTTTAAAGGCTCATGAAGAAAGACTGATTCTTATAGAGCGCTTTTCTACTCTCACGGAGTACTCAAAGCGCTCTATACAACATGCCTCATTCACCCAATCATACCCATTCTCACAAGCACTTTATTTATACATAGTGCTTTCTAACGACATTCATACTCCGATGGACCCATCGGAGAGCAAGTTCGGGTTAGTATCTTGCCCAAGGATACTTGACATGCAGACTGGAGGAGCCAGGGATCGAACCACCAACCTTCCGATCAGTAAGTGACCAGCTCTACCTCCCTGAGCTACAGCCGGTCAGATGGTGCAAAACTGATGTGGATTTTCTTGAGAGCTTTGATCTAACAATGTAAAGTCTACTGTATATGAGAACAAACATAGTTTCTTCACTTCAACAGCTTAACAGTAAAGTTTTTATAGCCCATCACAATCGCAACATGAGAAACATTGATGAAGTGTATGCGTTTTCTGTAGTACACGAGGGTGTCTTACATGTATGAACACTACTGTAAGTGGGATTAAAACAGAAGGTAAACAAAGGCCAACTCTACCAACCTTCCAAATAAACATGCTGCAGTCAGAGGAAATTCAGTCCCATCTCCTCCACTCCGCTTAATCACGACAATCTTACCGTGCAACGGCATTTTCCCAACGTTACCTGGGAACATTACGAAACACAAGTGTCAGCAGCGAAAGGCACAGTCAAATCCACATTAGACAATCAAACTTTAAATGTTAAATAGCATTTAAATGTAGTTCCAAGCCGAGGAAAGACATTTACTAGGCGGCAACATTGTATTCATACCTAACGATGACATTTAGCTATTTTTTTTAAATTTGGTTTATGACATTTTAGGTAGTTTTAGTTTATTCTACACTTCTTTTTAACTCTATGTAGGATTAATCTAATCCTAGATTTGTTTTGTATTTCTATTACAAACCAGCAGGACCGTTGTTCCTCAGTAAAGCGCTAGCAAACGTTTTCCCAGTATCCCACGTGCATGGTGGCCTCGACTGTAGTTTTCGTCTTGCCAGAAATACATAGCTAGCTGTAAGTTTGATTGTTTTTTTATCATTTACTACATTCTCTAGTTAAAAAAAGAAAAAACGTGTATCGTTATAACGCCACCGTTAAAAAAACTTAATGTCGGGTCGCCACTTGTGTTACACGACTTATTAAACTCTAATATAACGGTCGTTTAGGACTATCGTATCCTCACCTGAAAGTCACTTTGCAGATGCGTGAAATCCTGGGAAATCCATAAACATAGACAAGGATACAACGAGGACTTTAACTACACGATCATATCAGCCTAAAGTTAAAACGACAATCTGCCATGCCGACGACTACCTAACGTAAGCAACCTTCAACAGCGGTCCCTTGTTGTCCGTCGCCTGGTCCAGGGAAGTGTTGTGATATCAATCCGCCAGACTTAAACGCACTCGGTCGCCCCACTAAAACTTGACTTCACTTGTGTTTTGTAATGAAATGCGTGTAATATTTTGTCATACTAGGTTTGTCATGCACTGTGTATTTGCTCTGATCAAATTGAACTCGCGTTTAGACAAAAGGGACTATTTTGTTTACAAATTTGGCGGAACAATATCACATCGGTGAATGGATGGGCATTTGAAAATATTTGAAATTCCGCGCGAAGCATCGTGATTGGCTCAGACGTCATCGTTTCGTAAAATGGGTGGGGCTAGTAGCGCAGCGTAAACTTCTCGAAGCAGCACTCTAAGCGCCCAAGTAGGCTATTTAAAGCTCAGCAGCATATTCAGTCCACTTTGATGCAAATAAATACAAAAATAAAAAGTTACTAGTACTTACCTTTTTCATTCACAGCAGCTCCACAATGGTGAGAAATACAGTCTACACAATACCATACCATACCACCTTTATTTATAAAGCACTTTAACATAAAACCAGAGTTCACAAAGTGCTGTACATGCTAATAGCATAAGTAAAGAAAATTAAAATGAGATAAGATAAAATAAATAACTAAAAAACTAAAATAAATTGAAACATGTTAAAACAAATTGAGTCAACCCCTCTAATCAATGCCAAAGTCTTCAGCGAATAAATATGTTTTAAGAAGACTTTTAAATTCAGAGAGAGAAGAGGCCTGCCTAACATGCAAGGGTAGATCATTCCACAACTTTGGAGCAACTACAGCAAAAGCACGATCACCTTTAAATTTATACTTGGTTTTCGGTACCTTAAGGAGCTGCTGATTGGCGGACCTAAGGGAACGGGCAGGTGTATATGGTTGTAGTAGCTCCGAGAGGTGGGGGGGGGCAGGCCATTAAAAGATTTAAAAGCAAATAATAGAATTTTAAAAACAATCCTAAAATGTACAGGTAGCCAGTGGAGTGAAATTAAAATTGGGGTAATGTGCTCAAACTTTTTTGTTCCAGTTAAAAGACGTGCTGCAGCATTTTGCACAACCTGCAGGCGCCTAATGGACGCATCACTAACCCCAAAATAAAGTGCGTTACAATAATCCAGTCTAGAAGTAACAAAGGCATGGATTACTGTCTCAAAATGCTGTTTCGATAAGAAAGGCTTTATTTTGGCTAATTCCCTCAAATGAAAAAAGCTAGATCTTACAACAGCTCTGACCTGGCTTTCAAGTTTAAGATTTGCCTCTATTTTAACTCCCAGATTAGTGATGACTGGTTTAACATACTGTGCCAGTGAACCAAGATCTATAATAGTGGCCTCAGAAGCGCCACCAAAAACCATCACTTCTGTTTTCTGTTCATTAAAATGTAAAAAGTCCATCCAGGCCCTTATTTCATCAAGGCATCTGAGCAGCGGGTCTACTGAGAAGCCATTTATCTTTTTAAGTGGGAAATAAATCTGGGAGTCATCGGCGTAGCAGTGGAAAGAAATCCCATGTTTCCTGAAAATAGACCCAAGGGGTAGGAGATATAGAGAGAAAAGAAGCGGGCCTAAAACTGAACCTTGTGGGACCCCACATTGAAGAGAAGCAGCAGAGGATACAAACTCCCCGAGTTTCACAGAGAAAGTTCGCTCTGCCAAATAGGATCTGAGCCACTGCAGTGCGGTACTCCGCATACCCACCAACTGCTCTAAACGGGAAATTAAAATATTATGATCCACTGTATCAAAAGCAGCAGTTAAATCTAACAGCACGATAATAACACAGTCACCTGAGTCATTTGCCAAAAACACATCATTAAAAACTCTTAAAAGGGCAGATTCGGTACTATCTAAAGCTTTAAAACCAAATTGGAAAACTTCTAAAATACCGTGTTCTTCTAGGAAGGACATTAATTGCTTGTAAACTACCTTTTCAAGAATCTTTGAGATAAAAGGCAGTTTGGAAATAGGTCTGTAATTCGCAATAATATCAGGATCAAGAGCAGGTTTCTTGAGTAGAGGCTGAATCACTGCATGTTTGAGATTGACAGGTACAACACCAGAGGACAGACTACTATTTACAATGGATTGTACAGCTGATGCTATAGTGAGAAAAACCTCTTTGAAAAATCGAGGAGGGAGAGCATCATAAGGGGAACCTGAGGGCTTCATGTGAGCAACCAACTCCTGCAGGCAGAGCAAGGAAACTGGCTCGACCCTGTCAAAGACAGCAGAACTAGGGACAGGGGTAGAAGGGTCGAGAACAGACTGGGAAGTCTGCGCTTTGACAGATAGCACTTTATCAATAAAAAAGTGTAGGAAGTTTTCACAAATTTCCTGAGAAGACTCGACACCAGCAGTCTGTGGAGCATGAAGGACCATGTCAATAGTCTTAAATAAGACATGAGGCTTACGACAATTTGCCTGAATAATAGCAGCAAAATGTTTCCTCTTAGCGTCTTTTACAGTTTTCTGGTAAGAATTCCAGTAATCTTGTAACATTTGGTATGACACCTGAAGTTGATCCTTCTTCCATTTATGTTCAGCTCTCCTACACTTTCTTCTGGCAGCCCGGGTGTCTTCATTCAGCCAGGGTTCAGGTTTGGCTTTTACTTGCCTAAGCTTAAAGGGGGCCACTGAATCTAAAGCAGTTTGGCAGACAGAGTAAAACCACATACTCAGCTCTTCTGTATCATTGCATATGAAATCAGGAAGGCCGCCGTTCTGATTAAAAACAATAGAGAACTGTCCAGCAGAGGAAGGGTTAAAAATACGACAGCTCCTAGCAGCAACAGGAGGAAGATTAACTTTAGTACAAGGAAGGAAAACCTCAAACAGGACAGGCCTATGGTCTGACCATACAACATCACAAACCTCTAAGTTAGAGACAGGTAAATTGTGAGTTAAAACAAGATCCAACGTGTGCCCATATTTTTGTGTAGGCACAGACACAGGTTGCACAAGATCAAAAGAGTCAATAAGATTTAAAAAGTCCTTTGCCATTGGCTTGTCAGGGCAGCACACATGAATATTGAAGTCCCCAATAATAAGGACATGATCATATTTGGGCATAATTTCAGCCAACAGATCAGAAAAGTCATTTAAGGAAGTTCTTATTGTATTTTGGGGGTCTGTAAACCACAGCACAGAGCACTGTGTGAGAGCGACCTAGCTGAGGTTGATAATGGCAGTGGTTTACATTTATACTGCTTCTTAAAAACAACCGTTACTCCTCCTCCTCTGCCTGATATTCGAGGAGAGTTTAAAAAGCAGCAGCCATCAGGTAAGAGATCTGTGAAAGCGCTGGACTCACCGGCCCTCAACCATGTCTCAGTTATACAGAGGAAATTCAGTCCTTGGGTCATAAATAAATCCCTTAAAATAAAAGTTTTATTACTCAGCGATCTAGTGTTCACCAATCCAAACCTGGTGGAGGTCAGCGTGTTCGTGGCTGACGGCGAGACCCGACGCAGCGGCCGCAAGTTCTGTAGGTTCACAATAGACATTTCTCACACATTTACTGGATAGCTTACTGGCTAACTTGGGATATTTATTGAAGAACATTTACTGTATTGTTTACAATGTTTTCTGTACTGGTATCTTTATCTTGACACTGGTTTCTTTTCCAGTTAGTATATTCTGATATGCTGCACGCATCTATTTTCCACTATCTGCATATAGATTCATCAGCCAGTTTTTTTGTTTGTTTTTAAGAATAGCTTGCTACTACTGCGTTCAACCCCTTTTCTTTCAAGGTGCTGGAAAAATTCCTCTGATATTTTCTGACCATACTGACATGACAGCATCACATAGTTGATGGCGATGTGTCGTTTGCACATCTATGATGACAATCTCTTGTTCTACCACCTGGTGACTGTGGAGACCATTTGAGTACAGTGAACTCATTCTGAAAAGCAGTTTCAGAAGATTTGTGATCTGTGACATGGTGCGTTATCCTGCTGGAAGCAGCCACTGGAGGGATAGATGTGGTCAGCAACAACACCCAGGTAGGTTGTGGCATTTAAACAATACTATTTCGGGATTAAAGGGGCCAAAAAAGAAAATATCCTCATACTATTACACCATTATCAACACCAGCCTGAAAAGATGGATCCATGCTTTCATGCTGTTTATGTTAAATGCTGAAGGAGACTCATCAGACCAGGAAACATTATTCCAATCTTTTTCCATTCAGTTTTGGTGAGCCCATGGAAAATTGTATTTTCAATTTCCTGTTCTTAGCTGATAGAACAAGGTGTGGTCTTCTGCTGTTCGAGCCCATTGGCTTCAGGATTTGCTATGCTGTGCTTTCAGAGATGCTCTTCTCCATACTTTGGTTATAACAAGTGTTTATTTGAGTTGCTGTTGGCTTCCTATCCTTTCAAAGCAGCTTTGCCATTCTCCTCTGTCATCAACATTGTCATATTTTCACAGAGAACTGCTGCTCACTGGATAGCTTCCTTTTTTTGATCATCCTCTGTAAACCCTAGAGATGGTTATGTGAGTAAATCCCAGCAGATCAGCAGTTGCTGAAATACTCAGACCAGCCCACCTGGCACCAATGACCAGGCCACATTAAAAGACACTTAAATCACTCTTCTCTGTGTTGACCTTATTAGGACATCTTGACTATATTTGCATACCTAAATGCACTGAGTTGCTTCGATTTGAAAAAGAAAAAATACCCAAACCATTTCAAGAGAAAGTATTTTTACAGCTTACAAATTTGCAGTGCTGGATAATGTTTTACTCTGACATTACTGTAATGGAGGTTTTCATTGTGGTCATAAAGCTTCTCTGTTATATATTCATGCAACACAGCTCCTGGCTGTTAATAGTGGCCCCAAACCTTCCAGAAAGCATAATTAAAGTCAGTGACTGCGTGTGGATGGTTCACCAGTGTAAATGAATGAAAAGCTAATGAGTGTGATGCTGTAAAGAAAAGAATTGAAAAGACCACCATATGAACAACACAAACGTTTAATTATTAAATGTTGGTTTTATTATTTTTTCTAAATCTTTTTTCTCGTTTTGTTTTGGTTTTTTTTGTTTTTTTCCCAAAGTCGCTTGATAATCTTGACAAAATTGCAACATATTCCATACTTTTCAAACTGACGGTGTGTCTGTTGCTATTCCAGATTCGCTGTGGAGGGAAAATTTGTGCACCGTTCTGGACAGGTTAAGTCCTAAAATGACGAAAGCAGCTTTGACCGTACAAGAAAAAAAAAAAAGAGAAAAAAAAGAAAGAAAAGAGGACATGTGAACGACTCGGAGAGAGTCCACACTGGCATCCTACGGATGTTGGAAAAATGAGCGGTCAGGGGTCAGTGTCTCTCGGCACAAGTCCTGGTTTTGCCAGGCCAAACAAAAGTGAGTGAAGAAAAATCTGAAGGGCTCAGTAGCAGAGGTGTGTGTGTGTATGTGCATCTGTTACCGGAGAGGGAGGGGGTTGCAGCACAGAACATATACAAATGACAGGCCAAGCACACAAAAATGATTCCTTCCTGAGACATTGGTGCGCGTACAGTAATGATGGTCTGGGTGACGTGTAGCAATGGTGAAGGCGTTTTTGGTGTCACAGGGCACGAGGTTGCTCTGGATTCAGTTAAGTCACATATTGTTTCTACCACAGGTTGCCAAGGTGGAGGTGAGGGGCGGGGAGTTAGCTGACAAACATCACATTTGGGACCTCGCCTTGCCTGATCGCTGACAGGGCAGAGGTAGAGGAGGGGGATCAACTAGAGTCTAGTCTTCTCCTATTGACTACAAATTGATGCACTGAGAGAGAGCACTGAGATTTACTTGTGTTTAATACAGAGTGTATGTACACCATTGTTCACATTTCAACTCTCTTTGAAGCAGAGCCGCCGCCGCTTGTTTGAGCCCGTCAGGCCACAGAAGGCGTCTAAACCATTTCCTCAAACGCCGCCTTCTCTTTCTGCTACATGGCCAAACACACAAAAAAAAGCTATGCCCCGACAGGAGTGCTACTTTCTTACCTACTGTACATAAAAAAAAAAAAAAGAAAAAAAAGAAAGAAAAGTGGGGTCGGGGGGGCAAAACTGTTCGTGAAGCCAAAACCTTTAGAGCCAGTGATTTGTGATGGGTCTGCCATGTTTTTGTTTTGTTTTTTTAAAGTAGGACACGAAACATGAAAGAACTTCCTTCAGTAAAATGTGCTCAAAACGTCTTTTCTTGAATCACAAACCTAAAAACACATAAAACGGTATTCTTTAAAAAAAAAAAAAAAAAAAAAAAAAAAAAAAATCGATCAGGTGAACCCTAAAACTCTTCATAGTTTTAAAGAAATGAATACAGCTTATATACACAAACTCAAAAGGCTACTTAAAATACACCTTAATAATGAATCTTCATTAATTTGATTTCTTGAAAGGACCTGTGACCATATCATACAACTGAGTTCATACAATCATTTCCCCCCCCAATCTCTTGGAAGAAAAAAAAAAAAGAAAAAAAAAAAGGAAAACAAATCCGACCTGGAATAGTAGGTGATAATCATTGCGACTTGTTTTCTGTGCACATTTGTGTGTGTTTGCTTGTGTAGACTGGAAAGGGAAAAAAATAATCTTATTTTTCTTCCCCCCGTCAATTAGAATATACAAATGTGAAACCAAAGCATTTTTCCTCAATACTCGATGGGTATGAAAAAGATTCAAACAGTGAAGGAGTACAACAATTTCTAATCTCAGCTCAGAAAACATGTCCTCATTTCAACCTGCCATCCTGTTCTGGACATGTCGATCGCAATAGGTCCTTAATTTTTCTCTATATATTTATATATCTTTTTTTTTGTACGAAATCTGTTATTTTTTCATGAAACTGGAAAAGAGGAAAAGACCCCGAGTCTTTGAGGAGTGGGTTCTTTTGACAAGTCCCAAAAGTTCAGTTGTAGTCTGCCTCAGAGCACAACAACAACAACAACGAAAAGAAAAGAAAACAAAAAAAAAACAAAAGTGTCTGGTGTTTGTCAAGTCAGTCTGTGTTCATTGTTCTCGTCCTTATATTTGTTCCATTGTGCTCCAACCGCTCTCGGGTTCATCCACACCTCATCTCCGTTAGTCTTTTCAAAAAGAAAAAAGAAAAGAAAAAAAAAAGGTGGAGAAGGGAGGGAGAAGGAGGAAGAGTCATCAGAAGTATTTACGGTGTGGTATGTTGGAGGCATCCGGTTACCCCGGCCTGTCCAGCCTCATCTCCCCTCATGTCTGGATAGAAATCCAGAGAGAGGGGAAAGCGGATCAGGAAATTGGGATTTTTGTTGTCGGAGAGGAGGTGGTTGGCTCTGCTGGTCTCCTGTGTTCAGCAGTTAGGGGTCAAGAAGACCCACCTCCTTCACCCCTCCTCTTCAGAACATTAATGGGAGGAGACAGAGCGCAACACAAAGAAAAAATGAAAATGAAAACGTGGGCCGTGACTACGGCGATTGTGTAGCTGGACTGCTTTGGGCAGAGCTGGGGGACAGGCTGGGGCTGCAGCTGCCTGGGGGGGCGCCGCTGGGTCGTCCGCCTGCGGCTCCGCTTTCCAGACCTTCTGAGTTCTCCAGCATCTCCTGGATGAGAGGTGGCATGGAGCCGGGGATCTCCATCTTCAGCGTGATGACACGCTCAGCTCCTGCAAGATGGAAAAATGTAAGCTATCAGTGTAAGTTCTGGTAAAACATACTCATTCATTCATTCATTCATTCAAAAATGGAATATACAAAAGAAAAAGTAGAAATGATCAATTGTACACCTGAGTAATCACTGTAGCACTATATATGTAGAAACACAAGGGAACTACAGACCTTTAGCACTGATGCTTCTAAGATCAGTGATCTTCATCAGCATCTTGGGGAACATGTGCGGTTTGTGTGGCCTCCTCTTCCTTACATAAATCTTCAGCGCCTCCAGAAGGGGTTCCTGCAGGATGTCCACCTTGTCTGCCTCTTCCAAGTCCTGTCGATCTGTAAACAAAACAAACAAACAAAAAAAAGAAAGCACAGAGAAAAGGGTCAGCCAATACTCTCCGACTGTTAGAACCACAGTGGCCACTAGATGGTGCTAAGGAAAAGAGTGCAGCATTGCTACCCCGCTGCTGTTTCTGACACAAACATGACCCAAGCAAGCTTTAAGGGCCTTTTTTTAAAGACCTGCCGTACCTCCACACAGCAAACAGATGGCACTAAGCAGCCCCGTCTCTGCATCATCCATCTCCAGAGGAAGGAGCTGGTTGGCGAAGGCAAAAACCAGATCAGTGAGGGGACCGAAGCCAGCGTTGTGCATCTGGTTTCGGTTTAGCGTAAGTCCATCTGAGAAAGTCATCGTGTCTTGCTCTGGTGTGTAGCGTGTGCAGATCCGCAGTATCTGTGGACAGCAGACAGACTCGGTTTGTGAAAAAAAAATTAAAACCGAACTTCCAGTTTTATTCATTGAAAACATCTAAGGTAGATGTTTTTTGTGTGTGCGTTATTCGTACCAGGATGTCCAGACAGGCAGCTTTGAGCAGAGTGATCTGGTCGGCGATGGTGAGCGTCGTGAAGCCGGGCAGCTGCTTGGCAAACTCCACTGTCTTGATGATGCACTTAGTGGACAGCTCACTGAACTTGTCCCACAGGTCTACGTCCAAGGACACACGTCGTTCTGAGCTGTTAGTCTGTACGAATAAAGGAAGAAAATATTTGCAGATCAATTTTATTTCAAAGGCAAAGAAAAAAACAAAACTCTCCCACTTGAAAAAGGTGAATGAACATAAGGACACACAGACTGTCAGTCTCATGCCACTGACCGTAGTGTATTTGCCCAGCTGGCAGAGGGAGGGGAAAGTATCCTGGTGTGCCTTGCGAACCCTGTCGATCATCTGCTCCGTGTCAGGACTCAGCACGTAGCTCTCTGTGCACTCCTGCTTCTTCTCATCCTTTTTCTTCTTGTTCCGGTCGTTCCTCACCGCTAAAGGGACGGAAGGAACAGAGAGATTAGTATGCATCTCGAACCCTTTCGACAAAACTAAGTCTTGGCAAACTTTACATTTAATCTTGTATTCTTTTTCCTCTTTAAACACAGCGGTTCATGCAGCAGCATTTCAGAGCTATTTCAAGTGTAGCGTACAGTTCATGGAGCTAATTACAGTCTGCACGCATTCCTTTATCAGTAACCCCTGACTGCAGATCGAGGTAAAACTGAGGCGAGTTATAAGCAGGAACCGATCCTCAGTGTGCAGCAAACAGCGGCAGCAAACACATCTTTTCTTATCCGATACTGTAAGATAAATGTTGTGAGACAGCTCCATCCAGGATGGGCTATGGTGATGGAGAGGGAGAGAAGGGGAAAAAAAACAAAACAAAAAAAAACCTTGAAATAATCCTCTGTCGTTTCCCTTCGGGCGCTCTGGCTGCGAGTGGTGTGCTCACCCCAAATGACAAAAAACACTAGGAGAGGTGTTTAGCATTGGAATCCCATTATGAGCTCGATCCATTTCTCCCATCTACGTTTGGATGCGGTTTTGCTTCGACTATGTTGTGTGTACGTGTGTGCGCTGAGGCTGGGGTGGGGGTGTGTTGGGTGTGATGGGGTGCTAGTTGATAAATAGTGGTGGGGGATGGAGCTATCCATAAGGCTGACAAATTGCCACAGCTTTCATTAGAGGTCCCAGCTAATCTAATAACATAATATGACAAATATCCTGCCTCTAATGGTTTTAAAAGGGCTCGGCTGCGGAGACCATACCGGGGAGAGGGAGAGAGAGAGGGAGAGAGAAAAACCTTCCAGCTTTTTCTCTCCCTCTCACATCTCTCTCCCTCTCCTGGTTATACAACACGTTCTCGCTTTCCTAGTCATCCTCTCAGTGCGTCTCATTCTCAGCCAATGCACGCCCTCTCTCATTTTCAAAATGCTTTAAATCATCCACCTTTCCAACTCTATCACTTCTCCAATCTCTACCTCCCCTCAAGGTACCTGCACCCCCCCTCCCCGAGCCACTAACCTGAGATCAGATTTTCCTTGTCTTAATACCAACCTTGACCATTAAGGGCAAGAGCGCTCGGGCTGATGGGAGATCAGTGTCTTTTGACAGAGGGGGCCTGGACCAGGGCCAAGGAGAGGGGGGGGGGGGGGGGGGGAGCACTACTCTGTGCTGCTGCTCATTCATCAGCCCACAGACAGGCCTCCCTGCCTGGGAGAACAAGAAGGCGAGGAGGAGGGCGGGGGCTGGAAGTCTGATCTGGCATTATGTTATTGCTAAGCACCGCTCACCACAACAAGAAGTGAAGAAGACCCCGCTGCGATCGTGGTAATGCATTATTTTCCAGCATGCACTGGTACTTGCACAGAAAGCTCTGCAGCAAAGAAAGGCCGATGAAGAAGAGTATGCTGTGATGAGACCGCTTCATAAACTATGTGGGTATAAACACGGAAAACAAAATGTTTTTTTCATTCCCATTTACTTTAATGAGCTAATTATGACTTAGTTAGGGAAGGAACACCCTGTTTAACAAGCCCTCATCTTAGGTTGCATAACACTGTAGTAAGCTGCTGAAGATATTTGGGCCAGCCCTGTTTGTGGAGCTGATTGGGATTCTGTGTCCTGTGTGCAATGAGGGGAGGGGTGGAGGGCTGCAACGCACTCAATGTCCAATTAATTCACAAATAAAAGTGGGGCATCCCTAGTGCCCAGACATTACCCTCGCTGACAAATCGGCAGCACAATCATAAGCCGCACAACACAATTTAATGAAGTCATTAAAGAACTATTAGGCACGACTGGCGATCTGTCATGGCGAATTGCCACATGCAATAACTTGGGGGGAAGGAGGCCTCTGGCAGGGGAGTGCAAATGAAAGAAATACTGCCTTGCCTTGCTTTTCTTTTTTAAAAGTATTTATTATCATCATCATCATCATCATCATCATCCGCGTGTGGATGTGTGTAGATACAAATGTACATTTGATGTTTGTGTGTCAACTTGTGTGTCAACCAGCCATGAATCTAAAAAATGTATTATGAGAATATGAATGCTAATGGAGGGACTTGCATCATGGATTGTCCACAGTTGCGCGCTCGTTGCATAAAAAGGATTTACATGAGCCGGTGTGCAGCGTGCACAGAATACTGCGTCAGCGTGCACGCCCAGCCATCACTCAATCATTCCCTCTCGTAGTGGATTTCGGCTGCGCACGTGCAACTTAGACAATTTCGGTGCCACGGGTGTGTATGCGGGGGTTTTTTGTGCCCGCGTGTTTGTGTCTGTGTACAAGACAGAGGGAGGTGGGCAGACAGGGATAATTCGTGTGAGGAAAATTAAAGCTCTGGCAGCTCGTCCATCACACAGATTAAATTCAATGGAAAGATAAAAATGTCAATGTTACCCCTGCTCCTGCTGCTCGCAGCGCAGAGCCACCGTCGACAGTGATGAAACTTTCCCCCCTCTTTCTCTCTCTTTCTCTGTCCTCCAGCCTCACTCCTCCCTTCCTCCCCCGACTCCCCCCTCGGCTCTCTCAACTCTAGATTTTCATTCTTGCTCACACTGGGTTCAGTACACTTCTCTCCCTCTCTCTGCCTTCATCTTTCGTCGCTATCCTGCCTCTCTGGTTGATGTTATCCCCTCTTCGCACCATTCTCCATCATTCTGCGCTTCATCTTATTTTGCTTTTATTACTTTTTCTATCGCTGAATAACACCTTCCTCGAGGAAAGGGTGATTACTTTGGGAGAAAAAGGTGGGATACTGTTGAGAGGACTCCAACATGAACGCAACATGGTAGTGAACTGTGATTATATAACAACAGTTAAAAAGTGGAACTGATTTGCTATAAATACAGCCTTTTACTTGAAACTTCTGCTTCTTGTCCCTTCCCCCCCTTTCTTCTTGAGAATGTACATATTTCTCACAAAATTTAGAGAACAATGTTGCAGCTTTTGCAATCCCTTGGAACAGCTGTTGCTCGTAGCTGTCCGCTTCAACCACACACCGTCAGGTTGAAGCTGGCACTAGCCTTTACAGGCGTTTCCCTTGTAACCCTCCGCTTGCTGCCAACGCCCTCCCCGCTCCTCCCGGCTCTGTCTTGTGTGCCACTGCCACCTGGCAGCAGGCATGGCACTGTCATCTGGAGCTGTCTGCCAGCAGACACAAGGTCACCCAGACGTCCCCCGGCACTAGCGGGGGGTCCACCTTCTGCGTGTGTGTTTGACAGGGAAGTGTATGCCGTTCCAAGCGAAGCTGTCGGAGTGTATTTCTGTTACGGGCTTTTTATTCCTACCAGCTTGTGTTTGTCACCTTGTATGCGCATAATTTAGGCATACGTGCGCATGGAATTATGGTGAACAGTGCACTTTGATGAGCGTGCCCGTTCTCCTGTCTGTGTCAGAGGCGAAGAGAGAGTCCCTGCTGGCCCCAGATGGCCAGTCCCTCCCGCCTCGCCACACCAGACCAGTTCCACTGGCCAAAGTCAGCACTGTGTGATATGAAACCTGCAGAACATGAACACACTCCGGAAAAAAAGTATTCAAGTAAAAACCAAAAGCAGCTCAACAAAAGGAGCCTGGAAAACTATAAACTTATAACAATCATACATCCTTCCCTTGAGTCTACTTCAGAAAAGCCCTCCCCCGCCTGTTCTCTCTTATCCAGTACTATACAGTCACCACTAGATGGCTCTCCAACTCCAGTCTGTTGTGTGTTGGGTGCCTCGGTGCCTGTGTGTGTAAAAGAACTGGCTGCTGTGATCTTTCTAACCATGATTAATGGCCCCATTCAAAGGTAAGGAGCTCAGAGGATAACTTCTTTTACTGTAAGCCACAGTGCTGTGGCGTGGGGAGCGCTCCCTGCACTTTCTGCAGCAGAGAGACGAGGTAAATAGCTCCGGGAAGACAGGAGGCGCAGAGAGACTGAGCAAGGAAAGCTGTACGCAAGAGTGTTTAAACAGGAAGGAGGCATGCTGCACTTTCTGATCACGTGATTTTTATTATGATTTTCAAATCGACACATGCCCAGTTTCAGACCATTAAAAAGTGTTTATCAGAATATAAAAGCATCCCCCGCCTACACACAAGCACTCTCCCTCTCTTTTCTGCTGGGAAGTAAGTATGTGTGTGTGTGTATGTCATGTGATCTGGTTGAGGTAAAAACCCTGCTGGCCTCTGTGGTCACACCTCTCCCAATTACTTTATCAAGTCTGACTGCATGCGTGTATGTGTGTGTTCACACAGCCCCCGGGGGTGCAATGATTGGAGCAGACGCCTGCTCTTTCACTCTCGGCAGGTGAGAACATATTCATCACAGAGGCCTGCCAAGCCTGGAGACACCCTGACTGCTAATGCCAGTCTGCATCACGACTGCATCTCTGCCGCTCGCACATTCGGTGGATACTCTTTTCAAATGGAAAAATCGGAAAAGCTTTGTGCTTTAATTTCTTTTGATAATCTTGATAAGACTCCACCTATCGAGTAGATTATGACATGTGTTGTCAGATTGTGCTGGAGGATGGGGATGAATTCTTACGCAATGTTAGCAAAGGAGCAAATGTCAACAAACGCTGCGACTTAAGACTTCCTGCGGTGGCCACAATCATGTCAAAAACCCTGGGATTAAAGAGCGGTGATGAGATCTGTGCTTGTCCCTAAATGCCCTGTGAGGGCAGGGCACTCTGGGTAAAAATGATCATGTTTTTACTCACACTCCTTCGACATCCCAACTTCCAGGCACTTCTGCAACCGACAGTACTGGCAGCGGTTGCGGGTGACTTTGTTGATGATGCAGTTCTTCTCCCGGTGACAAGTGTACACCATGTTTTTCTGAATGCTTCGCCGAAAGAAGCCCTGCATGACAGAGAGACAAACGTGTAAGGTATTGAAGAGACAAGGGGAGGGTTGTGTCGGTGGAATCATTGGTAGAAATATGACTGCCATAGGAAATGGAGCAGTTAGTAGTAAAATTATAAGCAATTTTGCATACTACATGTGTTTAGGCTTCCTCGTCCAAATTGCGCGTTTGTTATGGCATTCGCCTTTTGTCCAGTTCACATTAAGCAAACAATTTAGAAATAAGAAGCAAAAAGAGGCCATGCTGAATACTTAGAAACATCTGCAAATAAAAGGCAAACAACAGCCAAGTCCAGCAGTGGCGTAATCTGTGTGTAATCACTACAGAGATAATGGTCAGTGAACTGTCACCAACTTATGAGGCTGCCCACCTGCTCGGAGAAAGCTCAAATGAGAAACCTAAACAATAAACGATTCGGGAGGTTTTTCCAAGTCCAAAGGCTTTTGGGGTAAAAGGCACAGGGTTACTGGGTGTCACATAACCATGGCCTAGTTTAGAGAGCCAGAAATAAGCAATTCTAGATCCAGGCCAAGTGCATATAATTAGAGAGAGAGAGAGAGAGCGAGAGCGAGAGGGTGAAAGAGAGAGACTGACTATAGGCTAAAAGTGTTGTGTAAGAAATAAAATGTAATCCAGCCCCATGGGAGATGAGGGGAAAAAAGGATAATGAACTCATTTTTGGTCAGTAGGCTGAAATGGGAGATTTCTGTGGACCACAAACTAGTTTTTGATTGCACAAGCACGAGCAAAAAAATATCCGATTTATACGACATGCACACCAAGAATGTGGTAAGATCATTTTTAACTCCCTAAAAATTTAAATACAAAAAAAAAAGAAAAGGTAAAAAGCAGTGCAAAGTTCAACCTGAGAGAACCCAGACCATCTCACATGCATTGAAAAGTAGTGCATCCCAACCTATATATTCCTTAATATGCCTATGCAATAAAAATCAATGTTCACCCGTGCAGCCTCACTGCTTAAACATCCCTATCATGTCAGAAAGATAAAGAGAGGTTAATGCAAATTAAGCCCAATTGAGTGAGTACTCAGCAAGCAGGTCTCTGGACAAATGTAATACAGGTCAGTGTCAGTATTGATGCGACGAGGTGGGTCATGTTTTGTGGGTGGGCCAGCTGGGGCGGGCGAGAGGGAGCTGGGGTGGAGTGGGGTAGAGGAGCTGCCAGGGAGCCCCATCCCACGCAGAGGGATTAGCTTTGCTAGCTGACAGATGGCTGATGGATCTAAGCCCGCAATTTGTCCTTCCCGGATCACCGGCCTCTTTCTACATCTCCTGTCCTCCCGCCACAGAGTCATTCAGGCTCCTGATAGGGGAACTGTGCGCAGTTTGTCACGTTTGTCATCTGTTTCAACAAGGCACTTTACAGGTGTGGGCGATACTTGTGATTACGTATGATGGCCTCCATCTCTGGCTAGAAAAGAAAGCCATTTGGTGCTCAGGTCACCTCGTCAAACCCTTTTTTCCCCTGACTTTGTAAGCGCCTCACATCTGTGCTGCAACATGTCAGGGTTTTTTTTTTAAATTTGAGAAAAAAAAAAAGAAAAAAAAAGGGGGGGTGAAAAACACAATTTCCAATAAAATGTGCATTTTATTGCAATGCTTCCAGCAAATAAACAATGCATTTTCTGCTGCTTTCAGATATTTCCAACCCCCTCTCACCCCCAGCCGCCACCCTGGAAAAGAGCTGTTATCTCACAGTGCAACCTGAGCAAACAATCAAGTGAAAAAGAACAAGGATTGTAGCTTATTTATAGCTGCTGAAGCTGAGGGATAATTCTCCAGTCTTTGTTTGGGCGAGTATCATCTCCTCTTTGATCCAATAGTGCCCCGACCCTGACCCCAGGGTCATCAGAGGATTGACCACCGCCTGCAGATAATGCAGAGGCTCAGGTGCCCGCTTGCAGCACCTCCTGATTGGCTGTTGCTGCTGGCTCGTGGGGCAGTCGATTGTTCCTGCCACCACCACCACCACCCCCTCCAACTCCTCCTTTTAGGAGTCATTGCTTCCTGTGGCTCTTAAGCCTCTTTTTGTATCACCGCTTAATCCACCCAGCGACAAGAGCCCTCAGCAGGCCTGTCAGCCACCCTGCAGAGTTCAGTGGAGATGAGGGCGGCAAGAGGAGGGAGAAGGGAGGGAGGCAGGAAAAGGACGAGTGAATGGTTCCTAGTGCATTTGTGATTGCGAGTGTCATGTGCTCCTAAATTCCCTGCTGTCTACCTGGTTAAGAGCTTCGTGTGCTTGCGATCACGTTCCGCTCTGTGCACGTGTGTGAGGAAATGCTTTACTAAGTGGGATGTAAGGAGTGCCTAGAGTTGGTGAGTTCACAGGGAAGCACAGGAATCTTCTCTGACACGAATATCACACTGCGCCTGGATTAGGAACGCGTTCCCAACCTCCTACTGCGGTCATGGACGTGTGTATATGCAGGCCTGTGCTCTTGCTCCTATTACGAAACAACTATTGCAACAGCTCGCACACTAATAAAGGCTTTGTTTAACAAAAAGAAAAACACCAAATAGGGGACATTCATCACGGGGAGGTTGGGGTTTTTTTTTGTTGTTTTTTTGGGGGAAATAGCCACTTCCCTTGCACTGCAGTGCATACCAGGAAGAAAGAATGCCTGCTTTGCACTGGCATGCCTCAAAGACAAAAACATAAACATGAGGGGGTGGGCATGCATATTTAATGTTTAAGTGTTAATATCTGCAGGGGGGGGGGGGGGGGGTAAGAGAAGTGCAATTCTAGTAAGTGTTTGCGAGCGGTAGAACTTAAACAAGAGAATGAGCTGTCTCCAAGCAGCAGAGCTCGATACCCCCCCCGCTCCTGCTTCCTCCGTTCACTGCAGCCCCCAGGAAACGCCTTTGTAGTTTGGCATGCTGCAGTAAAGCAGACGCTGCTAACCCTCAACTTACCCCAGTCTCAGATGAGACACCGTATATATTCTCACGCCTGTAGTGTTGAATTATTGAGTATGCTATGCCAAGTCATCTCCTCTGAAGTGAGAGATGCGGTGAAGGCATGGTGAACTTTTCAAATTATTACTGCAGCTACTGAGTGAGGAAGGCAGCGGTTTGTGAAGAGGGATGGGACCAGCAGGTGACAGCGGCTGTCGAACTAATGAGGTTTTAGGAGTTTTAGTGCGATTATGACAACATGTTACTAACCTGATGAATTGTTGTGCTGTTAGGGCAATGACATTATTTGAATGGAGCACAGAGGTTTATGTTTTTATTGCCTGCCTGTTTGGTAATGCAAAGAAGCGCCCAATTAACTGCTCCCTCCCCCACCTCTGCCTCAGTCTAACAGTGGCTCCCTCCCTGTATCTACTCAATATATCTGATTGACTGAGTAGAGCCGCTCATTATTCATGCATTCTCTATCTGGTTAATAATCTACCATTCACAGTAACACACCTATTCAGCTGAGAAGGCATGCATGCCAAATTTGCTCGTGGTTTTCTAGATAAAAATTTTATGACCTGAATGCGAAGAGATGAAAGAGCAGAATTTGTATATAGCGGAGGTGTTGCAGGGGGAGAGAGGCTGTCGAAAACTGACAGTGAAACCTATCTAGTACGTTACTGCTTTTCATCTGAAACAACTTATTTTGTGCAGAATATCTCATGACTGACTAAAATATCAGTTATATCTCCAGTGCATGAAAGCCTTCAAAGGATGATTGCAATATTGGTTCTGACACAACTGCTCTACAGTCAGAAAGAGCAACACTCCAACCACTAAAGATGTCTTCATCATGTGCTTAATACACCGTTTAGAGTTTTTAACCAACCAAAGGAAGTGTATAATAACCGATTCAGTTCGTTAAGGAATAATAATATTATTAAAAAAAAGACTATCCACACTTCAGAATGTTGTAGTGTGAATTTTACAGTTGTTTTTTAACACTGCCATCTGAATATGTGAAAGAAACTGCTTTATATTTTCCATTTTTATATCAAAAACCTCTCAGATTAATGCAGATAAAACTGCCTGAGGTGACACAAGGTGTGTTCAAAATCAGTAGAGACACACACACACACACACACACACACACACACACACACACTAGAATGAGGTGTGATTTAGCCTCATTATGTATCTTATAACCCTGCTTAATTATTGCCTGTGAGACAATGGGGATACATGTTAAGTGAAAACATTAAAAGCAGATTAAGACTTGGAATAGCCGCATTGTTGCAGTGCATCTTTTGAGATCAAAGTCAGAGCTCATTACATGCCAACAATCAGAGGGGGGAAAATGGATACGCCCACTCAGCTTTGAACCAAACCTGATATCCACTCTCTGTGCCACAGACAACTAAAATGCATTAAATGTCTAGAAATCCCAACTTGCTAATTTAAAAATAAAAACCAAATTGTATATTCCTGAATTGGTCATTCCTTCTTAATGATAGTTTCACAGGATAACCCTTAGCCACTGAGGTCGTTAGCATCATCAAATCCCAGCATGATGGTTCTGGGAAGAAAAAAAAACAACACCCATAAACTGTGTTTTTTGGTTTTGGTTTGGAGCTTGCATGCTCTCGACATGCCCGGGTTTTCCCTGTACTCGTCCAAGGTGTACCCCTGCCACCTGTCTTATGACAGCTGGGATAGCTTCCAGCCCCTGTGGCCCTTAACTGAAGATGATGAATGTATAACTAACAATGTATAAATAACAATGTAGCTTGCCATCACCAGTGTGTGAATGTGTGTGTGAATGGGTGGATGACTGGATATGTAAAGCGCTTTGGGGTCCTTAGGGACTAGTAAAGCGCTATATAAATACAGGCCATTTACCATAACTAACTGTAGCATGTAACAAGCTTACTAAATACAGCATACTTAAGTAGCTGTGCATCACCATTATCTGCACATCTGTGGGGGTGAAAACTAGGCATGCACCAAATATGAAATCCAGCAGTTCCTGACGTTTAATATAAAAATTAGACTGATCGCACATGCTTTCCTTCGTACCAAGAAAACAAAGAAATCTTTGCAATAAATGATGTTTTCAAAGCCTCTTTCAGCTCCTTGAAAATAAACTGGCACCTGACACTGGTAAAGGTGCAAAACTGACAGATGAAGGGAAACCTGACAACAACATGTGTGCAGTTCACTGCTGGTGTAATGCTAAGCATCATCCTGTTGTTCAAACTGTTTGCTATTATAATCTGACACCACTCACAAAATGTCATGCACATGCCGATTCTAAATGAAATTATTTCAAATATATTTTAGACATTCACGTATTTAAATGGATTCATACACGTTTTCACATATTCGGATATGGCAGCACACAGTTATGACACTTCTGACCCTCCTTTGCTTCCAAAACTTAAAACAGTAAAATAAATACATATTCAGATACTCGAGTTCATACATGATAATTACAAAAGCGGTGAATAGTAAAAATATCAAGAAGAGCAACTACAACATCACCATTCTCGTGCATTCAGACACTGAACATCTTCTGCTGTAAACAAAGACTGACAGCTCTGCCAATATTATACTTACATATATTTCCATTACTACTTATCACACGTAAGGACATGCAAAAACTAAATTTCATCTTGACCAAAGTGGTGGCTGGAAACTGCTGTCTTTTGTTAAACCAGCAGTTAAAAATGCTACTTGTTAATCGTCAAACTACCAGGATTTTCCTTGGAAAGTGGATGGAGAAGCACAATAAGCAGCATTGTTGTTGGCCCAATTTATTTACTCTGCCAAGTATTAACCTGCTGGAAAGCCGGGTGTACTTTGTATCACACTCCCAACTTTCCTGTGCTCTCCTCCCTTTGTGCATTCTTTTCCTTACTTTATCCCTTCCCCCTGTGCTCTGGGGCGCTGACCATCTTTTACTTTTGGTGTCAGTGAGTTCAGCTGTGGCCCCTGTGCCCTAATCGGCTGCCCCTCCAGCCATCCCAGCTTCTCTCTCTCTCCTCTTTTTTCTTTTTGCTTCTTCATGCCTTTCAGAGCACAGTCTGCTCTCTCGCTCTCAACCAGCTTAGGCCTCTCAGTCTTTGAATGGTAGCGTCTGCATTTCTACATCCCGCCTGAGTGTGTGTCCTTTAATGTGGACTTTTCTTTTTTCAGTACCCGTTTCCTTTCATTAGGCTACTATCCGTGCATGTATGGAAACAAATACACACTGGCCGAGGAGCCATTGGTCACAACTAGTACACCACCCTGCCTGTGCCAAACATACAGCATGTTTTAAAGGCGAAGACTTTCGCTTTTTTTGATAGCTAGAAGACGACCAGAGCGTAAACAGAAAATATTAACAGCACGTTGGGTTTGTGAAATGCACACACCGTGCAGATATAAGGTATGCACCTGGCAGTAACATTACATTAGATTGCACAGATCCCTGCTCCTCATCTCTATCCTCCTCCAAGCTTGCACAACTCTGGCTCCTTGCCTTGGGAGCCGTGAGATAAAGAAGTCTGTGTGCTCACACTAACAGGAGAGCGTGTACACGTGCACACAGCAGCTATCAACTGATAACAGAACAGATGGGCCTTATGAGGCCTCTTCTGCACCTGTGCAACATGGCTGTATTGATAATGGACAACCGATGCAGACACGTCAGCAAGAAGGCGATACGAGGAGCAGCAACACTCAAAAAGAAAGAAAAAAAAAAAAAACGATGACTAGATGACAAAATTTCACATTTTGTTCATAAGAGGCACATTTATCATATACGTGTAAAGGCCTGAGTTTCCATATTCTTGATTAGACAGCTCAGTGATAATGTCAGTGATAATTCTCAACATGCATTCAAAGACATCTAAAGTCAACAGAAGAAGAAGAAGAGAAAAAACAGGGGGTGTGAAATACTCAAAATGATGTGATTCATCATTTTTATCATATGAGCTATAAAAAGTTTTTTTTCTTTTTTCTTTCCAGTGGAAATCACATGAAAGCAATAAGATTGACAAATATCTTGCTTGCTTGGCAGATTCAGAGGAAGGCCGGGAGTCTCACCTTGCAACCCTCACAGGCGCTGACACCATAGTGGTACCCTGAGGACTTGTCCTGGCACACAAAGCAGGGCTTGTAGACGCGGGGTGGAGGGGGAGGCGAGGGCGGGCTTGGCACTATCTCCTCTGAGCTGGTACTCTGGGTCTCTATTGCTGTGGAGAGGAAAGAGCAACAAGAGAAAAAGGTTAGTGGACGCTGCCAGATGGAGCTCCGGCACACTAGCAATAATCAATGAGTGGGATAAACGCATAATCTCGTGTAGACACTCACACAGATCTTAAACAATCCAGTGCAAACAACATGAAGGGGGAACGCTCTCAGTTTCAAGTGTTTTCAGATCAGCCACAGGAAAGATGCCTTCAAAGAACAAACACTCTTGCACACACAGAGGGAGCACAAATGAATCCACCCCTCTACAACATTCTTATTTACAGCTGAATACGTGGTTTCTCTGCCTCTGTTTGGACATTACACAGGGGGTTACATCGCAAGCAGGGTTCAAAGGCAGGTTTTCTCCAGGCGGCCTCGAGTTGTGCCTTTTAAATTTCGTGCTCTTTTTAAGTGCTTCAAAATATAAAAAGGATTAAGGGTACACGCTGTACTAGTCAAGAGAAACAAGCTGATTCTCACCAACCAAGACAGGTCTTTGAAACTCCACTACCCCACACAAGCTTATTTAATATCACACAGGTAAACATGAGGTTAATTACTAAGTAAAGGGTGAAATGACAAACCAAAGAGCAGTAAGGTGTATCAAGTTATTCCAAAGTACATTTGGTGTCTTATTGTAGCATTTCTAAAAAAAAAAAAAAGTCCCTTCATTCTTATTTTGAAAGTTCAGTCACTTCTGACCAGCTATCTCTGGTCGGCACGCTGACCAGGTTGCTTTAGTGACCGTTATCCACAACATTTAGCTGCTTCACTGGCGCCTCGTCCAGCAGTCGGAAGTACTCCAACTCCACAGACTTGGGACTGCAGGTGGCGAAGGTAATCCTCCTTCCACATTGGTTATCAGCTGCGAGCTTGATGTGCTACTCTAAACAGAACCAGCAGCAGGTGGATAATAGATTCATGAACCACTACACCGAGCTCATTGAGGCAGGAATACAGAAACGTGGACCGAGGGCCAGTTCGGCTATAAAAGGGAGACACACTGAAGAGGCAAGACGATCGCTCTGCACCCTTATTTATTTGTCACAAAGAATAAGCACCACTTTATAAATTGCATAACTGTGTGCGGCGGAGTCTCTGTTTGAGTGAATGACACACACATACAAACAGCATGTATCCTGTCATATCATTTGTGCATGTACATGGTAAACAAAGCGACCAAGGATTATACAGAAGTAACCTCCCTTCACTGGCCTCAATGTTTTGTGTATTACAAAACACAGCGCTTCCATTAGATATAACAACACACATTCACAGCAAAGACCTTCACCCTGTAACTTATAAATGAAGCCAGAAAATAAGCCACAAACACACGAGTGATGGAGCAGACTGGAGCTTTAGAATCCCATGCTATGGCACTCAAAGCAGGTTCAGGTTCATGACATGCAGGTGTGCACCCTTTTAACCCACATTGCTCCACCCAGCATCATCAGCTTAACAGAGAGAGAGAGTGTGCGTTGGCAAGAGGCTTAGGAGTTACCAGCACCTCAGTGCTTGTGTGTAAACAAGCCGTGTACAGTATATTATCAGAGGGGGTTGGCTCAGCAACACACTCCACGTGACTACACTTCAGACAAACCCTGCGCTTGCATGGTGCCTGCACTGCACAGTGGGCAAAATAACAAAAGAATGCCTGCCTGCCTGCCTGCCCGCCCCCCACATGCACACACAACTATCCTTTTATACTGTCTCTGTGCAGGTGTCTACTTGCCAGTCTCTACGCGAACAGAGCAGATGGTGCAAGAGAAGATTATATTCAGAACAATCACAATAAATCTGACACCCTTATATGTTCCTGTTTCCTGGAAAAGGGTAACAGACACAATCACACTACACCAAAATCTAGTCCCTCCAAAGCCTGCTTGTTATCTCTGCCACCAGGAGAGAGAGAGAAAGAAAAAAACAAAACAAAAAAAAAAAAAAAACATACTGCGTGTCCGAGCAGGTTTCAGGTGTCGGAACAGCTAAGCTTCAAAGTAATAAAGCTCACTTTGCATCAGCTAACGGTGACACTTAATAAGGCCTAGCATAGCGAGAGGCGTTGTTTATGAGGCCCAGATGTCGTATGCCACTTTCGCACCGACGGCGACCTTTAAAGCTCTTGGTGTAAATTGGTCAATGTGATTTAAGGGGGGAAATATGTGGCTCAGAGGGGGGAGATAGTGGTTTTCATTATTTTTAAAAGCAAAAAAAAAAAAGTTTTATGGAGTGAGCAGAGGGGGGATATGGGGAATGAAAATGATCTTTTTGGATAATGAAGGGTGGAGATAAAAGGAGGAACAACAAATCTAGTTTTAGGGAAGAAAACTGTGTTGTTTGAGTAATAAAGCAAAAGACAAAAATACAAAACAGATGAACTGCCTACAGACATCAGCTTTACTCCTCCCTGAAGCTTCAGAGTCATCAGCAGCTGTCCAAGAGACTATTTGAAATCAAAAGAAATCTTCAATCTGACTCACGATTCCCCATTTAGTTGAACTCGTGTGATCACCCGTTTAGTTGTGCTTGGATACAAAGAACGGGACTAAAGTCAAAGCAAGAAGGTCCAGCTCCAACCTGCTTTCGATCATATTTTATTGGTAAAATTCGGACCTGAAGTGATCATTTTAAGTGACAAACACAGAAGCCTGGGAAGGATAATCAATGCCAAAATCAGCTGTATCCATCTCACACCCGCTGCTGATGGATTCACTGCCTGCAGGCATCGTAGATGGAGAGAGGGGGTGGAGGCTGTCTCACTGCGCAGCAAAGTTTACAAGATTTGCCAGATTTTAAGATGCGCGTCAAATTAAGCTTTCATTTTATCTTGATCATAACAATTCATATAAGCCAGACATGGGCACTGTAGTGGTTTAAAACATACTCTCAGACTCAAAAGTATAAAAAAGCGTGATAAAGGACACGACTGGCTTCTTGCTCAATGCGTACACACATAAAGAGCAGAGTTATCAGCTCTAGATTGATCTTTCACTTCACTTGAGCTCATTACAGAAAGCATCAAACTGGAATCTTATCCAGAGCAGCAGGTGATTTAACTGGACCAGAACCTCACCAGCATCTATCATCACTGATATCAAAGAGGTAACGTGTATGCAGAGCCTAAAGGGTACTAAGAGACGCTACAATACCCTGCCATAGCCGGTTCATCCCGGCGCCATCTGGCAAGCAATTAAAAATAAAATAAATAAATAATAAAAATCGAAAAAGAAAAAAAAAAAAAAGATGTACCACCAGACATCAGGGTAGCTTCTTTGCTCTGACTGTGAGGCCACTGAATTCACCCTCCTACGCTTCATCATGAATTAAGCTTCAGTTATCAAATATCTCGTCATTCATTTTTTTTTGGTAATACAAAGGGAACGCATCTGTTTGGTTATACAAGTTAGTGTTGTGTAATGATCACTGAAATTAATCTTGAAAGCGGAATCAGTGTCCTCATCGCCGCATCTTTAAAGATTTATGCGTCAGATGAGAAAACTCAAGCTGCAGCTCAACCATGAAAAAAATAAAATATTTGCACTAAATCGGCAGGTGGTATGGAAAGAAAAAGCACCACCCTAGACTTAACTATATTACACAAACTTCTGTTTGCACTTCAATCCAGGCATTCAATCCAATTATAAACATAACAGAGAATAGAGGGCAGGAATAATACATCCAAGAGAACATGTGTGGACATATCCAGAAAAGAAATTACAAATACAGGAGGTAATTTTGTCCGAAGGACGTGAAGGATTCAGTCTGAATGAACATGACAAGGACGACAGATTGTGGGCAGGGAGACGGCCTGCCCTTTGTTTGCATATTGCCGTTTTATTGGTGTCATTATGAGCCATCTTTGCCCATGCCACTGGGCCATGTAGTCACCACACTCATGTCAAACAAATTAAACTTAAATAGAGCAGGCCTTACATAACACCGCATCTTTTCTCATTACGGATAGAAGGGAAAAGAAAAAAAAAACATTCACAGTTTTGCGCGCTCTTCTGCGCCTCTTGATGTGGACTGATTACAGCCCTGCATTATTAGGGTGACCACAGAACTATTCATCCACATTAAAGCTGCCATCATTAGAAACACATAGACAAACAGATGTGCCACCCACAAGCACACACACACACAAAAATCACATCTATGGTTACATTTAAAGCAGGCTAAAGGGTCTCTAACGGCCATTTAAAAAAGACCCAACAGTCGAAAACAAACACACAGAATGTACACTCGCTTAATGAGAGCACCCATGGAAATCTGGGACACAGGGATAAGAGTCTGTGAGAGGGCTGGCGACTGTAATTAAATACAATGGCTGGCTTCTGGAGCCTTGTCAAGCTGAGGCATGGAGCAAAACAATGGCAGGCCTGTGGACAGCGAGGCAGAGGAGCTCAGAAGAGAGGACAGAGCTATTTAGTCCTTAAGCAGCTCTCACCCAGGGATTATTCAACACCAGCCTGCATCCAAGCTCTGATCAACACCACCCATCTTACAAGCCTGCCTTTTGTATGATCTGCAAATATCATACGCACAAGCAGTGGAAAAACTGACTCACGCTCGCCTGGAGAGCTTCCCTCAATATCCTTGAAACACGTTAACACTGGGGATGTGTGTGTCTTTTAAGGTTTCCAGATCCGAGCCCCTTCCAGAGCTAAGTCACCGCTGTTAACTTCAGCTAGAGTATCACTCCTTTAACCAAGGCAGAGCAACAAAGAGCAGACAATAACCTTAGGGGATGTCGGTAGGAGTTACTGATAAGAAATCTATTGTGCTTCGGTGGGGAACTGAAACACAAACCATATGGTTGCAACAGTTGTTAAGCAGACACAAGGGTGAATGAAAGTCTGCAGCAGCCTGGAATTTTGTCAGACGAGTCCCAGCAGCGGGAATAAGCGACACAGACTGCCAGGTGTAACCAGCGAAAACCAAACTTGACATGGCGATGACTTGGAACTGCAGAACTTCCCTTAAAGGAAGCTTTGTCTGACCGCTGACTCGTGACCGTGTCTGAGAGTTACGAACGGCGGCTACCAATGAAAAGTTTGAAGCATTCTTTGGTTAGAAATTGTAGCGAGGAGCCAAACACAAAAAGAACAGAGTTATCTAATAAAACCAATTCTGAATGACCAGTATGTCCAAGCACCTTGATTTAATTTAGTTACACATCTCCTTTGATTCCCAGACAACTCTTATACACATGTGCGTGCATGTGAATGTGCACGTACGTGCAAGCTACCCCCAGATGTCTTAATAGCTTAATGTAGTGCGGTGTTCTCGAACTCAGAGCCAAAGCATTTTTGATTTAATTAAGTTCAAGTGTGAGTGGTCTGTAATGCTGCTCTTCAAATTCACTTTGCATACATCATGAGCCACAAGTGCACTTAGAGCGAAGCCGAGGCCTCCCAGCCACATCCTCCATAAGCAATTACCGCAACACTAGACTTAAATGGACAAATATGCACGAGAATGAAATGAAATTTATTCTTATGATAAACTATCCTTAGATGTAATACTGACACAAGATAGCCTGGCTAACATCAGCACTTCAAAGGCATCAAGACCAAGAGGCATACACGCTCTCACACATACACAAACCCCACTGGCTATTATCAAGCCTCCAGACACCAGGCCGTCTCGGCCCAGTGCTGCCGAGCAGTTCTTGAGGTTCAGCTCTAGGTTAGTCCTCTGAGATTTGATTACCTTCATCCCCACTGGTTACTGGGGCCAGCTGTGAGGCATATTAATGAGATTTCACCATCATTAGGGAGAAGCTAAGTACATTAGCAGGCTGGCTGGTTGGCTGGCTGGCTGAACTGTAGTAAAGACTATTGCAGAAGAGGAAGGAGAAAAAAAAGGGATGGAGAAAGAGACAGGGCTTCATCGGGGTCCTCCACTTAGCTGAACCCTATTCAGTCAGACTATTGCGCTCTCTGGGTTCCATTAGATTATCTGGACACACAGACATGCACATGTACAGACACATGCCGGCCATCTGTACGCTACGTACGACATATAGACTTCCATTTGTGTTTCTGTACAGTGTGTGCTGGAGAAGAGACATCAGACAGACCACCATGCCACAGGCTGCTGCATTAGGACTCGCTTTGAAGTCTGCTTAAAATAATGAGGTGGGATGGCCGATGGAACAGCCCTGTGGATAGAGAAAGCCTAGGGAGTTGTAAGCCAATGTATCATGACTGTCCACAAAAACGAAAAGCAGCAACCTAAGCGCTGTAACAGAGCAGCAAGCGAGCAGAGAAGGGCATCATTCATGCACGGTGTTTGACTTTTACCAAATATTCAGACTTTATTTCTGTTTTTCAATGTAAGGAATGCGTGTAAGCATAACAGACAAAAAAAAACAAACTTACACACATATGTACAGGAATGCTTTATCAGCACTCTTCAATTACCGAAGGGGGAAATGGGACCGCTTCCTTGCTTACGGGGAAATCCTGCCATTCTCTAACAAAGCGTCATAACAGCTCTCTGCTGAAAATGGACTGGGGTTCCATTCGCCGCTTTCACACCGATTACTGAGGACACACACACACACACACACACTGACAGCTGTAAGGAGACGACCAGTAGGGTGTGTTTGTGTTCAAACACAGAGTGCGAACAGTTATTAGATGGGAGAAGGGGGAGGAAACTGGTGGCGAGGCCGACAGGCGTAAGCGAAAACACACGCTCACAAACAGGAGAGCCCGGGGAGGTTAACATCGGGCAGGAGTGGAGCGCAAAGCCTCCTCCGCTAAGTGAATTTTTCCAGTTCATCCTTGCCAAATGTGAGTCCCAGAGCTTTGAGCAGCAGTCATATTCAAATTTCTGCTTGTCAACACACAAAATAATCAACAATATATAACTGAAGTTTTCCTGGTGGAGGGCTAGCAATGGTAATCATGTCTCCACAGCTGTTTTCATACAAACTGCTGGTAACGATGGGAGAATGGGGCGAGGACACAAGCGGTCCATTCGCTTTAGCCCTCAGCAGGAGATAACCTGCTTTGGATGTGTTCACACTACAAGCATAGATAACAACAGGCTGCTGACTGTGAAATCACCTGACAATTACCTGTGCTGCCCTAAAGCAGAAAATCAGCATAATCAGACATCGCACGGACTCTGTACTGGGGGCAGTTGGTGTAAAGACCATTTAACCTGTGATCAGCCTGAGATATTGAGACATTTGCGCTCTCATGTGAAGTTCCTTCGAGCAATATCTTTCAAATCAAAATGGCTCATGATTACAGCTTAGTTTGAACAATGTGAGTGTGCCACCTAAACACGGAAAGACAAAGACTCATAGGTAAGACGAGCAGACTGCTCACAATCAGTGCTCATATGAAGCTGGGTTAGGGAGATTATTGGGGATTGCCTTACTTCCCTGGATGTGCTCCACCTAAGCTGCTGCATGTAAAACCTTCATTCTACCATCTCAACGTACAGAGAGGGGGCAGAGCGAGGTGACGAGAGGAGGACAAAGTGACAGAGGAACACGTGAAGTTACAGGACTCTGTCACTAGCGGGTCTCCAGGCTTTCTGAGCATAATAGCGACCACATATTTCCGGAGTTGTGCAACAACAACTGATTCCAAGCCCTGTTTGAAGGTCACATGATTCACATATATATTTCAAATAAAGCATCGGACATCACACTGCCCTTAATGCAAAGGAAGGGAAGCTCAAACTGACAAGTTTAGCCTGATTATATCATTTTCTGCAGCAGATGTAACATCACTTCCACTTAAGTGAGTGCACTGTGGTCTACATTTCAGGGAAATGACAGACTAGTATTTTGCAACCATTGCAGATATCCAGATTCTGCAGAGAGAGTAGAAATTGATGTGACAGCTTAAGTTTTTATTGTGCACCATGTTTTGAAGACTTCACTGACTCAAGACAAAATTGTTTTTGATGGATAACGCACCAAATTGGGGCCAAACACCCCAAGCCGCCAAAATAGTCCCATCCCATCTAGACTGCAAGAAAAACACACACGTATGTGAGTGATAAATGAGGGCCCGAGCAGAGGCCGAAGGGCAAGGCGGTTCCCGAGTAGGGAGTCTTTCTTGCCTGTTACTACGATCTCTCCTCAACACCAGGAAATGGTGATGTTTGTCTTGGACCAGGAGTGGGGAAAACAGCAGGTTGGGTTTAGCATGGGTAATTTATCTTCACACCTGGACGAGCAGGAGTGTCTGCATGCATAAATGTAACAGTGAGATGCACTTTTATTTTCTGCTTTATTAAGGGAAATAACTAACAAAAATGTAGTTAATCAAAAAGTCTTGTATGAAAAGAGCAAAAGTTAAAGGATTTTAAATTGGCGGTTGTCCCCTTTAAGGTATCCTTGTGCAGCAAACACAGCTCTCAGTGCAGATGTTATGCTTGGATCTCTCATAGGAAGTCCTATTCTGACCACCTGCTGGTGCAACTTTCACTGGATATCCTCAATATGTCTGAATGCTGCGTTAAATTTCAATTCTGAGAAGGGGACAAGACATTTTTGGTTAAATTTAAGGTAGTCAAATGTTTCTCAGATACAACAAGATGATGAAAGAAATTCACATGACACCGCCAATAATAGGGTGAATTTACGATACAGAACTTTGGGAATTTTGAAGAAAACAATGTTCCTGGTTGCACTCCTGATCTGATAAGCGTTCTTTGGAGATACAGAAGGTTCTTTCACAAAGACCGCTGCTTGTTCTGTCATTAGGTCTTAACCAGAGACCACTCATCACCAATTATGATCCTTTTCGTGACTGCATTAGCATTACAAAAAAATTCGTTTACTCCTTTACAAGTTTGGGGTCGATGAAATTGTAAATGTGCACCAGCAAATGCTCACATTTCCAGGAAGCGCTCCAGTTCTAACACTGGAAAACTATCTCTGCATTTTAAGACAACTGATGTGAAGCAGCAAATAAGTTTATATTTATAAATGCAGTCAAACTGTATCTGGCACTTATGTAAATATGGATCTGCCTCTCCAAACATGTATACTGTGTCATATTCTGTATGTGTCTCGGAGCCTGTGCGTGTGAACACCAGCATCTTCTTGTCAAGGCGAGGCCTGGTTTTTATCAGCGCAGTGGCCCCCATTATGTTCCCAAAATCCTTCTCCAAGGGGCCCAAGAAAACTTCCCACTCTGTGCTGCCAGGACTCTGAAATAACAACACGCCAGGTTTTCCTATCACAAATGGAGAACGAACTGAGAACATGTGTGGACAAACTGGATCGTGGGGGGAGGGAAAGAGCAGAGAAATGAGTGATTCAGCATATGGCAAAGGTGAGCTCTACGGGTGCTAGACTTTTTAACGGAGACTTCGTGTTAACCTCAGTAGCTGCTATGTCCCGCTGCTGCTGCTGCCACATGCTGGCTTTTGGTACAGCTAATTCTAAAACACATTTGATAAATGCAATAAAACACTCCAACATTTAGGGACCCAACTGAAAGAAAAACAAAAAGACAAACACATCAGAAGGCATCCAAAGACTGCCATCTAGCTGGAGAGAACCACAAGATCCCTGACAACAACGCTCCCTTGCAACCACGAGTGATGCGGTGTAACTCTACCCAGCAGCTGTCCATGCCTGCTGACTGACACTGGGACTATGTGAATTGGCACTCGCCCCGGGCTGACTGGAGATATCTGGCATGAGCTGATGGTGTGGGACATGGTGGTGAGCACAAGGGGGCAAAAGGCAGCCCCTGTAAGCCAGAGGATACCAGGATGTGCTCTGGAAAAGCAGCACATTTTAGTAGCCTGTCGAACTATAGTGGAGACTCCGTGATAGTGAGTGCAAGAATATAAGCTCTTGATTAGAGAGCCATTAATCCACATGATGCCCACAATGGATCTGCCATTGAACATGGAGTTACTTTAAAAAGCTGATCACACACATTTAGCAGCTGTATAGAGCTGAGTATAATGACTGACCTACATTAAGGGAGAGAAGAGGGGAGGCAGGGAAGCGGGAGGAGAGAACATCTGAAGAAAAAAGACGAGATGAGCGACAGGACCAAGGGAGGATGGTGACACGTGAGACAAACATTTCAAAAGCAGGACCCAGATAAAAGCTCCGCATGCTGGCATGTTTGCTTTTAGACGTTTAGTTCAAAGTAAGAAAAAGCAGAAGGTGTAACCACAGTGTAACCTTCCTTTGTCAGCCATTATAAAAGGGAATTTACGCAGCGTTTCTGGAGCAACATACAGCTGGGTTACTTCAGTACAACTCAAGATCAAGGTCATCATCGGATCATAACAGGAACACATGCAAGTAAAACCCCGGCCCTTTGCAAACTGCTCTTTAATGTTACCACTCTGACTTTAAAAACGACTTCATGAAACATTAAGCCTCTCTGTTACAGAGTGCCTGCATTGGTTAATTATAGAACTATGCATGAGCAGATGACTGTGTACATGTTTTTGGGCTTTTTCCCCCCTAAGACAACAAACTGTACTCATGCACACTGTGAGCCAGGAGGGTGCCAAAACAATACTAATCCTGGGCCACCCAATACAGACTCAGTGTGTGGTCTGACAAAAAAAAAAAAAAAAAAAAGCCTTGAAGGTTAGCATTTACTCATCTGGGTGATGCAGTTTTGCAGAGCCACTTAGAAAGAGTGCAACATAAGCTTCAATTCCCTCTATTCCCATAAAAGCCTCAAGGTCAGTGGCATTACAAGCAGAGTTGGAGGGTCAGGGGCCTGGAAATATTCCTGTGACCTTAAAGTAATCATGGAGAGAGACAGGTGCTGGGGAGGAAGGAACAATGGTTTAGAGAGAGGGTGAGTTTGTGAACACTGCACGTCTTTTTCGAAAATTACAGTTGAGTGATGCGAGACAGATGATTTCAGTTAGAGTGGAGATCATGAACACATTTCTGCCTTTAGCATTTAAAAACAACGACACACTAGGAAATGCTGGAAAGTGCATTTGATAAAGGAAATGAATTACGTTCACACACATTAACCGGGCCCTATTCATCTTTATTGGCAGGAGTGCCACACACATTGCCTCTCCTGGTGTTTGAAGGCCAAAAGGCCTTCATGAATACTTGTGCTCTAGTGTTTGCACTTCACTTGCTAACAGAGAGGTTATCTGCCCATTGACACTCACTAATCCAATGTGGCTGGCAGCATTCAAAGTCCTCCGTTCTTAAGCGCATATTCAACAGTGGAGGAAGCGGGTCGTAAATATGGGAGGGAGAAAAGGGCTATTTGCATTAGAGGGCTAAAGTGGACAAGGAGAGGCCTCGAAGAGGTAGATAAAAAAGGGGGGACAAGGATCAAGAGGGGGGAAAAAAGAAGAGGATCACGAGGATCTGGAGAGAAGAGAGGATCACCAGGGACAGGCTTTGTCATGTTAAATCGCTTCTCTCAGCCCATGTTCTCCCTTTCTCCTCCTCCTCTCTCTGGAGAATACAATAGTCAATCACAGGGGAATAGATTACAAGGGTCCGATCTTCTCAACTTCAGAGCAGGATAGTGACATTGGAAGTGGGCTTGAGGTCGCAAATAAGCGTGTGCAGGACTCAAGTGGGTGACAGCGTGTGCTCAGGGCGAGCAGTGACCCACAGAGCAGAAAACAGAACCCAACAAAACCTACAGAATACCTCGAGCGCACACAACTTGAGCCAATTTCAGCAGGGCCAAATTTTAAATTTACAACATTGAAATCTCTACATCTATATATGCAAAAATCCACTATTTCATTTGTGTGCTAGTTAAGTAAATGAAAAACACACTTTCTAATTTTGGCCTGTTTCAAAACAACACAGCAGAGGTCAGAAGGCAAATATTGGTTATGAGGCAATAAAAAATGCTTTAAAAAAGTGCCTCTTCATCACGCCATTTCTCCCCAAAATTAAGAATCCTTTTAGGTTTGTCACTTCATTTACTTGTCAACATGAGTTACAGGTTCTAGTTAAACCTTACATCTGCCTTCAAGCCTCAGCAGGTTAATGTGCATTCCTTTAACATAGACTGCAAACATAATGACCATGGTTCCCTTCATAAATTAGCTAAAAGTACCAATGTCAGCTTTAGAGTTAAAAGGGCATTGTGCATGTAAATGGAGGCATCTGCAAGAGTCTGGACAAGATGATGCAGCAGGCGTGCCATTATCCTGTCACTAGTCTGTTAAAGAAGTCAAAGATGCTATGACCCAAGGGCTTTTTTTTTACTAGATCGGCAAAGTGGTTAGAGTGGCCTAAAGACCCCTCGGAGACAGCTGACATATGCAGAATTGCCAGACGCAGAGGAAAACAAGCTAAATGCAATTTAGTGCGGCTGCCCATCCTTCATATACAGAGATTTGGAGCCTATATCATTGCCTGACGAGGCCGCACATTTGACAGAGCCATTCTGCATAAAGCAATGCGAGTAAATCCAAAGACGAGAATAGCAGCTTATAACAAAAGTTCCCCTAAAGGCTGCACAGCCAGCCAAATCTTCTCCTGCTCATGCCCCCTAATGATGAGTGATGACAGGCGTTTTATTCAAATGTCTGGTGCACAGTGTCGGTGGGGCTCCTCGGCGAAGATGTGGGCAGAGTGAGGGGTAAAACTGGGAGGCAGCAGGAGGCACATTCAATTGCATTTGATGTCAGTGCCATCGCAATAAAAAACAAAAAACCCAAAAGCAGAGGTGCATGTCAATAGCGCTGGGACATTAGGTTTGCTCTGTGTTTAGGACAAATGGCTGCTGACAGCAGGCAGAGTCATTAAGGGAGTGCAGTGGGATGTTACTAGAATTTAATGGAGGACATGTTTAGCTTCCTCGGGTATGGGTCGTGCTCTTCCCTTCTCTTCCCCTCTCTGTGGGTGCTGTCTCTGTCTCTGCAGACACTAATTTCCTGCATGGATCCCTGACCTTTCAATATAACCTGGGGGAACCATTTGATCACAGCACAGACACACATAAACCACACACCATTTCCTGTGATATGGCTGCCCACCAGTCAGTGGGACTGTTTTTTGTCAGACGACATTGCCTCTTAGAAATGGAAGCCTTTATCATAGAACATCAAGTAACTACATCTTCCTCAACTTCCCTTTTTTCCTTCTTTTTTTTAAGAAACAGTAACAAAACTGAAACTGACTTTCAAAAAAAACAATCTAGTTTATAAGTTTTGTGAGGTCGCCATTATTGTCAAACTAGTTTAAAAGTGAAAACATGAGTACAGTTGTGCTCCAAGCCAAGCGCTTGGATTAGCCTGGTGTTAAAGCTTCCACCTCTCCCTCCTGTCCTTCCCCCCCCCCAGGGTTCAGTTAACCCCAGCTGGCCTTTGCCGATTCAACTGCTGCTTCTGCCAGCCCTGTGACCTGGGCTTCATTATGACCCTCGGGGGCAACTGGGTCTCGTTTTGCTGCGACCCAGTTCCACTGCAATAGCAATGTATGCCACTCCCAGTTAACTCTGTCCATTAAGCTAAGTGGGGCCCGTCAATTATTCAACAGTTTCCAATGTATAATTAAAGAGATAAGGTGTACTGTCATGAATAGCGGCGCACGCAGGTGAGGAAAGACAGCAGTACTTTTAATTCAGCGTTCTTTGTTATCATATATCTGAATGGCAAATTTTTTTCCAATGTGATGAGAGGGATGTTCAGAGAAACAATAATGTTAATCAGTAATAAAAAGCAGCAGCAGGGTGTTTCATAATCATTAGATAAAAGACAGGCGAGAGGACAAAATGAGGAAGTGGAGAATTAGGGGAAGTGGTTTAGCATAGGGATGATGAGAAGATGAGAGCTGCATAGAAAGAAAAAGATTCACGGCCCGAAGGATGAGTAGAACATACTGTGTGTTTATTCTTATGCTTTAAAAAGAAAAAAACAAAACAAAATCAACTCATTTATAAATCACACTGAACTCAAACGAGAGTGAGTGCAGAGAGAAAATTAGGCCATAGTTTTAAAAGCAAGAGAAAGCAGATTTACAGAGCTGCCCGCCCGCCCACCCTCCCCCCCTGCTGTGTAGGTGTGCGTCCTGGGGGAGCCCGTGATGTTAATACAGTTATTAAGCCTCTCCACTGAAGCCTGCTCCACCTCCTCTACCCCGAGCATCAAGGAGTTCTCTCTGCCTGCCAGGCAACGGGCAAGCTTGCCTCTTCCACAATGAGATCAAACAGACCCAAGTAGGCCAGCTCAGGGGAAGCCTGTGATGAAGCGTCCCACTGAGCAGCGAGGGCAGGTGGGGTTGGGTATGTCAAGCCCAAGGAGAATCCCAGCAGGCTTTAGGAGAAGGGGTGGGGGTTAGACTTTAACCTTGCGATAGCTCCTCCTTCACTTCTTCTTCTCTTTAAAGTCAGCTGACCAAGATTCCCATGCACCTCTTCTTGGAGTTGGGGATTACAGCCATGAAAGGTTTTAGTGAATGTATATGAGAGCTGACTTTTTCTCTCGTTAGCTTCAAGGATATGTGCAGCCATCAAGGAGGTTTGCAGGTTGATAAGACGTGCACGGCGTACAGCCAGGAAAGCCCCCCCCCCTCTCTCTCACAACCTAACTGGTTACCCCTGCAGCAGGGTGTAGGTGTGTGTCTAATCGCTGCGTTACTGCGTTATAATTCAGACAGGACAGGGAAGATTAGTGTTGCCACTCCTGCCTGTAGCCAAAGGGAGCAAATTTGGACAAACATCTAGACAGCGTGCAAAAGTTGTTTTTCTAAAGTACTAGCAGGTTTTTTATTAACATTTTATTTTCCACTTATCTGCAGCAGTTTTTAACAGGAATATAAATGAAATGGCTAAGTTTTGACAAACATTGTGACAATGCTGGCCAACTGGCTCGCACACATTAGGAAGATCACAGGAGGGCGTTTTGTGTCATGATGACACTTGAAACTAAATGAAAGGAAAGAAAGTTAGTGACTAAAGAGATGGGCAAGATAAGGCGTAATGTGCTGTAACGTGGTAAATAGGACGGGGATATAGGTCATTCTGTACCAGACTCAGTTCCCCAACACTGGCCTGTTGGCAGCTAATGGATGCAGGCCAAGTCTCTATCAGTCGCACTAGAACACTAATAATATGAGTCACCGTGCCAAGAATCTCCCCTTCTCTTTCCCTCTCCCAGTTTTATCCCTTTACTCGTTTGCCCCTCTTCCTCCTTTGCCATTTGTTCTCTGCTGCTTTTTGTTCAGAAGGAGAAAAGGCCAAAAATCCAGAGACCAAAAAAATGACATTAAACCCCCTGAAAGGCTCCACAGAGATTACTGTTTGAAAATGCCAGCCCCTGCCCACCTCCCCCTCCTTTTCCCTGCGCCTGAGATCTCTTTTTCCTCCCTCCCCTTACCTCCATCTCAATTTCTTTCAGCTGAGAGGTGCTGACAGCCCAGACACAATAATCTGGCTCTATTGTGGAACTGCCACAGTGGCAGCAGCGCTGTGCAAAGGTTTCCCACGTATGGCGCGAGGGCAAAGCGGGGTGTCACGTCACGGCGGTGCCACTGAACAGTGCCGCTACAAGGGGGTGGGGGGACTGGTAACTACTTGCAACAGAGCACCATGCAGAGCTGCTTGACAACTCCAGTTCAAAATGTTGTCACCTTTTCCATTAGTCAGCTCCGGGGCTCAAGCAGAGACCAAGAGGAGGGGAAGGGCTATCTAAAATCAGAAGTGTAGGAGCTCCTTGGCAAAGCACAAAGAGGACTTCTCTTTGATCACAATGCTATCACTGGGAGCACAGAAAAGATTATTTGAAGGTTGTTAGACTATGGTCAAAACAAAGCAAAAGTCCAACACTGGAACACCAACTGAATTATTTAGTGAGCTCCATCATATCTTTGGGCAAACCTAGTGGAGCAAATGTATTTCTTCATACACTTTTCTCCGTTTCCTTCATCTTTTCAGCCAACTATAAAAAGCCTTCTACAGGTTACTGTTAAAAATCTCATGGAATAACAGAATGCACCCTCTGAGCTGCATGGCTGCATATTTCCCCGTAAGCCCAGCCTTAAACTGAAAGGATATCCATGAAAACAGGACTATTTTTTTGAAGAAAAAAAAAATAAGGAAAGGATAAGGAAAAGAGAATCATTTGTGTCTGATTTTTAACCAGAGAAGAGAGTGCGTGTCATCCTGAGGGTTGTTGACTTAACTCCACTCACAGCAAAATGAACAAGCAGCAAGGAATTCCGGCACATTATTTTTCCCCGGAAAAGAAAGGACCTCGGCATCTGACATAACCATTTAATTAACATGATATGGGCCTAGAAACGCTCTCTCCTTACTATCAGCCAGGGTACATCAATAACAATAGCCCAGATAAGAGAGAGCAGGTCACAGCAAAGGTTAGACGTATCTTTAAAAAGACAATACCACCTCCCTTTTGAGAACACAGCAACTCCACTCGTAACAAACAGGATCGAGTTGTTTCAGTCTGCACTCGTCACCTTTCATAACCCGCACTGGTTTGGAGCTGCTCAGCTAGGATGCATCTCTTGGCTCACAGAGAGCACAAACATATCAAACGTGGTTACGGGGGAACAAGTGGCATGTAACCCGAGCCCGTCTGCCCCCTTCAGTCGGACATGCTGTCCTATCCATCACTATCCAGCTCTATACTCTTCCTTCCCACCTCGACCACACTGCTGGCAGTCTATTTCATCCTGGTCCCAGGTGGGTCTTTAAGAGTCAAATGTCAGAGGCCGAGCTGCAGCCAGACACATAATGAATATGAAGCGATTCAGAGGGGCTGTGGGAAAGAGAGGAGACTGGTGTCCAGACAGTCCTGAGTCATGCTGAGCAGACCTTTGGCTGGGATGATATGAGAGAGAACCACAGAGGAAATGCTACGCAACATGGACATCTGATGTTATTTAGAAAGGTGCTTTCATAAATCAAGACAAGACATATGAACAGGTCTCATCTTCCTCCGACTCTGTATGTTCCTGCGGGGCTTGTTAGAAACGGAGATAGCAGGTTAAATATAAACCAGAAAACAGACTCCAGTTATTAACTACAATGAGATCATCAGAAACACCGAGACCGTTTGCTATGTTAGGAGCTGGCCTGCTGGCTTAATAAAAGCATAGTTGAAACCAAGGGGATTTTGTTTTGATGTGCACAAAATAACTGCGGAACATTTTGTGATGGGATCACACCTGCTGAGATGCGTTCTCAGACCAAATATTTTATATTGACAGCCCAAATGAGGATGAGGATGGGTCACCTGAGGATTTATGAAATAGATTACAAATTAAAAACAATGTGGGACGGCGGTGTAAAGCTATCATTCCCACACCCTTTACACACTGCACTTGTGGGTCGGATCGCACAGGTGTTTGAACTTGACCTTCATTCTAATCTCAAATACACATGTGCAAAGTTTCACGGCTGCATATTGCACAGTTGAAATGCTACAGTGTTGAGAAACTCTGCCCACAGACTGAAGGGACATGTGAACACCTGCCCTATAAAAACAGCCTTTAAAAGGCAGTCTCTGCTACAGCAGGTGTCACCGGGGAGCACACAGACTCACTAGGTGAAAACAATGGCAGTCATGCTGTTGCAGCTGATAAATAAGGGCAGGTTTGATTCAGGACTCCGTGCTGATTTTTTTCCCCCCTTGCATTCAACGCAAACACGAGCTGTGACAGAGCATTCGTTTTCAGTTAACAACACCAACTGAGACGGCAGCAACACGGTGCTATTTTTTTGTCCCGCTCGTGTGAAAGTGCCAGGCTTTTGTATTTTTAGCACACTAACCTCTAACCTATTTCCCCCCCCTCTCGCTGTCCCGCTCTCAAAATAGGCGGGCATTCCACTGCGGTGCATGTGCAAGTGTGCGTTTGTGTGTGAACTACTTGAGGTGTGCACGGTTGTCATCCATGTGATGCTAACACAGATCCCCAGAGGCAAAAACTGAGGATGAGTGTGCTGGTGGGAAGCAAGCAGTCCTGTGCTCTGGCCTGGAGCTAGTGGCCTGAGAGAGCCTGGCTGACTGCACAAGAGAGGCAGAGGCATGTAGCGGTCCTCTGCAACTGATGAAACAAGGCAACATTCCATGTAATCACTCTATATATAGAGGATGCTGAAAAAAAAGAAGGTTGGAGGGCAGGAAATCTTGTAAAATATGAGGAAAAATTAGGGCAGGGAAGCATTAAAGATTAATCGCCACACTGACTGCCCGGCTCAGGCTTGCCATGCGGAGAATGCCACCACGAGATGGGAAACAGGGAGGAAGATAAAGTGTGAGAAAGGACACACTTTAGGAATGAAAATGCCTCGCAGATGAATTCTGGGATGATAAATGTCCGTGGTTCAATACCCTGATGAATTTATGTGTGTTCCATTGTGGGAGGGTGGGGATAAAACATGGAGATGGGGAAGAGATGGGAAGCGCAGGGAGAGAGAGGGGAAGAGGGAGACAGTGCCGGTGAGCTAGCCATGCAGAGCACATTGCGAACAAGTCATCTGTAGAGATAAGTAAAGAAGTGATTACAACAGGCCCAGCTCAATTTCTGACAGTTGACGCTTGACTGCCCCTGAAGAGCAGAATTGATTTAAATGAAGAAGCAATGAATATTTTAGAGGGCAGAATCCCCCTTTAACCTGAACAGTTTTGATGTCCCTCCCAGCCCCGTGCGTGTGTGTAACGGTGCTGACACCAGGGAGAATGTAATTATTGATAGCGAGATTACAGCCCTGTTGTCGCAACGGCTGCAATCAGCTGCCTCCTTTAAGCCCTGATGAATCAATGACACTGCCTGGATCTTTTCTGTCTGCACTGCTTTGTTCATCAAAGTCAGCTTTGCAGTGTACACCAACCCTTGTTTGGGGATTTAGCGGCAAACCAAACTGGTGTACAGTACACTCTGACTTTTGCCTCCGGCTAATTCTCTCCGCAAACAAGCTGAGGCCCATCAGTTGGTTTGAGCGTGCGTTCATGTGTGCACAAAGGAAAAGAAAAAATGAAATGCCCAGACAAGAATATGCTGAACCCGTGATGTACTCGATATGCAATAGCAAGGCATTACGTCGCGCCACCTGCAAGACAACATCAAAGTTGCGAGCCAGCTATAGCAGTGTTTGGAAGTAAAAAGCCGGTTATTCTGCCACTCTGTTCAAGGTGAGGGACCACACCCAGTCATTACACTTTGTGGAGTGACTGAGCCAACGGGCATTTAAACAAACAAAAACACGCATCTTTGTTGCTCTTGGTAAACTTACTGCAGCGACTGTTGTAAGTAACTGTTGAATTGCATTAAAAGGGCAACGACTGCTCCACAGGTAGGTGGCAAGGTGCCGTTTTTGGGAGCAAGTGATGGCAGGTTGTGAAATGCTGCCCTGCAGCCTTTCCCAGGAGAATGGCAGGAGCAATGCTGAACTCCGGTCACTCCTCTGCCATTGCAAACATACCTTGATGACACAATTTGTTATTGATGTTACCCTGAAGGTGAGAGCAAGCGTATTCCAGTGGACAATCAGATTGCACTCTTTCACCCACACACATCTCCCCGCTCTGTGATGTCCCAGGCATGCAGGCTACTAAATCGCAATCACCTTTGGTTGATCGGGTTTAGATAGATGTGGCAAAATGAGGAGACTGCCTAACGCTTTCCTTCTCCAGAAGAACAGATGACCTTGTCTCAGAGCTGTGCATCATTTCTGCCAGTCCCATCAAGTCCGGACCAATAAAGCCCCACAATAAAATCCTGATGTTCATGATGGCACCAAGACACATTTGTGTTCAAGCAAAAAACATAAGACTCAGGGACCCCACAGTCGCATAAAGGACATGGTCATTCAGGAATACTAAGGCCTGGAATTTGCATTCCTGCCTTATATAAACAGTCACAAGCTGTAATGTTATTAAAGTAGCTTTGCCAAGAAATCCTTGATTGTTCCAAGAAAATAAAATTTGTACTTTATGATCTTCCCCTTGTAGGATAGAACCCCCCCCACACACACACTTCTGTGCCAGAAACCGACAGTACTCTAGCCAGTTCTGCTTAGTGACCCGACTCACCGTTTATTTTCTGTTGTTCATGTTTTTCCAGTTTCTAGCATGCACTATAAAAAAAAAAATGCACATAGAAAGAAAAGGTGCAGGAAGTGATATTTGCATTTCTTTCGTAAGGCTGACACAATCTGTTCTCCTGCACAAAGTCCAAACACATCACCCACTTTCCGTGTTTCAGTGTTGCTTCACAACACAAACAATTACGGGTGCTTTTTGTGGTGCTGTCTGATACTGCAGACTCAGAAAAAACTAAATGGACTTGCCTGTAAATCTGAAACTTAAAAAAATGCAAATTCAAAAAACTGCTCTTACAGCCAGAAAAAAAAAAAAGGGGGGGGACAAGGACTTAAGGACTAAATATCAAACAACTCAGATTAAGACACATACTGTTCATGTAAGCGCACTTTCATCATCTTTCATCATCAGAAGACAAACATGACAAAGAATGCTTTGCTCTCCATCTCACATATGCTCTATGCAGTGACTGATTCTTTTACACTATAGACAGCCTGAGAAAAATATACCCCAAAGAGCAAGACGCCCATGGGCTGCAGAGCATTTGAGCCTACCGTGCAATCCCCCCTTTCCACCATATCCCCAGTTTTTAGTGTGTGACAGTCATGTGAACAAAGCCGCGTGCATTCTTTCGTGCATGAGCCTATAACCGCTGTAAGGATTCTGACTGTGACTCAGTGAAAAATCAAGTGGATTTAATCTGCAAGGCCACACACTTTTCACCTGAGCCATTCAGAGCCTTCTTCCAAGTAGAACCAAAATACAAACAGCACACAATGCCTATGACTGGGCAACCTGGTGATAAACAGAGGCTACATGTAAACAGTCAAACCTCTTAATACACACCATCTTTTAAGAACTCGTTTTACAGGCTCATAGTGTGCTGGATTATATCAACTGATGTAAAATGGAAACATAATCTTTCTCATATTGCACCTTTCAGTCTCTTTAAGGATCCCCTCGGGAAAAGACCAGTCTCCTATGATTAGTTAGCTAGCCTGGCAAAAGAGCACTGAACATTGGTTATGTATCATAACCTCTACTCTACGAATGCTGTTGTAGGCCTTAACCCTTTATCATCAAAGTATCATACTTGCTGTGTAATTCTGACTGTAAAATGACAAAATAATGCTCATCTTTCTTTTCTCTCTAGCCCAAAATGATTGAGGGGATATGAAAATCTAGGCAGGGCTGGTTTTTCTGTCTGTATTCAAAAAGCAGTACTTACAACTGAATTGTGTTACCGTGATACACCGAATATCCCGGCAAAACCTGACTTCTCTTCTTTCCAAAAATCATTAATATTGTCTCTAGAACAAACAGTTATAGAGATGTGATCATCTGTCATTTAACTATAGCATTACAGATTCAAAACAGCCATGTCTAATGAAGTGCATGAAGGGGCTCCAACAGATGAATAACAATGGAAGAAGCTGCTGATTCCATGACTTAAGCTAGACAGGTATAATTCAAATACATATTGGTGATACAAGTAAGAAAATGAGGAGTAAATCTGAATGTCAGTAAATCCAAGCTGAGCAACAGCAAGTCCTGTACGACTTAATTACACCCCATTGGTGTGTGCTTTGGACTTTATAACGTTTAAATGCACAAAAGAAGCAATTTGAAGGAATATCACTATCACTAATATCACTAAAGGGAAGGGAGTAGGCTCAAAAGCATAATATGGCCTTGTTAAAGAACCAATAATACTGGGATGAAGCACCCATATGATGTGGATTTATACCCACTCACTTAGTGGGTCCAGAAGGCCGTTTTAGGCTAGATTCACTTTAGCAAAGATGTCACTGAGTGCATGCTTAGAGCCAGAAAGCTCTTCTGTGAAGCCTGTAATGAATAGTTAGATCCAATGTGGAGGGGTTGAAAAAACAGAGGACCAAAAAAGAAAAGCACAGAGGGGGTAAAAAGAAAAAAAAAATGGTAAGACCTACCAGGAAAAGTGCAGAGGAACATACCATGACACTACTCTCTGTGAACTTCAAAAAACAAAAAAGCAAACAGATGTTTATGGGATTGTCTTGTGATTTTTTTGAATCTGGCTCATTTGGATTCCTGCGTGAGAGCGGGGAGTGACGAGGAAATCTCGCGCTGTTGTCTGGGTTGTTTTCTAGCCCTATGATCCAATAAGCCTCTGAGCCACGTGATGACACTTACGGATGTTGCGCCTCTCTGCTCTACACCCTCCCGTCAATGTTCTCTGGTTGTGCACTAAATTTTTTATTACATTCAAGCAGTAAGGCAAAGAGGAGATATGCTACCCCTCACCCACACACACTCTCACTCTCCCCCTGCAATTCCTCCATTGAGCAAAACAATGTGGAGTCGAGTAAAGGATCAGAGGTCTTTTCCTGGGCCAAACCCCCACAGTCTCCCCTCAGACGAGCTCACATGGTTTGAATCAATGCCACCACTAGAGCTGTTTTAATGGACCGGTTCAATAAATACTATCAGGCTCTTTGAATATCTGTTTAGAAAAAAAAAAAATGTACGGGCTTCGCCTCTTTACTCGGGAGAGATCTTTTTCAAAACAAATAATGAGATGAGAAAGATGAAGAAAAGATTACAGCACGTACAAAATAGTTATGGCTGCTTGTCTTTTGTTGTTGCTGCCAAACATTAGAAATTCCTGTCTAAATTTCCCTTTGTCGTGCGTTTCTATAGTCTTGAGACAAGGAGGAAATTGGTCCTTAAGAGCCCGTGGAGATTCCTGCCTTTTTTTTTTAGCTCCTTCAGCAGTGAAAGACAACAGAGCTATCCCTTTATAAAAAGGGCCTGCTCACGCTTTATGCAGCCTGGCTCTACTGAGGTAAAGAATGGGAAGCAGCTCTTGCTATACTTTGTTGCTGCAATAAAACTCTCTCTCTCTCATATCTGCAGCAGATATGCTATCAGCAAAATTAAATCTCCCACGGCTGCTGGCGGATACTGACCCAAGGAGATCATGCAGCAAACGCATGAACGTATCATCAATCTAAACTAAATCTCACTGATATAAAAGCACAATAAACCTGTCATTTATAAAGACTGCTATCCTCACTACCTAGCACAGGAGTCTACACATAAAATCATACTAACTGAAATATTGTTTTTTTTAAAAATAAAGTTATGCGAGAACATCACTTCAAATTATTTATTAAATATAAATAAATGAGTGCAAGGCTTTCAACATTTAACAGATACAGTTGTCTGGTGAAGGCCATGGTGCTGCTGCTGAGGAACTTTGGCCTGTGGGTACAGCTTCCCAGATTACCAGAGGACCAGGGGATAACACTGGCATGAAAGTTTGATCTGATTAACGCTGGCATCGCTTGCACAAACCTGGTTTGCATTAAGTGCAGATTTCAGGAACGCAAAAGCTTCGGGTAGCGTGGCCTGGATCAGAGCGCAAACAGACTGGCAGGAAAGAGAAGGAGGGAAAAACCCCAAACCTGAGTGAACGCTCAGAAAGAAACGAGAGAGACGAAAGTGGGTCAAATATATATAGGCCTGTTGCAGCATTGACGGCTTACTGATTGTGATAACGTGCAGCGCTGTTGAGCACATATTATGGGGTTTAAATAATGGAAGTGGTAACTCCAGAATAAAAAGGCCTTCAAATGATCGTTTCACATGCGACCGGCGTGTGCTGGGAAGCGCAAAATAGGAAATATAGTGATTATTATGCACACACACTAACAGGGAGGGTTCAACTTCACCAATTAGTGAGATGAAGGTGAGGGGGGGGTGTTTTAAAAAAAAAAAAAAAAAAAAAAAAAAAAAAAAAAAAAGCACCTACAGTGATTGGAGCCGTTCCAGTGCTGGTTCCTGATGGACGTGCTGTACGGATGGGGCGCCCCGGGCATCAGTCCTTTCTCCGGGATCAAGCATCCTCTGCTCTGGTTGTAGTAATCCATCATTAAAAACGGGTTCGGGCTGGGATTCAGTCCCACAACGTCCACACTCTCATACATCATATGAAGCAGGGCGACGGCAGGGGGGAAATATTAGCAAGAGGGCAAAAAACAAAAACAAAATACCCGAATTGTTTGTGAGGGGTTGGTTTTCAGCTCGCCACCAGCAGCGGTGCCGAACGGAGGGGGGGAAACTGCATTAAAATCGAGGGGAAAGTGGTAAATCCAAACACAGCAGGGACATCGGAACATTTGGCATCTTCTCACGGCAATGTGAAGATCGAAAACCAGACCGATGGATGAATCGGTGTCCGAATGCGCCTGATCGGATATGAAAACATAATCTCAAAGAGCAGTCTGCGTTGTGTCCGAGGTAAGAAACTCGACAACAGAAATACAAGAAAAGGAAAAAAGAAGAAGAAAAAAATCGGGGACGAGCCGAATAACTTCAACAGAAGGTGTCTGTCTTTACGGCGCTGCTCAAACAGAGCAACATATGAGGCTGTATCCACACGACAAAGAATAAATCCAACCCCCAGTCCAAACAAATCTTTAAATAAATACAACACAAATCTCCAAAGTCTGCGTGGACAGCGCAGGGAGATTTGGGAATGTGTTGCAGGCGCAAATATTAGGAGAGGGAATTCCGCAGAGTTGCAGTTTGTCCTTTTGGGTTACGGTCGGTTGTCCCGTTTGCGCCCGTCGTGGGTGGACTCCTGTCAGCTCCGTAAAACGAACCAGTCCCCCCTCCTCCTCCTCCCCCCAGCCTCGCAGACTCTGTTGCACTACAACGAGCGGCCGCTTCCCTCCGTCAGACCCTGCTCTCCAACATCCAGGCTCCCGTTAAAACGCGCAGCGCCGCCTTGTTTTGTATTCGGGGAAGAGAAGCCTAAAACCATTCCCACACCAAACCGTGCGGCTATCATGTTCTGCAGAAATGTGACAAGGCACAGCAGCTGAGAGCTTTGGCTCCACCTCCACTCGGCTCTTTCTCTCTCTCCCCCCCCCCCTCTCTCTCCTGCTTCCCCTCGGTGCCTTTCATGCGTTGCTCCGCCCCTTCTTTAACCCCTTCAGGGACGTCACGACGGATCTCCCTCTCCCGAAACACGGGCACTGCGGGAGTGTTTCTTTTTGGGGGGTGAGCCCGCCGGCCGCCGTCAAACTGAGCAGCGAGGGCTTTAAATAGGAAAGTATTTGAGGACATGATTAAGTTATATAAGCTCAGTAATTAGTCTTGCGTGTCTTTACAGAGTGATTGTGCACACAGCGGCTGCTATATCACAATCTAACTCTCTTGTTTCTTTTTTCTTTTTCCTGGAAGTCCCCGTTTATGTTCTCACTCTTTACTGGGCTCCTCCTTCCAACTAATTTGACCCTTTCCCCTCATCAGTCCCTAACCCTCCCGATTTTCTTCTCCCCCGGCCGCGGTCTCCCTAATTTGCCTAATGCTATGCGGCTGAACTTTTCCTGAACCCAGGCAAGTAGGCAGCCTCACCTTCTGGTGACCCACTGGCTGACTCGGATCTCTGGCTTGCTCTCATCCCCACATTATTCAAGGTTTCCCACCTTGTATACCCAGTGTAACACTATTACACTTTTCCTCTGGTGCTGCCCAGAGAGGCGCCTCGGTTCACACAGCACACACAAGGATAAAAAGTGCCAAAGTCACCCAGTCATAGTAGCAGGGCGCTTAACTTTTTCTTTCCTCCCTCACAGTTTAGTTACAGCTAGAAGAAGTCCAGGAAGTTGTTTTCGGAGTTGCTGACTTTATACCGCAACATTCCAGGTAACATTGTTCCAGCTTATTAAGCAAACCCTGCAGCTGTGTCATCCATGAGGCATAGCAAAAACTCACACTATAAAAGCAGTTTGAACAGTCAGCTGACGCTAATATCAGTGCTGATAAAATATAGTGGCAATGAAGTTTGTGAGTGCATCCAAACTTCTCATGTTTTGCCTTTTTCCCCTTATGTGCTTCAGAAATCCCAGCCTGTAATTTTGTGATTGTCATGTGATCTGGAGGACAGCTGCTGGCCCAAATTGTCTGTGCATGCATAATAGTAGAGATTAAGGCCAGGCACCAACATACAAAACTGTGTGGGTTTTTTTTTAACCTTAACAATGTAAAAGCAGAAATGTAACGTTCGAAACACACAGAGCAAATTCTGCCTGTTTCATAACTCAGTGGGACGTCCCTGACAAAGTCGAGAACATAGGAGGACACTTTCCGAGCTGTTTTGGTATCTCGATGTGGACGCAAAGCTTTTCCAAAACTGCCTGGGTGGACAGTGAACATCTGATACCCGATCTTGTGAAATGTATCTGCACAAACACAAGCACGGCCAAAAAACCCTGAGTGGCTTGTATTGTAACCTACACCACAGCCGAGACAATACCTCTCCTCCCCCACTTTCCCAACACCTGAGCCACAGGCCACAGCTGGGTCTGACCAGCATGTTTTTTTTTTTGAAAGGGATTATCTGCACACTGGCAGGGGGGCTCGGCTTGCTCCACCTCCAGTGACTGTGACACTTATTTAATGCAGGCCCCTAGTGTGTTTACCCTGCCTGATAAGAGCCGATGTGCAGGCCTGGGCCATGGCGACCCCTCGTCTGCATTGATAGCGCAGCCACACATTCCTTGACAGGATTAGCCCAGTGAGTAATGGTTGTCAGAAAATGCTAATTTTCCAGGCTCTGTTTTCCTCTCTGAAGAGGGAGCATTCATCCCTGGGTAATACCCCATGATTGCATAAAACAAGCTGAGAGATAACAGACTGCTGATCATTACTTATTAAGAGAGGGGAGAATACAAGATTAGGCTGACATACAGTCCTTTTCCCACAGCTTTTTATTTGTAGCGAAAAGAGGAACTCCATTAAGTCAAAAAAGAAAAAAAAAGAACTGAATATATCCAAGTGGCTAAGAGTAAATACGTGGCAATTTTCACAGGAGAAGGTGATATTGGAACAGCGGACTCCTCTGAGTACACAGTTGGAGAATTGAGTGTGTTACACTGCATTAGTGGAAAAATTAGGACTGGTTTTTATTCCCAGTAATAATATGTAATATGTCACTCTCACATGAAAGTCAAAATATAAGAGCCAGGACATACACTTGACGGCTGGTACCACAACAGCAGAAGTAAGAGTGGTAAGTTAAAGAGGGAGAGGGACGAGAGGCACGCACACACACACACACACACACACACACACACACACACACACACACACACACACACACACACACACACACACACACACACACACACACACACACACACACACACACACACACAGAGGTTTCAGCCCACATCAACACACACCAGTTCAAGTGGCTATTCTTGTTCCAGCATCAACAAGCGCCACACTCCTGAGAACATGGAAAAGTACTTTGGCACTGGAAAGCCAGAGAGAATGAGATTGTGCCTCGATCCCCTAAGTTGACGCTGAGGACCCAGTCTCAGATTCGTCGCTCGGGCTTCAAAGTGAGGGTGCGTGAAGTGCCGACTCCAAACCGATGCACGGACCTGATCAAAGCTGCATTCAGACGCAGGGGCCTTGCAGAAAGAGTTATGCAAACATAACAACCTTGATCTGAAGCAAAGCTGCAAGTGAGAGTCTGGTGAAGAAATAGAGAGAGAAATGGGGGGTGGGGGTGGGGGGGTTTAGGAGAGAATTCAAAGAGTTTTATGGGCTAAGAGAGAAGAGGAGATTGCTGGCTGGACCTTGAGGGTGTCAAACTATTTTTACTGCCCCCACTTTCCTTCTTTCTGAGTCCAATCAGGGGCACTAGGAAGCTGTAAAAAGTGCACGCCTTGCCATTCCTTCCCCAAGGAGATGGGCAGACAGGTTAGAACAAACAATAGGTTGTTTTGTCATTTGGATTATGGCGCACAGCAATAGTGGGGGGGAGCACAAGTCCTGTGTAAGTGCACAAAGTGGACTCAGCAGTATCCTTCTTTAGAGCATGAGTGAGAATTTCTGTTTCTGGAGACGATCCACTTACATCTGCAATCAGCCCTTGGCTCTTGTGTTGCTACCTTCACTCTGGAGATCATTTCTGTCCTCTGTGACTAACGAACACATCCTGCACAATGTGCTCTTTATTGGACATGATGGTCAAATCAAAACAGAATCAAATTGTCTCAATGTCATGGAAAAGTCTGCTGAGCTCTGGCTGCCTAGAGACACTAAACAGGCAAAACAAACAAAAAAATAAATAAAGAAAGAAAAACCAACCAGACCTGCCGTATCGCTCAGACAACAGTCGGCTTGGGTAATAGCCATCTCTTGACACGATAAGGCCAGAAATGTTCCAGTTAGAATGGCCTGGGCCTAATTTTAGAGTTCCTGTCTGCCTTAGTGGCTACTACACAAACACAGGCACTCATGGCTCACCTCCCCCAAAGCACTCCTGCACATGTGCCAGCAGATGGCTAATGCCCAGACGATAAAGAAGTTGGGGCAAGCCTCGGCAAAGGTTTCTATCTTTCTTAAATCTTCCCAGCGGCCTAATAAAGCAGCACAGCGGTGGAGAATTCAGAGAAGAAGCACTTTAAGGAGTTGAAATGTGTCCTAATTTGAGACGGCAAGATAGTGATCGAGTCTGTTCAGGTCTCTGTCACACTGTGAGACAAAACGGGCTCTCTGTATGTCAGCATTATCCCACGACTGATCAGCACCGTAATCCCACCCCACCCCTATCACTAGCATAGCCCTGGCAACCACTTCCTCCTGTCACTCTCCAACTAGAATCACATCTTTGGCGTGCATACCTGTGTGGGTTTACGCATGTTTGCTTTCAAGTCTACCTGAACCTCCGTGGCCCGTCTGTTACCACTCCGTTCCCCTTACTGCCTTTACAGTTTCCGTGTGTGTGTTTGTTTGCACAGCTGGTTTTGTGCAGCCTGTACAGGCAGCACCAGCCAAACCCAGCAGCTGTGCTCCCTGACATTGAGCCAGTGCGTAATGAGGGCCCGACCCTCCAATGTGAGAACAAGCTCCAGTTATCAATGAACAACTGTATCACTTCCACCTCCCTCTGTCAATCTAATGGAAACACATACACACGCATGCGTACGCATGAACGCACACAAACCTTGACCTAAAGTTAAACTGGTCTATAGATCTCAGCCTTGGTGCTTTGCCATCCTGTGTGTGTGTGTGTGTGTGTGTGTGTGTGTGTGTGTGTGTGTGTGTGTGTGTGTGTGTGTGTGAGAAAGAGTGTCTTTTCTAAAAGGACCCTCTTAGCCCCCCCCAGTCATTATCCCTTTAATGTCCTTCCGACAGCAGATTCCAGCATTTATGGTACAGGCATATATCTGCCCATAAAGCCTTTTATTGTTCAGCCCAGCTCTATGGTGGCCGTAACCTGGTTTTCCCATTTTTTATGGGGGACCTTCACTATATCACAGAGGGGGGAGGACAAAGCTGCCCACCATCGGTGTTTACCAAAGTATGGCCGACTCATAAATCCATCGTGGCCGGCGGCATTCTGGAAATACTTCAGCAGAGGAAGAGAACGAGAAAGAGAGAGAGAGAAGAGGTAAGCGACGTAGCTTATTGTATAGCTTGTAATTGTCCACACTCTACAGCCTTGAGTTAGAGAGCCATCTCCTCAACGATCATTAGGTCTATGTTGCTTTGCACCAAGTCCATCACTCAGCAAATCAAGAGAAAATTGCTATGGATGTTACCCTGGAGGAAGGATATCTCAATATCAGTCATCCAAGACTTGGAATGGCCTCCATTAGATGTCAGAGACGGGGAGATGTTTTAGTGCATTCAGACGGATACTGGCTAATTCTATTTAGAGAAAAAAAAGGACAAGAAGAAGAGAGAATAAAGCACAGAAACAAGGAACAACAAAGAGAGCAAGAAAATGAGAAAAACAAGGGGAAAGAAAATATGGTCAAATTCCTCCTGAAGTTTTGTTGGCAAATTTATAAGTTTTGTTGATTATCAATTACAAAAAAAGTGTTTATTCACACATTAACCATGATTAATCACAGAGAAACCATTGCAGAGAAAACAAACTGTAACCAAACCTTGACTGAGACTTGATAATCATTATCCTGATTTGAAATTATGTGCGCCTGTCAGCAGAGTCATCATACCCGTATGGTATATTGTCTGGACTGGTCCCGACACGTTGCTACCAAGCTATCAACCTCCAGGGCTGAAAAGTGAAGCCAACAGAGCTGAAGCAAGTCCCAGTCCCCATAGACTCCCGAAAGTGAAAAACTTCAGATGTTTACAGCCCAGCGCTTTAGTTGATTGCCATTGGTTAGTTCCACCTCGGCTAGTTCCAATAACTTCACTCTCAAAGCTGACGGCTGTGTTAATTACAGTAATCAATTACACAGATTGGAAATTAATTGCAAATTTAATGTTTAGCTCATTTTGACAGTGCTCCCTGCAATGCATCCCTTGCTTTTGCTTTTGCATACACGTTCCTGGATGACATCCTTCTATACTCATATTTTACCTGCAGCTGCTGACTAATTAACTAAACTGTGAGAAGCAGGCGAAGTATATTATAAGGAAGTTACAGAAAGGAGATGAGCTCTTGCAAGAAAGCGCAGAGGGAGAGTCAAAAGGCAAGGAAGCAGGAAGCTGGAAGAATAATCTCTCTGCTCTGCCAAAGCTCACTCAGAAACTGGCATTACTGATGCAATTACAACTCAAGCTACACTCATTTATCCATGTCTGCATTTCCTGAATCCAGGTTTTCCATCTCGTGGTCTTAAATCAGAGCTCTCAAAAACTAGAGATGTGCTGATAAAATGGGGGGGAGAAGTAAGCATGTTCTGCATCTCCTTCAAGTTTTTGATTATGACCATGCTGTCTGCTTTTCTGGTTGAAAGCATTTCATCTCTTTCTTTTAGAGATCTAAGTATTTTCCCCACTCCCTCTTGGTGCCTTCTCTCTCACACTTCAGGATTTGAAGTGCTACAGAGGACCAATTTCCTGTTTTCTATTCAGAAGTGTGATGCTCGTGGTGGCCTGGAGGGGATATGGGAGGTGGTGGTGGTGGGAGGGGGTTAGTGGTTCACTTTAAGTGGATTGCCCTCATTCTTGTTGTGCCCAGCCCAAAGCATTATGATGCCTCGGTGACTGACCTCCGCTTCAGCAGTGCCCCTAACACCAGTACAGACAGGGCACACCAATTGTTGTGCTTGTTGCACAAAGGCTGAATGTGTGCCACGACCTGCACAAAAGGTTGGACAACTGCAGGCCAAATGTGTAGTCAACACTCACTGAAACCACAGTCTGCAGTGTGTGGAGTGGGCTGGGAGTTATTTGCGATACAGCTCTAATCCTGTGCTCGCTCTCTCATAAAAGTTGACTGCCCTCTCTCTCTTCTGGGCGCCCTTTCTCGCTGCAACCTGTTTTCTAATGCTTGTATGCATGTCGGTGTCTGTGCACAACTCTGCCAAATGATATGAAATGTTCAAAAAGTGCCGATCTAATTTGGATGTTGATGAAACGTGTGAAATCCTCAGCTTACCCAGCAAAGTTGGGAGCCGGTGGGGACAACAAAGGCCCTCGGGAGAGCGGCTCAGAGCATGAAAAATGCCCCTTGCCGTCATCACCGCCACGGCCCCTGCTGGCCTGCCTTTTACAGAGAGGTGGGGGGAGAGAGAAAGAGGGGATGGGGGGTTGGGGATCTGCCTCATTCTAACTTGGGAAGGCAAGAAGGAGGAGGGTTAATGGAATGGATGACTCCGGCACATTAGATGAGAAGTGAGCAGAGCAATGAGCAGAGAGGGAGTCATCAGCGTTTCAAAAGAATGGGGTGCAGTGAAAGTAGACGGAGCAGCTATACTCCTTTCCCTGAGATATATATATAGATATATATATATATATATATATATATATAGATATATATATAGATATATATATAGATATATATATATATATATATATATATATATATATATATATATATATATATATGTGTGTGTGTGTGTGTGTGTGTGTGTGTGTGTGTGTGTAAAAGTGTGTAAGAAACAGAGGAGTTAACTGGATGAAAGGCAGCCACATTTAGCCACAAATCCCAGAGGTACACATACGGGTCAGCTTCAAAGATATTCACTGTATGTGGGGTTGTTACTGCAGTCAAAAGGTTTACTCATCGTAGCCCCAGGGAGTAGAATAGAGCTGCGTCATTCTCACACAACTGGCACGTGAAACAGATATCAGTGGAAAACCTTTTGCCCTCAGACATTGGCTCGTCCTACCCTTGGCATTTAGGTGCACAAACATTGAGGTGGGGGAAAAAAAGGGAACTAGTGAAAGCAAAACTAACATCACATGGCTTATCAGATGTTTAAAAAAATGCATTTGCATCTGGCAGCACAGAGAAACTTTTGTGCTTTTGCTTCACTCGGTTGCGCATATCATTGCAATCCTAGTGAAATGTGACCGTAATAGAGAAGAGGAACCTTTTTTAAAAAATGAACAGATCTGTGAGAAAGTCAGGGTAGAGGCACTGCTAATTTCTTTCTATTCATTCACGCTGAAGAAAAATTTCTTGAAATGAGCTGCCTTTGCAGTTGGGCCTGCCTGTGATTAAAAAAAAAAAAAAAAAAAGGAGAAGAAGAAGAAGAGCACAGACTGGCTTTGGACTGATGGCATCCAATGGCAGTCGCTATGGCTACCCAAACCATCTGTGTTGTGAGCCCATAGAGAGGGGGGAGTGTCTCTAAAGTAAGTAAATAGGCTAATACAAAAAGTGAATGGCTCAGAAGGGCAGATCATTAGCTGACCACATCTTGCTATTCTCTGTGTGATACCAGGACAGGAGGAGGGGGTGTTGATAGATTAAAAAAAAAGAAAAAAAAGCAGCCTGATAATATTTAACCAGCAGAGATCTGTCATCAATCTGGACCATCTTCCCCCCACCCCACATCATCTGTCCTCACCGCCAGCTCTGACCCATTGTCATTCAAACCCCAGCTCCCTTTCACTCCTTATTCAATATTTTTGAGCCATTGTTCCACCTTACATGCCCCGGCTACACTACATTACTTTTCCCAGTCAGTGGTTTAAAAGGGTGAAGAGCAACAGCCAAGAGAAAACAAAACAAAAAAACCCCCATAATAAGTTATAATGTCAGAAAGTAACAAAAACATCAGCCGGCCGTCACACAAGTCTGAGTTTTGCACACATTTTCAAGCATGCACATTGTGACACTTTCTCCACTTCATACACACACTCCTTTTCTCCCCTCCCTCCCCCACACACACCCACCCACACGGAGCAACCCTGTGGGCTTCACTGGGCTCTTTGAATAAAAAAGAGAAGTCATTTATCCGACTCATCTTTGCTGCACCTCGCAGCACCTTTTAAAAACACTCTATATTCCTTGCTAAGGCTAAAGCTGCACCTTACTGACAGCATGATGGAGAGCCCTATTCTACCCCCCTTCTCTCTCTCTTTCTCTCTCTCTGCAGTCTCCCGTCTTTCCATCTTAGCTGCCAACAGCCCTGACTTACAAAAAAAAAGTAAAGGCTAAGCTTCAGTGACGATGTAAGAAAGTGTAGATCCTTGTGCATCTGTCTGTGTGTGAGCTTCAGTGTGTGTGGTGTGTGTGTATCAGTGTTTGCATGTTTAATCGGGGGAAAAAAAAGTGGCATAGTTAAATGTGTAAAAAGGTGGAGGGGGAGTTCACAGATGAGCTTGCTCATGTGTGGAGGTGAGAACAGGAGTGCCAGAGGCTGCTGGGAGGCCTGTCGTGTCAGAGCTCATCAGCAGCTAACAAAATCATCCACCAGAACCTGTCAATATTCACTTCGCTACCCTCTCTCCGGATCAACTCGTTTGCTGTATTCCACTCATTCTATTCGGTTTTTGTTATTATTGTATAACCTGGAGAGACATCACAGGCACGCTTGTCAACTTTGCTGTTGTTAAATAAACTAGGTACATCTTTGCTTTCTCACAGATTACTTAGGTTTTAGTCTTTCACGTGTAGGGAGACCACACTATGCAAAGTGTGGACCTGTGTAGGTGTCACGTCACCATTTTTTTCTTTAAATCAGTCAAGGTCACTGCAGAAGCACATTACACTGAAATCGAGTTAAACAGCAGTATACCCACTGCACGCATTCGTCTCAGGATCTCGTAGCATAATGCTCCATCTTATTGATTTTGGGGCAGTTGTTTTGCTTTCCTTTCAGGACATTGTGGGCCAGACGAGATGGTGCGCAGGCTGCGTCTCGCTTGATTTGGAGCGTGCTGCGTCCGCATTTTTAGAGTAAAAAGCAAAAGGTCTGTGTAAAAGGTTCTCTGGTGACTTGTATTGTGGTATGGTGATATGGTAGCATGTAAATACAAATCATACAGATTGAACTGAATATAAATCAGTTGGAAATGTAAAAAAAAACAAAACAGAAGGGAAAAAAAAGAAAAGAAGAAGATGGCGTATATTTCTGTTAGCACACGGTCGAGCGTTGGGTTGTCTAGACTGTATTTGACCAAAGGTGTGCGCGCTCCACATTTGTGTGTTTATCTGGAACAGTTTCCATGTAACCGAGCAGACATCGACAGCAAAACCTTTAACCTACTTGGCAAACAGCCCGGTTCTTTCTATCTCCCTCTCTCCATGGACGGATCATTCATCATGCTCTTCCCCTCCCCTTTCTCTCCATACAGCATCGTGGTCTGCAACATTATCTTCATCAATACAGCTTTTAAAGCAGATAAAGGTCACGATCGAGACAAGATTGATTGAAAAGTGTTCTTATTGAATAAAGTAATAAATGAAGGGGGGGGGGGGGGGGGGTGTAAAAAAACTTATGGTATAAGCCTAAAAAAAAAAAGTTTGTTATTAACCTGTGCTGTTTCAAAATCATTCATTATATTTTTTTCCACCTCTGTGATCATCTGTATCTAAATCTAACTATGTATGCACCGATGCTGTATGGCTCTCTGAGGCCTGGATGCTAACGGTTGCCTCTTCCACATTTTAACCCTTAAAAATATTAATATATATCTGTTCAATTGAAGATGGTAAGGAGTTCAGAGTAAATAATCTCACACTGCTGCTATGTCTTTGGATTGTGTGAGTGGTGGGTCTAATTCAACCAAGCATCTGTCATGGGAGGTGCCGCTCCATGTCCTCCATCCTCTCCCCTCCTCCTGCTTCTCCACAGTGGTATCAATCTTCTGCCCTTAACGACTAAACTGATTCCTGAAGTGTTGCTGCTCGGCTCATCAGGGCAAAGTGTAGCTGTGATCTCCTGTGTGGATAACCCGAAAGCATTTTGTAACAGATTTTGAAACAAGTCCTGATAATTGTTACAACAGTGGTGACGGCAAAATACAGTAAGTGATGTCAAAAAGATACAAGCGCTGACAGTAAAGACCGATGGTTTCTACACTTCCCCGCTATCAAGCAACTTCCCTCTATTTCAAAATGGTTGACATCCATATTTCTAATACTCAAACACATTTTTTTGTGCGTGAGCAGAGTTTGTGTTGTAAGAGTTGCCAAATGTACTCTGACGGTGGTTTAGTCATTGTGTCATTTGCGTATCCTCCGGTTCAATTTCTATCATACTGCACTGTTGCGCACTGTTCAGTGTTATTGTTTCTACATCTGCACGTATATCCCAGCCTCCAAGAGCACTTGTCAATGCACTTGTGTCAATGAGTGTTTATCCAATGTGTCCACAGCTCTCTGCCCGAGATGTCCCAATAAACAGCTCAAAATCCTTTGCGCATCACTCGTGCTACATCCATTCTCAAGGTCAGGCCTCAGTATGATAGTGTTCTTAGTCCGCAGTGACTTGAAAAGGCAAAAAGTTAAATATCTGGAAAACGTCTGAGAAGTGAAGTGAGACAACAACAGAAAACAAACAAACAAAAACAATCGGAACTATTCACTGAAGCCATTGTTTGCTTATTTCTCTTTTTGGTGAACTGTGCCGTTGTTACCCTTTTCAATCAACCAGCATTACACACAGCGGCACCAGCCTCAGGCTATGAGGAGTCCAAGCAAGTGCATTTCTATATGCTCTGTGGTGGTTGAATTCCCAGAATTATCTATGCACAGCCAGAGAACTATGCAAATTGGTATCCACATGGGACCGTAAAATCCAAAACAACACAAAAACACAAGCAGAGAAAAGCATATCCCTATGGAGTTGGGGCTTTCTGTTTATACTGAACTATTGTATTGGGAAAAAAAACAGAGAAATGTGTTTTTTGACAGTTCCGCACATATGTATGTGTATATTTCTATGTGTGTGTCTGAGTGTGTAGATGGTGGAGGAGATCGCGAGTATGAAGTGAAGAAAAAAATATAGTGTGAATAATTCATAAAGGACAAAAAGTGACAGTTAACGAGAGTGTCACAGGACACTAACGTCCTATCCGTCGAACCATCTGTATCCCGCCCCATCTCACCCTCTCCTCTAGGGAGTTCAGATAAAGGATAATGGATCTGCTGACATTCATCTGTCCTAAATAAAATTCACATAAAATAACCCTGTTGGTACGAAGGAGCATGAGAGTGCCGTACACGTATAGCAGTCAAATGAGCTCACGCACGCTCTCAAGCCTGTTTGAGCTTTTGATCAGACAGGTGTATGCGTGATCAGTCCACCGCAGAGCATGTATGTGCATCCATACGCCTGAAAATGTACACAGCTTCACAAAGTGGTGCACAAACGTATATACAAACATAAATTTATAAACTAAATATCACTCCACACATACTCTATGCATTTACAAAAACTAATTCATAAGCGATTAAGCACGTTGACCAGCTAGCTTCTCTCTTTCTCCATTTTAAACACGCACATGCACAAAGTACCCTGCAGACCTGGATCCGAGATAATTGCTACACCTCGGAATTTAATCTTCAATTCAATTACTTTTGTACCATTAATTCACAACAACAGTCACTTCAAGGCATTTTATATTGTAAGTTAAGATCCGATAATATTAGAATGAAACCCCAGTAACCACAGAAACCCTATCAGCAAGCATGCGGGTACAGTGGGAAGGAAAAACTCCGTTTTAACCGGAACAAACCTCTGGCAGAACCAGGCTCAGGGAGGGGCAGCCATCTGCTTCAACCGGTTGGGGGAGAAGGCCAGGATGTGGAGCGAGAGATAGAACAAAAGGCACAGATGGGAGAGAGCCAGAATTTAATAATTGTTAATAATTAAATACAGCAGTAGTGTATACACACAGAGTGAAAAGAGATGTATAAAGAAGCCCATAACACACTGAGTGGCAGCCTAAGCCTATTCCAGCAGGAGTAGCAGAGGATTCAGGTTTAACTGATCCAGCCCCAACCTTATAAACTTTATCAAAAAGAAAAGTTTTAATTCTACTCTTAAAAGTAGAGAAGTAAGTCTGTCTACCAAATCTAAACTTGGAGCTGGTTTCACAGAACAGGGCCCTGCAAGTCTCTATCTCCAGTTCTACTTTTGAAAACTCTAGGAGCCACAAGTAAGCCTGCAGTCTGAGAGCAAAGTGCTCTGTTAGTATAATAAGGTCTTTAAGCTGTGACAGGGCCTGATTATTCAAGATTTTGTATGTGAGGAGATTTTAAATCCAATTAAATGCAGGCAGTCAGCCAGAGCAGCGCGGGCTAAACATGGCTTTGGCAGAGTGTGACACCAGTGACGGCCACGTACGTGTCACTGCCACAGTTCAGATACCGAGTAATGGTCAAATGATCTGCGTGCTGTTTGCATGTGAACGCACAAAGAGTTGGATGCAGATGTACATAGGATGTAAATGGACAGAAAGTCGGGTGTATGTGGATAATTAAAGAGACTGAATCAACAGATATGTGCAAACAATAGGTGACTTCAGCGTGCCAGGTCACCAACCACTAAGCAACACGCACATACTTGTGAGTATGTGCAAAAGTCACAGACCAAGCAGATTTTATCAGTTTTCCAAACCACTGCAGTGGAATTTTGATAACTTTTTCATTACTCTAAAATGAGTCATGAATGAATTAAAAGGTTATTTTATTTTCGTTTTTAAAACGAACTAAAGCAAGATGTTAAAGCATACCATTAACACACACATACACACACACACACACACACACACACACACACACACACACACACGGAGCAAATCCCACCATCAGCACCACGCAGGTGCACGATCATTCCAGCAAACCGATAACAATGGACACCATCCTCTCTGTGTGTGCCCAAAACCCAGTCATCTGGCAAAAGAGCTGAGTGGGACACATCATCAAGGGTATTTTTGTTGTTCCAAAGCACAACCACACAATATGGCTAACACACACACAAACGCATGTAGCTCTCACTCACACAGACAGACATGCACACTCAAAAGGACACACATTCACACACTTTTGTTGTGTCTGTAAGCACCCGTATTGCATACACCGACCATTCACAGCCACATACCTGCATGCACACAGTGCACACTCCACTTACCTGTTGTTTACAGAAAAGGAACGCAGGCTCAAGGCTCTGTTAAAACTGTAGGTGTTAATATAATAATTATAAATAATATATATAAAGATACAGATTTTATTCCCTGCTGTAATTTCTTTCTTTTTTTTCCTGTTTTCAGTCCTGTTCAGACATTTCTGGTGTGTACACATTATTATTATTATTTTTTAGATAACAAAATGCCTTTTTATAAATGCACTTAAAATAACATTCAACTCAAATTACACTTCTGATTTGAAACCATCTAACGCAACTGAACAACCCCATGAAAGAATAATTAGACAAAGATCAGTGTGGCATTCATGTGACACTCAAATCACCTTCATGACGCTGCTCTCAACTTTGCTCCACTTTTACACAGGCAACAGGAAACAAAATGGCAAACACCTGACGCTTTCAACCACCAGCTTAAAACTGCTCGAGCAAAAAGTGATAAGAATGAAGTGTCAACATAAAGACATGAAGATCTGGATCGCTTGCTTTAAAAACCAGGCAACAGAATGAATACGGTGCACTGTTTAAGCATTATTAAACTATATGGATATATGGATGTTGCAGTCACTGATGTTCTTTAAGCCAAACATCTCATGGTCTAAAAATCAGTGGGATTAAAACTCTTGTTTGTATTTTGGTTGATTAGAAACCTGAGACTGAAGAAAAAAGAAAGAAAAAAATGTTGGCATGGTAACAAAAGCAGTACTAGCTTTGCTTGTTAAATATAGTACTTTTTTGGCAAGAAAAAAAAAATCCATTTTTAGAAAGCACATCCAAAAGTACAATGACTGCACTTAAGGACTACTTGAGCGTCCTTTCAGTTCCGTCGAATTTGGGAGAGAAAAGGACGAACGTTTTTAGAACTGTTATTCTTATAACTCTTCCATTTACAGTTCTGATTGGCCAGAAGTAAAACTGAGTTTTACTTTTTCAAATCTCACTCATCTAATAATAAAAGACAATTAGACCTATTGTAGCCAGAAACATAAAAGTGTCTCTTTTCTATAGAGCTCAAGGTTTGGGGTTTTTTATTTTCCTAAGTTCCGTTCTGCACTTCTCTGAATTTCTGTGTTTATTCTCTCCCCATACAGCGTAAGAGCAGTTGGGTTGAAGGGCTTTTGAAGCTTTTATTAAGCAAGTATAATTTGAAAAAACATTCTCCAGTAAATCTATGTTTTTTATTCCATCATACAAAATTACCCCTACAATTCTCAATAAGAACAACCTTTCTGAACATACTTGTATATTTGTTGACATGCCTGTTATTATGCTTCATTATCCACCATTATTTCATTATCCAGTTTGTTCCATTCTTGGAACTTACATTAACAGGATCCTTCCTCTCTTCTCCTTCACTCTGCATATCCTAACTTATTTCTCCCTCCAATTACTCTCTTCTCGAGCATCACAAGTATCTCCTTAGCTCCCTGAGGCAATGTACATCTCTATATAATCAACTTAAGTGCTTTGCCGTCTGCCACTGCCCTGCTGCCATGAGGTTTACTGGTCACAGGACCGTACTAAGCTTGTTGTGCAGTCGTCAGAGGCCGAGGCTGGCAGCGACCGAGGATCCAGCTGTGCCTCGTATGCTGCTCCTGGTGGTTACGCCGACTGAGTAGCTAACAAAAGAAAGTAAGAGTTGGGGTTGTGGGCGGGGGTTCTTTTTTTGGTTCAGTAAGTACAGTGTGGCAACAAGAACATTACTTTTAATACTTGTGGCAGAATAGGAGTAGAAATCCTGTGAAGAAAATCTACAAAATGAGTTTGCAGTAATTTTTAATAGTCACTGTGATTATTGATGAAGATGAAATTGCATCTTCTTTTTTTCCCCCTTTCCTTTTATCCAGCTTTCTCAGATATTAGAAGTGGGACAAAATATTGATAGGGTAATATGTCAAACAGTTTGCTCTTTGGATACAATTACTAACACATTAGAGTTAAAAAAAATCTGGGTTTTTATTAAAACATTCAGCCGCTTTGGGCAAATTTCGCCACCAAATTTATTTCAAATCACTACTTTATGACTCCTTGCGGTGAAGCTTATCAAATGAACGAGGGTAGGGTGAACAGAGGAGAAGAAGAAACTTACGGCGGGAAAATGGCAGACAGCAGGGAAAGCAAATCAGCGAGCTAATGGACTGAACGGACGAATTTAAACAGACGCTGCAACGTACCGAACATAAATCCCGTATAATCTGTAAAGTATCACGGGAACACTGAATTGCGAGACCACTTTTGCTGCGTGGAATCAAGACAGTTTCAGATCGTGAGTTACTCCACATATGATTTAAAATGGAATATATTTCGAGGATTAGTTGTTGATCATCTTAACGGGCTTTTTGGTGTTCTTAGACGAAGTCATTAAGTTAACAAAACACACATTTTTCCTTTCTCTGTTTGTTTGTGCGAAGCTGAATGGTGGGCTAATGTGAATGCAGCAGCAAGAGAGGAAACAGGTTATAATCGGGTTTCCTTTTACTGTTAATGTTGCCAAGATACAAAATAATGCCTGCCTGTTACAAAGCACACCCAGATTCCTACTGAACGCAACTGGTCATAGTGCTTCTCCTGGCGCAAAGACGAAAGTCGACGGGGAGAGGTGCAAGCGTGACATTCGTCGGTGTGCCTACACTCACGGTTGCATGTCTTTATCCAGCAAAAATGAACTCTTATCCAAAATGCACAGGAGATGAGCCAAATCCTGCAACGAGGAAGGGAGGGTTGCTAAGGGAAGGATGGGAGGAGGTGATATGGAGCAGAAGAGGAAGATGGATGTCATAAGTGTGGGGGACTGTGTCGGCGAGGCTCGTGCACAGTTCTATCCGAGTGCTAAATGACTGTTACCAAAAAGGTTTTTCCAACTCTTTCTTAAAATACCTTTGCCAGTTGTTGTACACTGTAATCTGACCATTGCCTTTTCCTGTCTTCTCTTCCGTCTGTCCCGCTTTATAGCAAGCATCCTACCCCCTCCTTCCCTGTTTCTGTCTCTGTCTGTCTCTCTCTCGGGGGAAGCTCTGTGACAGTGTGGGGTTTTATTTGTGTAATTTACATCCACCCTGACAGCCTTCTGTGCCCCCCTGCAACCCTTGGCTTTTACTACAGCCAGACCCTTGTAAAACAGCCGGTCTTTGTGATGAGAGAGATGGGGGGAGAGTGGCACTGTCTGAGCTACAATCCAGACAAAGCTGATTGTAAAAACACCACGCGGTCACTTGGTGTCATTTAGCTTCCTCGCCAGCTATTTGCGGGTGTGAGTGTGTGTGCTCGAGTCTCCAAATCTGGATGTTTGTGTGTGTGCCCTCGTGCGTTGCACTAAATAGGACTGGGGAAGTTGCACGATTGGTTTCTAGACCCAGCAAGCTCTAGTATATCCAGGGATCAGTCATTAATCCAGCAGTCATCATGGGCTTGCTGTGTACTTTGCAGGATCGCCCTTGGAGGTTAATGGTCAAACAGAAATCCCATTAATAGTTAGTAGGGACTTCCAACTCACCTGTAGAGGTGAAATCCCTTTGGGGTCAGGTACGTCGCAGAGTTAAGACAGCTAATTTAACACTAAGGAGACGAAAACAACCAACAAGAGTCTTAAAGCGAATCTCAAATGTAAATGGTTAAATTTGGATAACTTTTATCTATTGACAGAAGGAGAAAGAAAGAAAAAAAAAAACATCAAAGAGAGCCAGCACCAATAAAATTCTGAGAGAAAATGCTAACTAGAGCAAGAGAGAGCAATAGGAGAACAAAAGACAGAAGCATGAAAGACTGAGAAAAATAGGTAATGAGGGGAAGAGATCAGTGAGTTGCTGCATCTCAATGAGAGAAAACACACAGATGAAGGCAGGGCGATTTAAAGCAAAGACTAAGGGGGGGGGGGGGGGGGGGAGCAAAAAGAGGCACCACCGAGAATATAAAAAGTAAAGTTGCTTGCTTGCAAGAATCGAAAATGTACTTTATGAAGAACAAGGTCACAGATGAATAAATCAGTGAAAGTGAGCAGCAACCCCAATCCCCCCTCTTTTATTCAGCTGTTTCTCAACCTCACTTGTTGTGATGTATTAAACGAGTGATGAACTCGTGGTGAGCTAACATCGGCACGGGCTGCACGCACAACTACACGCACATGTACTCGCACACGCTGGAACGACAGCAGAGTTTGAGAAGGAGCTTTGGGGAACAATGACCCCCAGTGGCTGCAATGATGCTTTAGAGTAGAGTGGATCAGAGATGTGTGTGTGTGTGTGTGTGTGTGTGTGTGTGTGTGTGTGTGTGTGTGTGTGTGTGTGTGTGTGTGTGTGTGAGAGAGAGAGCTGAGAAGGAGCTCATTAGGAGTGTTTGGCCAGTCAGCCTCTCACAGTTCAGAGCAGCCAAGGATGGTAAACAAGCCCACTTCAGCACCCACTCAGTAATGTCACACACATACACAGACACTCCGCAAGCAGCCTCTGTCTGTACGAGACAGCATTTGAAACGTGAACACAGCTTATTAAAGCTATGAACGCACTAATACATGAAAACTTTGTTTTTATTTGTATTCTGTGAAAAGATAACTCAGACAAAAAGTTATTAGACCCACAGCGAAAAAGGCAGGTTGAGAGCATCCAAGCAGACAGCAAGTAGAAAAGCAAAGACGCAGTTAGCAAACACAAACATGCATCATGTGTCACCTGTGACCTGTGTCATCTGCTTTAATTGAAAACTTTATAAAAGGAGGAACAAAAGGACAGTGGACAAGAGAGGAGATTCCATGCTTTACTTTTTAAACCCACGAGATGTATTATAAACAATCACGCAAAAAGCCATTTGACCGTTCATCAATTATAAAAATCACTGAATTTGCGCTATTAAATCGTTTTTCTACCTCTATAAATAACCAAACACCGGCAAACCACAATGTTTCACATATGCCCGTCCATCCATAAAATCTCAATCAGTGTTAATGTGAAGAATAACTCCCTCCTGTGATGTGGTTTCAGCCACAGTACCAGCAACATCATGACGGAGCGATGAGTCTTCTCAATGAAGGGGACCTGATGTGTTATTTTAATCAACTCGGCCTGCCGGCATTAATTATTCACCACGTTAGTGAAGTGGGACAGCCCGCAGGGTAGAAAGAGGGAGGGATGGGGGGGGGTTCCTTCTTATTAAGGGTTGTGGGGAGGGGAAAAAAATAAAAATGAAAAGAGAAGAATGTGAGAGAAAATGAGAAAGAGGAGATGTTGAAGGAGATTTGTGCTATACCTCCTCCCCTAGATCGTGTTAGCCTAGTATGTGCATGAGTGTGCGCGTGCGTGTGTGTGTAGGTAATAAAGTTGCTTACAGACACAATGGGAGTGTGAATGCGTGTCCTTGTGTGTGTGTGTGTGTGTGTGTGTGTGTGTGTGTGTGTGTGTGTGTGTGTGTGTGTGTGTGTGTAAGTGACAGTGAGAGTGTGTGTATCAAAGGTCAAATCTAATCATGATGCTGCATAATCCAATTCTGAATGGCCAGGCAGGTCAGACCCCGCCTTCATGAAAAGAGGGACCACTGGATTGGTGAAATGTGATTGGTAGGACAGTATGTGGCCTGACGCACGCACGCACGCACGCACGCACGCACGCACGCACGCACGCACGCACGCACGCACGCACACACACACACACACACACCTGACACTCCTACAGTGCCTTCTAGGCTGGGATGAGATGCAAACCGATTGGACCAGATGTGGCACCCATCTAAGGGCCAGTGTGTGTGATAAAAGTCTTAAGTGAGACCACATGAGCGCCTGTCTGAGAGTGAGTATTTTTGCGCCAAAAACACAAGCACCCCATGAGTGAATGCCTGTGTCTAAGCAGCTCTGAGAGCCATTCTCACAGCAGAAACAGAAGGGGGAACAGAGCGCCCCTGCTGACACTCTCAGTGGGCTGACACAGAAAGCTTGTTTGGGGCATTAAATCTTAAAACACACGGACACTGGGGAGGAGATAGGAGAAAGAGAGAAAGAAAGTGAGAGGCTGGATTGAAGGTGGAAGGACGATGATAAAAGAGGAGGAGCCGTGTTAGAAAAGGAAGAGGAGAAGGCTGCATAGCAGCACACTGAGGGGAACTCCTGGGGGGCAGGAAGGATGTTGCAAGGGAAAAGAAAATTCTTTCCTCTCCAATCCACAGGAGGATAGCCCAAGATGCCAGAAAAATGTAGCACGGCACTAAATCAAACCACTTAAATCATCATGTGTTAATGACTCCGTTAACCCACTTCTCCCCCTCCCTCCCTTTTCTTTCCCCTTCACTAAAAGCCTGTACAGAGGCTTTGTCAACCCTAATTCATCCTCTCAGCAGACAGAGACAGACGATGGTGAGAGAATTTCGAGGGAGGCAGATGATTAAGGGCTGCGAACTTTCTCCTGAGATTTCTCTATAAATACATTCTGCCAATCATGCCTCAGTTTGTCGACAATATCACTGTAATGGCATCATTATGTTGCACCCCTGTGTAGCTGTGGACTGACGTGCGTCTCCACTATATGCTACTTAGCATGTACAAGAATGACAGGTACACCTGTATGTGCTCATGTGCGACCCACTATGCACTGTTAGGTTTACCGTCATGTAGCAAGTTCCATGTAGCATAGTAAAAACTTTGTGTTTACTGCAAGAAAAACAATTTAGTCTTGTTAACCGAGTGTTTGTGCTGCTCTTCAACAAAGACTCTTAAAAGTGAGCGAGAATATTGTAATGTAGAGTACAGACTGTACTTCCTGTCAAGACGGGTTTGTTCTTATGACAGCGCACCATCCTTCCACACCTGCTTTGTTTCTGCAACAGAACAAACTGGATGAACAAAAATTTTAGCATTTGGTGTCTACCAAAGAAAATCAATTTTATCCATTTTCCAACTGCTCGACCTGGCACTAGGAAAAATATGCACATAATCTCTAGATTACTTCAATCAGCCACAGCAAACCGGATCCATCATTGGTTGCTTTGTTTTGTGTTTTTTTTTTAGTGGTCTCTCCCTCACTCTGAGAATTCAGCTCTGTAAAAAAGACCACAGCTTTGCTTCCCTTGTTCTTGTTTTGTTGAGTTGAACTAAAGTGAAGAACTGTCCACAGACACTGAAGGTAAATGGTAAATGGCCTGCATTTGTATAGCGCTTTACTAGTCCCTAAGGACCCCAAAGCGCTTTATACTACATTCAGTCATCCACCCATTCACACACACATTCACACACTGGCAATGGCAAGCTACATTGTAGCCACAGCTGCCCTGGGGCGCACTGACAGAGGCGAGGCTGCCGGACACTGGCGCCACCGGGCCCTCTGACCACCACCACTTCTGACTAGTCAGTGCAGTGATGTGAGACCTGACATCATATGGTTTATTTTTAACTAAAGAGCACCAGTGCAGATGTTCCCATTCATGCGTCCAACAGCTTTGTGAGCTGACAAGTTATCACAAAGCCCAAGTCAGGTAACCTATCCACACTTTCCTAACTCTTCTCCAACCTCACCACACGTTATAAGTTGCACACTCTTATGAATTAATAGCATGTTGTCCCCACTTGATTGATTATGTAGGTTTATATTATATTTTGACAAAATGCAGCCACATCAGTGACTGCATTGACCTGCTGTCAATTAGTTTGTAGAGGACTCAGAATCAGTGTTACTATACTCTACTGTAATCACCCTACATTTTTCTGTAATGCAGTAATATAACCCTTTATTATTCCAATTTCAGTAATTACATTAGTTATAATTACGTCGTTACTTGTGTTACAAAGGTTCTTCAGTTATTCTTGCACTACAGTCAGCCTACTTCAGTTCATGTGTGGGAGAAGGCAAATGGCGTGAGTCATCTACAGCGAAGATATGGAGATTACTTTGACTATTATTGCCCAAAGAGATAAATGTGCAATGGTAAAGTGCATCCAGGACAGAAATGACTGCATTATACTGCAAACACAACTTTGTCTCTTTGCACGCATCTGCACAGACAGCGTGCTAACGCAAAGCTAGCCAAGGACCCAAAGTAACATTAAAGCTGCTGCCAGACCCTGAACTTCAGCAGGTAACAAACTGATGAGCAGTCAGGCTTGCAGGCTTTGTTCCTACCTGTTCATGTTTCTTCAGTATAATCACTGTGGAATTGCTTTGATTGCGTTGTCCGCCCTATGTTCATGCATAAACACTAAAAGAAAGATCCCATGCGTGTCTTTGTTGGGATACCTCAACATTGCTCTGAGTACATGTCTGTTAATAGTAGTGGTTTAATGTGTTTCTATTATAGGATGGATGTTTTTCCATGGATTTGGCAGTTTTCTCCTCATAGGTTACACCAGTGCTTCCCAGACCAATGACTTGAGAGCATATTGAACAAATTGACCAGTGAATTTAACAGCTATTCTTCTACTGGCATTATACTTTCCCCATCAAAAGACAAGTTTGTGGCTACATCCTGAATTTAACAGTGATTCAGAACAGAGGGCAAGTTTCTAACTTTAGCTCTCTAACAGTGCAGAACTAAAGGGTTAAAAGCTGTCATAATAATAAAACAATAAGACTGTGAGGAAGGAAAAATAAAAGAGCACATAATCTGTTCCGCTATGTTGTCCTGGAGGGCTCCAACACAAGGACACTCCTAACTGCAGATGTAAACACACAGTCAACACTTAAAACAGCAAGAAAATGCAATCGCAAAAGTCTCCCCGGGCGTTCTGACGCAATAATAAGAGCCTTCAGATGCTAATTACACGCAAAAACATTCATGTCTGCGCTACCTTTTAGCACCTTGTCACCATCCGCTGTTGATCAATCAACACAATGGAAATCATGTTTACTCCACTGGCTTTGCCCTTTGCAAACATGCAAAAATGTGCAATTAGTTTTCAACAGTCTTGAACAGTTTACATAATAAATTCAACAAACATCTTCAGTGGCTCTGCTTTGCCCTGTGAATGTGTTCAAGATGTTAACAGCATAATCATTTAATGATCCCTTTTCCAGAAACGGTTCCAGTCAGTCGGAGTGGTTCTGTATGCAAATAGCGGACAGGATCAGTGTTTCTCTACCCTGTTTTTCTTTTCGCTCCCCGCTTCTTCCCCCCCAGCTCTTTTTACTCTGCCTCTCTCGGCTGAGTGATAAACGCTGTCTGTTGGCCATAAATCCAGGGGGAGTCCTGACAGGCGTCCCAATAAAGCGCTCTATTTTCTCCCTGTTTGGTGGGTTTGTCAGAGGCCCAGAGGAAGTGAGATAACATTAGGAAGAGGGAGAAGAAGAGGAGGTGGGGGTTGGAGGAGGAGATGCAATTTCATCAGTGGCGTACACACACACACACACACACACACACACACACACACACACACACACAAATGCACTCATAAACAGTGGGAACGTCCACATGAAAGGATGAAATACGCTCAGCAACACACAGGCATACTCGAAATGAGTGATCCATGTGCTGAGCGGCCAAAACGCTCAAGCCGCAAGACAGCTGGTGAAAATGGCAGCCTGTAAGAAAAACACATTTTTTGCCTTTTATGTTTCTCACACAAACTTACGCACATAAACAAAGCTAAGACCAAAATTCACAAAATCACAAACCCCAACTGCCTCGCAAAGAAAACAAGAACTCTCACCCCTTCCGTCTGCGGCAAGAGCCTGATGCATTTAGTACGTGCAAGTGTGATGCACTTACGCATCACGCTTGCACTGATTATGTGCATTTCCTCAAAATCTACTAGTAAGATAAATTTATTGAGCCGATATCCAATGGTACAGCCTGGTTACAGCCGCTAAGATCACTGCCTAAAAACAAGCCATTTTAGCTCCTCAACCTTAAAAGCCATTCTTGTTTTTAAGGGCTAGTTAAACAGCAGGTGGGTGGGACTCCCAATCAGACCTGTACACCTCACACTATATTAAGGATAACCGCTCTCACTGACATCATACAGAGCATAGTAAGACACTTCAACTATGCAGATGAGGACACAAGTATTAGCCTCACTATGAAATGTGACATATTCGTTTTTATATTATATTAAATTATTAAAAAGATTATTTTAGAAAAAAAATTACATATAATATTATTAGGCCCCTGAGAAACTGACCTTTTTCTTGAGCCATAGCACAAACCACTGTTGTGCAACGAGCTGCTTTAAGGTCGTAATGCTAAAGTTAAAACTGAGGGCTACCTGCCAATTTACACACAGCATAAAAACTTCAGCAAGGGTTTGAGCTGTCACTTCATCAAGAAATTCAAAGAGAGCCACACAGTACAGAACAAGCCTGGCAGAGGTAGGAAGTGAAAAATTTCAAAGACTCTGGAAAGAAAACTAGTGAGAGACGTGTCTAAAGACCCCAGAACAACTGCCAAGACACCAGTGAATGACTTAGCCAAGTCGGGAATTGTAGTCTCAAAGAAGACTATCATCAGAACCCTGCAGGAATGGACTGCGAGGTTGCAGACCAAAAAAACCCAAAAAACCCTCCTCAGCTTTTGCAGAAGAGATACCTTCAAGCTAGATTGAAGTATGCTAAGGACAACTTGGAGAAGGATGCATAGTGGAAGCCTGTCATTTGTTCAGATGAGAGAAAACTAGACCTCTTTGACCTCAAAGACGTTTGGAGAAAGAAGGGAGAGCTGTACGACTCAAAGAACACTGTCCCCACAGTGAACCATGGTGGTGGGAGTATTATGCTGGGGGATGCTTCAGATCATCTAGAATCGGGAATTTGGTCAAAATGGAAGGAATCATGAAGAAAGAAGGACACGACTCTGAAAGAAAACCTCAAGCACTTGTGTTCGAACACAACGATGTATTTATCTATGAGCACCAGGAGACGCACGAGCTGTACGATTACATTTGAGTTTGAATAAAAACTTCCAGTGGCATGCAACACTGCAAATTTACTGCACAAAGGCCAAGGACAATATTTCACATTTTATCTCATCTACCTGTTTTTTAAATTTGCATCTATCATTCACAACGTTCTCCCTCTGTTGGTCCCCATCGTTATTTTATACAAACACCCCCACTTCCTTAATTCATTCCATCCAACTTTTCACCTATATTTTCACCCCTCTTTCAACTCCATCACTCTCTCACATGCTTAAATTTCACCACTGCTCCATCTCTCCCAGACTCACTGGGCTCCTTCTCCACCTCTTATCTTTTCTTCAATGACTGATAGTCGCGAAGTGCTGTTTTCTAGTGCTCGGGGCTAAGCCTTCACTTACACCACAAGAAATATAACAGCATAAAGTCAGACATGTTGGAGTGTGTGTGTGTGTGTATTTAATCAGCTTGGCGTTAATGAAGAAAAATGGAGAAGGGGACAGACAGAGGCAGGCACAAAATGAGATATGGAGAAAAAGTGGAGGCTGGGAGACAAGAGAAAGCAAGAAAGCCTGGGCTCTTCGGGTTGAGCGTTTCTGCTCTTAAGAGGATTCCCACCTGGTAGCAATTTAGGTTGGGCCTGGTAAAGCAGGCCCTGGAAAGGAAAAAATAATGTCTTTTGGGTTAGTGGTTTCATTTTTCAATCAAATAAATCACGACCTTACAGAAAATAATTTTTGTCTTTTAATGGCCCCCACGGCGTTTGAAGTTTCTCAAGGGGCAGCTAGCTTTGAAGTCTGTGAGAGGAGTGAAATTCCCTCTCTCCTTTCTGTGTGTGTGTGTGTGTGTCTGTGTGTATCCATTGCCTTCTCAAAGTCCTGTAACACAACACTTGAAGTAGTCCTGACAAAGGGCGTCCAATGAAGAAGCCAAAATGTTAGAAACACAAGCAAATTCCTACAAAAGCAAACACTTGTAAAAAGATGAAGACGAGGGAAACTGCTACCCTAATTTAGACCATAAGTAACAAATCTACCTACCAGCGTCTCTAAATGTCACTGATTAGCATGTTACTTAACCAGAAAAAAAAAGGAAGAAAAATATGGGGGAAGAGGTCTGTGAGTAATTCAGATATCTCAATGAATATTCCTGTTCGCGGCCCATTTAGGAGAAGTCTATTAGGCTCCAGTAGAATGGTCCAAATGTGCAAATCTCGGGTGGGAAGTAAAGTAAGAAATGGACAGATGTGCACGTAAAGGTGACACAGGGGAAAACTACGTCAGCTCCTGGGCACACAGTTCAAACAGCCACGCCAATGTGTCGACAGACAGATGACTACCTTCACGATAAAGACTTAAAAATATCGCCCTGAAAACCTTTCCCCCCCCGAAGCTCCGCCACTACTTTCCATGTGTACTTTAAGTCCAAGCGATCTGCTTTTGACATAAAGGCTATTTTTCAAAAGGTTTTAAAGAGACTCCGGCTTTGACGGCACATCTGTCAGGGCTAATGCACTTCAGAAAGACGTTCAAATACTCGCTGTCTTTGCGCCATTCATGTATGAGCGGCCAAGCCCACGGGGACAAAAGAAAGGCAAACTCAAACACACAAAATTAAGAAAAGGTGTGGACGTTTCCCGGACTTAATCAAATGCTAAAACACACTCACTTGTCTTGCACACGCCCGTGGGAACATCAGTTAGTGTATTATTTAAAGCAACATAATTCCCCAGGTCAAACCAGCTCACTCACTGTGTACTCTCTGTGTACACGGCTTGATTAGCATGTCCTATTTTTTTTTTCTTTAAAGACAGTTGCTGTGAAAGGTTTGCAACAGTCAGGGGGAAAAAAAGGAGAAAAGGAATCTGATGCTTGAGAAAGAAGACGCTGGGAAAGACGGACAAACAAAAGCAAACCGGGGAGGGAAAACAAATCCCGCAAAAGTTTACAACGATGAAAGGGAGCGACATGAAAGCCTGCTCCAAGGGTGGGGGGGAGAAAAGGAGATAAAGCGAGAGGTGGTGCTGAGAGACAGAGTGATTTTGGCCTGACATGAAGTGCTTACAGGAAATAGTTCTGTTTGATGAGTAAATATTGAATCAGCAAAAACCCATCTGTGGCACAACCTGATCTCTCCGTCACTCCGTTTCAGGCTTTCTCCGTGTTTACAGTAAACAGAGTCATACCTACATTCCAATCACAAGTTCATAAACAGCTGATGTAACTAAAACTGCATCTGCACCGCTGTACAGGCGTCTGAGAAACTGAAACACAGCGGCTCAGTTTATAGGGGTTTGGAGAATGAGGAAGCTAAACGTTTGTCTACATGGGGATACTTTCTCATTGCAGATCGTGCACCACCTGTATATTGCTGGAGGTATGTGAAAGAGTCGGTGGGCATCTGTGGAAAGCGTGAATCTGCTCCTGATTCTTGGTGAAGTCTGGGCCTGCTGTGATTTAAGATGCCTGCAGGGAGCCTTCACTACCTTCATTCGCTCTCTCCCTCTAACCATCTTTCTCTTTAGCCCTCGAGCTTTCTTTCAAAGAATCTATTAGAGGCATCTTCAGGTCAAAGAGCAAGGTCTTGGGCTCCAGGTATATAGTGTCACTCTAAATCTTTATCTTTGAGTATTGGCCCCCTCTCTTTGAGAAGTGCTGCTTTAGATATTCATAGTTGATACTGAATGGATAAATCATATGTGAAGGATCATAGTGTTTTTGTCTTGAATTTATTTCTCTTTGTTGTGATCCTGCAGACGATGACCAACACAGGCCAAAAGAAGAATGCATAAAGTGGAATATCCATAACTTTAAATTTGTACTTTATAGATCTAACACATCCTAAAATGTTTTTTTTATAAGACATATGCTACAACCACAGGCTGATATATCATATTAGCCAATTATACATATATAGAAAACACATCAATAGAATTAAAAATTATTATTTGTATAGGACTTTTGAAAACAGAGTTACAACTTCAGAATATGAATATAGCCACAAATTATGTCGTTATTTATGTGTCCGTATGTTTGAAAATGTATACTTGTACATGTTTGAACACGCAAGATGATTCTTTACAAGCAAATGGTTGTAAACTACGGCCCAAAACACAGGGGAGAAGATTAAGAGTTAAGCTAACCTATAATAGCTTAATGTGTTTTCAGCAGTCGTTTAAAACAAATCAGAGATCTCACAGGCCATACCAAAGTTTGGGTGCTATAGCTTCAAAAACATGATTGCCTCTGGGACATTTTGAAGACCCTGGTTAGAAGACCAGAGAAGCCGGCTGCAGTGATGACGTCTCAGAATCTCTGCTTTATAAGCGAGGGCTTGTCCGTGTGGAGATTTATATGTTAATAATTGGATTTTAAAGTAAATTCCGAAGGGAGAAGTGAGTTATACGGTGGATGTTTACTAAAAGTCTATGCATCTTTGCTTCTATCTTTACACCACATCATATGCTTTAAGGCGGGTGGAAAGCATTTTACTTGTGAACACATGACCAACCGCTGTGTGATGAGACAAAAACACTTCTACAAACATAAAACAGGCTGATCACTGTTGAACTACAGCCTGCTTGGCATCTAATGCTCAGATGAGTATTTCAGATGACAAACCATAATCTTCCCTGATTGCATTGCTGTGGGACATAGTTTCTCTGTTTCAGATTTTTCTTCAGCACACAGTATACACAAACCAAGCAGCTGATTAAAAGACTTGGCTGCTTTTGTGTAATTTTGTGGTGTTGGTGCTTGGTCAAGATGTGTATTGTGCAAGCTTAAACAACTAAAAGAGACAAGATCCATAAAACCGTGTGCCACCAAACATCCCTGTTTGCAAGAATTAGAAGATTAAAAGAAAAAGAAGTGCTACAATCCATCCAAACTGATACCTGATATTTTTAACTTGGCAGTAACTGATCATTGTGACTGCTGTGGAAGTCCATCAAATCAAACTGCACTGAAAACCCTGCACAGTCTAATCCACTCAGTGCTCTGCATGTCGGGTTGACTGGTGTCCCTGTGTTGCATGTTTTATAGTTGCCGGTTCATGTTTTGTGGCATTGCTCAGAATAATTAGGTTATGGCAGTGAGAGTTATTGTGCAAAACAGGCTTCTGTTACAATCCTGGCAGACAATTTTGTGGCTGGTATGACTGTGAGACTGAGCGAACATCTGTTTGTTGCACGAGATCAAATTAAGGGACTAATCAAGGCATAATGCACACCAGTTGTTTAGAAGGCCATTTCAAAGCGGTGTCACTAATCACATCCTCTCCGTCCGCTTAGCGCACTCGCATAATGTCTCTGTGAAATGAAGGAAGACTGGACCACGATGATAAAAGGAGTGTGAGGCCTGAAAGGGCTGTCAAACGCCAGGGCAAGTTTCAGGTGCCTCGTAGCACTAATCACAGGCTACCTGCTGAACAGCTGTTTTCTATGGATGAAAAGAAAACGACGCAGGGAATGAAAAGAGAGATCAGAGAGATGAAAAATGAAGGCAAAAGAGCGAGAGGTAAAAGGAAAATGAGAACGAAAAATGGAGCATTGAGACCACAGCACAAAAATGTATGGCCCATCACAACATAATTTGCAGGTTTAGAAGTAATTTGCACTGTCTTATATAACGAGTTACAATATAAACCCATTAGTTGGGTTAGACGACGCTTAAATATCTGTGTGACTGAACATCTTCTGTTTGAATTAGATATAAATTGCTTGATCAGTAAAAAAAAAAAAAGATTGCTCAGTGTTAAACTAACTTAAAGAATTTGATTTAATATCATATTCAAAAGAAGAAGCACTCCTCAGCTCTTTGCTGTGAGTTCAACGATGGGGCGGTCGTGGCTCAAGAGTTCGCCTTGTAATCGGAAGGTTGCCGGTTCGAGCCCCGGCTTGGACAGTCTCGGTCGTTGTGTCCTTGGGTAACACACTTCACCCGTTGCCTACTGGTGGTGGTCAGAGGGCCCGGTGGCGCCAGTGTCCGGCAGCCTCGCCTCCGTCAGTGCGCCCCAGGGTCGCTGTGGTTACAATGTAGCTTGCCATCACCAGTGTGTGAATGTGTGTGTGGATGACTGGATATGTAAAGCGCTTTGGGGTCCTTAGGGACTAGTAAAGCACTATATAAATCCAGGCCATTTACCATTTACCAAACAGGGAGAACAAAAAGGGCCAAATATAAGACAACCTTTAATTTTACTGGATAACCTGCAGACCCCGAAGGATTTATGAATTCACACCCAACATCTGTGCCTCATGCAGCTGGAATTTATTTCTGTAAGAGAGATTTGTTGATTTTAATATTGCATGTGCTGATCGCTGATTTTAATCCCGTCTGGAGCACATATGCTTGTGTTTCTTTCCCCTCTATACACCAGCAATAATTACAGTCCTGAATATCTGCTTCTTTTCCTAACACAGGGCTTAAAGACACAGGGTGTGGTATGTGGTAAACACTGTAAAAGGTACTGTGCAATTTAATTTTAATAACATATAACCTGTGATTTATTGTTACTATTAGAAATGACACCAGGTCATAATGTTCTCTGTTTAAAAAAAAAAAAAGAGCTGCAGTCACAGCTTGACAACTTTTACCTTGCGTTCCTATTCCAGTATCTGACTCCAGAAAAGGGGTTGCGATCTATAAGTCAAAGTCATTTTTTAAAAAGGACATAACTGGAAAAACAAGCTGCTGGCACCCCAGGAGGACACGGAAGGTCGAGAGATCATTAAGCATGCGTTTCCACAAACCTCTGGAATGCTAATGAGTATCTAAAGACAGCACAATTCATTCTGCATTAGCCAACCCGTGGTACACTTAGGACTGTAATGTGCTAATGTTGTCACAAGTGCATTATCTTTCCACTCTGAAGAGGTTATGTGTTAATGCTAGCAGACAGCCATGAGGTTAAGTGTGGCCAGAGGCCCCTTAGAGAAGTGCCAAGAGAGAGCTGGTGGCCCCATGAGCTCTGGGCGAACAGAGCTCTCTTAGCCCCTCTCCACAACACAGTTAGCCATTGTGCCAGGCTGAAAAAGCGCATTAGCTGCTGAGAAAAGGGCTTTCCCCTCTGAAACCCTCTTGGACAACAAGCAAAAGCCCTGCTTGATAATTCAATCACTTTCTGAGCGGTGCGGGGCAGACCTGCACAACCTCTCGCCACCTTTCCTTGCCACTCTCCTTTTCTTCCCTCTCTCGTCTCCTCTATTAGGTAACTGTCCTATATTTTACAGATGCCGTCATTCCTACCGCTTATGAAAGGACAATAGAGGAATGATGCCTGTGAGAGAGAGAGTCGTTGACATTTGAATGTATGCAGCAGTGTGAATTATGGCTGTGCGCTATGCGTTTTGCAAAAAGGGCATAAGAAGATAGAGATATATGTGTGCGCATGTGTGGAAAGGGTGGGGAGGAGAGATAAAAGGAAAGAGAAGGGGGTCATTGAAAGAGTAGGTTGAGGGAAAGGATAGAAGAATAGAGAGAAAAAGGACGGAGGGGAAAAAAGAGGGACTTCTTATCTCTTTACCCTTGTCTTGACTTCCTTCATGGGCCTTTGAAGAGAGCAGAAATAAAGATCCTTGCACTAAAGCATCACAGAGAGATTTAGATTATGCCAGTGTTTACCCAACTGAGTGCTGCATGACTGCTGGCGACAGCCTGCTGGTTTTGAAGTTGTTATGGCCCTACTACAGCTACTCAAAATATAACACTCGTGCTGCAGAGGAGGGGGGTTCTCCCTGCTTGTGTCACTGTATGCGTATGTGGATCTGCATGCATGAGTGCATGAATGCGGCAACTGGAGCGAATGTTTATGAGAGATAGCATGTGTCCTTGTATCCTAACACTGTATGCAATCCATGTGTGTTTGTCTGTGTGTGCAGCACTGGGAAAATGGAGCCATCCATCGGATTACTGGTAGACAGCTCTTTGAAAAGAAGGGCCTGTATTTGCATAAGCAACCGTGGAAGAGAAAAACCTGTAGAAAGAAAGACAGAATAAGAGAGCAAGCAAAAGAAAAAGGAAGGAGAGAGGACAAGAAAATAAAAAGAAGGGGGGGAGCTTGGGGAGTGGACCGCACTTGCCAAGCTACTCGGGGATAAATCCTGTGGTTAGGATCAAGTATTGTGGGCAGGGATTTGGCCCCAGGTCCCCTCAAAGCAAATGGAAAATAACAGCCTGCGAGTAAATAGGTGGCATGGTAATGATAGCTCTGTCAAGTCCTAAGGTGGAGAAAAGGAGGGTGGGAAGAAAGGGGGATAGGAGTAAAAATGTGGTGAATGAAGAGGAGGGTGGAGTGCAGGTATGAAGAAAGAAAAGGGAGTGCAGAAAGGTGTAATGGAAGGAGGGGAGAGAAATGTTGAAGAGGGGTTTGAAAGACGACGAGCAGGAGCCAGAAAAAAAAAAAAAAAAAAAAAAAAAAAGAACGGGGGTGGGGGGAGCGAGGAAGGACGAACACATGGAAAGGCAAGCGCACTAACAGCGAGGGTGATGGGTTTCCTAGTGCGTACCCGTTGGCTAAACTCGCAGGTGTTCTGGTGCACGATGGTTGTACAAGACAAGGTTGCTGCCAAAAGTATGTGTGCCTGTGGCTCTTACTCCTAGCACACGTGCAAGCTAGCAACACTGATTTCCTGCCTTTCATATTTTTCCTTTTTAGACAGAAATAAAACAAAACAAACTCCACTTGCTCCTTTTTGCCCTTTATTTCCCTCCTAAAATGGGCACTCTTTTGTTGCACTCCTGTCCTTGCAATCCTAATGAACAAAGCCCAGAAGCTCATTTTGATACACACAATAAGGAGGCCACTCTCATTCGGTGAATTCCCTAACACACGATCATATACAGAAACATCAGTAGTAGATTATGGCAGCTGCCAATAAAAGCCATTGATATTTTTGATCTTGTGCATGCTCTTGATACTAGGATAGGCCTATAACGCCTCATTGAACCTATATTTAGATGCCATTGATCACTAATTTATCATACGTTACAAGGTAGCACAAAGTTTGTTATACATTAAATGTGTTGTTACTCAACAAAAGCAAAGTGAAAATGGCTTTTTTTCTTTAAAAAAAAAAAAAAAAGTAATATTAATAACCCATAAAGCCCGCTGAATTAGTCTAACTACTCCCAAAGTACCTTCAGAGACTATTGCTTCTTTGAAAACTTAAGAATAGGATAGTCCTTGTGCTCATTTTTCAACCTCCAAGTGTTGAGCAGTTAATTAACAAGGTCATTAAGCTGGGGTGAACAAGTGCTTTGCTGACATGCTGGATGTGTTTTACACACCATGTTTAATAAGCCCGCGTCTCCACCGTCAGAGTATTGGCACCCCTCAAATGACTTTCCAATAATGACAAGCAGCTCTCCAGAGGTACTGCTTCTATGTAAGAGTCTTTGTGTGTGTCTATCCGAAGGAGCTAAATAGCTGGCACCTGGTAACCTGATAGAAAAGGTGATTCTCACTGTCATTACACTTATCCCTTCCACACAAGCTGTGTGTGTGTGAAAGTGTGTGCTTGTGTGCGTTTGTGTTTGCCACCCATGGAGTGCACTGACACGGCCCTCTGATTCCTGCAGACCACCATCGCAGAGAGGAACCACCTGTCTGTCCCAGAAACCAACACACACAGCCCAGTATTACCATATCCATATTTGCTCGTGGTTTGTACATTCCGCAACGGGCTGCTTAATGGGATGGGTAAAACACACACACACACACACACACACACATATAACCTTCCTTGAGGTCTGAAAATATCCTTTAGTATTTCTCCTACTGGCCCCAAAGTACATTCATAAATGCCATTTCACCCTCTAATAAGTCAAACGAGATGGTGCTGGTGCGGGTTAGCCATCCTAGGAAATGCTCCTGTACCAAGCAATTACTGTGGCTGCTGAAACAAGAGAGCTCTGTGGGGAAAAGCCAATTAGTCCATCGCGGCAGCAGGTAGGAAGCTGGCTCCATTCATTATGATCACTCATAACACTGCGCTAATGTAATAGTACAGTGTTAGTGAGCTTGGTGACAGACAGCAGAAGGCTTAAATGATAATGACGGGATCGATAGTTGCAGGTGTTAATGCCGGTGTTAATGATACTTCCATATTCATACAGGCCTGCAGTGAGAGGAATTTAATCAAAAACACTAATGAGAGGTGTGCTGTATGTGCCTATGTTTGAGCGTGCATGTAATGAGCACATACTGTTCAATACAGCAACGTGCAAGTTCCTGGTTGCGTGACTGGGATCAATCCATAGTCATAATATTCCGTTAACTAATAAAGCTGCAGGCTATAAATGTATTATCAATATCTGAAACTGATCTGCTCCAGTGCGTAACCTAACCTGATGATTTTCAGATAATGTGATGTGAAGACGTAACCCAGGAGGCAGGATCTGAAGACAGAGGGAGAGAGAGATGAGCTGTAAGCTGAGATTAACCCTCCTGCTGTGCTTGGTCCAAATAATTGGCCTGTTGTGGTTTACTAAAAAAAAAAACCACAACAGACCAGAGCTGACTGGCAGAGTTAGCCTCCCCTTTCTCAGTGATGTCCGACTCTGAGGAAGGGGAGGCGGAGGAGTGTGAAGAGAGGGAGGAAAGCAGAAAGAAAAGACAGAATTTTTTTTTTTAAGCGAAAGTACTCGAAAAGCTTTTGATTGTAAATGATTTCCGCTTTAAACCATATGCCAAGTCCTGGATTCATGACTGTTTATTCACCATTATTCATTTCAAGAATTTCTAATGACGGTCTTTTACATCAGCGATTAGAGTGCAATTGAACAAAAAGAAAAATGCAGGTGTTTCTGGACCAAAAACACATTAAGGATGCAAACAGGTGGTAGCAATCAGCTTCTCGTCACACTGTGTTCTTCTACAAATATTGACTCATAAATACTTTGGGAAACAAAACATTGCAGAGTGATATTAATCAGCTGCTTATCCAGTGAGTTTCTCAGAAAGACTCTAACTGCAGGATCTTTCGACTACAGCTGACGACGACAATCCTTGCTCTTCTGCAAGGATTACCATCTACTTCATTTGCTCCAGTTTGTAGATAGAGTGGCAGAACATTTCCAAAAAGGTCTTCAGAGCAGAGCTAGAACTGCCGCCAGCCTGCTGTTCATAAATGTTGCAATTGGTCTAGACCACCAGTAGGGCTCCTCTTTGGAGAGTTAACTGAATGACATGTCTTGGTTAGGAAACAAGATGAGAAAGGAGGCCAGGGCTAGCCGGTTCAGTCAGTCCATTTCAATACCAAGCGCAGAAAATAAGCATGCTTTCTTTCAGCATTCAATATTACCACAATGTCGCAAACGTTAATAATTCAGTTTGTGTGTTTGATTTAAATCAAGGGACAATCTGACCCTATGTGTGGAAAATAATGCACGAGGATTCAAATAATAATGTTATAAAATATGCTAATTATTTGCCACAAAGGTGATAAGAACAGCAGCTAAGCATTTGCACTAATAAAAAAAATCCCTGCACCCCAAAGTCATGTCTGTGGACGATCTAGAAACAAGCTAATCATCAGATATGATTTTCATTCTGTTTACAGCTGTCGTTCATTCCCAGCTGCGAACATAATGAAGCTATAAAACATAACTGAGCTCTGTGTTAACAACTACAAAGCTTGACCTTGAAAATTTTAACAAGGTCAAAGCTATTCATCTGGCCAGCTGTAAGCAACTTTCCAGTTAAAAGGGGGAAAAAGCACATTATTTGCTCAAACATGTATGAGTGTAAACATACATGCGTGTAATTATTAGCATTTAGGTGAAGAGTTTCTAAATCCCTCCTCTCCTCCTGCATTCAAGCTCCAAATACTCTCGCCGTCTTCCTCAGCAACCCCTCTTCTTTCCTCAGTGCTCAGTACTGAATGGGAGCTTAGCTGGTGTGTGTGTGTGTGTGTGTGTGTGTGTGTGTGTGTGTGTGTGTGTGTGTGTGTGTGTGTGTGTGTTTGTTGATGTTTATGTGTGCTACGCGAGTGTGTGCGTGGGTGAGGAAGGAAGGAAAGGAAAAAGAAAGAAAAAGAACAAGGGGGAGAGCAATGATCTGCCAGAGAGCTAGATGAGGAGGAGGAAAGAGAAAAAGGGGGTGAAGGTGGTGTGCGAGTGTATGGAAGGAGGTGCGCGTTTCTGCTGCTCCGTGCGTGAGCATGTGTGAATTATGCCTGCAGTTATCTACATGCGTGGCAGAGCACGAGTGAGAAAGTGAGCCAGCATGAAGGGCAAAGATTGTGTTTATGTTGTCCGTGTGTGCATGTGCGAATGTGTACTCATGCACGTCAGGAAACTGTGGTGTCCCTGGCTCTCCAGTGTTTACTGACAGGAAATGTTTGTCCAGGCAAAACGGAAGAAATCTTGCCGCCCCACATGGCAAACACTGGGACAAGGGATACACACGCGGACGTGCATAGACGCACATGCAGGAATGTACACACGCACGCACGCTTGCAAAGAGCGTTTTAAAAAAAAAAAAAGAAAAGAAAAAAAAGAGGAATCTGACGAGCGCTCCAGTTTATGTGGTGAGGTGTGGTATCTGGTATTGGGGAAGTGGGAGTGACTGGGCTGGGCACGGCCTGTTCTTTACTTCCCTCCACCCTGACTGCCAACACAAGCTCCAGCAGATAGAAAGTCAATACGCTGACCCCCTCTGAACCTGTGCGAGTGAGCACAGGGTTTGACAGCTTTGTCCACACTAATGCACACAAACTGACCGACTTCATTGCTTCAGTTATTGTTTCTGTTGCTCCCTCTACGTTAGCACATTAAGAGATTGTCCAAGCGCATTACTGTTCTGTAAACAGTGGTGGTGGTCCATTTACCATACATATCTATTACCTTTGTAATTCCACCAACCTATAACCATCTATAATTCACAATATTGTGATCTGTAGTTGCAAGTTACTTTGCAGATTAAGTATACAAACTGTACAGAGTGCATAAATCTGACTTTCTTAAGATAAATGATAAATCTGTCAAACCACTGCAGTCATTTCAACCTTTACTGGAGATTAGCATAACTGAAGAACAACAACACTGTGAGACTCTGAAAGCTGCCAGCTCTCCCTGTACTTTGTTTTATTTCAGCGTATTTGTCTTAGACTGAAGGTCGAAATACTTCAGTATGCTCTGAGAAAATTCTTTGGATGACCTTTGAAAAATGTGATGTATTCTTAAAGATTAAATGACACAATGGCTGCCCAATGATATATGGTGACTGATTCTAGCATTTTTCAATCTTCATTTTCAGTCTTCTTTCACATTGTATTGAAAGTTCAGTCACAGCTAACCTTTGCGTTCCAATTTTTACCCAAAAAAACAAACAATTTCTTCCTGCAGTTATACGCCAGCATCTTTGGCTAGAGGCTATCCTATCTGTCACAGGGTGAAAGATGGGATAAACCCTGGACCCGTCTATCAGAGGGCATTCACACCTATTGCCAAATTAGAACTAGCTTTCAATATAATATAACAGCAGATTTGAATGCAGGACCTTCATCCTATCAGTGCCAATCACAGCACCACCATAATGTGGTGAAACTAAGGAGAAACCTCTGAATGCCAGAAAAGCCTGCACGCACATATGGACACATGCACAAATATCTTATCCTAACTGACACCCACAAACCGCTAACTAACCCACCAACACTGTTCCCCCTGACTGAGCCTGACTGAGTCCAAATACTGAATCCAAAGCTGTGGAAAAAACAGCTATAACATAACATAACTAGTTTGGAGAAAAAAAAAATGATGAAGATTGTAAAATCTTCAACATTAGAAGTTCTATTTCCTACCACTGTTCACAATTAACCATATTTCCCATTCCATTTTCTGAATTAATAAACCACTAACACTTTAATTTACTTCTGAACAAGTACTTTTTCCACCAAGTCCTACTTTAATAAGCAACACTGCCAGTTCGCTCTGAAGCTTTTGATGGATTGAATAAAGAAGTTATAAGAAGAACGCTGTCTGCGGCAGTATTTCCGAGATTTACTTTCGGAACACTTGCCAAATGTGTGTTCCCCAAATGAACAATGCTCCTTTCTGGCTGTCCTGCCTCATTTCCTTGTGATCTATGTTGACGTTGCAATGCGTGTGTGTGGGTTTGTAAATTAAGGACAGCGCTGGAGGCGACATGGGCATGTGGGTGTGTGTGTGTGTCTGTTTACCAACACACACTTACACACACACACTTACACACACACACACACACACACCTTTCAAACAAGAATGATCTAAACAGGACGAGATGAAAGTGTTTTTTACCAGCATACGAGTATGTACGCAAATACACACAGCAGGCGAGCTGTACCGGAAACTGTGAGCCACAGCGGCGCAGAGAAACCAGGACACACGCACAAAGGAAAGTAAATCTCCATACCTCCTGTCACTCAAAACCTGCACAACAGCCAGAGCATCAAACACTTCCACATGCAAAATGCGAACCAACGCAGAGAAAACTGAAAAGTTGCTCAAACTCTACTCACTGGCTGGTGAGGGGGTGCTGTATCCACTGAGAGGCAGTCCCGGCAGGGCTGGAGGCGACAGGCTCCCCAACATGTGGGGGAAGAAGTAGGAGTAGGTGGGCACGGGGAAGCCGTTGAGGTGGGGGCCCGGCACCGGGTTGCCCTTCCCAGCCATGATGGCTCAGTCCACCTACAAGTCACGAAAAGACCTCACTGGGGTAAAGAAAAAACCCTCACTGAGAGGCAACAGCGCCACAGTCAGGAGTCAGTATGGATTCCTGTAAGGATTTAATCCCCCATAAGGATGCTGGGTAAGAAGATATTCCAACAGGCAAAGTTTGCAAAAAAAAGAAAAAAGAAAATATCTCCTTAAGGTTCACAAGGTTGCCCTGAAAATGGCCGCAAAATCCTATTGGGTTTAGCGAATGTATGTGGGTGAGTGTGTCTGTGTGTGTGTTAAGGGCTGAGTTACTAAGGACACAAAAGATAAAAAAAGAAAAATGGGGCCGAAGTGTAAAGGAGGAATGTGGAGCGTTTTATCCTTCCTTTCTCTGGGATTGTGAAACGGTCTTATTTGCAAGAGGCGTTGGGAAGTAACGCGGCCATTCCTTATCTCGAAGATGAAGGCAGAGAAAGACAGGAGGCAAGTTGAGTCAAGAAGAGGTGCACTTTGATGGCAACAGTCAGGAGCGGCAATGGCGGTGATGGGGGTGCTAGTGGTTGTGATGCTTTCACGGGGACGTCATTCCACTCTTCAACTGCAGAGCGCTCCTAGGAAAAGTGCAGATCACATGATGCCAGGAGAAAGCTCTTCTCCCTGAATGGGCCCCCTGTTCGCAGTTGCAGAGCCTCTGTCTAAGAAAAAAGAAAAGAAAAGGAGAGAGAGAGAGAAAAGGAGATCATTTAGTGCTTCAGTGGCAAGGTAAAGAGATCACTTCCCTTTGTACTTAAGTGTTTGAGCAAAACAGTGCTTTTCTTTTGACACTAATTAATGGTAATGTCTCATCTGAAACGTTACAAAAACACCCCATCCGCCTTAATTATCTAATGGAGTGTTAAAATTGCGATGCGAGCAGTGGGTGTGTGATGTCTCCTCTCAGCTTTGTGCGCTCACACACTCGCTCATTAACAGTGACAGAGTACAAATACTGTGGGAGGCGAGCCAAAACATAAATGAAGAGAGCGCCGCAAAAGAAAACTTTGCTAATTACACCAGTTGCAGAAGCCAGAGGTGAGACCCAAGGCGGCATTTCTGGGAACCGCTCGAGACTCCTGCTGCAGAGTTCGCTTCCAAATTACGAGCGAGACGTGAACAAACAGACCTGTAATCACCACGGAAAGCGTGAGCAGGCAAGAGCGCGCTGACATCTACACACCCGGAGAACAATTATCATAGAATGGTACATTAGCATCACAATATACACAGGGATATGAGAAAAGCCATTTATCCCAAACAGCTCATCATAAAATGAGCAAACTTTTTTTTGTTTTGTTTTTTTAAGCCATAATGACCTTTTTATGAGTCAGTGGATGTGATGCGGAGCAGTAAAACAACTCGAACCACACAGATGCCTCACAGAAAGAAAAGAAGCATGTGGAATGTGTCTTTGCATGAAGCAGGAATGTAGCACTCTAGCATGAATTACACCGCGACATCATGGATGAACTCCTGTAAAGAGAGAAGGGTTAAGTCAGACGTGTTCGTGTGCCTGTTTCCACTTGTGTGGTGTACAGAAAGCGCTGGGATATATGACAGGAGAGGCATGCACAGATGTACAGATTAATAACAAATTTAGGAAAGGGGGGGGGACGACATAATGAGGTGAAAAAATAGACCATATAACTTTGGTATAGATAACTCTGATGTTACTTGTCATGTTCCCCCACTGTCTGTATCATCATCATCATCATACTACATTTGATCTTAGTGCCATTTAGATGGCGATTGATTCAACTATTTACTTCAAATAAAAGTGCTGTTTCTTCTTCTGTGTATTTGTATACAACGTAGTTGGTTTGTGAACATGAACAGTTACACGAACGTTTTAAACACTCAACAGGGGGTTTAAGTTTTAAGAATTGGAAAGTTTTTATTTAGTAGTTCTTTTCTCTTAACATATTTAGTCACGTGATTCTTTGATTTTTACAAACATATGTGAGTTTATTCACTACAGACTACATGGCCTTGGACTTCCTTTAAGCTGCCTTATTTTCATATGCTTATTGCCAAAGTGCTATGCAGTCATTCTGTCACAATGAGCTGGTGTGTATGGTGGTCAGGAGATGAGCACATGAGAGCCTGAAAGCCTTTACAGCCCATGGGAGCTAGGTATAGTTTTATTTGCTTTTAAAGCCCCTGTTGACCTAAAAAAAATAGTTAAGAGTCACATAGTAACAATCTCCATCAGGATATTGCATCTGGTTCAGACTACAACACAACAATACGCATTACGAAACACTGGCTTGATACATTCTGCATTGAACCTTGCTGCAATCGCGTAAAATGCAACAGCATTGCTGAAAGTGCACACTGAAGTGATGCAATGCCATATATTTTTTTAATCTAATAAACTAAGGAGGCCACAAACGTTGAACCGATACTTTAAATGAGGAACTGCAACTCACCGGGACAATGGGAGACCCATAGACTGGAAATGGGCCACTTCATTCACCATTATCATTACACTGCCTCATATGGGTGCCATAAAAAGTCATACTAAATGATAAGCAGGACCTCATGTTACTGTTCACCTGCACCGACTCTGTTGTGCATTTCCTTTTTGCTGATGTTACAGTAAATAAACATGGCTGCAGAATGACTGGCTTTGGTTACATTTCGTCAGGGATAATAACAGCGTAGGCTGAGCTAAAGGCAGCCAAAGCTTCTGCTCACTTGTGTTTTGATTCATAGTTAGGTTGGACTGTTTAGAGAATGTAAACTGCCAACAACAGAAAGCATCCTACTCTCAAAATTGGGAATAAAGTTCAGGTCAGGAAACTACAAAACAGCCAGCTCATATGTGACATATCTAACCATACAAGTCACACAATACATACAACCAGTGAATTTTGTTGTCTTTGTTACTTAACAACCCCTAATAACAATAATCTAAATCCCCGTATTTGCTAATCCCAAAAACAATTTACATGTTGCGCTGTTTGTGAGCATTGGAGCGTTTCCTGAACGAAGCCCACATGTCTGATGCTGAGAGCTAAAGAAAAGCATTTTCTGATGCATGTAAACAAAGACTGATTGTCGCAGCTGAAGCGTTTCAAAGGCATTATACAATCAGTCATTTTTCCACTCATCCGTGCATACTTGCAAGCGTCAACAGTTGGAGGCAGAACGTAGCTGACTACCTGGGTAATCCCCTCTGCCAGGACAGAACAATCACAGGGAAAAGAGATCAAACAAACACACACACACACCACTACATGAGGAACTGAGACTCACCTGAAAACCTGTCTAATCTGCTGTGAGAGGTGCACATACCACAGTCAGGTAAAGCTGTCGACATACATATCACAACTCTCGCAAACAGCTGTGAGCTCTGTGTTTGCAGTGGCTAGCATGTTAAATAACACACACTTCATCTTAAAACATCTGAATACGAGCATATATTCTCTCCACTTCACCCAATCTGATCTCCTCCACCCCTCTGTCAGGCAGCTCTTGAATCTCTGTGGCAGGTGGGTTAGGCAGTGATTTATGTGCATGATATGCCTAACACAGAGAGGTCATCGATATGATGAAGATAGAAGGGGAACAGTCGTGTGCCTAATGCTGTACAGTTTCTGCTCTTTTATTGTGTATTTGCTCAAGATCTCAGACTGAAACCAAATTTTTCTGTATGGCACATAAAAAAATTAACTCACCCATCTGCTACATTAATACAGCAGAAATGTGGACAGATGTGGAATAAAAACAGTTATGGACAGAGTGCAAAAGTCTAACATCAAACAGTAATGCAATAGCAAAGCCAAGACAAATCCACAGAGACTGTGGGCCTAGAGCTCAGCCCATTAATGTACATCTTCTTAAAGATTTTCTAAGATTTCCTCGCCCATATCTGCCAAACTCATTTTAAAATGCTCAAACGCGCACAGGCAAGATCTAGCATGGAGGCCAGCTCCAGGGGGAATGTACAGTATGTGATCACTTACAGTAGAAGGAAAAATAAACAAACATTCTGGGTCACTTGGTCTTAACTATGTTTGGCATGTAGCAGGCAGAGGGAAGAAAGGGTTAGAGGTCATGAGAGAATGTAATTGGATGTGTTGGAAAACACTGAATTAATCAGAAAAGCCAGCAAATGGCAGCACGAGGTCCGGGCGGACAGCGAACACAGAGACGCAACCAAGGGAGATGGTCAATGCGAATACATGACGTATAGTGAGATTCTGTTGAGTGGATAAACATAGATGTATTCAAGTTCAAGGAGTTCAGAGTTAGAGCGTAACACAGACACCATTTTTTTGTTTCCTTTCTTTTTTTACCCCAAGACTTAGCACATGGACACAGCAAAGATACCAGTGAGTTTAGTGAAGATAGGCCACATGTTATGATAATGCCACACAAAGCATAATTATAAAGGATCAACCCATCTTAGAACAAACCTGTGATTACCGCAAGTGCTCTTTTAACTAAATTCTAAACGTATGCAGTGCATTGTGGGGATTTTACCAGTCATAGAAAGAACAGGTTACAAAAGCAAATACTCTACAGCCATAAACACTGCATCAGCTCAATTACTCGCAACAACACCTGCTACCTTCTGAACACTTTGCTGCATGCATGTCAGTGAAATGCGGCTGATTTGTTGCACGTGCAGACAGAAATACTGCTACATATATGCTTTTACATTTGTAACCGCCTTTAGGTACTTCCCCTACAGCACCGCACTTCATTGTTTAACAGTGAAGGCCTAAACAAAAAATGTGTATGGCTTTGCAGTGGCACATGTAACGGAAGTCACTCAAGCACAATGCAGTAAAATTTTCATGAGGATAGCAGCGTGGGTGGATATGCACGTCAGGTGGGAGTGCAAACAAGCATGTGTGAAGATATGACTGTGTACATATTATACTTTTTCAAATGTCACTTACTTGCTGTCATATAAACACCATTACTGTAGATAATGCTCATATTAAACTAAAGTTTCAACTAATGAGGTCAGCGACAGCAATTCCTGTGAATCCAAAGCACAGGCAGTTTTTCTATTCCAAGCTCTGTATGAAGTTAAGAGGAAAAATATCAGACACACAGCTCTAGCTGTGTACACAGCAGCCCCTCCAGTTTCCTTTTTAAACCTTCTGTTTGTGAGGAGCAGCCAATCAGGAGAAAGCTGGCTTAAAAGGGAGAGGAGCTGTAAGAGCTTGTTTCAGACAGTGAAGACTACATACAGGGGTGTACAAGAAAAAACACATGCTTATGTAATATATCAACAAGTGCGTGGGTATAAGGGACCGGTGTGTGTGCTCATGTGTACAGCCTGTGTGGCATGTGATTATTGAGGTTTGTCTGAGTGCTAAATCCCATTTGCACATCTTTGTGCCCCGGGGGAGTTTCTACAGTACACTGCATTTACTGTATATGACCAGCTCAGATGGGAGGGGTTTTGCATAAAGAGCAGACTGCGTGTTTGGTGAGGTCCAGTGAAAGGGGTGGGTGCTGGCTGATTATGATGTAAACAGAAACAGGTTACACGTGGAATCACTCTCAAGTCTATTCTGGCAAAATAAACTCAGATAGAACATTTTAAAAGACCCTACATTAACACACTTACATTATTAATGAAGGCTGCTCATTTACTGTGTATCTTAAGAACATTCTCTTTTTTTTTTCTCTGACCACACTAAGAAGTCTGTGATTGTTCCCAGTGTAAACATAATCCGGGAAGACTGCTGGCTCTAATCACCCTACTTCTAATTCTAAAGCCCTTTAAAATGTCTAATAAAAAGGCTTCAATGGGACAAAAGTGTAATGAGACATGCTCTGTTTCCATTTACCTATTACTCTAATAACCTGTTATAACAATAGAACACCCTGTTCTCAAAGCGCAGGCTAAATCGTGCTTCCTGGAAGTACAATAGGATACAGAGCTTTTAACTATCAGGTTACTCTCACGCAGAACCAGCACCCAGTTTTGGATCAAGACACATGAACCCGCTCAACTCTCTACTATTAAGATTAGGCTTAAAACATAGTTAGGGCTCAATCAGGTGACCCTGAGCCATACTGATCCTTAGTTAAGCTGTTATAGCGCTGGGCTTTTGGGTGGACTTCCCACTGGGGAGCTGTAATCGTGCATTAATATACCTCTACTGCACATCGTGAATTTTGTCTCTTCTTCTCTCCCATGCGGTACCTGTTTGCTAAGCTCTGAAGCTGTAAGTTTCTGATCTGCAAGTTATTTGTTGTTTCTAGCTTCTAGTTTTTCTCACAGTGCTCTCACCTCGTCCAAGGAAGGTGGCAAGGAAGCTGACGCGTTTTGATACTATATAAATAATAAAAGAATTTAATTCAAACAGAAAATGCTAAATGAGTGGCCCTTTCATCCAAAATCCCCCCAAAAAACCTGTGATGCATTATTTGAAGTGCTGTCGTCAGTAATTCATGTTTTTTGGCCAAACCACCACACAGAAGAGTACTGCTACTTTTATATACAGTAGCTGAAAGGGTAAATGATTACATCCACCTCGCTGCTTCTTCCACCTGCATAGTTTTGAGACGGTCAGAATCGCAGCTTGCTGATGCATTGTGGGAGAGTGAGCAGGAGGTGGGAGCTACTTCTCGATGATGATGGTCAGAAGGTGTGGCGCGAGAAAGCTAAAGGGTGCTAAGTGCACTTCTAAAGGTGGTGAGAATCCTCCGCTGTTTTGACCGAGGCTCCCTGTGGGGTGAATCCACTTGTCAGTGGAGCAGGCTGCGTGACATTTCTGCCTCACCTCAGAAAGGTCAGCCTTTAATTATCTCAAATGCCAGCAAGCACTGCACCTGGAAAAAAAACCAAAAAATAAAACCCAGAGACAAGCTGAGCGCTTGTCAGGGTAAGACGGTGGCCTGTTTTCTTCACGCAAAATGAGCGCGGCTGTGGCTGTCCGTGCAGAACTGGACCATCTGCCCACCTGCGTGTATGCATGCAGACTCACAGCCAAAGCTCGCATACGCACAGACAAACCCTGACAGATGCAGACACACACACACACTCTCTAACTGTGTCAACCAAAGTCACTAAAACCTACAACTAAAGTTGCTTGCCAAGCTACCCTTTAAATAAAATGAAGCGGGTTGAATCCCTGGAACAGTGGCAACTTCTGGGAACACTGATTTAAAAATAGGCTGCTGACAGTATGTGTAGACAGATTACGGAGCTATAGATAGAAGAGTAAGATGGGCCAGTGCTTCTGCTAAATATGGGTAGGCCATGCGACGTAAACTCGCATCACATTCTGTTAATCGATACGAAAACTAGGCATGAGTCAGAGGAGAAGTGAGCGTCTGAAGATTAGAACGCTGAAATATATGCAGCGAGAACGCAGTTGCTGTCAAAACTAAAACTGCAGGCATATTTATCAGCGGATGACTCGACTGTTTGCATTTGAGTGACTCACTGTAGTTTCAACTTTGTTGATATTTGCAGGGGCTATGGTAACAGAAAGCTCCCATACCTGCATAAACACCGTCCTGTACGCTTCAAACTCAAACCTCACACACACAAAAACCAACATCGCTGCCCAGAAAATCCCACTTGAGCTCAAAGGAGGTCGGAGAGACAAAGGGCCATAGATCATCCGTGTGGACGGCGTGTGGCGAGCTCCTTGTGTCCAGGTTTTTCCGCCATTTTTCTCTCGTTCTAAGAAAACATGGAGGGTTGGTCCCTATTGTTTACACAGCTGGCTCCATGGAAAGGATTGCCTAATATGAAATATGAAGAGTGGAGAGGTGAGCGAAGGAGAGTTGGGAAGAAAACAGGGAAGGGAGCCAAGCGAGAGGGGTGTGGCAGTGGTGATGGTGGGGGTAACACACCATCGAAGAGAGCAAGAAGGACGGCTAAAGGTGCTCTGAAGTGGGAGACACAGGAAGTGAGTAAATTTAGACAGAGAGGGAGAAGAACTGGAAGAGGAAGTGAAAAATGGAAGGAAGAACACAATATGGCAATTGCGCATCTGAGAGGAGAAGACACCATGCGGACAACTAAATGAGGAGAGAAGAAAGAGCAAACAGAACACGGAGCAGAAAGCCCTGAGGTTTCCTCGTGGTGAGGGAGTCATGCCTCCTGCGGTCTGGGGTCTGCAGTGCATGTTATTCTTTCCCAACAGTCGCACACTGCTTCCATCCATTCAGTCATGCCTCACAAACCATGTGGTAACTGTCCTGCCGATCCCTTCTTCTAAGCTCTGTCATTTGCATCTTTTATCTGACAAAACGTGCGCTCTTTGAAGGACACGTGGACGCACAAATAACTACACTATTTTAAATCCGTGCCACACACAGATATAGTGTGTTTTATTTTTTTATTTTTTTAAGATAAGTGCAGTGCTTTCATAAATTTCCGTGAATAGCCTTTCCGGGAATTTGGATTAAACTGGCCGGATCCTATTCAGAGTATAAGTGAGTCATGCCATTTGTATAGTCAGAATCATTTTAAGAGCAGAGTGCATTTTTCTGCTGAATGGTAACAACACAAAATGCTGTTTTGGAAAGGGGAAAGCAGCAGAGCTCAAATCTATGTGTAAGCAAGTACATTAGCGTGTATGTGACAATGAGAGCAAGAGAGTGTAGTGGCTTCCTTTGCCTAGTTTCAAACCTGTTCCAGGTAGTGGAAGAGGCTTCACACAAATTAAGTCTATATTTCTGAGAAGAAGAAGAACAGTCAACACCCACCACCCGCTGACATACACACGTGTCTATAGTATATCTACAGTCGAAACACTTCAAAGACACGTGCACCGTCGCCAAGGCATCCGCATCACTGTGCTGCCTCAAGAGGATGTTTCAATCCACTGTGCTGGTACTTTTTTGTCTCCGTCACCTTAGTGTACCTATCCAGGATATCGGGCTAACAATGTTATGTGAAACACTCCAGCACATTTCAACACAGAACATCCAATGACACGAGAGCAAATGACGCACTAAAGCACAGGGCCCCTTCCTGTTTATACTGCTTGCTTGCCCACTGGAGGATCAAACAAGATCTGTTCCTCCGAGCGGGTGTGCCCCCTTTAACAGTCTGTTGCTCCTGCAGCAGCTTCGCAGACAATACCAGGATTAATAGGTAGATATTTTATTTAAAAATAATAATAAAAAATTCTGGTCTGTTGAGGTGTAAAAAATAATCAGCATTTTAAGTATAGTACAAGTAAAAATGACTCTGACCAAATTAACACTTTCCTATCCCAATGTGCAAATGTGTGACTTTAAACGCACTCATGCGTGACCACAATTCTGCACAGGAGTGTCTGAGTGTGTGTCCACGTGCATGCATGGCAAAAAGCCAGTTTGACTCACCAAACTAAGTGTCCTGTATTTCCACCAGGCTTGTTGAGTCTTGTTTACAGACAGCTTTTTTCAATTACTTGAATGATCCCGCATAGTGTTTAGAACTGTGCGTGTGTGTGTGGGTATAGTCATTTGTTTTTCACACTTACAGTAAAACAGTAAAAAAGGCCATAGTGCAGGCCACTGATAACAGATCAGACTTTATACCACATCAGCAAACCCAGAGTTTTAGGTCAAGGTCAGATATCTGCATCTAGTTTACTTGTTCACGCTGCTGCTGCTCATCATTAGCTCACATAAATAAAGGTATTTTTCATGAATAATTTATAAGAAAGTCACATAAAAACATGCAGCGGCTACACTTCTATTATTCTTGTTGCCAAACAATAACCACACTCAGATAAATATGATTCAAATGTGCTGATTTTGAACCGATTCATGAGTCTCAAGTTGAGCCAAACAGGACTGGAATGCTTCAGATCTTGACCGACAACCAGTTACTTATGAGTTCTGAGCGTTTCCCTAAAGTTAACAGCAGTACGTCGATAAAAACTCGTTTTCATTGTTTTGACTGCACTGACAATAAGTTGTTATCAGATTGAGCGCAGTTTCCTTCACTCCACCCATTTTTCCTGTTATCTGTTCTACCCGCAACCCCAGCCCTCCCCGACATTACCACACTCACCTGGTGAAACAGAGAGCAGAGGAGAAGAGGTGACCACCAAGCATGACTCACAATGATAGCCAGTTTGGGGGGAAAAAAAACCAAAAATCAGTTTCCATGAAAACCGAAATGTGGACAAGTGCTGTCACAGGAGAACTTGCAAGTGTGGCGTGGTTTGATTGCACACTGGGAGGGAGATTAGGAACAGGATTGCACTGAGAATGTAAGTGGAGAACTGTAAACACTAGCCCAGAGAGGTTATGTAACCCAACAGCAAGCAATACTGATGAACCACATTTTCTCATCTTATACCTTATATAAGGTATCGAAAAGTCGACATGACTCTAGCAACCCCAGCAGGAGGTTTATCAGACACTAAAACATTGCACAATAGTCTGACAATTCTTACAGGCAGGCTTGCACAATAATCTCATCCTCAGCTGCTTTGTCTTCCATTCTGGTGATTGCAAGGTAAACAGAGAGAAAGAAATATAGCAAACATAGTCATCTAACATCCATGTGTGCTTTTCTGGCCTACAGAAGCCTCTGCCAGATGACATCACATTACACTGGAGCAAAAGTTAGGGCGGGTGCCAGACAACCCTGAGTCATTTTGTCCGAGACCCCTTTGTTGGCAGCCCCTCTGCATCGACAGACTGGCTCCATTCAAATGAATGAGGGCACGGCTTTTTTTTTTTTTCTTTTTTCACCTTACACTGATCACTTAGTGATGTCATTTTATGTTTAAAGTGCAGACTTGGGTTGAAATTTCCATGTCAAATGCATGCTACAGTATAGGATCACCAGCCTTCCATGACAATGCTGCCCATTGTGTTTTTGTGCACGTTTCATACCACAATGACACTCCATGCAGGCAGTTTTTACCTCTTGAGGGGAAATGAAAATCTCCATAGCCTAGCACCAGGGCCATCTGCAAAACAACCAGGCCTACAGTTGCACTATGTGGGGCACACTGCAATCACTTAAAGCATTTGCACATGTGTTTTCATGCTTATATGACAAGAAGAGTAGAGGCAGGGGTTTGTGGGTCAGTCCATACACAGATTAAGCCCTATAAAGTGCAGGTCATCCTGATATGACCTCTCTAGGACACATCCATCACTAACCCAACACTGTCTAAATGAGAATGGCATTTCTAGAATGACCTTTGGCCCACTCAAAGCTGCGAGATTAGGAACATATACAACCCAAATGCACACACTGTATAGCTATATAACTAATGCCCCCCTCCCCCCGCCAAACAATGCAGAAACATAAAGACGACAGATACAAACAACCTTGCAGGAGAGAGAAACAGTGAAAGCGAGCACGAGCAAGATTATGATACTAATCTTTTCTAATGCCTCTGTCCTCCATTTTCCTTCTCACACATAAAAACATCAAGCATATGCCTGGCTCTCTTTCCTTGCCTCCTCTTCAGGAGTCATAAAACTCACATTTAAAAATGCATGGACTCCATAAGCTGCCAGGCCTATCTATTAACTGCGTTATAGTGTGGATGGCTATAGCTGCTGACGGCAGCCAAGGAATGCTGCTTTCCATTAAGGGAGAAATGGAGAGACGAGGAGGAGGAGGACTGAAAGGGATGAGGGATGAGGAATGAGGGGGAAAACAGAATTTAATCATTTTTCTTTTTCCCATGGCACTGCAAACTGATGCCTTGGCATCCGAGCATGTGGAAAAGAAAAAAGAAGAAAATAGAGGGAGGCACTGACTTCTTCACAAAATCCCACATAATAAGGATGAATGCTGTAAAACTGCATCAAAGAAAGAACATAAACACGTGGATATAAGTGGATCACACACCCCAGTGACAGCCTGTGGCCCAGGTGAAAAACTAATTGATTCAAGTGTTTCAGGAAGATCTTCCCCCAGTGTCCTCAGGCGCTCGCAAGATGACTATTGATTGGCTAATTGACTGATTGACATTCGCTTGACACCAAGGCAACAACATCATCACTCTTCATACGAACATCACCACTAACCTTCCCCATTTGGTACTGCTATTTGCAAAATCCTGCATGCTGCATGGATTTAATCCTCGTCAGTACCTCCAACCAATAACTCCCTCTTAAGTTAAGCTTAAAAATTCATTTCAGTTTGCACTTTTCAGCCTTGCAGAAGCTGCTCGCTAATTTGCACAAACTTCTGCTGTGCTAATCGGATATAATGAATCTGCATTAAAAACATATCATTAACAAAAAACAAAAAAACGAAATGTTTTAACTTAAAACAATGAAAACTGAAAACTTTTAAGACTTTTTCTTTTCATTCACTCTGCAACACAACTCTCCAAAGTGTCCTTGAGTAAGACGCTAAACATCAACCAGCACTAGATAGGAGCATCTGCTTAATGACTTTGCATTAACATGTAAATGAGTTTTCAATGGCTTGGATGAGACTTCGACATGCCAGTGCGCATTTCTTCTTGGTTACATTTACCCCCACCTCCCCTCCGCCCCCACCTCTCCGTGCACTTATAAGTCAAACATAAATTAACGAGCTCGCGCCTAAAGCCGCGCCGACACTTAGGAACGACTCTCGCCCCTAACCCCCACCCCAGTAATGGACCTTACAGACAATGCCTGTGGTATTTCAATTAACAGACAGTGGCGTGACATGAAATAACGACATATAGCAAGAGCTGAGTGACATGTGCGAATGAGGCAGTAACGGCAGCATCTATTCCCTTTAATGGACCATTGTGGTTGAGCGCAGATAATACGAGTTAATAGGAAATGTAAAATTATGATGTAGGCTCTTGTCTAAAAGGGTGAGTGACACCTGGGAGTAAGCGGTTACATCTTAATGCACTGCTGCCACCAGGATGAATCATCTCTCCACATAGGAGGTGGAAACCATCTGAAGGTTGCTAACGGTGGCTGCTGTCAGTCTTACATTAACCTTGAGAACAGCCAGGGGACTGGTTAGCCCTGCTGACCTCTCTCTGTCTCCCTCACGCACAAACACACATGCACAATCTCCATTATGACCACATTTATGACTAAAGGGTGACTTGGTGTGGGTGTGTGTGTGCATGCACGCGTAACTTTGCCTCTTCCTGTGTCTTACGAGCAGCATCAGTGGGATTAAATCAGTCCATCACCGGCTGCTGTAACACCATATAGGCTGTCTGGGCTGAAGAGAAATCACCTCAGACCTTTCCTGTTGCCCCCAGGGTTAGCAATAACACTCTCTAAGCTGGTTTTCTGAACACTCTATGTACATGCTCATATTCACTGATCAGCTCAGAATTAAGAACAATGTCCTACTATCTTTGATATCTTTGTGAAATGCATACAATAAATCCTCCCCATACAATCCAAGCAGCTAAAAATCCCAAACAAATGCAACCATTTGCATTTGGAAAATCCAAAGCAAGAAGCATAGTTTTGGTGAAAGCTGCTTATATTTTGCTGTTTGGTTTGAACAACGCCAAGTATTGTTGTGTGCTGAGGCATAACTGGGCAAGCTGATGCCCATGTGTTTTCAGTCAATTTTCACTGACAGCAGGAGAGACAGAACGTGAGAGAGGCCGAAGGGAAGAAACAGAGAATGAGCAGGGGGAAACAAAGAAGTGTTTTATACAATAAAATTGTTGGGATGACTGCCTGGGAACGGGCGAAAGCGCGATCAAACACACTGACCTAATTTTCCGCCACATCCTGCAGAGAAGCGAGAGGAAAAGCAGCCCATGAACACTGGAGAGAGTGAAATCGAGGTTTTTAATACTTTAATACTTCCCTGCAATCTGTGAATGAATCCATTTTCACGGTTTTCTTGGAATACGACAGGATCTGAACTGGGACGGATTATTATTTGTTTGTTACTGTTTGGTGTTTTTTTTTTCCAGCTTTTGTTTAACGTCTAAATTTTGCATTAATTACACTCTTAAAAAGTTAAAAACAATACAGTTCATGTATTTGTAACAAAGCTGTATCTACTGGGAAACTGCTGATTGTAAACAATCCAAAAATCACATCATTTGAACTGAATCAGTATGAAAATGTAACAGTTAAAAATTTAAAGCAAAATGAAAAATATATATATTATATTAGTTACCACTGTGACTGACTCCACACCACAGGACGGGTAGTATGGAGATGCGGTCTAGTATAAAAACCATTTGTTTGTTTTTCCTTTTTATATTATTCATAAGCAATACCGGGTTTACTATATCACTGATGCCCTGCAGGGATATTTACTCTTGTAAACTCAAACATTGTGAGTTTATATTATTTGTGGAAACTCTTCTGATGGAAAGCAGCAGTCTGGCTCTGGTAAAAATAAGAGAATAGAGTCTTATATCTTCAAGAAAGAGATTTTAGATATTTATACCTTTTGCACAGTTTTTGGAAACTTAAACTTTCATTTATGTTGTTTTCTGAGATATGTTTGGTCATTAAAAAGACATCCCTCTATATCGGAATGCACGATGAAAAAAGTTCAACATTTAAAGTTGCCTTTTCGGGGCTTTTATTAACAATTTGAAAGATTTTCCAACTTCATTACAAACAGGGACCAATTCGTGTTTAGAGCTGTACGTGGCTTGTACACATCCAAGACGGCTAAAAATCAGCTTAAAATTGATTCAAAAGTGGAAGCTGCAGACAGTCAAAAATTAACTTTCATATGCTAAGGTATCAGAGGGATGCAGCAGTTTACAATGTCACCTCAAAGCTAGAAGCTCTGGGCTTGAAGCTGCTGCTCGACTTAAGCCTTGATTATACACCGCTATGGACACGGACTGCTAGAGAGCCAAAGGCTGGATAGTCATTCCTGTTATTCCGCTTTGAAGTCCGCTTGAAGTTCGCCACCTGGGGCGCATCCATCGTTGGTGTATTGTAAGGGAAATTTTCCATGGGCAAGTCCATGTGGTCACAAAAAAAACCAAAAAAAAAAAAACAGGCAGGGACGCGGACATACGTGCAAACCCTGTCCTCACCACCTGAAGATGAAATTGTTGTCACTTTGACCCAAATGGACCAGAGCAGACTTGTGGACAGGGGAAGTATAATCAAGGATTGAGCTGCTATGCTGTAGAGAAGGAAGAGTTCCTTCCTGCTTTTTAACAAACTTCAGAGATGTTTACATGGCCGAAAAAGTCATCATCGACGTCTTTCCAACAAGTTTTGCTGGGTAGGCTGATGTTGATGAAGCATGTTTGGGTCTGAACTATCAAAAAACCCAAATTACTGCCAGATAACAATCTAGTAATAATCTTACTGAATGGGATGTTCACTCTTATTATCCCCATTATGGTCTCTGAGTTACTTTGAGGCTATTTCAAAACTTTACCCAACTTCCTTCTTCCTCGGATGATCAAAATTACAACAAATTATTGTTGTTTGGCTGAGGATGTTGTTTTTTCCGTAGAGAATAAAGTCTCTTTCAGACAGTCATTACTGCATCGATGCACCCGTATGCACTTGCAAGGAAGCCATTATGGCCCATACTCAAATCTAATTGTCAACCCCTGTCTTCTACTTTTCCGTCTGGTCTTAGGACAGTGCAAAAAGCTTTTAAAGGGCTAACATTTGTGCTTGAGTGGCCAGAACACCGTGTGCAGCCCCCGCCTCTGCCCATCGCTGCATCAGGTCCGCTTGTAGTGCTGCTGTGCTACTGTGACTGGACTGGAAAGGATATTTATAGAAAGCCGTTAACAATATCCTGTCCCCAAACGGGTGTAATCGTATTATGCTGGAGGTGCTAAAAGCCTCGAGTTGGGAAAGCACATCATCGGAGGAAACGGGCTAAGACACACAAGGACCATTCCCGGGGAGTCTTCAGAGGAAGAAGCTCAGAAGCACACTGGAAGGAGTAGATAAAAAGGCAGACACACATACAAACTCAGCAGGTGAGGAAGAAAGAGTGACAGAGAGAAGATTAACTGAAGGTTTACTGACAAGTGAAGAAGTGACAAGTATAAGATGCAAATTATGCTGCTGACTGAGAGCAATAGGCTTGTTGCTGGAGGAGTGTGGAGGTGGTGCGGGTTGGAGGCTCGATCGTTTTGACAGTGTTTGGTATCGGCAGCTCTGAAGGTTCAAGCCGGCCACGGCGATGATAGATGGAAGACTGAACTTTAATCAGAGTGGCGCCCGGAGCATTTTCATGGAGGTAAACAGGTTAATCAGTCAAGCCCTCCTTCCATCCTCCCTCTCATTCTCCCCTAGTCTTTCCTCAGCACATGACCACTTCTGACACTGGCACGCCATTCGTCTATTTCCCATCAGCACCTCGCCCTTCTCCTTTCCTCCCCCTCTCATTTTCCCTTACCTTGCTTCACATCTTTTGCAACCAGCCAGGAAAACAAATGAACCCCCCCCACAAAAAAAGAAAGAAAATCCTTCCCTGCAGCCCATACCATCAGGCACATCCCACTATCTTATAAAAGGGCATTTCAAACCGTTCAGTCAGCTCATTTAATACCTCCCAGCATCATCCACCATGAAACTATGAGGTGGGAGGAGAGCATTCAGCAAACAGAAACTGTTCATATGCTCTCAGTTTCTTGCATTACTGCCCTTCCACTAGCCTGCATCGAGGGAGGTAGATAATTTGCAGTCATAACCCTCAAACATACTGTGCCTAAATCTAAACACAGTGAGGCAAAGAAAAGAGAAAATAGCAGGAGCAGCGTTGCATTTCCCATTGTTTCTGCTATATCAAGGGTGTAGTTATTAAAATGCCCATGTCTTACAGTCTCTCCAAGAAACAGCACGACATACTGACCTCAATAAAAACTAAAGCAAGTGCTAACCGGTGCCAAATCACTGCATGCATAACCACCAAAATTTTTAAAACAAGCAACCAGTGTACAAAGCAAAACAGGAACTAAAAACTCCTGTCAGTTTACGGTTTAAGCCGCATTTCGTGTTGTCCGTCAAAACTTCCTCTATCTCTGTCCCCCAAAGGAAAATTAACAATCAACTCTTAACAAACCATGCTGGCAAGCCAAGCGTGAACTTTAGAAAAGCCTTAACAGCTCCTGTGGAGGTGGGCCATGTCTAATCTTTGACCACACTGTATTTAGGCAGACTTGGAAAGTGCGATTATACTGTGTTGTCTGGAATTCCAACCACATACTTCTGCGAGCCATCAACAAGGGCTGCCCTTTGCCAAGATAAACTTCAGAGAAAGTTGCCACATATTTACAGGCTTCGCTGCCCCACTTTGCTTCTTTGTAGCTGCAAAGTGTCGTTCTGGTTGCCTTGAAAATTTTTCTCTGAGCCTCGGTTGGAGGGCAGAGTGGGCTTGAAATAAATGCTCTTCTTGTTCGTATTTGTCCAGGATATTGCTAAAGCGTGCTCGTTGTGCAACACGAGTTAGGAAATACACTTAATAGGGGGCCTTCAAGGAAAACAAAGGAGGGAATACTTACTTTGACACCATACATGCTGTATGCAGGGAAACTCTGAAACTATGTTGTGCTATTACCTCCTACCTATCTCCCATTGAGTGATAGAGAGAACTCAGCTTGGTCCCTTATTTAATGATGTGAGGGTTCGTGATCAAGTTTGAATAATACACGCGAGCTTCTTTAGAGAGAAGCGATGCTTTTAATGATAGAGTGACCCATAACTTAAAGGGGCAGCAAGAAAGGAGGAGGAGGACATCAACAGCCTCACCCTTTGAAAAAAAAGATACAGCGAGTAGAAGTTAAGAGAAGATGGGACAGAAAAGTGAGACAGTCGTTAGTTACATTGTTAGGCAACGGGAACTGGCTAACACCCACACACACCCAGACACACATGCACACAAGGAAATCAGTGAGTGTATTGAGATTTCTCACGCGATGTTGTGTACACATTGCTTAAAAGTTGTCCAACATATTGGACATGCTAACAGCCACTAGTTGTTAGCAAAAAAAATGTGTATTTCCTAACTGGTTACGGCATTAAGTAAGTGAAGTTTATTTATATATTGCTTTAAAAGACACAAAAGTGCTAAACAATAATTAAAATGTAATTACTATCAAAATGAAACATGCAAAAATAAGTTAAAAAAAAAAAAAACAAATGAAAAAAAAAGAAAAAAAGAAATCACACTATTTCTGATAAAACAATAAAAAACTGCAACACAAACCAAAAACGGAGAAGCTTTACCTTCAAATTAAATGTTTTGTGGTTTTTCAAAAGGCACAATTGTCTTTGTTTCCCTACTCAGAGAGTAACTGGACAATGTTTATAGACAAGTCTGCCATTCAAACCATAACTGCAGCAATATGCTAGTAACCAAAGCAATTACAGAGATTTTTGCCAAACAGTTGAGGAATACACATTTTTCTTACTAACATGTGGTAGCCAAGGGGTCATGACCCGGCCTGTAGGCCTGTGTGACTGGGTCTTTAGCAATCACTTTCCCAGCGACTGCCATCAACCTCCAGCAACTACTCACAACCAGTTGGGTAATACTCATTTCTCCCCTCACGACCAGGTAGTCACATGTCTGCACAACCTCAATAAATTACACAAACATCTATACACAAACGTATGCAGTACATGTAAACACATCATACGCTTAAGTCCTCGAGGGCCAGAAATCCCGTGTGAGTTTACAACATCACATCCATCCTCAGGGGGGATTTCATAACAGCAAAAATATCTAATGCTACATACAGTACCGCAGTGTTCCAGTACCAGTGGATTAGCGCTGCCTTCCCCCCACCCACCACCATCACTTCATGCTAATAGCTGCTGTTTTCATTTTCCCCGAGGCCACTCTCAGCTTCCCTTCATTCAGTATGCATACAGTTTTCTCTCCCTCTCTCTGTTTCTCTCGCTTAAGGGAGTGGTGGCCAGAGAAAGTTGAAGATTTAGTAAGGACACTGATTTGCTCATGCAAGACTTATGAAACCCTAGTTTCCTGTGCCTCATACAAACACCCATACAGAAGTCATTTTAAGGTAACATCCTTAGTGCAGTGAGCTCACTCCCATGCTCCTTCCCCACACAACACAGAGAGCCGTGGCACTGCATCTTTGTACATTAACTTTATGAAGTTTCTGCTTCTGTGGGGGGAGCGGGGGGGGGGGGGGGGCTCTTTCATCCCTGATGCCATAGAAATCTTCACTGCTTCGAATCCTATTTAAAACAAAACCGCTGTTACACGTTACCACTCTTATATAAATAGAGAGCAGAAAATGCATTTATTTATAACAAATTCAACCCTCAGACAACCAGTTCTGCCGGAACTAAACTGAGATTTGCTTGATATGATTTGGAACTGAAGTATCATAAAACAATCTGACAAACACATTGAATGAAACACAGTTTGCCAGTAGGACAAGGTGCTGGACACAGACACACATTCGCCATACCCTGTAAAGTGTCTCCACAGCCTAATAATGCAAGGCAGATGAAGCCCGTCAGAGTGACGGTCCAGCTGTAAGTAATTTGGAGGGCCGAAGAAGAAAAAGCAGAGGAGGAAAAAAAAAGAAAGAAAATATTAGACAGCCATCAGGCCCTCTTCTGACAACTCTCTGCAGATCTAGATGAATTTGACCTGACAACACAGGAGCGATGCAGACAACACCTCCTGCACCAGCTGCAAACCACAAGGGCACACAAACTCCTTCTACAGCCAAGAGAGGAGGGAGGGAGCAAATGAGCCTGTGAGTGAAATAAATAAAAACATACTGAACGGAGTTAAGCGTGCCTGAGAAAAACTACTGACAGCGTAGAGCGAAATATAGAGAGAGAGAGACAGCAGATGAGGGACAAATCGATTTTGGTAAAGAGGCAGAGCAAGCAATGAGCATGAAAGAGGATAAGAAAGACAAAGAGCCAAGAAGGCATGAATGATGGCGGAGGATATGAAGGACAGCTTGAAAGAGAGAAAGTGAAACAGATAAAGAATAAAAGGAGGGGAGGAAAGAGAGGGCTTGATGGAGGGAGACAGAGGGAAAGACGCACCTTGTCAAAAAGATTGAGAGCAGAGGAGAAAATGAACAGGGAGCTAGAAACTGAGAGAGGAATACAAAGAATGAATGAAGATAGAGAGAGAGTGAGGGAAGATGAGAGGATGCCTTATTTTCTTCCATCTCAATTTGCACAAAACTTTCATTACCACCAATTTGGGCTGGGAGCCGTAGGCTGGACCATTAGGCGAGCCCAGCATCAATCAGCTTAATCTCCCTCCCAGGCCGCTAAATTACAGCGCCCAGTTGCTTATTAAAATTTGTCGCCCGTCTCCCAACACCCGGCACTGCTGGAGATTAGACAGGGGCCCCCAGACAAATCTGTTACAGAGAAGAAGACGGAGAAGAGGAGGGGGAGGAGGAGGAGCTGGAAGGGAAAAAAGGACCGAGAGAGATGGAAGGAAGCAAAGGGACAGTAGAAATGAAAAAAAAGGGAAAAAAAGAGGAATGCACTTGCTGAGACAGAGTGGATCAGAGTGGGAGGACGATCATCCGGTTTGATTTATACACTTCTGTAGATCTGCCGTGCTCTCACTCACACATTTCTACGCACGATCATACATCCCAATAAATCCTATATACACTCGCATGTGCCCACACCCCCCCAAATGCAGTTTTCCATTCCTGTCAACACCCCCAACACATAAACACACACACACGGAGGTATAGAGAATGCAGGGTTTGCAGTGCCTCCCATTGCACACTCAATCAAACCGGCGGCCAGATAAGATGCATGATGAATGGCGTAATTGAAGGCGGCGGCAGAGTAATGCTGCATCGCTCTGCATTCAGTGGGGGAGGGCGGGTTATTGGTGAGTGTGTGATTAGCCTGTAGGATTTATTGTTATTGCCCAACTTATTAAAAAAAAAATAAAAATACAAAGACTGTCTATCTCGCCTACAGTAGCACACCTCCAGCTACAAAGCATACCGAGCCTACACTTTCGGATGGATGAGGAGACAGCAGCGCTGCATCATATAGAGCTGGGTGGGGTGAGTTCTTTGAAGTCTTGAAGTCTGTGCATGTTGCAGAAATGTGGCTTGGCTAATCGTATAGGTTGCAAGGCAGAAATCTCGATGTCAAAATCTGGAGGAAAACCACCCACACATTGAAGAAGTAGCGGTAAAGTCTCTGCTCCCTTTAAACACTTAAATAAGAGAAAGCAGAGGATACATAAAGCATACAACAAAGTGATAGAACCTGCAGGTCAATGGGTAAAGGAGGGAAATAAAGCAATTCTACTTCACACTGGTAAGCACTCAGCGGAGAAAACACTAATGTATCAAGAGTTAGTGAAGGTCCTTGAAAGAAGCAGACCAGAGAGTGTCATTAACACCAGTGCACTGTCTGCCTGCTGACATCATGTGTGCACAGGAGTTTCTTCTTCTTCTCCTTGTTAATACCTATGGCATCTGAAGACACTGAGCTGCTATGGTTTACTTTGGTTAGTGACCTAACGTAACTGCCTTAATTATTTCAATTAGTGAAGCTTAGGATGTGACATTTTTAGATACTCCAGCCAATATTAAACTACACAATCTTGGATAAACAGTTATTATCAGATTCAGATGGGTATTAATCAGTAATCATTTTGTTCTAGTTTCCTTTTTGACACTGAAATTTAAACTCTCTAAGATTTAAAGTAGAACAGCAGGTGCAAGTACTGCATGCAACTCTATCTTTGGAAACTAACGAATTCCTATAGCTGCAGGTATGAAATAAACTTGGCAGTGAGACCAAAAGCAGCTACCCAAACTAACTGCTGAGTCATGTTAATCTGTGCTGCCGCAGACTTTTTATTCGCTCAGGTAAATAATTTACTCTTAAGTAGTGTTTTATAGGCAATTTAATCTGTAATGACAGGAAAGTCAACATACATGAAAAGTTACTTTGGAGAGTTCTGTATGTGTACTTCCCCAAAGATGCAGAAAAAGTACACTCAGTTCTAAACTTGTGCATGCCTCTTCATTAATAGGAACATTTCATTCAACCTCAAGAGCTGAATCATACGAGACTACGATATAGACTCCGTAGCTGAGCCACGCGTGCAGTTAATAACCTTGTGGTCATGTCTCGGTGTTTTATGCAGGGCCAGGCATTATAAAAACAAATAAAACCCTGAGACTTCTTCCTCCTTCAGGGAAAAGATGTTTCCCCCTTAAGTTTCTCTACTTCTTCATACATTCACTCACGTTCAATCCGACAGTTTCAGCAATCTGCACCCAGGAATCCTGTTGACATATCTGAGTCCTTATATTAAAGGCTGTGATTACTGTTCTTTATATTAAGGCAGTAATAATATTCACTCTGATCCATCCAAAACCTGAGGTGAAGAAATATTTGAAAATCTAAATAAAATATCAGCAGATCGAAGCACAGAACATTACATTTCTGATTTAGACTTAGCTAGGCTGTTTAGGTCACCAAGTCTCAAGGGTAACCATGTGCTACAGGTTCAAAACTAGCATGCTTGTCACAGCTTTTCCTTTCTGTAAAAGCTGTAACAGACACGAAGCCGATGCGCCGAGATGCTGTCAGATGAATGAAAAGGAGCGCGTGTCTGAAAGGAGCTTATGAAATCATAAACTGCAGCCCTAAAAATAACTACTCACTTCTGTGAGCAAAAGCTATAGTTTCTTATTACGATGGGAGTATGCAGCTCTCGTTAATCAAACAAATGGAGAAAAGAGCAAGGTACTATTTTTAAGGGAAAAAAAAGGGGGGGAAATTCCTGCCTTTTCCCAACTCGACACAAATTGAGACAAAGAGCAGAAACCCCTTTGTACTGCACACTTACAACAGATTAACTAAGAACAAATACACCACTTACATATATTAAGGTTAGCAAAAAATACACAATGCCATGAATGCAATGAAACCTCACATAAAATTTACAATTCAGTCACACACACACACACACACACACACACACACACACACACACACACACACACACACACACACACACGAGTGAAAGTAAAGCAACTACAAACAGTGTGGTTGTACAGAGCGTGTCCACTGTCAACACATACTGACACAGTAACCAGTAGAGGGAAAACCACACATGTACATACTGAGCCAGCTGTGGTCTCAGACAAAGCCTATAAATAGAAGGAAAACAAACAGCTGTTTTGTCTGAAAGTTAAATTAGCATATCACCTAGAGTATTCAAAGATATATGGGCTGGCGGTGGCAAAGAGTCCCCGTTCCAAAACACTCTGGCATGTCTGCGCTATTTAAGAGATGAGTGTGAATGTTTGATGTATTGCTGTTGATTCATTTGGCTTCGTTTCGATATATAAAACTTGGTGCATGACATTTACTGCTGTTGCAGGATATGTACATGATTTATCAAATGAGCTCAGTTCAGGATCTACTGCTGTATATATAGCGAGAGTGCGTCTACCTCAGTTGGTTGCCAGAAACCCTGGGTGTTGCTGTTCAGACTGATTGAGTGGTGTGCTGTTCGGCCAACTGGGCTTCCGGTTGGTGGACTGCCTGCATCGATTGCTCGGAGAGGCCCTTCTTCTGGCGCACAGACAGAAAAATTGAAAAACAGAGGAGGAAAGGAGGAGAGTAGCAATGAGGAGAAAAAAAAAGTAAGAAAAGAGAGAGGGGGAGGGATGGTGAGAAGATGAGGGGAGGAAAAAAAGAGGAACATTAGCTTAAATGAAAGTTTATTAGGTGTATCAGTCAGTCAAGTCGATGGGGTGGGGTTTTTTTGCCTCAGGCTCTCCATCCTTCCTCTCTACCCCCCCTCCTTCTGCTTGCGTGTGTGTGTTTGCAAAGGAAGGGGTTTCGGGCCGGTGGGGGCAGCCATGACGGGAAAACATTAGGTTGTTGGCGAGTCGCCGGTACACCAGCCAGTAATTGGCTTGGGTAATGGTCATGTCCAGACAAATGGTGTAGGCCCTAACCGTGTTACGAGCAACCAACTGCTCCGCCTGTATTCACAGCATAACTCTGAGCACTGCTCGGATACCAAATGGCACCAGCGTGCGTATGCGTTTGTGTACAAGACTCACGAAACATGTGATTTACTGGAACAAAACATTATTACCCCCCCCCACTACACCCACCCACACATGCACACACCACTCCCCAACTCAAAACCAGCGTGGCGTGCACGTGTGATTCATGCCTCTCTTGCAGTCTGTGTGGGAAACTGTACCACGATAAGGAGGAAAAATATGGCAGCACAAGCGCCCGCTCACCTCGAGGGACAAACCGACATCTGCTGTGTCCTCCAAACAAGTGACGGATAGGATATAAGCAGGAAGAAAGAAGGAAAGAAGAGGGGGGTGAAAGAAGGTGGGGAGAGGATGACAAGAGAGAGGGAGTAAGAGGATAAGTTCCATTTTTCATCCGTCCCTCCCTCTGCTCTGCATCACTTCGCCTTCTGTCTGACGGCAAGCTGAGCCGCTAATGTCCATTGTGTCTGGATGGGCTATAAACGTGCGTGTGCGTGTGTCTGTGTGTGTGTCCGTCTGTTGATGTTATTTGAGTGAAAATGAAACATATATGCTCCCACAGAAGCTATCCAAGCTAAATGGCATGCATATATGGATAAAGCTGAGTATGTGCCTGTGTATGTGTGTGTGTGCGCGTGTATGTGTTATGGAAGCCCTTCAGCCATCCAGCTATCATCTCCTGCCAGACAGGCCCCACCAAGCCGACCCAGCTGGATAATGAGATCCATTATGATTTACGTGCCAAGAGGACAGCCAGACAGAACAAAGACATGTACACACACACACACACACACACACACACACACACACACACACACACACACACACACACACACACACACACACACACACACACACACACACACACACACACAGGGGGAGTTTGGTGTAGTTGTCAGTGTGTGTATGAATGTGGGCTCTCTATCTTATACTGTATGTGCTGATGTGTGCTGCCACTGTTTCATATTTCAGTTTCTTCTCTGTGTGTTAGTTGCCTGAAGGGCATCCTGCAGTGGGTCCTCTTTCAGTCTGCAACTAGAGAACACTTCTTTCTCATTCTCCCTCTCTCTCTCTCTCTCTCACACACACTTTCCTCATCTACCTCTCACCTGAAGAAGCAAACTAAGTTGAAGATAGAAATAGATTAAGGTTGCTGTGCGAACTCTCTTTTAGTTTCTCACTTTCTCCTTTCTCACTCTCTCTCTCACACACACACACACACACACACACACACACACACACACACACACACACACACACACACACACACACGGGATTTGCTCCAAAACATTTGTGAATGTGTGTCTCCATGCAAGTGTGTGCTGGGATTTGTTAGTGGAGAGCTTGGAGAAGCTGTCAAACACATTCTGGAAAAAGGAGTAGACCAGTGCTTCATTTCTCTCTTCTGGAACGAGGGGTGTGCTCAGCTGAGAGGAGGAGGAGGAGATTTCTTCAGGGTAAGCAAGACAGAAAGTGTAAGAGGATAAGTTCCAGGTTTAATTTCTTAATCATGACTGACTGTATTCTCGAGGCTGGTGCATTTATGGTTGCATGCCATGAACTACTCTGTCACACTGACTCTTATATTGGTAAAAAATTGTCAGCTGTCTTCATGCAATCAACTCCTAAATGTACAGACAGTCAATTCGGGCAATGCACATTTATGAAATTGTAAATGCTCTCTCTCTTACTCAGACAGACTGGCCCTGCCTTCTGTGTCTGAACACAGGGTACAGAAAACAATGGTGGGATTCTCTGTTGTTCTTTTCCATGAAGTATTCAAGGGATGCCAGCTCAATTAGAGGCCTAAATGCCAAGATCCAGACTGGGGAGAGATGAGTGGAGATTAAAAGATGAACAGAAAGAGGGGCAACGAGGGCAACAGCAGAGGAGGATGAGCGAACAGGCCATAAAGAAAAAAAATGGAGGAAAAAGGGATGACACTGAGATTTCTTTAAAAAACAAACACACAAACAGATGTATTAAGAGGAAAAAATGGTTTGAGGTGGAAAAACATCAACGCTGGGAATGTAGAGCTGAAGACTCAGCAGAAGAAAAGACAAAAGACAAACATGCATAAACAGTGAGATTAATACCCTCTACAGACACTGGCAGGACTATCATCACCTCCACAATCTTGCTTTGTATATACACACAAACACACACACACACACACACACACACACACACACACACACACACACACACACACACACACACACACACAAACACAATCCTCAGTGGTATGCGTTTCCATCATCAAATGTGATCAGAGCTACTGTCCGCAAGCCAACATTCACTCAACTGTGATAACCCCTGCGGGAAGGCGCACAAAAAGCGCACCACACACACACACACACAGCGACGGTTTCTTACAAGTGAAAACCGAATCTTGGGAAAGGTCCGACATGTCTGGTTAAATTAAAAGGTCAAATAAATTAAATACGCATCAAAAGGAACAAGGCTTCAGATGAATGGTGCAGCAGCCCGGAGGTACAGCCCTCTTCATAGTTTTGGCTGCCATTTCTGTGGGTAATAATAACACAGTAGTCACACAATTTATTGCTGAGAGCTAAGAATATGGTCACATGATTAAAAAAAACAAAAAACAAAACAACAACAACAAACAAAAAGTCAGCAAAAACAAGAAACACAGGCAGACTGTTTTAGAACACACCTCCAGGTAAGCCAGAAAAACTCAGAGATGTGATGATAGCTGGCAACAGCAAGAAATTTTTTATTAAACCTTGTAAGGTCTAAGTCATCACTAATGATCATAAACAATAGGGGTGGGGGAAAAAATCGATACCGTGTAGTATTGTGATATTTTGTTTGCTAATAATGTATCGACAGCAGAAATCGATATTTTGTTACAAACAATTTTTTCGTGGACTGGAACATGCTCTGACTTCAGAGCACGTTGATCCCTTTTTCTGAGCAAGAACCCTGACATTCCTTCACTGTCCAAATGTGTTTAACTTTTTTTTTTGGCAGCAATAAACATGACAGTTTACTTATTTTAATTTAAGACATGTTTTATTTTAATTAAGTTTAAAACTTTTTTTATTTAATGTAAAATTATATTTTGTTTTAATTTACTTTCAAATTCTTCAGTTGCTGAATGGGCTGCATAGTTTTCATAAATTGCATGGTTCAGAGTAGCTATAATTGTACCAGATGGTTGCATTCAGTTAAGTTGGACTAGACTGTAATACAAACCGTTCAGTTTGTCAACAATAAAACTGACTGAAATGAGAGAAAGACTGAGTGCGAGGCTTTGATATGAGATAAAATTAATATTGATAAAGTTTACCTTTATGTACAGAATTTGAATATCGCAAAATATTTTTAAAAATTGCAATAATATCGTATCGTGCGTTAAGTATTGTGATATTATCGTATCGTGAGTTGTATGGTGATTCCCACCTCTAATAAACAACCCAACAACACAAGGAAAATTTGTGATCATCTATCTGAGGCTAGCTTAAATAGAAGAAGGCTATTCTGAAGGCTTATTTGTTATAGTGATGCACTGTGACAAAGTCCAATGAATGCCATTCGTTGTAGCTGTAGCATGGGTGGGCCATGCGACAGCTAAATCTTGCCATGCAAAGAATATCGCCATTCTCTGTGGATTTCCAGACATTTTTGAGGTTGCAATAAAATTCCCATCAGTGCAGAAAAAAAGCGTTAATCTTCCGTATGGTTAGCCACTTGCGCAACTATTCTGACTTCTAAGTTGGTATGCGTGTAGTCTGTGTGGGAGCTGAACCCACAACCCCATTGTTGTGGCGTGTCCCACGCTCCAACCGAGTCGACAATCGGTACCAAGATCAAAACGTAAAACACATGCTGCCACCAAAATAATTCCCTCTAATTGCGCACCAACAAAACAACATTGTGTCTCAGATCTCGCTCTGACAAAAACCTAATGTCAATATTTCTCCAGTAAACCAAACTCAGGCGAGATTCCCCCCCTTCCTGCATCTCAATCCGCCTTAACAAAACAGCTCTTCGCTCACAGCAGTGCCAAGCCTAATCACATTCCCTCAGCACCAGGTGGTTCTCATTGACTGAGGCCCAGCTCCTCCACTCTGCAGGATGCTCCGCCAGAGGAAATTGGCTCGTCTACGAGCATTTATTGCTGGTGAGCTCGATCGAACGGAGTTGTGCGGGCCCTCCAATGCTGTCGCTGGACTTCGGCCTCTTTGAGGAGCCTACTTCACCAAAACAGCTGTTCAGCACACGCGGCCCTATCCAAAGACACAATTAGAAACACCCTTTTCCTATTACTCCCTGCCATTAAACGCCATTGAGTTGAATTAGTGGCAGTCTATGGAATAAGTGGATTCTAATTCATGCCCCTCTTTACATGGGCCACGGCTGCTACCGTGGCTTTCCTCTGCTAATGAAGAGGATAAAAGAGAAGTCTTAATCAAACTGAGCATCTCATCTGTGGTAATAAAGAGCACAAAAGAGGCCTTGGAGTGGCTCACTAGTGGTGCTTGTGTACACATAATCATGTGCGTATGGAAGGAAAAGGAACTTTATATACATCCCTTAGAATATACTGAATTCAGCGTTCTGTGTGGTGATAGTTAAACAAAACAAAGCAAAAGTAATAAACACATAAATGAGGGAATGCATGAAATAATGTTTCTCTTGGTCTTGTTTTCTAATTGCTTAGCCTTGCCCTACAGGGATCAATGACCCACTATGGACCAATGCTTCTCTGCTGTCTTTTATCCCTCCCAGGCTCCCTCTTGTCTTGGACCAAAGTGCTAACCAGCAGGGTCTGATTAGATTTAAATGTCAAGAGAGATAGGACAATACAGTTATCTTCCCAAATTATGGCCCATTAAAGGGCCTATGCAGTGTGCCTCCCTCCTCTACTAACTAATCACCAACCAGATTCATCATCTCGCAGACTGGGGCATAATTTGGGGGGCTGCGGTTTCCCCTGCTTCTCCATTTCTGTGTGTGTGTATCGCACCATGTGCAAGGGCATGCAGGAGTCTCTGTAATGCATGATCAGTGTGTGTGCACGCTGTATGTGTGTTGCTCCAGAGGGAGCAGGTTCGGCGCCCCAGGCCAGTGCCCCATTAAAGGAAAGAAAGACAGAAGCAGTGTGTATAAGGGAGAGACACAGAGGAGAGGAGGAGAAGGAGGAGAGCACCTCCTCATTTAGACAGCAGGAGTGGCAGGCTGTGTTCCACCTGCAGCCAACAGACAGACAGAGGGAAAAGGCTGGGATGCCTCCCATCTGCCTCCTTATAATTCACCTGCTGTCCTCAGGGTGTCATAAGAAGCCGGGTGCCAAAAACGGAGTCTCCCTTCTAAGCCCTGTTATTAATTTTACACTTTTCCCTCTTATGTCATGTTCCTTCACACACTTCTTCTCTCCTTTCTTCATATGCTTTTGTTGTCCTTGTCCTTTATATTCATCTTTCCTCTTCACTCTGCTTGTTCCTCCATAAGGAACCCCATCACTGATCTACCATACATCGCAGCTTTCATCCTACCATCACAGAGGTGGAGATGATAGCGGTGGTGGTTCGAAGTCCTATGGGAAAAGGAAGAAAGTGGAAATGCAGGGCTCATATCTCAAGGTGGTTTCCTCCATATTCTCGCCTCTTTTCACCTCTTTCCGCATTTCCATTACATGCCTTGCCCATCTTTCAGTATGCAGCCTCTATTCATCTTCTCCACGTGGGATCCTCTCTCCTCCTGTGGCCCCTTCTTTCTTTCATAAGAGCTTTTGTCTGTCCTTTAATATCTCCTTCCTCTCCATCTCCCTTTTGTCTATCACGACGCACTCATACAAGGCTCTATCTTCAAACTTCTGCCGGCAATTTATGCACAGGAGCCTGGCTGCTGTGCATTAGGGCCCATGACATAAGGCAACACATTATGGATTGCACTATAAATAGCTACTGTGTACACGTCCTGTAAAAGCTTTTCATTACATGGAGACATTGAACAATCAATATAAGCCCTCTACTGAATCTAATTACCAAAAATGACAATAGCTAGAAAATATATACTTATTTTCAAGATGATCAGTGAAGGAGAACAATGTTTCCACCAAAGAGCCTTCAAGAGGCCTCTTAGTCAAGTATCAGGCCCATTAAAAGCTCAAGGCAATACGGAGATGAATGTGGGAAAGATAAGAACTTCTTTTTTTTCTTTTTTTTCTTAATGGAAGACTAAATGATGAGCAGCAGCTGCAGAGTGGTTTTAAAAATATACTTTCTCAGTAATGTGTATCCACAAAGGTACACCATTCAGTTCTGGGTGATTTTAGTTCATACTCCCACAAATCTATATATGATGCATCTATTATGTTGCTACTGGAGCCCAGACGAAGCTCCATGGGTGCCAGTGGTCTGAGCCAAGCACACAGCAGACCTTCCTATGAGGTGCAGCTTTAGGTAGAGTGCAGAGAAAGCCAAGAAAGAAAAGAGGAGTGAATAGGAAGGAAGGAAGGAGAAAGAGAGAGAATGGGAGGAGCCCCGGGTGTCATTTCTCTCTCTGTCAGCTCCCAGCTCTCCCGTCCTCCCTCCCTCCACCATCACCCCCTGAGATGTGGATGCTTCGCGGGGACAATTACCGACTGACACTTCATCATGGGCCGCGTGACAGCCGCTGACGGCCCTCGTCCAAACAAATGATGCTGAGGTCGAGGTTGCAGGCCTGCCTCCGAGTCTGCCTGCCTGTAGCCCTGCTGTATGGCCCTGCACTGCATTAGCAAGCACCCCCCCTCCCGTGCACACACACACACACACACACACACACACACACACACACACACACACACACACACACACACACACAGGGGAAAAAAGCTACATTAAAAGAGACTCCTCTAAACCAACCACCTTCTTCCTTTAAGAAAAACACATTTATCAGCAGCGGGGGATGGTGTGTGAGGGGAGGGGTGGAGGTGGTTTCAATAGAAGGATGGAGGGAGGGTGGGGGCGCTACAGTACTGTCAAACCCCATTCCCCTTAGGTAAAGAGAGAGCTCTTCATCTTTGTGAGGCAACTAGGACTCACACACACACACACACACACACACACACACACACAAATACTCCCCAACCTGCCACATACGGCTTATCAGATAATGGGGTTAAAAATCAACTTAAAAAGCCAACAAGGCAAAAAGGCAAGCAATCACCACAGTGACACTGGCGTGCATCAATTAACCCTGTGTCTTTGTGGAGCACAGATAACACCGCCCACCCTTCACGAGCTAAACTCACAATCAAATCGCTCCCTTGACTCGGGGTTGAGTGCAGCTAAGTTTAGATTCATGAAGTAGGTCATTTGCTAATAGTTAAAAAAAAAAAAAAGGGGGGGGGGGGGGCAGTGTATAGTTTTAAGAGAAAAAAAGAGAAAAAGGAAAGGCATGTGGTGGACCTGCTGCTAGCAGTCCCTTAGCTGTGAGTGTGAACCTGCAGATTAATAAATGTTGCCTGTGATCTCGGCCCAGGGAGGCAGATGAACAACAATCGAGAAAGACATCAAACGCTCGACTAACACTGAAACAACACTTGACAAAAAAAAAAAAAAGAAAAAACAGAAAGCCCGCCGGTCTCTGAAAACATTCACTCGACTAGATGTAGGATGGAGAGGAGGAGAGAGAAACTGAGACGCAGAAGAAAGAGCATAAACAATGAAACATTTATCAAAGCGAGCAGCGGAGCATCTTCTGCACGGCAGGGGCAGCCTGCTAATGCAGGTGGCTTTGCTGTTTTTGGTATCCTGAGATGACATTGGCAGGAGGTGGTGAGCAGTTATGCCTCAGGTTTGACAAAAACCTTAAAAAACAACCCTCTTTTTTTTCTAAATTTTGAACTATACTTTGTGCATGTCCTCTGGTCTCCTGAAGGAAAGCACATTTTTACTCTTTGTGGCTTTCTCTCTGTTTATTATCAAATTCTTTTCATTCATGCTCTGAATGTTTTCCCTGTTGGTCACTGCTCTTTATAAATGTGCTTGGCATCGCTTGCATCTTCAAACTCCTGCACAAGATAAATAAAAGAGCAGGCAATGGAGGGGGGAAAAAAATCCAGACCTATTTGTCATGTTGGAAAGGCCCTTGAGAACACTTTCAATCTTTCCATCAATAGTCGGCGTGTAGGCCTGTATGTGCCATCATTAAAAAGTAGATGCTTCTCTGTTTATTTATCATACGGACGCATGGCTGACAGCTTCCTGTAAACAAGTCATATGTTTATATGTGTGCACGAGTGTGTACTTTATCTGCAAAAAATGGATGGCTGCTGCTCACTAATGTGTGTGTGTGTGTGTGTGTTGGGGGGGGATTGGGGGGGGGGGGGGGGGGGGGGATGGAGTTGGCCAGAGTGCTTTCTGATAATGACTGCTACAGAGCTCATCACTGTGTACCAGGGGAAAATGCTATTTCCTCACTGACCGGTGGTTAAAGAACTCAAATCACTTCAATGGGAACAAATGAGGTGGTGTTTGATGCTTAACAGCCTCAGAGATAAACGTACAAATGGCGAATGAATCATTCGCCTGATGTAACAGAACTGTCGATGGATCGCTCAGGTAGTGAGAAATAAGGAATGGCTTTTTCCCTTTAATGCTTTGGACACTTTTGCCACTTGCTGGCCTTGCTTTTTAGCAGGTGTGGCAAGAATCAACTGAACATTACGCGCAGCATAAAGAAGCTACCATATGTCTCAGGAACATCACTAGTTTAGACTACCGTGTTTAATGGTTAAAAGCTGAAAACGAACATGTAAACTGCATATTTTTTAAAGCAAAAAGAAAGTGTTGTTCATTGACTGTCCATCATCAACTGAAGTCACTCCATTCTCAGAAAAGGTCAAACTAAACAGCTCTTGGATAAAAAACAGGATGTTGTCAGGCTGTCAGTCAACGCTTCAAACATGTAGGAAGAAATTATATCCGGGTGATTATCAAAAGCAATGTAATAACAATATCCCCTGTTGCTAGGCATCAATCCTTTAATACAAAGAAATGTGCAAAGTGTGTATTTAAATATAGCCACAGAAAAGGAAATGGTTACAATGAGACATTTTGAGGATTCTTCAGCAGGTGAGCGTCTTTGCATGCTTGTGTGTATCTAGGCTGATGGGTCTACAGAGAAAGACAAATGGCTACAGCAGGGGGCCGTGCTTGACATTTAGGTTTCATGTGGTAATGGACGTTGACCTGCTGGGGTCAGGCCTGCCAGCAAGGCAGCACAGAGGCCCATTCCTGCATCCCTGTAACTAGATACTAGCAAAACAGTGGTGGACACACACACACACACACACACATATATATATAATCATTCACTCAGTAGAGGAAGAGGACATCCCAGAAGGTTGGACCACATAGGTGGGATGTCATTAGACAGAAGAGACAGATGTGTTTGGTATGTGGTTTTAAGTCTCAGGAGCAGCATGTGCCGACCAAATAGAAAGGTGACGTGTAGGTGTGTGTGTGTGTGTGTATTTATTTTGTATACATTTCCTATTTTCTATATCTGTATAATGCACGTCTGTTTCGCCTGCTAAAGCAAAAAGCAGCTTCTCTATCGTTCCAGCAAGGCACAGCAGTGGTAGCTGCTGTTGTTAGGAGAATGCCCTGTGTTCACCCACAACTCGGCAACAGGAGGCTACTTTATATACTGTTTGTGACAGCTTTGTGGTAATAATGGAGCCCAGGCCCCCGCTAGTACAAGTGGCATGCTCAGTCAAGTGAGACTTTGCCTAAGAGAACACACATACACACAACAGGCAGCCTCCTTCATGCCTAATGAGACCACTGGGAGAGTGGAGAGCAGGAGGCAGGGAGAGTGAAATGAGTAGAGGGAAGAGAGTGAGGATGGGAAATAAAGGGTGAGCGAGGGAAGAGGAGTGGAACAACAATGGCAAGAAGGGAGTGAGAAAAAGAGACACAGAGAGAGTGAGAGCAACCAACTGATTTTCCAGGTTCGGGATCATAGAAAGGAGAAGAAGGGAAGAGGTGATGACCTGGATTGCTGCCAAAGAAGAAAGAGGAAGATGGAGGGGGAGAGCAAGGGGCGTGAGGAAAAAAGAGGAACGAGGGTGTGAGAGAGAAAAGAGATCGGGGGGAGGGGGAGTTGAGGTGAACCTCTAGCGGCGGGTGGTTATGCAATGTACACAACGCAGGAGTGCAGGGGGAGATCAAAGACATGGGGTGCATACATAACCAAATTTGACACCATAGTGCAGCAAGTGATGATGAGCAGGAAGGGGGGGGGGGCGAAAAACTCACTAAAATATAAAAAGAACAGGCACTCCCTGGGGATAGAGCTAGGGAGAAAGAGTACATTTGGTACAGGGTACACATTGTCTTAGTACAGTAACAGAAAAGGTAATGACAGAGGGAAAAAATCCAAAAAGATGGGAGGGGGGAAAAGAAAAGAAAAATAAAAACAAACAAAACAAAACAAAACAAAAAAACCCCCAAAAAAACCCCCCACACACACACACGGCCGTGCTTCCCTAACTTTGCCTCTAGCACTACAGCATCATCTGCTCATCCGGGCAGGTGCACATTGCAGGGTGTGTGTGGCTGTGTTGGGGAAGGGTGTAAGTGAGTAAATAACTTGCAGTCCAAAATGGGAAACGGCTTGAATGTCCAGTGACAAGAAATCTGGACAGACAGCCACAGCTGAGCCTTTTGGTTTTGCTTCCAGAGAAAGCAGAGGATAAATTATTAACAGACGCTCAGTCTAATAAAGTGAAGATGGGCCACTTGGCTTCAGATTCCCTACAACAGGTGAACGCGCTGATTCGAACCCCTCAGCAGGTTTCAGTCTCAACAGATGGCATTTTACCTGGACCACTTTAATAAACTCTGCTTTATTTCTGTAAAAAAAAAAAAAAAAAAATGGATGTGGGGTGGCTTTTAGGTCGCCACTCATGAATTTAGTTGACTTTGCAGTTTCTTTTTATCAGGAAAAAATCTTAAGCTTCTAAGTATGGATGAACAGAGTTTCAATTCACCTAGTTTAAAAGTTTAAAAATACATTTCTACTGCAGGACTGCCAGAGACACCCACGAAAGTGAAGTCACTTTCTTGTGGAAAAGGAACACGCTGCCTCAGTCCCTGTGTTTATTGTGAAAAGTCCAAAATGGATTTTCTCATCAGCCTTCTGAAAACACACCAGTTTATTTATTTATCATGTTCTCCACTTCCCATACCATACAAGCCTCCAACGGGATGTAAATATTGCATTTGCCAACTGCCCCAATATTCAACATGCTCATCTCATCTGTGACAAAAATCTTCTGGTTCTATAGAACAAATCTGCTTGAACAGCCTGTCACCACTTCCGGCGGTCCACATGCCACGGCTAATCCCTCTGAGACCCACAGGAAGGCTTTGGGATCATTCTGTATGAGAGCTGGAAAAGACAGGAAGCTGGCATGCGTACATCGTCTGGGTGAAAAGCAGTGGAGGAGGGCTACACGCTCATTGGGAGAGCTTCACCTTTCCTCTACATAAGGTATACACAGTTTGACAAAGAGCTGCTGGTGTTGCTGTTGGATAGCGACCTTGCTGACCAGCTAAGCTATTCTTACATGTGTTTGACGCATAGCCAACGGTTATTAAACCTTTGCTTTTTTCCAACATACTGCTGGTTGGTGACATTTAGAGAAAACAAGGGGGAATTTCCACAAGTTCAAATCTGATTATTCTATTAATGCTTAAATTGTGAGTCAGCTGAATCACTGTGCCTAATATCAGCCCGTGGCCAATTTATAATAAGGCTTGTTGATTAATACAAATTTATTTTCAATTATGTTTTGGTTTCCAGTCATTATGAATGCAGACTCTCGCCAAGACAGGATGATAACTTACCACAGTTCTTCGATTGGTTTCTGAGTAAAACCTCCCTGCCTTTTTGGAGCACATGCTGTTCTGTGCAATTCTCAGAAGCAAAGCAGAATTCAGCATCAACACAACCTATAGAGCCACAAAAGCCATAATAGCCGCAAATACAACTAAATATATATATATAGGAAGATTAAAGAAACAATAGCGCGGAATGCTTTGTCTTTATTGGCTTACAGTGTATAAAAAGGGTCTGAATATAAATGGAGTAGAATTGCTCAGTGTGTCAGTACCATATAGTATAACTGAACACATAAGAGTTATTAGCCAATATACCTACTAGGTAATAATTCCAGTGAAAACATGTTTAACTTTGGCAGCAGGCGCAGCCAATTAGACCATACCAATGCGGCACAAACACCGAGTGTCAGGCCCTGCCATTACGAAGACAACTAACGATAAAAACCTCAGCGCAGTCACAGGGATAATATGCTCAGTTATCATTCAATAAGGCAATTCTCATCTATAAGACTGTCACGGGCACAGCACTCATTCCCGAGGAGCCTGCAGGCAAGAAACAATACTCAGGTGTTGAAATGACTCTTTGCTACATTAAGATCAGTAAATACGTGCACTTTCCCACCAGGGGAGGTAGACCTTAGCAGGATAAGTATATACTTTAATGAACACACACAGAGGCCAGCGTAGTGCGACTAAATCTTAGTTACCGACAGGCAGTGTAAAAGGCAACACCCAGAACATGTCCGCCCGGGACTGTATATATTAAACACAACTCCTTCATCTCGATAAATCTGGAGTGTGCAGGAAAGGCCTACATCACTGTATACAATACATCAGTGAGTGCTGTCGTTAAAGTCTTCGGTCCCTCCTATTCTCTCGCTCACTCCTCGGGGGTTTCCAGTGGCTGTCCGGAGCACACGTGTTTTGGTTTACCTAGAGCGAAGCCCTATCTGAGGCCATGCTGAGAGCAGACTATGGGCTTTGTCTCTCATCTGGTCTTCTGTTTTTGTTAAAGGACAGTTGATTAATGGTGCCACAGACAAAGGGAAGAGACGTGGGGGGTTGGCTCTTATTTAGGTAGAAAAAAGGCAGAGAGGGTTAAAAAACAAGGGAGAGAGGAGAGAGAGAGAAAAAGGTGTGTGTGTGTGTGTGTGTGTGTGTGTGTGTGTGTGTGTGTGTGTGTGTGTGTGTGTGTGTGTGTGTGTGGTGGGGGGGAGTGCTTGACCCAGATCCAGGACTTCAATCAATCAAGTAGCAACAATAACAAGCAAAGTTTTCATGTGGCTTGACTGATTAATCAGGGTTTTCTTAAAAAAAGAAAGAAAGAAAGAAAAACATGCGAGTCATTTTTATCTCTTTCTTTTTTCAAGACTGCAGAGTTACTAAGTGCGTCTTTTTATGCCGGCTGCTTAGGTCTTCATGCTGCAAGGTTTTGGACATGGAGCCCTGAATCGTTCACGATTTAATGACAGCGAGGCCTTCACTCCATGCTACAGCGGAGCGATTTTACTGAAGGTCTCCAGCCACATTAACAGAGCCCAGGAAGGCTTGACAGAAAGACTGGACGGACACTCACAGCCCTACGCACTCCAGACATATGATGGCAGGGCTTCTTTTCTAGTAAACAAACACGCACTGTTTTACACACATGCACACACAGTATAGACGCACAGTGTGTCACGGCAACAGGCTGTGTAGCAGCCCTCTGAGACCCTGCGAGGTGCCGATCGATGTGGATTGAGTGCAGACAAGGAGGCATTGGGATCGATAAAGGGCCGTTACAGAGATGTGCCTAGTGGGACATAAGAGAGTGCAACGGGGGAGAAGATACATCTGAGGCTCTTGATGCTGTCTTTTTCACCTCATCGGTGTGAGAATGTACTTACTCCCCGTGAGTACTGGGACATACGCACACACAACAGAAGAGCTTTACATACTATACATGTGCATGCACACCCAAACTATTCCAAGAGACCTTTTCTTAATCTCCAAGTTTCACTGTTCTCATATAGTCTTCCTGTGAGGGAGGAGGGGGAACTTTAACTCACTTTTGGTGCCATCTTCTCCATTTCCTCCACATTCCTTTAAACAGTCTCTCCCTGTGCAGTGCACTGTCACCAGTTCAGCCTGCACAGTGCTCTGTCAGTGGAACAGCTTGATCCTAAGACTTTCTGTCAGCCCCTCCTCGTCCTCCACTCCCCCCCCTCCTCCCCCCAGCTCTGCTGTTTGCAGAGAGCACTGACTGTTCTATTCTCGCACATGAACGCGCGCGAGCAATAGGGGAAAACGACAGCATTGTTACTTCCACAAAATATGTGGCAGTGACATAATCGCCGACACTTCCTGTTTTTACATGTTCTTAAGAAGTCCACAATGATTTTGCATAAAGGTTTACTCTACCAGTCATTTCAGCTGTGCAACTGGCCCACCGCAATTGCACGCAGGTGAAATTACTCGTTGAAAGGGTTGATATGCATGCAGTACAAATTAAAAAAAAAAAAAAATTAATGCTTAAGCCATTATTGCCACTCACTGAGCTGAAAATAACCACTGTGACCACAACTTTATACTCCCAAATAGTTTTAGATATAAGGTCTTTCCTGGCTCAGAGGGGCCCATCGGTGTTTGCTATGTACAGCTGAATGAGTGTGCATCTACATTATTTATTTATTTTTTTTTAAACTACACACTTGATTGTGACTTTTACTAAACAGATTTCACATAAGTCCTACAAATACACTACTGACTATGAACCATCAATGAGGTGACAACAAGAAACTTGGTAATTTTGCTTGTAAATACAGATGAAACAGAGCAGCAGAGCAGCCAACACTGTGAGTCAGTGCTGATTTCAATCAGACAGCTTCTTTGTTATAAAATCAGGACTGAAGAGAAGTAGTCTGAAAAAGGGTCTAAAAATATAAAGGCTGCTTTACATTAGCTTCAGTGGGCGACCTTTCATATCAGTCATATTACAACAAAAACAGGAAGGTATTGGAATGAAAACAGCTTTGTTTTCAGTTCAGCTGCATTACAATAATGTTCTGTGAGCACAAACAGATGTGACTTCACCTGTGACCTGTCAACCACATGTCATAGTCACACCTGACTTTCCCCTTCGATCGTCCCACCTTGTTGCATTTATTCTAGCGTCTGGATGAATACTTTGAAAAAATGCACACAATACTGACCAATATGTCCCGCTAATCAACATTTAAAACAAATACATAATGCAGTAATCAATGTCAATTGACTGGGTTCTATCATGTGTTAGTCTAAAGGTCTAATTAAAACATTACAAAAGAAACTAAGGTCATCATTCATCATTATAAAATCTTGTGCAATTGAGCTTGTCCTCTCAGAGCTTGGTGCTGAAAGAAAAAAAAAAAAATCACAGTTTTAACTTTGTACATGTGAGCTGCTGTTTATGAGCATTGCTGCTCATTGGTGTTTATGAGTAGAATAAATAATTATCTTTCACTCTCACTTGTCAGGCACAGAGTCACAAAAAATTTAAAAAAGCTCAGCCCTGGAAGTGGTTGGCACGCAAGCAAGACGCAGACAGACCGCAGACTGAGAGGTGTGCTTCCCTATATCAGTGAGACACTTCAAGCTAGCATGTCAACTTAATCACAATAGTTTCTTTTTGCTGACATCAAACTTGAGCAATGCAACTCTGAATTTTTCTAGACATAACCAGCCAGACTTAAGAGGTGAAAACACAAATGTCAGAGACAGACAATCAGCAGTCTTTAGCCTTACAGTTCCACAGCAACTCTACATGAAGTCCGACTGTGCCGATCTGTGACAACAGTGCACATTAATGGAGCATTTCCAGTAGTGAGATTGTGGCTGGAGCTACACCTGAGAAAAGACAACTTGGATAGTGTCCCAACTTGATTCTGCAGACACTGCCCCAAGATTATGTGAGAAAAGCTCTGGAGAGAACATAAGATTACCTCTTAGAATTCACTCTTTGTGTTTTGTTTTGTTTCTTTTCTTTTCATGACCAGAATGATAGTCTCGCTTAATCATCTCATTAAAGTTGTAAACGCTGACACATGTTTCAACATGAGGGAAAAGCCCGACTGTCCAGCTACGTACACACTCGCCTAGATATGCAGGGGAAATGTGATTTTCTTTTTGTGCCTGTGTGTGTGAAAGAGAGATCGACAGGAAAGAACTAGAGAATCTGTTTTTAAAAAAAACAAACCTGCAAACAAAAACCCTTTGTACTAGTGTTAAGGATACAGCCATCTAGTATATCCCATGCAGAATACATTGAACATATTTCATTTAATGCCCACCCCAAGACAGACAGAAAATCCAGCCTGTTGAAGTACTTTAGTGTGCCACTATTCCACATTATTACAGGTGCTAATCACATGTGAGAGCACACAGACGAGCTGCTGAAGCAGATGACTGAAACCACCGAGGCATTTAATCCTCCTAGTGAGAACTGAAGGAGGCGAAGGGTCTTCTCCTCCTACTCGCCTGCTCCAGGAGCACCGCCCTTAAAGGACGGTTGAAAATAGTGCATTTGGATGATGTTATGGAGAAGGACTATTAAAAGTCAGGCAAATGCCTTTACCAGTACTTCTGAAACTGTGCTGAGGTGCCATGTCGGCTCCTGCAAGTCTTGTCCAAAAACCTCCTCTGTGGTTGATCAAAAAGAATACTCAAGTGTACACACACACACACACACACACACACACACACACACACACACACACACACACACACTTTCTGGCCTCAGCCAGAAGTCCCTGTTGGTTTGGAAGGCCACAGCGGGCTATAACAACTACAGCCTGGCCAGCCTGTTACTAGTGGCCCCTCTGTTTCAGCAATCTGGGTTCTCTTTGCCTTTGGACAGGGACCAGGTCAGGCTGCACAATACACTACTGTGTTTGAAGAGGGTGAGTGAAAAAGAAAGAGAAAACTGCAGACATCTGAGTTTTTTTCTGCACACAAATGCATAAATACAACATGTGCAACACAATGCATTTTTTGGTTGTGCAACTGTTTGGGTATACGTTATGACTACTTTAGCCATCGTGTCCCCTCTCTCTTTCATTCCAGATTGCAACAACTGCATTCGCTTCGATCTCCCCCAACCGCCATCGCTGCCATCATTACATCATCCTTGCTTTGGCTTTTTGCTCACTCAGCACAAATTCGGGGACCCCTGGCTACAGTTCCCCTCCCCTAAGCATGAAAGGTGTTTTTTTGGATCTGTCAGGGGTTTGTGCAGGAGGAGTAACACACACCGCTGTCAGTCTAGAACAACACAATGAAAACAGACTGCAAATACAGAGTGGCCCTGTGCCCTATGATGGAAAGCCAGCAGCACCTGTCCCTTTAAGACCTATTTCTCACAGCTTGTGGGTTCTGAGCTGAGCATGCTAGCCTGAGCTGGGTTGCGCTTTGCTGTGCATGTATGGTAATGGGGGGGGGGGGGACCGCACCGCCCAGCCTGCCAGCCCACCACAGGGAATTTGTTTATGTTTCCTTGCTGCCAAGTTCCTGTCAGGAGGCGCCCCAAAGAGGAACTGCAGACTACTCAGTACTGTTAGCTACGCCCTCTCGCATAGAATGACTGGGGGTTTCTGCATCCAGTATCGAGTAGTGATTTGTAGCAATACTCAAATCCAGGGAGGTCTCTTCATCAATTTTAGCGCTCACACACACTTCAAACACTCCATCTGTTGTTCCAAAAGCAGCTCTGAGAGCAACAAACTTCATAAAACATGTTCTAACAAAAGGCTTAATTTATGAGCCCCAAACAGATTAACACCAATTTTCGCAAAACACAGTGCATAAAACAGCACAAAGCATAGTTTCATTAAAGCAACACTTTATGAGTGGCACTTTGTTAGGCTCGTGGATAATGGGTATTGTAAAAACTGAGCACCACCACATAAAAACATAGTAAACAGGATTGGTAAACTCGTGGGCATTAATCCAAGCACTTGTGGGAAAAAGAGCTAAAACGAAATTACTCTCCCACTAATGCAAAAGAGCACTGCGACTTCCAACGACGCACGCACATTTTCCCAAATCATTACAAAAATATGATGTACCGCTTCCAGTGACTCAATAACTGCAACACTTTAGCACATTAATACAGAGCTTTAGAGTGACATAGCCAACGCACGAGCAGCCTAATTTGACCGGCGCGGTCAGCAAGTGTTGGAAACTTTCATTTAAGCACGGCAGATCTCACCAAGTTTGTTTCTGGATAAAAAGGAATGAGCTATTTTTTGTCTCTGTATCATACATGTGTAATGTCCACTGTGTGGTAGGTGACGCAGTGTGTTCCCATGAGCAGGTGATGAAAGGAGTAGTGAGACAAGGCACCAAAACTAGATGTGGGACCCACGATGGTGCGACACAGGAAGAGTTAGGGCGGGGCGGGGGGGTACAAAAGATGGAAGTATGGATGGAAAGATGTAGGCTGAGATTGAGAGCAGAGGGTGAAAGTAAAAGAAATTTTTAAAACAACAACAAAAAACCCCAGGAAGCCATTTACGTTAGCCTGGATGGCCACGTGCTGGCATGTTTCACTAACTTTTGACTGTGCAGCCAGAAGCTGGCATCTGCATTTGTTTGAATGGGATTAACGCTGTGAAATTGCTCAAATTTGTCACTGTGGTTGGAGTATTGAGCATCACTTCTGCTATTTTGTCCTTGGTGAGGAAGTAACATGCCACGCAATGTCTTGCTAGTCAAACGCCTTACAGTAAATGAGCTTGGCAGCACAACACATTAACTGAGCTCGAAGTAGTTTAGCCGACGATTTAGATCGGTTATTCGATAGTGAAAAATTGGAACAGCAACATAATCGCACCAAAACTTATAGCCAGATTTACCACAATGACAGGAGAGAAATTACCATTAGAGCCACTGGAGTCAGCAGTTCACTCCATGAAGTTTCATCAACAAGAAAAAAAAGAAGATACAGAAAGTGTTATAGCCTGGCAGGTAAACACAGATCCAACTGTGTCCAGCCTCTGAGTGAGACTAAGAAGAACCATTACATGTAAATAACAGTGTATAGCTATGCACTTCAACTTCCCTTAAGTTTCCATGTATGGAGTAAAAAAAAAGAAAAAAAGGGAACAACACTGTGAAAAATACAGGACTCCTACTCTAGACGGAGGGAGAGGCAGCGGGCTCGGCAACCACCACCGACCTACCGCACAGAGTGTGAATCATTAAAGGCATGTGTTCCACATCAACTGCCGGGGCCTCTTCCCAACCCACTTATGAGACTGGATCTAAATTATGAAGGGAGGGAGGGCAGCAGAGGGGGAAGGGGAGGGGAGCTTCAGTATAGTTTTACATTGAGATGAAAACCCCAAACCTGCTAACTCAGAGATAAAGTCCAAAATGGCTGCAACTATCCTCTGCCAAGTCACAGAGTAATGGCTTAACTGTGTGATTTCCACAAAATGTGATGAAGTTAACATGATGAAGGCAATAAACAAAAAACTGTACAGCTTCAATTTGTACCTTTTTTGTGTCTACCTTACAAAAGCTAAAAACACAACACACGGACGTCTTCTGTGGGTGTGCGTCTGTCCACAAAGCATATCTCTGTTGTGTGGGTATGCCATGACGGACGTGATCTGCAGAGAGAGTCTGCATTTTTCTGGGTATTGGCTGGCATACTGGTACACACAGCATTCAGTTTGCTTTTGCTCAGAGGCTGGTATGAGGGCAGGTGCATGTCTGAGAGGAAGAGATTACCTTTCTCCCAAGGCCAGGAAGAGCCGGTTTAAAAACAGGACAGAATGGGACAAGACGGGACAGGACAGAGGAGTAAAACAAGTCTGTACAAACAGGACAAAACCAGACTGAGGACAAACTGCGATCTTTGATTGGCTGAAAGATCGCAGTATTGCTGTTTTCATCGTAGTGAAAATTCTTTCACTACGATGAAAAGAATTTGTCAAAACAGTATGAAATGACAGAAGGGATAAGAATAAACTAATAGCAGTATTCATTTAGCTGCCAGTCTAATACAAAGAACCAAAATGAATCTATATTCACACAGCAATGGTCTGTGCACTTCAAGCCAATATAGCGAATGATGAACGGCTGTTTGTGTTTGGTCTTTGTCACTTTAATATGACAGGGCAAATCTCCCCGCTGCCAACTCCAGCTCTGATGCAACAGTGCTCATCCTAATGCTAGCAGCACGCAGGGCACAAGACACAGCACCCCCTCCAAACAGACGCACAGTGTGAGTCTGTGCAAGGGTGTGTGAAAATGATTGGAAAGACTTTAAAAAGTCAGCTGTCCACAAGCTTGAACTTTACCCAGCCAGCGAAATGCAGACCATGTGTCATGGGAAAAACAAATGACAACAGAGTCGACCTCTCCACGACATTAATATGGCAAAGAGCAACGCTTATATAGAGACATGCGTGCGAAAAAAATTGGTACACACAAAGTGTTAAATGTGGAAAACCAAAATTACCCGGAGTCAAAAGCAGTGACAAATTCGGGCTTACCCCAAAAACGTCAATCTCGCCGTCCTTGAATCGATTGTGGCTCCTAAGCTCTGAGAGAGAGAGAAAAAAAAAAAAAAACAGAGAGAGAGAGAGAGATTTGAAATCGAGAGCTTTGTGGTCCTTTATCCACGTGCTGCAGACTCAGTGACTCCCTGGCTTTCTGGCGCAGAGCTGCTTTACTACATGAAAACTCTTACACACTTTTTCCCCCCTCTCGTTCTCCCTATGATCTCCCCACCCTTTTCCAATAGATTGTACTTTCTCACTTGCTGCATTTGTACCCCAGACATCATGTGAAAAGTGGAGTAAAACAGTGCTTTTGTGGTGTGTGAATTACCTAGGGCCTAGGCAGGCACAGTAGTGCTTATGGCCACAACTCAATTACAGCAATGTGAATCAGGTGGCGGCCTAGAAATCCCCTCAGCCTGATGCACAAATAGGGACACAGAGGCGCCTTCATTGCCAAGACAGAGACAAATCTGAAGTGGCGTGTCATCTTTTCATAGTAGAGCAGCTTAGCCGATGCTGTGCAGATGAATGGCTGCTACAGACAACGATCTAATGACTCTGGTTTTCAGCAAGTGTATGAATGCTTCCATTTTGTTTATGCAAACTGCTCAAATATTACAAGTGTTTACTAACAGGTCTAGTTACAGATCTACATTGAAAGAGTCACATGGTACTTAGGCTATCTGATAAATGGCACCTTTGTGCTGGAGAAAGCATGGAAAACGCTTTGTGGTATTGTTTTCAAACCAAAAACAACTAGCTGGAAATTACAGAATGGCGGTTAGTAAATGTTAAAAGGCACTTTCGTGGATGCAACGTAAATGCCAAACTACACAATCACGGTCAATCATATTTGAATAGAAAATTGGCTCACGTCAAAAGCAGTGAGCTTATCCTCTCTCTTTCTGAAGGGGGGGGGGGGTAGCAAATCCGGCTCCAATAAAATGTAGAACTGTGGACCAGGACAGGGTTTTCCAAAAGCAAGAGAAACCAATGACATTTAAAACTGTGGTCTGTTTGGGTATATTTCACTTCACTTGTCACAGTGAGAAAGCAAGTTCCTTACACTTAGTTAACAGCAAGCTGTGGCACAACAGAGCTTTTCTGACAGCCAGGCTAATAGTCGCTCTTTAGAAGGGTCAAGATACTGCTGGAGAAAAAAACTAAAGAAAACAGGGAAACACCATCCCTTGAGGAAGAAGTGGCCTTTTATTGGCAGCAAATGAATTTTGCAGTAATTTGTTATCACAAGCTACCAGGGACAGTGAAACAACAGAGCTTTAAATATAGCATTTTTAAAATTTATTTATTTATTTTTTTACACAAATAAAGATTTGGGGTTATTATAAAGAATGGCTTCATTTGCATACAACTCAATTACAAATGGCTCTCAGAGACACCTTAATTTGGGGTTAATCAGGAAGCAAATTTACAAACTAACATCAAATGCTTGTCTACAATTTCTATGGTCAAAGAAATATTGCTCACATCCTTTTACTACACGCTCACCTTCCTCCTGCATGTGCACATGTCAAAGATGTGGCAAAGTGAAAGGACTACGAGCATTTCGAAGCCAGCTTCATTTTTAGATGTTTTTTCCTATGAACTTGTCTTTACCTTAGACTTTTTAGTTTTAACCAAATAATGTTTTAGCAGTGTAAAAAGCAGTTAGCGAGCACAAAGGTGACATAACACAACAGATAAAGGCTCAACACTTACACTATTGATTGCTATCTTGTTTGTAGGCTGATATGACTACGCAGATATCACCCAAGTGTGACAAATCTGTACATCCCTACATGCAATACTTACACTTTCCAGAACTACAGGATATGGACACATATATCAAAATATGTTATTCATTTTGAGGTGGATTGTGAATAACAAAAAAGTAGTTTCATTACCCATTCCACCCTCTACCCATCAGTTGATTTGTGCAGAAGCTCCTTGTGCCATTTCCTGTTTTGTTTTGTTTTTTTAAACACACCCTTACTTCCTGTTTATGAATATGAATGGTATCTAAATCATGTGTTCCTACTGGTCCTGTAGAGGAAGAGCAGCATAATTTCTAGAAAGATGAAACAAGGACAGAGTTTGTGTATGTGTGTGTGTCTGTCTGAGCCTCCAGCCTGCACTGATGAGAGTGGAGTGGACAGGATGAGCCCAAGGTAATCGCATCTTTATCCTTGCTGATGGGTGAAAGCAAGTCGCTGTAGACGCTCACCTTAAACACAAAGAAGAACATGGTGTCGTCACTGTTGACGCGTGGTTTCAAACCAAAGCTGATATCGCCACACATAGGAGGTCTTGAGTGCTCAGGAGCTCGCAAGGAGTCTAAAATAATAATTCAGTGGGATCACCCATCCTGAGTGTACAGCCCAGCATCTCAGCAACTGTAACTATGCTCAGGGTTGCTCAACCGTTCAAGGTTTAAAAAGGTTTGATGGGAAGCAGTCCAAGTCTCGAGTAAAATTATCATCGGCCCTTGGATGTTCACTTATTCACTGTGACAGCATCGCCCCTGCGTAGACTATCAGTACAAATAGAATCTCTGATTTTGAGTACGACCAGCAGTCTCCAAGCGTGTGCTTACTTGGGAATGACAGCCCTGCAGCGAGGGTCATGAGCTCACATTAAAACAGACACAATGTGTTGTTTTAACTTGCTTGGTCCTATAAAATTCCACCGGCTGGCTGCCTATGCGCACACACACACACACACACACACACACACACACACACACACACACACACAATAAACCCCCTGTTCTTGAGGCTCTGACTCTGAGCGGTGGAAAGCCCCTTCAGTGACACATAGATCGCATAACCTCTGTTGACACAAGAGGACACAACTCCCAATGGAAAGATGCAGATTCACACACATACTGATTGCAGGCCAAGGCTCCAGACTGCTATTGTCCTTCAGAGCCATCCAAAGAAAACAATGAAGAGGGTCACGCAAGGCCCCCTGTGGAATGGTAAATAACCAGAGGGAGTGAGACCGAGAGGAAGAGAGGAAGAGACTGAGGAAGTGAGAGAGAGAGATTGAGACTAATCCAGTCTGACAGCGTTATATGGAACACCAAGTGCAAAATATGACCATCTGGGGACAGGTGAATTCCACTAACGTTCAATCATTCAGGAAGAATCTGACACTGCTTGAATGGAAAATATGTCAACTCCATGATGCAGAGAAGAAAAACACACATGAAGAAAGAATGCAAATCATTTCACCTCTATATGGGATTCAGATTTTCTGTAACACACTTTGAAAATGCAGCGCATTTCTTCAGCCGAGTTTCACATCAATATTTTACCAACTGTAGTGAAATAAAGGGAACCTAAATCTCACGCAGTGCAGGAAACACTCTTCTAATGAGCAAAATCAGTTTAGGTGAGTGCTGCCCAGGTCAAAGCCATGCACAGACAGAAAAAAAGGAGGGATAAAGTCCAAACAATAACAAAGGCTGAGATTGTGGTGATGTTAACCATTCATTAGTGCTGAGTGACCCTTATTATAAAATCATCTTTGTTGTCATTATTCATCTGGCATAAAATGCTGGCCTGTTAATTCAGACTCAGGATGTTGACAATAGGCGGTCTACAAAGGGCTGAGAAGGCACAGTCTCCCTCCCGATTGGTCTTTCATATGCTAATGAGGGAACTGTTTGGGGTTTACTGGCCTGGTTGGAAATGATTTAGGGCGACACCGGTGCTCTGAGCCTTTATGTTAAGGTTGGCCGTAGGGGCTCATATATCACCCTGATCATTAATCAATTAGCGTCTCCTAGCCACCTGTCGGACACATCGGCACACAAAACATTCCTGCCCTTGGGCAGTTGCTAGACGATGATCAGCAGTAGCAGCAGCAGCGCCACTGCTACCTTCTAGCCCCTCGATAGCCCTCCCCACTCCACTTTATGGTAATACCCTGATGGATTACATAATCACACCCAAATACTGTCACCGACGTCAAGGGCTACTCTCCAAGAGCAGCAGATCTGAGTGGAAGCTGCCACAAACCTTTTACGGGTGCCCCCACCCCCTTACCTCCCAATTCAACACAACGCATTTGCTCTCCGCTGTCACAAACAAGAAAAGAGCGGGCAGAGAGGAATTGATGCAGACCTTGAAGGAGAATCAATAAGCTGACGCCTATTCAAAAGTGCTGAATGCACACCAATGCTGTGTCCTCCGTTGTTTTAAATGCAACTGCCTCCAGTGGGGTATTGATGGTTGCTTGGTATTGACGATGTGACACAATAGCCAAACAAGTGCGCGATGGAAAGGTTCAAACTAACAGGGCATTTGTGAAATAAGTCCAGAAAAGTACATTTGTTTGTAGATGAACTAACTGCTGCTGACTTGCAGGGTGACAACCAAGTGCTAAACAAATGCACGGCAGACTTCTAACTAACAGCGCACACTTTAATCGTACACAGCCTGGATCTAAGGGTCTGTTATGGAAAGAGAAGGTGAAAAAAGCTGTGCTGAATTTTTTATGGTCTGGGCTTTTTTCAAAACACCAACTGACTTTGTGATCTCATGGAGTCACTCGAGGCACAGTGTAGTGGGACTGAAATACTCCTCAAAGATTTCTGTTAACAGCTGCCCCTCTACTCAACTGCCACAAATTGAGTTTTTTGTTTTTGTAACTGGAGATTTGTATGTAAATTTCACCTCTTATGCAAAGAGCCCTCACTGCCACTAGACAATCCGTTTTCCACAGCCTTGCTTCCTCTGACAATAGACAATTCCCTCCCCTCCCAATTTTTTGCTCCACACTTTTTTTCTGTTATTTGGAACTAATTCTTAAAAGCAGCTGAAGAAATAAGTGGCACTAAAATTAGCACCTAATCCGCCAACCCTCAATGTGAGGACATGGAGAAAGCAGATTTGTCAAGCCTTGATTTAGCAGTATTCTTCCATTATAAAAGTAGCACTCTTCACGCAGCTTAGCAGGACGAAACGGCTCAATCAGTCTCATGTGGAACGTTTAAGCACGAAGGGGGGGAAAGGATGGTGCAATGGCCTATCTGTGAACCCAGAAAGCCTGGCGTCACAATGGTGCCGTTATTAAGCTGCACTCATTGTTATTCCTACCTGTGTTGCACTTTTCACCTTCTGAGGGTTACCCTTTGAAATAGACATTCGCCATCCACTTCCAAAGCTCCCCCAAAAAACAAGAGCTGTTTTACTGAGGGACCGCAAAAAATCTGGGCCACTATGTAGGATGTGCAATGCTGGAGTGGTCACTGGAGACAGAGCTTTTTTCTCCCTTTTTGTCTTTTTTAAAATCCAACCAGCTCAGGCAAGGAGCCAGCTCCCAACATTATCAGGTGGATTTTCAAAAGAACAAAAGCTCCTGTGCAATTCTTTACACTGCCAGTGGGGGGGGGGGGGGGGGGGGGAAGCATGAAACAAACAGAAACCCCACGAGTGTGTGTGCATGCACATAAGCCCATTGTCCTTGATATTTCAGTTGAATTGATTTCAGAAGATTATTTCAATGATAATCTCACACTTTCTTCCATTTGCTTATCTCTCCAGCTATGTCCCAAAAATGGCAGGGATTTAGGTGTGTGCGGGTCAAAACTAAAGCTGAGAACACTGGGAGTGGAGCTATCTGTTCAGGCTTTGCATATCTAATCATGAATGTATTTCAGAGGCCACAGGACAAATAATAGATATCTTTGGAAAGATAAATCAGGAGGAGGAAAACATCTCACACTTGACTGCAAACACGGAAAGTGAATAGCTGTGTTGCCTTGGTATCTGTATGGCGGTCAAGCAGTATTGGAGAGAAAAATGTTGCCTGAGCAGATAAAGGCTATCCACAGGGTTTCAGGGGCAGCTAGAAGACAGCGGGAAGGAGGAGGATGATGGGTGACAGGGCAAAGGCTTGACCTCATGGGGTCAATAGGTGATAAGTAACATTTATCATACTTACCCAAGCTGCTAAATGAAAAACCAGGCAGCTTCTCTTCTTCACATTTCAATGCCCTAACTCCAATGAAGCTCACACTACTGGCAACCAGATGCCCTGTGTTTATGACAGAGACAAATCCTGGAATCCCTAAGTGGAAAAACATGCCATGCTGGCACACAGTAGCGCCACTGAAACATTACATCACTCTGACGATTTAATGAGCACAGCCTGGATCAGATCAGAAGTTTAAATACCTGCCAAAGCTAATATAAAAGCTTGTATTTCACGCTTCATGAGAGAAGCTGAAAAACAAGCTTCATTTGATAGGACAACAATGGTTTCCACGATGAAGGGCTTGTGGTTGAGGGGGAAGCAAGGATCGCTGTCTAAGTCCTGAACGCAGGGAATCCATGGAGCCACAACTCAACCACAATGACATTCACATGGAGAAAAATGACAAAGAAGCAATTGAGTGTTGGACTAGATTTGGCACAGACCTATCAGATAGCACCCCACCCCCAGGGGGCTCCTCGACAGTGGCTCTCTGAAGGATCACGGCAGCTTGGTATTGTTTTGGTGCTCTGGACAAGTGGACAACAGTTGTAGTGGGTACCCTGGGCCATAGGCCAACCGAGAACGAAGACAACGTTGTGCAAATGGACAATTAGGGCACACTCACGCAACGGGCATTCATCAAGTGGAGATGACAGCTAATTTCAGGATTAAAACAAACATGGCCTTCTTGTTGGCCATTTCATAACTTGTGCATGGGCAGAGCATCTACAATGAGGCTACTGGAAGAGAAATGCACATTGAAAATACAAGTTAGGGATGGTGGTTCATTTTCATAGACCGCAAAGCCAACGCACAGCAATTTTCATACGCTAACACAAACTACATCTTGTCAACTGCAACACTTTCTTCATAAAAGCTGTCGAGCGTTTCAACTTTAAAGTAAGGAGACATTTCCAGGATTTCTCCATCATCCGATCATTTTAACTTTGTAAAAATACATAATGTGACATACAAGCGTCTTTCTGCTGTTGCTGTTCTGCCAGTATCTCGCATGCTAGAAGATGTGGATCCATATTTTTAAACAGTGGTGTGTTGAGTGTGTGTGTGCCCTAAAGTGAGTGACAGATATCCCATCAGGCTCAGGGAGACATCCTTTTTGCTAGAGTGGGAAAAGCAAAAACGTGTCCTAACAAATGTTTTGTTCTTATCGCAAATTAGAAACAGGGATCCAAATCAATAGTCCTTTTTTCCCCCTCAGGTAACTGAAGAACTCACAAAAGACGCACAACAGAAACAAGAGTCAGCTGCAATCATTCATGCCTATCAGTTAATGTGACTGCATGCAGCTCAGGCTAGTGCTCTGTTTAAAGTGATGTCTAAATACTACAAGAGATTGCTGTTAGACAAAGCTGACGTTCAGGAGACCTTTGATTAATGCAAAAGAGTGCATGTCTACAAGGGATGAAGAGAAACCAAAACGATAATTACTGTTATCTTTATACAGGGTTCTTCCTCCAAAAGAGGAATTTTTAGTTCCTCCCAAAAAGGTTTTAGAGTCAGAGAGAGAGAAAAATGACCCCATTGTCATATACAATTTTCAACGAGGTTGACTTTGAAACTCCATTCTGAGTCTAACAAAAACTACACAACGTAAACCCATTTTTCACTTTTCCTAACACTTGCAGCAGTGCACACCCGTTTCTACTTTGTCAGCAATTGAGCTGCTGACCTGCCAACTGAAGACAAAATTATATATACATTCTACTGTCTCCACTATAATTTAGCAATTTCTTTAAACGGTTATGTTAATTAATCAAGTTAAACAGCCAAACGTTAAGTGTCAAAAACAGAGAAAAGTGAAAAGGCAGTCTTCTCACATGTGCAAAGGTGTGACAACGGGCAGAGTTCCAGGTGTTCTGCAAGTAGTTTTCTCATCATTTCTCACATTCTTGCTTTCCACCACTGTCCATATTCGCTGTTGAACTTTAACAGTCACTTCTGTGCCGACAGTGATGGTTTGACAGTGAACAGTTTGCGCTCTCCTTCTGACTCTTTTCCTCAAACTCACAGTCTGAGCGGTTTTATTTCTCCACAGCCAGCCTTTTACATATCAAGATAGGAAAAGCCACAGTGTTACTATTAATGATAACTTCAAGAGTCCCAGCAGGGTATACCAGTGAGCCATCATACACGATGTCATTACCCTGTAACTGGCAAATGCAAATGGGATGCAGATATTAAGTGTGTTTGTGTAAATGGCACATGATGAAATTTGTGTAAGACTTCCACATGAAAAGACAACTGCAATATCCCTTTTTATGAGGTCAAACAAAGCAATCTTTGAGTCAAGTCTAGCTCATGATTCGAGTCCTTGAGTGTGGCAACAATCATTTTGTTGACATCTGAAGCTAGTGTTTGCTGCAGGGGTCTTAGGTTAGCAGCTAGAAATACATAACATCACAAGGTATCAGCAGGAACCATTCAACACCAACGTCCCTGGGTTCTTTTGCAATTTTTCTTTCTCGACTCTGTGGATCCTTTTTATGTATTAACAACAGCATCCTGTTGTGCCTGGATTTGCCCCCACTCTTTTGGATTTTACATATTTGTCTCTTTGTGGAACATTTATCAATAAACAGACTTGTTGTTATTAAGAGGTGCCGCTTGGATGGGGGGAAAAAACATAGTATTGCACTAGAAAGATTCACGGTTATCAGTGATGTAGTTAGGGCTGCTCGATTATGGCAAAAATGATAATCACGATTATTTTCACTGAAATTGAGATCACGATTATTTGACGATATTTATTTAACCCTTTAAGACCTACTATAGAACCAAGTCCACCAGAGCTTTTTTTTTTTTTTTTTTTTTTTTACATGCTGTAGTGCCATTTGTGGGAGCATTTCAAGTTGCTATACAACTGTTATAGCCCATATTTTACTAATATGTATGCATTAAGTCCATAGTAACTACATTAATTGCAAAAAAGTGCAATAAACTACAAAAAAAATTGAAAATCGCTTTTGTTTTGTTTACATATATTTCTACTTGGAGAAATTTAAATACAAAATAAGTTGCAAAAAATAGTTTACAACAACAGGAAATTTATTTTGAGTGTCTTCATAGTTTTATTTTGGAGATACAGCAATTTTTATATACTGCAGGAAAAACAAAAAACAATCCTATGATGCAAATTTGCAAAGAAAACAGCATGTGCATCATTTCACTGTGGGAAGTGTTACGAACAGCTGATAGGAACGGCGAAGCGTGTTTCTGGAATATTATGTTTTTGTTCCTGCAAGCGCTTTTTATGCAATTTTTGCAAAGCTATATGTGGAAGGAAACCGTGACCGAGGACAAGCTGATGGCATCAGATGTAAGTACAACTCCTCCGGTTTCATATGCAAAACAAATTATTGCGCTAGCTTACACGGTTCAGGTTCTACAGGGATTTAAAAATAGTTACGCAAAACGGAGCTTACTGCTCTGACCGGCTTTAAAGGGTTAACAATGACTTTAAAAAAATAATATAAAATAGTGTGCAACACCACTGAAGTTTTTTTTTAAACTCTCTTTTCAACCAACGGCAGTCACTCTCCTCTCCAAATAACTTCTGCTTAGCTTTCCGAGCTTCCCTCGGGTCCTCTTAATCAGCGGTCTCCAACCTTTTTTGCGCCACGGACCGGTTTATGCCCGACAATATTTTCACGGACCGGCCTTTAAGGTGTCGCGGATAAATGAGGGAGGGGCTAATAATCGGCTCAGTCATTTTTAATGATCGTTGAAAGCCCAGATCGTAATCGTGATTAAAATTCGATTAATTGAGCAGCCCTAGATGTAGTAATGCTTTAATTTACAAATAACCTAATCCAGGAATAAAACACACACAACTCAAAAAATAGTTTGTGAGTGTATCAAACCTAAAGCATTCTAAGTTTGTTGCAGAGTTATCTGTGGGATGAAGAATGAGGCCATTTTTTAAAATATGCTAAATCTCACCAATCCATTGCCCTCCTTAATTTTCTAAAGCAGGGGTGGGACTGTTGTGGAGGGCCACAACAATAATTTTACAAGCAGAATTAAATCCAGCTTATTTGTGCAGCAGTCCACAACAGTCCCAGTTTCTCACATGACCCTCTTGGGGAAACTAATTGCCCACCTCTGCTCTAAACACCACAGGGCACTGCAGTAAAGTGTCTTCATAATGTAGTGGTTTACACAATCACGATGCAAACGAAAGCCCGGTGGTTTGATTCCGGGAGGGGACATAAATCCCTCTGGGGTTGCGTCAGGAAGGGCATCTGGCGTAAAAATGTGCCAAATCAAACATGCGGAGCGCCCCGCTGTGGCGATCCCTCGTGAATAAGGGAACAGCCAAAAGTAGCTTTCTTTATCAGGGCGTTGCAGTGAGTGAACCAAAGGAGTGTTACCAAATAAAGCGTGAAGTATTAACAAAAGCCCCTTTTGGATATCAGCTAGAATTACAGCCTCACACTTGAATGCCTCTGGCAACCAAGTCAAGCTGCGGTTTAGAATCATCCCTGCTTCTGCTATAAGGGCACCGAATAACATTTAATGAACATTTGGTTATAAAACGTCATCGGTCCCTCCGTTTCCTCTGGGCATTTGAGTGATTTACTAGTTACTACTAAGCACATGACTTAGAAAATTGTGAAAAACATTTGAGGTCACAGTGAACTTGAACTTTGACCACCAAACACTAATCAGTTTATTCTTGAGACCAAGTAGATGTTTACGCCAGATGTAATTGCAATTATTGAAATAACAAGAATGACAGGGATGGGATGGGAGGTCAGAGCGACTTTCCCTTTAAAAAAATAAAAATCAAACAGAGTTTTTGTGCTAAATTTGAAGAAATTCCCTCAAGATTCTCATAAGATCTTACAAGCACAAGAATGTAACTAGTGGGCGATGAGTAAATATACTCTCACCATAACAAAAGAGTGTTTGAACGTGGAACGCACCTCTAAAAAGGTCAACAGTTGGCTAAAACCTGCACTCAAACCTCAGTATGTCTACATCCTGTTCAGACCTCCATGCCACAAGAAGCATGCATGTCACAATGCAAAGCAAAGGCACCAAACTATAAAGTTCGGGTCCAAACAGATGTGGATGAATTCAATGATAAAAGTCAGCGTATGAATTGGCAACAAAATTGAGCAGGCAGTGACAGATTACGAATACGTACAAATGTGAGGTTCTGTGGATATCACTCTGAAACATGAAGAAGAGTGATGCAGAGAAGCCTGCTGGAACAGAGTCAACACACTTTACACGCACAAGGCCTGGAAACAACACGCTTGGGGCTTCCACCTTCATTGAGATGAAAATGGACCTCCTCGAGAGGAAATAAAGCCATTTTTAACTCCCCCCCCCTCGCTTCGAGTCGGCCTCCCATAATATGCCCAGTCAATGGACTGTGGGTCTATTCAACTGCAGGCAGCCCACAGCACAGCCATAAATAATGTAGGGCAGCTCACATGAAACCCTAATCACCATTGTGCTGTCACCCAACAGAGAAGATTGCTTGTTTAATTTACTGCACCGCATCTGTCTCAGTTCTGCCCAATTTAGTTTCAGAGTTTCAGCGGGCAAGTACTCCAAATATTTATCAATATGCTTTTCACACAATGCCAAATCAATAAAAAACAAACAAATAAATAAATAGTAATGTGTAATTACGTCCGGCTGTGTTTGTCAAAATTCTTTTGGTGGGGTGGGGGGGGGTGTTTGTTTGTGCTCTTTGGGGTGATGATGTGCGTTTTTGTCCTGAACAACAAACCAAAAAAACCCCAAAACTGCATCTTGTGTAACAACAAAGGCTGGCTGAGAAAAAGCCATCAACACTCAATAACCAGAGCTCATTACTGGCAATATACAACATACTTCATTACATTACTATTCCATTAGCATGCTCCCATTTGCATATTCCAGTCACCTCCTTACCGAGGCAGTTGATCATAAATGGCAGCCATATGCTGTGTGGTGCGCCATATTACAGAATTATTACTGCGACACAAAAAGCAAAAAAAAAAAGTGAATTATGTTGACATGAAATGAAGTACAAAACCAATCAAAAGGATCCGCCGTTAACGATAGCGTCTCGCAGTCTCATTGGCTGAAAGTGTATCATTTCAGGCCACAGGTTATGGTGCCTCGGTAAAAAAAGAAAAAGAAATCTGCAAACCTGACAGCCTAGTTTAACAGACAGGGTGCATTTCTGCTACACCTCCTTTAGTTGTACTGTACATCAAGTTTGTTCATGTCTAAACTGCCAAAATAAACATTGTTTTGCTGTTTTTATTGGAAAAATTGATTGGGGCACAACAAAGCTACAGAAAAGTAAATGTAATTGGTTTTAAAAATTCTTTTCTACATTCTTTTTGGGTATTTCTGGCTTTCCATCACCTTCTCCAGCTGCAAACGCAGAAATCCTGTCATCTAATGGGCTCTGTGCTGCAACGTTCCAGCACGACGATGATTTGGTGTGATGGCTCTTCATCGGGGCTGGCTGCATTGAGATGACAGACCAGGGAGACAGAATAAGTAGCAGCGGCTCACTAGCTTCACAGACTCGGCGGGCACAAGCCAAGACAGCAGAGCAGTACGATAACGATGCTATGTGCCGAGCCACTTACAGGAGCTGCCTATTCGTGCTAGCAGCAGCGAGCGCGGTATCATCTTGTTCAGGACCATTATCTCACCACCGCTCTGTTCTCCTCACACTGATAAATGTGGCCTATAGCAACTTGAGCTAATGTGCAAGCAGCTGCAACCACGGCATCTGGGTAATACACTGTTGACGGCCACATACGCCCACACAGGAGGCACAATAGAGAGGATTTGTTCCACTAAAATCAGTGTGAAGATGCCTTGGTTTGTGCAGTGGTTTAACATTAGCCAATGCTACTTCTCGGGAAGGACGCGGGAGCTGTCAACCGCCTCACTTAGAGAGACGTTTGTTTGTTTGTTTTTTTTAAATGGGGAGCAGACCAGCCAAACGTTATCCTCCAAGTAAGAACTAAAATATCAGTGTAACAAATCAAGGCAGAAGATGAGACTAAATCTGCATTTTCTCTTACACACCTTTTTGGAAATATTTAACTAACAAATACATTCAAATTACATCGGTGTCAGCAAAGTGGACATGAAAACTGAATGCTATGACTGACTGCACATTCACACTTGGCACAGAGAAATACGCATATTATCAAGAAGCACTTAAGGACAGATTGGTCGGTCAGACATCTGTGCAAGTGACACTGGCTATCTAGCTAGCTGTCTGACTCATGACAGCAGAAGGTTAACTTGGCAGCTCAGCTGTACAGCGTAGCTCTAAAAGGAATATTAACAGCATGTCCCTCAGTGCTGACGGAGAGAGAAAGAAAAAGCAGAGAAAAAGGAGAGATGGAGAAAACGCAAGGAGCAAAAGGGGTGGGTGTGCAAATCCAATTTCCAGTGACGGTGCGTTCAGGATCACCGTTTCGCTAAAAGAACATATCATCTGTCAAAGTTAATGGCAGTGTCCTCGGGAAAATGAAGGAAAATAGAATGAAGACCGTTCATTAAGAAGGTGGGGGACGGGGGTGTGTCGAAGCCATCGGTCTGCTCCGCCGTCTCCGCGGGAAAATAAATATATACCCGAGCTATTATTTGTGCATTTAGAAGGTGGCAGTGCAGTCGCAATCAAGAGCCAGTTCACATGCAGAGGTAATATTAGTGCAGGAGCAGTCTGCGGGCTCAAACACCGAGCTATCGCTGGGAATGAAGAGGTCGCCCGGGCTGCCTGGGAGGACGGTTGGCAGGCTAGCTAACAGGCCCAGCCAGGCTGTCTCTCACTCAGAACTGTGGATGTACTCAGTGGAAGCAATTGATACCATTGTTTTATGGAGAGGAGGGTGGAGGGGGATTAAGAAGCAACAATAGGTCTCTTTCACTGGAAATGTCAGCCGTCACGCTGGGGGACTGTCCGACTGGGCAGAGACACTTCTGCAAAAAGCCAAGGTACAAAATGAGTGTGGAAAATAGTATGAAATTTTGTGACAAGTGCAATGAAACACTGCGACACAGGCCAGAAACATCCACATGCCAGCTGGTAGAAATGCAATCTCAAACATGCAAAATAAGCTGTGGGAAACTTTACAACAAAGATCAGTCAAGCCATGTCAACCATAAATACAACCCCCTCAGTGTAGTATTATTTTATGTGATCTTGAAGTGGGGAAGGGGATCAGCGCTTCAATTCTGCAGTAAAACATCAATGGTTTCAAGGTCTATCAAAACAATGTGCAGCTCGAAACAGATTCTAAATCAATAACCTGGATAATAGGTTATATGGGTCTTTAGCTCAGCCTCATTAGGAAAAAAAGGAGACAATCGTGGCCTCATTCTTCAGGCAAATTAACATAGCGAGGAACCTAAAATAACAACCGATGATCCATTCTGGGACGTTTTATTAAGAGACTATACAACAGAGAGACACAAAGTTCTTTCTCTGAGTGCTTTGATAACCCAGCTGGCCTTGGACCTCTTTGAAAATGTTGCTCCGAAGGGTTGAGGTGAATATAAAGAACAAATGGAAGCGAGGCAGCCTGCCGCTTTAAGACTGAGATGATACCAAGTTATTCTACCACTCTGACCTAATTGCTCTCTTGCTCTCCCAACATGAACACTGGGAGCTGTGCACTCTGACACGTAAAGATTATTTAATACCATCAAAGCCATTAAAAAAAGGAATAAAAGGAAGGCAGCATAAAAAGGAAGGGGGAGTTAACCCTCACGTGACTGGCAGCACCAGGCACGCTAGTTTGCTATGTGGAGAGCTACAGAATTGGAATCAGTATGCAAAAGCAGGCCTGTCTAACTGCCGCCGGCCAACATGAGCGGAGCTCCCACATCACAGCGGCTCCACTCCCCCTCCAAAAAAAAAAAAAAAAATAATCCCACTCGGCTTCAGCTACACTCTCCTCCCACCCTTCTTCTCTCCTGCTTTTCCCACACTCGCCCCAGTCCCAAAGGCAACGACTACGTCATTGGGCACCACAGAAAAACCACAGTAATATCCTAATTTATTTCTACTTATTCTGACAGACCGTGGGCCCGTTTCATTTGGGTCAAGGCTGGTTTTATTAGTGTAAAGCCACACTGTGCGGTTCCACTGGACTCCATTTGTAGAAGCATGTTTGCTGCTTACTACTCTTTACGGCAGCATCAGTAGTCAAACACCTGTGCACACCAAATAGATTCTAAGAAATAAAAGACAAAAAAAGAAACAAACCCCAATCTTCACATCAGTTTTTCCTATTTACAGCAAGTCGAACTCTTATTTCTGCTGTGTGGTTTTCACTAACAAAACATCTAGCAATCAAAATCTGACAGGGCGTTGGTGCGACTGGGGTAGAGGTGTTTACCATTCAAAAAGCACTGGGTGACACCTCTAGTTGCAGTGAACTTGGTTCATCTGTCAGCACATGCTGACTTCGTACTGTACAGTCATAACCTCGTGAGTCAGCCTGGCACATCATCGACAGGGTAGCAGGCTACTGTGGCCAGCAAGACTACTACAATCAAAGCACCTGACAGACGCCATCCTTATAACGGTAAAAGAAGAAAAGAAAAACATACTTAAGTCCAAAAGGAGGTCACTAAAAATGCATTAATTCAATACACAAGCCTTATTATAGTGATATAATATTACACCACATATACATATTAGTATATAAATGTGTGAATTGTGCAAAAAAAAAAAAAGAAAACCCCAAAAACTAAAACAAACCTTCAAATAAATTCCTCTCATCAAGAACAATCCAAACAACCGTTAATAACTCACCACGTATCATCTGCTGAATTCACTAGTTCCATGTATGATGAGAAAAACTGTCATCACATGTAACCAAACTCATAGAGCAAGGAGCTACTGACTCACCACTGCCATGCCAAACCAACAACAACAAAAAGAGAGAGAGAGAGACAAAAAAACCCTTTCTAGTGTTTGAGTTGAGTCTACAAACTATAGAGGAAGCAGAGGGACATGCCGAGGGCGTGGGGGAGGTGAGGTGGCAAACTGAGTGTGCCACTGCCTCTGCTGACATGATGATACATTTAGGGCACACGAGGCCTTTGACTGGCACGGTTCACACGAGAAGAGTCGCTGCTTTCCGCCAACACTTGTCACAGAAGTTCTGACTGCATCACAGAAACCACTCCTGTCACTTTTTTTACTAACAAATGCGACAGTGGGCAGTATGACTAGGTCTTTAGATCTTTAATAGACCTTCTGAGAACAAAAAAAAAAAAAACCCAAAAAAAAACAACCTTTAAAATCTTACTAGCATGAAAATGGCGTGTGACTGCAGGAAACCCTTTCTCTGAACCTCGCTCAATTAAAACACTACTATGAGATCTGCTCGCGAGTGCCAGTATCATGCCTTTCATATAACCCCGCAGCTTATCGGGAACTGTATTTTTAGAACACAATGATGAGCATGCGTGACATCAGATCAGGTACCACAAGATGGCTAGACAGCAAACACAACAATTTTATGCAAAATGTCTGAAGGTTATTATCAAAAATTTTCATCAGAGTGACAGCTTACTGGGTAGGAAAGAATAATCTTGTATTCAGGCCAAGCCTTGCCAAACCGTGGTGAGGGCACAGCATTTAACTGTGAATCACACCAAGACGGGAGGTGACAGGGTGGGAAAACCCTCAAACACCCCAGATTTCCCAGTGAGTGACTCTTCCCCTAATGCATCTTGCTCTGAATGTCACAGACTGTCACAGGAAAGGTCGGGTATCTTTTTTCCTTTCAGTGCCACCCTGCGATCGCTTCCCCCTGAAAACAATCAGTCTGCCCTGCTCTGCAGCCAGCAGAGAAGATCTAGAGAGTCATAGCTTAAATAAATAAATCACTCAACAAATCCTACACAGGAAATGAGGGTTCATTCAAACACAGGGAAACATCTCTACAAAGTACCGCTATCAACAGAGGGTACAGAACACTGTAATCTGTGGTTTATAAGACAACATTTTACAAGACAACACTGCAGGATTTTGATGCTGCAGGGTATACTTAAAGACTCCTGACATTTAATTTGAGGTGATGCAGACGCCTTAAATCGCCACATTATCTTGACAGCAGATAATCGAGAGTGTTAACAAATTGGGGGAGATATCTGTCAGTTTGCCAATGTACCTTAAGGCTATAAAGAAAAGCAACAGAAAAAAAGCATGTGGCTGTTTTTGTTACAGTACTTTTTCCCCCCCTTCTCGGGTCAGCAGGTATGCAGCTCAGTTTCAGAGCACCTTGAAAGTATTGCAAGCAGTGGCTGGTGCCTCTAGTCTGCACACCGAGGAAGTGGCTCGGTATTAATTATGCACTGGAGCAAAGTTTACCTCCAGCCTGAAGTAGCCCACAGCCAAACAATGGTGAGCGAAATGTGCATAACGCACCATGTGAAATGAAATACTATCTCCCCACATTCCGCTGTCCCGACGCTGCCAAAAACACTAGCTTTTCTCTGAGAGGGTAACAGAGACATCCAGACACACATTACAGGGTTTTCCCCTCCTCCTCTTTTAATCCGTAAATCCCCACTTTCTCAACAGCCAAGCTAGGTGGACACCGAAACGGCTCTGCTAATTAAGTAAAGGAAGCTGTCAGCACTTAAATGTGACCCGGTGTCTTTCCAACCTCCACCTAGGCAAAGACGCGTTAGCTCTGACATGCTAGCCGACCTAAGAAGCGTCGGATTCGCACACTATAACGTCGCTCGGTTAAACACACCTATGGTTTATTTTTTATTTTTTTTGCTTAATTGGCCATGAGAACGCCAACTTGACAGGGAGTTTTATGGTCAGGCTGTCCAGTACGCTTCTGACAATGAACGGCGTTAAAACAAACAAACAAACAAAAAACTGTCACACCCGTGCATTTAATGACCGTGCCGACTCGTGACGCGTTCAAAGTCCTCCAGGTGTAAAGCGGACAGGTTACTACGGTGCCTGGCTAACCCCCCGAAGGAGACCCGAGAGCTGGACACATGCTGTCAAATGTTGTCTAGCTGTCAATGACAAGTGTATGGTAATACCTGGGACCTGTTGACTCCTCCTCCTGCCGCTGCTGCTCGCCTCGGACTGCTGCTGGAAGTTCAGTCGCGCCGCTGTATTTCTAACGCGGGTTGTACTCTCTTTTTTCTTTTCTTTTCTTTTTTTTTGAAAGTTTTCCGCCGACTTCTCAAAATCTCCAAAAAACGGTGGCCCTCACGAGCGCTGAGTGAGTTAACCCCCACCGGGCAAACAGCGGGTAAGAAGTCGGCGAGTGGCGTTTAGAGAGCAAGCAAGTTCGAAACGACGTTCGCAGAAGCAACCATGGCAGTTACGTTCTCTGGCTGTGAAATCCAACACCACCCCTGACCCCGCCCCCTTTCTCTTATGGGGCCTGTCATCGAAAAAGTGGATGTCCTGTTTCTCTCCAGATGTGCTCCGCGCGCTGCTGCAACCAAGCGAGGCAACAAGAAGGAGCACTCACTTTGTTTTGGTTGCATTTTTAATGCGTTTCTTGCAGCTCGTTTATGCTCCATTAAAAATAAATAAAAACACAGTTTTCTATCATTCTCTGTATCTAAACAATGAAACCAAGCACACAGTACAGACATTAATTTTTATTATATATATATTTTATTTACTTTTTTTTTTTTTTGACAAAACAGCTTCAACTTAAAATGATTTCGACACTTTAAAAAATTCAGTGATGTTATTAACTCCATATCATCGCGGTGGGACGGGAAAGCTGTGCAGTCTTTCTGATTTTTGTTCAAATATGTATTATCAGCATAAAATTTTAAACGATCCCGCCGCCGTTGCGTGACTATGTCTCGGTGTCATGCTGAGAACACCATTAAAGCCTCTAAAATATCTTCCATCGCAGGTTGTGCTGTTCCCTTTTGTCACACCGCATTTGGGCAGTCGGCTTCTTCTGTTTAATCCTCCACTCAGAGGAATGCTCCACCTGAGCGCATAAAGAGGGGCCGCGCTGTCAGTGGCTTTCAAGCATAATTATGCATCTGTTTAACAGCCATGTGTTCGGTTAGTCTGCATTTTAATTTTGTAACACGCACCTTACATTTGTCTATGTTTAAAGAACTGTTATGCATATTATACGGTACTGTGCAAAAGCCTTGAGCCACCCATAATTTGGGAAATGGATAAAGGGATTACTCAACAACATGTGCAAACATACAAGTAAATACAGAATATGAAGCAAAAACTGAGTGTTTTTCTGACAAATTTGATCATATTTGGTAGGATCACCTAAATTCTACTACACTCTCTGTGCTCCTTCAATATTGCTATTCTCTGCTTCAGTAGTGTTGAGCTCCGGACTTTGGGGAGGCCAGTCTATGGCTGAGAGTGTTCCATGTGTTTTTCTATCCAGGTATGCTTTTACTGCATTGCTAGTATGTTTGGGACCATTGGTGTGCTGAAAACTGAAGCAGATGTTTTCCAGATGACATTGTGGATCCAAATCTGACTGTACATTTCTGCATTCACAACTCCAACAATTTTGACAGAATCTCCGATTCCACTGGCTGAAAAGCAACTCCAAACTGTGACACAGCCTCCACCATGTTTTACAGAGAGTTTTACGTACTATTTTTGCTTTGTTTTGTTTTTTTGCTTGAATAGTTCACAGGTCCCTGTTAGGTGGGTTAACAAACAAACAGACAAACCAACATTCCAAAAATGGTCAGGTACAAGGACTGGACTGAAAAAGAGTGAAAAAGCAATCGATGTCCAAAGAAAAACCACAAAGCACTTGCTTCGATAAAAAGGTTCACTGTGGGGACCAACATTTAGATCTGCCTTCCCAGAACCACTACTGTTGTACTTTTACCTGTGTCTTTGAAGGCGTACTGTTAAAAGTAATCAGAAGCGATGGCTAACTGCTTGAACAAAACGCAAACAGGTTTGTGTGGATATGCCGTCATCAGCTGTAGCACTGGTGAGTGTATACAGACTGGGTAATCCAGTCTGTATACACTTTACACATAAACTGTATTCCAGGAAAAAGGACAGGTCCTCCTCCGTCTCTCAGACATGGTGGCTGCATTTGAATGCTTTCCAACCCAGAAAGCAACATTTTGTGACAGGTGGCAGATGTGAAAGCCCTTGTCCCTTATGACTGGGCAAAAGGCCACAAGAGAGCTAGTGACATATTTTCCCTCTGTGGTATCTTCTCAGTTGCTTTTCATCTTTCCCTCAGAGCACTGACACTGCTACAGAGAGAGAGCAAGCGTCAGTATCCTCCTTGTTCTCCCCTGCTGCCTTTAAGGCTTTCCTATACAAAAGCTGTGAGTGTCACTAAACTGTGTCAGTTGTCACACATCACCACACAAGTGAGGAATGCATTGCTGGGGGGGGGTGCTGGTTGTGACACGGGACACGCAGGCATGCGAGTAAGCGTGGAATGAGGGAGTCGTCAAATCCTAAAAGTATGCTCTGGTGGAAGTTGTTGCTGTCATAGGAGAATGGCTGTAGAGATGGAGCTGTCTTATTTCACCGCTTCCTGACAGGTGAAACTTGGCCCCAGCATGCATGTGTTCATCTAGACTGGATAGACTCAGACTCATTTACCCAACTGCAGTGTGGGGATTTGTATTGTGAAGCTTTGTGTTTCCTCTACATATCTCTAGGTTGGATAGTGAGGCCTCTGGGGTCTCCTTAGCCCAGCTGCATCCTCTGCTTGTAGCCAGCTTTAAAATGGAAGTTACTGGAGCTGAATCTTAACGGTTCCCCAGTCCAGCGCTGTCTAGCAGAGCTAGCCTCTGCTCTGTAATAGTGATATAGACCGTATTTCAGCATCTACCGTAGAGCCATCAGAACATGTTAAGCAAAGTGAAACGCTGTGTGCTGCATGCTTCATTTAATCAGCCTTTAACATGCCCTCATACAAAGCTCTCATACTGTCTGGCTTGACAGTACCTTTAAGGCACTTGCGCTAACTTTTTGTTCAGCTACAGGCAGAAAATGTTGACATTGCTGAAAAATACAGAGATTTTAATGCCGCTTTCGCTTTTTTCAAAGAGCAGCAAAGAGTAACAGACAAGCCTGACAATGGCTTGAAGGATTAAATACAGCACGCACACAGCACATGCAGGTTGGAGAAGCTCACTCCAAAACTCGAGCAGCTCTTGAGGGTTAGGAGTCACCAGAGAGCAGCGGTCTTAAGGCACCAGAAACAGAATAGGAAAGGCAAACAAAAGTCTTCAGTCCTCTAAATAGCAGACAGAGGTAAAGACACTTTGATTCACATATGCACTGAAACACAGAATCTTTCCAGGCATTACTCAACCGACTTGTATTTGAAGTCGGATGTAAATGTTTGGCACAGGCGAACTGCAAGTCAGAATGTGTCTGAGTATCTCCCAAAGTTTGCTACATGTGAGAAAGTAATTATTTTACATTTAGACAGAAAGAAGCCAATATCCCTTTATTTCTATGCTTTCAAAGCTAAGGCCGAATACTACTTATTTATCACACAGACAGCTTATCAGCCCATATGTTCATTTCATTGATTAACAGAATAAACCTTCTGGGGTCATCAGACTATACCTTTACTCCAACAAAATATTAGCACCCACTGAATAACTTAAGTCAGACACACTTTAAGATGCTTTCAGAAGGCCTCAGGGTTATTTATACTCTTAGTCCTGTCATTTCCCCACAAGAAACAATAATATAAAACAGTCCGTGTTAATGGTTGTTGTTACATGACTATAACAGAGAGTCCCTTTCATGTTGCTTTTTACAAGGCGCCGTGTGAGCCCTTTAGCAGGTGCTCGGTTTCTGCCTATTTACTGTCCAGCGTGAAAGTCCAGTGCTATTTGCAAAGTGTGGTAACATTAGCCAGCCTGATCAATGTGCTCAACCCCAGCGTGGGGCCACATACCACATGTCACATCCTGGTTCACAGAAAAAAAAAAAAGAGAAAAAAAGAAGAAGAGGGTGTCAGAGACCCCACACCCCCTCTGTGTAGGGTGTCACCTACACCCAAGATAAACATTTCCAGCTCTCCAAATGTCAGTGGGCAATTACAGTGGGGTGTCTAATGCACTAAGGCAACCTGAGAGGAGGAGGCTGGCATGAAAAAGGGAAGCAGTCTGGCAGTTCTTCTTGGGTATACTTCGGGAGATAGCCTGCAGCTGGAAAACTGTGAAGGATGTCAAAGCTCGGTGGTCAATCACTGTATCCCTTTTTGCCCTCTTTTAAAAACCAGATTTGTTGGAATTTTCCATTCCTATCCATTCATCACTTTGCAACTCCTGTTTATTAGCTTGTCATTCATAGCGGAGTATAATGGTAAAACCATCAAGCAGGCACCATAAAAAAGCACCTCGGGGTGAGGCTTAAGGCTACTTGATCAGGCTTAATAAAAGAGGCTTTATGGATATATCGCAGTAAGATGAAGATATCACATCACTCGAACACTCTACTGCTACTCCGCCAGAAGCTTGATGTGCCACTCGTGTCTGTAAGTGTGTCTGGACAGGCGTGCTGAAAGGCTGCATGGCTTTCACGTTGGTTCACTTTATGGTGCTAGACTGTGAAGAATAAAGAAGAAATGGAAACGAGGGGGGGTAAAAAAAAAAGAGAGAGAGTGCAGGGTAGATGGTATCAGCCGCATGGAAACAGTTAGCCAAGCCTCAAAGCCTCTTTTGAACTACAAATGGCTGTTAAGAAACAGCTTTCACTCAGAACATGTTCAAATAACATGCCACCAACATGCAATAGGACTCAGGGAGAGAGCTCCCCTTTGCACAGCAAAAACACAGGTATCCCACCCACCCACCCACTCATCCACCTCCCTACCTTATCTTACCTGGAGAGAGAGAGAAAAGCCTTTTAATTTTCTCTGTCTCATTTTTTCCCTTCCTGGCAAATACAAGATGATTTTTTTTTTGTAATTTTTTTTTTTTTTGCAAACCTCTGACAGGCGAGCCTTTCGCAGGATTTAGTCCATCTGAAAACATGTGGTAAGCCTTGAGGAATGTTTCAAATGATTCCCAGATGTGGGCCGCAGACAGGTTTAACCCATTCTTCTCTCGATTGGTGGCCCAGATGAAGCAGAGAAGACGCCTTGCCAGGAGAAAGTCTGAGCAATATCGCGCAACTCTTATCCTTTTCTGTCAATTTTTGTTACTTTCAAAGCATTAGGGCTCACTGAACTGTAGCTTAATATAATTTGCTGCGAGGCTAAAAATGGAAGTTCTCTTATGGTGCATTAACCAAGAATAAAGAATGCGAGAGCGCTGCTTTCTTTTCTTTCTTTCTTTCTTTCTTTTCTTTTTTTTCCAGACAACTCAGCAAACACAGGAACCTGGCAAAAAACCAAAACAAAGCAAAACAAAGGAAAACACCTTTAAGAAGGGAAAATTCACACTCCTGATACAGTTAACTTCCGAGTGCAAGCTCAACAGAATGCATTCTTTGCCCTTTTCTCTTGCAAAGTAACCTGGAAAAAAAAAGATAAACATCTCTTAGTCATTTAATATATTCCACCGAGCGCTGACAGTGCCAGATAAAAGAAATGCAAGCTTAAGCTTACTTAATGCTTCGGCTGAACTTCATCTTCAGTGTTTTATATTGCGCGATTAAGCCGGGACTCAAAACAGGGCTGCTGGATTGTTTTATGAAGAACATTGTTGTTATAGTAACACTCCCAAAGATGGCAGTTTTGGTAGAGATAGAGAGGGAGGTAGCAGAAAAGCCAGACTACTAAACGGGGTGGAGAGAGAGAGAGCTGCTTGATATCCTATGAGCAACAAACTCAAGTGACCCCTTTCCCAGTTCTCGCTCTATCTCCAGCTCTGATGTTCCCTCCCTCCACCCTTTTCTCTCTTTCTTTCCTTTGCTCTCGCTCCTTCCCTCTGTACTTCCCCCTCGCTCACCAGCCCAGCCAACTGTGAAGCAGTTGTCCAACACGCCCGTCTGCCTGCCAGCCAGCACGCTGGACTGAGGCCCATTATACACAATCATAACAGACAGAAGGGGTACATGCAGACAACTGATAGAATTGCGCTAAAATTGAGGACAGAGGAGAGTGGCAGGCAGTCACTCTGGCAGCACATTGGTGAGCAAGCAAAGGAAGAAAGGGGAGCAGTCAGACAGAGAGCGGGAGATAGAGAAAGAATAGTCCTGTGCTTTGAGGCTCTTAGCAGGATACTATAGGCCATATGAGGCCAGAGCAGGCTGGGAAAGATTGTTACTGCTTTGAGCTTCCACATGTGAATGCACCGCAACCCCCCACCCATTTTTGTGCATCCCTCCCACAAGCCTCCCCAAGGAAAGACCAATGTTTTAAAAGAATCACAAACAATTGCCAACTCCGTATTTTGCTTTTTATTTTTGAAACAGAGTCAAACGTGCTTTTGCTTTTTTGGCCATGCTGTGTTGCAAGCAGCTCTATGCACTTACTCAGTGCAGCTATTAGGACCAAATAGGCCTGGGGTCAATTTCCCCAGAAGGGATTGGCCTTACGATATGATGTGAGTCATACAGCTGTATTTTGTGTACCTGTCATTTCAATTGCTTGAAATCAAAAGCTGTTACCGTTCATGAGCAGAGGGTGTAGTGTGATGCAGGAAGAATTCGACGCAAATGCTGGATGTCAAAAACCTGTGACAATCAGCTGGTCACCCCCACTTGTTAACATGCCCATTAGAGAAGCAGAAATTAGCAGGTTGGTACCCATTTTGGTTTTGATCTCTGCAGACCAATCACATTCAGTTTTATTGGGGTGTGGCCACTTTGCTTGACAGGTGAAAGCCTTTTGGTCCTGTTTTTTTTTTTTTTTTGGTTGTACTAAAGCATACTCTAATCAACTGTAGCATCTACTGCAATAGCTCAGTAAATATAGGCACCTTGTTAACTAGGCTAGCTAGATATCTAGCTAGTGTGATGACTAGCTAGCTAGTTTAAAATGGTCATGTGCTGTTTGAAAAGCAAAAACAAGATGGCGACCGCCATAATAATGAAGTTATCTGTACAGTTCCTGCCAACCAATAGTTTTCTGTCACAAATTGTTTTAAGGATCCAGGATGGAAGATTAACCCACTGCAGACATGCTTTAAATCTTTAGCATTTTGGCTACCAACTTATTTAACAAGCCATTAGCCAATGAGCAAGTCCTCATCACGTACGTTTTTTATAAACAAGATGGCGATGGTAAAATGCCAATCCTTGGGCTTCAAAACTTTAAAAACCAGCAGGTGATGCTGTGGTAGCTATTTGTTTTATAGAGTTTATAACTGAGGTGGGCTAGCTGTTTCGCTAAGCTCTGCTTGTTGTTTTTATAGAGTGTGCCTTTCAAGGTGGAGCGTTCATTATACCCTTACTGCAATATAAGTGAGCAGCACGCTTCAACAGGTGTACATCAACAGAAAAGGTAGGAAACTGTATTTCTGCCATTTCCTTCAAAAAAGCAACGATTACTTTGATGGTATTAGTACCTAGAAATAATTCACAAAGGTTAAATTGTGAAACCTTGCAGTTTCAAAGGTGTAGCTTGACAAAACTGATTCAGATGCAGTCTACAGTGCAAGGGTTTCCTGTATTCAGACTGGCAGATCAGTGTTAAGAGGTTAAGGCTGGCAGAGCTTTAATTAAAAACACAGTTTTATACCTTCACCTCTGAAGCATCTGAACCCACCATGTCTTGTAATAACACCATGTCAAGCAACATGAATTCCCAAACTGACTACCTGGCAACCTCTGTCTACGCAGCATCTTAATTCTCACACATAGTGTTGTGTTACATGCCCTCCCACTGGGTCTTCTATTTTGGATCACCAGGGTGCCAGTCGCCAACATGTTCCCCTTCTTAGCATCTCATCAGAAGAAACCCAGAGAGTATGTCCCTTTAATTAGACCGCCCGTGAAAATAATGGTGCATTAATGACTTTTCTATGGGGGCCAATGAGCTGGAACAACAGAGGAAAGACTAAATCACAAATCAATTCCAACAAATGTAATTAAGGCTTAATTAGCCTCCAGGGTGTCACTGCAATGCCATAGAGGGGATGATGTGGAGGAAGAAAGCAAGAGAAAGGGGATATGAAACAGAAATTTAAAGACAGAAAGCTAGTCACAGGCCATGAAACAAATGAGCGCTCTCTTTTGTGACGATTTACAGTCCTGCGACCAACTGCTTGTACATCAGTTTTAAAGAAAGTACTACATTTGTTGCTACGCGTTAACAGCATAATATAATTCAATGCTTATTGCTTTGATTACACTCATAAGGAACGCTAGCTTCTGTATGCTAAATGTGTGGTTCTTGGCACGTGCCTGAGCGGTTTTAAAGGGGAGGGCTGATTTAAAGGCAGCACTTCCAGTGTGGAGCCACACAGCCAGTGCTGGGTAGAGAAGTGCTAATTCTCTATAAAAACAGCTGCATGTACGGTTAAGCCCAACAACATTCTGGTGTAACAAAAAAAAAAAGAAGAAGAAGAAAAAAGGAAAAAAGAAAGGAAGAGGGGGGGGGAAAGAAAACAACAGAGAAGGAGGTTAAAAAAAAAGAAAAGCAAAAAAACCACAGGGAGGCTTGGATAAGACTGGCCTGCCTTGCTGGATGCCACATCACACAAACACAGACTCCCGAGCCAATAAATGAGCTTCATAAACTGCAATTAAAACCCTGGGCACTAATTTAGTGGAAATGGCAGCCTGTAAAAAGGGAAGAGTGTTAGAGAAAGGGGGAGAGGTGTGAGAGAGGCAGAAAGTGGGAGAAGTGGGAGTTTTTGGACTTTAGTAATGGTGATTTTTTTTCTCTCCTCCTTTTTTTTATTTCTTTGCATTAATGCAAAACACACGCACACGTTTGTGTGTTTTCCTTGCTTGTAACACACACACAGAACAAACGCAGGCACAGCGTGCTACTCGTTTTAACTCGGGAAGGGTCGAATCCAAAAACACACATGCTCTTGATTTTCATACATGGTAACTTTAATAAACTTCAAATAGCGCTGATTAAGATGAAAAGCCCTATTTCTTCATTCGCAACACACACAAATACACACTCGTACACACGCAGTCCACTCATAACACCACTGTGCTCTCCAGGAAAGCTGGCGGGCAGGTTTATCATATCAGAGGTGACGGGTAGAATGGGCTGGACGTGGCTGATGGGTGACATCTGCCGCATCTGCCTGCTATCAGGTCAAAGAACTAAAGAATGAGGTGACAGTAGTGTGATTAAACAGGCCACACACATGCTCGAAAACAATGCCAAGAACAGAAGTAGGGAAAAAAATGCCGGGAGCTTGAAAAAAAGCCCAAACCCTATAAACACATCTCACTCCCACTACCCTAGCAGACAAGACGGTGTAAACCGTCAGTGACACAATCGATATGCTCGTCAGGTTTGTGTGTATCTTAGGGCAAGCACAGCTGTAATTGGGGGGGGTGGGTGTTAGGCGATGCAGTGCAACAGCGTTAAATGATGATGTAAACATCTCTGGTTGCTGCAGCCAAACATCAGATGCTTTGAAACGGTGTGACAGTCACAGGCGCTATTCGTAAATCCTTCATAAACCACAGGATGGGTGGCTTCAACCACTCTTCCTGGTTAAGATTACTACGAGTATCGACTGACCTTGAGCTGGCTCGTCTTTTCCCCTCCTTTAATCATAAGCTGGGGACTTTAAATGTTATTCACGGAGCTTGCATAGGCAACTCATCGAAATGTCAGGAAAATGGCAAATGCGACAGCAGAGTCAATAAAAAAAATGCTCCAATACCGTACCTGCAGTGGCAGATATAAAAGCTACCAAAGACTTTGAGCTGCTTTTGTAGCTTTCGTGCTTGCCAGGCACACACACCAGTGGTCTCACCTGTGCATTGTGCCCCTGAGAGAGAACCAAACGAACATTGGAACTATAAGCAATGTAAGGCCTCTGCCACGTTGCCTTTTTTAATTGCTTATTGATTAGAATGTCATGCTGTGACAAAAACCGGGAAACAACAAAGGAAACCTGGAAGTGATGAGAACTGGGGGTTGTAATGCATGGCTGAGCAGGAGGCTGTCTCAGAGGGGGTAAAGTGAACTCTCTGCTGGAGAGTAAATAAAGGGTTTTTTTTGTTGTTTTTTTTTCTTTTCTTTTCTAAAAGCACACCCTACAGTGGCTCTTGGGAGGAGTTTGCCTAGAAATGGAAGAGAACTACGCAGAAAAGCAAATGTGTCCTCAGCTGCTAATCTGGGCATCAAGCACATCGCGAAAGAGAAAAACAACACGAGCTTGGCGACGGAAGTTTGAGGTTAAGACATTTATCACCACCCAAATCCTCTGCTGTATCTCTTTTTTGGGTTTCCTGTGTAAGTCACCATCGTACTAATGTGCCCCTGAGGATTGTGTAAAAAGGCAGTCACATGCAGTTCAAATAGGAGCGCAGTTCTGCTTGATTTCTAGGTAAAACGATAGCGTAAACACACACCGAAAAAATGTTATGACTACATAAATTATAATATGTTTGACAAGAAGATTTTCCCACGTGATGAGCAGAAATGGAAGGTCTGCGTTTATGAGATGAAAGGGGGTTTAAGAGTAGATTTTATCACGCATTACGTACTTTCACTGCCCTCGTTGCAAAATTCTCCAAAAGTCAAGGGTTCGAGTTTGCTGATCGTTAAAGATGAAGAGGCGCGGTTTTCAGGGCTGCCGTTTCCTTTCGAGCGCTATATTTTTACATTGAGATAATTATCTTGGCGCTTCAGACATTTCAGTCACTAGTTTCAGTGTCTATATTGGCACTCTGACTCACTGTCACTATGACTCATCGCACGCAGGCACGCAAATGGGAAATGATACCCACTTATAATGATCACTCGGGATCAGATGTTGCTCATCTGTGACTCCTGCAGCCTTTCCCAGGCCTGCAAAGACAAGAGTGGGTGCACTGATACTGACAGAAACAGCCTGTGAGTAGTGACCATAATCCTCAAATGCCCCCCTGTGATCCACAAGGAACCTACTGCTGATCTGATCTAAATGAGGCAGAGAAGGAAAACTCCTTCCCTTGATCTCTCTGGAAGAAAAAAAACACAATGGCTGCCACAGAGCTGCAGCAGTATGATGGCTGCAAGGACTGCAGTTCATTATAGAATATAGGAAAAGTTGTTCCTTTTACCAACTGGTAGAAAGTGGTATTCCCAAATATGAGACTTTTTTCTCTTTAACATGATCGTGAATATAAAACAAAGATTAACTGTCAAGCTAATTTAAAAAACAACAACAAACTATGCTCAGTTGTGGAGTTTTATGGTCAAAGGAGAGTGCCGCTACTAATGCCCTTGAAATGAATCACAAAAATGGCAGTTTTGCTTTTTCCTGTTGTCTTTTGTCTCTGGCAGTGGCAGTGTGGTTTGTCTGTGTGTCTGTTGCAAGCAGGGAGGGAAGAGGAAGTGTAGTTTCTTGTGTATCTCTACAATGAAGGCTGCATTTTAAGCTACTTTTTCAGCATTACATGGAGAGCATTTCAAACCCAACCCCCTTTAAAAAAATGAAACCACATGGGTACTTCAGATCTTGATGTATTTATAGTATATGAACAAAAGCTGGCAGGACATTGCCGGGCAGGGGGGAGTTTGGTGGCGCAACAATCTAATTTACCTTATAAATAGAAACTTCCCCTCTCAGCAGATAATTTATTAGTACAATTGCTACTGTAACAGAACTGGAAAGCGGCCTTCGCAGTGAGGTTGCTGGCAATGTGGCAAAATAAATGATGGATGTGTTCTGCATGAGCAGGAAAAATGTTCTGCAGCAGAATCCTGCCTTTTTTGTGCAACCAGAAAGCTTCATTAAGAGGTTGAATCTAAACATAATCTGTAAGCAGTGAAGCTTAGACTGATGGTAGGGTGGGTTTATGGATGGTAACGCGGTGAGCGTTTAATCACTCTTAAAGATCGCCATGTTTCGTTTTGATCCCCAACATGCCTGAGCTGATCAGGGAGTGCAGTTTAATAAGCGCCAATCCATGGTGATGCTGTGATGTGCAACCAGTAGGGGATTATTATAGTCACTGTAGGGCACACAAGAACAGCAGAGGCAGACATTGCTGTTGAATCCGGAGATGTGCCAGATGTGTCAGGAGCTGGGTTACAGGTGAAAAGATTAAGGTCGCATTGTCCTGGCTGGATTAGCGCCATGAGCTACATGATGCTAATGGGCTGGCACTGCCAGGCGGAACGAAGGCGAAGATAGGCTGGCAGATGTCGGCACGCCGGTTTTATGGTTGCGCCTGGATCCTCCCTGCACATGGCTCCCAGTTCCTCCTGCAAGCTGGCGTTGCTCAACTCAAAAAAAAAGATAAGCGGTGATATAAGAGGTTTGGTAGCAGCAGCAGGGTTACGAAACAGTCCGCACCAGCCAGAGGTCCCAACCTTTTGATCTAATCGTGGGCAAAGAATTAGTCTCCAGAATATTAGGGAAAATGTACTTTCTAGATGCTGCAAAAAGGCATGCAGAGAGTGAGAGAGAGAAGCTCAATATGAGCACAACCTAATGCTTTTCAGTTCAACACCTAAATCAAGCTCTGTGAGGTAATTATTGTTGGATCACAGAGGTCTTCTATACCTTATAGATGTGGTTTGATCCTGTGGTTAGATAGTTGTTTGATTAGTTTTCACAGGATAAAACTTGTAAGATTAAAACCTAAACGGGAGGATTACTTCATAAAAACAGGAGTATATGAAACTGCCTTGTTTTTAGAAATCCACCCAACAGTGGTTGACACAAGTGAGAGGAACTTGCTGTGATCAGTGCACTGATAATAAGTAGTACAAAAACATGTTTTGGTATTATTGAGGTAACATAATATGGTTTCCCATTTAGATCATGCTGTCTGTCTGACACTGGCCCTCATCTACCAAGTGACATCGATTAAGTCTTTGAGGGTTTAGTGATTAGTGATTCCCACGTGGCTCCAAAGAACTAAACAACTGTAACCTGGAATCAGCAAATCCTGGATCAGACACTTGATCTTGGATCTTTTAAGCCGTATACATAAAACGAGTCCCAGAATAGAGTGACGGGGAATGTAACAGTGTAGGATGCAGAAGAAGAAGGTGCAGAGTGGATGGGGCCTTTCCGTGTGGAGTTGACGTACGCTCTCTGTGCCCGATTGGGTTGCCCCCAGGTTAGGTAACTTGTTGATTCTAATTTGGGAGTAGGTCTGAATGATAAGGTATCTGATTGTGTGCGCCCTTGTGTTAGCCCTGTGATGGACTAGTGACCTGTCCAGGGTGTACGTTGCCTTTCTCACCATCTCAGCTAACCTCAAGCCTCCCACACACAGCCCACAGTTAGATAAGGAGTCAGAAATATGGATGGATGGATGACATCCTGACCTGATTCTCCTTGACGTTGGCCAGAGTTCATGTGTGACATCAGCTTTAGCCCATCAGTCAGTCAGTCAATCACAAAGGTAAATAAAAAAAGACATCTAAAGAAAATCAGATTCCAAAGACATTAATGCCAGAATATGTTTTAAAAAGCTGGAACCAACTTTTTGGCTTTTCTGTTTAATGAATTGCTTATTTTATGTGATTGTAATTATGCTATGTTCTAAAATTCAATGAAACACCAATATCAAAGGTTTAATTTTTCTAAATAATAAAAAACAGAAATAAACAAGTCACAAACATATTTTTTGTTAATGCTTAGTAACTTCCTGGACCACTTGAGCAGCGTTTTTGCAAATGTTACTCAAACAGGTGTTAAATCATGCATTTGTTTGCGGCTTTTGTCAGCTGTCCCCAGCTGTGCAGAATGTAATACTTGGAGCAAAAGCTGACTCAAAATAAGCTACAGTCCCAGGTGGTGATAAAGGAACTGGTCAACCAGTGCAACAGTTTGACTCATGTCTGTGTGTTAATGTTTAAAAAAAATAGTAATATTCATGGTTAAACATGCGAAAGTAGCTTTACTTACCTATTGAGTGTGGACTTGTATCTGATATGTTGTAGAAAATTACATTTTGTTTTGGTAGCTTTAATTCAGGAAATGGCCCAAACTCTGAAAAAAAACCCTGCTACATGAGCTCAGTGAAGGCAGCACAGTGGACGGTGAAATGGCCAAGCAGGCAGGCAGACGGCAGGCAGGCTAGCTACTCCGGGGAATGGATGGAAACGGGAACGTCCACATTTCTAGACAGTGACTGGCCTAGTTTCAGGAGTACAGTTCATTTGCTTTCTCCCTCGCTCTCCCTCGCTCTCTCCTCCTTTCCAACTATCCCTCTGTTTGCCGTGGAGCAGCCAAACAAATCATGCAAAGTTAACATCAAAGTTTGCTCTCAAAGGTCACCGGATCTCTCATAGAACAGTTGACCTCTGTGCTGCTGGAGGGCGGAGTCGACCCAAAGACAACAGTGTTTTTGAAAGCTGCATGTCATTACTTTTTATTTGGTTTCCTCGTAAATTTAACCCACCCTGTCTTATCTCCTATTGTACTATTTGCACATCTGATTGTTTTTTATATGCATATTTCTCCCTCCTTCTATATTTTCTCCCTCTCTGTTGTCTCACATTTCTTCCAAGTTTTAAGGACACAAGCATGTGGAAAGCATGTGGCCTGTCGCTTAATATTATGGCCAACCTAACACCAGCGGAGTGACGCAAGGTGGCGAAGCCAAAAAAATAATAATTCAGCCAGACTAGAACATTAGCTCTTTCTCTCTGTCCTACTTGCTTCTCTGTCCATCCTTATCCCTCAGGATGGGAACAAACAGAATGCCTAGGCCACGGAGGGAAAAAAAAAAAAAGATGTGGGAGAGTGGAACATATAGGAGGCGAAATGACTAGCATAGCACATAATCGAGAGAGGAAGGACAGAACAACGAAAAAGGAGAGAGTCTTTGGAGCGAACTATAATCCAATAAAAGGTCTTGTGAAAAGACACGCTGACCATAAAAACTCTACAGAGGTTACAGGAGGACTTTGCTAGAAATATAGAGCTCGTCCAGATGCCAGAGAAGGATGATGGGACAGCAGAGTAGAAGTGAGGACAGGTTTGTTCGTTTGTTAATCCCCAAACACCCCCCACTCCCCCGCGATCTGTTCATCCCAATCTTTCCCCCCAGTCGAAAGTCACCTCCCCCCGCTCTGCTGTGATGAGATTTCCCTGGAGAGAGTCAGATGGTGCCGCTCCACCCCCACGTCCCCGTACCTCCATTCCTCCCTTTTTTTTTCTCCTGTTTTTCGTCTCTCTGTCACTCGTTAAGTCTTCCCTTCTCTTCTTCTTCTGCCATCATATCACTCATTCCCATGGCAGTGATCTGTGAAGACTATTGGAGGTGGTGGTGTGTGTTGTGTTTGTGCGTGTGTGTCTGTGGGAGGGGGGGGGGGGGGGGGGTTACATTCACCAAGGGGCCTTTTAAGTATTCAAGGTCACCGCTTGACAAAGCGTACGCTGCAGCGCATTGAGTGTTTCACAAGGCATGTGATGTTTTGTAATTTTTGATGAGCTTCCCTGCAAATCTGATAGTGTGTGTGGGTGTGTGCATGTGATGTGTGTGATGGCGATGTGTGTTTGTGTGTGTCTATCTTTGTGAGGACCAGTTTGGGGTTTTCAAACCTTGGAAAGTGAGGAGATTGCTCCTGGACTTCAGTCTGGGATAGAGCCTCCAAAGGCAGTTTGATGGTTACATTAGTGTTAGTGTTGGGACTTGAGTTTCTGTTAAGGAATGCATGATATCAGTGTGAGTCCTCACAGTAATAGATTTCTATCTGTGAGTGTGTATGTGTGTGTGTGTGTGTGTGTTTGCAGTTTGTGAAACAGGATGACCTGTGGACCGGGTGTGTCCCAGCAATGAGAATGTTTACACTCTTTCAGATGTTCTGTTTCAACATCGTTTGCTTTTCTCAAGACTGAGTTGATTCATATGGTTCAGCCACAGTTATCACATGCTCCATGTCATCGCTTACTCACGTTACTGCATCAGAAATGTGTTTACTTTAAAGGAAGCAAACTTTGTTTTTAGACTAATAGCTGCGTAATTATGACTGCATGTTTATTAGACCAAGATATTAAATGGTACTCAACCACATTGAACTGCTGATCCTTTAGCTGGAGTTAAATGGTACTTTTACTACAGTCCACCCTTGTTACATTTCATAGATCCTTTCTTTCTTCCTTGCCTCAAGACACTTTATAAAGTTTAGTTTGTTGTAAAGTAAACACCCCACAATATCAGAGATAACCTCAACGATCAAATGACCACCTATGAGCAAACACTTGGCGACAGCGAGAAGGAAAAACTCCCCTTTAACAGGAAGAAATCTCTGGGAGGTCCAGGCTTTCAAAAAGATATATTAAAAATCCTTCCTCTTTTGATTTTTATATGTATTTTGGAAATTTCATTAGCTTTCTGCTAATACGATGGGAGCACAACATCGTATTAGCAGAAAGCTAATGAAATTTCCAAAATACGTGGAAACCACGCCGGCCAGAAGAACAAGGAGGGGGCTCCTGTCGCAGACATGTCTCCTCCTGACAGCGCGTCACCGCACAGTCCCGCCCCACTCCACACCTGAACACAGCCTCCCTCGTAGCACCGCCAGATGCAGGCAGAGGGGCACCCCTGCCCTGCTGTGAATTGCGGCCATCGCCACCCACTGTTGCTGTTCCTGCCATGGGGACTGGATCGCCGAATGACTCGTGGCCCCCCACAGTCAGGCAGCAGTTCCTCCAACACATGTGCAGGCTTACACGCGTTTGGTTTTCTCCTGCTCACCTTTTGTGCGTCGCTCCTCTTGTCTCTGCGCTCACCATCCCTTTTAACAGGTCAGTCTGGCGGCTGATAGGCCACCTCGGGGAACGCCCCCACCTCACAGGTGCCTACAATTGTCTGCTTAGTCCACAGTGGATTATAAGAATATTGTGCAACAACACTAAAATACATAATGTAAATATGAGGATAAAACCATGCAATATAAATATCAATAAACAAACATGCAATATAAATATCACAATAAAATCATGCAAATAAAATCAACTCTATGTACCAATACACAGATTGATAAAACATAAAAACACAAATTTCCACTGTGTGACACTAACATGAAGCTAACCAAGCACGCTGACCCCAGCCTAGCAGCCAGTGCCTGATCTTCGACAGGCAACAAAGGCAATGGTGAGCATTCACACGTGCAACATTGCTGCCTGCATTTATACCTGTAAATGTTTGTACAGCACAATGACTTGCTTTGAAGTTTATATGGGCTGGTTTTTAACTATGAATTTTGTTGCTATTCTTACGTTCATGTGTAAAAACTAGTGCTGTCAGCGTTACTCTCATTAAAATGACGTTAACGCCATAACCGCATTAACGCGACAAATCTCCGTTAGCGAGTTAACGTGGATCGCCCCATGCGTGTGGCTGCACGGCGCTAACTTGTTAACGAACTAACTGTTGACGCTAACGCGTTGACGGCGTGCAGCCCCACGCACGGGGCGTTAGCATCATTTTAACGAGATTAACGCTGACAACACTAGTAAAAACTAAAAGAAAGATCATATACTAATGTCCTCATTAGGACAGGGATTTCCACTGGGTTGTGGAACTGTGGGTTTATATCATTAGCTGATAATTATGTCACAGCTCATTTCAGGTCATGTTAAAGAGTAATGAAAAGTAATGTAACAAGTAGTTACTTTCTTTCAATTAAGTCCTTGCTGACTGTCTTCTGGAGTCACTCCCAAGTGCTCACTAAAGAAAATGCAGTTTTTTGGACGTCCTCATTTTTGGCGGCGTGTGTTACTTTGTGAGGTTGCGGCTTGTTTTAAACAGTATATGCTTAATAAATCTGATGCCAAATATAATATGACACCATAAAAATAGAACAGCTCAAAAATAATGGAAGTAATAAAAGATACACACACATACTGTGAATGACAGTGATGCACGGTCTGTGGCTGTCATCCAAGTTAACATTGATCAGAACTGTCAGCACACCACCAAATCAATCATGCTCATTGATCTGACACAACATTGGATTGGGGAGCGTTTGTTGTTGTAGGCTAAGAACATGATATTACTGTACTGGGTAAAATTCGAGGAAAATCAATTTTGATTTTCATGGTGCTTGGGGAAAAAAAAAAGTTGGATCCTCACTTTCTCAGGAAAACAACACAAGATTAAAGCTAAGGCTAAATGGAGCTTGAAGGTAATTTAAGGTCATTAACAAATGTGCTTAATTTCTTTTCTTAAGAAGTCTTAAGAAACAGAAGAATTGTGTCAGACTGAATGTTTTAAAGTCACTTTCTTCTGACAAGCAGCAGATCTATCAAAAAGAAAGGAGGGAGTTACATATCCCATTATACCAAAAGAGATATTAGTAAAGTATGGTACATAGAGAAAAGTTTAGCCATAGAATATAAATTCTGGTCATCCTGTCTTCGACCTCGGGGCAGAGATCAGAGCATAGAGGGAACTAAAGGAGTGGGAGAGACACGGCCCCTAGACCTGTGTGTATCTCTGTCTCACTTCTTGTCTCCATTTTTCCACAGTCTGCCCTGGCAGAGCGGAAGATGTTTGACACAGACATTGTGATAAAAGGGTGATGAATAAAGAGAAATGAATGTTACAGTTGGGTGGGATAAGAGCGAGGAGGAGAGAGTGTATGTGTGAGGGAAGGGAACTGTTGCCATGCTGGTGGAATGAAGCATGCTCTTATCTGTCTGGAGAGGAGACAAAACAGAGTGTGTATGATACAAGGGCCAACACATAAAAACCCGATGGCGGGAAAAGAGAAGGAGTTAAGCAAAGAGGAACCCCACCACCACCACCACCAAAAAAATCAAAACACCAGACCTCCCCCAAAAGACAATTGAAACATGAAACGCCTGCCTTCATGGTTTAAGAACAATGTCCTGCATTCTTTCTCTTAACCACAAAACTTGCAAGGAACTTACCCTTCTGCATCCACACACACACACACACACATGCGCTAAAGGATTTGCACACACCTCTTTTTGAGCAAATGAAGCCAGGCGCCCTCGCACACACACGTTCATGCACAAAGGTGCGCTGCCTTTTTCCTGTAGAAAAAAAAAAGAAAAAAAAGGAGGGGTGGGAGAAAAAAAAGGGCAAATTACACATGAAAGGATGTGGGGAGAGGTGGTGGGCGGTGTGCTGGCGGTGGGGGGAAGCGCAGGGCGGCTGTTTTGAGTGAGTGTCTTTTTATCAGGTGAAGGAGAAGCAGGGAGGGGGGGGTGGGGGGGGGGGGGGGCTGGTGGTGTAAGATTTATCTGCTGCTGTCGGAAAACTTTGACCCCGGAGTTGTAAATCTGTCAAAGGAGTCTAGCCAGCTCAACAGGAAACACGAAAAGGAAGGGGGGGGGGGGGGGGGTGAAGGGGCGGGAGGGTTGGCGTGGTGTGGCGGGGGCGGCGGGGGGGGGGGGGGGGGGGGCACACCCATAAGCTGAAGCATGAGGCGTTTTGTTAATGGGGGGGATGTTTACAATCTTGAAACTGATTCCTCACAGCCGGTGGATCTCTGCCTGCAGCTTCACCTCTCACCCACTTACGCATGCTTGCAAGAAATAAATACATGAATATATTTATTAAAAAAACTGTGAATGTGCAAAGACATAACTGGCTGGAAATGACTGTTTTGATATGTAAATGCGCACTGCGGTTTGTAAGTGCGAGTATTTATTAATACTGAATGTACGTCGACATGTTTTCATTATGTTTAGTTTCCACTTCCAAAAATTAAGCGTTTGGACGCATGAAGAAGTTGACATGGCCGATCTCCATTTGTGAAAGAGCGACTAAAAAGTCGACTTTCTGTCAAGTACTGTTATGTCTATGATTGCTCAGTATTACATTCAGGATGACTAAGCACACATATTGGCATCCTTATGTGTATTAAATATGGTTATTTAAATGACGGTCTGAATGCAGGTTCACAAGAAAAAACTCACATTCACATCTAAACTGAATATCTGGAGCAGCTATAGGAGTACACAGAGCAAAACAGTTAAATGCTCTTATTACTAATGATTTATAAATCTCTATAAGCAAAGAAGGAGGATTATAAAAGCTCATGCTGACCAGGAATCAGAAAAGAAAATGATCATTTTACATACATGGAGCAAAACGATAGCACACCTTGTACCTTTCACCTCACACAAGAAAGTTCTGGGTGTAGTCCAAAGCCACGCATGTTAGGTTAAGTGATCATCTGAAATTTGCTGATTTGATTGGCTGTCTTCCTCTTACTGTTAGCTGCTGAGGTTGTGCGAGGCCTTTCATGAATGCCAGATGTGACCTGTTCCAGCCTCATGTGACCCTCTGCAGAAAAAAAGATGCAGTAATGGATGGAGGGATGTTGCCCTCTAGCAACCGCTTATAATGACTAACCAAAAAGAAAAAAACCCTCGCTTTTATTGAACTAAGCATAGCATTTGGAAATACAACAAGGTAATGATCAGGTGTGGTAGGATAATGCATATGTTATTGGCTCCTTTTTCTGAACTCAATTGCAGTCACAGGAGATGTTTGAATCCACATCGGGCACAATAGACTCACTCGACCCAGCATGTTTCAGCCCAGATGAATGTGCTTTGCATCCGGTACTGTGAGCCTTCTCTGTGTCATTGGGCAGGGTAATTGGACACACTTTACGTAGACTAAAAGCATCTATTCTTGAGCCCTGGGAAACGGCAACACCTTGGCACAGAGTGGCACGCTGTTACAGGCTGCCCTGAGAACAGCTCAATTAGCCACCTGGCCACTGCCTTCCCATCACAAAACTGTGCCTGTCAGCCCACGCATACTGTAGATGTAGTGGATCAAGAGAATGGGAGGCTGTTTTGGCAGCAGACATCGCACAGACCGGCTTACTGGAACACATTTCTTGGATATTGTCCTTTTTCCTAATCAGCCCTTGAACGTCTCCATGACACGAGTGACCGGTCACGAGAATGAGCTCATCCGAGAGCTTTTTGTTCACTACTAGCAGCCCACACCTTCGCACTGCATCGCTTTACCCAAAATTCCCGGGAGAAAACACTGTGAGACAATGAAAAAGCTGAGCCATTGTGTCAGTGGGTTCATTCACAAAAAAATAAAAATAAAAGCAGAGCAGGTTTTGAGGATACAATGTGAATGTGTATTTGGAATGAATGTACTGTCTACAGAGCTGTAAAAATGAACACACACACACACATATGGATAAGGATAATAAAGTGAGGTGTGGTTTGCTGATCTGATGCTGATTGACTAGCTGCATGCTGGCAGACCCGGAGCCAATATGTGTGAGAGGGGATGTGAGCTCAGACTATTTCTGCATGCGTGTGCACATGCAGTGCATCGGGTATGTAAATGACAAAGACGTAGGCCAAACAAGGGCATAGTTAGTCAGTGCCCTAGACAGACACTGAAAGCATGCACATACGCTGCGGCTCACACACTCACACACACACAATTCTCACATTACTGCGGGGGAGGGATTTTTTTCATGCTTTCATTGAGTGAAAGAGAGAAAGAGAGGTGCGAAGCCTCAGTCACGCAATGCTGCTCCTTTTGGCTTGCTATATGTGTGTGTGTGTGTGTGTCTGTGTGTTTTGGATGCCATGCCACTGATAGTATGTCAAACTGAGTTTGTATGTATTAGTCAAATTGAGACAGTGGCTGTGCACACAGAGGTGAAAATCTGCCACCAAAGGACCTGCACACAGGAAGTCAGGGTTAGTGACGCCCTCATTCTAAGTTCAAAAACAACTTAACACCTCTAAAAAAAAGAAAAAAGGAGATTTCTTTCAAAATTCTTACCATTGCCCAGGGGTCAGAAAGCATCACGAGCTTGCAACAGTAAACACAAGAGACAACCTCACTGCCAAAATAACCTGCTGGACACCCTCCTCGTGAAGTACGGTGGTGTCAGTTTTTCTATATATACATATATGTAAGTACACCCGGAGGCACACGTGTGCATGTGTTGGCACGAGGGAGGCACAGAGGGCATTAGAGGCCACGTTTAGGGAACTTGTTGTGGTAACAGATACATGTGTGGTTTCATAGAAGGGGAAGTGAAAGCAGAGGGCTGCAGCTGTTCATGTCTAGAAGGCCTCATCTAGGCTAACAATTGAGAGAAAGGAAGTGAAGAGCAGAAATTGCCCATGTGCCGCAGTTATCTGAGTGTTACAATCTTCCGTGCGTGTGAGTACAACCGTACATATTGGTGTGTTGCGTATTGGTGCATTGCATATTGGTGTGTTATGCCTGCAAGACAGAGCGGTGAAACTTCTTCCTCGGTTACCACTGATAAGATACAAATGATCTGCCATTGAGAGATGATTTTTTTTCTTTGTATTACTGAAACTGAAGTGATTCGTTATGCTTTCTTTTGTGCTGACAAAGGAAACTGCCTTAATTTAGAAAAGGTCAAAGTTACACCACACAGAAACTGGCACTTACCCTCACCTAGACTATTTCCTCTATCAGGCTGTGTCATTCGCAACCACAAAGGTCATGATCTGGCAGATAGTGGTCATGTGAGCACTTCTGGGTTAAAACTGTATCATATCTGTTATGCTAGTTTAATAAAGAGGGATTTAAAAAAAATGTTCTTAATGTTATTTGACTTGTGTGAACAAGTTGAAAGTTTCTCTCCCCCCCCAAAAAAGAAAACTCTACATGTTTGCTCACTTAAAACACACACGCGCGCAAAAAAAGCTAAGTGGAGGTGAAGGTTGTTTTTGGCTTGATCCCAAACACCCCCACGCTCTCCATGTTCCCCATCTCACAGACTCCCACTCTAAGCCCTGAGCTCCAGTATGAAATCAACATTGGGCCTGCAGGAAATGAGAGATCTCCACAGGAGATAGTGGAGGGAGGCAAGGAGGTGGAGGAGACAAAAGAAAAACAGCAGAAAGAACCATAGATTTGACTTTTGACATCGGAAAGTCTACTTTCCATGTCACGGTCCCTTCTTTTTCCTTTATCTCCTCCTTCCCTCTTCTCTCTATCTCTCTGTCTGCGTCTCCTCCGACATCTGCTTGCTGTGTTCGAGCGTGCAGCTGTGCCTGCGTCTATATGGCGAGCTTGAAGCGCTCGCTCCCGTGAAAGGCTCTGGGCTTGTTGTTCTTTCCTGGCACGGTAATTCGCTCGGCTAAGCCAAGAAAGTGGACAAGCGGCAAGCTATTTCAGCAGGGCCTTGTTTTTGTTGTTCCACATTCAAAGACAACATGACCTCATGCGACCCCCGTCCTCCCTCCTTCCCCTCTTAACTACTCGTGCCTGGAAAACGGCAAAGTTTTCAAGGTGTGGGAGGCACATGACGCCGTGATCCCGCAGTACACCGGCCTCTGATGAGTCTGCGCTTTGCTCAGACTACTTGAAAGCACGGAGGTTCAACAAGAGAGGCCACTCGAAGAAGCGCTTTCTCGAATGCGCCGCGCAGGGCCGAGGGGGTGTTTTGACTTTTGCACACGAGTGTGCAGGCAAATGTGTCTGCGTCTCTGCGCCCAGATAAGCGAGACATAAAAAAAGAGAGTTGCACACACTCATATACACAACGGGGTGGGGTAGCAATGAGGGGCTCGGCTAATAGCTTTTAAATTTCCACTGAGTGAGTGACTTACAACTGTGGAGGAGCACAGCTGTTCCTGATTTGGGGAACAAAGAGGGGGAAAGGCAGCGATCTGAGAGACTGGACCGAGCTGTGCTCATTTAATGGGCTAAAGTCTCCCAGGAATGACACAGATGCATGTGTGCGAGGGAGTCTGTGTGTGCGTTTGTGTAGTCATACATGCTCATAAGTATCCACGGTCATCCTTCATGTGCTTATTTCACAGCGCAAAGTCCCTTTTGAGTGCACATATGACTGGATGTGTACGTGTGCACTTGTGTGCAGTAGGTTGCTCGGACAGCAGGATACGTCTGCATCCACAGCCGTAGATTAAGGCAGCAGAGCAAGTGAGAGCAGACGTATGGCTTTGCGGAGCTGAGTGATGGTGAAGGTCAACTCATGGGGGAATAAATGAGAGAGCTGGAGAGGCAGGGAAGAGAGAAAAGGTTCAGATGCGCGAGATTTAATGCGGGGAAAGGGAGAAGGAGATAGGGAGTGAAGGAGAGAGGAGATTAAGGCCAGAGCTCATCTTAGCATGTCAATTGGACTTGAGAAATATATGTGGACCAGGTGAAAAAAAGAAGAAGAGAAAAATCAAGCTGCTCTGATCAAAGGTTTTCCATCTCAGGCCAACAACAATGCAGCACGTTTGAACGCTTCGTGATGTCAAACTTTTTATAGCGGAGTTCCATCGCTTGAAATACTGCTTCCTGATCCCCCACCCACACAATCGCCCCACTCACACACGCACAGACACACACTCCCCTTCTCCTCTCCGACTTTTGCTTTGTTTCCTGCCGCTGGTGAACGCAGCCCTTTTCCTCAGAGGCCCCCTCACTGCCCTGCAGCCTTGTAAAACATAGCAGGTCAGCGTCACATGACTTAGGTCTAGGACACTGTAGGCTGGAGCCAGCCCTCTGCCGTGCTGAGCAGGAGTTGGGTGTCAAAGTACACATGGGTGGGGCAGAGCGGAGGGAGAAGGAAGGAGGGGAGTAACTTTAGAGGGAAAGAAACACTGAGGGAGAAATATGGAGAGGAGCGAGAGGAGAAAGAAAGAAAGGAAGTAAAGGAAGAAGGAATGAGCGTTTGCAGTAAACCAATAACTTTCCAGAGAAGCTGAAACCACTAAAAGAATATTGTTTCCATCCCTCCCTCCCTAAAAACCACCTTTCTCAACTCAATTTATCACCTCCTCCCAAAACAGTGGAACCTTTTTTTTTCATCACCTCTGTTCTGAAATACACAATCTCCATCTACATCATAGACTAATGTGCATGGAGAGTATGCACTGCCACCCCGCCCCATTTCCACTGAGTGATCGGAGATGACATACATATGGAACAAACTCATCTTGGTAGCACTCAGAAGGAAGGGGGGGGGGGGGGGGGAACATGCATACACCAACACGTGGATTCACATGGATTCACATGTAGGCCCATCAATCTCCACACACACACACACACACACACACACACACACACACACACACACACACACACACACACACACACACACACACAATCTACATAGACAGTAAATTCACTTTTCAATCCAGCCTGTAAATAAAGTTCCGAGTTGCATCGGCTGGCTCAGTAGCAATGGTATTTCCATACGCGCACATGTGCAGTACGTGCAGCATTCTCTTTCTGGGCCTGAGATTTTGGCTTCTTTTACTGCCTTTAATTTTAGCCTCCTGTCTCTTCTTGTGTCTCTTTTACCCAGCCTCCTTCTATCTCATAGATTTTTTTCATTTTTTGGGCTAAGCAGTTGAAGTCTTCATCTCCATAGGTGGCCTACCACACATAATAGATTTTGCTTTCTCTCATTTTCTCTCTCTCGCTGTCATTGCTTTCTCATCTGCTGCCCAATACAGGCAAAAATGTCTGCTCAGTACAAGATACTTCAAACCCACAGAGACCGATGAATATCCACGGCTTTATTGTTTCCACTGGCGGTGCTGTAAAATTCAGATTTTTGTTTTTAATTAACATCACGCTTCTCACAAACTGCTGATGTTTAGTGCAGAAAAGGGAGCCTGTACAGTTGATGCAACCTCCCCCAGGTAGTAGCCTACTGTGCAGAGATGCTGTTAAAGGCAGACATAAACAGCAGCAACACAAGCCATTGTAGTTGCTTAATATGATGTGGCCAGCAGCTCACTGAGATAAAAAACAATAACAATACATTCAAGCTCATATTCCGGTACAATGAATGTGCCGTGCTAATGTTTGCTAATTAGCACTAAACTGTGTCTGGATACGTGCATTAGACTTCTGTGTAGAGCAGTACACTTCGTACTTACATGTGTATAAGAAAGAATCTTGACATTCTAGTTTCCAAAAGCACATGATGTTGTGCACTTATAGAAAATTACGTTTTAGCTAATTGTTGTGCTAGCTGCAGGATTTTTTGAACATTTACCACGTGCAAGGGCTCTGATCAATCAATACTCAATAACTCTATGGTAAAGGTAGGAAGTCAGTACACAAAAACATGTATGTGATGTTAAGTAGCTATTACCTTGCAGGTACTGTTGTCATGATCAGTGCTGATCATTTATTTTCCTGCTACTGGCTGAAAATTGGTTGGTGATCCTGTTGCTTCTGCTATATAATCGAGACACGAAAGTTTCAGCACAGACTATAATACAGACAGATTGTTGATCTAAAAGGTAAAGCCGGTGCAGACGTGACATAAAATCTGCATTCTTTCTTATGGCCAGCAGGTGGCGACACCTGCGATTGTAAAAATAGGTGAAGTTACGCAAACGTGTGATGGTTTTTTAGCCTCAAGATTAGCGTTTTCACCATGTGTTTACGCAGGTCACGTCAGAAAGTCATTTTTCCATAGGACCACAAGTCCTTTTGCAGCCACAGCTATCGCCATCTGGTGGCTTTCAGATGGAATGCATGTTGAAGGCACTTTCACATTGGCTTCATTTTTCTTACCTGGCAGTTTCCCCCTGGTTTTATACCGTCTGTGGGTCTTCCCTAAGCAACTGTTGATGTTCTGGTGGCGGTAGTCATCTTTTATTTACAGTCTATACAGAACAGCGCGCACTCAGGTTTTTGACTCGTATGAATGCACCATTTAGATAGGTGTAGCACACTTCATGTAGCGGTACCTGCTGGTGAAAATGCACTTGCAGTCTCAAGATAGATAGCAAAGGTATGGAACTATGCATTTTGAGACACAGCTAAGGTACAGCCAAAACTTAAGCAACTGTGGCTAGTTTTCTTGGCATGTCATGAACAAGAGTGGGCTACTGGATAGAAAATCCCCAACCTGCAAAAACACTGGAATATTAACATGACTGCCATTCACTGGATATTTGAGTTTTGAACAGAGTGGTGGATAAACTGACAGACTGTGTAATCCATAAAATCCACTACAGTCGATTATAACCTGCTATGTTATGATAAATTCCCACTACATGATATTGAAGATTTCCATGTCTTAATAGTAATACCAATATGCTGTTGAGTGTATTCATGCTTTAATGTCTTTCTGCATTGATTCAAGTGCTCCGGTGGAGTCCTGTCAGTGTTAATGTTTACCTCGCTTCACGGTTATTTACTTGATAAAAATCTGTTTCGCTCTGTCTATTTAAAGTATGCAGGAGTTTGTCAGAATGCAGTCAGTCTGCGTCCCTGACAGCCCGACTTTGTGCATCTCTCAGTCTTGTGCTTTGAAATGTCCCCTAAAATCTACCTTCTGGATCCTCACCTATCACCCTTTTCCTCTTCCTCGTCCTCTCTCCCCCCTCACTCCATCTTACTCATCCTGCATGTCACATCACATTTCTCAGGCAGCCTCAGGAAAAGGGCAGAGGCCTTACGAATTGATGTGGGTCGCTTACAGGAGCATGGCCAACACAAGGACAGGAACACAAACACACACTCACACACAAAGGTGGATGACGTGGCGTCTGTGTACACATACCGCCCTTAACCTGTCACCTACTTTCATCTGCAGTGTGTTACTGACAGAACCGCAGCCTCTGCATCCGCACGCAAAATATTTATTCATAAATCAGCGCACTTTAATTTACGCGGACACACTCGCTTGCCTTTGTTGTCTTTATCGTGACAGAGCTACAGTGCACGGTTACCCCACATCTTGCTACAATAGGTCTGAAAGGGAACGATCTCTCTCTCCCTTTCTCTCTGCCGGCTTGACCTGAGAACAGGCTGGGCAATGACGACACCTATTGGTGGCTCTGTGACTCTGTGCCGCAATGGGAGCATTTCAGAGAATATATGAGATGAATAACCAGCGATATTGAGTGCATTCATCATCCGCTGACAGTAAATTCACAGAAGAAAATTGACATTAGCTCATAAACATCTATCACGGGCCTGTGTATTCGGCAACACACATTCGAGTGTGGAATGTGTGACGGATGAATCAGACGCAGTGGGGCAGAAGCGGCTACGTTGTCATATTTTCAGCTTTTTATATCAGTGCTTCATTGTTTTCACACACACACGCTTCCTATCTGTCCTTTCTCGCCATAATCTCCTTTCCCATGACACTTCTTTGCTACTCCTTTTATCCTGATTTATTCCTGTTTCCCACAGCCTACATGCAGTCTTTTACATGTCCACTTAAGTATTTATCCCTTCTAATTGGTTAGTGGGGAGCAGAGAGAGAGACCGGGAGGAGGGGGGGGAGACTGGTGTAAAAGGGAAGTCCCCGGAGCCTCTGAGGCCTGCTCCATGCCCACTGGACTGGAAGGGAGCCAAAATGTAGTCTCCACCAGGCATCGCCCTTACGCCTTCAGTGGACTGGAGAACGTCCAAGATGGATGCCTTCAGGGCTGCGTTGCTGTGAAACTTACACTAATGTAGATAAATCTGCAACAGAGAGAGCGAAGCTGTCCGTTAGCGCTTGAATTTTACATACTAAAAACGTGATAGCACGACTCAGAGCTGCCCATCTTAAGCCACTTTTGAAACCCGAATATGATTTTAGGACGGTGACAAGCACAAAGAAATCATTTTGCATCAATAATGCATCAAAACTTCATCCATTAGCTCACCGAACAAATTCCAAGGCAGGAACCGCAGCATCATATCAGCTCAGCGCTTTAGAAAAATGCTCGGTGGAAAAAAAAAAAAAATGGAGCAATTTTTAGAAACGGTGTCTTGAAGCTCAGTGATCCAAAATGCTTGTGCATGCAGCTGTCTCCCTGAGGATAGAGGAAAACACGGGATGGAAAGAGGGGAGGAGAGATGGCAGAGAGGGAAGAGAGAGAGTTCACATAAGCCCACAAAGAGGAGGAGAGGTGAACTGGAGAATGATGCAGAATAAAAATATAGAGAAGCTGTTCAGTCTTTATATAGATTCTTTTGTATAAAAGGGACGAGTAACACCGTCCCCTCTGTGGCCTTAATTCCCCCTTTCCTTCTCTCTCAGAGTATCTTTATTATCAGCAGTGGTGTGAAAAGTGCCCATTTTTACTCGCCGACATCAAGCAAAGCACTTACTTTTGTTTGCTATAGGTGCCTGTAAAACTGCAATAGTCCACCACTGTGTATCTTAAATTCTCTCAAAATCCTTAATCTACCACAAATGATCCTTATTGTCTCATTAATCATAGTAGCAACAATACTGACATAACTCTTTTTGATTTAGTTGCCAAAAGGAAAAAGTTAGTCATATGAGGCACCGAGGACATAATATCACAGTCCTGAGGTGATCTATATATGGTTTGAATTGCACACACACACTTTATGTTTTGTTTAGAGATAGACTGGAGACCCCCACCAACTGGTCGATGTCCAAACATCTTGTGCTGTGATACTCTTTCTTTTAAAAAAACAGTCAAAAGCACAGTCCAGTAAAATCTTGAACTTGCTGTGCTCACTTTTGCTGTTATTCTTGGACTCTGGGGTTGCACTGCATGATTCACAGTTCAAAATAATCCTTATATACACTGGGTTTTGGTGTGACCCCCCCTCCCTCAGTTCATCTTCTCTCTGAAACAATTCTTTTTTAGCTCCTCTCCCTTTTAACCTAACTTTCTTCTTAGTGGCTCCCCTTCGCAAACAGAAGGTTTGAACAACAGGTGTGTTAGGGACACCCACCCACACTGGGGTTCGTGAGTAGAAAATACTGTCAGCTGCAGCTATTTGACAAATTACAATTTTAAAAGCAAAAAATATGATTGGTTTACATATGTCTGTGAAGGTTCTCAGTCATCCAGGTCATCGTAGTCAAAGGAGCTTGCAAAGAAAAGCGTCTGAACTTCTTTAAGTTACTTGAAGACTTTTCACCTCTCATCCGAGAAGCTTCTTCAGTTCTAAGGTCAAATGACCTTAGAACTGACCTTAGACACACACATGTAAAGGAAGCACTCAAAACGTGCGGCTATCCTAAATGGGCGTTCTTAAAGTCAGCAAAGAGGCACAGAAAAGAAGATCAGACACCAGCGAGGGAGGATAAGAAGGACAGACGCAACAACATTGTCATCCCCTATGTAGCCGGTGTATCAGAAAAACTCAGGAGGGTTTTCTCCAAGCATGACATCCCAGTGCATTTCAGACCCAGCAACACGCTCAGACGAAAACTAGTTCACCCGAAAGACAAAACGCCAAAACACAGACTTAACAATATAGTGTATGCTGTACAGTGCAGCGAGGAATGCCCAGACCTCTACATTGGAGAGACCAAACAGCCACTTCACAAGCGCATGGCACAACACAGAAGAGCCACCTCCACAGGACAAGACTCAGCAGTCCATCTGCATCTTAAGGATAAAGGACACTCTTTCGAGGACGCCAATGTTCACATTTTGGACAGAGAGGACAGATGGTTTGAAAGAGGAGTGAAAGAAGCCATCTATGTCCACTGTGAGCGACCATCTTTGAACAGAGGCGGGGGTTTACGACACCAACTCTCTGCCATCTATAATCCAGTTTTGAGATCCCTTCCCAGACGCCTTAACGCCCACTCACATCCTGGGCCATCTGACCTCAGGAATTCGCATGATAAGGTGGGGCCAGGTTTCACAATGAGCTCACCCGAAACTCTGGCTGGGACCCACACCCAGTTTCACACCTTGGCTTAGGCGATTAGAGGATCATCAAGGGGTCCTTTTGTCCCCCTGTGGGGGGGTTACTCCCACTAGGTTTATATCTGGGACTCTCCACCATTTGACCTTAGAACTGAAGAAGCTGAAGAAGTAACTTAAAGAAGTGCAGACGCTTTTCTTTGCAAGCTCCTTTGATTGGTTTACATAATACAACTGCACTTATCCAGGTGAAACATTTCTGCAGCATATAAAATTGTTGAGGCTGCTTCCAGTATGACAAACTGAAACAAGAAATATATAATAAAACCTGCAATCTTGACTCATCTCCACCTATGGACATGAGTTTAAATTTATTTTTTTGGCTATTTCATGCATGCGCATGAATTTTGTTGATGTTTCCGTACTTGATGATATATGTATTTCCTTTTGTAAAACATTATTGATTTGTATCTGTGCTGGTCGGCAGGTACCTGAGCTGCTTTTGCTTTTTGGCCGGTCATGGTGGGGGTTTGCGAATTGGGAGTTTGGGTGGAGTGTGTAAGTTGGGGAAAAGGTGTAGGGAAAATATTTTTTTTCTATTTTTATACAGATGTAATAAATCACTGATGAAAAATTGTATACCAGTCAGAGAGGAGCTATTTATGTGAGTGTTTTTCCCTGACTTCATAAGTATAGTACCATACTGTACCATCAGAGGGGAGAAAATGACCTTAATCTAGCTTTTTGTGTATTCTAATGACACCCGTTAGAGCCTACTCCAAGCTTGAAAAGTAAAGCAGAAATGTCCTTGAGCAAGGCACTGAAATGCTCCAGTGGAGCTGCTTAGTGGCCAGAGAGTAGCCTTTTATCCAGCTGTATCCAAGCGTGAAAATGTGTAATGGTATAAATATGAGTCGAGGTGCTGCATGATAAATCAGCCATAGCCTGAAGGTTATAAGAAAGATGTCTCTGTGTTCTTTGACACCGGGACTCTAAGATGAGAAGATGGTCGCATGGTATTTAAATTTCTCCTTGTCCTATCAGCTTGAACCCGCCAGCTGCAAAGGAGCAGAGGTCAGGGTTCAAATTGTGACAACTGCAAATGTCAAATGAGTTTTGTCCCCTACTGGGACTGTCACCTTGGTTCACCGTTAAGGAAGCCAACCAACCGGTAAGGAGATATTGAAAGAACGAGAGAGCGAAAGCAAAGTGGAGAAAAAGGACCCATCTCAAGAGGGTGGGTGGATGAACACATGAAAATTTTGCATTGCATAATGGGACATTGCGTAACGTGTCCCATTTCATACCATGTCACACATTGATATTAGAGTAGGGCCCCGCATAATGCTGCTAGTAGGCAGCCAAATGGGGAGAGCGGTTTTTCGGGGGTGAGGTGAAATGAAGGGGGAGGGAAAAGCATGGAGGGCTCATGGTTCTGTCTCCGAGCAGAAGACATGGAGTGACGGAAGTAGACAGCCAATGGGGTGCGGGCACGGTGCGGTGGAGAAAGTGGGAGATGGAAGGGGGGGAGGAAGTGGATGGTGACGGGATGGAGATCGTGTGTGTGTGTGTGCGTGTGTGTGTGTGTGTGTGTGTGTGTGTGTGTGTGAGACGGTGGGTGGGCGAGAGCACGGTCGGTACTGGTATTTCTACCCTGTCACATCGTGTTAGTGTGCAGCCGAGCACGACTGCTGAGCACACCACTCTGGACAGCTCTGCACGCACGGGGTGAACCATGCATGCACACACTTATGCACACACTCACACAAATACCGAGGTATACGTTCACAAGGACACAGTAGCTACACTTGAGTGCGCACACACACTCTCTGTAATCTCCCACGAGGACCGCAAGGACATCAAAAACAAGTGAACACCAACGGAGAATTGACAGAAACCGGGGGAGAGCTCAAACTCCCAACTTTACTTCCATCCATCCATCCTTCCATCCTTCCATCAATCTTAGAGCAATATTACTTTTTCCATTTAAATGTGCAAAGGAAAAGACAAAAAAAAGATACAAAATTAATCAAAAAGCATTCATGTTCATAAAATATTGCAATCTAATGTTCCTGGCTCTGTGCTTTAGCAACCCAGGCAATACCTTGTTTTGGAAAGAAGCTCTCAAAACAAGGCAGACAGCTCATCCACTTTCCGGTCACTATTTGCAACATGGCCTTTTTTTGTGGCCATAAGCCCAAAGGCCTTTACGCAATATTTTCCTTGAGAAAACGATAGCAGGGGTAAGGGTGGGGGTGAGATAGGATGACAGTGTATCATTCACATTGTAGCCCAGCATCCCGTAACCCCCACCCAGCCCCTTTGGGCAGAGGAAACAGGAAGAAGCGAAGAAAGCAGATGGAGGGAAAGAAACAGAGGCGACGAGAACATTTCCTTGCAAATGCTGCGCACAGTGTGCCCCGTGGCAAAGGAAAGAGAGGAAGGGTGGAGGGTCCAGATGGATGGATGGATGAGGATGAGGACTAGGAAGAGTGTCGAGGTGTGATGTGCGGTGACCCGAGCTCTTTAGTGACGCCATAAACATAGAGGCACGCTTCAGCTGCTTTGACCGAGGGAAAAGAGATGGGATCCATCAGCTCTGTGTCCGGCTGTGTGACGGGCTAGAGATCAGCAAGTACACACAGAACTGTACGGGAAAGCGTCAGCATTACCGAGGGTCGGCGAGGTCACGGTTACATAGTTGCGTAACTTGGCCCTAAAAGACTCTAAGGTGGTAATCGAACTTTTCTGGTAAATTAGCACCAGAAAGGCACATTCAGTCTGCAGTGACAAATACATTGTTTGCACCAAAAATGACCTCATGCCTTTGCATGGCTCTCTGAAGGGAAGAGCTCAGAGTTTTGGAAAACGCTGCATTTTACTTTTTTGCCAACATCCACTCTTATTTTCTTATTTTCATGAGCATGATCAGCAGGTAGCGACTAGGTTATATTTTTTTGGGGGGGGGGGGGGGGTTGCTAAAAAGCTGGTGAAGCCAGCTGCAGTCATAAACTGTGTAGGTGTATAACACAGACACAGATACCTGCTAATAAAAATAGAATTTCATTCCCTAATACTTCACAAGCCTCATGACAGATAATTCCAATAAAAATACTACAAAAGGCATCGACACAACAACTGTCACCTCAAGGCACTTTATGATACGAAGAACTTGCAATAATAGATAAACCCCCAACAATCAGATCCCCACACCCACCCATACCCCATGAGCAAGCACTTGGTGACAAGGGGGGAAGGAAAAACTCCCTTTTAACAGGAAGAAACCTCCAGAACCAGCCACAGGGAGGGGCAGCCATCCAAGCGACCATTTGGGGGCGAGGGAGGGACAGGAGAAAAAAATAGACACACTGTGGAAGAGAGCCAGAGATTAATAATAGCTAATGATTAAATGCAGAGTGGTGTATAAACACAAAGTGAAGGAAGGTCAGTGAAGAAGAAACACCTAATGCATCATGGGAAGCCTCCAGCAGCCTAGGCCTATTGCAATGCAACTAAGGGGGGGCACATGATCCAGTCCTGACTATAAACGTTATCAAAAAGGAAAGTTTTAAGGCTAATTAAAAGTAGAGAGGGTGTCTGTGTCCTGAATCCAAACTGGGAGCTGGTTTCAGAGAAGAGGAACCTGGACGTTGAAGGCTCTGCCTCCCTTTCTACTTTTAAATATCGTAGGGACCACAAATAAACCAGCAGCCTGAGATTTTGAGTATAGGCTAATATAAGCTGAAAATATCGGTGTGACTGACTCAGTTATAGATGAATATGTGTACTTGAGTCAGTTTTTCCAGCATTTGTTGTTTTCCTCTGCCATTTCTTCGTTTTGTTTTGTTTTCCAAATAAGCATTTGTCATTTGGTTGTCACAGGAAATGCTCTCTGTTTGTTCTCCTGCCATTAATCACTAATCAAACCCCCATCCAAGTTCATTAGCAATAAAAATACATACAAATGTAAGACGTCTTCTTCTGTGACTTGTTCGCCAGTGTTTACTCTAACCCTCGGAGACTTACATCAACATCATTGGGTCACACGCTACCAAAGTCAGTCCGGTAAACAAGCTGCTTGATTTGCTTAGAACTGGGCGCTGTGCCATAAATAAACCAAATCAAAGAGTGACGCAGTAGCTGAGAGTGAGCTGTTCATACTTTGTTTGGAGCAGAGAAAGCAAACTGTAGGAGTGATGTTTCTGAGGGTGGGGGGGGGAGACATCTTGGCAAGTTTTGTCCCCACACGACTGAACAAGACGTGGGACGCTCAGAGGCACTCCGCACGTGGAGCTGTCACTCAGGTCGGTGTGTACTGAGGGAGCCTCCGAGGAGCGCGCAGAGGACACAGGTAGAGCGCGGGGAGCCCCTGAAGTGTCTCATTCAAGGTGGAGAATGAAAGAGGGGTGGGGAGATGGAGAGAGCAGAGAAAGATGTTATCATTTCCATCTCCTCCTCCGTGTTGGTGTGAGGGGAATCGCAGAAAACAGATGACCTACATTTTCTCTGAGACAGCACCGAAGCCTCCTTGGATTCAGAAGAGAGAGAAAAAAGAACGAGAGAGAGAGTGTGAAGTGTAGGAAAGCATAGAAAGTGGAAAATAGAGAGGGTAGAGAAAGAAAGAAACAGACAGGCTTCCAGTTTGACGAGACAGACTTAAAAAGGTAGAAATGCAGGCGGGCAAAAGGAAAGAGGGGAAGTTTTGACGGTAATCCTCTTCGACTCTTCCTTCCTTCCCTCTCGAGCGGTTATATAAAACACATCTAGAATTCTGCTCTGTGCAACATCAAAGAAGCTGCACCACTTTGCAATCTGCATATATGATGCGTCCAGGGAACTGCAGGAGGGGTTTGTGTGTGTGTGTGTTTCCTGGAGGAATGCATAAAGCAAAAAACAAGCTCCTTTGGAGATTATTTAGATCATCTTTGTGTTCAGATGAGCCACTTGGACCTATGGATGCTTTGGTGTTCAAATGACGGTCACCTTGTTTTTTTTTATGTTCCAGCGCTCTTTCTTAACTGAAAACACAGAACCAGTTCATTCAATTGACCTCAAATGACAAAGCTTTAAAGCAAGTAAGATATTGCACAGTTTCAGTCTGAACTGTTCGTGAAGAAAAGAAGCGAGGCCTAAAAGGATTGATATGCATGAATAAACCCTGCAGTGTAAAAGATACTGTCACTGGGTGTCACTGGGATAATGTGGCTGCAAATTAAGTCATCTTACAGAAGATGAGTGGCATAAGTGTGGGATTTAGTGTTCCACTGCTGCCCCCTACTGTTGACAAGACGAACTTGACAGAATAATCAAGGTTATCATTTTTGCTTTAGTGCAAAATTTCTTTTCAGCAAATTCTTTTGTGGTATATTATTTTAAACTATGGTGTATATTGACTTCTTTAGCAGACTGTAGTCCAAAAAAATGTACATATGCTCCTCAGATACTTCCACCACAACCTGAAGTTGATCTAAGATGATTTGAGGCATATTACGTGGAACATCAGTGTGTACCCAACAGAAGATGTAATCACTGTGGTCATTATTAAGGCACGGTCGTGGTTAGCAACAACACCCAGGCATGCTGTAGTGTTTAAATGATCATCTGCACCATTCGGCCACTAGCAGCAGGCTGAAGTGTTGATGCAAGGATCCACGCTTTTGTGTTTATGATTGAAACTTTTCTTCCAGTGGCCTGTTGGCCGATTCGGATGAGCCTGTGTCAGCAGTACCCTCGGTTTGAAAGTCTTAGCCAGCAGGAGTGGCACCAGGTGTGGTTTTCTACTGATGTAGCCCATCCGCTTCAACGTTGTGTTGTTCAGAGATGCTCTTCTGCATTCCTTAGTTATAACGAGTGGTTCTTTGAGTTATCTGTAAACTTTCCATCAGCTCGAAGCAGTCTGGCAATCTGACCTCTGCCATCAGGAACTGCTCACTGGATTTTTTTTTTGTTTGTTGGCGTGTGGGAAAATCCCAGTCTGAAATAATCAGACCAGCCCATCCAGCACCAACGTGCCGTGTTCAGAGAACCTTAAATCACCTTTCTTCCTCATTCTGATGGACTTGATCACGTCAACGTGGCTAAACTCACCGAGTTGTGACATGTGTACCTATTAAAAGGGCCAATCAGTGAAGGGTAAGTTATATCATTATTACGCAACTTATAATTATGCAACAGTGGTTACACTGCAGGGCACAAAAATTCACTGTCTGGAGTTTTTGGAAGTTTTTGTTATACAACTGGTGTCCCAAACCAGTTTTATCACTAATCCTGGCAGGAAAAACACCTGCTTGCCAGAAATGTGAGGTGAGCAGAGGGAAACCATCTCTGTCATTCAAAAGAACATGAGAGAAATAACTTTTACACATACACTGCCCGTACCGTCAAGGTCAAACATCCAAGTGAGGTAACAGCAAGCAAATCAAGTTCCTGAGCAGAGGGGGGCTTTAATATTCATGCTGTGCAGCTGAGCGGTGATCAAATGAGACTGCTTTGATTAGAATATTTTACACCACCTGTGCATGTGACACAAGTATTTAGGTCAGAGTCAGTGTTGGAGCTACAACAAAGACACTAAAATGAGACAGGCAAACTGAAAAAACACCCAGCAACAGCAGTTTTGAGATCAGATGATCGCAAAGGGTAATGTTTTAAAAAAGTCTGAACCATGAAATAACTGCCAGAAATGTACATTTTTTTAAACCTTCTTTCAAATGAAATAAAAAAGAAATGAACTAATAAATCTTTTTTTTTTTTTCCAATTTATTGCTTTAAAATGTATTGTGCAATTTATTTAGGTTTTTCAGGAGGAAAGAAAATCCACAGTGATGATGCAGAGGTCTCGAACACTCACAAAAACTCATGTATCAAATATGATACTCTTGGCATTACAGGGTTAAGGCTTTACATAACAATTTTTTTGACTGCACACTGAATGAAATTCAGCGCGATAAACTCATGAACAAAAGCAACAGGTTCGTGTCCAAACTTGCGCAGCAACGACTCTGAAAAATGCCACAGAGCTTGTTTCTTATGACATGATTACATTCACCCCCCATGATCCTCGGCCACAAACAGAAACGGCGCGCATGCTGTCTCGTGGTGTGTGGTGTGCCGGCACTAGAGCAACTTATTGACGGTACACTACGATATCCTTTGAAAAAGGGCGCCGGGAGAAAAGCTGCTGTGTCTGATTATTAATAGTGAAATGTGTTGTGACATCAATAAAAGGAAACACCGTTGAACTCACAAAGAGTCTATTCATTCGCTCACGACCGTGTCGGAGACACAAATATAAAAGCTGAGCAACCAGTCCAGCTGCCTGCTGCTGGTGTGCGCCTCTGAAAGTTTCCCAGCCATCGAGGCTAAATACTCCACTTCAAAAGGAGAAATTCAATTCGTTAAACTCCACTTGAGAGCTTTGTTGTTTAAGGATGCTGTAGCATTTTTAAATAGGAGTTAGAGTGACGTGAAGTCATCCTTTAAGAAATGTAACACCACTTTTGTAGACTGTACCCTCTATTGAAGGTTTGGACATTTTAACCATGGTTTTGGTTAGCAGATGATTACAAATGAAGATGAATTAAAAAAAAAAAAAAGGTTAATCGACTGGGAAAACGCAGTGCAGATATGAATGCGAGTAATGCATTCCTTATACTAAATGGAGTTTGTCCTCTAAGGCTTTTTTTTCTAGAAAGGAAGTGTGTGGATTTTTCACTTCCAGTCAACCCACACTGGGTGGAGTGAGTTGGCCCCGTAGAATGTCAGCAAATCTTACATTAACCATTGATAAAACCATTAGTCACAAGTTATGAACCCCACATAAAGACATACCAGGCAACCATGACAGGCGTACATCACAATAATATCACAATATGGCTTTAATAACCTCATTTAATTAAATTACAGTCATATCGATTGTCCATTCATTTAAAAAAAAAACACATTTGAAAAACTAAACAAAACAAACAAACTGAAAGTTACAAGCTCCATCACAAGAGTTGGAAACCGTGATGTAATTATATTTTTATTTTATTAAATAAGTTAGCTATGACTTGATGAAAGCAGATTTTATTTGCTTTGAACAAAAACACAATTACTGTATCACAGTCATGTACTGCATATTTATCTGAAAAGCTGATCAGCAAACAAAAATAATCAGTGAGTAGAGACTAATTTGTGACTAACTGTAAGTAATGAGTAATGAGCCGAGTGAATAACCTCAGTCTGTGATCTGCTAAGTAAAGTGCTGATGCTAGGTTTTACTTTTAGCTCGTGTGTCATGTCTACATTCAATTATGTTTCCTGTTTTATTTTGAAAGTCTTGTGTTTCCATGTTCAGTGTGTTTAGTTTTGCTTCCCCTGTGACTCTATGTTCATTTGTGTCAGCTGTGTTTCCGCTTCCCTCATTATCCTTCTGTGTGTTTTAGTCGTCTGTTCAGTGCGGGTCCGTCTGTTGTCTTCATTTCAAGTCACAGAGTCTTGTTTTCAACTGCTCAGGTTAATGTACATGCTCATGTTTGGATTACTTCAGTGTTCAGTTATATGTTCTTGTCTCTTTTCATTGTTTTCATAGTTAATCTTAGTTTCCCCTCGCCTTGTTTTTTCTGTTTTGTGTATCAGCTGTAATAAAGGTTCGCTTTGTGTTTAAACCTCAGTTCATGTCTCCCGTGTCTGCATTTGGGTCTGCTTCACAAACACACCTGCTTCTGTCAGCTACTCTGACAGAACGGACCCTGAACAGAGGAAGACAAAGGACTAAAATACACAGAAGGATAATGAGGGAAGTGGAGACACCTGGGGAAACACACCTGACACAATTAAACATGATGCCACAGGGGAAGCAAAACTAAACATGCTGAACACGGAAACACAAGACTTTCAAAATAAAACAGGAAACATAATAGAACATAGACATGACACACAAACTTTACAATGTGGACACATAAAGATGAAACACATGACAGACTAGACAGGAAACATGATATATAAACCAAGGGGTATGGAAATATTAACTAAAATTCATCTCAGATAAACTAATAATAATAATAGAACTTAACACTATTTCAATATAACATAAGAACTCAAAAATATAACAGAAGTGAAAATGGAGACCCAGCCCCCTGACAGTTATAGAAACTCTTAAATCTCTGTCAGAAACTCAAAAACACAGTGAAAAAACCCTGAAAAACAGGGTGACCAGACGTCCCTCTTTATGTGCGACTTTATTCCTTGTACCCCTCCCCTACATCTTGAGACAATGCCACACATTTTGACTAGTACTGCTGGCTGTGCACTTTTCTGAAGTCTGGCATTTGAAACAGAAGGGAAGTTTTTTTCTGATAGTCAGAAGGTTAACGCACCTAATGATATACTCACAAGTGGCTTCAAGTCGAGTAAAAGCTTTGCAGATTTTGGTGAATACGATGGAAACTACCTTGAATGAAATGAAGCAGCGATATATTCCGAGTAACAGAGTTTGCATGTACATCCTACAATCTGATAACGTGCAGAATTTGGTGTATTTGTATTTTTAAAGTAGACACGAAAATTTCAGACTACTTCCCAGCATCTCACTTTGTCTTCACATTTACTTTGCTGGGAATTTGGTCACTCTACCTTGAAATAATTCCAACATTACAGATTGGATAGAGACAGATGCCTCCATTTACAAAGCCTTACTTCACTTTCCAGATCTGCTTAAATAAATTAATCTTCACACGCTGCCTCAGGGCGGATTTGTCCTTTAAAGTGGGAACAACACAAACACAAAATGCAATCAGTCTTAACAAGTGTTATCAAGTGAATTCCAGAAAGTTCTCCTTTAAGCCTTTAATCAGTCACCAGAACGAACAAGTCAACAATGTCTCACATGCATCCTTCTTGTCCTTCTTATCATCTGTGTTGTCTTTACTCATTTCCTGAAATTTGATGGGTTAGCTTCCATGCATTTTTTTTTGAAGTGTGTAAAAACTCCTAAAAAGGGAAATTCTTTCAAGTGAAATGGAATTAGAAATGTTGCTGTGAGTTTAAAATAGAAAATAGAGGATGCTTTGATTGCAGCATGTGCTACTGCAGAGTCATCTCACACCATAAGCATCTTCCTTCTCACATATTTTCCTCTTGGACTCTTGCACTTGCAATAGACCTTTCGACCGGAGCTGCTTCTCACTGATCCCTTCTTCACTTTCACACTGCTGGCTGTGCTCTCTGACAACGTATTTCCTCCCGATTTCTCCTGTGTCTCCTCTTTCTCGAGGTTGTGGAGGTTCTCGCAGTCACAGTAGTAGATTTTGTCCTCGTCATTTGAGCAAAACCACTTTCGAGAGCTGTAAAGAAGCTCAAAAAAGCTGGAAAATGCTGATATCACCCCTACAATAAAGTAGAAGAAGAGAAAGATTGTCTTCTCTGCAGGCCGGGAGGTGTAGCACTTCACTGTCAGGGGGCAGGGAGAACGACTACATTCAAAATAGGCTTTTACCTCAAAGCCGTAGAGATACCACTGGGTAAATAGAAAGACAATTTCTGCCACCAAGCGGAAGATCACAGTGATAATGTAAAGCCTCCTTAAAGCTTTTTCTTCTCTGTTCTCGCTGCTCCACCTTTTACTCGATGGGGGGGGATTAGCACTCTTTTTATGCTGGTGTGTGGCGTACACGAGGAAAAGCAGAGAAGGTGTAGCAATGAGGACTATATGAAACACCCAGAATCTGTACTGGGAGATGGGGAAAGCTAAGTCATAACACACCTGCTTACATCCTGGCTGGAGGGTGTTACAGATAAATTCCTCCTGCTCGTCCTCAAACATGTCACTGGCCACAGTTCCCAGGATCACTATCCTAAACACCAGCATGAGGAAGAGCCAGAAACGACCCAGCATCGGCGACTCAGTCTGGAGGGCATCGAAGAATCCACCGATGAAGCCCCACTCACCCATGACTGCAGCACTGTCAGGTCTGGCTTCTTTTAAGTCTGGAGGCTTGTTCACCTGTCTGTCTCAGAGCAAAGGCTGCCTTTGTTTAAAAACACTAAACTAAAATTCTTGTTATAATCTCCCATATATGACTCACAGTGAAACTAAACCCAATAAAAGTGATCAAAAGAAGTGGGTTCATAGTTTTTGCACTTTAGGTTGATTGAGTTCATATTCCTGCAAAGACAATAATTCAAGGACATCACTAAAGGAATCAAACAATATCACCAGCCTACAATAAATCTCTATATTTCTTTTGCTTTCAGTTAGCGTAATATTTCAAAGAACTAGGAAGCTGACAAACTTAAATTGTAGAGTATAATAATGCAGTTTTGCAGAATACAGGATTTGTAAATGATTTTGATTACTAAAGGCTGACTCTCATTGACATATACAGGCTGGTTGAACTGCTCAGTCAGAGACACATGTGCTGCCACAATAAAAAAGGTCGAGCACACATTTGATTTAGGATTTAATCTGCAGTATCTAGACAAATGAATGACCTACACCCCTTAAAAAGCCTTAAAATTCTCCTACCATGTATAAGCTCAGATAAACCAGATTAAAAATGGTCAATTCTCATGCCCACACGATCTTATAGTGTACTCACCCTTAGCTCTCTCCAAAGTGCCATGTTCCTCAGGCTGGCTGGCACTTATGATTGAAAGGGCGGCAACAGTTGTCAGGAAATTCCTGCTACGTCCTAATCAGTGTCCATCCAGCCCCAGACAGAAGGTGTTTATCCAAGAAAGGCAAACTCTTGATGAGCATTTCCTAAATGGCAGGAAATATCTCTTTTAAGTTGGTCCACCAGTTTCCCTGGTAACCGCATGAGAGGCTGCATGTAAAAAGAAAAAATTGGGAATGTTTTTCCTCTTCATTTAGTCAGCTATCACCAAAATCAAAAGAGCTCATAGGTTTTCAGTTCAGGCTTTGTTAGCTATAGAAATGTTCCAGTAGTTTTGCATTGACAAGCTTTTAAAAGAAGTTTAAGGTTTAAAACAAACATGTTAATGGTATGAAACTCGAGCTGTGCTGTCTGCTGAAGTTACAACAAAATATTACTTGTTTCCCCCTACGTAAATATTTAAATATTTCTACAGAGCTCTGATTTTGGAGGCAAAATATGTGGCAAGTGACATGAAACAGGACACAATAGTAACACAGTAATAATAAACCATATAATTAATGTAAGCAAGTCAAAATTGTGTTTTTTAAAGGTATAACATGACCAGCCAAAAAATATTTACAGGTAAAGGCGAAACACTAACAAGTGGATTATAGAACAGAGTCCCTTTATTTTAGTTAGTTTTAACTTACTGAGTCTTTCCAATTATCTAAGCCATCTTCTTATAGGTTGTGTGTATTGTAACATAACCTTTATCTTCTCTTAAAATTCATCAAACAAAACACATAATTTATAATTTTTGGTAGCTGTTTTGAAGTGAAGAACGGTCTGCTTGCACATCTTTAATGCTGCTGCACATAAGCAATGTGTTTCTTTGTGAACTTTAACAAAAATCTAAATTGCAATTTGTTATTTTACTGACGTCATAACTTATTTATGACAGTCAATGCTTTTGAGTGCTGTGATATGCTCTAATAACCGTGCAAGACTAAGCACCTGGTTTCCCACAGTCCAGCAGCATACCAGTGCAGGACTCTGCAGTTTCTATCATGTTGTTGAAAGTATGCAAACTAAAATTTGCAAAACATATGTAGCAATATTTATATGACTGTGCTACAGGGACACTACAGTTGTACTTTCATATGTGAATAACAAGATGCACTTATGACTGGATATGGAGAAAAAACAAACATAAAAACCACTTAAACCTTGGCACTCTCTGCTCCCAGGACGCCTGCCAACCTGTCCTCTCAGCACAAATTACTTCATCTGTAAGTCAAAGAAATTTTTGAGGATATCCTGCACAGACTCATACTTTTTCTGGCTGACCACATGGCTAAATAGAACTTGAAAAACAAATGGAAAAATGTTGACGTTTCATATGGTTTGTAAATATGTAAATAAATTCTTGGGATTTCACAGAAAAGCACCCAAAGACTTTATTCATCCTGCTGTGAATGTGTGCAAATAAGTGGCAATCGTTACCACAGAGTTGCAGGTGAGGGAGCTCTGAAGCTTGAAGACTTTATGGAGGCCGGCGGCCTCAGCCTCCCTCAGCTTCTCTTCTGTCATCTTGACCACAAAGCGCAGTGTGATGTTCTCTTGTATCTTGGTTTCCTTCCCTGTGTCCCTCATGCTCGTCTCTGTATTTAGTCAGTCTTGTCCCCAAATTCACATTTCATTGTCTTTGACTCAGTGTGTGTCACTTCCTGTTTTATTTTGACAGTACCTCATCTCGTGTGTGTCTTGTTCAGTGTTCCTTTCTCTGTCTCTTTAGTTTGCATTAGTTCTAGCTGTGTTCCCTTCTGTTGCCCATCCTCTCGTTATCCTGAACGAAATTCTAACTCTACTCAGTCTACCTCTGCTTGTTGTCACATCATCCCAATTTGCCGTGTTTCCTTTGTTTATCCCTAGTTTCAAGTTCCGAGTTTTACAGTTTCCTGGTTTCCTCCTGGCCTGCATTTTTGTATTTTTTGTTTTACAGTTTCTTGTTACAGCAAATGAAGCTGTCTCCTTTAGTTTATTCCCCTGTCTCCAAGTCCTGTGTGTAGGTTCTACCTTGCCTGCCACACAGAGGTTAATAACTGTCTCCATCAAAATGGTCTAAGAAGTACAACAAATGAATAAGTGTATATTTATTAAAGTCAGTTTAATATACCTACAAAACCGGCAAATCTTGAAAAGAAAAGCGTCTGGACTTCTATAAGTTGCTTGAAGACGTTTCACCTCTCATCCAAGAAGCTTCTTCAGTTCTAAAGTCAAATGGTGGAGAGTCCCAGATTTAAGCCCTGTGGGAGTGTCCCCCCAAAGGGACATGGAGCCTCTAATGATCCTCTACCTAATCACATGAGCCAAGGTGTGAAAAAGGGTTTAGGTCACAGTCAGCCAAGACTTTGGGTGAACTCATTGTGGAACCTAACCCCTATCATGTGATTTCCTTAGGTCAGAAGGCCCAGGATGTGAGTGGGCGTTAAGGCGTCTGTCTTCTCTGTCCAAAAGATTTTGGACAGAGAAGACAGATTGTTTAAAAGAGGAGTGAAAGAAGCCATCTATGTCCACTGTGAACGCCCCTTTTTGAACAGAGGCGGTGGTTTATGACACCAACTGTCAGCCATCGGTAATCGAGTTTTGAGATCCCTTCCCAGATGCCTTGAGAAAGGGTTAGGTTCCACAATGAGTTCACCCGAAATCTTGGATGATTGTGACCTACACCCATTTTCACACCTTGGCTCATGTGATTAGGTAGAGGATCATTAGGGGCTCCATGTCCCTTTGGGGGGACACTCCCACAGGGCTTAAATCTGGGACTCTCCACCATTTGACCCAAGAACTGAAGAAGCTTCTCGGATATGTCACGATCTGAGGAGGCAGACCGTGCGGTGGTGTGTGTGGTGGACCCAGGTGCGAACACACGAGAGTAGACTGGAGTAAACTTAACTGAAAGCGAGCCTTTATTGTGGCTGTTGACAAGGAGTGCAGACAAGGCAGAAACGCAGTGACAAACTAAACTATGACTAAACTGGGAAAGTAAAACTAGGAAAAACTATGAAGACACAGGAAACCATAACTATGAATACTAAGACTGGCTGTGACAACATGGAGGGTGGGAACACAGACGACGCGACACAGACTACATGAAACACAGAGACTAAATACACATGAGGGATGATCAGGGGAAGTGGCCACACATGGGAGCACAGCTGACACACATGAACCTAACGACAGGACAGGAGAAGTGAAACTGAATACGCTGACAATGAATACAGACTTTCAAAGTAAAACGGGAAACATGGAGATTAGACATGACAAGAACTAAACATAACCACGCAGACATGACGCATGAACCAGGGAGACTTAGTACAGGGGGAGATGACATAAACAACTAAGGAACAAAACTAAACTGCAATCTAGAAATTAACTAGGTGAACTAAGCTAGGTGCAAATGAATACAAAAGATACATGAAACTCAAATACTGGGTCGCTTGACCCAGGACCATGACAGGATAAGAGGTGAAATGTCTTCAAGCAACATAAAAGAAGTCCAGGCACTTTTCTTTCAAGGCTCCTTAGACTATGATGACCTGGATGACTGAGAACCTTCACGGACATGTAGTTTATAAAGTTCCTGCTGACCTGAGCATGGTGAAGGGCTGGCAGAATCCCTGTCAGTGTGACACACACAAATATGTAATTACTTTATTAAATTATTTTTGTTATATATGCATTAAAAAAAAAATTACATTTCATACTAATTAAGTGTAGGTGGTTTGAGTGTCTCAAGTCCTGCATGTTTGGTGTTTCAAGTCAGTGTATTCCACTATTATATTATGTGTCCGATTTTACAGGTCAGGAATGTGTCCAGAAGCAAATAAATATGCTTAAATGACCTCTGAAATTTACCCAATATTATTTCACACAGATGTGTAATGGATTTCACTTTTTTACTTGAACTACAGGTGTGGGTACCACTAGCAAACACTCCTGTTCCTGTAAAGTGTAAAGCTATGTGTACAGTTGCAGCGCCCCTGATTAATTTCTTCTCTTTAAGATGTTTTTATTTATTATTTTGGAAAATGTGTTAAGCTAGTCTGAAGTCATTCATTAAAAAATAAGCTATCTCTCTGTTAGCAGCTAACTTGCCAGAGAAGATACAAAGCCAGAAAACTGAGTTAGAGTTCCTGCCTCTGTCCAGCTACAAAAGGGCAATAGGTCCCAAAAAACAGCGTTAAACAAGTTTATCAAGTGTAATCCAGAAAACGTTTCCTCCTTGTTGGGGCGATCGTGGCTCAAGAGTTGGGAGTTTGCCTTGTAATCGGAAGGTTGCCGGTTCGAGCCCCGGCTTGGACAGTCTCGGTCGTTGTGTCCTTGGGCAAGACACTTCACCCGTTGCCTACTGGTGGTGGTCAGAGGGCCCGGTGGCGCCAGTGTCCGGCAGCCTCGCCTCTGTCAGTGCGCCCCAGGGCAGCTGTGGCTACAATGTAGCTTGCCATCACCAGTGTGTGAATGGGTGGATGACTGGATATGTAAAGTGCTTTGGGGTCCTTAGGGACTAGTAAAGCGCTATATAAATACAGGCCATTTATCATTTTGTTGCATTTGCTCATTTCCTGATCTTAAGCATTTCCTTGTGATATGTTCCATGGAAAAACTCCTTAACTGTGAAATTATTCATCATTTCAATTTTAAGTGAAGCAGCACGAAGGAATTAGAAATGTGTCACAAATTTATAATAGAAAGAGAGGATGCAGTGATAGCAGCATGTGTGATTCAGAGTCCTCTCACACTGTAAGCCTCGAGCCACTCACATATTTTCCTCTTGGACTCTTGGTCCTGTTCCCAGTGTTGGAGGCCTTTCGACTGGAGGTGCTTGTCACTGATTCCTTCTTCACTTGCACACTGCTTGTCTTTTCTCCTGGTTTCTCCTCTGTCTTCTCTGGCTTGTGGTTGAGGAGGTTCTCGCAGTCACAGTGGTCATCTAGTTCTAAGTGCTTTTGATTTGAGCAAAACCACTTCCTAGAGCTGTAGAGAAGCTCCACAATGCTGGAAAATGCTGATACTACCCCTACAGCAAAGTAGAAGAGGAGGAAGATTGTTTTCTCTGCAGGTCGAGAAGTGAAGCACTCCACTGTCAGGGGGCAGGGAGAACGACTACATGGAAAATGGGCCTCCACCTTGAAGCCGTAGAGGCGCCACTGGACAAATAAAAAGCCAATTTCTGCCATTATGCGGAAGATCAGAGTGATAATGTAGAGTGCCCTTAAAGCTTTTTCTTCTCTGTTCTCCCTGCTGGTCTTTTTCCTCGACGAGGAGCGGTTGGCTCTCTTGTGATGCTGATGTGTTGCATATATGAGGTAAAGCAGAGAAGGTGTAGCGATGAGGACTATATGAAACACCCAGAATCTGTACTGGGAGATGGGGAAAGCTAAGTCATAACACACCTGCTTACATCCTGGCTGGAGGGTGTTACAGGTAAATTCCTCCTGCTCGTCCTCAAACATGTCACTGGCCACAGTTTCCAAGATAACTATCCTAAACACCAGCACGAGGACGAGCCAGAAACGACCCAGCATCGGCGAGTGTGTCTGGAGGGCATCGAAGAATCCACCGATGAAGCCCCACTCACCCATGACTGCAGCACTGTCAGGTCCAGAGGTTTGTTCTCCGATCCGTCTCAGATTCGCCACCTTTGATTTAAGAATGAAACCAGAATGCTTGTTATCATAATCTCCAATCCATGACTTTCACTCAAAGTGAAACCAAATCTGGTCAAAAGTGGGCTCAGGATATTTGCGTCTTAGGTGCTGACTGAGTCCTGTGGGCTTAAACTAAAAGCCTACAATAATTCTCAATTTCTGTTGCCTTTAGTTAACACATCAGCTCAAAGAAATTGTAAGAAACTAACAAGCTAATAGTCTGGAGTCTACCGATGCAGTGTTGTCTCAAATGTAGGATTTGAAAATGTGTCTTATACTGACTGGTTGAACTACTCACCTATGATTTAGAGATGTCTGTTCTGCCAAGACAAAACAGGTTGAGCATAGATTTTCTTTTTGTATTTGTTTATTTAAGAAAGACAAAATCTTGATTAGTATTTTTAAAAAAAGTTTCCTTTACTGGACGGAAGAATATCTTTAAAGTTGTACCAACATGTTTCCTGATCACAGCATAACATGTTTTGTTAAATATAAAAATTATACATGTAGTTTCTTATTTTAGTCAACAAGAACCAGAATCAAAACTCATTTTTTGTTTTTGGTTTTAAGTTGTTAGATTAAAAATATTTCTTTTGTGACCCTGGATATGGCATTTGTCTAAATTTGATCAGAACTTAATTACTGAGTACTTAAGTAGTAGTTAATTGAAAAAAAAAACCTTTTAAGTTATATATCATCTACTTTTGAGGTATAACCAATCAGGGAAAAACAATCAACCTTCTCTGTTCCTCAGTCGTCCTCTCACGTGTCCAAACCTGTTTAAAACTCCATTCCCCTCTCTACACAAGTATGTCATCTAGACTAACGACGTTTCCACTCTTCATCCTCTTCATAGCTTCCCTCCCTTGCTTCTTGCTAATCCTCTCTCATCCTCTACATTACATCCTTAATACAGTCACAACATTCTCCAGATACTCCTTGATAATAAAACATTACTTACATGTAGATATTTCTGAGTGCTGTGTCGTCATGACACCCAGCGCATCGAATGTTGGCTGCTCCTCCCTCTACATTCAACATGAATATTACCCAGAAGCAACATATTTAACAGGTTACATGAAACAGCCCACAATCAACCCGTGACACGACTTCCAACTTACTGTACAATTAACATAAACAAGCGGATTGCACAACACATTTCGAGAAGCTAAGAGGAAATAAGCCTAAAACAAGAGGTTTTTTTTCTTCTCTTTGATATGATGAGAATCTTTATTTTGAAACAGTGAATCTGATTTTTTTTTTATGTCACACAGATTTCTGGTCCATTTATTCAGTAAGTCTCTGTCGTTTGAAAGCTGTAAGAACATAGTTTTGAACTTCAGATCAAACAACATGGCCGGAGCCAGAGAAGCCGTTCTCTGTCGTCAACATGGGCAGAGGGTCCTCTGTCGAGCACACAGTGGATGTTACTAATAGTCTCACATATTTTGCAGTTGGGAATCTTTGTGGTCCAGCCTGTGTGAATGCCTTCAACACCACGCATCAGCACAGTGAGGGTGATAGGAATGTTCTTGTTACAGTTATTCTTAAGCAGGTTTTCCACAGTTGAGAAAACATGGTAGGCGAAGTAAGTAGTGCAAGATATCTGCAGCTTTAGCGGCCGAATTGTCCAAGTGCAGAACACTGATTTATAGTTAGTTTCCAACAAAAGTTAAAATTAACCATACTGTCAGCAGAGGACATGACAAATACTAAATTGTTTGCCATTCAGTCACACAAACTTTATGAACACCACCTTTAGAGGGCATGTATTTTATAAAGCGCCTGTTGACCTGAACGAGGTGAAGAGCAGGAGGGCTGGCACAGTCCATTTGTGAATTCATTATACAGTATATACATGTGTTTCTGTGCATTTCACTCTGTTTGCATGCTGGTATGATTTATAAAGCCGTACAAGTCTGGTGTTTCAAGTCAGTGTGTACCACTATGGACAGCAGAGGGCAGCAGAATGCCTACTATAGGTCTGCCTTGTTTCCGTTGGTGTCATGAGATCGCTATCCTAGCAAGACTGATCAGGCTAACATCGGCATGTTTCTTCTGCTCATTATTTCTGATTTTTCTAAGGTCAGTAATGTGTCCAGAAGCACAGAAAATATCCCTGATTAGTTTCTTTTGTTTCAAATGTTGTTGTGTGTTATGCTTGTAAAATATGCTAAGCTAACCTGAGCTAATTCATAAAAATGGTTAACAAAAGTAATAGAAACCATGTGGATGAATTACGTAACAAAGAAAGCAAAGACTCTGGCAAGGCTAACCAGGCAAAAGGTAGCATGTGTCCTCTCCTTTTTAATAACTTTTACAGGATCATGAGGACCATACCGTACGACAAAGTCACGTCCGCTGTTGCTAGCCGCCATTTCTGCCACTGGCCGGGGTAGCATTGTTGTTTTTTAATGATGTTTTAATCAGTCAGTAGAGAAACTTAGATATTCACAGATTATACAGAGGATATGCTACAATATGCTACAATAGTTTGAGAAATTTTGACTTCTCCTGAGTGGCAACACCTAGTACAGGAGAATACTGCAAATTCAAATAAATTCAAATTTTATTTGTCACACACAGACACAACCATACACAGTATGACATGGGGGTGAAATGCTTGTAGCTGTACAATGCCCGACCATTAAATGACAGAAAGAAGTGGGCAGTGGGTATTTATAAATCCTAAAATGGAGAGAAACCTGCATCAGTATACACAGTGTATACAGTGTTAGCCTATAACTGTTTCTTACAATTTGTAAGAAGATAAAGAAGCAGGTATGTATTATACGCTGCTGTTAATGTTTTATTACTTTAGTGATATCATAGAATTGATATCTCTACGTGTTCTAATGCAGTGTTTCATTTTTGATTCCGGGAAACCGGAATATGAAGTCAGTTAACGCCCAAGCTGGATAAACCTCCAATCTACCTTTAAATGGATGGGTACCTAAAGCGACCAATGCACTAGTGAGGTCATAATCTGATTGAGGTTGTTGATTGCCACAAAATTCTGGCCCAAAACAATGATGGCCATCATCAGATATACTGCAAAATAAGAAAGAATTGAAACCCAGTACAAGAAAATTCAGTCAGTGTGGCTCACCAGGAACTACAAGAATAATATTCATTTTCTCTAAAAGGCTGCCGTGCTTATTTTTCCTATCAGTACAACCTGAATCCTCTGCTGAGTTAGAGTTTCTGCCTCTGGCAGCTACAAAAGGGACACAGTTACGAACAAAACAATCAGCATTAAACAAGTTTATCAAGCGTAGTCCAGAAAATGTTTCCTTCCTGAACTGTTTACAGCCTTTAATCATTTAAACAACAACGTCTTGCATGCATCCTTCTTATCATCAGTGTTTTCTTTGCTCATTTCCCAAACAATCCTTGTAAAGTGTCCCACTGCAAATACTGTTTAACACATCAGCAGTGAAATCATTTCAAATGAAATGGAGTTAGAGATGTAGTCACAGGTTTAAAATAGAAAAGACTCTGAATCACACATGCTGTGATTGCAGTCAGTCCTCTCACAATGTAAGCCTCGAGGCGCTCACATATTTTCCTGGTGGACTTTTGCACTTGTGACCACTGCTGTAGACCTTTCGACTGTAGCTGCTTCTCACTGATCCCTTCTTTGCTCTCGCACTGCTGGCTGTGCTTTCTGACGTCATCTTTACTGACGCTTTCTCCTCTGTCTCCTCTTGCTTGAGGTTGTGGAGGTTCTCGCAGTCACATTGGTCATACAGATCCAATTTCTTCTGATTTGAGCAAAACCACTTCCCAGAGCTATAGAGAAGCTCCACAACGCTGGAAAATGCTGATATCACCCCTACAGCAAAGTAGAAGAGGAGGAAGACTGTTTTCTCTGCAGGTCGGGAGGTGAAGCAGTCCACCGTGTAGGGGCAGGGAAATCGGTCACATGGGAACTGGGCCTCCACCTTGAAGCCGTAGAGATACCACTGGACAAATAAGAAGCCGATTTCTGCCACTATGCGGGAGATCAGAGTGATAATGTAGAGTGTCCTTAAAGCTTTTTCTTCTCTGTTCTCCCTGCTGCTCCTTTTCTTCGATGGAGAGGGGTTGGCACTCTTGTTATGTTGGTGTGTGGCATACACGAGGTAAAGCAGAGAAGGTGTAGCGATGAGGACTATATGAAACACCCAGAATCTGTACTGGGAGATGGGGAAAGCCAAGTCATAACACACCTGCTTACATCCTGGCTGGAGGGTGTTACAGGTAAATTCCTCCTGCTCGTCCTCAAACATGTCACTGGCCACAGTTCCCAGGATCACTATCCTAAACACCAGCATGAGGACGAGCCAGAAACGACCCAGCATCGGCGACTCGGTCTGGAGGATATCGAAGAATCCACCGATGAAGCCCCACTCACCCATGACTGCAGCACTGTCAGGTCTGTCTTCTTGGAAGTCTGGAGGCTTGTTCACCTGTTTGTCTCAGAGCAAAGGCTGCCTTTGTTTTAAAAATGAAACTAGAATTCTTGTTATAATAATCTCCAATATATGACTCACAGTGAGACTGTACCCAATAAAAGTGATCAAAGGTAGCTTATCCATCCTAAGGGTTGATTGAGTTCATACTCCAGTGGCCTGAAATAAAAAATGAAACATCACATAAGAACCTGCAAAGACAGCAACTCAAGTATCTGATTAAAGAAATAAAACAATAACAGCAGCCTTCACAGGCATCATGATCTTTGGCGTCACTGGTGTTCTCTAGCCTTTGTCTTTGTGTCTAGTATTTAGTTGGACATCCTCTGTCTCATTATCATTGATTGATTTCAGCTGTGTGTCATACCCTGGCGTTTTCCATCTCCCTCTTTATATCATGTGTCTATTTAAATCCCCAGCCTGCTTGTGTTCTTTGTTGTACTGTAGTGTTTTTCCACAGCTGTTTTGGTCCACCTTCACATGCAAAGATGAGATGGAATCAGTAAAGTTTATCTTATCATATAACACATAAAACGAAACCATCTTTCAGAGTTCAGTATAAAAACTGACCTTGGCGCCAGCAATCGTCTCGATATGGCGTTATATGAGGTTATTTGATGAGCTACTATCAGTCGTCACTGAGGGATTTTTTTTTCTTGTAATCAAAGGTTTCTGTACTCTCTTTTTTTCCTTTTTAACAGCTGTGTTCAAATCTACATGTGACTGTTATAAGACCAAACCAACATCTGCGTTATAAAAAAGCACATAGCTCTAATTGAGCCGAACAGCTTTGTGTTGATACCTGCAGCCTTCCTCTTGAATGCAGCTGGTTTCTTTGGTTGAGCCTCTTTGGTTTTACGCTGAGTTTCTCAAACTCATCACACTAGCATTCTGTGGTTCTAACACTTGTAACTTATATATATTTTTAATGGTAATTTGAAGGTTATTTTATGCTAGGCTGCCACTCAATCACACAAACCGTAAAAACAAGCGTATTTAGAGGTCATGTAGTTTGTAAAGTGCCTGGTGATCTGAGCATGGGGCATGGAAGGCTGGCACTGTCCACGCCACTGTGACCCACACAAATATGCTGTCACTTTTGTGAATTAATTATGCAGCATATGCTTGTGTTTCTGTACATTTCACTCTGTTTTTGTGCTGGTATGATTTATAACATGTCCTTCTAGTTTGGTGTTTCAAGTCGATGTGTATCACTTTGGACAGTAGAGGGCAGCAGAATGTCTGCCATGGTTCTGCCTTGTTGACATGGTTCATCATAAGATGGTCATTCTGGGAAGACTGACCAGGATTAGTGTTGATGCATTACTGACCTGTTAAAATGCATAACTGAACATTGAAGTTTACCTTATCTTATTTAAGGCTAGATTTATGATGTGCAATATATCTTGATGCATGCTTTATAATCCAGTTAAGGAGTTCCCAAAAAGCTGATCAGTGGGAGAAACGCTGGGAAGGCACCTAAAGAATGCTTCAGGCAGTCCAGGAGAGATTAACTGCTGCCTAAGCAAAAAATCTTAGTGATCCCTTATGTGTCAGGAGTATAGGAACAGCTGAGACGCATTTTCTCTAAACACTGTGGCTTTTAAACCTCAAAACATACGGCGCCAAAAATTGGTCCACCCCAAGGATCGGTTCTCCCGACACAAACAGAATAATGTAGTGTACGCTGTTAAGTAGCAGGAGGATTGCTGTGATTTATACATCAGGGAAACCGAACAATCTCTGCTCAAGGGGATGGCACAACACAGTAGAGCTACCTCACCAGGTCAGGACTCTGCAGTCTATTTACACCTACAGGCCAGTGGACACTCTTTCAATGATGAGGATGTGCACATCCTGGACAGGGAGGAACGCTGGTTTGATTGAGGATTCAAGGAGTCCATGTACATGAAAAGGGAAAGACCATCTCTGAATAGAAGAGGGGGCCTAAGGGTACATCTTTCACCATCTTATAATTGTGTGATTGCAGCCATTCCCCAACTCTGTGAATGGTACTCATGGTCTTGGATCATTGGTCTTTGATTGGTGGTTTTTGATCAATCGACATGACAATTTCCATATTAATGGTCAAGGAACTGATCTCACAGCCCATTGTTTGTCAGCGGTGCTAATTATAGTCATTATGCAAATGTACTGTTTATAAAGTCGGCAAGCCTGCAGTCAGCTGAGACTGAAGAAGTCCCTCGGATATGTGACAAAATGTTTCTCCCACCAAAAACACTACATCCAGATGAACAGAATCACCTTTTTGGGATGTGGTGTATTTAATTTTTTTTTCTTGAGCTACTCCTGTTCTGCCACTTTTATTAAGTGCGCTACCATTGTTGGTAGAAACATTAATGTCCTTTAGCAAACACTTCCGCTCCCATACAGTGTAAATTCTGCAGTTCATAAACAGCTCTGATTGCAGTTCTTGTGCACTTGGTTAATCTCTTTATGTACATTATGTTTCTAAACTGTGCTAAGCTAGTCCGAGGTAATTTGTAAAAACAAGTGCAAGGGTTTTACTAAAACTTTGATGATTTATTCACAGTATTGAGATCAAAATCTTTATTGTTTGTATCTATTCTAGTCAGGTACATTTAAAAAAATATTCAACTACTTTCCAACGTTGAAACTTCATCTCTGTGAATTTTTGCTTTTAACATGTTTATATTTCTGCTCATTCAACTCTTTTTTTTTTTTCACCAAACATTCAGCAATTTTAAAATAAATTCAGCTCAAATGTTTTGAAGGTCAGCTTTGACCTTGGAAAGCTGACCTTTCCAAAATAAGTCCATGTGCTTATTATTTATTTATTTTTATTTTTTTATTGATACTGCTGATTGATGGTGAGCAAAATAAGAAAGATTTGAGATCTAGTCAAGAAAAAAACAGCTAAATTCGGTCAGTGTGGCTCACCAGGAACTGTCAAATTAATAGAAATTTTGTCTGAAAGACTGCCGTGCTTATTTTTCCTATCAGTACAACCTGAATCCTCTGCTGAGTTAGAGTTTCTGCCTCTGGCAGCTACAAAAGGGACACAGTTACAAACAAAACAATCAGCATTAAGGAAGTTTATCAAGCGTAGTCCAGAAAATGTTTCCTTCCTGAACTGTTTACAGCCTTTAATCATTTAAACAACAACGTCTTGCATGCATCCTTCTTATCATCAGTGTTTTCTTTGCTCATTTTCCAAACAATCCTTGTAAAGTGTCCCACTGTAAATACTGTTTAACACATCAACAGTGAAATCATTTCAAATGAAATGGAGTTAGAGATGTAGTCACAGGTTTAAAATAGAAAAGACTCTGAATCACACTTGCTGTGATTGCAGTCAGTCCTCTCATAATGTAAGCCTCGAGGCGCTCACATATTTTCCTGGTGGACTTTTGCACTTGTGACCACTGCTGTAGACCTTTCGACTGTAGCTGCTTCTCACTGATCCCTTCTTTGCTCTCGCACTGCTGGCTGTGCTTTCTGACGTCTCTGTCTCCTCTTGCTTGAGGTTGTGGAGGTTCTCGCAGTCACATTGGTCATACAGATCCAATTTCTTCTGATTTGAGCAAAACCACTTCCCAGAGCTATAGAGAAGCTCCACAACGCTGGAAAATGCTGATATCACCCCTACAGCAAAGTAGAAGAGGAGGAAGACTGTTTTCTCTGCAGGTCGGGAGGTGAAGCAGTCCACCGTGTAGGGGCAGGGAAATCGGTCACATGGGAACTGGGCCTCCACCTTGAAGCCGTAGAGATACCACTGGACAAATAAGAAGCCGATTTCTGCCACTATGCGGGAGATCAGAGTGATAATGTAGAGTGTCCTTAAAGCTTTTTCTTCTCTGTTCTCCCTGCTGCTCCTTTTCTTCGATGGAGAGGGGTTGGCACTCTTGTTATGCTGGTGTGTGGCGTACACGAGGTAAAGCAGAGAAGGTGTAGCGATGAGGACTATATGAAACACCCAGAATCTGTACTGGGAGATGGGGAAAGCTAAGTCATAACACACCTGCTTACATCCTGGCTGGAGGGTGTTACAGGTAAATTCCTCCTGCTCGTCCTCAAACATGTCACTGGCCACAGTTCCCAGGATCACTATCCTAAACACCAGCATGAGGACGAGCCAGAAACGACCCAGCATCGGCGACTCGGTCTGGAGGTCTTTAAAGAATCCACCGATGAAGTCCCACTCACCCATGACTGCAGCTCTGTCAGGCCTTTTGGAAGTCTGGAGGCTTGTTCACCTGTTTGTCTCAGAGCAAACGCTGCCTTTGTTTTAAAAATGAAACTAGAATTCTTGCTATAATAATCTCCAATATATGACTCACAGTGAGACCGTACCCAATAAAAGTGATCAAAGGTAGCTTATCCATCCTAAGTGTTGACTGAGTTCATACTCCAGCGGCCTTAAACCAAAAATAAAACATTACAGAAGAACCTGCAAAGACTATCAACAATATCATTAAAGACATAAAACAATAACAGCAGCTTACGAGCCTTTAAGAAACTCTTACCCACTAACATTATAGAGTCAACTGCTCCAAATTTCTTTCTATTTTAGGATATATACGTGGTTTTGACTCTTTGAAATTGACTCTGGAGGAAATATACTGACTCGGCTATGTTCCAGAGATGACAGTGATGGCAAGATAAAATGGGTTGAACATTGATTTGCCTTTCAGTTGTACCAACTTGTGGTTATATGAAATTCTCTACTTTGTTTTATTTTTCGCATCCACTGTGTTTGGTAGCATCTTTGTGTCTAGTATGTGCTTTTACTTCCTCTATCTCATCGTCAATGATTCCTTTCAGCTGTCTTGTACCGCAGTTTTCCCCATGTCTCTGTGTACATCAGTGTGTCTGTTTAAACCCTCAGCCTGTTTGTGCGTTTTTGTCACGTTGTGCTATTTGTCCATAGTTTTTGTTTTTCTCCTCCACTGTCTGTGCTATTAGTTGCCTCCTGGACTTGTGCCTCACTGAAATAAAGGTTTGTTTTAGTTTATTCATTCTGTCATTTGGGTCTAACGTCACACATAAACATTGCATGGGATTCACAAAGTTTATCTCTTTTTTTTTTGTGTGTGTCCCGTTTGGATCTTTAGCCATCAGAATTGTTGTCTTAAGGCCAAGAAAGATGCCAAGCGGATTTATTTTACCAAGTGGATCATCATGGCCTTGCCATATTGGTCCATTTGATTGACCTTTATTATAATTATGAATTTATTTTATTTTCAGTTGCTACAAACGGGACAGACATGACTGGGGGATAGGACAGGGAGAAAGAATGAAAGAAAGAGAGGGAGAGAAAGAAAACCAGAGGGGAGAAGAGACGGTGAGTAGGGGGGGAAGAAAGAAAAAAAAACAAAACAAAACAAAAAAACACCTGGGTCACCTGTATGGAGAAAAAAAACAGAAGAGAAAGCAAACAACAAAGAGCAACATAATAAAAAAAACCAGCACCATCACAATAAACTAGCTAGCAGTAGATATCAGTAGATACTAAATAATAAACGATATTGTGCAGCACGCAAGATAGACAGCGCACAATGTGCTTTGAGGCAGCAGCCAAGAAAGCTGTAGTCCGCGTCTGTGAATACCCGTGTGTACACCTGTGTGCATACCTGTGTGGATCAGCGCGCTTGCATTCCAAAGGTTTCTCCATGTAACGATCTGCTAGGGAGTGTGGGGGGGCCACAGCCCCGTCCACCAGGGTATGAAGCAGGTATGGAGGAGATCAAAACTCCAGACATCCAGAGGCCCCCAGAACACAAGAGACCAAGGAAGACCAACAGAGGGGCAGCCGCGCCACTGTCCCAGTAAGAGCTGAGGAGAGTCCCAGATGAGGGCTCACTCAGCAGCCGCGGAGCAGAAGCCAGGGGGAGTTGCAGTGACGCGCCCATGAGCTCCGCCGGCAGCCAGCTGTGCCTGAGTGACCGAGCCCCAGGCCGAGAGGCCGGGGGCACCCCACCTCCGAAGTGGCCCGAGCGAGCCCCAGGCTCCAGGCCCCGATAAGCGGCCGCCAAGGAGTGAGCCGGTGTGTACCCGGACGCCCATCCCCAGACACAAAGAACCACCAACGCACCGATGTCTGAGGGAGTCCGCCACCGGCAGGGGAAGTGGTGGTAGGGGGAGATAGGCCTCCAAACCTTGGAGGGCCTGAGATGTCCCCAGAGAGGTGGCGTCTGATACCCAACCTGACATATAGAATCAGAATCAGAATCAGAATACTTTATTGATCCCTGGGGGAAATTATTTTTTGTTACAGTGCTCCATTATAAACCAACATTAAGACAAGACAGACAATACGCTAACTAAGAATAGTACAATATATACATATATATACATACATACATACATAAGTCACTCATAAATAAATAGCTGAAAAAGAAAGAAAAAGAAACGTGTAGTTGTAGCAGCAAACAGTGTGTTAAGTGGATGCGTTGTACAGGGAGATGGCCACAGGCAGGAATGATTTCCTGTGTCGTTCAGTGGTGCTTTTCGGTAATCTCAGTCTCTCACTGAACGAGCTCCTGTGACTGACCAGCATGTCATGGAGTGGGTGGGAGGTGTTATCCAACATTGTCTTTATCTTGGACAGCATCCGCCTCTCCGACACCACCTTGAGGGAGTCCAGCTCCATCCCCACAACATTGCTGGCCTTACGGATTAGTTTATTAAGTCTGTTGGCATCTGCGACCCTCAGCCTGCTCCCCCAGCATGCAACAGCATAGAGGATCAGGACCAGTGTGTGAATGTGTGCGTGAATGGGTGGATGACTGGATATGTAAAGCGCTTTGGGGTCCTTAGGGACTAGTAAAGCGCTATATAAATACAGGCCATTTACCATTTACCATTTAGGATCGCACTGGCCACCACAGACTCATAGAAAATCCTCAGCATTTTCTGGCAGATGTTGAAGGACCTCAGTCGCCTCAAAAAATAGAGACGACTCTGGCCCTTCCTGTAAAGTGCTGTGGTGTTTTTAGCCCAGTCCAGTTTATTGTCAATGTGTACTCCAAGGTATTTATAGTCCTCCACAATGTCAACACTGACCCCCTGGATTGAAACAGGGGTCAAGTGTTTCCTGGTCTTCCTGAAGTCCACGATCAGTTCCTTGGTCTTTGCCACGTTGAGCTGCAGATGATTCTGCTCACACCACGTGACAAAGGAGTCGACCACAGCCCGGTACTCTGTCTCATCATCCCTGCTGATGCATCCAACCACCGCAGAGTCATCAGAAAACTTCTGAAGATGGCAGGTCTCTGTGCAGTGGCTGAAGTCTGTGGTGTAGAGGGTGAAGAGGAAGGGGGAGAGGACAGTCCCCTGTGGCGCCCCGTGTTGCTAATCACCTTGTCAGACACACACTGTGGGAGACGTACATATTGTGGTCTTCCTGTCAGGTAATCAACAATCCAGGACACCAGAGAAGCATCCACCTGCATCGTTGCTAACTTATCACCCAGGAGGGTCGGCCTGATGGTGTTGAAAGCACTGGAAAAGTCAAAAAACATGACCCTCACAGTGCTCGCCGGCTGGTCCAGATGGGTGTAGACACGATTGAGCAGGTAGATGATGGCGTCCTCAGTTCCGAGACGAGGCTGATAAGCGAACTGAAGGGGATCGAGATGTGGTCTTACTATGGGTCGCAGCTGGTCCAGGATGAGCCTTTCCAGGGTCTTCATGATGTGAGAGGTCAGTGCCACAGGCCTGTAATCCTGGGGGCCACTGGAACGTGGCGTCTTTGGTACAGGGACGAGGCATGATGTCTTCCACATCACCGGGACCCTCTGCAGACTCAGACTCAGCATAAACAGTTTATGAAAGACTCCACACAGCTGGGGGGCACAGGTCTTGAGGACAAGGGGACTCACTCCGTCTGGTCCAGCAGACTTGCCCGAGTGAAGTCTCCTCATTTGCATCTCAACCTGGTATTGAGTGAAGGTGATGGGTGGGGGAGGGGTGTCAGGAATCTCACAGGAGGCAACATGTGAAGAGAGAGGCTGGCACAGTGGTGTGGCTCTGGATTCCAGGCTGACTACAGGTGAGGTTGTGGGGGTGGGAGCAGACACTGTGGTGTCGAATCTATTGAAAAACAGATTCAACTCGTTGGCTCTATTCTCACCTCCCTCAGCTCCCCTGCTGTTGGTTGGCCTGAATCCAGTGATGGTCTTCATGCCCCTCCACACCTCTCTCATGCTGTTCTGCTGGAGTTTCCACTCCAGCTTCCTCCTGTAATTGTCCTTAGCCTCTCTGATCTTGTCCTTTAGTAACACCTGGATCTTCCTCACCTCCTCTTTGTTGCCCCCTCTGAAAGCCCTCTTCTTGTTGTTGAGGAGGGCTTTGATGTCCTTAGTCACCCACGGCTTGTTATTTGGGTAACAATGAACAGTCTGAGCTGGAACAATGGAGTCGGTGCAGAAAGTTATGTAGTCTGTGATACACTCAGTAAGCCCATTGATGTCCTCGGCGTGAGGCTCACAGAGTGTTTCCCAGTCGGTCACCTCGAAACAGCCCTGTAGTTCCGCTATTGCCTCCTCTGACCACCTCCTAACATATAAAAATATAGACACAGACATACAGGCACACACAGACACAAACATCCATTCCCACCCTCATGCTCTCATATGCACTTACTCCACACTCAACCAACGTGGAGACAGACATAAAGAGTACACACGATCACACTCCCCAAGCGAACTCTACAAACCGGATCTAGGTACCCTTGCCCCTGGAGGGGGGAACTGCACCCAGACCCAGGGGGTGTCACAAAGTTTATCTCATCTTATAATAGAAAATATCACTGAGAGTTGAACTGTAAAAATTGATCTTGGTGCCAGCAGTTGTCTTGGCTTCAAGGCGTGATATGAGTTTATCTGAGAAGTTGTCAGCGTCGTCACTGAGCTCCTTTTTCTTTCTGGAGCTTTGCTTTCCCTTTCGAAGTCATTGGTGTCCAATGAAGAGACCCTCTCGGTGCAAGGAGCACTGGTTGCAGTGATAAAAAACCCACGCCAAATATAAATGTGCTATGATTTCTTTTTATTTCTTTTCTTTTTTTTTTTAATTTCAAAAGAACAATCATTCTGAAATCCATTAGCAGAGACAGCAGTCTGGTTCATCAGCAGATTCACCTTTAGTTTTATGTTCACTCTGCACTCTGTGGGCACGTCCACTTCCTCTATCTCCATTTAACACTCAGACAGGCCATCAACCCTCATCATCTGACCCCAGGATTTTCTTGGCTTTCTTGGTAACGGGCATGAACCAAAGAGCGGTGCTGTTTTTGATGCTGCTTTGCATAAGAATGGGTTTCTTTGTGAAACTTTAACAAACTTTACAGTTAAAGTGCAAATCTTCACAACTTATGTATGATTATCAACATTTTTAAGGGCTCTGATATGCTGTAATATCCATGTCAGACTAAGTTTTCCACAAGACAGGTGTACACTGGTTCAAAATAAATATCTACTATTGTGAAATAAATATATAGATATAGATGGATGGATGGAGAAATCTAAGTTGTACACAAGCAATATACAATTCTGCCAAAAATATTTATTTATTACAAAAAACAACACGTGGCTGGGCTATTCATAGACTTGAGAAAGGAACATTATGGTGTCAGAGGGGTAGTTTTAAATTGGGTTCTGAGTTATTTAAGTGACAGGAAGCAGCTTGTGAAATTAAATGGCTGTTGCTCCTTGTGTATGGACATTGCTTGTGGTGTACCCCAAGGGTCAGTTTTGGGCCCAAAATTCTTCAACTTACACATCAATGACACTTGTAAAGTGTCCAGAGTATTAAAAATGGTACTCTTTGCAAACGTTTTCTGCTCTGGTGATGATCTGCAGCATTTACTGGATGAGATGACTAATGAAATAATTAAAGTAAAATTCTGGATTAAAAACAACAAATGATCATTAAATTTGAATAAAACTAAAATTACGTTGTTTGGAAATAGTAGTTTAAATACAAATGCTAAGATTCAAATAAATTATAATAATTTCTAGGGGTAATAATACATGAAAAACTTAACTGGAGAGCTCACGTAAGATATATTCATTCCAAAGAATCAAGCATTGGAATCCTAAACAAGGGAAAGCAGGTATTAGACGGGACATCACTTCATATTATCTACTGTTCACTGGTTTCACCTTACTTAAGCTATTGTGCAGAGTACAGTACGTTACATTACATAAAAGTACATTACATTCACTTTTTACTCTTCAAATAAAAGAAGAAAACAAACAGTTTGAATCATCCACAGTGCAGGTTATAGGGATCATACAAACTCACTTTTCTTGCAGTCTGAAATATTGAAATTGGCTGATCAAGTGAAATTCCAAACAGCACAAATTCTATTCAAAGCAAAAAACAAGGAACTGCCAGGTAATACTGAGAGTATGTTTTTCTTTTTAAACAAGGAATTTATAATTTAAGGGGTTTTTGTAACTTCAAAATTGTGAAGGGACGTACTACAAGAAAAAGCTTTTGTGTTTCTGTGCATAGACTGAAGCTGTGGAACAGTTTGAATATGGAGTGGAAGCAACATCTAAACATAAAGCAGCTCAAAAAGAGTTATAAAGATATGATTTTCTTGAATTATAAAGAAAGGAAAAATGTTGAAATTCAGTGAATGTCTCTATTTCGAAAATGTCATGTGATGTATATATTATCAGAAGTCTGTTTGCTATTTTTACTACAGATTATATCAGTAAGGAAGCTGACTATATATTGACTGATAGCTTATGGCAAAGGGGTGGGATTAAATGAGTGTGTACTTCTTCCCACTCCTTTTCGATGTGTAACTGAATCGGAACAGATGAAGCAATATTGAAATAAATTAACTTTATTTGTATAGTATTTTTTTTCTCTTCTTTTCTTTGCTAAATGTACCCTTATATTGTTTACATGATCGAAATAAATTAACAAACAAATAAACAACACACGATTGTTGACGTTTGTTGTGGCTAAAAATCTTGTCTGCCGAAGCCTCGACTGGGTTGAATCGTAGCCCATTTATGCAGAACAGGTATCGCTTCCTTCTTTTAGTTGTTCTCGACACACACATGCACAATGTTAATATATCTGATCAGAAGCATGGAGGAGATTCCAGGAGCCAGTTACTTAGTCTAGCAGAGGTGGAGAGGGTCGTAGAAGGTCTTTAATCCACCAGCAGGACTAGTATCTCCTTGTTCATGCAAGGAAGAGGACGATAAACACTGACATTTGACATGTGGGTCATTTTGTTTCAGTCCATCTGATTCTGTCAGGTTGCACCTCAGTTTGTCCAGGAGCTCAGTGATGCCCTGATCCAGAGCATGCCCTGAAGTAGTCCTTATAGTCTGTGATGAGAGGAGAAACCTTCTTTGTGCCATTTAGCATCGGCTCCAGCACACTCTCCTTTTAGATCTGGACCAGAAAGTCAATAAAGAGTTTGGCAAAGTGGACTTAAAAGTGGTGTTAAAAGCACCGGAAATATATAAGTATATTTATTTGAGGCAGTTTAATAAAGCCTAGAACACTCAGGAAGCCATTCTCTCTCTTCACCATAGGCAGAGGGTCCTCGCCCACTGGTAGTGTAGCATGCAAACGAAGCTACACTGAGTGGTGCAACAGCCTGGGGTCAACTGAAGGAACTCCTCAGCCTTAAGAAGCCAACAAGCAATCAGCAAAGTCAACACAGTAATTAGCCACAGTCTGGAAATGTGTGGGCAGGTAAGGTTGAGGCTTGACTTCTGAAACACAAAAACCAAATGCCAACATTCACACAAACAAAGGGGAGAGAGAAAGCAGAAGAGAAAGGAAAAGATAGAAGAGCAAGTCGAACCAGTAGGACCAAGGCGTGGCTCTCCAAGAAATATAAAAATAGTACTCATTTTCAAGGTTTCTTGGGTCTTATTTTCGTCTCGGTATGGCCTGAATCCCCTGCTGGGTTAGAGGTTCTATGTTTGATGAATCTGACAGCTACGAAAGGGCAACATTGACTAAAAACCAATCACCTGTAAGGAAGTTTGTCAAGTGTTTTCCAGGAAATGTTTCTGTCAAAATGCTTGCAGACTTTCGTCATTCAGCAGAACTAACAAGTCAATGATGTCTCTCATGCGTCCTTCTTATCGTCTGTGCTCGTTTTGTCATTTTCCCATAAGTTTCTTCATGATGTCGCCAATACACATGAAGAGGAAAACATGTAGAGGGAATTAGAAATGTAGTCACAAATTTATGATAGAAAAAGGAGGATGCTGTGATTGCAGCATATGTGTCCTCTCACAATGTAAGCCTCGAGGCGCTCACATATTTTCCTCTTGGATTCTTGTACTTGTGACTGATGCTGGAGCTCTGTCGACTGGAGCTGCTTCTCACTGATCCCTTCTTCATTCTCACACTGCTGGCCGTGCTCACTGACATCGTCTCTCCTCCTGATTTCTCCTCTGTATCCTCTTGCTTGTGGTTGCGGAGATTCTCGCAGTCACAGTGGTAGATTCTGTCCTCCTGGTCTGAGCAAAACCACTTACAAGAGACGTAGAGAAACTCGACAATGCTGGAAAATGCTGATACTACCCCTACAGCAAAGTAGAAGAGGAGGAAGATTGTTTTCTCTGCAGGCCGGGAAGTGAAGCACTCCACTGTTAGGGGGCAGGGAGAACGGCTACATTGGAAATGGGCCTTCACCTCAAAGCCATAGAGACGCCACTGGACAAATAAGAAGCCGATTTCTGCCAGTATGCGGAAGATCACAGTGATAATGTAGAGCGCCTTGGAAGTTTTTTCTTCTCTGTTCTTCCTGCTGCTCCTTTTCCTCGACGAGGAGCTGTTGGCCCTCTTGTGATCTTGATGTGTTACATAAACGAAGTAAAGCAGAGAAGGTGTAGCGATGAGGATCAAATGAAACACCCAGAATCTGTACTGGGAGATGGGGAAAGCCTCATCGTAACACACCTGCTTACATCCTGGCTGGAGAGTGTTACAGGTAAATTCCTCCTGCTCGTCCTCAAACATTTCACTGGCCACAGTTCCCAGGATTAGTATCCTAAACACCAAAACGAGGACGAGCCAGAAACGACCCAGCATCGGTAAATGGGTCTGGAAGTCTTTAAATAATCCACCGATGAAGCCCCACTCACCCATGGCTGCAGCTTTGTCAGGTCTGTCTTCTTGGAAGTCTGGAGGCTTGTTCAGCTGTTCGTCTCAGAGCAAATGCTGCCTTTGTCTTAAAAATGAAACTAGAATTCTTGTTATTGTAATCTCCAATCAGTGACTCACGGTTTAACTGAACCCATCAAACCTGATTAAATGTTGCTTCAAGGCTTATCCACCTTAGTTGCTCAGTGGGCTGTAACCAAAAATGACGCAAAGAACCCGCAAAGAGAGTACATAAAGCACAACGCTTCAGGAAAAAAAACTGTAGCAACAGCCTGTAATATATCCTTTCAGTTCTTTTCTCCTTCAGTTAGCATAAAATACAACCAGCTAACATTGTAGAGTACAGTAACCAACCTCAAGACTGATCCAAGGTTCCATTTCATACATTTGAACTTTGCTAATGGACAGGTTGAAACCCAACTCCTACATTTCAGAGATGCCAAGATAAAATAGTCTGACGACAGTGTTAATCTACTATGCAGAGACTCATGACCTACCGTCATGTTTGTTTTCCCAAGTAAGCAGGTACCAATCCAAATCATTGGATCATGTGCTCCAATCACTTCCATGACCACATGTGTATAACAAATGCACTTAGGCATGCGGACTGCTTCTACAAATATTTTAGATTAGCTCAAGAACAGTGCGTAGGGTGGCTTTTCATAGCTGAGCAGCTGTATACAAGCCTTTCATCACTGAGCTCAATACAAAGTCTGGGATGGAACCACTGGACTCTAGAGCTGTGGAGACGTGTTCTCTGGAGCAATGAATCACTTTCCTGTCTGGCAATCTGATGGACGAGTCCACCAGTGCACAAAGCAAGGGCCATAAAGACATGAGTCTGATGTGGAAGAACTCGACTGGCCTGCAGAGCCAATATTAAACCCTAAGGATTAAGAACGGGAGTTTACTCAAATTCATGTGTTTGAAGGCAGATAAGTGAATACTTTTAGCAATATAGTGTATATTTGGATGCTCCTACTGCTGCATTGCATTAAAATCTTTCTACAAAATTAAAGCAAGTAGCTTTTTTCATTAAACAGGAGCCCCAACACAACCCGGTGACACAAAGCAAACACACCATGCAATCAATAAAAACAAACTTTATTTTTTAAAGGTATAAACTGAACAGCCAAAGAAATATTTACAGGACAGCACAAAACACAAACAAGTGGATTACAAAATACGCCTAGAAGCTAAGAACAAATACTATTAAAACTAGACTTGTATACCAGCTTTTTTTCCCCTTCTCTTTGAAATAATACGATTTTTTTTTTTTTTTTTAAATAAACAATGGTGAGTTTTTGTTTATGTCTTTTTTTAAATTTAAAGGTTACAGATTGCTGGTCCAAGGTCCATATATGAGGTGAGTGTAAATGCAGCTGAACTTCAACAGATAAAATGAGTGCAATATTACCTGCATGGCACACTACAACATTTATGACTCATCTTTTCGAAATAACAATTTGAGAACTATTATTTAAAAATCTTCATCTGAATCTGAGTCCAGGTTGTAGGTGATGGGTTTCCGGGCCCGTGAGGGTTTATCCCGTGGTGCTGCAGCTACAGGAGCGGCTTCTTCAGGGTCTGAAACCTGGAAACTCTCATCCTCTTCCCACTTCTTGCTCTTCTGTTGCAGAAAAGGAGATTAAAAGGATTAACAGTGATTATATTAGCACAGGATGCATACAGGAAACCTTTAAAATCTAAACATGTGTAGCAGAGAATCATTTGTTTTACTTAAGTCAGTAGTTTTATTTCAAATGTCACCATTTAAAAAGCTACTTTTATTCTTTTAATAGCTTCATTGTTGAGCCACTTTTTCGTGGTCAGAGTTTATAGTATTTCATTTTATATTTAGAGTTTTACTTCCTGAGGTTGGGCTACTGTACTGCAGGAATATGCCAACTTCTGAAATACTTGAATCACATCTTATGACGTAACACATAAATAGAAAACGAGTGTTCAGTATAAAAACTGACCTTGGTGCCAGCAGTCGTCTTGGATTTGAGTCGTGACATGAGGTCATCTGAGGAGCTGCTGTCAGAGTCATCACTGAGGTTCTTTTTACGTTTAAGAATAGGTTTCTGTTTTGTGACGGGAGCTTTCTTTTCAATCTCTGAGTCGCTAGAGTCGAATGACGGGACATTCTTGGCAGCAGGAGCCCTGGACGCAGGTTTGGGTTTAGAGAGAGCATCCAAGATAGATGGCTGCTTCACATCTAGAGAAAAACAAAAAAAACAAAACGACATTCCAAAGATAAATTTGTTGATTTCTTTGTTTTATAATGATCATGTGCTCAAATCTACCTGTGACCTTTATAAGACCAAACAAACATCTGTGTTACCTGCAGCCTTCTTCTTGGATGCAGCTGGTTTCTTGGCAGCGGCGGGCTTCTTCGGTGCGGCCTCTTTGGTTTTACGTTGAGTTGGAGGCTTGGATGCTGGCTCCTGATCGTCTGACAGAGCTGTAAAGTGCCACAGAGACAAAATATCCAGTCCTCAGAGCCTTGGCCCCACATTTCGCAAATTCATCAAACTATGATCCTAAATGAAAATACTTACAGCTCGACTTTGTGTCTGTTTTTTTAACTGTCGATTTGCTTTTTGCTACCTTCTTCCTGCAGACAAAAGACAAGGTTTGTTTTTAAGGTACATTAAAACAAAAGAAAGATACGTTTTAAGGTTTTTCTTATACTCACGTGGGTTCTGGAGCTTTGGGAGGCGGAGCTGGAGAGTCCACATCATTGTCCGACACAGTGCTGGGATCTGGGGCGAAGCTTGCATCATCATCGTCACTTATTAAAGCCTTCCTTTTTGGAGCGTCCTTCTTCCCCCAGTCATCAAAATCATCTTCACTGTCAGACATGCTGTACTTCACCGCAGCTTAAACAGTAAAAAAAGAACAAAATGAAAAGGCAGCTTTAGTAATGCTGCGCTTTGTCAAAGAAAACAAGCATGAGAAGCTGAGGTGTTAAAATGCTGCTCAAAAACCCTTCAATTTGGCTCATTTCCAGATAACTTAATAATCTTAATAATAAACACCTTCATTTAGAAAAAGCATTTTATATTTACTCTATTATCTTGGTCTAATATTTACATTTTTTAATTATCTAAAACACTTAGGTGTGACAAACATAACATAAATAAATAGGAAATCACACCACTTAAAGAGTTATCCATCAGCAGAGGAAGCAGTGTGGGCCATCAAGCAGATTCACCTTTGGTTTTCCGTTCTACGCGCTCTCTGGGGGCAGCCGCTTCCTCTGCCTCTACTTCACTGTCCGACAGGCCGACATCCTCATCTGACCACGCGTTTTTCTTGGGCTTCTTGGTAACAGGCTTGAACTGAAGAGTGGTCTGCTTGCCCGTCTTTGATGCTGCTGCACACGAGAAATGCACTTCTTTATGAACTTAAACAACAATGTAAAATTTAAGTGCAAACTGATATTTATTATAGCAACTTGCTTATGATTATCAACATTTTTGAGTGAATGTTATAGCAAGCACCAAATTTTACACAATCCAGTTTTGTGTGCATGAAGGAATGACTGCATAGTTTGGATTAGGTTGTTGAAAACATAATCCAAACTTTAATTCCCCAAAAATGGAGTTTGTATCCATGTTGGCGGAGTACAATATCATTTAGTTGAGAGCCGGAAATTTTCAAAACTTGAGGCTAATTTTGATTTTGCTCCAGCGAGGATTGTGGAGGTCAAGTCTGCAAAATGTGTATTGTTACAGGTTTGCCACTAGATCTCACTAAAGAGCTTCGTGGTTACACCAGTAAGCAGAGGTGTGTGATCATAGTTGAAATGATTTCCAGGCGATATCCTGAACAGTCATTTCTACCTTTTTCTGCTGCTTGGGTCTTGGTTTTCTTGCTCAGCCGTGCAGCTAAGCCCTTTTCCTCAACCGGCTCTGTATTTTCTGCATCCTCTCCAAACTCCATCTTCATCACAACATCTTCACTCTTCAGAGACAGAAATGAGGTCAAGAAAAATGTTACTTTTGGGCAGTTTGTTGTTCTGAATGTGTTAATGTAAAAAACAGTTTATATGCACAATCACATATGAAAACATACCTTGATTTTCTTTCCTCTCTTGCCCTCTCCTTTCTTCAGATCAGCCTTCCTGTTAGCTTCAGCCTTCATGGTGCTGGTGACACGTGGAATGACGCGGCGGCCCTGTGGAGTGGGCAAAGTCTCCTTTTTCACCTTTACTGCTTTGCCTTTTCCAGTTTTTACAGGAAGGGTGGCATTTTCCTTTTCCTTTGCCTCAACCCGCTAAACACAAGAAGAAGAAAAATACATCACAAGTTTGACCAGGAGCAAAAGCACCGATCACAGTTGTTCTTTAGATATAACATTATCACAATCTGATCACATGACTAACAAAGTGCACCGATTGGATATAAAGCAGAAAAAGGAAAAGAAAAGAGGAAAGAAAAGATCCAGTACCGCCAGTTCCTCAGAGAAGGCAGCAAGGTCCTCCCTCCACAGGTCTGCTGGACTCTTTTTCTTTAGGGTGTTTAGCTCTGTCACCTGTACAAGAGTTAGGACAGAAACACACGACCTTAACACAGGAGCTAATAATCTACCATTTCAAGCTTAAAGCATCACTAAGTTTGCCGCATAGCTCACCTTAGCATCCCTCTGTTTGCACAGCTCCTCCTTTTTCTCTTTTGTCAAGAACCACATGGGCATGCTCAGCAGATAATTGTAGTCCGGTCCAGTCGAGTCGTCTTTTTCTCCTCCTTCCCCCTCCTCCTCCTCCTCCTCCATCTCCTCCTCATTCTAAGAGAGTTCACACAGATGGTTATTTAACATCCCTCTCTGTTGTAGCTGAACTTTGTTGGAACTGTCGGAATCAGAGTGTCCCACCTTCTCCTGAGCCTGTTTCCAAGTCTTGACTGGGTCGGAGTCGTAGCCCATCTGTTGGAGCATGCGGATCAGCTCCTTCTTTGGCTTGTTCTCTGCACACACACGGACAGCATTAATACTAATCAAGGAACAACCAAACTAACTATGAATAACTATATCAGAAGATATACAGGATTTTCCACTGTTATTGAAAAATGTGCTTGAAAACAAACAAACAAACAAACAACAACACAGAATCTATTTGAAACTTTGCACTTACCAATGACCAAGGTGCCCTGAATTTTCTCCAGGATGAAGCGAGCCTGGTTGCTGAGCTTGGCGCTCTCTGCTCCCAGCATGCCTGCCAACCAGTCCTTTCTCAGCACGTAGTACTTCATCCTCAACTCAAAGAAATCTCTGATGATATCCTGCACAGACTCATACTTTTTCAGGCTACCCACATGGTCAAACAGAACCTGGAAAACAAAGGGAAAAATGCTGATGCTTCACAGGGTTTGGAAATATGTGGATAAATGTTTGAAATTTCACAGGAAAGCAATAGACGACTTTATTCATCCTGCTGTGAATGTGTGCAAATAAGTGGCAATCATTACCATCGAGTTGCAGGTGAGGGGGCTCTGCAGCTTGAAGACTTTATGGAGGCCAGCAGCCTCAGCCTCCCTCAGCTTCTCTTCTGTCATCTTGACCACAAAGCGCACCGTGGTGTCAGTGTGGTAGTCCTTGTAGTCTGTGATGAGAGGAGGAACCTTCTCTGTGCCATTCAGCATCGGCTCCAGCACATTCTCCTTGTAAGCCTAGACGAGAAAGTACATGAAGAGTTCAGCAAAAGGGTAAGAGGGTATTTATTTGAGTCAATCTAATAAACACTATGCGTACATATGGCAAAATGTTCTGGAAATGACTTAATTGACCAACCTGTGTCCATGTTTTTACAGGCAATTCAGAGATTTCAATAGTGGTCGAATCAAGGATGGAGATCTCTCCACTATTCAAGTACTGGTTATCCATCACCTGCTCAATTGTGCCTCTGAAGTCTTTATAATTTGGAAGCTGTAGGAGGAAAAACAAGCACTTAGTTTTTGCACAGCAAATCACCCAACATGGCAGATCTCAGGAAACCATCCTGACCATGGGCAGAGGTTCCTCGCCGTCGAGCATACGGTTGATGTTGCTGATGATCTCACGAATGTCGTAGTTTGGAATCTTGCTGGCCCAACCTGTGCCGATGCCTTCGGCTCCGTTCACAAGCACAGTGGGGATGATGGGAATGTACCATTCAGGCTCTACCCGCTGGTTGTCATCATAGTTATACTTGAGCAGGTTGTCATCCACTGCTGGGAAAACAAGGCGGGCGAGGGGGCTAGAAGTAAAGATTGGTGGGAGAATTTTCGTTAGTGACTCAGTAACTAATCCATGTAAAAAACTGTCCCCATTTTGTTAGATTCATGAAAAAAAGTGCAGAACATGGGCTGATAGTTCTACACACTTACATACAACTCATTCATCCACAATGCATGATGTAGCAGTGCAAGAAGTGACAGCGGTTTAACTACAATAAGCCTTCTTAACAATGACCAATAGTAGCCTCTTTTCGGTTGCTGGCTCCCTACATAAGCACTTCGTTATTAAATCTATGAGAAATCCTGCGTACCTGAGCATAGTGAAGATGTATCGAGGGCTGGCAGAGTCCTTGCCACCGTGCAATCTGGTTCCAAACTGTCCCAGAGGCTGCAAGAGATTCATGTTGTTGCTTCCCACAAAGTTCTGGGCTAAACCAATGATGGTCATCATCAGAGAGACCTGAAAACAAGAAAGAGTTTAGAGTAAATACAACAGAAACAGCTATGTACAGCCAGAATGACTTGCATTGTTTTTTTTAAATCTTTCTATGAAAGATCACTGCTTCTACTTTCCTTTAAATAAACTTTATTTTACCGGAACCTTCTCCATGTGTAACAATTCAAGTTCTGGCAAAATTGACAGCTACCCTTAGATATAAGAATTTGATGGCTAATAACATACAGTATTCAAAAGCAAAGCCTATTTAAAAAGAAGTGAACATTTTTCTGAACATAAAAATGATACAGTTAAACTGAAAAGTCAAACCAAGAATCTAAATTAGAAACACACTGACAAAACCCACACATTAAAGCCACCTCACCTCTCCATGGTGATAGGCCGACATCTCAGCCACTGAGCCTGCCAGCTGTGCCACCTTCACCTCTCGCTTGTCGTTCCTCTTGAAACAACAGTACAACACCTTCCTCTGACCTGGTTTCAGTCCTGATGTAAACACAAATGCATCCAGACATTAGACCAGCGGTTCACAACCTTTTACACCTGTCAAGAAGACTCAGCAAACCCTTCCCTGAACACATGCTCAAATGACTTAAATTTTAAACTGGATCTGGACAACTCTCAGCTTTCTATTTCTCCATAATTAGTTAATGGCTTTAAATCTTTCCTTTTTTCTTAATTATCATTATTTCACGCACCATCCACCAGGCAGGGAATGGACCTCTCGTTATCAGAGTTGGAGAAAAGTACCAGCTCCTTGTTGACGAAGTCGTTGTACGACAGGGACTTGGTTGACTGACCGTACAGGTACTCCTGCAAAGAGACAGTAAAACAGTCAAACTTAACAGAACAGAAACAAGATATTGAGTTCACCAGTTGCACAGACATTACCTCAGGCAGGTTGTGCTCTCTGCGCTGGCGTCTGTTAATCATAAAGTTGGTAAGCCACTCTTTTCGCTCTTCCACTTTCTTCTTGCTAAAGGCCTTCCCAGAGAGAAAAAAAGAATTGTAAAAACAGACCCAAGAACTAATGCTCCAACTGTTAGTCATGGCCTACAGGATGTTTAAAAAGTCCAGATCAAATATAAATTGGCCAAGGAATGATCGACACAGATGGCTAACATCTTACAAGGGTGATAGCTTCATCGTCTTCAGGTCCTGAGTACTTGAATGGGATACGATGTCTCTGCATATCAGAGAAGTACTCCTTGGCTTCCTGCGATGTGCTGGTTCCCAAACCTAGATGGGCAATAGCCACAAAAGAAAAAAAAGAGATGGTACAAGTTACAACAAAACAATATAGAAACTATAACAATGACAATGGCCATATGCATTATGTGTTGCTTACTTGTCCGTTTTACTACCACACAGGGGTTTGTAACAAACCTTTGTAGTATTTTATTTTCCAAGATTTGTGGTTTTGCTGGCTCTCCTTCCATGCATTGAATTCAGGAATACTGTAGAAAGACAGCTGATTTTTCTTGAAAGACGCCTGAAGAGACACAGAAATAAGATGTCCATCACCATGGTTCTTGATGCATAGTCATTTAAAGCTTTTCACATTTTAACATTATTAGAAAAAATGTGGATTTTTAATTTAAAAGTAACTTGGAATTAAAAAGAAAAAAAAGGGGGGGGGGGGGACCAAGCTTTCCATTAAGCTCTGAGTATTCTGAGGTTTTGACAGCAGATGGCAGTATCGTTTCAAATTTCCAACATGGTTAAAAACTCAGTCACATTAACAAATAAGCACATGCCATAGCTCAACTGTGCATCTCTCAGGTGTCTTTGAGGGAAGAAAAACAAAACAAATGTGTGCATGTTGCGAAGAATGCTCATAAGAACAATAAGATCTTAGAACAGGGGTGGGCAATTCCAGGCCTCCAGGGCCGGTGTCCCTCCAGGTTTTAGATGTATCCTTGAACCAACACAGCTGATTTAAATGGCTAAATTAGCTCCTCAACATGTCCTGAAGTTCTCCAGAGGCCTGGTAACAAACTAATCATGTGATTCAGGTGTGTTGACCCAAGGTGAGATCTAAAACCTGCAGGACACCAGCCCTCGGGGCCTGGAATTGCCCACCCCTGTCTTAGAAGAACAAACTCATATTACTTGGTTGTAGGGATGGGTACCCTAACGGTAGTAGCCAGACCGAAAAGCAGCGCACATTTCATTGCTTTATTTCGGAGCTTTTTTTTTCCCCCCTGAGATGTCATACACTTTGGATTCCAGCCAATCATTTTACCTTTGCAAGCTTAGTAGTCGGGCCCAGGTACGTACGTTCTTTTAGAGCAGAGCTACAGATTAAAAATGCCCAAAGCGAAGCGGTCAAAGTCTGGCTGTACTTCACAGCAAAAGATGCAAACTCAGCAGCCTGCAACAAGTGCTTTAAGGTGATACTGTGCAAAGGAGGTAACACCTCGAATCTGATGAAACACCTGGCGACGTACAGCATTTTGTTAAAAGCCGAGAACTGCGCCGTATTTGATAGCGCAGACACACCGAGCACATCTACTGTGGGTGGGTTGCCTGTTATGCAACATCCCCCAAAAACCCGAAGAGGAGAGTCCTGGCCCCTAGCCCTGCCAGTGTAGCAGAAATGATGACGGATGATGATGGCAGCAGCAGCTGTTCCTCTCTGCGTGAGTAGCTTAATGTTGTTCGTGTGTAATTTACGTTGAGTAGGCTAACCGCGTTATTACATTAATGCATGTAAGGTGAACTAGCAAACACCGTCGTAGTTACATGCGGCTGTCTTCTTGTTTGATGGCAGATAATCCCTTCACCCTGGCCAAAAAGGCTAAAATGACCAAAGAAAAAGTGGAAAACAGCTAAACATGAGAGGTTTTTGGACAAAGTTTGTTTTTTTCCATTGTTTAAGCACTGCTTCCAGCCAAGAGTGATGCCATAAATCCCCTATAGCTGCAGAAAAGGCTAACATTGTTATCTTTTTACAAAAAAAAAAAAAAAAAAAAAACACAGCTGAAAATGAGGTTTTTGGACCAATTTTGTGTTCTCCATTCTTTAAGCGCCGGTTCGAGCACCATTTCAAATGTACCGGTTTGGTACTGGTATCGGATAAAACCTAAACAATACCCATCCCTACTCGGTTGTGTTGTAACAACAAAACATGGCACATCACAACTCTCTCTATTGCTATTGTAGGTATGAAGTTGTAAGCGATCCATGTCTGAATGAAAGAACACATCATGTAAACTGCCAGATGAAGCCAACAATATTGCACATGGCAAGTCTGCAAAGGGCTTTTTAGAGCATCTACATACCTTGATGATGGGAGTGATGAACTCTTCCAGGAAGTTGTGACGCAGCAGCGAAGGCCAGTTGTGGTGGATGAAGTTGATCAACAAGCCCTTAATGTGGGAGCCGTCTTGATCCTGTGACAATAACACAGGTCAGATATATTGCAACAAAGTAATTGTGTGTGAGTGATGACAAAAAAGGTTAGTAAAGTGCTCTGTGACAACATTAGTAGCACTAAAATAGTTTTTAATAGTGGGCTGGGATTTTGAAGTCCGTCTTTAACATGCATCCATCCACCAATTCAGATTCTATTTCCCCATATATGTGAGAGGACATGTGGATTGTTACTAGAAATCGTAGTGATGATCCTGTTTTTCCCATCTGAAAGTCAGTGTTGGCAAATGATGAACAAAATTCATAAGCCTTGCTCGATGAAGAAAAACTAAAAATTCACTCAAACATCCATCTGAGGCTCATATGAAGCTTCAGCTGCCCCACTAATCTAAATTGAGTCATAGCTTTCAAAGTCATGCTCAGTGAAAATTACTTAGTAGCTCTCTTCACAGCTGTAGGGGAAGGATACCTTCCTCAGGTTAAGTGCATGTTTCCTCTTAAAACTGGGCTCACAGTTAACATTACACTGGATTTGTACCTGCTCTAACCACCATTTGTTCCTGCAGCACCTTATGAAAGGCTTCAGGGCCAGTATGGACAGAAAACCATTATGGTCACAAAGACCTATTCTTACATATATGTAGGCACAGAAACATGAACATCCTGAATATTATCAACACAAATAAGACACGGGAAGATAGGAAAGGAGTGAAAATAAAGATCAGCCAAAACACCTGATCTGTCATGATCATGATCTTGCCGTAGCGCAGACTCTTGAGGGATTCTGGGTCACTGTAGTTCTTTTTGTACTGAAGACCGATGATTTTGATGATGTTGTTGATTTCTGCGTTTTCCATAATCTGATTAGAAAAAAAAAATCAAACAAGTTTTACTTACAGCTGTTAAATAAATAGATGATTCAAGCAATCATTATTTTTGCTAGCCTAACCTGTTTATGTGAAGCCTCCCGGACATTGAGCATTTTTCCTCTGAGAGGGAAGACGCCATAGCGGTCCCTTCCGACCACTCCCAGCCCAGACACAGCAAGTGTCTTGGCTGAGTCTCCCTCTGTAAGAATCAGCGTGCAGCCAATGGAGTTCTTCCCACCTGTGAGAAAATATAGTGAGTACAGTAGGACTGCAGGTCATCTCCATTCTCGGGATGCTGGACTGTACCGACTGCGGCGCACATTACCTGCATCGTTGGCATCATCCAGTTTTGGCACACCTTTGATTTTTGTGTGTTTAACAGCCGAGCACTTCTTGTTGAGCTGGGACTGAGCCTTGAACTTCACCCAGTTCATGATACTTTCCACAATCCCACAAGATGTGGCCTAAGTGCAACAAAGGATGGACACCAGTTAGTGAAATCGATGAATGATTAAACTTGTGAGAAATACACTGCTGGTGGCTTTTCATCAGCACCTGTTTAATGAACTTGTCACTCAGGGGACACTTGGAGCCAAAGCTCTTCTGCTGCAGAGTCATATTCTCTTTGGTCTGAGAGTCGAAGGTGGGGTTTTCAATCAGGCAGTTGACAAACAGCCACATATGGTTCTTCACCTAAATGGAAAAAAAACATGAAGCGCACTCAGTTGTGCATTTTGTTAACAAACATTTTTACGGAATACACTTACATATTCATTTTCATTAAAAAAATAAATAAAATGAATACCTGGAAAGGCTTGACTGTCACCCCAGCTTTGTTCTTCTTCTTCACCACTTCAATGAGCTTGCTAACTACCTGGTCAGCCACATAATCAATGTGCCTGCCTCCCTAAAGTCCAGAGGACAAAAACAAGATCCATTTTGAGAATAAACACCGTAGGTCTTAATCATAGTGACACAAAGTGGCTGGAGAGCAGCCGGATTTCTGCTTGGCTGCCAAGAGAGCTCAGTCTAGTTCAATCATTCTTAAACTATTTCAGAGCTGCTCAAAGATGTAAATTTAGACAGCTTTCCAACAAACTTAATCATTTAAATTACTGATTTAACAACAGCCTACACATAGACACAATATATGCATTAGATCAAATCCAATGCACTGAGTTATTACCTTTGTTGTGGCAATGCTGTTGACAAAGCTGACTTGCTGGAAACCTTTCTCGCTCATGGTGAGGCAGACCTCCCAGCGCTCGTTGACAGTCTCATGGATGACAGTAAGAGGACCACCCAGTTCATCCACCTTGTCTTTCACATACATGTCCACATAGCTACGGAAACCTGTAACCTTAAGTGTGAAGTTCATACAGTTTATATCAGTTTTCAATGCATTTTAGCCTGAACAAATTAGGACGTAACATGTAAGATTTGTCTTGCTGACATCAAATATTTCATTAAATGAAGTTAGTAGAAATAATTTTAAGTCAGGTAAGTGACTACTTTTTACAAGTCCACAAAAAGCTTTGGATTTTAGGTTTAACTTTGTGAATGAAGTCTTCAGTCAACATTTAAAATACACATAATATATTAAAAAGCTTAATAAAATTACTTCCCAAAACATTAAGAGTTAACGGAAAAAAGTTAAAGATCACAGTAACTTACTGGTAGCTTCTTGCTATTGAAGAACACCCGGACACCCTTAGCGGATCCAGCAATATCATAGGCTCTCCTGGTCATCAGAGCCACTGTGTCTTTGTCAAGGATGCTCATCTTAAACTTGGCCAGATCTGGTCTGAAGGTGATGCAAGTGTATTCCTCTCCATCAAACGGTTTGATGCTAGCCTCCCCTGCTTTGCCCATGTTGTCATACCAAGTCTATGGAAGACATGGGCATAACAGAAAATGACATTCTCCCCAATCAAGACATAAAAATGAAAGTGGGAAATGAGGTCGATCTTCCTTCATACCTGCTTGAAGCACTTCTTCGACTGTTTACAAGCAGTCTCGACAGTGAACTTTGTACTGAAGATGTTGCAAAGCTTGGCACCGTATCCATTTCGTCCACCTGAAGAACATTTATAGAGTTAGGAACAGATTGAACATTAAATTAGGCTTTTTTCCTAATAAAACACTAAAATTTCAGCATTAATTGTGTTGGACATAATGATGTTGAAGGGAGCCTTTGTAATTATACAGAATATTTTCTCATTAAGAATGACAGAAAACAATCAGTATTATATAAAGCACTCAAATGTATCAATCTTACCAGTGACTTTCTTCTCGTCATCATCATAGTTACTTGAAGTGAGGAGCTGTCCAAAGATAAGAGCAGGTACATAGACTTTCTCCACTTTGTGCTCCACCACAGGAATACCCTTCCCATTATTCCATACACTGATGGTGTTGTTTTCACTAAAAGGAACAAAAATATACACAAGCGCTTGATTTGTCAGCTGGTAGCTGTAGTAGAGTTACTTTGTATTTTAATATCTTAAACTTGGTAGTGCACCATTATACACAACTCACGGATCAATGTTGATCTTGATGCAGGACATGCCCTTATCTCTCTGCTTGTTATCAGCTGCATTTACTATGGGAAGAGAAAGTAAAATCTATTTTTACTACCGGTACATTTTACTGGAGCTAAAACACTGTTTAATAAAGGTTTGTCATGGACATCTATAATTGCAAGAGCTTTTTACTTACCAAGGATCTCATCGAAAATCTTGTAGAGCCCAGGCACAAAGGTCACATCACGGCAGTTCAGTCCAGCATCCTCATCAAACACCCACATTTGCTAATGAAAAAAGTTAAATAATCACAAGGAGCTTGCATGTGTTCATTCAATAAGAACCATAATTGTGCAGTCAAAAAACTGCTTTAAATATACACATGACTGTTAAAGAAATTTTAAAACTTCTTACCTGAGTGACAGGCTCAACAGAGCCTATGTAGGAGTCCGGTCTGAGCAAAATGTGCTCCAGCTGCGTCTTCTTCTGATAGATTCTCTCCACTGACAGCCGCTTAGGATCCTTCTTCAGCTTTTCCACCGGCTTGTTCTCCAAAAAGGCCTGATGAAAACGACACAAGGTTATCTTTTAAGATTCATCATTCAACACTCTTTATTGTCATCATGCATAACGAAAGCAACTGAACCTCACACAGTGCAAAAAATAAATGAAAATAATATCAATATACTGATATCTTCTATAGGCCTTGCACCGTAACGAAGATGGGACTTATCTTTGTACTGCAGGAAACCTTAATATAATGATCAACATCATCTACAGTGCTACTTGCTGACAGTTTTGCATGTTTTACTGCACAAAAACACAACAATGTAAATGTACGGGGGGAGAGAAAACACCCCCCTTAAGTTGCTTGGCTCTGATTACATTTGAGGCTCAAGGACAGGGTTTAGCTCAGTATTTAAGGACAGTTTTTATTTCAAACACAATAAATAATGCGAGGAGAATGAATGCAGGGGTAACACCATTTCAACTGGCTTAACAGCATTAGCTATAGTTAATGTTTACAAGCTGCTGTGCCAAGAGTTAGGACTAGTTGTTAAATTACTAAAAGGGACACTCTGCAAGTAGTGCATTATTACGTCTAAACATCGCGCACTATTACATTAAGCAGCTCACGACGTTAGCCAAGTGCCTTTAATTGTTTCTTAGAAGTTTAGCTTACAGTTGTAGCAGGTTAGCACGTAAGCCTAATAACACGTTAGCAGCAAATATGAAAGCGACAGTAACGTTACCTTCAACGGTTCAGCCATTCTTCTTGTATTTAATGTTAAAGCCCTTCGTTTGAAATATAGTACACTCTAGGTTTGCAACAAGCTAAATAAATCCCAGCTACCCCCAATAATAATAACGGCTGCCTGAGCTGAGGTCCCAGTATGAATATTCGAAATTTTGTGGCAACATCTCCCGCCAGCTATATTGACCAATCATACTACTGAGCGCGTGACGAATTCCTCCAATGAGAGCAGCAAATCCGTTCTTTTTCAGTTAAATAACCAATCGTAGACGGTAAAAGTGGCATGAGCCCACCCATCTCTTGTATCACAGCCAATCAGCATTCAAAAAGAAGTAACCTACGTGCATGGGAATTCAAGAACAGACAGGAAAAGGGTTAGGAGGGAAACAAAATAGCCTGTTTCCTTGATTTGGATTTAAAAAAATTCCTGTCAGCTCTATTTTGATAGTGTCTAATGAAGAAATGCGACCTATATTTTATTATTACTGTTTTGTTTTCAATGTTCTTTGAATTTTTGTTCTACAAGTACAAACGAAGCTTTTTTTCTCTGATGATTTCACGTTTCTCGTTTTTTAATAGAGGCGGACTGAGCAGTCTCAAACGTGAATCTTCACTTTTTATCAACTGTAATACAATGATAATAATAATAGTAACTATCATAACAATTTCCAGAAACACACAATAAAGGAACAAACTAAGACGAAGTTATAAAGAAATTACAAATCAACTAAAATACCGCATTCTATATGGCAAAAAATTATTTTAAAAAATATACTAAAATTAATTACAAAAAAATATCTTTCAGTAGACATGAGTGTTTGAACGTGATGTAAAAGAAGACACTGATGAGGCAAGAGTCTTTGAAGGCTGACATGTTAGTTTATAATCCTTCAGGATTTACAGAGATCAGAGAAACTCGGGAAAAAAAGTCAGCTGCATAATCCAATCAGAAGTCATATCTGAGGAGGGGAGCTTGAACATCTATGCATATTTTATCACATTTCCAACAACTCATGCATTCATAACAGACAAGTAGTTTTACAGGTAAGAGATTCACCTCACAAATAAAATGCTGTTTCAGATAAACATTCACACCAGTTCAACTAAAAGAAAGATTTTCAAATGCATTACAGATGTGCACTGATTGTAGACTGGCTTGCTCATGCAACAAAAGCTCACTAATACTGAGATCCAGGGTCAGCAGGCTCAGACCCCCACTGACGCTGGCAAAGGGACCATAGCCTGATTGATGTCGCTTTCCTTCCTCCAACTCCCCAACTGTAGAGAAAAAGAGGACATGATGTGAGGAAAAAGGAAATGGATTTTGTTGTCTGGTGTTATGATTTTTGACACTTTTTGGTCACTTGGGATATAAAGCATGAGTGGCCTTTTAAATGTACAAAGCTTGCCTTGCAAGAAAAGTGTTCTGTTTTTCTGGGACCATGGTGCTCACTTCTTTTTTCTTTTTACACTAGAGTGTACTGGATCTTTCACTTGATTTATCACCACCTCTGCCACTTTCTTTCCTTTGTCTCTCTTTTACCTGCATAAAATACAGGAACTGCTTAAAATCTGTCTAGTGTTCAATATCAGATTTCTTCTTTTATATTGTTCCTTCCTGTCCTGGACTCTTCCCATGTAGCTGCACGATACCCCTAAACTGTGTTTTTTAGTCATTTATCAGCTAGACCTTCACTTTTTCCCCAGTCCTCTATTTTACTGGGATAAAAAGATTCATATGTGATGCTAAGAAAGCATTACTTCAGTAGCACAATTTTATTCAGCTCTAAGCAACCATCTCTCTTCATATTTCTTGTCTTGTGGCTATCAGTCAATGGAAATGCAGTAACCTGATTTATCCTACCGTTCTACCATTCTTATCTGTCTTCCTCTGCTATGTTGCCCACTCATCTGACCTTAGCATGGTAATAATAAGGCGGAGGAGCTTGAGTAGAGCTGCCTCGGTCCGGTCGATGTAGTGGATTGCAAGTACACTAATACACCCACAGCTGCACACATGAATGAAGGAGCGAGCACTTTTTGCACTGTTTATCTGATATTTATTTGCTTGGTATTTTCAGCCAAAAAGACTGAGTTATCTCCTTTAAGAAATCTAAAAGAATGTGCCTGCTGCCCTCACACTTTCAATGAACACAGGGTTGGACATGCTAGCTTTAAAAAAAGACTGTTTTTAAAAAAAGAAAACAGACAGTTTATGCAGTACCTTTACAATAAGGGTGCAGAATTTTGATCAGATCAACATATCACATTTGTTCAATGCATACAAAACAACATGCAAAAATTATTATTTCTTACATTCCAGATATTATCTATCTATCTATCTATCTATCTATCTATCTATCTATCTATCTATCTATCTATCTATCTATCTATCTATCTATCTATCTATCTATCTATCTATCTATCTATCTATCTATCTATCTATCTATCTATCTATCTATCTATCATAAAGAAAATTTTCTTTAATGATTAATAGAATACATAAACCTTTGATTTTATATATTTCTGTTGCATTTTTTACTTTTAATGAGGGCAAATGATTTTTTTAAACACTGTGTAAGTCTCACACAGACTTTCTCTTATCTAGCAGAAGTGGGCAGTTTGAAACAGGAATGCTAAGTACTTAGCATCCAAAAATAGTCACCCTGCAAAGTAGATGGACACTCTCAGTAGCTACCACCTGCCTTCCTGTTTATTTATTGATGGCTCTGTGTTTTCTGAAGCTTGACTGCTGGGGACGGTGGGAGAAAACGAAACTTGGAGTGTCACAGATGTGTTGATAGCTGTCTGAAGGAGATGCTTGATGTGGCTTGATGAACAGTGTCTTACAAGGAAAGGGCTCCTTTACGGATATTAGTGTGACAGGTAAAGAGCTGCTCCAACTGAGCACTTGACAAGCTTGTCAGAGCTTGTCCAGGAGAGCGTTTTGGGATTTGTGAAAGATGTGACAGCCAAGAGTGGAAAAAAAAAGATAATTTTCTTTATTTTGGCTTTGCATCTATCATAGACCACAAAAGATGAGCCAAAGATATTGGAGTTAATAATGACCCTGCACTGGAATCATTTTGATTGGTAGTGACCAGAATGGACAGGTTAGAAATGAGTAAATCAGAGGGACGGCTCAGGTCGAACAGACTAGAGAGAAAATAAGAGCAGCAGAGCTGAGACAGTTTGAACATGTGCAGAGGAGGGATAGTCGATAAACTGGACAAAGGATGCCGAATATGGAGCTGCAAACCAGGAGGAAAAGAGGAAGACCCCAGAGAAGATTCATGGCCTCTCTGAGCCTGGTTCTGCTGGAGATTTCTTCCTGTTAAAGGGGATTTTTCCTTCCTACTTTTGCCAAGTGCTTGCTCATAGGGAGTCGTGATTGTTGGGGTTTTCTCTGTATTATTGAATGGTTACATTACAATGTGAAGTTGCTTGAGTTGACTTGTTGAGTTGTGTTGTTGTGATTCGGCACTATATAAAGAAAACTGAATCATGATGTGATTTGATACAATTAAAAAGTCTTGTTTATTTTATTAGAAAGGGGGTTCATCAAATATAGGGTATATGTATCAATTTTGTTGTCCACCATTGAACATAAAACTATCTGCTGCATTATAAAACTGTAATAACAACTATCTTAAAATTACTTATAGTATAATCATTTCTTATTTTCTGTAAAAAATTGAATTGCTACCCTAAGTATTTGTGGGTGAATATAATTACATCATAATTTCAGATTTTGGAAATTATGCCCTTAGCAGGCCCTTATATAAAGTGCTACCAAACACTCTCTATGACGAGTAAGTGTCACAGCAGTGTTTTCTGTTGGATTTTACTTATATTTGATTAAATTCCCCTCAAACTGTGTGTAATTATTTCCTGGCAAAGGCTTTTCCCTGCGAGTAGCAGGATAAGAGAGAACTCCAAAAAAATAATAATGATGACAATGAACTAAAATGAAAACAAAATTACAGCTTCAGGTCCACTGTGGATATTTTGGCTCAGTCAATTTCAAGGTGTGTGACAGATAAAACGACCGCCAGTGAATGGCTTAAGGTAGAAAACAAAATCTCAGTAGCTCAGGCTGTGCTGCATGTGAGGAAGAAGGAAGTGTTACTCAATATTTAAACCTTCAACACTTTTTATTAGAGACAACAGTGTTTAGGAAGGAAAATAACATCTTAGAGCAAACGTCTAACATTCACAGCATTAATATACAGATTTTTTTCTCCTCTGGTTGCTTTCTGGGTCATGTTTTGACCGTCACATTTCCAGCTGTGTCCTTGGAGGTCCACAACATGACCTTTAAGGTGAACACCCCTCCCTGGCTGTCATTGTGAATACAGTGAGGGACTAAGAATTATTATTAGTTTGAAAGGGCAGCTCAGACCACCTCTATCCTGTGTTTGCAGGCAACTGCGAGCAACAATAGTAACTTAACATTTAAAATTTAACAATCGGTGATGCAGTGTTATTTAATCACACTTGTTAAAAATAATCTTACCATGAAGTGTTTTCCCAAACAGTACAGTTTATTATATTCAACAACCTTATTTCCTAAATGTTTCTGTCTGCAGATCTGTCATGTAAAGCTTTTTGTGTATGGTGAGCAGCTCAAGCCGGTAGTCTTTTTTTCTACATGTGCTTTTATTAAGCACTAAATCAAAATGATAAACATACAAAAACATTACTGATGCTAAAGAATTGTCACGCTGTACCCACTGGGAGTAAAAATAAAAATAAGATGTAAGCGCTAAATGCTGCAGTTCCTCGTATGTTCACAGCCTCGTACAAAAATTGGTTTACGGTAAGTCCATATTACTAAATTCCCTCTTCATGTCAACTTTGAAGGTTAGTTTTTATGTATAATGCTGTACAACCTGTTTGCACTGCTACGAGGCTTAGTAAATAAGATCTGAATAAATAAGGTTGTGGCCACTTTAACTGAAGGTGTTGTATGTAATTCAAATATCTGCTGCTGCAGGGGAAGACACTTCAAGGCAGGATTCACAAGCTTCAGCTCTTAAATGTGGGCGTTCCTGACATTTGCTCATGTGATCGTCATGGCAATAACAACCGACCCTCAAAAAAGACAAGCTAAAAGGAGCTTCAATCAGCAGGTAGCCAAGTTAGCTGCCTGTTAGCAACAGGTTGATTATTTGCAACAATCAACAATGAAATGCTACATTTTTACACTTAATGCTCTACAGTGAGTCTTTTATTATGTCTCCCTCCCCTCATCCCAACTGGTCGCAGCAGATGGCTCCTCCTCCCTTAGCCTGGTTCTGTTGGTAGTTTCTTCCTGTTAAAAGGGAGTTTTTCCTTCCCGCTGTCGCGAAGTGCTTGCTCACAGGGGTTTGTTGTTCGCTGGGGCTTTCTCTCTATTATTGTTGGGTCGTTACCTTACAATACAAGTGCCTTTAGTGAAACTGAAATAAAACTGAAATGAGCTGTACAATGAAATCCTGTTGCTCTCTCAGCATATCTGCATAGCATGATTTTATTTCCACAGAAATTCCGGGTCTTTCTGTGTGGAGTTTGCATGTTCTTTCAGTGTTTGCGAGGATTCTCCCCGTGTACTCCGGCTTCTTTACGCAGTTAGTGGGGTTACGTTAAGTAGTGATTCTAAATATCTGTACGTGTGAATGTAAGCGTGCATGGTTGTCTGTCTCTCTGTGTTAGCCCTGCATCATATTGGCTACTGCCACCTCTTGCCCTACGGTAGGCAGGGATAGGCTCCAGACTAGAGACTGGATGCATGAATTTCATTGGCAAATGGCTGCGCTGACATGACACGAATGCTGACACCTGTGCTGCAACTCCAGAGGTTGAATTTTCCCTTAACTTTCAGCATGAGCGAAGTGAAGAGGCATATCAAAAATTCAGTTCAGCAACACTTGATGTCACCCCATTCAAAGAAAATGAAAAGCGAGGGTGCTTCACCCGGAAACACACCTGTGCAAATTCTGCTTTAGTTGCTCAGAATGTTGTTTTAAATCTTTTTTTTTTAAACGTAAACCAACATTGACAGTAATTTCCAGTAATTCTCTGTCACTTGGTTAATGTCACAGTGGTAATCCATCTTTTGTATACAGTCTATGGGATCAACATGTCAGCAACTGTGATCAACTGACTAACTCTAAAAACTTGATCATGTACAGTTTTCTATCCTTGATACATCTTTTGACCACGTAGCTCCACTTTTGGGTTTCCTACCCACAAATCTGAAAGTGAGAGCCACGGCCCTGGAGCATATCAAAAACAAGATTTATGTACAGAAACAACATCACCGTTTTCCAGCATACCGCTATAAAGCCATTCATAACCTGCTTTTAGTGAGATTTAAGACTCCAAGGTTTGCACTTAGAAGCTTTTGAAATGGCTCTGGCAGCCGCAGCTCTGTGAGTGGCGAAGGCTCAAATGAATATCTGCAATACTTTCATATCGGCACCCTATTGTTCAATGTCAATAATATCAGACTTCAAAGACAAGACTCCTCGCAGAGAAGATGAGGTGAGGTGACCTAAGCAGGCGAGAAATCCTTTTAATACACTGTTCTCACAGCTTTTGATTAAAAGGCTCAAGACAGGCGATGAAATAAATAAATAAAGAAGGTTAGTGTTGTATTCACAAAGACAAGGCAGGGCTTTGATCTTGAGGAGGAGTAACCTGGGAGCAGGAGACAGCGTGTGCGTGTTCCTGTGCACTTAACTATATATGTATGCATGTGTAAGACTTTGTGTGAGCAGACCAAATGAGAATGAAAGAGCGGGATCTCATTAATATGAGTCCCTTTGTTCCACTAGAAGTCAGAGTACATAGAAAAAAATTACATTCCCACCCTTTTGAGGTGACATTGTAAAAAGTTTGGTGCTAGCATTTTCTCAGCCAAATCCCCACTCAGCAAGTTGACTTCATGGATTAATGTTAGCTTGTAGGTGTGCCACCTGCACAGGTACTGGGGTAATACAGAGGACGCTTGAAGCTGATCAGGAATGCAGACATAAGCCCCCCCAGTTACATAGAAAAAAAAGGGAAACTTTGATCCACTTGGAAGTGTACTCTGTCAGGACTAATGCATGGTTTTTAATGCACCATCTAGCTGCCAACCACCGTGGAGCATTTAAAATAATCTGATTAAGCTGAGAAAGACTGACTGCCAGTGCACTTTCCTCTGTCGATGAGGAAAGTAATCCTATTTTCTGCTGTTTCTCTGTCATATGCTTTTCCACCTATCTGATCCTTGTCTAATTGACAAGAGCAGTCTCATAACCTGAGGGCTGCAGAAGGAGCAGCAGCACGGAACGCCATGTTTCATGTATCTCTCATGAGGACTGAGACCCACAGATGTGTTATGATGCTTTTATCCAGCCTGGATCTCATAACACAAACAATTACTAGTCCCTAAAATAATCTTACAGTAATATGTCTGGACAGACAAAGAAATTATACGTTCTAAATTGAAACAGGCACTGGGATGGGAATTGGAAAAGGATGTGTTGGAAAACAGTGATTTTTATTTTATTTTATTCTTTATCTCTCACTGCTCCAGGATTATACAAAAAGCAGTTCATAGATGCATAAAATACTGTATTTCAACTCAAATAATCAAAAATTCTTTATGTTTATGCTTGACTCTCTTCCTTAGCACACATTCATCACTATCAATGAAAGAAAAAAAAAGAAGTGAATCATATGCCTTCTGTTATTCCAGAGCACCAGGGAGGGAGTTTGGGTGAAGTATCCCATTTTATTGATTTTAATTCCATTAATACCTTATGACTGGCTGCTTGGCAGGCTCTCCCAGGCTAGTGGCCATGCACGTCTGTTTTTATAGTGGATTTGATTGGACATCCTTATCGGGTGGCAGCAGGCAGGAAAGGGGACTGGAGACCGGCAAAGATCCACAGCGCTGGCAGCCAGGCTGCATGTTTGAAACAACAAGCTTCAGATCAAACATGATCAGTGTAGGCTGCCAGCACAACCGAGCCATGTTTGTGCACTGCATTGTGCATGTGCTCATTTCTGCGTTTGTGTGTGATGGTGTGGGAGGGACACTCTTTTACTTTCCTGGCACCTGATGCATGCACACTGAACTCACGTCAATCCCAGCAATTAGTAGATTCAAACGAATGAATGGATTAAGTCATGCCATCACATGGACTTTTCCTCTGTATATATGTCCAGCACTCAGCTCCAAACAGTGGCAGAAAATATCCGACCAGTGCGTAAATGCGCCGTGAGACTGTGCATTAATATCAATTTTGCCATGTATTTGGATCAAAGTCAGTGAGACACCGCCGTCACTGAAAGTCATGCCCTCGCTCTGTTTGCTTGCCAGTTCGCTGAGGCTTGGGCAATGTTGCCTAGTTTTCTCGTTGCGTGGAAACTAAAAGGCTGCTCTGAGTGAGAGCCCTGGAGTGAAGGGGCATTTCCACTGGCGCGTCGTAGTTTCCAGAGCGGCTTTCGCCGCAAGTTTGACGAGCTGCAGGAGGACTTACTGGAGGCGAACCAAAATATCGAACAAGTCGCTTGTTGGAAAGCGCACTGATCTGGTGGAAGATATTATTTTTGGACACTTGCCTAGAAACGCGCCATGGAAGGAAGAGGGAAAGCAGCAAAGACGTGAGTGTTTGTGTTTGTGATACTGGCCACGATGCATGTGTTTTTTGTTCTTTGTGATAATTTATGCAGCTAATCCCCCCCCCCCAAAAACCCCCCCCCAAAAAACCAAAAAAAAAAAATCGCCGTTTAAACAAAGATTTTAAAAACGTAGCTGCTGTTGGGAAAAGGCGCTTAATGCTGACTATAAGCAGGATGAAAGACAAACTTAACAAAGGTATCGGTTCCACGAGGTATCACCTTTATCTGCTTTCAGTTCATTTTAACCAGATGCTTGTACGTGAGGAAAACTGGTATTTCTGCAGGACCCGGTAGCCGGTTTAAGCCACTCATTTTAGCTCCTGTGATGTCAGCTGGTGTTGTCATTATCATAAATTAAAGTTTAAAACTAATGGCATCACCAGGCTGTAAAACTTTACGTTGAGGATTTGAAGAATCAAGTCAATCTTGAGGATACACTGATGAGTCAGTGACACAGTTTTCTAATCTCCAGCACGGAGTGAAAGCCATTGCATCAGAAGAGCTGGCTGCTCGGCAGTATTACTGTTTACTGTACTGCTCTCTAAGTCAAGTCAAAAAGATTTTTATTTGGAAATGGAAATCTACCGAGTGCAGTGTTTTGCTGCACGGAGCCAGAAAAGTGTATCCAGAATAGGGCTTCATGAGCTGAAATCAGTGAAATAATATTTGGCCTGCATTAAAAGGACCAATCCAAGTTAAACAGGCTATATCGAGGATGTTCATTTGTCCTTTCCTTGTTGCTGTTTACCCAGGCCGCCACAAATAACTGTCAGCTCAGGGGAGAGTGGGGTGAATTGTGCCAGTTTTTAGTTAACGTGACTTTAAAGCGAGGCCGTGACAGTAATGCTTTCAAATAAAATATGTACATATATTTTAGGATGTGGTGCATCCTTGGGCACAATCACTTTGAATCGGAAATATTGTATTTAAGAAATACAGCTTTCTGGAAAAAAAAAGTGGCACAGCATGCCCCTGGTGTGGGGTAAGTTGTGCCTTTGGAAAGAATACCTTGTGGTAAATTGTGCAACTGATTATAAAAGATTCTTTGTGCATACTCAAAAGCCAGTTCAAGGCATTTCATGGGACTTAGACCATAAAACATTGCTTCTAGTGCCTTTATATATTCTGCCAGTTCTTTCTCCTATGCTCATCAAAGACTTGATTGGCAAGTCCAGTTCTTCTCTTCTCACTGTATTGTTTTAATGTCATCCTGCATATGTTCATCCTCCTTGCCACCCGACGAATGGACTCCCCCTTCTCCATGTCCTCTAAAGGAGTGGAAACCCTGCCTGTCCTCCTCATTATAACTCCTTGGCATGATAGTCTAGTATTAATTGTTGGTCTGAAATTAAGATTGTAGTATAGTTTTAGTGGTAAACTGTAGAAATAAAAGCTACAATTACAATAAAATAATATATTTAAAATATTCATAATTGGGGGTGAGTTGTGCCACTGACACAGCTTGACACAGCTTAACCCAGGCCCCTTGGCACAAATCACTCCAACCCTACTATTTTGGAAAAAATGCATCATCCAGCAGTTTTGAACTAACATCATGCTAGCTGTGTGGACACAGTGTAGCTTGTCAAAGCATTAAAACATTTGTGCAATGTTTTCAAACTTGTCTATAACTGCTCAGACAAATCAACCGAAAAACCTTGAGCCTAGAAATTTTACTTTGAAAACCGAAAAACTGTTGTTTTCTTAACTTAAATGTGCTTAATTCTCATGCAGTGTCGTTCCCTTCTTTGCAGGATAAGTGAAATGGCTGACTGTTCAAAAATGTGTGGTCACATGACCAATTTCTTCTATGGTTCCCTAGAAACAGGGGGTGGCACAACTTCCCCACTGGCACAAATCACCCCACTTTCCCCTATTTAAAATTCACGTGGTGTTCGCAGCTGCCGCAATAGGCTACTGTTGTGAGACTACACACAACAGACACTAACATATATGAGATCTTAATGACTCGGATGTCTGGGTGTGTGTGTCCACGTCATTGCTCCATATTAAAATGGTCCCAGAGTGTGCGCAGGCCTGACAGCAGTGAATTTAGGAAGTGAGAGATTGACCTGTGGCTGCAAAAGCAATGCATTTGCAGTGCCAGCTGCATCGTTATTTATCACATTACGTTAAGAAGACTAACTGTTCCTAGAATATTTGCATGCATGCAATCTTTTGCAAATGCATTACAGATTTTTCTTAATTTTTTTTTATTTTTGCAGACCTGTGCCCCACCCTGCTACTCATCCAGCTTACACCATGTCTACTGTCTTGATCTTATTTACAAGTGTCCCTTGCCTTTTCCCTCTCCTGCCTATCCTTTCTCTTCCAGCTGTCTTTGTCAGCTGCCTCTTTGGCTTACTAACATCTGCCCTTTTCCTCGATCTCTCATTAGTGTCACGCAATGTTCTCTGTGCTGTCACTGCAATGTTACCCCTCTCCTTAAATCGTTGTGATATCATTCTTTCTCTCACAACCCTGTGCTTGTGTGTCCAATTTCCCCGTCTCACCCACATGCTTTCCCCATCTCTGTCACCAGCCCTTTTACTTCTGCTCCCCCATTATCTCTCAGCCAAATACCAGGCTGGCATGCTATGTGATGGGAAAAGTACTGCCTTTACAGAAGCATAACACTAGCCGTACAAGACCCTTAATTTCCTTGGGTTTTAAGCTTTTCTGTCGTGCTGTTTTACGTTCTCGTACACCCTGCTGCCACAGAGTGCAGAGGGAAATCCTTTGAAAGTTGCTTTGCCTGGCCTTGATGAAGATGGATAAATGGCATATCTGAAGGAGGCAAACCGCAGCAGTCAGTGCTTAATAGCACAAGCTTCGTCTGTGCTTTGCATCAGTCTCCCCAAATGGCTCATTACTGAGGTTGTCTGACACTCATTTGTTAACTAGTGTGCACTGAGGGTTTTAGCTGCATCTCATGTACACACCACCAGTGCCACTACTCCCAACCCCCCCAGTCATGTGATACTTTGAGGTACTTAGAGATCGATTTCATTTTTAATCTTGGTAAGTGGATCTTGCTCAGTCCCTGACCATTTTGGAGAAATTAAGCAGCCTGGTGAATTCTTCTTTCTCTTCAAACAAGGCAGATCATCACATTGTCTGTTTAGTTGTTTTGGGGGCATTAGCATTTACCTCAGCATAAGGATTGGGTGGCCAGCGCTAACGTTACACTGACTTAAGGAGTTTTTCCTGAAGAGGATTAGTAACAGGATAGGAGTAAGCCCTTATCAGCTATTAATGAAGTGTGTTAAGGTGGGTTGACCTGCAATTTTCAAAGACTTGCCTACAAAATATAAAAGTTTTATCATTTACAGGACACAAAGACAAGCTCTTATCTCTGTGTTACTTGCACTTCCCAGTAAAACTAGAACATGTTAAATAAAAAATCTGGAAATGTGACAAAAGACGTTAAAGAAAAAAAGTTAAAATGTAGGTGGAGTTATGTTTTGTTTAGAACATTTTTTTCCCTCTTAGTGTCACACTACTATGTTAATGCCCGTCTATGTGTACTGAAATAGCCCTGCACTGCAGGGATGTCAATTATAAAAGAGGCACAGTGACAGCAAAGTATTTTCTTAGCTTGTTTATTGTGCTGGGATGAAGGGAATCTTTGATCCTTTGAGTTTCTTGGAAACACCAGTTGATGCCAGTTGGCAACACGCTGAAATGAGCGTACAGTATTCCCGCTGCCTCCACAGTGCAATTAGATAAGCTCCTGTTGCTCCCTTAAATAACATCACCGCTTCTGAAGAACATTTACAATCATCAGTGTTTTACAAAAGAAACGTTTTTCACTGTACAAGGTGCTCTTCATTTCTTGCTTTCAGAAGGTAAACTTCCCACAGCCTGTGTCACTTTCTGTTGTTTTTTTATGCAACAGGTTCAACAGTTACTGGGGAGGTTGACGTGGACTTCAGCCCTCAGCTGAGGTGGTCCTCCCTGGAGCATGCCCACCGTATCCCACAATGTCCCTTCTTGCAGACTGGCTGCTACGCCACTCGGTGGTCATGTGTTTGCTGCTGCATAGTTTGGTGCTAATGACCTTCTGCTTTCATCATGCTGCCACAAGTTGCTCCAAGAACTGCTACTGCACCGAGAGCGAGAGTGGCGGCAAGACGGTGCGCTGCAGCAACCTGCAGCTCACAGAGATCCCGCAGGATATCCCCAATGACACACGACGTGTCTACCTGGATTTTAACCTCCTCACCACAGTTCCAACAAATGCTTTTGCCGGTTTAACCCAACTGGTTGAATTAGACCTTTCACACAATGAACTAAGTGAGTTAGAACCAGGTGCGTTCAGAGGCCTCGGCTCCACGCTACAGTTCCTGGACCTTTCTTCTAACAAGTTAGGAAACTTGACCCCTGATGCCTTTGAGGGGCTGCGAGCTCGCGCCAACCTAACAAACAATCCGTGGCACTGTAATTGCAATTTGCAGATGGCCATGCCTCGTGTGGACCTGGAGCCTGCATCACTGACAGGCGTTGTGTGCCACACTTCAGAGCCTGAGAAAATAGGAGTTGAAGGACTTGCCTTCCTGTTGGCACCGGACATAGACCTCTGTGTGGAGATGAAGAGGACTACAGATGTGGCCATGCTGGTTGTTATGTTTGGCTGGTTCACCATGGTCATCTCCTACCTTGTCTACTATGTCAGGGCTAATCAGGAGGACGCACGTCGACATCTGGAGTATCTCAAGTCACTGCCCAGCAGACAGGGCAAGTCAGAGGAATCTTCCACCATTAGTACTGTGGTGTAGGACTGATGATGGAGCTTTGCGTGGGAACTGAAATGGTATCCCACAACAAATAGGACTGAGGTACTGCCCAGCTGTTGTCACGGAGCCAAGTTGGGCAATAAAACATGTGCCTGCACAAGAAAACCAGGCAACCTAGCCCAGATGAATAATTCATGTTTCAGCAGCCCATTAGGAGTTTTCGTTGGGTGAGTTGATGGTTTAGTCTGCGCGCTAAAGAAGTAAAAGCTGTGGCATCTTTTTTCTTGAACTCCAAACATGGGGATACAAATAGAATTTATCCAGTGGTGCATGCACATTGATGTACCTCTCTCACAAACAGACAAGTGAGGAGGAAGCATCAAACAGCAATGTAAACTGTAGGACAAGGCAACACTACAGTATGGAACTCTGTACATCTGTTTCCCATTAAAGTCCTTACAGTATTCACCACTATAATATAAGTGAAGTGTTGTTTTGGGGGGTTTCTTATATTGAACTGAGCTGAAAATATATACAGCATTTGGAAAAGTCACTCTTTTGCAGATGCATCACTTCTCATGTCTCCCTGCAGATGTATGCACAATGAAGCAATACTCAGTTATTCTGTGATGAGTTTGATAGCAGCTACAGTACCAGAGCACCATATCGATGAGAACAGTCGACGTCCACCTGGCTCTACATGTAGGGAGTACTTCACAGAAAACTTCTGCTACCTTATGCCTTAAACAACATGTGCATTCAACACGTGTGTGTGTGTGTGTGTGTGTGTGTGTGTGTGTGTGTGTGTGTGTGTGTGTGTGTGTGGGAATGTCCTCTGGCTATAACTGCATATAAAAAGACGTGCCTTTTTCTGGTTGTTAAAGATTTAAGAGGATAGATTTGAGAGATTTGGTGGTTTATCTACTTCTTAACAAGCAACCTTTGCAAAGTCATGACAATTATAGCCTACATGATATCACAAACACATTGAAGCTCTGGAAAATGTGCTAATCATATATCATTCTCAGGAAAAAAAAGATTTCAGGAGGTAAGAATTTGCAATTATTTGTTATTTCATATCCAAGCTTCTTTTTTCTTAGCTGGTCGGAAAAGCCCAAACATACATTGCTTTTATCCTTTTACACAGAGGAATCCTTTATGATACCTGGTTATCTAGTGTCTGCTTTTGTACTGTTTTTCATATTCTCTCAAGCCTTTAAAAAGCTCCCATGGTGCCTGTGGGAACCATATTGTCTGATGCGGTCACTGGCATGGGTTTTCAAAATAACATTTATGAGGCCATGACCTGCTGGGTCCATTTAAAGAGCTGGCGGGGAAGTGAATCTCCGATTTCACCAGAGGATGGAAAATAGGAGGATGCATTTGTATCTCCTTTGATGAAATCATGTTTTTGTTTTTTGTTTTTCCTGGTATAGAAAGGTAAGAATAGCCCAGTGCAGTGCTGAATAATGAAATTTGATGTTGAAGATGAGGGGAATGGTTTGTCAACAAGGGCTTCCCTGTGTCGGACACACAAATTGCCTCTAGAGCAGAGCAAGACCAATGAATGATTTATGGTGGCCATAAAAACACTTGAGCAGAAAGACTGGGACTGCACCCTTCATCTTCTATGACCCAGTTCTTGAGGAGAAATTGAGGGAGAATGCCACAGGGGATCATCTGCCCCCATCTCTACAGCCCAGCTTACTCTTGCTTGGGTAAAGCACTTTCCAAATGTCCTTCGGCTGCTCATTGATGGTCCACAGAAGTTGCAGTAAACTCTGAGCCAGTTCCATCTCATTCTCAAACTCACTTTCCCAAAGGCAACCCTGTGCCTGTAAGGAATAGTCTGACAATTTAGGAAATACTCTTTCTTGATGGGGGATTGAGATCAAAAACTGGGGTATACTCCAAAAAAACAGCTTAAATAAATAAGTTTCACTTTTATATATCGATTGATTTATTAATTACCTGTACAAAAGCTAAAGTACCAGATTATTTCTTGGCTAAGATCTAGGGTTAAATGAACATGTGCTACTAAATGTATTTTTAGACAGTCATGCTGGGGCTATGCTATGCTATGCTAAGCTATGCTAAGCTAACGTCAGGGGCGAGGAAAAAATCGCTTCATACCCAAGTTATGAAGCGGTTCTTTAAGAAAAGCTTAGAAAAGATTGAAAGTTTCTGGGGGAAAAATACAAATTTAAAGGTGGTTGTTGGTGTTACATGCTTGAGTAACTTTTTCTGTTAGCAATATCTGATGAAGAGGCTTCGTGCTCCTGAGTTTCAGGAATTTGTTACAGAAAACAATCATCTCTTTGGATTTAATCTTAAAGAAACCCAGGTACAGCCTCCCACGATGAGCAGGAGCTTCAGCTGCACTGAAAAATAGATGGTGTACCTCCCTGTGACATTTCCTGCCACAGTCACTCACACACACACACACACACAAATAGTGATCTCTCCTACCCTCTTTCCTCCAATAACACACTCTCACGGTGGCTTTGAAACCAGCCACCGTAAAGGGAGCCTAACTGCAGGGGGAGATAAGCATTAAACTAGTAGCAGACATGTGTCTCAGTAGCTCTTCCAGCTAATATAAGTGAGTGTGTACATTCGTTCGTATCAGAGGCGCGGGTGCATGGCGGGTTTTGAGGGTGCCGGTAATGCAACACCTGTTCCCCATGCACACATAAATGTTGCTGAGGTTAATTTAAATTTCAGGCCAGCTCAGCTTGCCCCGCCTGCTACCTTGGACACGTTACACTGGTGTGAGCATTACAACTGCTAGGTAATGGGACACAAACTAGGGGATAAGGTGACTCATCCAATCCCACAGAGCACAGCGCTGTTTGGGATTGGGTTGCAGGTGAAAATGTTTCCAGGTTCTGAGATCACATAGTCCCCGAGTGAGGACCTGAGTGGGCACCTGTCAATTTGCTTTTTTAGCCAAAAAGGTAAGTGACACCTTCAAGGCTTTATCTGAGGAGACCGTCAAGGACATCCTCTGGGTAAGTGTCAATATTCTTTGAGGCTGATCTGAAGAGACTTTCAGGAGACATTGTTTCAAGGTCCCAGCTTTATTTTGTGTTACACAGCTCCCCCTGCGGTGGAAAGTGTGTAAGTACGAGGAAAATAAATGTCCATGTCTATACATTACAAATAGAATTTATTAGTCAAAGAAGATTGCATTTAAAAGACAATAACAAGGGCAAAAGTAGATAGCATACTCTAACTAAAAATTCATTTTATTTAGAGTATACTGGGAGCAAAATGACCTGCGGGACCCAAATTGGCTTGCACGAGTTCCCCCTGACCCATTTTCCTATACTGTCATTTTTTAACCTTATCAGTGACTGCTAGAGATCAGGTTATGTTTTTTTTTAAAGAAAATAATGTAGCTGAGCAGTGCTAACAAGGGCAAAAAAGAAAATATCTTTAAAAAATTACAAAGTTATATCTACAAAATTTCAGGACCTGGAGAAACCACCATTAACTACAACTTCTGGGTAGTACTGCATTAAAAACAGATGGTTCTGTGGTGGAAATCACTGCATGGGCTTGGCAGTGCTTCTGAGAAATACAACATCTGCCTTCTGATCAATTAGAATCTGAAATTCTTTTTAGAAATCGTGGAAACTCTTTGGGCTAAAGAGAAGAAATGTCTTTCAACCTGTCACAGATGTTGACAGATTAAAAGTCAACATCTGTGATGGCACTGGTGTCCATCAGTGGACGGTATAGGGGAACCATCCAAGCGTCTCTGTTAAGGCAGAGATATACAGGTTGTGCCATCTGCAGGCTGTGTTGTTCAGGGAAAGTAAAAACTACATTTTGCATGCATGTACGGGCATCTATACAGATATACAGATTCTAGTCTTAGAAGAATGCTCAAAATATTTTTTTGCTGGATTAATATTCAAAATGAGAATAAATTTGAAAATAAGAATGACAATTCTCAGTGGTAACCTGAATATGATTAAAAACAATTAACAACACTTTTTGTAATGATTTTAAAATCAGCCCAACTTTTATTTTCAAATGCAACAAAGTATAACGGCCAACATGCTGGGCACTGTTCTGCTGAACAACAAACAATTATATTGCCATCACTATTATAATCTTACAATGAAACAAAGTCTCAGATGTAATTATTCTGAAACTAAGTTTAGGCCTACCACAAGTTTGTTTTGTACTTATATTACTTATATAATCAAAATAAAATATTTGTTGTTCTGTCACAAATGCAGTCTTTAATTTAAACAACACATTTGTTTTTCATTCTAACACATGAGCTGGAATGTTGTAATATTTTAAGGATGGCTTCTTTCCAGTCCAGGCATTAGTGCCTGAATGACTATCATGGATCGAGGTGATCCAAATGTAGGTGCAGAAGAAAGTCTTTAACTTCCCTTAAGTACAGTGGCAGTGGATGTGGGTTGGAGATGCAATGAGCTTGAACCTGCAGGCGACCATCTTCACTGACCACACCATCTGTGACGGAGGACTCATCTCTCCTGGTGTCCTGCAAGCAAACGATCATATGTTTTAGAACACAAACTTAATTGCTTTCTTAAAACATTTCTTTTCTGCATTTGGTATAAAACAGACTCCAATTTAGACAATCTCAGGCTCCCTCCCCACCGGAGAGGTGACATTCAATGTCCCACTTGTCAGTCTGGATAGCCTTGACCACCACCCGACACACAATAATGTCATGAAAGCATCATTTTAAAAAGGGCTATGCTAACATGGCCAATAACTTTCATTCTAATGATCTGCAAAATGATTTGGGCACAAAACAAATTTTGCTGTTTGAAAACTTGCAGACTTCACTATATACAGTGTAGACCAGGGTTCAGCAACCCTAGGCACGAAGGGTTAACTGATGGCACGACCATAGCTGGACCGGCCATCGGGCATACCGGGCATTTGCTCGGTGGCCCGATGATTTTTTTCATTTTTTTTTGTAACGGTATAAACAATGAAAGGTGGTGGATTGGCCAGATGCTGGCCGGTGTGTAAAAATAACTCAGTTGTTTGGTGGTGGCTATGGCAGAGCTTCCACAGATTCAGTAAAATTAACAAGTGGTGGAGGCCAGCAGGTGGATGAGGGAAAGGGGAGGCAGGAGGAGCAGAGACCCAAGGCGGCTGCTGGTCCCAGTGTCAGGTGAACTGAACTTCAGGTAAGAAGTTATGACCTGCAGTCTCTCTGGGTCAGATATAAACCAAGTTTAGTTGGAGTTTATTTTCGTTGTGCTGACTTTTTACAGTCAGTTACAATAACTCGTACTGCGTACTAGCTAGCATGACAGAGTTTCTATACAGCTGGATCGGTGCTATGATGTTACTGATAGTGAACTTTATTTTATTCATAAGATTAGTTAGTAGAGTTGCCAACACTCCCGTAAAAAGACGAATCCTCCCGCATTCAGAGAAATTATTACGCGTTTCGTGTTGAGCTGAGAAGGGACGCAGTTTGTCTAGGATGGAAAAAGACACAAAGCTGGATTTATTCTGTGTCTTTGCTGCACAGCTGCTTCTTCTTCTCTCATTCTCTCCCCCTCCCTCTCCTGTTGCTACTTTAATCATGAAACTGATCAATGATCAGCTGATCGGCTTTTCTCTCTTGTTTGTTTATCAACCACTTTGCACCAGAAAGAAGAAACCGCCGGATGTCGCGCTAAACAACAGCAGCACGTTTAAGCTTGATCAGCTGTTGTTAGAATTTATTTAATATTAATTTCTACTATCAGCTGATGTTTGCTGGAGCCACAGCTGTAAAACCTGCTGGTCATGATATCGGTTTGTATATCAGGTGAGAGGGAAACATGAAGATGAAACCAGGAGATGTCCTTACTGAATCATCAGAGCTGAACAGGTGATGGAGAAACAGGTTTAACTTTTAGGTGACATGAATGAGTTGAAGGGAAGTTATGAACTGTTTCTGAGAGACAAATAACACCAGCATCCTTTTTCTACGTAGCTGACAGCTGGTAACTGTGCAGGGGCGGGTCTAGCAAAGTTTTGCCAGGGGGGCCATGTGGCATTAACAGGGAAAGGGGGGCACAAAGAAATACTTTCTTATTCTCATTTAAAATGTCTGGCTGTTATTAAATAATTATCTGAAGCTTACAACCAAAGTTTTTATCTGACATAAAATGTATAGAAATCATACATATACCAACAAGACTGTACATCACTGTCACAACAGCGTTTGTTTTCATTCAAAGGCTTTATGGCTTTAATACCTGGTGGGCTGGTTTCTAGTCAAAATGCCCGGGACGATTTTTTTTTGTCCCAGTCCAGCCCTGGGCACGACACGCAGTGAATTAATCTGAGAAGGTGCATCGAAAAATAAATGGCTGCGCCAGCCGTGCACGTCGCAAATCAGCTCGCATAGACACATTAGTTGTGCCTCTTCTTAATGAGAGTATCTTAGCCAACAACCCCAACTACCAGATTGAACTTGTAATTGGCTAAAAATAACTTGTAACTGGTGAGAGGGACATTGTTAGCTTTCCACATTCCAACACTTCAAAAGCTTCAGGAGCTTTCTGCTCAGCACAGCATCAGCACCATGGAAATACACGGATACATCCATAGACTCGAGACACAATGCATTTTTGGGACTTTCAGGTGTATGGACCAATGTTTTATTTTCTGAACAAACCAGAAATCTTTAATGAGCAGCTAGATTTGTCTGGCTGAGTTAATGCCAGTTAATGCGACATCGAAGCAGTTGGAATCCATAGAGGTGCGTGTTCATGGAGCTTGCATTTTCACCTGCTGGACATCACTACCTGACAAGTTTAACTGTCTTCAGAACATTGCAGAGGCCTTATTGACAGTATCTGGCTCTACATGTCTGTGTGAGCAGATTTTCTCTCACATGAAGAGTGTCCTCAGGTAGCCGTCTGAATGCTGGACACTCGGAGACCTGTGTCTCTAAGTGGGAGACCAGAGATCACATTAACATGCGTATCTCTGTATTAACAAGCATGCCATATTAGCTTAGTTTATTTTTCTTATCATTGTTGCGAGGAGACCATAAATAGCATTTGTATTTTCTGTTGTACAGTTCATTTGCTGTTATGGAGTTCTTGTTATGAATAAAAGATGTCTTTTTTTGTTTCAAAATAGCTGATAGCTATTCGCTGATAGCTGCCAACATCTGCAAACAAATATAATTCTATAAAGTGGTTCTATATATTGTGTAACTGTTCATATAGAGCGTTATTAAATTTATTGCTAATGCAATCGTATGGCACACTGACTTCTGAGGAAATTTTAAATGGCACTCGCCATCTGAAAGGTTGCCTACCCCTGCTGTATAGCGTCTTTCCACTCTGAGCACTCAAAGTGGTTTTTACAGCTTGCCTTATTCACCAATTCACACACGCCTTTTCTATGTAAGTGCTTTCTATCTAACATTCACACACATTCATACTCTGATGGATGCATCGGAGAGCAAGCAGTGGTTAGTTTCTTGACCAGGGATATTTAGCCTGCAGACTAGAACAGCCAGGGATCAAACCAGCAACCTTCTGATTTGCAGATGACCCCCTCTCCCACTACCAGAGCCTTGGATTATGATCTTTATTTCAACTTTAGCCTATATAAACTAGCTCATTAAAACCTTTTGTAGATTGGGCCAACCACAACCAAATGGAAAAAACTAGGTTTATCTGTGTTGATGACACAAACTTGGTCCTAGTGATGAAGTTCATACAGGTTTTGGTTACAATTGTCGAATATAAATTGTTGTTTATCATCCCGTTGGTTATCAGCTCGAACTGATTTAAAGAGGTGAAATCGGGTCCTTCAGGGAGAGTTGGGCTCTCTGAATGCTCTTGTTTGACATGTAAATGCAAATTAGATGTAACACATTTATTTCTCTTTTTTGCCCAACAAAACATAATGAAAAGCTAATGGTTCATTTGCAGGATGGAGATTAACAAATGACTTGTGGTCTATGCAATAACAGGAAGTCATAGACCAAATCCTCATAGTTCGTGTGTACAGACAGCTACACATTTTGTCATGACAAAGTCAGAATTACTCATGTTGATATAATCATCATCACCATGTCTGTGACGTGACTGACACTAAAACACTTCCCCAACATGATTTTTTTCCTCTTCAGACATCTTTTTTCTGAGGAACCTACCTCGTTAGTTTCAACGCATATCTACCCAGACGGGCTGAGATTCCACAAACCATCTTTCTCAATCCACATGAAATGAAAATCTTTAAAACTGGCTTTTGTAAGCAGTTACCGGTAACAACTGATTAAACACAACCGTCTTTATAGAAAATCAGTGCACAGGCCTTAGCTTTAGTGGAAAAACAAATACAGAAACAGATGAGGATTTTCAGCACAGTGGCGAATGATTCTGTTTTAAGGATCATTACATTCAGAAGAGCTTTCTGAACCCAGGAATAAGACTAAAATATTAAGAAAACCCCTTTCCTTTAATTCCTTTAACTATTTGTACATTTTATGGTAATCGTGCCCTTTAATCATTTTCTGGAGGGGTTTCAAGGCATTTAAGGTAGAACTATCTGTTTCATGTCTTCACATGCCAATTAAAATTCCATCTTAACCGCCACAGTATGTCCAGATTCATCCGTGGATCCAGCGTTTACATTAAGAGCTGAGCATTTGTCAACATAATTCAAAGTTCACCATACCACAAGGCTTTCAGGCACAACTGACATATTATACAAAGTGTAATCAACTCATGCATCAGGTATCTATCCTCTTCCACTACGCAGGGCACGACTGTTCAACCCTTCTCTGCTTAGCCCAGTGCAGGGCCAGCACATTGTTCCTCTGTTACAACCAAATCATGTTTCCAACAAGGTCGCTGCTGGGCCGTAGAGAGAGATTACAGCAGTGAATGAATGCCTCCTTTCACGGAGAGGAATGATTGGAGATCAGAGCAGTGTAGATTTCAGGGATCAGATTTGACAGCTTTATTTCACAACCCATCAAGCATGGCCACATATCAGAGCTACACCGACTGATCAAGTGCCTCATGTTCGAGCGGGAAGAGAACCGATCCTATCGACGGCTACAAAGGAGACACAGGACTGACCTGCGAGGTGATTACACTCTGATTATGATGTTTAGACATGTTTCCAAGTCACACCTGATAACCAAGGCAATGAAACTGACCAATAATTTTACGTTTTATTGTCTGATTGTGCAAACAACAGTCTGCAGTAAGGATACAGGAAGTATGACTTTAAACATGACTTAACATAAAATCTTGTGATAGAGCTGAAATGTACATGAGGGAACTATCTCACACATGCCTTGCTACATCAAATCTTAATGATTCATGAGTTGTAATAATGTTCCCGCCTTTTTTGTGGTCAGGTCTGCAGAACATGTAATAGACTAAAACCCAAGCCAGTAATGACTTGAAATGAATTCCTAATGCTGTAATCATGATTAATTCAGAAGAACTTCATCATCATGCCATGATGACTTCAGAGGAAGTGGTGACCAGATCCACCTTTAGCACTCTTAAATAAAGGATAAACAACATGTATTTACGGAACAGGTTGGCAATAAAACAAACAAACAAACAAAAAACCCTAAAATAATACATGATACAATTAAAACTCACATAAAAGCCTTCTACCACCTGAGGAACATTTCCAGACACCCATCAGACTATGCAGATGAAACCCTCAGTCCTTTCTTCATCACTTTCTGGCTCGACTCCTGCACTGGTGTGTTGTTAGGTCTGCTTAATAAAGCCCCAGAGAGACTGTAGTGTGTTCAGAACTCAGCTGACAGACTTCTTACCCTCTCTCAGTCCTGGTAACTTCTGCAACCCACCCATGTACACCTCCACTGGCTCCCAGTCAACTCCAGTGTCTCCTATAAAATCCTTCTCTTCACCTGCAACTCCCAGATGCTACATGACCCCCAGCACTTACTGGACCTTCTCCTCCTCCACACCCCATCATGTAAATATCACTACTTAGGGACATGTACAGTTGAAATAGCTTGTAAAATAAATAAATAAATAATAAAAAAGAAGAAAAAACGATGAGATATATATGATTATTATAATTAGATAGATCACACACTGGAATTAAGTGCATTAAATTCCATAACTGTAGCCTTTAATGTGGAGAACGTATTGAATCGTGATATTTTCTTTTAATATATTACCGATGCATGGCAAGTGTTCAATACATATACTAAGACGAGCCCACCAGGGGGGACTGTTGTATCTGTTGTAAGCCTTTTCGCTTCTTCTCTGCAGACGAGGCAAAATCCGGTGATGTCACTAACGCCAAATCAGTGGGCAGCTGTGTGAATGACAAGAGGAAAAACTTTGATCATCCTAAATACCGCAACAGCAACCACAGTAAATAAATAAATAAAAATCTAAAAACAACGTTTACAGTGTGGGGGTGCAGCTACGTGTGACTTCATCTCTTGACAGATTAGGCAGCTACTTTTCGGCTGCTCCCTTATTGACAGGGGAGCTGTTTGATCCTGGGATGAGATGTCACATGTTTCAGTCTATTAATAGATTTTTTTTTTAAAGGTACGTCATCAGATGACTCAATGGACTAACAGGCAAAATGACGACTGACAACATTAGAAAACTAAAGAACACTTTCAGCCCAAAAATCCAGTGTTTCAAAAGGCAATAATTCACTGACTTCTTTTTCATTTCCGTTTCCTTCTTTCTGTCCTTTATATTTTACTATATGACAGTTTTGCACAATCTGTAGGACGACAGTAATTAAGGAAATTTCACTTCCTAAAACGTAATTCTGGAATTGTATGACTTAACTGTCAAATTTCTTTCTTCTTTCTTTCTTTAAAAAAAATATTTTGTTACAATAAATAAGTAAATGAATAAATAAATAAATAAAAATCAGGTCCATCCATTTAACAAATTTCATTACGACTTTTTGAATTTACTTTTTAATTATTACTGTTATTAATATTATTTATTTATTTAGATTTATTTCATATTGTGTCCGTTTTTCAATTTAGTTATTTTATATTTGAATGTGACTCAAACATTTTTCATATTTTTTAAAACAAGTGTTTTATTTATTTATTTTTTGTTTTATTTTGTTCCTAAATGTATTATTATTATTATTGTTAATAATATTAATAATAGTAATAATAATACTTATTATTATTATTATTGTTATTATTATTGTTATTATTGTTATTGCTAAAATGCTAAAAATGCTTAAAAAAAACAAAAAAACATTTTTTTTTACTGTGAACTTGATTAAATTACTACTCACTTATTGGGACCAACAATTTGTATTTATTTATTTATTTTTTTTAAAGTGCAAACGTTTACATTTTTAATGGAAACACCATCGGATGAGTAATTGGGGGAATTTCCTCCAAACGGTCCAGCTTTACATATATAAGCGTACCATAAATCATTGATGGTGTTCACTAGAGGTCAATACTTTAAGGCATTTCCTAGCAGAGGCCATGCACATTCTGACTGGTGAGTAGTGAGGCAATCCTTACAGAATACTGATTTCTCCTCTCTGCTGATCGTCCCCAGAGAGCGAAAACACTCTGTAGAGTCTGTAGAGGAAGCTACAAGAAAAATTCAAAGGATCAGCCTTTGGACAAGCAGTCATCTCTGACTGATAGAAAGGCAGGTTTGTTTTAGACGCACCAGATGTTTTGATTCATTAATAGGGCTTTTATTCTGTGTTAACATCTGGTGCTTTTTAAAACATCTGCTCGGGCTTTCTTTTCCACCATGCTGATCTACTGCAGTTACTTTTGGCTCAAGCTTCACATTACACGGGCTGTTCTCAACTGCTGCACATATTTAGCCCCAAGGGGGGACATGCCCAAATCTGCAGCAGAGAGGACCGGTTGAGAGGAGGCTTTGTTCTGCCTTTTGTTCTCTGCCTCCACACAGCATACTGGATGAATATCGGGGTTGTTTCTATGTTACGCCGCTGATGCCTTGTTTGTTTGTTTTTTAATTTTTGTTTTGTTTGCTTCTCCTTTTTGCAGTTTTCGCTATTTCTTGCTACATGGCCACGTTCGCCCTCAGCGCACCTCTGCCGGAAAGAAGCGCACTTGTTGAAGGTCCGGAATTTCAAAAGATTGTACAGAACTGCAAGCAGTTGACAGAGAAGATCCTTCTCTCGATCCCCGAAACACACAAATCCTGCATTAAGACGGAGGTGAGACACACTAATGCAGTATTTCTTTAAAGCTTCTGCGTCATGACTTGTGTTTGATAATGTGCTGTCAGCGTAAGGAGCCTGCGCGGTCGAGCCTGCAGTCAGCGGCGTTTGTATCTGAAATGCGTTTATGTAGCTGTAATGACTGATATGAACAGTCTCTGGAAAAGAAACAGCACATGTCTGTCAATGTTTTTTTGTTTTTAGATGACAGGCAACTGAGTTATCAACATCTGGCATGTTTTTCGTTGTTTTTACACAGCTGGATTTTACTTGAGTATTTCTGAAACCACAAATAAAAGTCTCTTAATGACTCAGCATCTTGTAAGAACACAGGACAAATATTTCTGGTCTAGTTTTTAGGATGTGACATTTTAGTGCATTAATTTAACGATCTGCTGTTGCCTTCACTGCCCCCCACCCTCCAACTGGTGTTTGCTTTGGAATTCCTCGCTGCTATACATCCTTAACCATTTGATGTTATTTCTTTTATCGTAGACTCTGCAGCTGAACTCCACAGATAATGCGCAGTTTGAGATCATGAGGTCCAGGCTTGGCATCCCCTCTGCTCCTCATATCAAAGCCCTGTCAGAAAACGTCACTTTGGTAAGCATTCTTTGAGAGTGAACTGTCATCATGCTTTGAGAGTCTAAAAGCAGACACGATGACCAGTTTGTTTTTCTCTCTCTCTTCCATAAGGAGGACGGTTTGAGACAGCTCTATGAGGGTCTGCAGACGTACCGGGCCTTGCTGAGCTCCCTCAAAAACTACCCCAGGCTGGCAAACAAAGATAGAGTCACCGAGCTAATGGCTGATGTACGAGACCTCGCCATTCAGATCAAAGAGGTAGAATTTTTGCAGCCAGTCTGACAAATTGTTTTTGCATGTTGCATCTTCTTAATGCTTAAAATCATTTTCTTTGTTTTGCTTTTTTAGATGTTAAAAATTGTCCATCCACAAGGTTCACCACACCCCACCAAACCCTCCGCGCCCTTAAATCTACCAGCAGATTATGAATTTCAGGTGGCAGCACACCTGACTCTGGTGGACCTCCAGTCTTACATTCAGGACCTGGTCCGCTTCCTCAGGACTCTGGACCGCAGCACAGAGGTGGAGACAGAGTCCTGACCAAAAAGTGTCACACTTTGCTTTTGGCTCATGTCCAAAATGTACGTTATGGTATTTATTGATCTGTGAAAGCATTATTTATTTTTGTATTTGCATTTCATATTTATATATTTATTAACAGAACTGGACTGGACTATTTATTTTCACAGGTTAAAACTAAGGAAATGTTAACACAATTGACTAATGCTCTGTAAAGCAGTACATTAAGGTATTTGACAGTTGATTTAAGGTGTTGGTGGCACGTTAATCCATACCAACAGCAGAACATGAGTAAAATTGTATATTTTTGTATTATTTTTATTTAAATTATAATAATAATGTCTGTATTTTCTTATTTTTTAATAAAAAAAAACATTTTCTGAAAAACATTTGTACCTCTTTGTGAAAAAACATGCATAATTATACAAAACAATAAAATGAAACCTGAACTTCCAGTGAAGTTACTACTCTAATAGAGAAGTGCAACAAAGGGTGAAATAAGGACTTTGCTGTCATTATTTCCGCTACTGAACCAGACGGATGTCCTTTAAGAAGTGTTGCAAGCGGTGTATGACTGTGACAAGAGATGACCCACAGTGCCTTGTGTATGGTGTCATGTGTTGGGCTGGCTAGCATGTGATCATTCTGACTCAAGGGACAACAACGACAGCGGCCACACATCATGTTACTGAAACTCAAAAAACACAGAGGTGCCATTTCACCATGATGTGTCACAAAAACTCACAAAACAAATGCAACCAATAAACACAGGCAAGCAAAAAAGATTTGTCTGATTTCTTTATTTATTCCAAAATTATTTACAAGCGTGAAAAAAAATATATAAAAGAATATCAAAACAATGTGAGTCCAGAGCTCTTGCAAACTGTTTTCAGCCCTCCGCTGGGCTTTTGTTGCCCACCAACAGAAGATAAATCCGTCGATGCCTCGATTTATTTCGGAGGTAAATTTAAACCCGAGCCTCACAGAGCAGAGATGGCTTTGGCAGCTACACGTCTCCCCAGCGGCAGAGTCAGGTCAGTGATTGCAAGCACAACTTTAGGTTTGGCCAGAGCGGGCAGCTTCACCAACTCGTAAACCTAAATGTGCAGAAGAAAAAAGAAAAGTAACTGTTATTCTGAGAGGCGGTATTTCCCAAGAAACAGTAAGAATTTTATTGTGTTGCTCAAGGCTAATTGTCATTCTTTTTTGAGTGGGTGTGTTCCTGACCCTTGATCTGGTTTTCATGGGACACTTATTGTAAAATGTAACTAGAACAAAAGAAAAGAATTAAGAAATACTTTTTCTCAGAACTAGAAAAAGATGTTCCACTAAATCAGCTAAGTTGCCTCTGTCTTGCCTGTCAGTGCGCCCCAGGATGGCTGTGGCTACAATGTAGCTTGCCATCACCAGTGTGTGAATGGGTGGATGACTGAATGTGTAAAGTGCTTTGGGGTCCTTAGGGACTAGTAAAGCGCTATACAAATACAGGCCATTTACCATTTTTTGTCCATTACTATTTTTTTCTCCTTTCTGTTATCAATTCTGGTTTGTTCTTGGCATTTTATTCCATTTCAAACTCTGCACATGTTTTGAAAATGTGGCAACCCTAACATTTCGAAGCTTGTAGGAGTGATTAATATCTCTTGCAAATGCAAGAAGCATCTGTGCTATGACCTTCAGACTCCCTCTTGATCTTATCAGAACACTCAGTCTTTAAAGGCAGTAGAACACTTGTAAGCAGGATTCCTGAACCCTTCCCGATAATATCTAAAGAAGCAGTCATCCTTCTCCCTCCTTTATCTCCACCTGTCTGGCCTCTCCCCTCACAGCTCATAACTCACCATTGTAAAAGGCATGAACTGCAGGATGCTCCCACGGCTTCCCTGCTCCAGACACTCAACACACTCCTCCATGAAGCTCTGCACAAACTGGGTGTGAGGTCCAGCCATCTTTGAGCCAAGGATGGAGGAAATGAGGAGAAAAAGGTTGGCTAAAAGAAAGAGAACAGATGGTAAGTACTATCCTGCTGAATTATTTTATATCCCAAATCAAATCATCCCCAATATCAACACCACTGACAAGATGAGTAGTAGCTGCAGGGCACTGTTGGGCACTGACATTGTCGTGTTTATCGTTTGGCCCGTGAAAGTTTGGATGATAACCCTTTTTTGTGCCTTTTTAATAACACCACAGTGGATTTTCAGCCAAATAATCTGAAATACTTGACTGGAAAGAAGACTTTCACTTTGAATTTAAAGAGCTTAACACAAGTAGTGCATTAAACATTTAGGAATGACATCCATTTTAATATATGGTGCCCCATTTTCAGGTGCTCAAAAGTAATTGGACAAACTAACATAAAGTTAACTATACTGATTGCCGCAAGCGCCTTCAATTGCCGCTTATTAGTGGGTCTCTCTGCAGTGCTCACTTGGGTTGACTGACTTGGCCGCTGAAGAATATCCCGCTTCTTTGCCTCGAGAAACTCTTGGGCTGTTTTTTTTCAGCATGCTTTGGGTCATTATCCATTTGCATCGTGAAATGCTGACTAATCAGTTTTGCAGACTTTGGCTGATTCTGAGAGACAGCACAGCCCCATGCATTTAACACTTCATCCTGCTACTTCCATCAGCAGTCACACCATCAACAAATTTTCCATTGACGAAGGTGTCTCTTGATGGTAGACCTTTAAATGCTACGCCTACATCCTCAATGTGTTTTTGATGTGGTTATATGCTTAAAGGAAATAATTCTGTGATCACGCACTTTTGTTTTCTTCTGTGGTCTTTAACACTGTTTGGTTTTGCTGAGTTGACCACTTCATGCTTTTTTTTTTTTTTTCCACCATCTCTCTAAGTTTTATTTTGATTTCCGTTAGTCTAATGAAAGTCTTCTCTGCTTGCATCTCTTTGGACTTCATTGTGAAAGCTCCAGTGATAAGACAAATACAAGTTCAACGCATGGAATCAACTACAGATATTATAAACTGTTAGTGTGTCATGATATAAAGAGGAAACAGGCCTCACCTAGTCATGAATCTGCTTTTCAGTAAATATCCAATTATTTCCAAGCCTCAGAAAATGGGCATTATGAATAAAAATGGTTGCAACTCCTAAGCAGTTGATGTAATACTTTTGTTAAACTTAAATGAAAGCTTAAAGCTTTTGCACTTTAATTACAACGTTTTGGTCTAAAATCTATTGTGTTGTTTTGCAGAGGCAAAAAAAAGGTTCTTTCTAATATATATATATATTTTTAAATCATGCAAATTTTAAAAAGTCACATTCATATAACATATAGCATTCTTGCTAACTTTAAACATGCAAAATATAATTCTCAGTAATGTCAGACATTTCTTTTAGCGTGACTTTGATTGAAAAAAAACAAACAAACATCACACTAAAATTCACTTTACATGAAAATAATGAGTGTCTTAGCTCTGTGTTTGGCCTTGCAAACATATTCAAGGGCTGGATGAGGTCCCATTGGGCCTTCAGAATTGGAGATCTTGTGGCTTTAATCACAGCAACATACCAGCCTCTCCAGTTTCACATCAAATCGTTTCCCTGATTAGTTAATTCAGGATTTTTCTTGAATTTGTTCATCGTAATTTAGACATTTCTATGAAAGAAATGGGGATGAGAGAAAAGAGATGCTGGCAAGATTCTCACCCAGGACTCGGTTGAGGGGGTCCCTCATGTTGACAGTGTGGAGCTGTGAGGCAGATAGAGAGCTGCTCATAGACCGGTCTCCTGCAGGAAGACAAGGAAGATGTGATGGATGAGTTGACAAGTTTCATTTTCGTTCTACTAATTTAGTCATTCGAGGAAATTTTATGCTCCCCCCCAAAAAACAAACAAAAAAAAAACATTTAAAAATCTAGAGGATATGAAAAAGGAAGTTATGGATCCGTTGACGGTTGGTTTCCACTGCAATCTTACATCATAATCATAATTCCTGGAATAAGACATTTCAATGATACTAAAAATGAAAAGATGATTTTTTTTTTAACAAAATAAATTAATTCTGATTTTTTTTCTTAACATGGGAAATAAATGTTTCTTTCTCCTTGCGCTAAAAGATGTATTTTATTCATAATAAAATTTTAAAAAGTCTATAAAGTGAGGCATCCGGCATTGATGAACGGTTTCTAAATGATTGACTTTATGTAGCAAGAAAACCAGTGTCACTTTCAGTCTTAACATCAAAGCATTTTTTTCCCTAAGTCATGCAACACTGAAGTTTGACATCCTGTGTGGGGGTTTCTGTGTAAAACTAAACAAGGGAAAATTTCCATAGCAGTTAATATAAATGCTCATTACTTTAAGTCATGTGAATAGCAGGGTGAAAGGGGTATGCTAACTGCACAATCGCTCAAAGCAAGAAGCACTGGATGGCAGCGTTCAAGTTAGAACCTGCTGGCAGCCAATGCACTTGAAGGATAATTAATGAGGAGGAAGACCAGTTCACAAAGCATTTAAGTGCTTACTAGAAGTAACTTGCTGTTACAGTTCTGAAACTCTCTGGTATTACCACCATTATCATCCCCAGCTCAGACATCTGTAAACCACAGGCTTTATCATTTGACGGTGTATTCAAATCCAGGCACAAAGGGGCCTAACCTGGACTGGAAAGGGCTACAGGTTCATCCTCGTTGGAGCTGAGCAGCCGCATGAGTTTAGATGGTTGAGTGTCATCCAAGGGAAAGAGGCTGTTGTAGTCCTGCAGGGAATAATAAAGGAATCATGTCAGTATTTTTACACTCAAACACGTCCTCTTACAGAAAACACGTTCTCCTAATTTTACCAAGTTTTAAAATTTTTATTTTTAAAGAGCTTCTTTACCTCAATATCTTCTCTCTGCCTTTTGCGCTGGCGAGCTGAGAAAGAACCTTTGTGGTGAGAGGAGTAAGAGCTGAGTGCGCACCACACAGACAGCCTGAGGGGACATCCAGAGACAAAAGTCAAAACCGGAAGTCAAAAACGCCACAGCGACTGCTGCCCTTAGGGTATTAAGCTTCTCTTACTTGGCCAGTGCCTTTCCAGGTGGGTCTGCCAGGCTGCGCCAGTGGGCGGAGTCTGTGAGTAGATTGGGCAGTATGGTACCTAGCAGCGTGAGGGTGATCTGCTGGGTGTCCAAGCAGAAGATGCTGTAGAGTAACTCTACCACTCGATTGGCCCACTCCTGCCGTGTCTCCTTTAACAGTTCCTGTGTTAAGAAACAGTTTCATGTTTTCAAAAACTGGACATTGATTTGAATAAAATGAGATTAGTGACCATTAGTGCAACGGAATAATGTCAACAGTGTTTTATGCACAAATGTTTGCACAACCGACAACACGGACTCCTACGAACACTATTTAAGGTCAATGACGTGCAAAGAAACCGCTACAGGCTTGGGTAAAAAACAAGTACATAAATACATCACATATTCGTCAACATTTTATGAGGAAATTAATGCATGCAAAGCTTTTCTTTATCTAATGTAACCACATTGGTTTCACTAACGTCTTTGCTCTGGCTCGATGTTCTCACTTTTTCTGCTTAAATTTCAAAATTTAACTACGTTTCTGGCTAACGGTTGCTCAAGTAAAATTGTAACACATCAAGGAAGCCAATAAAGAAAATCTTCAAGTTAAAAAATAAATAAATAAAAATCATTCGCCTTTAAAGATCGATAGTGTTGCCGATGGTCACTGCATAAACCATCAGACCTTTTATCCGCGTACCTTGACCAGATTGTTAGTGAACCAGAAGACACCTCCCATGTTGAGAAGACTCTCGAACAGATGCAGAGCTCGGCTGTCCACCCAGCCTTTACGCAGCACTGCCTGGAACTGTTTGCTGAGGGCCGTATGGATGGGTTCTTTGGGTGGCAGCAGGTTGCGGTAGGGGATCGGCTCCTGGCCCTCCACTGGGGACCGCAGGGTGGCACCCGTCTGTTGGAAGACATCGGCGCACATGTGCTCCATGATGGAGCTCATTATGATCACGCTGGTGAGATTGTGGAAGAAAATGATGTTACTTTTAACTCGGGTGATGAGAGACGGAGAATCAAACTGAATCCAGAACAAGGAAATTTCTCAGAATTTGTAAAATATAAAGTCGGTGGGTGCTGGTGTGGATGTGCTCTTTATGCGTTTGTACCGTTCATTGTAAAACTGCAGAGTGTTCTCCCCATAAAGTGGCGTTACAAGCTGCCGGATCATAGTCTGGGGCTTCTCCCTCTCATCTCTTCCAAGCATCCGGACATGGGCTACCAACCATGCAACCGCACAGATGGCCATGCTGCACACTTTGCCCTTGATATTGTCAGTAATCTTCTACGCTTGCAATGGCAGCACCCAGGAAAGAGGAAGGATGTGATTAGCAGAATGAAGAGAAGGAAGGGTTAGAGACGGTCAAATTCTGACTAAAATGGGCATCCTCCCACTTTGCATTAGAAAACAAAGTTGAAAGGAATAGGGAAGAAGCGACAAGTTGGCTACACCTATTAGACGTCACTAATGATGCGCGTTTTCACAGCTTTTTTTTTACTCAAGTAGTCTCGACATATTCAGTGGAAAATGTCAAGTCATGACTCAACGAAATACAAGGGTGGGAAGGGTTGAAACCTGAAAATCATATGAGATACTTAGTCAAAGGAGCTTGCAAAGAAAAGCATCTGGACTTCTTTAAGACGCTTTTCTTTGCTAGCACCTTTGACTACGATCACCTGGATGACTGAGAACCTTCACAGACATGAGATACTTAGGAAACCACAAGAAATCTTTATTACCCACAGGAAGGAAAAATAGTGAAGCTAGACAAACCTGGACCGCCTCTACAGAAAGCACACCATTCTCCCATGCATTCAAGACTTCCAGTATGGCCGCTGGAATGCTAAGGCAGATCTCATGCCATTTCACCTGCCTGTCACAAGGTTAGGAAAAAAAACCCACATTCAGAGCATTGCTGGCCACGTTTAAGACATTTCTAAACACTAAATAAGTGCAAGTTAAAATCAGAAACATTTATGTCAAACAAAAATACAGTACAGTAAAAAACTGTGCTCTTTTACGTCTATCGTAATTGTTATTCAGGCATGTAAATGAAGTTCAGGGTGTTAAGCAACTTCATGACGGGGTTGAGTATGCCACCATCTAAAGAAAAGATCTAAAGTTAATTACCGCAGCAATGCCAGGCAACATCTGCACTGACTGTAAATGATTCATTTACAGATTTCACTCACACTAGTTTCATCTCTGATGAGTTGTTCAGCAGGGTCACTAGGCTCTCCACTTTCCCAGGCTCGGGTCTGAAGCAGGGGTTTTCTGGGTTCAGAGTCTTGCCCTCTTCAGGCATACATGTCTGCAGCCATGTTTCGAAGAAGGGCGTCTCTCCTGAAGGACTGGGGTCTGATAGGATCACCTGGACAAAAGTCAGCTGATCACAATCTGCTCAAAAAGACAGTATCTCTACTGTTTATTATTTTGAGGTGACCACCACATTTTTCTCCCTTTTTAACGCTAGCGAAGACCTTTATAGAATATTTTAATATGCAAAAAAGCCTTGTTGCTTAATACAGATGCAAAGTAAGTCTGTCCACAATTAACATAGTTAAGACTTGAATTTTCAACGACATAAAACTAATTTTTACATCGCAGGGCCACATACAGCCTACCAGAGAAATCCCCTTTCTGTCAGCATAAAGAAGTTTAACTACACATTTAACTCCTGAGATCTCTTAATAAAAGAAAAAGGAAAAATTCTCTTTTTAAAAAAAATATTTTGTCAAGATAAAGAAATGTTGCAGTTGTAAATTAAAGAAATTCTAAAATTAAATTAAATTTAAAACTCTTTGGGCTTAAATTGTAAGAGATGTGTAAAATGACATTGGAATTGTTGGCAGCTCTGTGTAATTATTGCCCTGTAAGTATAAAAGCTTTCGTTAATTCACAAAAACTGTTTTTTTAAACAGTGGATTCACTGTAAAATTATATATAAATAAAGTAATTTCTATAGTATGCAGTGAAAAAAACATTTCATACACATCTATTACCTAATTATAACAGTGCAGTATGAATGACGATGGGCAATGTCTTTATCAGTAGTAAAAGTTTTAAAACTTGTGAAAACAGAAAGTCTTCTGTTACATTTTCCAAAGCCGTCCAGCGAGCTGCAATAAAGCCATTCCTGGGCTGTTTTTGTGCACTTGAACTTTGTCAAACTGAACTAACCTCAGATCCATATGTCTGCACCACGTGGCAGAGCATGAGGAAGGAGATGTCGAAGAGCAGAGCCCGTACAGACGCAGACTTGGCTAACGGAAAGGAGGAGAACATCCACAGTGTTAGTATCCCACTGAAAGATCGTGTGAATGAAAGAAGAAATTCCCTATTCGGAACATGCCACTCTTGTATTTGAACTCACATCCTTCCCCGCTGATGTGCTTGGGAAACTCATTAAGCCTGGAACAAAACAGGGGGATGAAACATTACACAGTAACACACGAAAACTTCACGTTCAAGATGACGTTGCACATAATCTCCCAACACTTGAACATTGCCGGTCTTACAAAGTTCTTGTTACTAAAAGTTCAAAAGCGTAATTTACTCACTTAATGAACTTCCGGGCAAAGGATTTGAGTTTCCCAGTGGCTGCTGCTGCAGCCAGGAGCAGATCTAGGCTCTTCCCAGACAACATGTGGCCAAGAACACCGAGCAGACCCTCAGGAGACTTAGAGTGGTCTGCATCTACTGTCTAATGAACAAAGATGGAAAACTTATACTCGTATTTTTAAAAAACAAACAAACACTAAGCTGTTGTAATGTTGTGACCTTTAAAACACATTGATTCTGATATTTTCAGACATTAGGTCTCATTGGTTGTGGATCACTTTTACAATCATATACATGATTCTCTGAACCTTCTTTGGCACTTCTGTCAATGGCCAACACTACATCTGCATTTTGATATAATTTAATTAAAAACATGCACAATTCAAACATGGTTATGGGGTGCTACCTTGAGAATATTGGTAACAGTGGGCTCCGCCCTCAGGATGAGGCCTGGGTTAGGCTGGATGTTAGCATTTTCTGCAGTCTTTAGCCTGGGGGCGAACTCCCTGTCCTCGGTCCTGAATCAAATTTGCAGGGGGAGAAGGATAAAAAGGGACGGGGAAGAGGATGGGGATAGGATGGAGGTGTTGGGGGAAATGACATGAATATAGTGGATAAAATTCCATTCTCATTTCTCATCAATATAATTAAAATTTTTAAAAAGAAATATAGGTAATCTTTGTCCTAAAATATCCATAATCGCATGTTTTCTGATAGCAGAGAAACCCATACCGCTTTGATGTGAGGTTAACTGTATTTGAATCCGACAGCAGCCCGAGTTTATTACACTCTGTCAGGAGCATTCCAAGGCAATCACAGCTACGTAAAGAAGCAAAAGGGAAAAAAATTTAAAAAATTGGAACATCATTGAACTTGGTATATACAGGTAAACATAAACAGCTATACTATTAGAATACAAGATGGTAAATGGAAGATGGGTAATAATTCTAATAATAGCCGCTTTAACAATGTCACAGACGGCAGCACCTGAATATAAAAGATATTTAATTACTGCCATTTCAGTTCAACTCAATTATATAATGTCAAATCACAAAAACAGTCACCTCACGGTGCTTTATATTATAAGGTAAAGACCCCTGCAGTAATACAGAGAAACCCTAACAATCAGATGACCTCCTATGGGCAAGCACTTGGCGACACTGGGAAGGAAAAACTCCCATTTAACAGGAAGAAGCCTACGGCAGAACCAGGCTTAGTAGCTATAGCTGCTTGTGTTATCTATATAATCTTATTATGAGATCAGGGGCATCTCCAGTGACATTTACGAACACTTACTTGCATCTCTGATCTGCTTTGTCCAGGAGTGGCGTAAGCTTAAGTAAGTACTGAAATGCTATGTTCACATCCTCCATGAAATCCTGGGAAAAACGTTTGCAACGATTGAAAGTGACAAAGACAGTTTATGACATTACACACCCAGCGCTCAATATCTAGGTGTTAACTTCCAATACAAAGATCAGTCAGGCATTTACTTTACCTGTCCTCTGTCACTCTGAGGATATTTCTTTAGTCGGAGTAGAACTTGTGGGATCTGAGATTAAGAAATCACAAGTTAATTTCATCTGATTTCTGTGAAGGGTAGACAGTAATATTACTACCAAATCAGTTTCATGCAGACAGCTCAGAGGGGAGATTTAAAAATCACCGCACAAAATTTTGCACACTATTCCTTCTCTAAACTACAATAAAAATCCACAACAAACAGAGTCAAGGAAGCAGGCAATGATATAAACAAAAAGTAAAAGCAGCAAAAGGCAGACAAAAAGACAACAGAAGACCAAGTTTTCCTCGTTGAAGTGGATCTAACCTTAAGGAAAGTAAAAGCAGTCCATTTAAGCTCCTCTGTGCCCTCTGGTGACTCAATGAGGCCAGTGAAGCAAGCTTTCCATATCTCCAGGACAAAAAGGGGAGCAGGGATTCTCTGATGGGAATAGAAAGATTCCATTTGCATCACACAAAACCTCACCAGGAAAGGCTGCGTAATACTTTGGCCAAAAGCTGAACATTTTCTTTTTTGTGTGTAATGAAATTCCTTTGTCTTATAAAATCTGACAGTCTAAATTTTTACAGTTTTTTTTTCCACAGCTTAGTATTCACCTGCATTCTTTTGATCATCATTAACTGCTCCACCAGTGGCTGTATCTCTCCTGTCAAATTCATAGTGCCTTCCAGCATGATGAAGGCATGAACTGATGGAAAAGAGGCATAAACTGGAGGGTCACTCTGCTCAGACAGCATCAGGGGAATACTGAAGAAGAGAGTGAAGAAATCGGCACAAAGAAGTCAGATGGGACGCTTGAAACTATTGTCAAATTAAGATCATTTGCTCATTATTAACATGTCAGCCTCACCTTTTTACTAGTGACAAGCTCTCCTCTAATTTAGTATGCAGTTTTGAGTTAGTCACACTACTAAGACCATCTGTCAAATTAAGCACAGCTTGCTCTACATTGCTCCAGGAACCTGTGGAGGAAAAGCAGCAGCAGAAACAGTGTTTAGATGCCACGCTCGGCACAAAAACACACATTCAAGATTTGGCCAAAAATGACAGTTTTAGCTTAAGTGAAATTTTTGAATCACTATGGCTGACTGCCAATAATTTTGCCAATTGCCAGATTCCACACATATGCAGGTGTTTGCCTTAGAATTACTTAATATTAAAAGGTAAATAAACTGCCAATAAACTTTTGAGAGCATGTTAATAGAGCCTCGGGTAATTTATACACTATTGTACTGATACATCAGCAGATTACAGCCAGACTTCACTGAGCACAACCCTGTGTGTAAACAAATACCCACACACACTTCTATACCTTGGTCCTCCAATCTGGCAATGTGGACCAAAGCTCTGTTCTTGGTGCTGTTCATCAGACTCTGGAGCCTTTCCTGGCAGGCTCCAAGACTGGTCTCTGTGCTGGCTGATGGACCCAGTTCTCTGAGCTTCTCACAGTACCACGCGCAGCCCTGCAGCAGCCACACTACCACTGCCAGCAGAGCCCGACAAAGCCCGATGCATTCCTCTGTTTTTCCGTGACAGCTGGATCAATAAGAGACAAGAAGCAGTGACATTTTAAACAAGATACACACTCACTGGTCCCTTTATTAGGTACACCTTGCTAGTACAGGGCTGGATCTCATCGGCTTCATGGTTTGTCGTGTTGTTTGATGTGTTGTGCATTTAGAGATGCTCTTCTGCAAACCTTGGTTCTAAAAAACATTTCTGCATCCATCAGAATTTTAAAAGACGTGAATTAGATTCATGCAGATGCATTAGAAACACTTAACATACCTAAGGCGATGGCAGAACATGTCCATTATTTCTAACAGTGACTTGACACAGAGCTCCCGGGAAAAATCATCAAACTGTCACAGAAAAGACAAGTATTAAGATCATTCACATTTTCCTATAGTAAAAATAATTTTGCATTGAGTATTGTCATGCAGAAAACTACCTTGCTGATAGCCATAAGCACACTGGAATAAGACACCATCTATGGCAAGAGAGGAGACAAATAACAACATGCGAAACAACCAACAAGGTTAGATAATCTTCTCAGTTTCACACGTTTTCATTTGCTTTTTAAAAAAAATAAATAAATACAAGTGCTTTATCTCACCTGTGAACTTATGGCATATTTGAGATAAGACAAGATGAGTGGGTTAGGGGATGGTCCAATCATCGCCTGCTCCATCAAAGCCTCTGAATTATATACAAGGAACAGTTAGAGCAACTTTAGAAAACACAAGAACCGGTATACTTAAACAGACTACTACCAACCTGCAAGGTTGAGATAGTCCCATGTTACTCCCTTTGGGAAGTTTTTCTTGATGTTGATGGCCCACTGGTAGTCACTCCAACGATCTTTCCAAGCCTGCAGAATGGCTTGCTTCAAATTGACCATTTTCATCCTGGCGGGGGAAAAGATCAATAAAAATGGCCACCATTCAGTCACTGTTCGTTTTTTCGCTGTAACACTCAAGCTTATTTTACACTATTTCCTAGCTACGTTAGCTCATGCTATTTGCTAATGAAATAGTTAAAAGAAAACTTCTCCTGTCGGATACAGAAAACAAACAGTTTTCACAACAAATTAACACCAAAACGAGTCTTAAAGCGGTGCTAAATCTGATACCTACCTGACGCTTTGAGTTTTTAGAAGCTTACGCTAAAATATATTTGTTTATATAGGACCCCAGCTTCACGACGCAAGAAGCGACGTTTTTGTTTTGAAAGACGTCCCCGTTCATTGGTTAATCTCCTGACGTTTCAGTATTCTTCGCGCGGATTGGTTGAAGGGGAATACCGGCAGAGCTCCGCTCGACTAGCAGCAGATGACGCTGTTTACAAAGGTAAGAATCATGGCTCGGCCACTGTATTTATACCCCTTTCTATACATAAGGAAATGAAGGCAGCAAAAATGTTGTTGTGCCTTCCAGCTAAAGGTAAAACATGAAACCAAAGAACTGAATCATTTTCTAATATAAACAGCTATTTTAGCCTGACCCCTGTGATGTCTTGTTAGCCGTTTGCAGTGTCGTTTTGTTTGTTAGTGAAAATGAAGGAAAGTATAGTTCTTGCAGAGGCATGACTTAGTATTTTTTGTGTTATGCAACTTTTTGTTTCTACTCCTTTAAATTTTGGAGGCAAATACAGGACTTTATACACCACCTCATTTATTGGAGATTTTAGCTAGATTTAGTTTACTCAGCAGTATGAAGACCAAGTAAAACTAGCTACAACTACCATATTAAACTTGTTTACACAATATTGATTTGGTGATATTCTGAAATGAATCCTTATGGCTAATAAGTGCTTTTGCTTTAGGTATTTTTTAGAACAAATTTTTCTGATATACTTGCAGTTTTCCAGGCCAATGATGTATTTACTTATAAATTTCAGCAGCCCCATGTGTGTAGGTGTTATTATTATTGCTTTTTTATGACATAACAAACCTAAAATAAACCCAAACTTAACTTAGTAACAACTAGTGTTTGTTTCCACATTAACTGATTTTTTCTTGTACTTTTAGCTGTAAAATGATGACATAAGTTATACCTGATATAACTAAGTTTCATTTATTTTGTTTGATTATTTCATCCATGCATACAGTGAAATGCATTGTTGTCTTACATAACCACCTCATTCAGCTGTGTGATTCACTACCTCGGTGTACCTCTTTTGTGTGTGCCAGTCCAGTCCCTTTCAGCAGGATTTTGTTTATTATGTCAGAATGTTGAGGTGAAAAAAAAGAAGCAAAACAGGACATGTGTCTTTACAACAGTTCACACTCTTAGAAAGCCAGAAAGAAACAAGGGTGGAATAAACTATGAGCACATGTGGAAATGGCTCCTTTATTTAGATTTAAATAAATAAACAATCTGGTTACTCACAAAGCACATGCTCAAGAAGAAAATATATTCAGAACAATGCTGAAAGTGGCACTGGTATTTAAAAAAATTCTACTCAGGCAGGGGTTTCTCTATCTCCTTTTAACTTTTGAACTCAGTTGTATTTCATGCTAAAAGGGATACTGTTCTCTATATCAAAACCACCCAACTACTTCTGCTAGGGAATATCCTGTATTGAGTTTATGACTACAAAGACCCTTATTCTGCCTGACACTGGAGACGGTGTCCTGATAGAGCGAAGTCTGTGTCCTGGGACGGCCCTGTGCCAGCCAGCAAGAGATGATCCATGCGTCCTGGCGTTGTCTTGGTAGGTGAGGGTTGGAGAGATTATGAAGCTGTGAGGTGTGTGTGTGCAGCGGTGAATTTGGGCAGAGTGATCTTATCCCCTCTGCCTTCTACATAGTGGAGAGCTGCATTAGTGGAGGGTACTGAGAGATTTGAGTCTACCCCTGGGGAGACCAGAGAGACTGAAGTCACAGCTCTGTGTCTGTTCTCATGACTTCACTGCCGGGACAGACCCAGTTTTGCTGACTCTTATTTTTCTTCTATGTAACCTATTGAGTAATCCCATTATAATGGGACTCACTAGTGTTTAGTTTGTGGTGCTCAAAGTCTCCCAGGATTACCTGGATGTAGATACTTTCACTATGAAAGAACCCTGTATTGACAACTTATCTAATTTTGAAAATGGCACATAGTTTTTAAAGTATTATTTTCAGATGCTTATTATTTTTTAAAACTAAATTTTTTAAAATTCTCTCAACACCACCAATACCTTTCAGCTACATAATAATGAGATAAACATAAGCTACTATCTCCAAACACCAGCAATTAACAGTGAAACAATGTGGATTATGTGTTGCGTTGTGTTTTGTGTAATCAATTTATCAAATCCATTAGGGCCCATTGCTTAATAAACCATAATCATCCACCTGTACGGGATGCACAGAGAAGCAGAAGATAATGATCCCTATGAAAGAGCAGAACTAAATAAATGTGATATTTCATAGCATGTGTTTCTATTAGATCTTTATATCTGTTATACTTCTCTATTCTGTTTTTTTTAAACACAACATTACTGTCATTCATTCTCTCCTGGGGCCTCTGGGCACACCGAGATAATTACCAAGGGTTCAGAAGCAGGAAATGAGAGTGGCCCTCTCCTGTCCCCCCAGGTCGTCCAGTGATGTTGCTTCATGAATCAGGATAGACTAGAGGCAACTACTGTAACCAAGAGAAGCTAAGCACATGATGTGTCAGTACGTTTAATGTTGCATACAGCTTCTTTCTCTCAGGTTTGAACTCAAAATGAAAGTCTTTCTGGAGGGTGATGTAGAAACAGCAGCTTTAACATAGGTGAACAATAAAGTGAGAGACATGAACATCTGGTTAAAGCTGTTAAAGTCATGGCAACCGACTTTGGGAATAACATGTGTATGGGGAGGCTTTCTAAATATGATGACCCACTCTTGTAATACAAACAATGTACATAGGAAAAGCACAGTTGCAGTAAATAACATTATAACAAATTTATATGCACTAAACATTCACCTTCCACTTCATTAGTTACACCTTGTTAGTTGTGGGTTTGCCTTCAGAACTGCCTTAATTCTTCATGGCATAGATTTAACAAGGTGAACATTCCTCAGGGATTTTGGTCCATACTGACATGAGAGCTTCATGTTATGTTATACTGAGATCTGGTGACTGTGGAGTCCATTTGAGGACAGTGAACTCATTGTGATGCTCAAGAAAGCAGTTTGAGATTATCTGAGCTTTGTGACATGGCGTGCTATCCTGCTGGAAGCAAGCAGCCATCAGAAGATGGGTACACTGTGGTCATAAATGGACAAACAGGAACAACATTCTGGTGGTGTGTTAAATGATGCTCTGTTGGTAAAAGTAAAAGTATTCCTTACATCATTATATTACCTCCAGACTAAATCATTGACACAAGTCAGGAGGGCTTCACGCTTTCATGCTGTTTATGCCAAATTCTGAGTCTAGAATTTGAATGTTGCTGCAGAAACGGAAACTCCTTGCAACGTTTTTCCAATCCTCTATTGTCCAGTTTTTTTTAGCCTCAGTTAGCTGACAGGAGTAGCACCAGGTATCATTTTATGCTGCTGTAGCCCATCTGCTTCAAGATTCAGTTTGCTGTACAAGAGGTACTGTTCTGCATACCTTGGATTTAACAAGTGATTGTTTGAGTTGCTGTTGCCATCTAGTCTGCCCATCCTCTGATCTCTAACATAAATAAGACATTTTCAACCAGAGAAATTTACTCTCTGGATATGTTCTCTTTTTCATACCATTTTCTGTGAGCCCTACAGATGGTTGTGTGGGAAAATCCAAGCAAATGAGCAGTTTTTGAAACAAGCCCGTCTGGCACTAACAACCATGCCACCTCCAAAATCACCTTTCCTCTCCATTCTGATCCTCGGTTTAGACTTCATCAGGCTGCCTTGACAATGTCGAAAAGACTAAATGTGTTGAGTTGTTTTTACCCATATTATATCTGTCTTACTGATGTGTATAGTGAAGTTGAGGATAATAATTTTGCTAAAATAAAACAATAAACTTGTCATTTGATATAATAGAGAATTTCAAAATTTTGCCATTTCTAGTGTTTGTATTACAGCGCATTTATAGAACAGACAAAGAGCCCAAAATATCAGGAATAATAGCCCACGCTTTAAGAAAAAACACACACACACACTTGGAACTACAACATACAACTGAGGACTGTAGCACTAACAAAATACCTGTAGCTAGCAAAAAATTTTTATTATTATTATTATTTTTAATATATGCAGTCTTTTAACGTCTACTGGGGCACGGCTTACAGCCGTGGGCTTTTTACACAGGATGACAAGGATGGGTTGTAGGATAAGGCTGTTGTGTCTCTTCCATTTGGGCTACTACAAAACACATCTCAGTAATTGGATAAAGTCCCATCACACTTCAGGATCAGTTTGTACTGTCACTCAGCAGCGCTTTCAACTGGTTTTATTTTCATTTGTCTGACTAGAGACTGCTCTGGCATACAAACTGTTGTGAAGTGTCTGCTTGTAAAAAATACATTGCGTGTCTTTATAGGATTAATTTATTTATACCTCACTTCAATATAGTAATATCTGTCTCTAGATTATGTTGCTGCTATCATATTAAATCGTTGTCTGTTTTTATATAACATTATATTAACCATTTTTTGCAGCATTCAATGAGCTTTGAACTACTTTCCATCTAGTAATATTCTCAGTCATAGTAACACAGATTTCAGAAGTATCTTTCATTGAGTGATACTACCACAGCAGCTAATCAAGAGTACTTTGAATATTGAAATGCTGGCGAGGGATTAGAGCCACATGTGGTTTGACACCAAAGAGCTTTATATAGCTGCTTCAACACAGTTTTCCCCCATTTTACTGTCATCAGCAATTCAGCCTACAGGGAATGTGTTCCAGCATTATTTATAACTAGTCTATATGGGCTAGGTGGCAGAGATCCTAGCCAGGCTATGTCTTGCATCCTTTCATATAGTTTAATTACATTTTAGTAGGTGTAAGAGTTTATTTTTTTTAGATCATATCAGTAAATGTTTCTGTCCAGACCCCAGCTGGCTTCTTCGTCTATTCCCTGGGAGTCACAGAGGGGACATTCCCATGAGATCCAGGTTGTCAAGTCTGTTGCATAATTCAAGTCATTCTATCTATCTGGCTATCTATTGTAGGCTGAAGCCTATCTGTGCTATCACTGGGTGAGAGGTGGGATTCACCCTGAACCGATTGACAGCCACAGGGCTAACACGCAGACACTGACAACATAAACACTTACGGCCAGTTTAGACTCAACAGCTAACCTTCATGCATGCCTTTGGACTATAAACTCCACACAGAATGGCAGCAGGTACCGACCTGATAACAGCTAACCACTGCACTACAAAATACAACAATTAATGGCGGTGTATTGTAATAGTAACAAAAGCATAGGCTGTTTACAGTATTTTTTGTTTTTTACATTTTTAAGTTATGCATGTTGAGATGTGTTTGAAATAAATTGTTTTATACATCAGGACTCCATAAAAAATCATCTGGTCCATAGCAGGTTTTAAAATGATGGTATTACAATCAAAGATGAGCTACAAAGCATGAAATATTACACTGTGTCGTTATTTGTCTAACAAACCCTAATCCAAAATGTGGGCACAGTATACAGCATATGCTTCAATAGCTTCTAGGAAGACCTTCAGCAGCAATAACTTGAAGTAACTGTTTTCTGAATGACTTTATCAGTCTCTTGCATCATTGTGGAGGAATTTTGGCCCACTCTTCTTTACAACATTGTTTAATTTCATTGACGCACGTGGGCATTTGTTCATGCACAGCTGTCTTATGGTCCCGCCACAGCATTTTATCAAAAGTGAAGTCTGGACTTGTAAATACACCCTTACTGCTTCCAGAGGAGAATCAAATGCACTTGATTAACTGATCATGGGGAAGTGTGAGCACCTCCATAAAAGCAGACGATTTGGCAGTTTGCAGGTCTGGAGCATGCAGGTCTGTGTTAGCAAAATGCCAACTAGGAAATACATCATTAATGAACTTAAAGAAGCAACTGCTGTTTCCAATCAATCTGAGAAGAACTGTATGGCCATTTGAAGTTTTTCATTCTAGAGTGGGATTTATTATTTGTCGTGGAAAACAGTTGAGACAGTTGCTAATACTCCCAGGAGTGGACGTCCCAGCAAATTCACCCCAAGGTCAGACCGTACAAATCTCAGAGAAATTGCAAAAAACCCACAGGCTACATCTTAGACTCTACAGGCTTCTGTTAGCTTAAAGTTGTTAAATGTTAACATTCATTACACTGTAAATGTGATTTTTTTTTTTGTAGTGGTTGACAAGAGAAAACCTTATCTATCTTACAAGAACACTGCAGCATAACTTGAGTTTGCAAAATTGCATGAACAAACCACAAGAGTTTTAAAAAAGTGCCCTGTTTCGTCATAATGCACAACATTAAGGTTCCCAAAACCAAACACAGTATAAAAACATGAACACCTCACATCAACTGTCAAGCACGGTGGTGGACAGTTGATGGTTTGGGTTTGTTTTGCAGCCACAGGACTCAACAGGAGTCAACCATGTACTCCTCTGTATACCAAAGTAATCTAGAGTCAAATATGAGGCAGAAACTGAGTCATGCCACAGGACAGTGATCTCAAGCTCAGCAGAATACTATAACAGAGTGACTGAAAAAGAAAATAAAAACAAGGTTGTTGTAATGACCCAGTCAAAGTCTGTTGTCAGCCCGATTTGAGACAGCTGTGTGTGGATAAATATCCACAAGCTGCAATGAAGTAAAGCAACATTGTGAAGAAGAGTGGGTCAAAATTCTTCCACTATAATGTGAGAGACTGATGAAGTCATGCAGAAAGTAAATACTTCAAGTCACTGCTGCTAAAGATGATTCCATAAGCTACTGAATCATGGGGTTTATTTAATTGTCCACACATAGCTTTTGCATTTTGGTTCAGTTTTTGTTAAATAAACCTATCCCCACTGACTGCATGTCTTTGGACTGTGGTAGAGAGCAGCAATACCTAAACCCACTGGGAGAACATGCAAACTCCACACAGAAAAGCCCTGTCCGGGTGGTCGAGTCAGACCCGGGACATTCTTGCTGCGAGGCATCAGTGCTAACCACTGCGCTAACACCTACTACGTGAATATTTTAGAATTAACAGATAGTGCATTTTTATTTTACCACGATTTTAGGTTAATAGTGGCATATTCTACAGTTAAAGCTATAAAAATACAAAACAATTTTTATTTCATCATAATTTACCAAACTTAGAAGAAATAAAACCTCACATCCCAGCACTGACCGAGCATGACTGACTTGCCTGTAATTAATATACTGATTTGGAAAATTACTTTTAGCTAATAATTTTGGTCCCATGATACATTGTCATATGTGTTTATATATAAACACATATAAATAAGTGAGAGCAAAATTTACTTGAGAAATTTGAGCAATTTGTTAGGGTGGATAAACGGAGGCCACAAAATACTTAGCATAGCAAGAATTCAATGGGATTTCAGTTGCTCGGGATAATTAAAACTGAAGTCAGAGTCTCCCTGTCCCAGTAGGCTACATTTTATCCTGACATGCCCTTAATTATCCAGGACCTCTTGATGTCTAATCCTACTGAGGAAGTACACCAGTTTGACATCTCAGTCCTCTAAAGACGGCTCATTTTCAGTGTTAAGTTTAACTGGCTTCCACGACCCCTGTTACAGTTGATCACTTTAAGTAAAGTTTCACATTTTCTATGTATTTCTGATACTAAGCAATGCAAAGCACAGCATACACTCCCTAGTCCATGTTATATAATCAAAGTTGGCAAAAGCTTTCAGTACAGCCTCTGTGATCCCGGTGTCAGTTAGTGCTGAGGCCCAATGCCTGATCTCAGCACAACCAGCGGTCAGCAACGTTAACCCTATAACTGGACCTCAATGTGTGTGACTTAGTCACCCCAACTTATGGCCACAGATCTCATCCAAATTACAGATAAATACATGTTTCCTTTCAGTGTAGCTGCTGTTGTCAGTATGCCACTATTGTATTTGTAACTTCTGCTTTGCACACTCTGTGTGTCTTGTTAGGAGGCGATCTTTGTGATAGCTCTGAAGAATTATGTCAACCCACTAACCACCAGCAGTGCAACTGTTAACAGTTGCACAATATTGTTTATGAAACCTGTATTCCCAATTTCAAATGTTTTATACAAACAATAAAATACAACATTGGCTGATATTATCTTATAATGACTTTGTTACTTAGCCTAGTTATTTTGTATGTCAAGGCTGTACCTTCCTTTAACCCAATGACAGCTGCGATGGCTCCAGCCCCCAACTTTGAATTGCATATGGAAGAAGATGGATGGAAAAAATTTAAGGACCCCAACAAAATAAATCGCTTTAGATAATTCAGAGTTTTCCCTTTCAAATAGCAGCGAAAAACTTATTCAGTGTTGTTTGGGCTTTAATCAGCAGTGGAAGTCCTTAAACTTAAAAGAAAAACTTCAACGTATTTTAGAAAGAGAATGAGAGTTATTACTTATAGCACTATTCAGGCCACACTGTAAGTCATGACAACAAGTCAGCATGCACAAAACTAAGATGCTGAAACTATCATCCATCTTCTTATTAACATGTGTACTTTGTCTACTGTGTTATATCAATTTGTCTTCTGTGAAAAACCGTAAGGTTTCTTTTTACTCTCTTGTAGCAAAGTCATGTGTTGTTGCCATATTGATATGAAAAAGTCAGCTGCAGGCCTCCTGCTCAATTCCCCAGGGCCAAAAGGCCTCTGGCCCCAATAGTTGTTTGTGTGTCACAGTGGTTAATTGATGAGCCTTCTTGAATAATTGGCCCAAGCCCAGGAAGTTATCTGACTGTGGTGACACGAAGCTCGATCTCTCTTCTTCACACGCCCCTCGTGGTGATGTATTACCTCACGTGAGGGCATGCTTGAGGAAACTCTAGGTTTGAATTGGACTGTACATTTCAATACATCACAGACCACACTTGGTAGGGATGAAGAAACAAAAGAGATGAAAAAAAATTCACATTGTTTTTAATTGAATATTTTAATGACTTTGAATTAAAATAAAAAGCCCAGTAGACATTTTGCTGGACATAGGAAGACTTCTACAGAGGTCAAAGGTTTTTCCAATCATCCCTTTAAGAGAAATACTTGTTTAATCATTAACTTCTGTGCAGAAAGGAAACAACAGAAAGTGAAAATTTGAAAACTAAGACAAGAATTACATTTTAGCCTCTCAGTGTGATTTTTATCGTAGTGCTCTGGTAAAAACAGATAAATTTTGATTGTTGTATTCTATGAAAAAAAAAAAACCAACCCAACAACTTTGTATAAAAATAAGCAGGTTGTTCATCCTGGCTGCTCCTTATTATCATTTTCATAATCATTTTTACACTATAAATATTTTATTTAGCTAAAACTTTAGTGTGTGCTTCTTTTTTAAGGGCTCAGGTGGGCAACATGAAAATGAAAAACAATCTTTGAAAAAAAATATTCAGTAGAAATTGAATTTAATGAATCTCTTTAATGCAGCGTGGAAGCTGTAGACCCTTCACCTGTTTTTTATCACTAAAGTTTCGTGAGTAGGTGCAGAGGCTTCACACATCAGTGTGCAAAACCTTCCCAGAAGGTAATGAACATATGAATGTTCAGGGTAGGTAAAGGATGCTTCATTTATAAGCCCCAAAAAATCTATTTATGTTTCACTACATCCTACAAAAAAAGCAACATATAGCCAAGAAGTATCTTAGACTCACACGTATGACAACTTAACTGAAAACATTAGTCATTGTGACCAGCATAATAACCATGTTATGGTTCCTTTTTTCTATTTCCTATTTCTTTAAATCGGTTAAGGCCTCAGCCAAACAGGCACAGACAGTAGCTGGTGACCCTTGGCAACCACTGGTTGCTAGAGAAACTGGTGTTTCCTAACCAGTTATTGAGGGGTTGCAGGAAGTTCCTAGCTATTGCCAGGTGAAATCGGTCATAAAGAGGGTGCTCTACCCGTCCGTATACGTCTTTGTGACCAATTTCACCCAACGACAGCCAACAGCCTCACCACCTACCAATAACTGGTTAGAAAATACAAATTTCTTCCTAGATACCAGTGGCTGCTCAGTGGCCACCGACTGGTCTCTAGGCCTGTGTGAATGAGACCTAAATCTCCTTCTTTGCACATATAGAATCTTTTGTTTGCCATAATTTTTTGTATAGGACCATGAAATACACATTTTACTGAGGTAATAATTAAGCTGAACTTTATGCTGAACATGTTGAGGTTTGGATGATAAATTGGCATGGTATAGAATAAGGGCTCTTTTTTAAATCTTATTGTCCATGCCATAGAGAAAAGCTATCATGCTTAATAATTCTATATAGTTACTTTAACCTACTCTCTATATAGCAAACTACAAATAAAAGATTACTTGATTTGGTTTTAGATTTTTATTTGACAGATATATACTGTATGTTTTGATGTAGTTTTAGAAATGATTTAAATATGCAAACTGGAGACTCAAACTCCTTCTTAGAGCCTATCTACCCATTCTGTCTGAACTGGTTTTGGAAGATTAAGGTGGGAGCAATTACTTAACAAGTTAAGTCCAGGCTACACTCCACTACTTTGGTATCAATCATGAGAAATTATTTTTATTACAAGTTTTATTATAAGTAAAATACAAAAAACCTCCAAAAACAAACAAAAAAACCTCTATGGTCATTATCCTTGCACAAAACCTTTTACTTGTTATCTGTGAATGAACATGAATAAGCGCATTTTTAAAAAAGTGTGCTTCAGTGTTTATTGCTTCTATTCTGAACTCCCTCCAGTGTCTTAACTCATTTATTAGCATATTGCTAAACTGCATTTAGCTGTCTACAGTATGTACTGTTTTAAAAGCAAAAGTCAAGTATTAAAAAAGGGAACACTGTCTTTTTTTGTGTGTGTTACTGTTGGACGTCTGACTTTTCAGCTAAATGAAGGATCTGCTTGTTGTATCATCAATAAAATGTTGTCATGTAAATCTTCAATCCAAGTATAGTTTGAAATAAGCTCTCTTAGTAACATTATAACAACAGTAGTCAAATATAACCACTGTTGATGTAAACTGAATAGAAATGTCAGAGCAGTTATAAAGTTGGTTTATACATTTTGAGTATTTTAAACTTAATCTAAAAGCATTAAAGTGTTGAACATACACTCATCTGCCTAATGGGGTCATTATGCTCGCTGTGTCGCTGGTGTCGCACGCTGATTTAGATGTCACATCATCTGTTATGTACCATGTGCTGGTTGTGTACCTCTCAATTTTTGTAACCTGACGTGTGACGCCGTGGCTGCTCGCAGCTTGGGTGAAGACACGAGTGTATGAGCGTGTCGGCTTTTACTGCCATCTTAATGATACTCCGCCACAGAAGCTCAGAGACATACAGATATACAGAGGGAGGAAAGGTTTGAGAGTCTGTGGAAAAACACTCAACAAAGTCTTGGCTTCTGGTTTTGACTTCTTCTCCTCCTATATCAGCACTTATGTGGTGATATAGTATCAGTGGCAGCAAATATCATTCAAGAGAATAATGCAGCAGCTTCCTGCGCCATACTAGCAGGTTTAAATACAAGAGACTGTGAGACGAGGTTGCAGCAGTGAGCGAAGCAACCGTGCTGGAGACTTTATGGTGCTCGTTCATTTAGGATACAAACAACTAAATCTTAGATTTGTGATTTAACCTAATCATAGACCCACTCTCAGACAAAATAAATCTATCAAGCAGTCTTCCTTTATCAATTTTTGACAGTCAGTTTACTGTAAATTTAATTTAACTCTGGTGAAATAAACTTCAGTAGCAGTTAGTAGCAGGAAATTGACACCATACCTTTTAATTTCAGTTTGTTTTTTTAAGCATTGGGCATTCGTTGAATTAATCCCTTTAGATAATTTTATCTCACACACTTAGCTCTATAGGATGCTTGTCCCCTGATAGGTTAATATGCATAGATCCATTTTTTTTTTAAAAACATTAAGTGTAGTCAGTTTATACCAGTTTTGTCTTGATAGAATTCAGGATAAAGTAGTGAAGAGTGATAACATAAAGGTTTTAATTGATCTTTGCTTGTCACATAAGTGGAAAAAGTAAAAGAGCACTTCAGTGTGCATTTTTAAGGGTTGTTTATTTATTAATTTGATCAGTACAAACTTTGATATTGCCACCTGTAGCACGATTGTCTAAAATCAGTGATTAAGTTTTGTTTTACTTGACTTCTTAGTTGAACCGTATTTGCAAATGTCATCATATCTGTAGGCAGCCAAATCATGGTTTGTTAGCTTGTAAGAGGAATTAGGTCATTATAAATAGGGAGTAAATTCAGTTTCATTTCTGTTTAACACCTTCCTTTATATTCTTGTCTGGGTCCCTAGCTTGAGTTTCGAATGAAGTTGTAGACTTGTGTTGTTCTTAGCGGCTCATGGTCAGATGTTTGATCGTGGCTCATTGCATCTGAATGCTGCGGTGCACAAATTTTCAATGTGTCACTGAATGCAATTCCAGCAAATCGCAGCAATTCGAAGAGAGCTTAAGAGAAGCCTTCCAACATTATCTTTGATCTCAAGAACAATTTGAAATAGCAACTCTTAATTTTAAAAGTGTTTTTGGAAACTGATACTGCACACAAAACATAACTTATCTAATAAATGTATTTACACCTAAGGTTCGATTATAAGGTTTTGTCATAAAGGTTTTTTGATGCTCTATCAGTTAACACTCTAAACTCAAAATGACCGTGTGAAAAAAGATTCAAGTTTCCATAAAGGAAGAAGGTATCCCTCTAGCTTTTTCCTTGTTTGTAGACATTCTTTACCACAATTTGCCAAGCTGCATACACCCACTTTTACCCATTTTTTCCAATTAAGTCCCTTTTACTGTTGTCCTGTCACCTTTACACTCTTTCACAGTAGTCAGCTTTTCCTATGGCACTTTGCATTGTTCTGCATTTTTACCCTTAATAAAGTTATTGAAATTTGACCCTCAGGTCAAAGTGTAGAGGTCATATTTCCGATTCTCTACGATATGACCTTTGATCCAGGACCCTGGTGGTCTGTATGCGTTCAAATTCAGGTCGGCTATTTCGATCTGGACTGAGGTTCGCCAGTGCTCTGCTTCCACCACCTACATCCTCTTCCTCATCATCGCGATTAAGGAAGGCCAGCTCGTTTTCATAGCAGAAAGAATTAGAGCTGGGGACTAGGTACTTGTTTTCCACCATGTCCTTGGCACTGCAGCGGGGGGTGGACGGCACCTCATAAGTTTTGTGAAAGTGAGAGTAATCCACCTTGTACAGGTTCTTCTCCTCAAACAACACAGGCTCAAACCGGTGTCCCCAAAGGATCTCTGAGGCCAAGTAGGAGCTGCGAGCCTGGGTGGTCATGGCGGTTGCTTCAACCATTCCCTCCAAGATGACAACAATCTCAAAGTCTGCGGTCTCCAAGTCCTGTTTGCTGATCCCAAAAAGAGGGCTCTCCTCATCTATCTCATGTAGAATAGTGATAGGTGAAACCAAGAAAATCCTATCCAGGCCTTTGTCAAAGCCCACATTAATGTCTATCTGGTCTAGAGGGATGTATTCCCCCTCGTCAGTTATCCGAGGTTTGATGAGCTGTGCTCTGACGTGGGCCTCAACAATGTGGCTCTTGCGCAGATTCCCTACCCTCCACATTAGACACAGCTTTCCATCCCGCATGGCAATGACGGCATTGTGGCTAAACAAGAGCGTTTGTGCTCGCTTCTTAGGCCTTGCCATCTTGGCCATGATGGCGCCAATCATGAAGCAGTCAATGATGCAGCCAACTATAGACTGAAAGACCACCATAAAGACAGCTACTGGGCACTCTTCAGTCACACAGCGGTAGCCATAACCTATGGTAGACTGTGTTTCAATGGAGAATAGAAAGGCAGCCACAAATCCATTGACCTGTAGAACGCATGGAGTGAAGTTGTCATCTCCAGCTGGGTTGTCCAGATCTCCATGCAGCAAAGCTATAACCCAAAAAGCTAAGCCAAAGACCAGCCAAGAGACAACAAACACAAGAGTAAAGACTATGAGCATCCATCGCCAGCGGATATCAACACACGTTGTGAAGATGTCGGCCATGTAGCGCTGCGACTTGTCGTCCATATTGGCAAACTGCACATTACACTGGCCATTCTTTTTCACAAAGCGGTTGCGGCACTTGCGGCGTGTGTGGATCTTGCCATTGCCAAATCCATTCATACCATGCATGGTAGTGAGGCGCAGACCCTCTTCTTCAGATGACACAATGCTGTAGCGGTTGATTCTTCCCACGCTCATGTTCCTGACGGCACCTCCAGCTGCAGGGTTAGAGTAGAAGGGCAGACCTGGAGTCCCAGTGTGGGATCAAGGCCCCTTCACAGCTTGATCACTGGCTCAGTTGCATGTCAGTGAGTCATTTAGGTGGATGGTTGGTAGCCTTGTGTCTTAATCCAATCCCTGCAGAAAAAAATCAGAAGAGGAGAATATGCCTGAAAATCTTTCTGTTTATTTGTTTGTGTATTTGAAATTAGATATTCATTATTAAAGCTTTTAAATGATACATGTATAACCACTTTTCTGTCCAGAAAATGACAGTGAAATGTGTATTTAAGCCTACAACGACTTGGTTCTTTGCATATATTTATCTGAATGACAATGTTTTTTCAGGACATCATATCATTACCTTTCACAGCATTATACATATTTTTTATTAAAAACACACACACACAAAAAAACTACACTGACCTTCTGTAAAATTTCAAGTTATCACTAGTTTCTATGTCCACACGTGTCTTAATCAGTGCAGTCAGTCTTGCTAGAGTCCATCTTCTTTTAAGTTTGTAGACTCCCAAATCTATGCTGAATAAATAAAAAACTAAGACTTTCAGTATTGTAGCAATATTGTTTCTGTTGTACTTACTAGTACAAGCTGTAGTAGTAGTATCCATCTTCCTTTCTCTAAACCTCACGACTCAAAATCCAATTGGTCCTCACTCAAGGGCCCTCGTGTCTTTTGATGTTGACTGGGTAAGTGAGGAGCTGGCCTCACAGCACAGCCACTTCTGTCAACTAGCATTTCCCCTGCTTTTCTCTTGCAAATTATAAAGAAGGTTCACAGTGGAGGCCTTACCCTGCCAGATGTTTATTATTACTTAATGAACAAATTAACTCTTGTATGAGTCACTGCTCCTAATTGTTCTTTTTAATATAATGAGGATGCCTGTTGAATGAGCAGTGTTCAAAAAGTTATGAGAACAGGTCCATTAAAATCAAAAGCCTCACCTGATTTAAATTTTGCGGATCGTAAGACCCTCAAGCCAATTTTGAGGTTGGCTGGGTTTTTTAAGCTCTCTCAGTAAAAGTGTCATTATGTTGCCATATTAACTGGTGCTTCTACAATCGGCACAAGTGTGTCAAAACTGCAATTTTTCAGGCTTGATGAAGGTGCAGCCACATCTAGTGACTGATCCAGGTTGTGAACTAACATTTCGCCAGTGTAGCCACGAGACTCCGGAAATGGGACGCTGGTACACACTACCAGCGTCATGAAAGACATTGACATGAAAGACAAGTTTAAGTTTGCTCTATACAATTTTGAGGTCTGTTGTCAAATCATAGAAACCTGTCTAAGTGATCCGAAAAGAACTTCCAGGAAGAGATCTAAAAATATAAGTAGCACAAGAAGATGCTTTAGATAAGAGATTGGCCAAAGTTTAATCAGGTTTTTGAATCACAGCTCATAAGAGAGGCCATTAAGTACTAAGGAATCCTACAAAGTCGTATAAACAGTCTATTATTATAATTCTTCCATTGTTTCTTTTGAGGCCATTGTCCTTTTAGCATTCTGCTTCTGCCAGGGGACTGGATGGGGTAGTACTTGTTTATTTAAACTCCTAAGGGTATGTGTGCCACTGATTCCATGGACATGCAATTCCAGATGCTATATAAAGAGATTAATAAAGACGGGCTCTATTTATTTGGCCCCATTCTGTAAAATTTCCAGGGTTATTAATCATGTTGTGAGGGTGCTGCAGGTTCATATTCTCTTCTCTTGCTGCAGCATACAAGTAGGTAGAGGATTTTCTCCTGGTACAGTGCCCGGTATTGCACAATAATTCTTAATTATATGCTAGAACTTGAGCTTACAACAATATGATGAGGTAGACACATGATAAGTTGATATTTTAAACCTTGCAAGTGTAGAAATGTCAGAGTGGGATAAGATGGATCACAATTAGTAGAGCTGTAAAATGACTGTTTGGCAGCAGATAACCTGGCCACTGAGCTGGATGTCGAGCCTGAGGGTTAAGAAGTTTGACCCATGGGAGTTTACTGAGGTCCCTCTGGGTGCAGACAGCTTTTATTGCCTGGACACATCCGTTGTGTGTCTGCCTTCATGATTTGGACCCTGAAGACTAGACAGTTCAGTCATGTGCAATGTAAAATCCCAGGTGTCCCGCCGTCTGCCTAACACTCGCACTACGCGCTGCTCTCATTCACACTCTTTTCAGGTGTAAGTTCTCTTGATCTCTAGCCCAATTACATCATGCACAGTCTTTAAATTGTCCAATTAGGTAAATTCTTCTGTGTCAGGAAAACAAATATGCTATTTTTACATGTTTGCTTTCGACAAATGTTGCATTACACTCCCAGAAGAGCACAGCTAAAAATAGCAACCTTACGTTTGTTATTTACACACACACACACACACACACACACACACACACACACACACACACACACACACACACACACACACACACACACACACACACACAAACACATATATATATATTGCATTAGCTGAGGATCATGTCAGTCAGTCTGGAAGTTGCAACAGGTTCTACATATTGCTTGTTTAATTGGGATCATCTTTATTGCACCTTTATTATTATTTGTTAATTCCTATATCAAGTCAGCATTAAAATGTAAATCTTACGCAACATGCAGCGTGACGTTATCTCAGAGGAAGGCTATTAGCAGTGCATTTTTTTTGCATATTGTTTTGTTCTGTATTTAAAGCACTTCAAGTCTGAAAAACATCTTTGACCAAAGAACACACATCTTTCCTTTAAAAGGCAGGGCACAGAAAGTGATTTGCACCAAATTCAATAAAATTCTTGTGTAACCTTTTTGTGACCTCGCCCATCGTGTCTGTTCTTAGGGAGTTGAGAGGAGCGACTGGGGGAGATAATAAGCTCGCCTGCTGATTAGGATGAATAGAATGAATAATTGGATGTGCAAAATAAAAGAAGGGATTGGGCGGTAACAATGAAGTGGACTTGGAGAGGGCACCTCATCTCAAGACAAGCTCGCAGAAAACTGAGCTGCTGAGGAACTATGATCCCAGCCCACCTCCCAAGGCCATTGTAAAGGAAGAGCCGAGGCTCAGGTGTCATTGTATTTTCCTATAGCTCACCATGTGGAACCGTCTCATCTCAAGTGACCCGCAAGTATTTTACTATAGAAAGTGACACCACCTCGACATGGAGAGATGCTGTCTGAAATATGTTATGCAAACAACTTTACAGCTTATTTTTTGGGAGTTTTCAGGTGCACCAGTGACTAACTGCTAGACAGAAATAGTAAAACTATAAACAGTTACCAACACCGGAGGCTGGACTCTGTATGTAAGTCATCCTCCGTGCTGAAAAACCATCTTAGGTGCTCGGTGCATTGAATTGTACTATAAGACTGATAAACGTAACATAAATTACTGAGTCGCCTTCACACATTGTTAGAACAGCTGCTTTATTAAGTAGAACAATATTAGTGGGGTTTTTTACAGCTGCACCTGTAGCTATTCCACTGTTCAAACACCTGGTTCCCACTGATTGATCGTTCCCACATGTGAGCTCCACTCTGGGCTTTTTTGATCTTTACTTGTGCAATTTATTTTAATTGTTTGTGCCCACTTTCACAAGCTGAATCATCCATATTAAACCCAGACTCTGCAATTTCAAATATGAAGTGACGTCTACGGTAAAAAACTCTGACAACATTAGTTTTAATACAAAACTATTCGTACATTATGTCAAACTGAACTAAGCTGAGATAAAAAGCGAGATGAGGTCATTGAACTCTCGGGCAGGATTGCATAATGTTCATTCTCTTCATCCTGTGTCTCCTTTGTACCTGCACATCAGTGATTTCTTTATACACAGGCAGAAAAGTGCACCACCTGAAACAGCCCACTGGTCCCTTGATACTTGCTGTCCTCAACTCCCACAATATTGAGTTATTTAAATGTAAAGCAGGCAGATTATTTATTTACGTTGACTGGATTTATGCTTCGGTTGATTGACAACCTCTTGTGTTTTGAAACAACAAACAAATTCGTTTAATTTATGCCATTAATTATGCTACCAGATGCAAACCATATTTGAAAGTGAAAAGCGAAAATTGCCTGTTTAATTTGTCCCATTTTTATAAATATGCACAGCTATAATAAATAGCATATAAGCATGATTTATAATAACCTAGATCAGAAACTTGCAAAGTTAACACATTTACCAGTTTGGTGTGTAGACTAAACTGGTAAATCGGAGTTTCTGCTGTGCGTGATTAAACCATGTTTATTCCTCATTTTAATGCTTTCTCGCTCTGCATTCCTATTGTACTGAATAATAATAGGTGATTTGGATCAAAGAAAATGCCAGCTTATTTGTATCACTTTTGTTTTAACCCTGTGCGAATTGGAAGCTTGTCGATATCCTGCTGTGATATCAGCAGGGAAGGCCAGAATCTGATGCCATAATTAAATTAATTAACCCTGCATGCATGAAAGGTTTCTGGTGGAAAAATCCACACAAACTATAATACTATATTTATGTTAATTTGTGCTTAATTTAAGCTATACTCTATAACACAGTACCTGCTCTGTGGATTTTACACGACACAATTAAATTGCTAGTTCAATTTGTGGTGCTTACACTTATCAGGTCAGGTATCATTGCTTGGCATTGCTCATATTGAGAGTTCTGGGTTCGTGGGGACATGTCCTTGCTTGAAAAGATGCACATGACTTTGGTTTAGTCTAATTCAAGGATTTTTAACAGCTACTTCAGATTATTCTGATTGAATTTCAGCAGAATGACTGGTTGGTTCTGTTGGGAATTCTTAAAAGTAGAAATTGCCGTTTCCACTGCCACAGAGCAATGATATTTGACACAGAACGACAATAGATTCAGGCCCCAAGTTCAGGTTAAAGTTTTCTCTCCATATCTTACCTTTACGATTACTTGTCCTACACCAGGTTGCAGAACTAAAAGATGGTATCTTCTCTCCTAGTATCCCTGTTAACCAAACTGAAGCATTCTCTCCATCTGCCACTACAACTCCTCCTTCTTTGTTGCTAATCTAATACTGAAGAAAACCACTCCTTCGTCTTCAGCAAAAGGATAAGGCTTCTTTTGAATTTCTTCATCCTTCTTTGATTTCTCTCTCTCTTTCTCTCTCTGTCGTTTTCAGGTGCTTTTGCGAGCGTAGGTGAAGCGAGGCTGAATCGCACCAGAAACCTTGGCCCAAGCCGCCGTTAGTCAGCGCTGGACTTGCAGAACAGGTGCAAAATGAGAACTATCCAAGTGAAAATTCAGGTTTTTGTATCTCCATCTTCAGAGGCATTGTCTTCAACTGGTGTTCATCCCTAATTTTTATTTGTAATTAGTCTGCCTGTCATATTTTCCATAAAACTACTTATTAACAGAACAGCTCTCTCTATCAATCTTTTGCAATCTGATCTGGTTGGACTGCTGTTCCCTCTCTCGCGCACACACTCTCTCCCTCTGACTGTTTCTTTCTCACTCTCCCTCTCCCTCCCTCCTTCCTGTGGTGTCACAGAAGCTGCCATTTGCAGCCTCCCTCCCTCCCTCCCTCCCTCTCTCTCTCTCTCTCTCTTCTCCTTCCCTATTCTCTTTTTTTCTCTCTCTCTCTTGTTGTCTTCCTCCCTCCCTCTCACATCATGGTACTACCAGTTGACAGCAACTTGATGCACAGACGTATCATTCAGAAAACACACGCAGACCATCAGACATAGTTAATCAAAAGTAGATGAATAGCTCTTAATTCACCACCTTTCTGAGGGCCATTTGTTCAATTTTTACTCTGTAGATGAATGTGATCCTATATTTAAAAAGTAATTGAGGTTACTCTGTTATGTACTTCAGGTTCAGGTGAGAATATTGACGTGACCAGGGCAAAATGATAATGTGTCTTTTTGACCCTGTGGTAGCCAATTCCACGAATGAAACGCTCCATGGGTTCAAAATATCATGCTGCTGGGTGCTGTGTCTCAGGGAAGGGAGCTGCCTTTCACACTTGTCACCAACAACTAATCAAACACATCTGACCACAGGATGTGTGTGTGTGTGTGTGTGTGTGTGTGTGTGTGTGTGTGTGTGTGTGTGTGTGTGTGTGTGTGTGTGTGTGTGTGTGTGTGTGTGTGTGTGTGTGTGTGAAGCTTTTAAATATTAGAGAGATGACAATCACTATTGCCCAGTTCCTCTCACCTCTCACTGAAACAGCGTTTTACAAATAACCTCCTCCAGGAAAACACAGTTAACTCACAAGTCTATTTGTTTTGGTGCGTCACCGTGCCTGCAACACTCTCCAGTGTCCCTGGTTTTTGCCTTAAGTTGTTTTTTTGGAGAACAAGCTGTAGCTTTTTTCTCAGTCATCACCAATGTGGAGTACTTTACCGTTACCCTTGACAGCTTCAAAACTGTGACATTACCCTCAGAGCTGTGTGTCTGCTCCCCTTTTCGCACATCTTCTCAGAGAGCCTGTCATCAGTCAAATGCTAGAAGAGATGACAATTAGTAAGAGAGGGGGCTGAAAGAGTGAGAAGTTTCTAAATACAGCCATACTGGCTCAGCCCTAGCTTTATCACTAATGATTCATCAGTGCAGGAACCCTCCCTCTCTCTGTCTTTCTCTCTCTTTTTTTTCCCTTTCTCTCTCTACGCTCTTATTCTTTCTCCCTGGCAGCCTCTGATTTCAGACTTCTGAGGGTGATTTGCAATAGCCTGTGTGTGATCATCACCAGCCTATTGTGTTTTGCTGAGGACGTCAACTAATGGAGCTCAAAGAATCCTTTTAAGGGGCCTCTCAGTCTGTGTCAGCAACAGGTACTGTACTGGTTCCTGCATAATGTAAGGCTGTGGCGATGCAAGCTTTGAGAACAGTAGATCACACAGTTCACACATCTAGACTGTAAACCTCGTTATGTAACCGCACCATAATCACAGGTGGCTGCTCACATATCCATGTCTCTGTCTAAATGAGAGGGTTTTGCCTCCCAGGGAGATCGCTGAGTGGGATCACTCGTGCTTCCATGGCTACAGGTGTAATACACTTTCAATATTATCAGACCAAAAAGATCTGAAACGAAGCAAAAGAGAGATGAAGCGTGAGCAGAGTCAACAAAAGCTTCAGCTTTGGCTATGGAAAAATGAGTCTTCTTTTTTTCAAAGCCTGAAGGTTATTCCATCACCAGGGTGCAAAATGAGTGAGCCTGCTCCACCATGTTCATAAGAGAAACCATGTAGAACAGCAAAAATCATAGCAGTTAAGAGGTAACAAAGGCATATGTCCAGTGTAAAAATATACTAATACTGTTGTGTCCTGACACTCATAAAGTACACACTCATGTGTACTGGACAATGATGATATAAAATGATACAATGATATAAAACATAAAGAACTGTGATACCCAGTGTCTAGAAAATGAAATGTGCAAGAGCCAGCATGTGCGTAAATAATGCCACCTTATACAAGAACATAAACAAATGTAGCCTATACAAGCGTTTCTCTGACTGCTAATTTAAAAAGGCCCTATTTTAATAATAAAAAATTCCAGTTTAGCTTAAAGGAAAATTTAATCCACCCACATACCAAAGTATTTGTAAGGTGATTTTTCTCATTTCTGTTATAGGATATGAATACCAGTAGAATATTGACTCGTCGACATAAAGGTGCACTTTAGCTGTAAACTTATTCTTACAATTATTGTCTATAAAAATAAGAAATAAAAGAGGACCTAAAATTAAACCTTGTGGGACTTCTTTTGAAATTCACCAGGAAATGTAATCTTAATTTTGGTGACCCCAGTAGTAGAAAATATAGTTGTAGTGTAACTGAAATGTGATTACGATAACCTGAGTAAATGAAAAATGCCATTTTTAAATGATGATTTCATTTATTACAAGGAAAAAAGCTACATAAACCCATCGGGCCCTATCTGAAAAGGTGATTGGCGACTACATTCAATAACTGATCATCCACCCCTTAAGTGAGTTAATCTAATGAGTCTTTAAAATGACTATGGAGGAAGTCTTCTTTGCAGAGTTGTCATGTTGGAGGATTTTCCAGTATGAACAGCTTGTTTAAGGTCATGCCGATGCAGCTCAATAGGAAGTCCAGACTAGGCCACTCAAAAACCTTGTTTTATTTGTCTTTGCTGATCTGAAACATAGGTGTGAGAATCATTAAAAAAAACAGGAAAAAGGTAAACATTTTCATGACTTATATGACGTCATCTAATGCACTTCTACATGTAAGTCATGCCTGCATAAGCAAATAATAAGAGTGAGGGTCCCCCTTATAAAAACAGTCTAACTCCACTGTGCCACTGATTTCCGGTAAAACCTGGAAGCGAGAGGTTGTTAATTATTAAAACAATGGCTAAGCACAGAAAGTGAAGACTTCGTGGTAATGTGGTAACGTGGTAACGTGGTCCCTCTAGTTTTTCCAGGCGTGTGCAGCACTGTGTAATTTGCATTAATCAGACAGGCCCTAAGAATAAACTTTTCACAATCATTCTGGTGATAGTGATTGTGGCATTTTCATTTTTTTTCCAATGACACTTGCCCAGGGCAGACACCGCACAGGAGCTCTGTTGAATTATTGCTGCTGACAGCTCAATCTCTCTCCATCATAATCAAGGAATATCATCAAGAGGGTTTTGACGCACAAAGATGAATATATAGTGTTATTGATGTAAAATGCATGGATTTAATGAAATCAATTCTATTTTTGTCTGATTTACTTTAAAAAAATAATTTAAGGCTTTATTTATGCATTTTTACAAAATATTAAAGTCCTGCATTCTGTCACACTTACTGCATGTTATTAAAAATCGTAAACAAATTCAACCTTGCTATGCCTCTTTACCCCTTATCTTAACAAATTTTTCCATCGTTAATGCTTCTTTATACAGCTCTGAACTCTCCCCTTCCTTCTCTTCCTTCTTCCACAGCTTTGTCACTAAGCAGCCCAATTACATTATTCTCTGAGACTCCTGTCTGTTGCAGCTATTTCAGGCTTTGGAGCCATTCCTGTTCATTTCATTTTTGCAACTTCGTTTCTTGTCAGCAGGGATTAAGAATGTGATATTACTGTACTCACACTGGCTGCAGTAGTTGTGAAAAGTCCTTCTTGTTCTTGGGCCCAGCTGGTTGGTGATGGTGCATACTTGTTGGGGGTTGATTCACTCTTGGACAGTGTGGAAATAACGTCTTACATTTACACGTACGCATTCTTTTTGCCATTCTTTCATTTTTGGGGCGATTGTTGCAGAACATAATTGGTGCTTTTACGTAGATCATCATTTCTGGTGTCCACTTACAGGTAGGGATTGTTTTTCAAGAAGTAAAATGCTATTTATACATATAGACTCACATCTGCCACTTTACAACCTGCTATTACAACGGTGGACCCCATTTTGCCCTGAGAACTGCCCTAATTCTTCATGGTATAAATTTAAGGTGCTGGAAACATTTCTCAGAGTATCTGGTCTATATGTGCTTTATGGGATTGCGATTTAGTGACTCTGTAGAGCATGTGAGATAATTTGAGCTTTGTAACATGGTGTGTTATCCAGCAGGTAGCAGCCATCAGAAGATAGTAAGGCATGGACATGATCAGCAACACTACTCAAATAGGATGTGGTGTTTAAATGATACTCAGCTCATACTAAGAGCCCCCCCCCAAAAAAAATCCCCCACATCATTTCACCACTACAACCACCAACCTGATTGTTGATACAAGGCAGGATGAAACCAAGTGTTTATGATGTTTACACAAAATTCTGACCCTCACATCCAGATTCATCAGATCAGGAAACACTTTTTTTTGGATGGATTTTGGTGAGCACATGCAAGCTGTAGGCTTAACTTACTCATTTTCGCTGACAGGAGTGGTCCTTGGTGTGATCTTACTGCTGTAGCCTCTGCATCTGCTTCAGGGTTTGAATAAGTTGTACATTCAGAGATGCTCTTCTGCATACCTTGGTTGTAACCAATTATTATTTGAGTGACTGTTGCATTCCTAGCTGTGCATGATTCACAGTTAAGACTATATTTTATCGTCATTAATCACTAAGTAGAGTACTTTGCAGCCAGTCTCAAACTGAAGCAGAAGACGCTTAGGCCTTCGCTCAGACCTGCTACTAGATTAATATGTGTATCGTAAGCGTGCATGCAATTAACCTGCTATGTTCTCATCTCCCCTCAGCATGTATCATCTGGACACTCTCACCAGTGAAGCTTAAAACCTTCTAGAATGGAACATCAACTCTAACCAAGCACATTCATGCATTGTGTATAGAATGAACTCAACCTGATAAAAATAGAAAGGTCAATGTGATGACAGACATACTCAATGCAATTTTATAAACCCTGCAGGAAATATTACTGATAAATGATACTGTAAAACATGTTATTAATACATTCTTCATAAGGCAGATTATATGGTAGCAATAAAAGAATCTCTGAATCCCAACAATACCTTACACTGAGCTTTGGTGAAATCATCCTCCTGCTAAATCAAGTTGTTTTACCTCTTTTCCCTGTAAGGCGACCTTCTGATTGGCTGTATCTCATAATCAGAAGGGTTAAACAGCAGGTAGGTGGGGCTGCTGCACATGCTCACAGTCAGAGCTCTGTGCCTAAGACGCCCACATTAAGAATATCCTGCCTCACTGATGTCATAGAGTAGAAGGAACTATATAAAAGTGAGTATTTGGAGCATATAGAGCCTGAGATATAAAGATTAGTTGAGCATCAAAAATTAAAGTAAAACATGACATACATTAAAATCTCCACTGTTACATTCAATCTTGTTAGAAATTCCTGTCGTTTCTATTAAGCAAAGTTTTTCTCTTATGGCACACATATGTCCAAGACACAAAAACTCAACAATAGTGTCTTCCACAGTACCTCCACTGTCACAAGGGCTATGATTTAATGTGAGGACACACACTATTAATGCTTTTACATAATGATTTCTTCATCTGCACTTAACATTTCTCTCTCCATGCCATGTGGCAGGTGTTACATCAAGCTCAGGAAATGAACAATGATGGAGATTTAATCTGAAGTACACCTTCAAAAAGACCTCTTATCCTACGCTAAGAATTGACCTCCACTTATACACTGTATCTGCTGCTTCGACTTAGTAATTAGGTAACAAAAGAACAACAGGCAACAGTTCTGAATGTCTAGGATGTGTTTATTAAAATTGTGCAGTTAGGACTGGAAATGTTTGTACACTCACTGAAGCTGTAGAATTTATTTCCACTTCACATGAACACTACAACTGATTTAAAAAGAAACCATCAAGATGTTATTAGAGATTTTCAGCTTTATTTCAAGGAGTTGAGTAAAAAAAAAAAATACACTGAATGTTGAGAACTTACACATATTGTTATGCAGGGTGTTGTGCGCAGTAGTGGTGTGTGTATATGCATGTGTAGCGTTACTCTCTCCGATGACTTGGGTCCCGCCCCTTTCCCCTATGGAGCCAGTGTACAGCTGGCTCCACTCAGCAATCAACACTGCAGTATAAAGGCTGTGGAGAAAGGTGTGCAGCCTCAGTGGGCTGGCTCTGGCAGTGCTGTAAGGTTCTCATGCTAGTGAGGAAGTGTGTTACACTGAGTGGTTGCTGTTTTTTTGGCTCCTTTGTTTACCCCTCTAGGTTTCAGAATGTGTGGCTTCTTTTGTTTTGTTTATCTAGATTTTCTTGGCTTAGCTTTCTGTTAAAGCTATGTAAAAAGAAAACAAAACAAAAAAAAATCCTGTTTCATTTGGGAGTTTTTTGGTTTGACCCTCTTTTCATTTGGATTCTTTGAATTTGAAAAAACACAACAAAACAACAAATCATCCTCATCATTTAAACATTAATCGTGTTTGGATGCCATGGGTTTGGAGCATTCTCCATAATGTTTTGGACAAAGAAACATCTCCTGTAGTTCTGCCTCTGTACACCACCACAGTTGATTGTAAATCAAACAATCAGTATGGGATTGAAGTGAAAACTTTCACCTTTAATTAATATTTCATCATGAACCATTTCAAGAATTCCCCATGCTTGTTCCTACCTGTTATTTTGGTACAGCTATGATCTTATTTTCATGTGTTAAAAGAATGACATTTCAGAACTGCTCTGTTAATCTGTCCTTCTTCCTTTTGCTGTTATGAGTAGTTTTTCACCTAGTCTTTAACCTTCTCTATGTTCTCATATAAATTCTTTTCTTTATGGCAGATGTCGATAAAGATATGGCTGCCTCTTCAATATTCTTCAGCGTTTATTTGGCTGGAGGTGAAAGAGTCCTGCCATCGTTCATCACTGAACAATTTTCTTCTGTTTTTCTTCTACAGAAGTCTATTTGACTTTCATTTAAATCTGTGACTTTATAATAACAATTTTTTTGTGACATGTAAGCATATTTAGATATATGATTGAGGAAAGTATGAATAAAGTAACCCATTAACAGCTGATTAGCACCTAATACTTTTAGTTAAGATTATTAAAAATCATAACTCTTTGTCTTTAAATGTCCCATGGGTAACTGCAACAAAAAGACCTCAAGCAAGATTAGTCAGTTTGATAGAAACACAGATTTTTGTGTTACAAATCCTTTTAAAAGTTGAAGTACAGATTTAACCTTGTTGCTCAAATAGAAATGAAAAAGGACAAATTCTGAAAAGTATTTAAAATATAAAAGTAAAAAGTATCCCTGTAGATAACTTTTTTTAAAAGAAGTTGTTCTACAAAACTGCATCTTATAGTATGATAATATGAACCAAATTCCCTGTGAACAGTTTTACTTTTAGCTAGAAGACAGTTTCCTGTGTGACAAACTGTGCGCGGTGTGTATTTGCTGATGTTTGTTGAGCTGTTTGAAATGTTGCATTAAAAATTAGAAATGCTATCATTAATAGCTGACAGCAGAGTCATTCTCCTGATAAATTACTTGTAGAAAAATGCTTTGATTGGCTGAAAGTCTTCGTGTACAGCCCTGGAACTTGTCTGCTTGCTTTTCACGAGACTTTCATTATCTAATGTGCAGTGCTGGGGGTGAAAGTCGGGTGTCTATGGTTCCCTGTGTCCTCACCTAAGAAAAGCACCTGTCTGATTTTCCACTGATACCCTGGGGGTGAGAAATTAATCAGCTCAGGATCCAGTGTCCCCACAGCCACCCCTCCCTTGGCTGACCCTGACCTCAGCTTTAGCCCAAGTGACACACCATCCCTGTGGTGATCGAAAGCTCTCAACTCCTTTCGCATTGGTGCGAGTATGTTTACTCAAACACTCTTAATATCATTTTGAAGTACATGTGCTTTTCTACACTATTTCCTTCCTAACAGAAGAGACTTTAGTATGTCAACTTTAGTAAGAGACTCAATCAGATGGAAATATAGCACCGCAACACATTTAAAATCATACAAGCACAGTAGTCCCATATTTATAGCAACCAAGATTATCCAGGGTGGGTCACTGGAAGTGAGTTTGATTATATTAATGACAAGATCATAAGATAGTAGGTAGCCATAGCTAATTAGCTCCCACATTTTTAATCCAATCACATTTGAATTATAAATCCTCCCTATTTTGGTTCCAGGGAGCTAAGCCTTTATGGCATTTTTTAAAAGTGGTCTTCAGTAATAGTTGTCTTTTGAAGGCCTTTGAATGTTTTTCTTTGGCTGTTTATTACTCACTTTCATTTGTTAAGCCACTTAACACTGACCTATGAATCATTCAAGCATAGAAAGGTACCTAACTCAAGGGATTAAACAGTGTTGTGTCTATGCGTATTAGACAACTTAGAAAATAATCAGTTTTAAACATTTTAGACACTTTGTTACTAACATAATTTAACAAGCATAAAATATTTAAATTGGAAAAACTATCTACAGCAGATGAACTCTCTCAGAAAGTTATGTCAGTAAGAAACAGAAAAACTTCCCAACAAAGACCTGACACAGAACCTGAAAGATGTACCTAAGTCTCCAGTTGATCTTTCTGCTGTTCACTGAAGCCTCATCAGAAATGGTCTCAGTGGAAGGGCGGGGCTTCCCATGTCAAGACGTCCCATTCTTAGGGAAGGGAAACAAGGAGAAAAGGCTGAGGTATGCCACATTACACAAGAACTGGACTGAAAGTGGCAACAGGTCTGATGAAGTGATGAATCCAGTTTTTAAAAATTTTGGTGTATCCAGAGAAGGTCGGGTAATGTAGAATAAAAGTAGACTAATGAGTGCCTACATCATAAACTGTGTAAAACACAGTGGAGGCTCTGTCATGGTTTGGGGCTGTATTTCTGTACAGTTCTGTCGGAGCTTGACAAAAATAATGAATGCAGAAAAGTATTATCAAAGTTTGGTCCACTATGCAGTGCCAACACCTGATTTACAAGGATTTTTTTCAGCACAACAATGATCCTAATCCTTACAAACACACTAAAAATGCAATAAAAGCCATACCAAATACCAGCCATACCTGAATTTAATAACTTGCACTGGTACACTATCAGTCATGGATTGGTCTCCTCAGAGCCTGGACCTCAACATTATTGAAGCAGAGTGGGATCATCTTAACTTAACAGAGAACAGAGGCTGCCAACATCCAAAGAAGAGTATTGAGTGCCAGAGTTCAGGTTGTGTTGAAGAATAAAGGTGGTCAGAACAAATACTGAATTGAACTGGACAAATTCTGTATTTTATACTGTATTTACATTTATATTTACAAAATATAAAGAAATAAGGGGTGGTTCAAGATTTTTGCACAATACTGTACATACTTTCGTTTTTTACCATTTCATCCTTGCAGTTATGTAAAGGCAAGAATTCTCCACAAGAACATAATGAACATAGTGATTTGACACTGATATAGCATTGACAGACTTACACTGCAGTTACATTTTTACATGTTGTAGTGTTTTGGGATTTTTTTGAGGGGGGGCTCAAGGATTGGACTTGTCACATCACATGGCTGAAAATGAATTGTACTGTAGAACAATGTAAAAGATCTTCTATTGACATTTTGAGAAATCTTGTGTCCAGCATGCTGTCAGCTTATTGAATGCACTGCCATAGATTCTGGATTTTGCAATGAGGAAGGAGATGTGAAAATTTTGATTCTGAAAATTTTGAACACAAAACATGATTTTTATCAAATCTAAGTTGTCCCCTTTCCCTTCACCGATAACAAGAAATAGACTAATTCAGCATTTTTAGCTGTGACACATTCAACACCTGGCATCTCGGGTAAATAAGCATCTACAACGACAGCTGGGAATGTTTGTTGATTTGTGGAAAAATGCGATTCCCGTTAAACTAGATAAGTGCAGAGCAAGATTTTTCCTTGTTCATTCATTTCAGGATTAAGGCCATTCGGGTACTCTTAATTTATCCACATAAAACACTTAATGACTGTTTTTTATGTAAGCCACCCTTAGCTTTAGTGCAGCTAAAGCAGTGTTCCCACTTAATGATGTAATGTTGGATAAGAGATGGCAAAATTCATTACGACACATGTGGACATGACACAAGTTCAGCCTCTCTCTTTTGCAGAACTGATTATGTCTTCAGGGGCTCTTGGTTCTGTCTTTGTGATGTTTATATATTAGAGATGCTTTCTTCACAGTAAAATCAAATAATCCCTTGCATTTTCTTGTGGGTTAGCTAATATTAAGAACAAGTAGTCAGCAGATAAATGTGAATGTTCACACAATTTTTTATTTTTTGCTTCTCCAATCTTGTTTTTGGAGCAGCGATGTGACTGGACAGTTAAGAGTTGGTCCAAAGAATTAGACATGGTTTCAGAACTGAATGAAACCAAGTGATACTAGACCAAAAACCAGATCTCATACTATCATGTAGTCCATGGAGATAGAGGAGAATGAAGGTAAGATCTTTATACCGCTGTCTTGTTCTGCGTGTGCAGCTTCTTTAATGGTTGCATTTATGCATTTACATGCATATAGAGACTGTGTGCACATGCCGCTATTTGTAGCAGGTCTAGCTCCTTGGGAGCCCACCCTCCATCTGTCGATGCTACACAGCGGAGCCCAGTGAGGCTCTAATTTTACCCTAAATTTACCAGCAGCTGACCTACCAGCGTCATAGATGCTCATCACTAAGCATCGCAGACTTTGTCTTTGCCTTCTCGCTCATACTGTCTACTTTACTTTCTCCCTCATTCCATCAACATACACTCAGGAGAACCATGCTCCTTAAGCACTTATGTGCTTTCACACCTACACACTCATCTGTAATGTCATCAGAATAGACATACCAGACAGTAGATTAATGCTAAATAACAAAGAGCTTTTGGAAGTTATAGATATAATTGGACAACTTAAATGTCATGCGGAACAGGAGGTTGAACAAATATACAAGTGTGTTGTTTGACTGGTATGTTGAGGTGATGCAATAGAGGCCTGTGGCCTTGGAAAAATGAATTAACCAGTGGGGCATATGGTAGATTTTTGCAGGCATATGGTGAGATGCCATTTGCCCCTCTAGCTCGGGGCCTTTTTGGAGAATACTGCAAGATACCATTCATAAGCTCAGCTTTACACGTTAGAGTTGAGAGTGAAGAGGATGTGCCAGGACCATGTACTATGCTATGCTAATTTTTAAAAACATTAACTTAGAGAGGCTTTTTTGGGGGGTATGTTGTTTGTCCAGCTGCACCTTGGGAATTTTGACTGATACTGGTGTGCAGACACCAAGAATTTCAGACTTGGATGACTTTCTGCCATCATAGTTTATTTATTAGGAAGTCATGGTGTCCTTAAATACACCAAACAGACTCAAAATGGTGAATGCAGTCAATTACCTGTTCGTGTTCTGATAGATGACAGAGCTGTTAATTTCATAGTCACTAACACAGCCACAGAGAAAGAAAGAAAGTGTACTTTATTGGTCCCCGTGGGGAAAATCCCTCTCTGCATTTAACCCATTCACTCAGTGAAGCAGTGGGCAGCCATTGGGCGCCCGGGGAGCAGTGTGTAGGGACGGTACCTTGCTCAGGGGTACCTCAGGGTAGCTGTTCAGGGGAATCGAACCCCCGACCTTCCGATCATGGGGCCACCACTCTACCTACTGAGCTATCCTCTGCCCTAGAGGTTTGAACTCTAAAGGAAACAGATGATCCTTTCCTCTTTAGTCCCGGAGATGCAGTGTCCATGTTTTCCAAATAATCTTAACATCTGGCTTCCTATTTGTGCGACAAATTTTTAACCTGCATTTGTGGATGGCATGGTGAACTGGTACGGTAAAAAAAAATAGTAATTTCCGGATGTTTTCCTGACAACGTGGGGTGATTTTCATGTCTGTTTTTAGTGTAGTCCCTCACAGAAATTTCTCCGGATTCTCTGAATCTTCTGATGATATTATGTACCGTAGATGATGAGGTATTCAAAGTCTTTGCAATTTTATGTTGAGGAACATTATTCTGAGTTGGTTCACAATTAATAGATGCAGTTCTTGTGAACCTCTTTCCATCTTTGCTTCGGAGAAACTCTACCCGTCACCAAAACATTTTTATAGCCACTCTGTTACTGACCTGTTGCCAATTAAATGAATTAGTTGAAAAATGTTCTTTCTTTTTATTGCCGCTTTCTTCCCAGCCTCTTTTCCGCCCAACTTTGCTGAGACGAGTTGCTGTGATCAAATTCAAAATGAGCCAATATTTTAATGAAATAATGAATGTTTCTGAGTTTGAACATTTGATATGAGATCATTGCAGATCATTGAATTTTACTTTTGTTTCTTTTATTTTCCTAAATTGTTTGGCAGTCAGGATTATGTGATAGCAAAGTTTCCTCCATTCATCTTTTACCCAATTCAGGTGACTCTGGAGCCTAAGCTCCTGAAGTAAAGATTAATTTAACAATAATCCTAAATGCTAGCATTGCTTATTGTTCCCACATGCCAGGGCAGCATGTTGGTAAAGTGGTTAGCAAGCCTGCCTCATAGCAATAGAGCTGTGTTTCAGTCAGCTGTTTTTTGCACAGGTGTGGAGAAGCAAAAGATGTCTTTTCAGTTAATTGAAAAGTCAACAGATTAACACCTTTCACTTTTTCACCAACTATTTAATTATCTCAGCTCTGTGAATTCAGATTGTTTTTGCAAATCAATGTTTGCTCTTTCTAATTGTCCGTTTTAGAGTAGATAAGGACAGGAGTACAGTTCAACAATATTCACACCCATATATCCCTTGGGGTTGGTGTGGTAATACCAATTGTTCTCAACTTTGGAGCTTTTCAGGTTAGGTTCAGCGTTGCATGGCAGTAGCTGATCGCTAGGCCACGGCAGTGTCGTTGCGTCAGCTTTATTCTCCACTGAGGCTTTACGCTAATTCACTGCATCCGATCCTCCAGCAAGGCGCTCAATGGCCCCGCTCACTGGCTCCAAAGGCCAAACATTTCTCCCTTTGTTCCCTCGAGAGAGGCTGGATTTAAAGGGTTGGCAAGGGAAGGGAATGATATTCAGCAATTTTCTTTTTTTTTTTTTTGCTATTGCTATTGTTGAAGTGAATGAAGTTCACCACCACTTTTAAATCTTTAGCGACAATCTGGTAGAGTAGCGTACGTAACTAATAAGAATGTGTATTTGCGTATCACTGACCTGGGATAAGACACAGGGATTCACTTTGGCTTTGGTGAGAGATTAGTCTTTTTTAGTTGCTATCCCTCTTTAACAGCTCTCACTGTGGGCGTGTGGATCGAAGTGAGAAATAGACCGAGGCTGTGTGAAAGCCAGCCCTCATTTTAATTATGGGAATCACGTAATGTTGAGATACAGATTTATCAGGTACACTGATTCATATCAATCACTCGTTTTGAACTACAAACACACACATTACTAGAGACTAGGTTTATGCTCATGAAATATTGATCCCATAAGAAAACATTCTCACTGTTTAGGAACTTTTGTTCCTGTGTTGAGTATATGTCATTTTTCTGACTCAGTATTCAATGTGGCACTTAAGCAAAAAAATCAAAACAAAACAAAACTGGCATTTTGAAATATTATTAATGTTGTTCAGCAAATCACAGCATGCTGAATAATATTTGGAGCTGAATAATACACATACACATATATTGCAACCATGTGCAAGTGCAAGTTACTATCTTTGAAATGGTTCTTTCAAAAACGAGGCCCAGATCTGTGGAGCCAGTTGCCATCTTCATAATAATGGATTGGATTGATATAGTGCTTTTCTAGGCACCCAAAGCGCTTTACAATACCACTATTCATTCACTCTCACATTCATACACTGGTGGAGGCAGCTACAGTTGTAGCCACAGCTGCCCTGGGGCAGACTGACAGAAGCGAGGCTGCCATATTGCACCATCGGCCCCTCTGGCCAACACCAGTAGGCAAGTAGGGTAAAGTGTCTTGCCCAAGGACACAACGACCAGGACAGAGAGCCCAGGGATCAAACCGGCGACCTTCCGGTTACAGATGCGATTCCCAACCCCCTGAGCCACGGTCGCCCTACGCCCTTCATAGTGGCTTGAATGCATCAAGATGGCAATTAAATGGAGTCAATGCTATCATTGTGGTATCAGTTTGTGTTTGAATGTGTTTAAGTTGGCAATTACCTTCAATCTGCGATCTATACGGCCATCGACTGGAATAAATCGTCAAAAATCGTGAATCTGTTCTAAATCTTTTGCCACCTACATAAACAGAAATTTGTATTAACCAGTCAGTTTCAGAGTCCTGCCAGAATCTCATAGATCTGAAAAAGAAATTCAAAACATTTCTCCACAATAATGACAAAGTTGCTGCAAAGTAGTGATTTAACTGCAAAATTACATTGTTGCTCGACAGCCTTGGTTTTAAAAAGGAGTATTACCAGGATACAACAACCAGTCACCAGTGCAGACTGACCCAGCCGGACTGACCTGTAAAGTTAACTTGCAATCAAAAGTGGTGGTCCAGAGATTATTGTGTTGCTACTTGCAGTTGATCTGCAACAGCCACCGTTTATTTACAGTAGTGTAATTGAACTATTAAATAGTTGCTACTTAAGACCTTTGCACAACAGAAAAATATAATTAGTTCAATTAAATCACTGCATTTGGCAACAAGTGCACTAGTGACTCAAATCGCCCGCTGGGACTGAATGCACAATGATATGAAAATAGTAAGATATTACTCTTTTACCTCAGGCACTGCTCAATTTGAGTAGTCTCAATCTGAAATTATTTTCCTGTCTGCTCAGATGTGGTCCCAACTCTCCTAACAAGAGCTCAAACTGTCCCACTGACAATTTGAAATATGTACGAAAGTGGCCGTGATACAGCTTCAACTCCTGGATCAAACCATGAAATGTTCCATGCTGCTCATGACAGTTGGATGGACCCAGAATCTCAGTTTCTTACTTTTCTTCTTAACAGTCAGGACCAGCTCATCATGGCTGAATATTGACTTCATCTTTTTTGACAGTGTGTTTTTAAAGGGCGAATTGTCTGTGAAAACGCAATAATTTAGCGTTACCTGATAAGTTTGGATGCAGAAAATTCAGGATTTCATGATGTTTTTCGCAACACGTTTGGTGTGAAAAAAAAATTGCTACAAGAATTTTAATGACCAAAACCTGAGCACAGACCTCTTGGACAGGTTGTTAGTACAATGCATAACTGCACAGAGGGTCATGTTATTTGTGATGTAATCTTATTAAAATGCTCCAAAATATAAAAACACCACAATCACAGTTGAGGGTTTGAGTTCAGTGGCTTGATTAAACAAACGTGAAAGCTCGCAGACATCTACCAACTGCAGTCATTTGTGTCAGCATCCATTTTTCACTCAAAGCGGTGTAATCGAGCCCAATTTTTAGCCCTAATACAATCTAAACGACAGCGTCATTATTTAGCCCTGGAGGATGGCATTTCACACAGCCATAAACAATTCCTCAAATGGATTTAGGTGTAAAGTTGTACCTTTTGGGCTTTCTTTAGATCACTTGCAGTTTTAGTGCGTCTAATCTCGTGACTTTAAAAACCTAAAGCTGCCCACTCATAATATTATCCAATTCAGGAGACACTGGGAGGGGATGCTCTCATTACAGCAGTACGCCTCCTGAGTGAGCCCTCCTGTCACCATGAGGTTCAGACCCACAGCACTGTGAAAGAAAAGGTGCAAACTGCCACTCAGCACTCTTCTCTATTACACTGATGGGGAGAGCTTCTTATTAACCTGACAACACATATGTCAGTAAGATTAGGACTGAGAGTACCCCCTGAGGTTTGTCACACCTGTAACCCCATCTCATTCCTACTAAACATTTCACCACACTTTGCTATAATTCAGTAAAAGCTGTTTCTATGACCTATTGGCCTGATACAAAAGTGTCACGCTGATCTTTACACTTGTTTTCACAAGATGTGTGTTTCAGAATTCAGTCCCAGTTAATATAATAATCTTTATCCTTGTTCAGTGTCGAAATCACTGATCAGGCTGCCTTATTCCTGACAATAATTCAGGCTCACAGAGATTGTTTTGCCCAAACACTGCCTCCTACAAATAAATGTAATTTTGTGTTAGGGCGCTCACTCTGGCTGCAGCACAAGTGTCCTACACCTGCAGTGTTATTCACTGTGTTGCATCACATCTTTACCAGGCAACAGAAGTAGAGGACAGGAAGATCACAAGTGATGATGCTTCATGCTTTCATTTTTATGGACTTCTCTTATTTTTGGGCACACAAAATACCTCAAGTGGCTCTGTACAGTGACCTCAGTGTCTAGGCAATTAAGGCATGACAGATGGAGCTCACTCGTCTTGCCTGTGCTTCCTGAAATTATTGGTTCGTGTAAAGAATGACACATTAAATCAATAATAACCTATTTAAGTAATATCCTGGTCTATTTCATAGCGACTGAGCTTTAGATGAAATATTTTCTTTAAAAATACCCAAAAGACAAAAATAGATTATTATTAGGATAGGATTGTCAAATGGAAGAACAATGCAACATGGACATAGGATAAACAAAACAATACAAATCAGAAATAAAAAACAAACACGATGCTATTAATTATGTGTTTTTAATATGTCATTTCCCCATTTGGTTTCCACAAAATGTCTATTTATTCTTTTAATATTTATTTATTTTGTTAATTTCATTTCTCCATATTAAATTTTGTATGAGCGTTTACGTTTTTGCATATTGGTGCTCTGTGCTCATACAGAAATAACTGTGATGGCAGCTGGAAAATTGACCATTTAACCTTTCAGTAACTGGAAACAGTCCTCTAATTACTTTAATTGGTTGGTGAGGAAAAGGGTGTGGTGGCACCCTGATCACTGGCCTCTCACTGTCCTCTGAGCATCATCACCTCAGCTGCCTCATCACCCAGGACCACTCTATCCTCTCGGATTGTGTTTCACCAGTCTGCATTTCATATCCACCCCTTAACCCCCAACAACCCCATAGCAAAGTGTTTCTGTATGAGCAGACCTGATTATTTTATGGACTGATAACTGATTTTGTTCATGTGTTGTGGCATTTGAAAGTGAAACCAAAAGTGTACCAAAATGCAACAACTGTCGCCTCCAGGCACTTTATATTATAAGGTAAAACCCCCTCAATAATACAGAGAAAACCCAACAATCAAGCACTTGGCAACAGTGTGAAGGAAAAACTCCCTTTTAACAGGAAGAAACCTCCAGCAGAACCAAGCTCATGAAGGGGCAGCCATCTGCTGTTGGGTTTTAGGGGAGAAAGAAAGGACTAAAGATAGACTGTGGAAGAGATCCAGAGATCAATAAATGCAGAAAGAAACTGTTATAGCTGCCTCCCCTTTTCTCCAACTATAACAGTACTCTCACTTCCATTTGATCTCAGCTGATTTGATATTCAGATGAACCGCTGACCCTTTCTGACACCAAAATGAAAGTGTAAAGAAAAACTCGAGGCCATTGTCTTTTACAACAAGACATTTCTCTAGACTCTTAGAGCTAACGGCGAGGCACTTTTTGAAGTAACAGAGGCAGGAGGGGTGCAAAGGAGAAGCAACAGTGTACGTTGCTGTCAGTCTAGCTTATTATCAGGGCCTCTACAGTGAGTCTCCGAGGCAGAGCACCAGCAGAGAGGTGACAATCCCAGGACATGCAACCTTTTCCCAACAGTCACCCTTGGACTGCTCTCTCCACTGGAGAAGTCGTTTACGTCTTATTGATCAACTTGTTTTTTACATCATCTTCACAGTGGGCATGGAGCAGTAGATTACAGTGTCATGCGTGTTTTGACAAAGTGTATAAGGACCTAGCGTTTATGACCCACTTTCACCCAGTGACTGGGTGTGAACTCGCCTCATTCAGCTGCAGTCAGCATGTGTACTGCAGGCAGAGAGAGCAATTAAATGTTCCAAAGTGAGAAATTTTGCAGTTGTTAAGAGCTGAGAGTAACACCCGTTTTCCAAACACAAAATGCCTTTTTGTTGCTTTGCATCATGGTGTCTTGAGGTTTTCTTTTTCTGGTGGATTTCCCTGTTCATGGGTGGTGCAAACTGCTCTTCATTCTGAAGCGCTTACCTTAAGTGTCACAGTTTGTGTGGATGAAGTGGTGTGTGACTGTAACGTTGGGGTGTTTTCACTTAAAAGAAATCTGAGTGATCCTCAGATATTTTCATTGAATGTATATAAAAAAAAAATCTGTAAAATCTTTCATTAATTTGTGAATTTCCAGTTTGAAATCTTTTTTAATTCTTCATGGCATGCAAGAATTAAGGCCAAATTCTTCAGCGATTTTGGTCCATATTGAGATGATAGCATCCCCAGTGTTGGGAAGGTTACTTTTAAAATGTATTCCACTACAGATTACAGAATACATCGTGCCCAAAATGTAGTTTTTAACGTATTCCCTTAAGTTACTTAATGTGAGTACGTATTCTGAATACTTTGGATTACTCGATATATTCTCATGCTTTTTACAACTACATGAATGTACTATTGCTGTGTGATTTACTACTATTACTGAATAACTACTATTATCTATGCTCCTCCTGCCTCCCCTTTCCCTCATCCACCTACTGGCCTCCACCACTTGCTAATGTCACTGAATCTATAGCCACCACCAAACAACTGAGCTATTTTTACACACCGGCCAGCATCTGGCCAATCCACCACCTTTCATTATTTATACCGTTACAAAATAAATAAATAAATCATCGGCCCATAAAAACGGAAAATCACCATCCGCCCACTGAGCAAATGCTCGGTATGCCCGATGGCCAGTCCAGCTATGGTCGTGCCATCAGTTAACCCTGGGTGGTACGCGGGCCTAGGGTTGCCGACCCCTGCCTTACACCATTAGCCTGGATGTTGATTCAAGGCAGGATAATTACATGTGTTTACATTAATTCTGACCCTACTGTCCAAATGTTGTAGGAGAAATCAAGACTTGTCAAGTCAGACAGCATTGTCCAGATTTAGTAAGCCTGTGTGAAATATTGATACAATTTCCTGTTCTTAGCTGAGAGGGGAGGCATTGGGTATGGTTTTATGGAGCGATCGCGGCTCAAGAGTTGGGAGTTCGCCTTGTAACCGGAAGGTTGCCGGTTTGAGCCCCGGCTCGGACAGTCTCGGTCGTTGTGTCCTTGGGCAAGACACTTCACCTACCGCCTACTGGTGTTGGCCAGAAGGGGCGCGATATGGCAGCCTCGCTTCTGTCAGTCTGCCCCAGGGCAGCTGTGGCTACAACTGTAGCTGCCTCCACCAGTGTGTGAATGGGTGGATGACTGGGTGTGTAAAGCGCTTTGGGGTCCCTAGGCGGGACTAGTAAAAGTCCTATACAAACACAGGCCATTTACCATTTTATGCTGCTGTAGCCAATATGCTTCAAGGTTGAATGTGTTGTATGTTCAAAGATGCTCTTCTGCAGCTCTTCTGTTACTGTTTCTTTCTTACCAACTTGGAGCATTCTGACCATTCTCCTCTGACCTCTGACCGTTTTCTCCAAGAAAACTGCTGCTTGCTGGATATTTTCTCTTTTCTGGATCATTCTTTGTAAATCCTACAGATGGTTGTGTGGAAAATCCCAGTACATCAGCAGTTTCAGAAAGACTTTGACTCTGGCACATCATCAACATCCATGACGGCACATTCAAAGTCAGTTAAATCACCTTCCAACTTTTAACTTGACCAGGTTGTGTTGACCATGTCTGCATGCCTAAATATACTGAGATGTTGCCATGTGATTGATTAGAGATTTGCCTTGTTGATGTGTAGTTAATAAAGTGGCTGGCAGGAGTATTTTTCTACTTTAGATGAGTTTTGCATTATAGTGCAGTACATTAATGTAACAAAGTCTGAATGTCAGTTATAAACAGCGTGTTGTGGCTGGCACCTGTCTGAGGATTTGAACAGAGACCTTTTAACACAGTAAAGCTATTTGCTGTTATGATATTCAGACACAATTTTTTTTGTTTCTCTGGGTCTTCTGTATTCCCCACAGCCTTTGCTTCAGGGAAAATCTAATCGACTGCGGTGTAATTGGAGCTGTGCTAAGACGATCTGCAGCAGAGGAACGTCGGCACTAATCACACACACATGCACACAGGAACACACACGATGTGAACCGTGGCACTCTGGCAAGAGCAATTATTACTTCATCACTGGCACATTTGGCTACAATAGAGAGCGGCCTGTCCACAGGGAGATGGGAAGTCTAATAAGATGCTGTACATTTTCTCGCTTTTTCACCTTGTAACCTTTAAGAGAGCGTATAATTATCCAGACTTTTGTGGTCTTTTCATTTCAGCGTTATAAAGTTTTTATCAGTTCCCACAGTGAAAGCATGTGTTCTGTCCCGTCACATCTTCATATGCGTATTGTAAATGATTTCTGTCTTGACTGATTTGAAAAGTGCAAATGTGTGCAGTGTCATTACAGACTCAATCGTTTTACACTGTGTTTTTTCTCCTTTTTTTCATCACTCTGGCTTCATATTTGTGACTTTATGCTTGTGGTGCTGTATCCTCCTAAGACCCGAACTCTTCCACGGCATGCATTTTTAATTTCTCTTTGATATTTGGGCATATTGGGGCTCGATGAATGTAAAAACAAAGAATTACCAGATTTTTTTTTTTACCTTATTTTTGTTTTTATGAAAAATAAGAGCCACATATGAAGATATTAGCTTACATTTTTGATAGAACAGCAGCAGTATAATGTCCTCGTAAGTGGATATCAGGCCCTTGTAGAGCAGAATTGAGTATTTTGGTCTAAATAATCCAAAATGTGATGTCCACATATGTGGACGCCAGGTCCTAGGAGGGTATATGACCTTTTCTAAATGTATTCACACAGAGAAGGTAAATATGAAAGTTGCTAGAACATTAAAATGCATACGTTAGCTTACTGTTGTCAGGTGATAGATGCATTGTTGGTGAACTCTGATCTGCAAATTGTTTAAGACTTTTTAACCATCTGTTTTAATAAAATGTGGCCTCACTGGCGACTTCAGTGACACATTATCAGTCAGTCTGGACCTGACCTAAAGAAAACTTCAGTATATGTAATATTAATCGAGCTAGCAGTCAGTTTAGGTTAGTGATGCAGTGCTTTTCTCCTAATGAAACCAACACTGGCTGGATAAGAGCATATTGACAAAACAGGAGGACCTGTCCCTGAGATTAGAGCGCCACTACATGTAATTTACTTTATTCATATTTAAAGCTGATCGGCATGTTATTAATGTTTGGAGTAGTAAACACTAAATGCTATTTGTAATACTGTCTGGTTTGTCTGTGTTTCTTCATCTGCATCTCAGTGATGGAAACTGAAAACCTGTGAAAATGGACTGAACAGTTTGTCACCGTCAGCTGGCGCTGGATGAATGAAGTCTTTGAGGAGTTTTTTGGATTCATTTAGCAGCAATCGAGTATCACCGAGCTGTGCGTCTGCTGGGCTGTTGAATCATTCCGCTTTACTGACTCAGGCAGATGTAATTTCTTCCTGCTTTTCTCTCTCGCTCTCTCTTCTTTTCTTTTTTTTGAAATCCAAAATGGGGTGTCACTTTGTGTTTGTGCCTGTATCCTCCCTGAGGAATGACGAAGTGCTTCTATAAACCTCAGCACTGCTGAGTGTGCGGCTGTCCAGCAAAGTAACCACCGCGCTGTCAAATAAGTGCGAGTCCCCAAGTACGACAGGACTTTGAGTATGTTTCAGGGTCAGTGGCGTTCTTCTTCTTTAGCCATAACTGAAGCTGGGTCAAGCGCTCTAAGGATCTCACTTATTCTGTCAAAAGGTTTTAATTACAACCTGGAGTAAGTATTTATTTAAAGGTTCTAATAAATAAAAGTGTACAGACAGATCAGCGAGTTATAGCTTCAAGTGTTACGCAAGAAACACTAAAGCATACAAGCCAATGTTTAACAGCACAGGTAAGCCTTAGCAGGTTTTCCTTGTTCTTGTTTCTTTTTCTTAAAAATCGCAAATAGTTGCCATCTGCTTCTTGGACACCTGCTACGTTTTTATGAATGTTGGTTACTCCAGCCAGTGCCCAGGGGCGGTTTGTAAAAGAGAAATTATCAAAATGCATGTGAAGCTGGGTAGCGCTGAGTTCATACTAATGATGTAATGATGTGTTCCCTCTGCAAGTTATTAGGAAGTGACACTTGAATGCAAATCTAAAATCTGACTTGAAATCATTGAACTTGTTCGTTGCTTTAGTCCATATATTTAAATGCCGTTTTCATGTTGTAGTAGTTTATCAGATCACAACTTTTTCTGGTCAATGAATCAAAGCTTCATTGATGCTGTGTATAGATCTGTGATTAAGCTCACAGCTGCCAAGCAGGATTAGTCTTCCTGTGCTCCAGCTCCTGTCCATTTCTTTCTAATCAAGCTATCTGATCTTATTACTTCACTAATTAACTCCAGCCAATGGTATTTTTAGTATCTAGGTCAGCCTTGTGTCCATATGACCTGTTTGGACTGGCTGGACACACAGTAATAGTGTGTGATTAGTTTGATATGAATAAATGGCAGCTTTTTTGGATTAATAAAGACGATTAATGATTCAGCCTGTTATAAATTCACAAAACCTGTTAGAAAGAAACAACATTTTGATGGTGCTTTGGCCAAAAACACTACAATCGTGGATGAGAATGAATCCAAATATCCCCACAAATCACTTTCATTGTTTGATTTTTATGAGGTTGTATCTTTTTGTGCTAAACAATATTTTTATTGCCACTTAAATACTGCAGTGACCTTCCAGAGGACGCGTCTTTTCAAACAGCTGAGAGGCAGCCTTAAGAGTGATGTGAAATGACAGCAGGGATCACCACTGACCTGCCCACACAGGCAAACATCCAGCGCAACAACTTTCCTCTGAGAAATATTACCAGTCTCGTAATGTCACAGTTAAAAAAAAAAAAAAAATTAAAAACGTTCTTTTACCTTTTTATCTACTAAGATTCTAGCTCAGCTGTGTGCTCACAAAACAAAACAAACTTTAAGACAACAAGTTAGTGACAGGAAGCCTTAATAATGTGGTACAATAAATCCCTGTGGTTGGAATAAATGTGGTCCGAAGACTGCATCACATGGCACCAAATATTTATTAGTGGACCTTCCTGCCATTTGTTTAAAGGTACAATGTGAAAAATCTCACCACTAGATGTCAGTAGATTGCAGATTTCTGAGCTCTTTTCAGACTCCATGTGTCAAAATGACAGTTTAACCTAATTTGTTCCTTCAAGTGACAAGGATAGCTTTAAAAAATATTTTTGTCATAATAAAATAAACCTTTCAAAGGCTACTAGTAGAACTAGCTGTAGCATTATATCCGTGACTGTGCTTCATTCAGCCAAGAGAGATCAAAAACATTACATTTGGACTGTTTGGTTGAATTACCTGTCGAGCAGAAAGCAGCTAACTTCAGTGTCACGTTTAAAATTCTTCTCTCTCTGCAAAAATAAAATGTGTCTCCATTTTAATTCTGAGTTCATGAGAATATATCAATTGGCTGAAAGTGTAATTACACACTAACAATGCATGTTTATGAGCGCAACATTGTTGTACTATTAAATAACCCCAAAATATAAGTGTCTGCACCTTTAAACTTATTAATCATATACTTATTAATTGTATGCAAATATTTGGGCAACCTTGTTTTTGATTAAAGGCAAGCTATTACTGCAGATTTCTAGCTCAATAATTTTATTCTTTGACGCTCATAGAGTAGCTTCAAACATTTTACAGCTCAAAATAATTCTTGTTTATCTTATAGTGTCGCATCCTGTGTCTGAAACAGGCTATTTTTAGCTCCTCTCGAGAGACAAAAGTTATCTTTCGTCTGATTGGCTGCCCCGTGTAAACAGAAGTTTTGTGCAGCAGGTGGGCGGGGTTTGTGTGCTCTGAGCTATGGGGGCTATGGATGACCATAGTAGCCGTACAGAACCAAAAGTAGAAAAAAAACTGCCTCCTCTTTAGACTGTTATTAGTTGGTGGGGACTATATATACTGACCGTATTGTTTGAAACTTTGCCTTAACTTTGTTTTTTATGAAAATCCACCAGTAGAATATATGAGATTTGATAAAAAGAAATTGTGAGAAGTGCTCCAGAAAACCTTACATGATTTTAATTTTTTTCTAACCTCACATTGAAGATAATTTTCTCATGCATCTCTGGTCCATTTTCAGTGCAGCTGCTATTTTTAGATCTCTCACTGGAAGTCCCATTATAACTCCCTGTACTTTTAGCTCTGCATAGGGCACTGGATCTCCTCTAGTATGGCAGTGGCGATTCTTCAAAACGCACCTTTCTAGGTGAAATGGCAGAGAAGTAGATCTGTAGAGTGAAGGTTGTGTTTTCAGTGCATTGCTTCCTCCCAGCATAAGATGGCAGCGGTATACACCACATTTCTAGTCATTTCCCCTCAGACCTTCCCAGGATGTTTCAGTAACATTCCATGCTGACAGTTTCAGGATCTTTTCCCAGTGTACAGTCTGATGAATGCTGAAAAAAATTAGGAGCGTTCTCCTGCTCCCCACCTGACACCCTGCTTTCGGGCTGTGGACTCGTCAACATCGTGGTTGTCACCAAAGAGCCGTCTCTTCTCAAAAGCAATTATCCTGCACATGAAATTCAGACCTCTTTGATAAACAATATTATGTTTGTGCTCTGTACAGGTTTGAAATCTCAGAGGTGCAATGTAATTGGTTAGAATGGGACACCCTGGAAGCGATGCAAATTACTGCAGCAATACTGGAAGGCTTTTGATTTTTATGGTCTGGCTTTCAGAAGATTTCCATGACTTATCATAAAAATCTAATTGCTTAAAAGTAAGAGTGCATTACAAGTGAGTTGAAGAATTGTATACACCCACTGGACACTTGGGTACATCTTTCCATTACTAGATTCGAACCCCTTTTTTCTCTTCAGAGCGGCCAAATTCTGACCTAACCATCTGAATGTTTCAGCAGAAATTGAGACTCATCAGACCGGACATCTTTTCTCCTCAGTATTGTAGCCTCAGTTTCCTGTTTTTAGCTAACAGGAGTGGTCCCCGGTGTGGTCTTCTGCTGCTCGAGCTCATGTGCTTCAAGGTTTTTCTGTATCATACAATCAGAGATGCTCTTCTGCATACTTTATTTGTAGCAAGTTATTATTTAAGTTACTGCCTTCCACAACGACACAGTCTTGCCCTTCTCTGACTTTTTTCACCCAGAGAACTTTTCTCATTTTATTTTCTGTGGGAAAATCTCTGCAGATCAGCAGTTTCTGAAATACTCAGACCAGCCCGTCTGCCACCAACAACCATGGCACATTCAGAGTTACTTAAGTTACTTTTCTTACTCATTCTGTTGCTGCTATTTGTGTTAATGAGCAGTTCACTTTATGCATTTAACAAAATGGCCAGTTAGTTTCAGTTTAGTCTATTTGATCTCCTCTCTATAATAAGTTTTGCACTGCACCTTGTGAAACGCTGACCTATTTCTCATCAAATTGTAGGTACTATGGAGGCTATGAAACATTGTTTTTTTTCCTGTTATTTGTGATACTGTAATTTTACAGCACTATATTGATAATATGCAACATATATATAAAATATTCAACTTGGAAGCATCAAAATACATTATTGCATGTCCACAATGTTAACCTACAAACAACAGCATAGTTGCAGCGAGCATGAATGTGATTCTGTTTCAAATGCATAGCTGTGAATTGTTAGTCTTCCTACTCATGGTGAGTGTTTTCTCAACCACGCTCTCTTTGTCTGCTTTACAATCGCACTCAGAGTGAATCATCTGCCACTCTGAGTGCATTGTTTCTGACCAGGTTACCAGCTGCCCCGGCACTGGTGCTGTACCAACACAAACACCAAGCTGAACCTCATATCTGCCGCCGTCATTCTGTGAGTTTGCACCCATTGCCCTTATTTTTGTTTAAAATGGATTCATCCACAGGTTATGAACAGCAAATGAGAATCCCATTTCATTCTGAATGCACAACCATAACAACACACTGACAAAATAAAAAGCGTTTTTTGTATTTAACATGTAAAAGGACCAATGAGATGAATAAAGGCTGGGAGAGAGCATAGTTCTGTCAAAATGACTAATGTTTCCTCCACACTTGTATCCAGTTAAAAGTATTGTTAATGAGGCTATTAGTAATCTTTAAGAATGTAAATCCAATTAATACTTGATACTGGAAATTTTCTACATTTCATTCCATTCCCCTAAACTAAATCTGTGTTTTGGGCCACAAATTAGTCATTTGTAAGCGTCCCTTGGAAGAGGAAGTATGACTGGTTAGGTGGAGCAGTAGCACTGAACATGGCTGCAGTTAGGAATGCATGCATGCAAGCACTACTGTAAATTTTGATGCACCACGTTTTATGTCTGTAACAACTTTTGCATCCCCACTGGTGTCTTCCTCCTTTCATTCTCTATCTGGATCGCAAACGTGTGGACTCTTGTTTTTCAGAAGGAGATTCCATCTCCGGTTACCACACTGACCACGCATCACCATCACCTGAAACCCATGCCCTACAGCCACCAACCTACAAGCTTCTTTTGTCACTTTCACTGAGCTGTGCGGTGAGCTCCCCTATATATATTTCGTCTGGCAGAAGGTGTGAAGCACCACCTAAAGCCTCACTTATCAGTAAAGAGTGCACACAGGTGATGGCAATTATTTCACAGTCAGACAGTTTTAAAATAGGAGCCAGAATAAAAAATGAATTCCGCGAATCATGAAAGACTGCATTAAAATACAGCATGTTATAAAAAGAAATGTGCATTAAACGTGTCCTAATCAAGCAGCCTATCATGTTGCGCTTAGCACTTCCCATTCATTTGTTTTTCCACCAGCTACATTGAGGAGGTTGAGTTTCCTGTCATGGCTCCCAGTGGTCATGGTTGCCTTGCATCCCTGCAGCGAGCTGTCTGGCTGGCAAACCTTTTTCCATTTTTGCCTGATGAAGCTGGTGCTGGCTGAGCCTTTCAATGAAACCGTCTCCTCACTTTCGCCGCACAGTGCTGAGACACTCTGGCACGCTGCCCCTCAAGCCTCTTCCTCCTCCTCCTTCTCTTGCCCCCATTGCTTTGTGTCTGACCACCACATCCAAAACACACACACCCACGCAACACCACCCCCTCCCGAGGAGCTACAACAGTGCTCCATCCAGCAAAGATGTAAACTAAGCTAGCACAACACCAACACACCCTCCTCCATTATTCATCCACCGCCTTTAATGAGTTTTCCATCCACCTTCATGCATTTCCCACAATTAAAATTATTGTGTTCAATCACTTTAATTGAACTTTATCAACGTGTTATGCTGCAGTAAGTGGTCTTTTGTGTAAAGCAGCATGAATGGAGCGTGGCAGAATGGCATAATGGGCCAAAGAATGCAAAATGAGCGTACATTTTTGGGCAGATAGGGTGCCCTAACAAAAACAGCGTCAGCAGCAACGTGCAGAAGTGAAGCAGATTTGTCTTTCATATTCTTATTTATCTCTCAGAACTAATTATGTTCAGTCAGGAGTTTGATCACTTAACAAAAACGTGCCCTTCCGAGTGTCCCCGTGACATTCCCAGTGGTCTGATCAAATCTTGTGAAAATTAATTTGAGAGTTAATCCTTCTCTGTGACCCTCTTTTGCTTTTGCACTAAAAGGGCCGATCTAGGTTTTCGTTATGGTTCCAGGCCAACAGATCGTGTGTCAGTCACACAGATAATATGTTTGTTTACATACCCATGATCATGAAAAGGGTGCCAGCTAAATATTTGATGGCTTCTTCAAGTTACTCAGAGCCAGTCAGCCTGTGACCCAACACTAAAGTTGGATCCTGGCACATACAGTCATTGTTAAACACCTCTACAGGGCACTGGTTGACATTTGTGGGCACATGACTGGTTAGCAAATAATATAAAGTACTCTCAGGCTTGTGCTCTGCTCTCTGTTATTGTAGTCATGGACACAATCATGGCCCTCAGCAAGCAGTGGTCCTCAGTGCACTTAGCTCATCCATGATGAGATGTTCTGCCACAATATATGAGGTGTTTATATTCACCAATTTCTTCAATATCCAATCATCACCCACTCACCCCTATTTCCACCTTTACTTGCAGTCGCGTTCCCCTCACACACCCTTCTCAAGGCGTGCTCATAGATGGTCTAAACGAGCATCGTCTGCACTCGCCGCGCTGCAGGCATTCAGCAATACTCACTACACTACTCGAGTCAACCCACACACACCTCATTCCGCCTCCTCTGATCGCAAAGTAGCTACCCAATGAGCAGAGACAATATGAAACGTATCGTCCAAACAAAAGCCAAGAGAAACACAAAGAGCGAGTGGGACGGGAGTGAGCAAGAGAGCTGGAAATGAGACAAAAGTCTGTGACAACATGAAAAGCCAATTAAGTGCTTCGTCATGACAGAACATCTCATCTCTTTATTGTACATATTGTGTCGCTCTGTAAGACGTTAAATGAAAATACCAAGTCTGTACCAGACTGACACCTCTCACTGATAAATGGTCTTCATTGAAGGTTTACCTCAGGCTTTTTTCCCCCCACACTGTCTGTTAAATTCAAAGATGACTTTAATGATACATTTTAAAACACTTTGATATGCCGTGACAAAGCTAAGATCTCATTATCTGCAGAAAGTTCTCCATTGTTAATGTTTCAAATGGAAGCTAATAATGATTACATGCAAAAAAAATAAGCCATAAGACGTGGCGTGCATATGTAAAACTTTGAGGAAATTACTTTAATTTAGCCATAAACTACTGCACTCTCTGCACCATACATATGGCTATAAGTATGTAGATGTTGTCTTATCATTTCTAATATTTGATAAACAGAGTGTAGAATATTATTGAGGAAGAGAAACCCATGACATGAAAGCATCACACAGTCTCTGTAGGTTTATCAAGCTGCACATTTGTGATGCGCAGAATGACTTAAATCAAATCAAATGCACAACGACATCCGCAAATCTACTTTTTGATTCAGAGACCACCGCGACAAAAGCGACAAAAGCAGTTGCAGCTGAGCAGCAAATGCTGAAGCGTTATATAAAAGAAGTCAGTTAAATAGCGCTCAGTAAGTCAGCATGTTAAGCTCAGTAGTGTCTCTCCTTATAAACCTCAGAAGAGATGACCTGCCATTAAAGTGGCGCAGCTGAATTCACCTTAACTCGTGTGTTTTGACTACGTTTGTAAAGTGAAAACAAGCTTGATATTTATTTAATGACGGTTCAAGTGTTGTCGGGACGGCAGATAATGTGATCCGCACCAGAGCATCAAGACAGGTTAACAAAGTAAGACGAGGAGATAGATTTCCCCATTTACAAGCATCTAATTACCTTTATCGTAGGCCCTTAAATACAACATTAGATCTCCACCTCCTGCATTATTCTTTACCCTATCATTTCCCCTTTTCCTGCTCCCACTGTTTCTCGCACCATATTTCCCCCAGGGTCTCTCTGAAACCCCTAAATAATGCACGCCGACTGAAGGGCTGAAAGGGGTTCTGTGATGGATCACTTGCCTCTTTCTGGAGCTCATGTATTCTTCTGGTACTGAAGCAATGACACCGTTCTCAGGTGAATCTCTAAATATCTATATTTACACCAGACAACCTTTAATAAGAACCACTTTTTTTCTTTGTTCCACTTTTTAGTATCACTGCTAAAATGGGTCGTACAACAGGTTTGGGATTTTTAGGTTGAAGGTTTTCTTATGTTGGTTACAATGTTTATTTCTGAGTTAACATTTTTGCTGAAAACCAGTCTGTAGATACTCTACGGCATTATCACTTAATTTACTTGCTTATGGTTTACATTCAGTTCTATTCCTTCGCTGTTTTAGTGCCTGATAGTTAGCTGGTGTTGTTTTAGACCCTCATGAGAATGCTTATTGATTGTCTGTAGTAACTAGTGGGAAAGTGAAAAAATGCCCCTGAGAAAAAGTACTCAGCACCCTGAAAGTAACTGTTTGTCTACATAAAGTCTACTCATTAGATAAAATGAAACTCTAAGGATCCCCATGGGGGGGGGGGGGGGGGGGGGGGGGGAGTCTAAGTCAAAGGCAAAGTCTAAAAATAGCACATCGGCACAAAACACCTCCCACTAAATGTAGTGGAGAGCTAATTATTTGAGCTTGTTTTGCAGCAACAGCACCTTGCTGTCATCGAGTTGACCATGAAATCCTCTGTATACCAAAATATTCCAGAATCAAATGTGAGGCCATCTGTCCGGCAGCTAAAGCTTGGCCAAATCCGGGTCATACATCTGGGTCTGTGATGCAATCACAGCAGCAAACGTACAGCTGAATGGCTGAAAACGAAAAGAATCAAGGTGTTGTAATGGAGCAGCCAAAGTCCAGACCTCCAGTTAAGACAGCTGTGTATGAATTAAAGTTCCCAAACCTCAATGAACTGAAGCAATATTGTAAAGACGAGTGGGCCAAAATTACATCCCAATTATGTGAGAGACTGATAAAGCCATGCAGAAAAGGATTACAGGGACAGTACTTTGTCACTCAGGTAACACTGTTTGAAAAAAGAAGCAATAATGCCACAAATTAAACAAATGCATCAGTCTTATTTCAGTCTGAAGTGGTAATGAATTCCTCATCAGAGAGCATCTGTTTGCAGGTTCTTGTGAAATGTTTTATTTGTGAGTCGGACTGAATTTAATCATAACCAAGCTGATTTTTGTATAAAGATCACAGAGTTTGTGTTACCTGAACAATTCTGGCACTTGTACCTTGACTGTGGTCCACTAAATCAGGTAAAGCTAGGTCACATTTCTTATGAATGAACTCGCTGAGCTGCACAAGAATTAAGGATTAAGTGTGGCTGACCCCTGGTGGATAAAGAGATCAGTTTCGGTGCTTTCCTAGTTTGGAGTTTAATTTCACTTTGCACAGTGTCTCTTCTATTAAATTTGTTAAGTGGGGAGAGTCATCTCGGTGCGCCCTTTCTCGTGGTTTCAAAAAATATTGTATGTAATGAGCTTGAAATATTTACAATTTCTTCATTTGAATATGGTTCGCTTTAATTCACTTCTGTTGTTTCCTAAATCACCCATCAGTCATCCACACAATCATGATCACATTTTAACGCCCACACTTATTGGCAGGTTTGACTTTTTGTAGAGAGCCTTGTTTAGTTAATTGTGGTGTTGTTACAGGCTCATCTTACCACTGTCTCCTTGTCTGACCCCCATTATTTAAGAGATTACTTTACAGGCGATCTCCCTTGAGGTTTCCTTTACAAACCTTATTTTCCGCGTGCGTCACAAACTGGGTCCATGTGACTGAAACCCACTCTTTTTCTTTCCCCAAGGGTTTGGGGACGGGGCTATGTACCTCTATGTTTGAACCAAAGCTATTTAAACCTACAAGGGCTCTGTTCACTTCTAAATACGCCAACGCCACAGCCTGAGGTTGTACCCTCATGTGTCAGCCGCTCAACTGACGTCACCCAAAAGCACTTGCACACTTCCCTTAATTTGGTGTTCACTGAGCTCCATCCTGTGGCTGCATGTGGGCTAATGTGACACTAGAGGATAAGCAGAATGACCTCTAACTGTCTTAAAAGAGAACAGGCATTTTATAGTCAAGGTGACCCAGTCCACAGGGTGACTGAAAAGGACCTGATAAAATATGATACAGCTCAACGTCACACAGCACGGTATCACCAGAGAAAAATACTGAACTGTAAGTGCATGCCCCACTGAGATTACCAGAGGGCATGTTTGCTGATCTACATTTTTTGATTTTTTTTTCTTACACTTCCTTCAGGAAAGTGGGGCAAAACATAAAAATGTACTCTGGTCCCCACAGAATAGATCAGCTACAGAGGGCTTTTCAAGTACTTTTGGGCTCCAGCCAGCACACTGAAGTGTACCAAGTTACTGTAGAGGCTCATCAGTCATAGAACTTAATGACCCTATATTTACAGTGGTGTGAAAAAGTGTTTGCCTCCTTCCTGATTTCCTATTTTTATATGCTCGTTACACTTAAATGTTTTACATCATCAAAGAAATTTAAATATTAGACAAAAATAACACAACTAAACACAAAATGCAGTTTCTAAATAAACGTGTTCATTGTTAAGGAGGAGAAAAAATCAAAACTTCCATGGCCCTGTGTGAAAATGGGATTGACTCCACCTTGTAAAAACATTGGTTAACTGTGATTAACTACATATTTTGCAAAGTTGAGTTCGGTTTCACTGCCACCTGATTACTGCCAGACCTGCTGAATTAAGAAATCACCTAAATAAAACCTTTCTGACAAACTTAAGAGATCTCAAAAAAAGCAACACAAAAGCAGAACTTTTTGGAAGGTTTGAGTCCCGTTACATGTGGCATAAAACTAACACAGCATTTCAGAAAAGGAATGTCATACCAATAGTAAAGTGTGGTGGTAGTGTGAACGTCTGGGGCTGTTTTGCTGCCTCTGAACCTGGAATTCTTCTGTCTATCAAAACATCTTGAAGGTGAATGTCTGGTCATCTGTTTGTGACCTCAGGCTGAAGGGCATCTGGGTTCTGCAGCAGGATGATGATACAAAACACACCATCAAGCCCACCTCTGAATAGCTGAAGAAAAACAAAATGAAGCCTTTGGAGTGGCCTAGTCAAAGTCCTGACCTGAATCTGATTGCGATACTGTGGCACGACCTTAAAAAGGCGGTTCATGCTCGAAAACCCTCCAGTGTGTCTGAATTACAATTCTGCAAAGATGAATGGGCCAAAATTCCTCCACAGCGCTGTAAAAGACTCATTGTCAGTTATTGCAAATGCCTGATTGCAGTTGTTGCTGCTAAGGGGGGCCCAACCAGTTATTAGGTTAAGGGGGCAATCCCTTTTTCACACAGGGCCATGTGGGTATGGATATTTTTCCCTTTTAATAATAAACAACTTCATTTACAAACTGCATTTTGTTTACTTGTTATCTATGATGATCTAAAATCATTTACATGTGACAAGCATTCAAAAAATAGGAAATCAGGAAGGAGGCAAACACTTTTTCACACCACCATAACACAGAAATATTTTCCCTTTTAAAGATGAACAAGTTTCCTCTTATTGATAAAAACACTGATTGTTTGCTGTAAAGTTAATTGGCTTTCTTGGTTTATTAATTCAAATCACAATTTCATCCTTTATTGTGCATTTAGTGTATTTTATAAATTGCACATGGGTCACTATGCATAATACCTGCTGTCCGTGAATGAGAGGTGTTCAGTGCAAGTAAACTTTTAAAGAAAGCAGAATATTTGTGATCATTTTACAGGGAGAGCGAATGCTCTTTAGCCTGTGCTGAAAAATGACTCAGTATTCAGTCAACAATAACATGAGTCATATTAGACATGGATCACTGACCCCACCTGCAGGTCGTTGCCACTATAATCAATATGCGAGTTATCCCCAAATGGAACTGAAAGCGATGCACGCCCCGAGCTGTTCTTTCTCTGTATTCTCTGTGTCATTATTATGGGGGGCTCGAGGTAAATAAAACATATCAAAGCAAACTGCTCTCATAGCATTCTGGGTTTTTTACGAGATTTGAGATACAGCTGCACAAACTGGGTCAGAGGAAACCATACTGAACCACAACAAAGCTCTAAAATTCTAGAGAAATAGAGACCGATGTATCAATTGATCCTGTACTGCCATAAGGAAACAGAGATAGGGGATACAATGCTTGTGAAAGTACAATCTGACAAGTGCTTTAATCACCTTTTGTTTAATTTTTCATTAACTAAATTAAAAGCTAAAAAAATATATGGTCCTAACAAAATTGCTTATTAGAGAATATTTAGTGAATTTCATGATTTCTGACAGTGAGTTTAAAAGAGTCTGGAAATCCTCCACATTGAGACAATTTTATTAATCAAATGAACTCAACAATAAATAAAATATACAAACTTGTATGATATTAGAAAGTGGTACAGTGGGAGCTTCCCTGAGCTGAAAGGAATCTGACACTCTTCACCTACAGTTACAACTCATGGTTGTGTTTTGAAAAAGAAAATACAATGAAAAGTGGCTTTATCCTGAATGACGTGCGTTCCTGCATCATTGAGTGCTTGCAGCATCTCGACTGCAACAGCTCTCTAGTTTTCTCTCCTTGGTAACTTGAACTCTTGACAAAGATCGGGGATGTCGAGCATCAGGTCTCATCATGTGACTGTAAGTAAATTGGTTTGGCCTGTTTCCTCAGGCGCTGTTGTGCTCGTAGCTTCCTGCCCTTCTGAGTTGCCAGTCCCATGGGTGGTAGATACGTCTGCAACACACACAGAGTATGCAAATAAAATCCCCCCAAAAATTTTCACCCATTATGGTCTAATAAAGTGTAATTACTTACAGCTCTTGGATATGGGTTTCTGTAATGAAGACCTTTAAAATTTTTTTAAAAATAACAACGTGTCAGTGACAACGTTACATCAAACTATGAACAAATTACAAAATAAAAGCCAAGAAAAATCATTGTTTGGGTAAGTATGTAAGAGCACAACATAGCACTTTTCTCATGCTGTTACCGCAGGCTTGTATTGTTATTTTTTCTCTGCAGTTTCAACCACAATTTTTTTTAATCCAAATCATTCAGGTCATCAGGTCAGCTTTGCTGCTTACTCACGCTTGACATGCTGAAAACCTTTCAACTGACAAAGACTCAGTGTGTGATGTGTAAGAGTTGCGTAAACGCGGCACTGGATTATTGTTAACCCTTTCAGAATGTCTGTGCACGTCAGATGTTTCAGTACATTCAGTCAACAACACCATTCTGCATGCTTTCAGGCTGAAGACATCCCAAAATCACTGATACAACTGAATTAGAAAGGTTACATATTATCAGTATATTTCCCTGAGACACATGAAAATCAAAAAATGGTGTTGCTACTGTTGTGGCCTTTTGACATGCTCACTACATAAAAAACAACAACTTGCTGCTTTTCTCCATTCTTACCGATTTCTATCCTTGCTTCACATTCCTCTATACACTTTCTTATTGATTCTTGTTCTGTGAGCTGAAAAACAAAACAACACACAAAGTCTTAAAGATGCCATAAAGCCATTTTCTCTTTAAAAAAAAAAAGCATATTAGAGAGCAGAGTGTCGTTCACACCTTTTGGTTCCGTCTGAACAGATTGCGGGCCTCCTGCAGTATGTACTTCCTCTCTGTCTCCGTGTCACTTGCAACACCACTCTGTGCTTGCCAGGTTCGGGCAATGCGAAAAACACGCATGTACAGTGACAGCACAGTGGTACGGGTGGAGGCAGTCATCGGGGCTCCGAATCTGAGGAAAAAAACCAAAAGATACCTGCAAAATAAAGTTTTTACTGCATTATCTGTTTGTGTTCCGTCCCCCACATCGTGCCCCTGAATTAGATAAGCTGAAGATGGATGGATGCTCTATACTTGCAGCCTTTATTACTCGATTATACCACTGGTGGTTAGTTAGCTAGATGTGACATTATTTATTGCTCTTTTCTTTAACTACTAGGACTTTAATTAAGAGCTTTACTGCACAATTAAGACATGAAGTGCGTTATAATGAGAAACATAACAATAATGTGCATGCTAAGCAAGCAATTAGTAAATGAATATATGAACATCTTTCCAGTACTGTGCAAAAGTCTTGAGTTTAATCCAATAATAATGTCAAAGATAACACAGCATCTTTGCATTAACAAGGTGATTCCCAAAAAGCGATTAGCTGAAAACTTGGCATAGTTCTCCATGGTGTCCAAAGGGTCCTTAAAAAAAATTGAGGAAACTAAATTGGCGTAGGATGAAAATATCCCTTACAAACTATCTAGAGCAGGTGAACAGTACCTGAATGTCACGTCCTTAAGAAATTGGGAAAAAAATCCAGGAAAGACCAGACAGAGGACCTGAGAGATGCATCTGGCCCATTAGTCGATCCATCAACTGTTCACTGAAGCCACATTAAAAATGGTCTCAAGAAGCCTGGGGTATGCCAAATTACACAAGAACTGGACTGAAAAATCAGTGGCAACAGAGCTTAATGGAGAGGAATCCAAATTTGCAAATTCATTTACAAATCATTGTTACTCTTTGTATGTACAAAGGAGGTCAGTAGAGAACAATGACAGTGAGTGTCTACAGCTCTCTGTGAAATGCTATGGATTGGCCTCCGGAGCATGGACCTCAACATGACTGAAACAGTGTGGTGAACAGAAAATAAAAAACAAAACAAAAGAGATTTGAATGTCTTTCAAGACGCCTGGAGAACTATTCCTGGAGACTACTTAATAAAATGGCAAGAAAGCTGACTTCAGGATGTTGTTTTGTTGAAGAATAAAGGCGGTCATATCAAATATTGACCTTCAAGGCCTGCAAAACTCGGTTTAGCCTTATATACTATATTTCTATTATATAAATGATTTTCAATTTTCCTTGCAAAATATAAAGAAAAGACTTGCACAGTACTGTAGTTTTAGATTTTTAAATTATAGTTAAATATATTAGCCATATTCAACGCTAGATGCCACTAAAATCAACACTGAGATATTAAACAAACTGTTACATGACTGACGGAGAGGTATTAACTGTATGTTCTAGTATGCGCGCAGACTGAATTACGTTGTATATTAAATAAAACCATTCTCGTTATTTGTACTCACTGATGTTTTAGCATCAATTGCAACCTTGAAGCTAGCCCTTATTGTGACTGACCTAAACGTACAAAGACAGGGACATTAAATTAAAGGCAATGTTACTGCCTGTCACATTAACAACTTGAATTCGAATTGTCGCGAATCTTACTTTAATTAACACCACAAACGAAGAATTGACATACCCGTCTGTATCTGAAGAAGAGGCTAATTTACCAGCCGCTTGCTAGGACAGTCGCCTAATGATGACGCTTACTCATGGCTAATCGTGAAGAAGCTAAATAATAAACACAAACATAAAATAGTTCATATACTTTTAGTCAAAGTTGTATTTGTTTCACTTGTTAGTGGATAAAAAGTAGAAATAAGGCAGAAATTAATATAAACACCTCTACAGTTCAATGTGTATGAGCGATTGTAATTAATTTACAGTGGGGTTTTTGAGTCATTTTTCATTTTGGATATTACTGTGATCTACAAAACATCGACTTTTTCCTTGTCATATGAATACTTCCATCAATTGGTTAAAATAAAAGGATGTACGTTAGCGTCGCAGACGCGAGGATCAGCTGTTGGGTGCTTGTAGGCAGGGAGGAAGTGATGCAGGAAAATGTCCATAATGTAGCTCCACTCAATGACTAAAAGGGGGAAGCACAAAGAAATTGGGTGATTTAGTCCGAGCTGGCGTTTTAACTCACACCTAACAGCGAACACAACTGAAGATGGACTCTAAAGCTAGTTGCTAGCTTGTTACTTGCTTATTTTCTAAGCGTGGAACAGAATTCAACATTGATGTGGAAGTTTTTTTTTTGTGATCAGCTGCTAGCTAGTTAGCTAGCAATCTGAGTTAACGCGACGAGTTTGCTTCAGTTCGTATTTTTTGGCTAACTTCTTTAACTACTAAATTTCTTCAGCTATTCACAAAGTGATGTACATCCACACTCGACCGAATGTGTTTTCCCCTAAAGGTAAGTTTTTTACGGTGATAATTTTATTATTTCTTGATGTCTTAATCGAAAAATACCTAGCATAGCCGAGAGCTAACTTTTAGTTAATCGAGCTGATGCTAGCTAGCTATGACGACGTCGCCAGGGCCGGGCAGTTGGGATGGAGCTGTTAAATGGCCCGGTGCGGTGATCTAATGTGGCTCAATAGCAGCTTAACAACGACTGCCATCTGAATTTGTGTGTAATAGTTAAAAGTCCGAGGTGCGGGTGATTATTTAATGGCGGTTTACACTATATTTTTGAGTGTTGTACTTGTGTTGTTATACTCACCCTCCCAACAAACGTTAACTTGATTGAAATGATATTATTGTAGATGTTGGTAAAGGGCCGCTGAGGATATATCGATATAACAGTGTTGCATATGTAACACAGTCGTATTCCAGTTCACCTCGGGACGAGCTAATAATCTGGTTAAACTACTGGCTGTATAGGTCACTAGGCTGCTTAGTGTTTACTAACTCCAGTGCCAGCTTATTGCGGATTATATGTAGCCAAATAAACAAAATTTAATAAATATAAATTCAGACGGCCATCTGAGCTTAGTTAGGTGAACTTGGCCACAGCAGACGTGAGAGAGATTTTCCCCTACATGCCCCATGTATTGATCAGGACTGGCTTTTTGCCTTGATGTTGAATCCATGCATTAAATATGAAGTCAAGGGTCATATCACTGTTAGGTCAGTGATCACTGCGAAAGGTAGAAGTTGGTTTGAGAAGTTTCCTGAAGTTGTGGCTTTTACATCACAAACTGGAATATTGCGGCCCTTTTGAGATGTAGTTCCTTAAAGCCAACGGTGTCAAAGCTCAGCTTTTCACAGTTCACAGTATGCAACATAGCTAACTTATTTGCAGTTATAAACAAGTAAATGAAAAATCCTGAAATAAGGCAAACTCTTTGCAAGTTCTCAAATTACATATTAATAGCATGTTGACCAAAATAGACCTGCAGGTTTGGAAATGATGAGCTATCACTTTCTGCTTATGATGACAAGATAATGTGTCTTTTCAGCATTGTGGATGGCAAGGTCACAATGATGGAGCTCAGTAGAAAGACAATGCCATCTGAAGGATTGTAAGTCAGCTATTTTATTAGTTATCAGACACATGATCACCTCATGTTTTTCCGTCTGACTGATTAATTTCATTAACATGCATTCATCAAAGAAACATTTTTTAAGTTAAATGGGTAGGTAGAGAAAGCAGTTTACAAAGCAAGCTTTAGTTTGATTAATGTAAACTCCAGTTCAGTTGCAACTTGGTCAGTATCTCATAATCATGTATGCCTTTTGTGTTTTTGCCACATTTTACTTGTTAGTCCTTTAGAAAACCTAGAAAGTCCTGTATGCTAACTTGCAAGATGCAAAATATTAGTATAAAAAAAATCCTAACTACATAGAGCCAGTGTAATTAACATATGTTGCTGTAAAATCCTAAAAAAGACATGGATAACCATAGTAGCCCTGTATTCTTGGTCCATGTTTGGTGTTGTCAGTGTTTTTATTTTTCATCTGCTTTCATTATTGCTAGTAGAGAATGAAGAAGCAATATTGTGCAATAATCTACTGCTTAGTATAAAAGGAGGTAAAACTTCCTCTGTTCAAAGAGAACCCCCCCCACACACACACGTTTATGTGAACACGGCACAGAGGATGACCTATAAATGCAGTTATTTGTATCACAATATTTATACAATTGTATTCCTATTTTAATTACCTATAACTAACTCTATGGTAATACCAAGAAAAGCTCCTACAGCTGTCATATAAGAGTTATATAGGTCTTCTGACTTAACACACAACCCACCGGTAGGCTTCTGTGGTTAAGGGTGATACTCCTCTTGTACTACTTTTGACAAGGTTTCTATGGTAACCCGAACAATGTTTAAGCATTGAATTAATGCCTATAGATTATTTTTGTTTTGCTTTGTTTTTCAGGGTTTTTAAATCTTCCCATTGAAGACTTGGATCGTGGTAGATTTAGCAGAGGTAGCTTGACATTTTCTGTGTTCCTCTGTACTAATATCCACATTTTAACATTTTTTTTGAGAGTCGCTGGGTGTAACTTTTTATTCTTAATAAATGTTCTTCCCCCTCAGGCTTGAGGGTATGTTGAGACGTCTTGTGAGGCCAGAGAAGAGGCGTCTAGGTGGTTCAGACGGGGACTGAAGGCGAGGAGGAAAGACAGACGAGGGACCGGGAGGAAGACATGGGCCAGTGTGTCACCAAGTGTAAGAATCCGACATCCTCGCTCGGCAGCAAGAGTGGAGACAAGGAAAGCGGAGGAAAGTCTCACAAGAAAGGTGGCAGCGCTGGTGGTGTCGGGAGCCACAAAGAGGATCCTGGCACCCAGTGTAGCAAAGCCACCAATGAGCTGTCAAATGGCACCAAACCTTTAGAGGTCACAGTGGAGACGCCCATCATCACTGCAGGGGACACACGCAAGGATGAGCTTCTGGATGGAGATGGGCTGTCGGTCAAGCGCATTGAGGAGCTGTTCTGCTGTTACAAAGATGAACAGGAAGATACCATCTTGGAAGAGGGCATGGAGAGGTTTTGTAATGACCTGTGCGTTGACCCGGCTGAGTTTCGTGTCCTGGTTCTTGCCTGGAAGTTTCAAGCAGCAACCATGTGCAAGTTTACAAGGTAAGGTGGAGTTTTTGAGAACAGGGCGTGTTGTCATTATCCATGTTTGTCAATCAGGATAAACTAGCATGACCACTACACAGTTATTACTTCTGTGTGATTATAATGATACTGATAAGTATGTATCTTTGTCCGATGTACCACAGCACATAGCTGTTGCACTTATTTGTTTGTCTGACAGGTGTTAGATGATGAAAATGCTCATTAAAACAAGATTGCCCAAGTCCACATTTTTAAAAAGTCAGATTCATTTGTCACAGCTCATTCCTGTTAGTTAGTCTCACCATGTTTCACATCTTTCTTCATTGTAAGTCAAGCAAATAAAGGTCAAAAAGGGGGAAAAATAATTTTCCTTTTAAAATCTCAAATGAAATTTCCCAAGAAATGTTCCTCCATGAAACCAGTCCTTTTCTTCTCTGTAGCACATTGTCAGAAACATGTGATTAAGTTAGGCGGGATCCCTCTGGAATGAGGACAATCGCTGTATTATTGATTGTCTATTATATACAGTTTGATTACTGTGGGATTTGTTTACAGTAACACATTCAGTCTGTGTGATTAATACTTCCAAACTTGTTATCCATTTAAAAAAACATTAAAACTGTTCTCAGACAGCCAGCAGTTTCCATCACTGCAGCAGGGTACAGTACAGTGTTGGCTGCTGGCTACTTCTAGTTGTAGCAGCAACTACGTCATCGTCGGCTGCTGTCAATATAATATAATATAATCTCATCATGTGGACATATAGAGTGGGTTGCGCTTCAGAGGGAATGATAAGGGAATGTGATAAAGTTTTTTTTCTTTTCTTAAAGTAGTATCTTAGAAGTTGTCATTGATTAGATCAGACAGCTGATGTTTCTCCAGTGTTCTTTCTTTTCATGGATTTTTCTGTTTGTTCTTGGTGAATAGATATGCCCTTCAGATAGCTCAGGACCTGCATTATCTTCTCCTGAATTGTTTCTTCTTGGGTTGATTCAGTGATTGCCAGTGAGCCACAGAGGCAGTTTTTTCTTTCTTTCTTTTTTTTAAAAGTTGTACCATTGTGAACTCCCAATAGCAGTAGCACAGAGCGCTGGCAACCTTCCCTCTCCTTGCTATGTTTACATTCAAAACAATGTAGGGATTGGTGGAATAACCACTCACAGCCTGGGCAAACGTTTAAACCCTCCTAACACAGATTTGCAAACAGCATGCGTGAGGCAGTCGTTATAGAAAAGATCACTTTGCTTCTTGAGTAGGTAGCTTTTTACAGATACTCTACTGCATTAGTGCTGTTGGTGCTATGCTTGATAGGAGATTAGATTTAGAGTCAAGAGTTAAAGGTGAAAACACAGATTATTTTTCTATTTCATGTAACTCTTCTCCTTAATTTAAAGCAGCCCATTTGTTCTCTCTTTTCTGTCTCGAAAGTTGACGAGTTCCTTGTGTATTCTGACAAATCTCCATTCTCCGTATGGCTCCTGCAACTACTGTGAGCCATGAAAGGCGTGAGGGCGAACCAAATTGTTGCAGGCAAACACATTGCGCATCACTGAGCTGTCCACTGAGCTTGGAGATTCGTTATACTGACGTCCAGTCATCGGCATGAGTGATGAGAAAGCTTGCTGCCACCCGCTGCTATTAGCTCACCATTTGGCAGTCGCCTTTAATGACAATATGATGGTATCAAAACACAGATGATTGCTCGTCCCTAATGCTGGCTAATAAGGGAGACAGTCCAAGTCTCCTGACACAGATTTCCACGTCTGTACTGTGTAACACTATTTGCTGGAGTTGCACGTTCTCCCTGTGCCTGTGTGGGTTTCCTCCCACAGACCCGCACACACATTAGCTTAATTGGTGATTATAAAATAGCAGTGGATGTGCAGTATAAGATAAATCAGTGTATGGATGACAGGTTGAATGTGACTTGTGGTTTAAAGCACTTCAAGTGGTAAGTAAGACTAAAGCGCAATCTAAATGTGTGCCATCAAGCTGCTGGCAGACTAGTAAGTAGACTGACTCATCTCCAGGAAGCTGCATGTCATAAAGACAAACTGATGAACAGTCTTCACATGACCTACGATCAGGCTCTGTGTTCTTAAGGCTGGTGTGATAACCATTAAAGAATTAAATCTGGGGCATGATAAACATCTGGGTTAATAAAAATGGGAAGATAAAATGACTAGTTATGATCACACTTGGTTACTTTTTATGCATTTTCCTTGGGGAAGTCAAAAGGTTCTTAACTGCATGTGTTTATGTGTTGAGAATTTAATACTGTTCCCCTATTTAAGCTATTTAAATAACATGTTTTAGGCAAAGATTGTCACATGCTGTTAACTACTATATTTTGCACCCCTAATACCTAGCATATGTCCCTATTAACCCTTTTACATATATAAAAACAGCTTAGAAATACTATAACAAGTCAAAGAATACAGAATTACAGCTATAACAACATATGACAGAGTAGAATTTTACATATTTGATTAATAACGATCTCCTTATCTCAACTAAATGTGACAGACTAAGTCCCGTCTTCTCTCACTAAATCTCAATTTGACTTTCTCCCTTAACAAGTCAGCTCTTTAAAGGTGACGATCATTTATTCCTGTTATGTGCTCATTCTCAAAAGTATAAGTCTCAAGCTGGTCCTCAAGGGACACACGGGAAGTAGATCGTCTGCAGTTGAATAGAGCTGCCTATTGGCATGGTCGTTAGTCCGTCCAGATTTTGAACTCAGCACTTTTCTATTGAGAGGCTTTGGACAGTACCAGACTCTGGTACCCAACATGTTTCTTTGTGATCTGATGCTTACTGATGCTCTTTATATTACATTTGAGTTTTAAAAAAGCCTGCACTGTTGTAGAGGTCAAAGGAGGTATATCTGCCTGGGTCAGTGCTTTCAGCATGAAATGACTGTAATATTATTCCAAGCTGCAATGAAAGAATGAAGTTTTCTATAAATTTGATAATGTGTTCTTAAATAGTACAGGGATTTGTCACTGATGTTTGTAGTGTTAAAGATAAAGCCTGGTGATTGCCTGACATGTCTTCACAATGTTTTGTTGTACATTTTCTGCAGATTTAGGTCTTAATTCAGTCTACTTGTGCTCATATGGCTCTATGGAAAAGTAAATGGATTTTTTTCTGGTGCTTATCTTGACTGGAAATTGTGATTGTGATTCTGATGTCCACGCTTCTCGTGTTTGCATCACCAGGAAGGAGTTTGTCGAAGGATGCAAGGCTATCCAAGCAGACAGCCTCGAAGGCATCTGTTCACGGTTCCCCTGCATGTTGCTGGAGGCCCAGGGTGAGGAGAACTTCAAAGACCTGTACCGCTTCACCTTCCAGTTTGGCCTGGACGCCGAGGAGGGGCAGCGCTCGCTGCAGCGCGAAATTGCCATTGCCCTATGGCGGCTGGTTTTCACGCAGGACACACCTCCGATCCTAGAGCGCTGGCTGGACTTCCTTTCAGAGAACCCCTCGGGTATTCGGGGCATCTCAAGGGACACGTGGAACATGTTCCTCAACTTCACCCAGGCGATTGGGCCCGACCTGAGCAACTACAGCGAGGACGAGGCTTGGCCCAGCCTCTTTGATACGTTTGTAGAGTGGGAGCTGGAGCGCAGGAAAAAAGAGGAGGAGCAGGCACTAACAGCAAAGGAGGAAGAGGGGAGGTGTACTGAGACAGACTGCTCTCCCACCTCAGATAGACTTGAAACAGAGGGAAGCCGCGGCTCACAGACGTGGGGGGGCCACTGACCAGAAAACAAAAGAATATTTGTAAAGGAGGGAAGGATACAACCTATATGAGTGAACTATACATCTGTGAATCAATGGATGAATATTAGTATTACCATAACAGCTGTTCATTTTGCTCCCCTTTTTCTGTTGGGGTGGGGTTTCTGCTTTTCCAACCCTGTTTTTTGGTTTTTCAAAGGGCTCCAAGAACTGTTGTGTTTAATGCACTTCTATTTAAGTTATTGTTTTATTCTTCTGTCCTCCCATATTTGGGTTTTGTTTGGTTTTTAGTAATTGGACAAGAAGTCCATTTTAACATACAACTACCTACCACAATCCAGCAAAATTAGCTCTTTTTAAAGCTCTGTTTCAAAGGGCAACACACGAGGTTCCCCCCTACAATTACAGAAAGTGGATTTCGACCTGTTAGTACCACTCATCTTGTACAAGGAAATGGTTGTTATTATAATAATAATAATGATAATAACAATAATAATAATAAAGACGAAGGGAAAATCGGGCAGCATGTCCACAGATAATTTACTACCACACACAAGATTTACCATAAGGGTAGGAGTCAGTGAAATTGGATTAATATAGTTGCATTGTATGTTTTTTATCTTGCAGTGCTGTGAAATTTGAATTGGTTCCACTTGAATTGCCTTCACAACTGTCTGCCTGCAATTACTCAACTAATAGTAATGGATTACAATTCTGTAACAAGGGCATTTCATTTTTTTAAAAAATGATACAAACTTAAGTTTCAATTAGTTTTAAATCCAAGTTGCTTTCCATGGTTACAGATACAACTTCTCATCTGTGTTGAGTGTTGTTGTTTTTTTTTTTTTTGAGTGCTTACAGTGCGGTGATCAGCTTAGCTTGTGTAAGCTGCTGCTGTACTCCGTTCTCTACCATTTTGTTGTCCACCTATTTTCAAGAAGCAGAAAATGTCATATACAACACAATGATGTTGCCTTTTTTTCCAATATAAGGAAACCTGTATCTCAACAAATCTATTAAAGCAAGGTCTTGGTCATTTCTGGTCAGAAGATGCCTAAGCCTGCGTTATATTCAGGATCATTACACTGGGCGCGACATGAAGCTTTATTGTATATTGTTTACTTTTGGGAGTTTGAAGCTTCACAGTCTTGAACTGCTAAACAAAAATAGAATATGTGCACACTTCACAAATAAAGTTGATTGCTGCTGGTGATGGTTGTAATAAATTGCACAAAAACCTATGGCATGCTAAGATGCTATACTTGGGAACGCTTTGCAGAGAGATTGATGTCAACCACATCGAAACCCTCTTCAAAAATGTTAATTAATTTTATCTATAGCTTAGAGGTTTCTTTTTTTTTTTTTTTTTTTTTTTTTTTTTTTTGCCATGAGTGAGTGTTAATTAGACTGGTTAATCAAGAGTCTCCGATGGAGGTTCAGTGTAAGAGGGTGACCATAACCTGATTTGTCTGGTTTACAGCTACAATGGTTTTATTTTAACTCCCCCACCCCACCCCTCCTCTTCCCTTTTCCTTTTTTATATAAAATGTATTGATTTATAATAAATAAAAGCAGTGTTGAATTTTTGACCTTGAAAATTTGTCTCATTTCTCTTCAGTGATTTTACCTTTATGTAGATTTCTGCTGTGTTGCTCTGTTGGTGTCATAGGCAGTGCTTTAATACCCTTTCAGTCAGATGGAGTGTGGCTGGGCAGTAGGAGGCTTTGTGGAGGCTTGTCGGAGCAGGAGGTAGAGAGCGGACCGGTTAGGGGCGTGGTTCTCTCTGATGCGGCTCTCGCCATTGGTGGACAGCTATCCTGGTTACCAACCAACACAACACTGGGCACATGAGAAACCACTAAAAAGCTCGTGAATTTCAAAGATAATGGTTATCAAAGTACTCTTTTTTTTTTATTTTTTATTTTTTAAATGGACCGTGAGTATTTTTCTTGCATATATCAGAGTCGAAATAAAGTAAAGGCTTTCTGAGATTATGAAGACGGTACGCAGGTTTATATCTGTCTTTTAATAGTAGTTGGAGGCTAACTCGCTAGCTTTTTTAGTTTAGTTATGAACGTCAGCACTGCTTTTACTGAGCTATCGGCTGCTTGCTAACGTCGCCTGCGCCACTACACCTACTAGTTAATTCATGCGATACAACCGCATAGGAGGTTGATAACCCGTTATCTTTCGCTTAAAGTTGACATAGTCAACAATGGCTAGCTCGTTAGCTCTTAATAGCATAGAAATTATTGTAACAGCAACGCTACCCGACAAGCCAACTCCGTGCACGAGTGCTGATGAAAACAAAACCCTGGGGTGGTTTAAAACGAGTTTTGGTCAACCCCTGCTTAAAATAAGATGCTAACGTTAACACAATCGTGAATGTTTGGTATTTGGTCCCTTGAATCGGCCAGCGGGTGTGGCGACATTTTCCACGAGCTGTACTCAAGGTACTTTAGGTTTCATGTCACGGCTAACCTCAGGGTTATCATGTGTGTCCCGCTACAGTGATGGACAAATACGACACAGATTTGAGGGATACGTTTTGAGCAGGAGTGATCGCCTCTCTTCAGAAATATGGGATAGGGTCATGTGAGCAGCATCATCTGCAATCACACGATGGATAACGAGGTAATGATAGTTCAGATCATCTGCCATTTTACTTTACGTGATACACTTTTCATTAAACACTGCAATTTTCACGACCATGAAACTCTAAACTAAAGGCATGCCATTTTGTGCACCAGTATCTGAGCTGTCACCCTGTCTCTATACTCTGTCACTAACAAGAATTTTCTACCCTTGCTTCTCATTTCTCTGCCTCCCTTCTGCTCCTGACCTTGACAGATGCTGTAGCCTAGTTGACTTGTAGAAACTGAGTAAGGCTTTGTGATTTCTTTGTTCATCTTGCATGTTTCTTTAAAAATATATAACAAATGAAACGGCATGAGCTTTAGGCGATTGTGTTATGCAGTCAACCAGTGCTCCCTCCGAGACCCACTTTTTATTTAATCTGCTTAATTTTACTGCAGCCAGCATTATTAAGCTTAAAGCAGGCAGACATCTGGTCTTTTAATAAGGGCCATTTCATTTCAGCTGAGTGCAGAAATGTCTGAACAAGATGTATGCTGTCAGGGTGGTAGAACCCGTAGGGGTCCTCACTTTGGGATTTTTGGTTTAACGTGACAGATATCGTTTTACAATCCATCACTTGAACTACAGCTAAAGAGCTACACTTCATGCACTGTGCACATATTATTGCAGGATGTGATCACCACTGAGGATATAGTAGGGCTGCCTTTGTGAAAAAGTGGCTGAATTTGACAAGCCATGCAAGTATTGGGATCTTGGCCCATGCTGAGTCAGTAGTTTCAGCGTGAGAGCTCAGCTTGGGCTCTTTTTTTTTTTTTTTTTGGCAGTATCTTTTGCTATGATCAATTGTGTGGCTTCATATAAAAATTGAGAGTTTGCGGCTCTTTAGCAGCAGATATTGTAGAAACTAATACTGTGTTAAGGTTATCAGGTGCTGCTTTACAAATAATCAGTTTTTATTATGGTCCTAACCAATAAAACCTTTCTTAATTCATTTCTCCATCACCCATTTAACCTTAGGCTACATCCTGACTAAATGGTTTTTAAATCCAACCGTAACCCCTGTGTCATGACACATTACGCATCCTTCACTAAAGCTTTAGTTCCACACTCGGCGGAGGAGCAAGTTGCTTGCATAATTGTGGTGATGCACGCAATAAAGTGAATGTGCATACCTGTGCAAGAATGAGTTGTATTATGACAATTTGTTGCCCACAAACCGCTGATGTAGGCCTTTCCGACCTTTCATCGTGTGTGTCTGTTTACTGATGTGTGTGTTCTTGAAGGAGAGTAAGACGTGCCAAGGAGAGAAGCTCGCCTCTGCTGTAGATGACACTCTGGATGAATATTTAATCGCCCTCCAACACAAAAACAGGTGAAGTGTTAGTGCAGGCTGCCGGGGAAGAGACAGATTGGATTTCACAGGGGAAACGGACAACTCCTGCATGACTTTCAGTGCTGCCTAATTGGAGCTCTGATTGGTTTGCCTCCTTCCCTTGAGAAACAATACATATATTTTAAAAAGTAACATAGTCTGGAATTGGAATGTGTCATGTTGAATCCTTTGTTAGCCACGTCAAAACTGTGATAGGATTTGCTATATTTTCGAAAGCTATTTATTAGCTCTTTATTTGTTCTCCAGGCTCTTAAAGCGCCTTAAAGTCAAAGACCCCAAGGAGATTGAGTTGGAACGGCTTGAGCAAGGTTTTTCAATTTATCTTAATGGAGCCAATGCCGAAGCCAGTAGGAAGCAAGCCAAGGGCTCCAACCAAAGGTCTCCCTCCTCACAGCCACCTTTGAGGCCTACATGTACAGCAGGTATGCTTTTGCACTTAGACTCAAAACTAGATATTCTTATATAACACTTGATTTTTTTTCTTCTTGTTTATTAAATTTTTCTGAATCTGTCATGCAGGCAGATGTATTATTCTTGAGTGTTCAGTCATGTTTAGGAGAAATCAAAGGTACTATCTCATGCTCTTTTTTTGTTGTTGCTACTGTCACCCATGAACCATATGGAAAACCAGCTAATAGCCACCACTCCTCAGCTTGTAGTTTGTGTGACAGGATCCCGTGTCCAGTCCCAGTGAATAAATGATAGTGACAGTTGTAGCTGGCAGGCAGTTTATTCGTCTTCCTCTCTGTGCTGTGGACCATCTGTGTATGTGACTGTGTGTTCCTTCTCCTCCGAGGCATTAGTCTGCTGCACGCTGCTCATGTTCGTTTCTGTGCTGTGACTCATCGGCAGATGTCTGTAGAAGCGCCCACCAGCTAACTGAAGACGGTAGTAAACTGGAGCAGACCCACAGGAAGAGAAGCCACACTGCCCCAGGAAAGGTCCAGAGGAAAGAATGGGTGCAGGTGCAGCCATCTGATATCCTTATCCTATCTGTATTAACACTTATTGTTCAGCAAAAATAGACATTTCCTATTTTTAAGGACACATGTTTGATATTTCCTCTTTTCTAATATGTGCAGGATCCTGTTAAAATTCGAACAGAGGATGGACCAAGTTTGCTAATCTCCCCAACAAAGCGCTACTCTGATGATTTTGAGCCCTATGAAAGCATAGACATGGAGGTAGAGTGAAGACATAACAATGCCTACTAAGCCTGTATGTGTGGGTGTTTTATTTTTAGGGGAGGGACTATGTGCCAGATGCAGCTGTCTGTAGTACTTAGCATCTCTCTATCTCTTCTATTTCCCCTTTATCCAATCATCACGTTTCATCCAGAGCTCCAGTCCACGCTCCCCTCGTAGTCCCTGCTGCCAGAGGAACACCTGCAAGGTGTCGCACTCTTTCAGCTCCAGGCCTGAGAGCCGAGGAGACCAGGAGCACAGTGAGAAGGTACTTCTCAACCTTGAGGAAGTGAAGGTGAGTGGATGAAAATGTATGCGTTTTTTTTTTTTTGTGTCTTCTTGTCGAAGATGAATTAGATATAGAGAATCATCGTAATTTGGTTTATGCCTGTTGGTGGGAATTTATTTCACTTTTTAGTGGTAGTTTGTCAAATCACGAGGATGGTTAAACTGTCAGTATACAGGTCTGTGCCTGTGAGTGCGCAGGACGATGACTTGTGCATGGATGAATATATAAATGATGACCTTTGCAAACTAGGTTTTGCGTCGAAGCCTGGAGGTTAGCATGCGACGGAGCAGTCGTGGCTCAGCTGGGGAGGAGTCAGATGAAGAGTGGGTAGAGGAGCAGATTGAGAGGGATGAGAGCACAGAGAGTCTGGATGAACTGGGGCTGCCTCTCCCCTCCTCCAAGTCATCCTCCAACAGCTCTCGGCCCAGTGGCTCCCAAAGCCATTTTGACTCAGCGAACCTCATTGTGCTGGACTTTGGACCCTCACCTAAAGGTAGGCTAATATGGAAATTTGTTATTGATTTAGGGCGAAGCAAGAGAGGTAACATCCCCTGCTTTTCTGCGTCATCAGCACTGACCTAAGGATGTCTTTAGGCATGTTGTCAGCATATGAAAAGAAGCATCTATTCCTGATCTTAATCAATTTCCTTTATGTGGTGGGGCGTGGTCTGCGGTGCCGTGCGGACGCACCTGCACGGCATCCGCAATCACGCCCGCCGTGTTAAAACACGGGGACTCAGGGGTTGGTGGTGGTGTGGTGTGATGTGAATCTAATAAAGTTGGCTCTGAACGTCGCTCCGTGGTCCCGCCGTGCCTTATTCATGCCACACTTTATTTTTCCAGGTCGTAAGATCGAGCGTTCACTGTCTGCAAAAAGGAAAGAAAGTGTTGAGACTTTTATACCCACCAAACCTATGTTGGTGAAGAGCAAGACATTAGATAGGCCACCTTCAAAAGAGAGCTGGGAAGGTCAGAGTAAGTCATGTTTTACAAACTCATCTCCCGTTTTTGAATGAAAATGTGGCTGAGATATTCCATTCCACATGATTGTTGCTGGATAAAAAATGTGTATTTTCTGCTTAAGGGCCGAGGAGTCGGGTGGAGAGGCCGCTGTCGGCAAATAGAAAGTCTTCTGTCGAGGACCGGGACCCAGAGGAGGTTGCGATCAGGGTACGCCAGGCCATACAGAGAGAAAACAACCCAGTGCAGAGTGCAGAGCTCTTCAGTCGACACACGGTCTGCCTGAGCCACACTTCACTTCTTACATCTGTTATTACATCTCATTTTCATCTGTAACTGTATACTTTGCCTACTTTTGATTTTATTCAATTGAATTTTCCTGGATTTGACTCACATGTGAATCTTGTCCCATACATATATTTTTCACATCGGTTTGATTTGGTTTCTTTGTCCTCTAGGTCAAGGGACATCAGGTGATGAATGGTTTAGTGCACTACAACACTCACAACAAGGATGACAACAATGTCACTCTGGCCATGCAGAGAATCACACTCATGGGTCCCAGGTATGGTGACAGAAAAAGATACTTAAACACTCAGGAACAGAACGCTAACAGTTACAGTGTACTATGAAACAATTTTGATATAACTCAGGGGTGGCCAATTCCAGGCCTCGAGAGCCGGTGTCCTGCACCTTTTAGATGTGTCACAGCTGATTTAAATGGCTAAATTACCTCCTCGACATTTCTTGAAGTTCTCCAGTGGCCTGGTAATAAACTAATCATTTGATGATGGTGTGTTTTGACCCAGGGTGTTATCTAAGACTTGCAGGGCACCAGCTCTCGAAGCCTGGAGTTGGCCGCCCCTAACATAGCTGGACTTTCTTTGCAGTAGGTGGTTCAACAGAACCTATAAGCCCAGCAACAAAGAATAGGTATTATGATGGTGATTATTAACTTTCTTTGTTATCCCAGGCTTTTCAGTTAAGGCCATATGTGCACACTACGATAAAAGGCATGTGTAACATGTTATTGGACTGTTCTTCCACTAAACATTAATCGATCCAGTAATGCCTACTTCAGTCAGAGACATTACCAGAGATATTTGTAATTTAAAAAAAACATGCATCTGTCTGGGAGAATGACGTAAGACAGCAGTGGGCAGTTACTGCCTTATTTTCTGGGTGAGTGAGCGCTAATCAGCTAGCTGTCTCCCATTTCTCTCTGACGGACTGATCAGGTTCATTTTGTGACATTTCTTGAGGCATTTCATCAGATTTAACTAACATCTTTGACTGCAGCTGGAGAGAGGAGTGCTTGCTCTGTGCTGTAGATTTGCTGCAAGCTGGAGGATCACTCTAACCAGAACCTGCTGCAGGTGCAAAACTAGTTCATGGGCTACCATTCAAAGTTCACAGAGCCTGTAGAGCAGAACAAGGACTGTTTCACCAGCTGCAGTTTAAGACAGTGGAAGTGGAGTCTGTTCACATGATGAAGAACTTACTGTAGAGGCAGATTATTGCACCATATGTATATGACATTATTTATCAGTTTCTTTAAAAAAATCATACATGCCTCCTTTTGTGTGCATATGGTGTGTAAATGCAATCTAATTCAATCAATTCTGTTGGAAACACTGGAATATTTGTTCAACCATGATCCAGTTAAACTTGATGCGTGACACAAATTCAATTCTAACCCAATACATAATCAAGGAGGCATTGAAATCAGTTTAATTTTTGGCCATAACAAAGTGAAACTAATCTTCTTGTGTGAATATTTTTTTGTAATAAACAACAAAGAGTCTTTACTCTGTGTTATGTTGGCTCTATTACCAGACCAAGCGGGCTGTGACTTCACAGCTTTGTTTGTTGGTGTTACAAATGTTCCCCTCAACAGGTTGTGTATCTGCAGAAAATCTGTATAACTCATAGAACACATCAGCAAGAAAAGAACAAGTGAAAATGTTGCATTTACACCCAGTTTTATTGGTGGTAATTGAACCTGTCCTCTGTGAGAGCGTATAAAGTGTCCAGCACAAGTTACTATGGTGATGTATCCAAAAAAGGAGCCACCTGACATCAAAATAGTCTGACTTTAGGCTCAGCATACCTTGCTGACTCATTAATCTCACTTCCTAGTACATCTCGTTATTGCCTGTGGCAATTCGGTAAATGCTTTGATGTTATAACACCTACTGGTTGAAATATAACAATGAGTGTATACCCAATGACCTTGAAATTATGTATGGCTTTAGCTACTGCAGTGCTTTGCGTTAATATGAAGATTGAGGATAAATAAATAAATGGAACGATAAACAGAGCAGGCAAGCTAAAGTGTTGTCATTCTTTTATTCAGTCAACAACAGAAACTGCTGAAAGCCTTGGAGAAACTTGAAGGTGGACCTGGTTGCAGCATCCCTCAAAGTGTGAAAACAGACCACACCAAGCAGCCGGTGAGCTAATGACACACTTTCCCAGATCAGAATGAATAATCCTGATGCTGTTGGGTGGAATACCTCTGAACTGCCCGCTTTCTGCTGTAACAAAACAAATTTCCCACATGTGGGACTAATAAAGGTTATCTTGTCTTGTCTTGCCTTGTCTTGTCTTAATGTTTTGTATCGCTGTTGCAGAGAAGGCAGTCGTCACCAGAGTACACACCTGCATTGTATGTTACCATGGAGATACTGTCAAACTGGGGGAACGCGCTGCAGGTCGGGCTGACTGAGTTGCAGTTCTTCTGCCTCAGAAACAAGAAGCTTTATGTGTCGCCTCATGACTTAGACATCAGGAATGCTGACTTCCCTGGTAATTTGGGGGCGCTCGTCAATGGGAAAGTGAAGGTCAGTCTCTTCTGCTGTAGTGTGTGTGTTTGTGTGTGCGTGTGTTGTAATTTATTCCCCATCTTGTGGGAAATAAATAAGTTGCCATTATGAAAAAGTGGCTGTTTTGAGTTCTTTATGGTTTTTCATTGCACTACTTTTGAAAGTTTAACAAGCACAAAGTTTGTGTGACACAGCAACTAAACATCAGCTGCTCCCATCAATAAATGCCACAGCACTTGCCAAGAGACCATTGGCAGCCAACAAGGCCACAATCAGCTAGTACTGATGTTCAGACTATATATCTGTCCATCCTTCTTATGAATAAGTTGCTGTTTTTGTTTTTCATTTTGTTGTTCTTCTCTTGGTTTGACAGACCACCAAAGACCGTCATATGTGGACGTGTCCGTTCCACCCACCCATTCAGCTCTACTTCATCATCAGGAACACCGAGCGCTCTCCAGACTTTGGAATATCTTGTATTAAAATCTGGAACTACAACAGAAGCTTCAATGTATGTGTATTCAATAAATTTTATATCAATTCTTCAACACATTCAGTTACAAACTGTTTGATTTCTGCTGCAAGCTGATAGATGGTGCGTGATTGTGCGTTTCCATTATAACAGTGGATGACTGTGTTGGTTTGGTTACGTCACAGGTGCGTTGCTCTTTAAGCAGTGGCTGTCTGAGCTGCCACTCAGTCTGTCCAAATGTGGAACAGTGAGAGATTAGCCTCAGAGGATTAGTGTAACATGGGCTTCTGTCTGTCAGCGTCTCTGCTGTTAAGAAGGGGGCACAAAGACCCCAGGTTTTCCTAGTTTACACCGACCATTAGTACTTAGCAATATTTGTACCGGACTGTGAATAAGAGCCTGTAAGGTAAGGAGTTTGGAGTATTTTCTAGACTTCTCTGGGTTCATAGTGGTTTATTGTCTAGAGGATCAAAAGGTCGCAGTTGCACTAATTAGCAGCTAGCTAGAGCATGTTAGTCAATAGTGTGTTTTATGAAATTAGATTTTTTTTTAATACTCATCAGGTTGCAGCTTGTCATTCTTTTGCTTGAATTTTAATCAAACATTCATTATACAGAGAAATGAAATGCTAAATATTTCCCCACCATTTGGTTTTACAGCTTCACTCAAATGTTTGGTGTTAATTCTGTGAAGAATTGAAATGTGAAAATCATTATTTCTTCATTTTGTGGCATAACTTACTGCTTAAAATCAAATGCTTTTGAAATTGTTAAACATCCTAAATTAAAGACGCTTGTAAACTGATGTGCTGTATCTTTGCCAGGAGCTTGACGTAGGTGCGCGACATATAAAGCTGTACCTGAACAGCACGTTGGTGTTTGAAGGTGAGCTGGAGAAGGGCTGTGGCAACCAAGTCTTTGACTACAGCACCACAATTGATCTTCAGGATTGCCAGGTCTCCGACTCTGTGTTTTCCAGCCCTGTGGCTTCAGGACACAGTCTAAGAGGGGCCACTCCCCTTTGCTATGAAGACAGTAAGGGTGGAGAGGGTAGCATCTCCCAGAGATACCAAAGTTTGAATGCATTGTCTGACACAGCAGGCCAGAATGTGGTAGACATGCAGGAGAAATCACATACACCACTACCACCTATCACTGCTTCTGTGGGAGTGTCATCCTCTACTCGTCACTCGATACAAAGGAGCTCTTTTGACCTGTCTGCCTCAGAGGAGACCCACTCTCTCAGGCAGCAGGTGGAGCAGTCTGCACCCATGGAGCAAACAGTCACCACCCAGCCATCCTCCTCACGGGTTGCCCCGCAGTGGCTGCAGCCTCTGAACAGAGGTGCTCCAGAGGGATGTGAGACCAGCAGGGAGAGGCCACGGTGGCTGGTACCCCAGCATTCTTCAGAGCTCAAACAGCCATCAGCATCATCCTCTTCCATGCTCCCAGAGTTGCCATGTAACCCAGGGCGTGTGTGCAGAGGGGCGGAGAGGACGGCGAATGGGGTTCAGTGGAAGGCTGACTCTTTGGACCTGAGCTGCGACCTGCTTGAGGAGGTCGGGGAGCAAAGGTCAGACAGGCCCATCAGCGGACGGAGGAGCTCATTCAGAAACTCCACAGCCAGTGTAAGGCAGACAGAGGAACAACACCACAGAGCTACAGCACTGACAAACGCTGGTATGCATTGTCAGAATTTTCATACTGAAACAGAGAGACAAATCTGTATATATGGCTACTCCAGCCTTTCTATAAATTTAGCTCTATTTCATCTTTAAAAATATCAGGGTATCATCGGTCAGGGTAGGAGTTTTCATTACCTTATCAGTCCTTTCAAAGGAAATCGTATCCACTGATTAAAAATACAAAGGAATATACTTTTGGAGACTTTAGGAGAATAACATTAATATGTATATAGTTTAGCTAACTAGAGTCTCTATTCTCACCTTACTGGCAGTCATTTGTTTGATCTAATCATTGTCATTCTTTTTGCTGTTGATCACTTTGGCAAATATATTACTGCTCTTTAATCTTACTGATTCATTTGCATTGGGTTCATTTATGTAAAATTTTAAGTGGATATTTAGTGAAATACACAGACTTGTAGATTTTAGTTATATTTGATGTCGGACAATTCTTACAGGCTAATTTCTTTCCTTTTGGTTTGTTAGTAATTTATAGTCTAATGTTTGTGTGTTCTCCAGATGAGCCCATGTCTTTGGTGAGTGCTAGCAGAAGGCAGAGTAGCTCTCGGGCCCGGCTGCACAGTCAGCAGGATGACACCCTCATGGAGTCCTGGGATTCACTCACTAAGTTCAACCAATGTCAGCGTGGACGCATCTCCAACATGGCGTTCGAAGGCGACATATTTGATGAGTTTCTTCAGCGCCAGGGCTGTGGTCCACCCACAGTCCCACCCATCTCTTCTTCATCACCCAGAAGCCCTCTGTCCTCCTTAACCACTCAGGGGACACTTTGCGAAGGCCCTGATGACGATCCATCCATGGAGCGGGAGGACGAGTTTGAGATTCCAGTGTTGCCGCAAGGCCAAAGGCTGGTAATCAACATTTTGTCCACCTGGGGTGATCGTCACTACGTGGGTCTCAACGGCCTGGAGGTTTTCAGCTCTAGTGGAGAGCCTCTCCGACCTGTTCATATCCACGCTGACCCGCCAGACATCAACATTCTCCCAGCATACGGCAAGGATCCACGCGTAGTCACCAACTTAATCGATGGCATCAATCGGACTCAGGATGACATGCATCTTTGGCTAGCCCCATTTACTCCTGGTTGTAGCCACACCATTTTCATGGACTTTGGAGTGCCCCACAAAGTGGCCATGATCCGTGTGTGGAACTACAACAAGTCGCGCATCCACTCATTCCGAGGCGTGAAAGAGGTAGAAATGCTTCTGGATGGAAGGTGCATCTTCAGGGGGGAGATTGCAAAAGCGTCTGGAACTCTTTCTGGAGGTATCTGATCAGAACAACTTCACAAGAGTTTATGCTCCATTGTGTGTTGTTTTTTTGACCAAATTATCCTTTATTCATGCGCTCAGGACTGGACCAGTTTGGCGACACTATCCTCTTCACCACTGATGATGAGATACTGGAGGCGATGTCTCGTTATGATGAGACCTTCCTTAGTGAAGGTGAAAGTCCTGAGAGCATGGTGTATGAGGAGGAGCTGCAGAGACCACGCACTGCTGATGGAGAGGGAGAGGAACGACCTTTTACCCAGGCTGGTTTCAGAGAGGAAGACCTCACTGTAAGTACTGGTCTCATTCGAGAATTTGAATCATAAATTCATAAAGCAACTTATTCCAAAGTGTGACAGAGTTGACTTTCATTATGTGGCCCCAAATGATCAGAGCAGACAGGCATAAAGGCCAAACTAGCCACAGCATCAACAGGACTGTGTGGTACAGTTATGCTTTAAATGCAATGTTGTTTTGTTTTAGCTGAAACTTCAACTCAACTCTACTATGAGCCAATCTGAAGAGAGCTTAGAGCTCATTCCTGGGATGCACACAGGAAAGTGTGAGTACATCGGTCATATGCTGTCATATTATGGTTGCCTCTCTGTTTTTGGCTTTGTGTTTTGGATGTTTCTGGATGCTTACAGTCTGTCTTAATCCCAGGCCTTAGACTGGAAATGACCTTGACATGGGGCGACCCCCATTACATGGGCCTGACAGGACTGGAGATCGTGGGGAAGGATGGAGAGACTTTACCTTTAGATCTTAGTATGATCGCTGCTTCACCCAGGGACCTCAACGACCTACCTGATTATGGACATGACCTGCGCACACTTGATAAGTATGCCTGACACTAAATGTAACATGCCCTTTGATATTACAGTTAAAGTCCAGGCAAAGATTACATCATTATTATGTAAGATACAGTGTATAATGTCTACTGTCATTATTTAGACTTATTGATGGCCACAACATTACCACCGATGACCAGCATATGTGGCTGATTCCTTTCTCCTATGGAGAGTCCCACACCTTGACCATTACCTTCAGCAAGGCCCAGACCATCGCTGGTCTCCGTTTCTGGAACTACAACAAGTCTCCTGAGGACTCTTACAGAGGGGTGAGACAGTTTCTGCCAGGCTGAACCCACATTTGTTATGATGCAGAATAAAGTTTACTTCAAATACTAACGTGTTTATGATATTTCGTACTTTACATGATCATTTGTAAATTAACAAAATATTGTGAACTGAATTAGTGCCACTTCCTTCAAGTGGAGTCAGATCAGCTGATAATTTTGAACAAGTATAATTCACATATTACTTAAGGCCATATTCTGCTTTGCGGTTATAAAAGGTCTGTGGTTACAAAGCCCAAAGTCCAGTTTTAATACATGCAGTATCAGACCACATATTAGCTGACCAATCAATGTAGACTGGGCCCTTCTGGGGTTGGAGGGTTTAAAGAGACAAGAGATAAAATACTGTGTGAGAGAAATAACAACAATATTACAGTGTTTTATGAAAATTAATGTATGTAAACACACTGTATGACACCCTTAATATGGATTTATGAAGCTGTGAATCTGACTTCTCATTTGTACAAAGAACAGTACGTGCTGAAAAAGTGATGACTGTGTATAATGCTGCAAAGCATGGATTACTTATTGTGACAGATTTTTATTTTTAACCACAGAAGTTCTTTGCAGAACACTTTATGCATCTTAGAAAACATAAAAATGTCCACATGTTTGGTTCAGGTGAAACTGATTCATCTGTTCTTGGATGATGTTCCTGTCTCACCAACGGAGGGATTACTGATCAGGAAGGGACCGGGCAATTGTCACTTTGATTTTGCCCAGGAGATTCTCTTTGTTGACTTTCTCCAGACTCCAGCTGATAACGGGAGTAACGAAGACTACCACAGGTGAAGCCCAGAGTATGAGTTTGAGTAAAACTGCTGTTTCATCAGAAATTCTGAAAACTGCCTTTCCTTATTTATAACTTTATTTTTAATTCAGAGGACACTCTAAGAAACAAGAACAGCCCAGCATGGACTATGAGGCTCCCATCATGCCTTGTGGGTGTATCCTTTTTCTAAACAGATTTCACACATGCTTATGCATGCTGTGCTCCTGTCTGCCCTATTGGTCCAAAAATGTTCTGTGGATATTTTTTAAATGCACGGATCAGATTGAGTTCAGACCACGTTAAATAATCTGCATTGGTTGCTTTGGCAACACCACTGGCATGCACATGCTCATCAAGAGCTTACAGAAGGAAAATGTCTGGCTGGAGGAGAAATAGAAATGTGTCCAGTCATTTCAGTGTGTTGTGATATTGCGCAAAACCTTTCCACATATCAGGAAATAGCAGTGAAAACTGGCTGACAGGTTAGTATGTATTTAACACAGAAAAATCACTATATCGTTTGGTGTAGCGATAAGTGATAAGTTAAGCACTTTATCGAGCTCGTGTTTTCATCCACTGTTCTCACAGACATTACAATGTGCCCTCCTTTCACGTTCGGTCTAGGAGCCAGCCAGGGCTCACCTCTGTAACCTCTTACTATTTTACTCTTTCTGGAACTATTAACTTTGTGAAATAATGTGAACACAGGCAGAGCAAAAACCTTTGTTTCATATGAATGATTCGTTACTGGTGGTTAGTGACTGCTATTCTGAGGTTGCTGGTTATGCAATTAAGTGGTTAAAATCACAGGCCATGCCTCAGACTGGTGAATGTACACCAGCCAGAAGAACCACCTGGAATTTGGGTGGATCAGATTAAGACCAGGCCTTAAAAATGTAGTGGGAAGATTTAACCCATTGCATCCGAATAATAATTTGTCTGTAACTGTACACATTTTGAACTCTAAACAAAAGCTGAACATTATAGACTTGTTAAAGAAAATTTGTTTTTGTCCAGTAAAGTGGTAAAAATGTTCTTATCTTTCTTTTTTCCTTTTCTAAGCAGCTAGAAAAGGAAAAAGCTGGATCTAAAATGCTCGATGTTGTCTTTTCCTTGACTTTCACCTGTCAGTCATTTTTCAGCTCCAGCTGTTAACAACCTGGGGAGATCCATACTACATTGGTCTGAACGGCCTTGAGTTTTACAATCAGAACCATGAGAAGATCAGCCTCAGTGACAACAGTATCCTTTCTCATGATTCAGACTTGCATCTGACCTCACTGGCTCGAATTCACCTCACTTGCTGGAATATGTTAATGTTTACTGTTAATGTGGTCAAATGGGTGCCTGGTTAAGAATGCGTGGTGTACAGTTGTGGTCAGAAGTTTACATACTCTCATCGTGGGGAGAAATGTCACGGTAATTTTGGACTTTTAAGGGTTTCTTTCGGCTGTTCTTTCCCCAGGGTGGAATGATTTTGCAGCATGCATCTTTAAAGACTTGGGTAGACAAAGATTTGGGTTCACAATTATTTACATACATCGCTTTTGTCTTTTAATTAAGGTTCTTCAATGTCTTTTAACTTGACAAGGCCAAGAACTGTTAACTTCTCATTAGTGATCATGATTAACTACAACTGGTAGTTTCTCTTTGCTAACAAAAAAACGATATGTTTGCCAACTCTCAGTGGACTGACCAATACTCAGAATAATGAGAAAATCCAAGGAACTCAGTGAAGATCCAACAAGGAGAACTGTAGATTTACAAAAGCTGGGAAGGTCTCTTGGAGCCATTTCTAAACAACTTTAGATTCCAGGACCGTTGATTCAAACAATTGTACATATGTACAAATTATTCAGATGTCTCACCACTTTGACAAGTTTTGGAAGAAGACCCAAACTTTCACCCTCATATGGGAGTAAATTGGTTAGGATGTTCAGGAACCATGAAGGGCCAAGCCTGCCATGAGCTGGAACCTGCTGACACACCAGTGTCACTGTCAAGTGAAGTGAGCCTTACTGAGAGGGTGCCAACCAAGAAAGAAGGCCCTACTCGAAAATTGACACCTTCAAGCTTGAGTGAAATTAGCATTTTCCCACATGGACTACCCAAATGCATTCTAGAGAAAAGTTTTATGGCCAGGCAAGGCAAAGATTGAGCTATTAGGTAACAATGACAAGAGTGCAGGTATGTATGGAGAGGTAAAAGTGAGATTATCTAACCTAAGAACACTGTACCAGCTGTCAAGCATGGTGGTGGTAGCATCATACCTTGCGGCTGTTTTGCTGCCGGTGGTACTGATACACTGCACAAAGTGGATGGAATAATGAAGGAGTATCAATCACTAAATGGTTGAAACTGAGACATCGGTGGGTGTTCCAACAGGGCAATGATCCCAAAAGATCCAAAGACCTTTTCTAGCCCCAACCTTAGTGCTATTGAAAATCTGTGGACTTCACTTAAAATTCTTACAAGTCACGCTAATGAACTCTAACAAAGAAGGGTGATCAAATATCGAGGTAGAATTATACCTGCTTGTTTATGGCTACCAAAAGACGCTGTGTGAATTGGAGAAAATCCAAAACAAAATCAAATTTGTTCACCCAGTTCTTTTTAAAAGATTTATTAAATGCTGTATGATCATTCCACCCCGGAAAAGCAGCATGACATTCATGCCTATGTTGATTGGATGAAACTTCTGACAACAACTGTAAATCGGTCACTTTAGATTGATAGATATTAAGTCACTAGCTGTTAATGTTTTCCTCTTAAAAGATCAAGCATTACATCCTACTCTAAGACCATAAGGATTTCGAGCAGTAGTGCATGGTTGTTTACTCTTATAGGTAACTGTGACAATCAAATTGAAATAATATTTAGTGTGAATTATACTTGTGCATTTTATTAGTATATTCAAAGGGTTCAAATAAAAAAAGTAGTCTAGTTTATTTGATTTGGGTTTACATAATATATCTCTGAATGAGTTTGTGACTACTGTAAAACTCTGTTCTCATGAAACTCTGAGTAAAGTTGTGGGTAATTAGCAGCTGTGTTTATATTAATAAACATGATCAGACCTCAACATTACGTCCACCAGACATTGCTGCTTTTCCAGACAGTGTGAATGTGCTGGACAATGTGAGCGGTGATGTGAGGACTCCAGATAAATTAATAGATGGAGTCAACTGCACCCACGATGGAAGACACATGTGGTTAGCCCCAGTGCTTCCTGGCCTGGTGAGAAAGACAGTGTGTGTGTGAGTGTGTAAGAGAGAGACTGTTTGCAGCTGACACGAGTGTATGCTCTGTTTCCATGCAGGTGAACCGTGTGTATGTCATCTTTGATCATCCAGTGACTGTGTCCATGATCAAGCTGTGGAACTACTCAAAGACGCCTCAGAGAGGAGTGAAAGAATTTGGGGTAAGCCTACTTCTCTCTCTGCTGCGGGTTTAGAAATCGCTTCTGTTTGTTTACTAATGGTGCATGTTTCTCCGTGAGTCCAGCTGCTGGTGGATGACCTCCTGGTATATAATGGCATCTTGGACTGCGTAAGCCAAGTGACACGAGGCATCCTGCCTACTTGCGACCCTGTGGTGCCCTACCACACCATCCTGTTCACAGATGACGTCTACATTACTCACAGAGAGAGGAACACTGTCATCAGGTACTCAGGCTTTTTGTATTCATTTATCTTTTTTTTTTTTTTGGAAAGATGAATTCATGAACGGCTGCTTGCTTACAGGCTAAATGCTGATTGTTATTTAGGTTTGCCTTATTTAGAAAAGGGGTATCAGACATGCACTCGGCTGCCAGCCGACTGGACGCCTTGCAGAGTCTGAAATTTGCAGAGGAGGTTGTGTTGCAGGATGTTAAGAATGGGTAACATAAAAGTGTTTTTCCAGAATCTTACAAATTATCTTTGTCATCCCATACTACACTGAAGTGTGACGGTTAATCCAAGGAGCCATGCTCCTACTGAGATTTATAATTCCACAGTCTTCTTAAAGACATCTTACACTGCTCATCATCTTTTTTGTAAATGGATAAAATGTATGAGAGGACTTTTTAAATGTATTTTGAATGCTGCTTTGCTTTTGGTGTACGACCCTCTAGAAGTCAGATTGAGCTGCATGTGGCCCATGAACTGAAATGACACCCGTGATCTGTCATGTAAAATGCTTTTTGACAGGCCTGTTGCATTTCTGACAATCAAACAGATTTACAGACAAATTGTGTTAGATTAACTCAGTAGTTTTGAAAAGACTTGTACTCTTCTCCACTTCAGCCCCCGTGTCAGCAGACACCGTCAACAGTGAGTAACAGGATAGTAAAAACCCAGTGCTGCTGCCTCCTTGTGGTCACTCCCTGTACTGAAGATTCCTCCAGTGCCCTCAAACATCCCACATCCTCCTTACCACTTGCTTGACTTGTGATCCCCAGAGTCCCTCCTCTCCCTGACTTCGAGCTTTGTCAACCCTCCCTTTTGTGTTTTATTGCCCTTTTCCGCTTCTCGCTGGCACTACAGTTTTAAAGAAAAACATCCGCTGTGTCTTCCTTTTCTTGTGTTGCCTTGTAGTAATTATGTGGAAGATCAGGATGTGAAGATGACCAATGAGAACCAGATAGTTCATCACAATAAGAAGAAGCAGACGGCAGACCCAGGTGAATCAGAGAAGCGATTGGAGCACTTTAACATGGATGGATTCGTCTGTTTTAAAATGTCTTTGTTAACTCTTCTGTTCTGTTCTCACTCAATTCAGCTCTACGGCCTAAAACCTGCATGACTGATGGCGGGAAACATGGAAGGAGGAGGTACTGACTGACATGGAGTCAGTGTTTTTACAGTTTGAGGAGAGCTGAAGGGAAGAACCTGTGGCTGACTCTTTTATTCCACTTTTTTGGTGGGTGACTTTTGAAAACCTCCTTTACACCAAGTCCCAAAGCAGCCACCCAGCTGTCATTTGTAAAGGCGTCACCCCAGCATCTCACACGGTCCACAGTTAAAAGGACAGAGATTATACACACACAAGATTCCACTTTATGGTTGGATTTCTCTCCTTTTCTTTGCTGTGAAAACGAGTCCACAGATATCCTGAACATGTACTGTATAGTCGTCCCTCCCTCAGTGCCAGGAAAAAACTGTCGAGGCTGCATTTTATCAGCCATATTATTGTGCCTAGTACCAACACTATAATCTGTGGCTGCTACTTGTGACTTGTGACTTGTGCTGCATATCCCAATGCTGCTTCTGGCGTATACATAATCCAGGAAAAGAAAAAAAAAAGCTCAAAGGCCACATGAGTACACTGTCACATCAGGACGCTACGTTAATTAATTAACATGATTCACCAACGAGCCTAGTCATTTAGCTCTCGGCCTAATGGGTATGAAAACACTCCCACCAGTGCACAAACCAAGCCTAATGCTATGCAGCCACTAATTTATATCTATTAATATTTATATCTCTTGGATAATATATTTCAAAAGTGAGTGGTTTTACTTGTGGAAGTACTTTCAGAGAGGTTTTTACATTTGCAAGATTCACATTAACGACTAATGCGATAGACGAAGTCGAGGAACATTGAGAATTGAAGCCGCTCAAAGCTTCACATTAATACTAACAAATATCTATTTGGCTTCACACAATTAGGTCAGTTTGTTTTTTCTGCTTCGCATCAAGTAGAAAAAGCTCGTTTGCAATCCAAGTGACCTTTATTGAAGTTGCTATGCACATGCACTAGATTGTTTGACTTTTTTTTTCCAGCAAACATTTCCACAGCAGTCTTTTTAATTCGGTTAAAAAATAGAAGCAATTTTCCACTTTTAGCGTTTGAGTAGATAACAGACAACTTCTAATATGCAAATATTATAAACTTACCTCAAATTAAGAAGAGCAGTTGTTTAAAAGGGGATAAATAGGAATCTGTGTTCACTAAAATACTTGGTAGTCTGTGCTGTACTTTTTTTTCCGCTCAGTGTTCACTGTACTAACTTGTTGCATGGGAAAAACTCCTCAGCATTAATTTTTTTTTAGGTGTTTTTACTGCGTCATTGAGCCCCAGTATAAACTATTCTACACTCCTTATAGCTGGGAGTCATTGTATATGAAATGCAGTTTTATGTATTTAATTTCATTATGTCCCGCAGCAGTGATACTCATTACTCCAAATCTCCATTCTGCTCTGTGGAGTGGTGGCCATTATTGTAGCCGTGACATTTAGTGTTTTGAAATATTTATTTTTCTAATCTTGATTAAATATGTATATTTGAAGTAGGTTTATTGGAATGAATAAAATGTGAAAAAAGTAATAGTTTACCTTCAGTTTTCTGGAAATTCATCCTCTTGTTGTGCTTTTTTTTGGGGGGGGATGTCTGGAGTGATCTGCATCAAACTCTATAAGCGGGCCACTTGGGTTTTGCTGTTGATCTCTTATGTTCAGACTTCCTTGCCCTGACTCTTTCTCACACACATCTGAACTAAACCCCAAAAAAAGAGTCTATGAATAACCTCACAGGGGATCAGCAGCATGCTGTAAAGAGACAAAATAAGACAGGACAAGCCAGTTCCATAAATATATCCTGAGATATTTTTTATTAATGCAGAATCTGCTGTACATTTCATGATATCTTTAAGGAATGACCATTCAGTTTCGGTGTGATCTCAGGACAGAGCATTAGTGGAAAGGCACACCGCAGGTTTTATACCACTCGTACAAACATTCTACTGAAAAGATTACATCTCTGCAGACTATCGGCATTCGAAATGCTTAAGCCTCAGATTTTTCCAGCAAAGGTCCCATCTTCTCTCTGCTCGTCCCATTTCTGGATCTAAAGGGACAAAAATTTTAGAGGAAAAAAAGAAAACTTTTGAGACAAAAATATTTATTTTTAGTTGATTTAATAACTATGTAAGAGTGTTAGTCCTCAAACTACATTTTTGTACAACTTGTGATGTTAAGCAAAGCTTAGAGAGTGGAATCGCTTTGGCTGATAAAGTAACTCAACATGTTGATGTATTTTTAGTCAGCTGTGTGATTAGGGGCAAATCTCCAAACTGTGTTTTCCATGTTTTCCTTATTTTTGACTGTTTGGGCTGAGCAGGAATGTGAGGAATCATAAAGTTGTTTGACCCCTGCTAAATAAACTCTTCCCACCAATTAAATTACCATGTACATGCTGCCAATACGCTTTCAGCAAAGTGGCTTTTCTGTTAGAAATGAGATGGTAACATTTCTTATATTTACCCAGGAGATGGGGCACAGCGATTTGTAGACCCTTTTGTACCACTCGCAGGGCTGGGTGTCTAATCCCTTGGCATCCAAAGCTTTCTGGCAGCGGTAGTAGTCTATAAATAGAGAAACAACAATGGTGAATATCAAAAATAACCTTCCAGTAGACCCTGTGAAGAAATCTGACTGGGCTATCTTCAGGCCAGAGGTCAGGGTCAGTAGGTGAACTATGATAGCCTTTATCATGATTACTATGACTGAATAATGTTGTAATAATCCAAAATTGTACTAGGTTGTTATTGCCTTTTTAAAGCACAGCATAGTCTTGCTTTAATCGGCAGTTCCTCTAGTCGCTTTCACACATTTGGAGAAAACAACAGGCACCTCTTTGACCTTGAGGTGTAGTCTTACCCACGTAGTTGGACCAGCAGTTCCTGGTCTGGTTCTGGTTGGGGAATCTGGAGTCAAAGGGAGCCGTGCGGTATTTCTCAAGTTTGGCTTTAATGTCTTCGGCCATTTTCACCTCTGGAAGGAGAATCTAATGAATGGGTGCAAAAGGGGAAAGAAACAGCCACTCATTAGCCTGTGTGTGGTAGCCTCTTGTGAGGATAACATCTGCAGGTTGCCTTCTATGTGCGGAGATTGAACAGTGGCCGGCGGTGACGATCTGTGACGCCTTAAGATTTCATATTTGGGCAAGTGCAGCGGATTGCTGTCTGCGGCACCTGAAGGCTGCTACTAGAAATGCGGGACTTTCATCAGCTATTCTTCTCACCGTCCAATCTATAATATCAAACTACAGTCAAACATAAGCAGTGATTAAATATGTAGGACAAAGTGGGAAGGCCCTAAATGGTAAAATGCGCCTTATTAGCCGGTATTGGCAGTAATCAATAGCCTTAGTTACCAGGCCAAAAAGCGTTTCCTTCGCACGTAGCCCAGTTTCTCTTTCTTTTTCGCACAACCTGGTAACACATTCGCTATTTCTCTCTGCAGTGTAATTAGTTTCTTTAAGAATGCTACTGAAAACCGATTAAAACACTTCCTATCGATACCCAGAATTAGTGGTGCCATTTTTGACACGCCACTTCCCGAGCGGTTATTTTGATGACTACACACAGAAATGAATAGAATAAATAGAAATAATACCTAGCGGACGGTCTGCGCAAGACTGCGCAACCCTTTAGAGGGTTAGAGCATGCAGGTAAACGGTACCTTAGTCGCAGATGCTGGCTCGGCTCAAGTGACTTTACACCGGACGGTGAGTGTCGTTACTCTGAGAGACAGTGCGCGCTCCACGCGTGCGCTCCGGTCTGAAGATATTGGAGCCGTGCAGTTTTATCATAAGGGAATGGCGGATACAGGTCACATTGAAATGACAAGACTCTCACAGTCACACTTTGTCTACACGCAAATGTTTGCTTTATGTCGTGTTTTGGAGAATAAAAGCCCTGAGGGGTGAAAGCCCAGGGGCGCAGCGGGAGGTGTTTATTTTAGCTTTAATTTGTTGTTCGAGGTTTTACTCCTATGAAGCCGGAAGTTTTCGGCTCCTCTGTGTTTCTGTTAATCATTAATATGATGTTTTTAAGCATATGAGCTGGATGGGTTTGAGTTGGATGGCCATAAAAAGTAATTTTCCCTTCATGTGGGCTTCCTATATTTCGGATTTCAAGTGAAGTAAAGCTGGCCAAACCAGGAACTCTGTCAAGAAATGCCTGCAATCGTATGGAGGTGCTGCAGTCGCACTTTATAGGACCTACCAGCTGTGAGCTAAGACACGGAACAGATGAGCAGTCCGTTTTTTATGTGGCAGGTCTATTAGCCTGATAATAATAAGCAGAGTGACATGTTAACCGTGTAGTGCCTCAGGAGCACTAACTACACTTTCAGTGCATGAGCTGCATTTCCGCGCGTAACTCCTTTACAGGTAGTGCACTTGCACTATCCGCGCGCCTATCCGTCTCCGGTCGCTGTCCACGCGGGTCCACTCCCTTCCAGCCAAGTCTCGGCGCCTTCTCCTATTTTGCCTCAAGTGCGGCTTTCCATAAAAATTCCAAGCATTTCCCTACAAGGAGAGGCTCTCAATCCCCTCACATGTATTCAGGAGGAGCCCCACGGCAGTCTTGCGTCACGGTAAATAAATGACGCGGTGTACGTATTTAGGGAGTAAACTGCACGGTACTGCCCCGGAGATACGTGACTGCCTTGCATACATCCATGCCGACGGTCTGTCCGCGCTTTACTGCACTCTGTGTGTGCGTGCACAAGATGGCGACAAACGGCCTGTTTTTATTCATTTAGATTAAACAAAACCAATTTCTTTAAAAATATTTTAATATAGCTCAAATCCAAACATTTCATTACAAGTCAGAAAGTAAAGTCATCTCCAATAAAGGCCTCTTTCACAGGTTCAATATGTCCATGTTCAGCAAAAATAAGAACCTCGTCTTCAACCTTAATATAAGTTACCAAGGGAAAACAGCTTCACAAGGAGCTGTTCAACCACAGCAATAACTCTTATTTGATACAGCATTGACTAAATTGTCAGTGTGCGTTATATAGCATTACATCTTACAGCATGTTGGATTAAGTAAGTAACAGTAAAGGGTCATCGATGTCAACATCAGTACTGTTGACTGCCAGAGTGCCTTATTGATACTTTCACAGACAGGATCCCTTACAAATTTAACACATAACATTTAGTTTATACCATAAACCAGCCTTACAACTGAGTATCTATTTTATTTAGGCTATTTTTAATTTGACACACTAAGGAAAAGCCTCTGTAGTTGCATGCATCTGCTACCTTTAAAGCACAGCGTGACATACAGTTGCATAGATCTGAACAGTCCAGCTTCTACTGTTTTTAACGATCATTGCACCAATGCATGAAATTGCTAGAAACAATACATAAAGGCAGATCTGATGGGTTTATCAGCAGGAGAACAGCAGTCTGAGTAGAGTGATTGTCAGTGAACAGCAGCTTTTTTCTGATTCTATACAGGTTTAGAGTTTTGACAATATGAAGGATATGCAGTGAAGAAGAGTGAATATAGACAGTGTCCAGTTTGTCCACCGGAGAACATCCCTGTCAAAGCAAATCAACCTAAAGTCTTCTAAAGATAAAGGAGTTTCTTTGCTGGTCAGCAGTTGGAAATTCACAATTAGTGTACAACAACTTTGGTTTTGAAAATCAAGTTAAGTCAGCATAAAACCGATGATATACTGCACAGGTTACAGCCGGCCTTTTCACCAATCGCTAAAGCGGAGTCGGTTGAAGGCCTCTTTAATGTCCTCGTTGGATTTTGTAGTCCCGTCGCCAAAACGGAGTACTTTGCTGTCGGGAACGTCCTGCTTCAGCTTGCGCTTGCTGAGAACCACGGTGCCTTCGGCTCCCTCCTCCTTAGGACCTATCAGCAGGATGTAGGCAGCATGGCGCCCACGCTCCATCAGCGTGGCTACAATGAAAATATATAAGTTACCCAAAAATAAATTTAAAAAAACACTGCTCAATCTGATTTCCTTGTGTTGTTTCTTAAAAATAATTATTGTTGGTCCAGGTTCAACATCGCAAGTGACCAATCACGTTGCTTGGATTTTTTATTCCAAGGCGCAAAACTATGTCATCAACATGTGATTGGTCACTTGCAATGTTAAACCTGGACCAACATTAATTAAGATAATCCAGGTATAACACCAACACGGGGTGTTGTTATAAAGATACACCCTGGAAATACATCGTACCAGTAATACCTTTGCTAGAACAAGAGGTACCTTTAAATGCTATAATGTGGTCTACGACATTAGTGGACTCGAGGACAGCATTCGAATAGAGAGGATGCAGCATGTAAGAGCGTCGTTCACTTGTTACTGGTTCCTGAAAGGAAAACATTGCAGCTGTCAGGGAGCAGTTTTGTTTGTGAGAAACGTGTAAAATGATCATATTCATAAAGGTAGTGTACTTACAGATGAGTTTGACTCTGAGGGCATCAAGCCCCAAAACATGAAGACTGAGAAGTAGTTGGTGGTGTCGATGGAAACGGGTCTCGGGGAATTAGGACTGGCCAAGAGCTGGACTTCCCACAGCACACCGCCAGTCTTCCCATCCAGGATTATTATCTACATTTAAAACCAAAGTGGTCTAGTTTTTCTATGATTCACACTGATCACCTCATGCCAGCAGTCAGGCATCGAAATAAAGCTGTTTGTCACGTTTTCAATTTAACTTACCCTCTTTGTGTTGTTGCCAATATCCTCCTCAATGACAACATCTATTAAACCATCTTTGTTAAAATGACCAAAAGAGGGTTCACTGAAAAAAATAAAGAGAAAAGGCTGTTTTTCCACCCAGCGAGTCCTAGTTAATAACAACAAATGGTTTACTTTGATATTTATTTTGCTCTCCCACAAAAATGACCAGAATTTAATACTGAATGTAGGGCTGCTCAATTAATCGAATTTTAATCACGATTACGATCTGGGCTTTCAACGATCATTAAAAATGACTGAGCCGATTATTAGCCCCTCCCTCATTTATCCGCGACACCTTAAAGGCCAGTCCGTGAAAATATTGTCGGGCATAAACCGTCCGTGGCGCAAAAAAGGTTGGAGACCGCTGATTAAGAGGACCCGAGGGAAGCTCGGAAAGCTAAGCAGAAGTTATTTGGAGAGGAGAGTGACTGCTGTTGGTTGAAAAGAGTTTAAAAAAAAAAACTTCAGTGGTGTTGCACACTATTTTATATTATTTTTTAAAGTCATTGTTAACCCTTTAAAGCCGGTCAGAGCAGCACGCTCCGTTTTGCGTAACTATTTTTAAATCCCTGTAGAACCTGAACCGTGTAAGCTAGCGCAATAATTTGTTTTGCATATGAAACCGGAGGAGTTGTACTTACATCTGATGCCATCAGCTTGTCCTCGGTCACGGTTTCGTTCCACATATAGCTTTGCAAAAATTGCATAAAAAGCGCTTGCAGGAACAAAAACATAATATTCCAGAAACACGCTTTGCCGTTCCTATCAGCTGTTCGTAACACTTCCCACAGTGAAATGATGCACATGCTGTTTTCTTTGCAAATTTGCATCATAGGATTGTTTTTTGTTTTTCCTGCAGTATATAAAAATTGCTGTATCTCCAAAATAAAACTATGAAGACACTCAAAATAAATTTCCTGTGGTGGGAAACTATTTTTTGCAACTTTTTTTGTATTTAAAGTTTTGAGGGATAAGCCTCTTAAACTTCTCCAAGTAGAAATATATGTAAACAAAACAAAAGCGATTTTCAATTTTTTTTGTAGTTTATTGCACTTTTTTGCAATTTATGTAATTACTATGCACTTAATGCATACATATTATTAAAATATGGGCTATAACAGTTGTATTGATGTATAGCAACTTGAAATGCTCCCACAAATGGCACTACAGCATGTAAAAATAAATAAATAATATAAGCTCTGGTGGACTTGGTTCTATAGTAGGTCTTAAAGGGTTAAATAAATATCGTCAAATAATCGTGATCTCAATTTCAGTGAAAATAATCGTGATTATCATTTTTGCCATAATCGAGCAGCCCTAACTGAATGTTTGAGATTGTTGGTTTTTGTTGTGTTTTAACACAATCTGACTTCTGAGCAAATATATTATTTTAATGAGATGTATAAATTATTTAGTGGATATGGACATGTCTACAGTACATTTAGGGACTATTTTTCCAGGTCTATAAATGATATAGCTTTACCATCCATGCATCCACACTCACACATTTATAATCACCAATGAGCCTAAGTCCACAAACTGCATGTCTTTGTACTGTAGGAGGAAGGCAGAGTACCCACACAAACATGGGGAGAACATGCAAACTTCACACAGATAGGCCTCGGCCAGATGTTGGATTTGAACCCAGGACCTTCTTGCTGTGAGGCAAGTGCTGCACAGCTATGACTGCAGCTCACCAGGGGAAAAATAAATAAATAAAATAAAGATGTTTTTTGTTTCTGTAATTACTTAATAGCCTAACTTTTTTTAGGTGAAGTATTAAATTTAGAATCACAAATGTTAGTGTATCTGTAAACACTGATTATGTTATTGCACTAATGCATGCCATGTATTCATTATGGTAGGAAAGATGTAGGTAAGTGCTCTTGTTGTTTTTCTTCCCTTTCTGTATCCATGGCATTATGGAATTTGTCCAGCAATCTCAACGGTATCGACCTTGTAAGCACTCTGTACTGAGGTATTAATTAAGCTGCTGTGCTGTGTAACTAAGCACTTTCCTCTTATTCTATGCACATGAAATCTAAAGCATACACAGTGGGTTTACCTGAGGACTGAGCTGGTGTTGAATCTCCACAGTAGCTCCAAATGTTTGCCATCAAGCAATGCCACCTCCTTCCCAGCCACAACCAGCAGGTTGGATGAATCATCCGTTTCATCGGTTTTCAGCATTCGACTCACTTCAGACCTATAAAGCAGAAACAAATAGCAAGTCTCAGGGTAAAAATCCCCATGACAACAGGCGGTTTTGTAGAAGTGATAATCAAAGTTCCTTCTTACTTGTAGATGGGTACAAGGCCGTCTGTGCCACTGGCATTTCTCTCCAGGTGTTGGTCCTTCTTCAGACCCATATCCATCCCTGCTTTAGCCTTGGCAGCGATCTTCCACAGTGCCCAGCCATACAGCCCAGTGTCTACGAGTAAATACACTCACTCACTCAATAATTCCCTTTCCTGTCCTAGAATCAACAACAGGAAGAAAACTAAAAGCTGACGAATCTTTTGAAAAGTGAGTAAAGATGAAATATTACACTAAATGACCCTCACTGTAAGAACTGTTGTTAAAAAATGCAGCAAGGTTAATATCAGGTAATATCAATATTTAACAAACATCTCTATGATAACGTTTCTTTTACTGAAGCGTTTGATGCACACCTGAACCCTAACCAAATCTCTTTGACCCACCTCCTTTGTAGACATCTAATACCTGCGGGTAATTTTCTTTGGGTCCATAAGTTATTATTAATCAGAACATATGACTTTATTCAACTTTTAAATAAGTTGTTACAGGACAAAGATTCACATAATCTTTTAAGCCTAGACTAAAGGTGATCCTATAAAAGGTATAACAGTGCAGCTGTTATTATTCAGCTTTTGTTATGACTAAGCATTAAAAAAAAATCTGTAACAGTTTGAGTTTTGCAACTGTACTTGGATAAAATGCAACACTTATCATTGAGAACCTGCTCAACCGGTTTGCCTGCAGAGTAACTGTCACGGATGATTTCATACACAAACCTTTTTGCAGTAGTACGTAGTAAGAACCTTTCTCAGTGCGGTGCAGAAGATGACTGGCTGTCTCTGTGGAATCGAGAACCACCGTAGTGCCGATTTGGTCACCCGTCTTCCCTGAGAGCAATACCAGCTGAGTCTGCAGATATGACAGGAGACACTGAGACTGGGACGATTCCATTTTTGCTTTAATATTATCATTAATATCAACACTTTCAATGGGGAGCATTTCCATATTTGAGTCTTGTTACAGCAAGAGAAAAACATAATAAAATATACCAAAAACCAAGAAACAGAATAATATAACTCTTAACTTCACCTTTACCTGTGTGTTATCAGATGCCACCAGAGCCACATCACCAACTTTGTCCCCATCCAGATCTGGGACACTGAGAACGGGCGCAGAGCTGCGCAGCCCAGTAGGCTGAGACTGTTGCCAGATTTTCGTACCTGAGACAACCACACCACACAGTAACAACGTAGGTTACAAAAGACATCTTTCTTGACCTAAAACGGATCTTTAGAAGTTAAAATTGCTTTACTTCCTTTCTTTAACTAGACTTCAGGAACACTACATTAAATGGTATGTCAGTAATTTGTTGCCGCTAACAAATTGGAAATGGGTACAATTTTTTTCTTAGCCAGTAAAATCCCCATTTCTCTTCCTCTTAATTAAATAAAGGATTTGATTTGCCACTACTTGCATTGAGTTTGTTTTTTCACTAACCTGTACGTTTGTCGATGGCTGTGAGTTTGTCAGAATGGGACAGCAGACAGTCCCAGGTTCTGCCCGTTTCTCTTTCGAGGCCACACTGGGCCCAGTGGAAGTCGGGTTCCAGCGGACAGTCCCACAGGTTCTCTCCATGTGTGCCATCCAGTGCCAACACAAACACGCATGGTGAGGATAGACCTGGAAAACCCACAGTTTTTCTAAACAAACATAACACACAATGGGTGTATTGTATTTTCATAAACAGAGGATCAGTCTCTACCTTTATCAGCACATGATCTGTTCTGTGTCACTTCTGTGGTTTTGAGAATAAACAGGACATCCATCACCTTGTCTTCATTTGCATGTTCAAAAGCTAAGAAGTTGTAGGTTGCTGTGGTGAAGAAAAGAGAAAGTAGTGCCTAATTATCTCGCAACTATAACACTGTCAAGCAGTGAAATTGCACTCACCTGCTCCAGGGAATGAACTGTTCCAGGTAACGAGATATTGTGGCCTCACGGGACAGGGGATGATGAAGGAGAAGGCAAACACGATGGTGAGGCAAAGGAACAAGGACAAGAAAAAGACTGCAGTTCGCCAATGAGACAGTTTGGAAAAACCCAACTCCTTGCAGCTCTTTCTCTTCAGCTCTGTTGCTGATGGTACTGTTCCTGCCTCTGCACCATCTTCTCCTGTCTTCAGAGGGTCGCCCTCAGTGGCTTGGTCTGTGGTCTCCATCACTGCCTTAACGCATTACTGGCCCACTGACCTGCCTAAAAGGAGAAAAGAGATTATGGTAAACACTTACGTAAATACATACCACTGCAAATACAAATAGTCATATACAGTTCCAGTGTGGAGCGGATTATAAACCTGCATGTGTCAAAGTAACCATACAAAACTCGCTGGCATTCACAGATACACTCTGTGGGAAATAATACTGGAGGCAGCAGTGTCTAGCAGTCCAGCTATTTCTGCTGCATCAACCTTTGTGAATCTCTGCTTATTCAGATGTGCCAGCACAGATCCAGACGCTTCTCAGCACAAAAAGAGCAGACCCATAATAAACATCGCTCAGGATTGCACACCATATTATTTGTTCTGCAGCAACAGGCTTATTACTCACACGTAAAAAAAGAAAAAGAAAGATAAGGGCGTGTGCTACAAACTTCCTTATGTATATTACAAACAGACTCGCACAAAATTATTTTACCCCCCGAGACCGTGCCGTGAAAGTCTTTTCTTCGCCTTAGTCAGTTCCGGATAGCTATCTATATTAACGAGATTAGGTATTAAAAAAAGTTTACCCTCAACACCTGGGTGGATTAGTTTGCTAACTTGTTGAACGAAGGCCAGCCCCGAAAAAAGGGACTGTGTGTAATATTACCACAGAAAGCGGCCCTCGATTTGAGGTTAATTCAATAGTTTAAGCAGATACAGATAAGGTTTTTCTTACTTTAACTCTGCACCGCCGACTCCTGCGTTCTTTGGTGCGGCTAACTTTAGATAGCAGGCCTGACACAGGCTAACAAAACTGCCTGTCAACCTCAATTGCGTAAACAAATCACAGGCAAGCCCACCGTCCTAAAAGGTTCGCGTACCCCGAATTTGTCTGACAGGTAGCGCTACACATTGAAAATGTACACATTCAAATAATATTGAAACCTCCGAAACAACATGAACCTTAACATTAAGATTCATTTACCTAAATTTGGGTATTGCTTGTAGCAAGAGGTGCTTCAACATGATGAATGCCTATGGCGAATAGCCGTTGCCTGAAAGTCATAGCTCAGGGTCTATCAGTAAACGTGTTGTGATTGGTTGTTGTACGCGTACTTGGCCGTTTCGATTGGCACATTTAGACGGAATCTGGGGACTTCCTGGTTTAGCGAGGCTACAGAATAGTTTCGTCATTTCCCGGATATTGGACGGAAACGGGCGAGTTGAAGAAATAGAGGGAGAAGCAGCAAAAGGAGATGCTTGGATAAATAAATTCTCAAATAAGCCGATAAAACAGAGGAACCGTTTTCAAGTTGATTGACTTTTATCTAACCCCGTCGACGGAAGAACCGCAGTAATGTCTGCCCAAGCTCAAATGAGAGCTTTGCTCGACCAGCTGATGGGAACAGCGAGGGACGGTGAGTTGCTGTAGCATGCTAGCCGAGCTAGCTAGCCAAGATGGAGCCACTGCTGAGGCTGGCTTGTGTTGGCGTGTGATGGACAGAGCTGCATGAATGGATGTACTGCAGAGGGCTGTGGGACAAAGTAACGTTATATTCAGGCAGCCTGTTAAGGATTAATGAGAGGATTTAATGTTTGCATCCAACGTGGCTCATTGCAGTTTAATAGGTTGTAGTTTCCCTTTTATTACTTCTAGGATTTACTAAATTCCTAGCTTGTAATGTGCGTTGGCTAAACGTAGCTACTTGTTGTGGACTGTGAGGCGCCAAGCTAGGATGCATTGGACAGTGTACAAGAATATATTCCTGGCGTTAATTAATGTTTAGTTAATGGTAAACCAGATATCTTCTGTATCCATTTATATAGTTTAATTGGCATAATTTTAACCCTTGTGCGGTGTTCAAGGTTTTCAGTGTTTAGAAAGAGAAAAAATATTCTTCCTTCCTTCTTTGCTTACAATAACGTAACAATGGAAGCTTGCCCCATGTATATCTTGGATAACATATTTTCGGATAAAAATGTTTTTCCACCCATATTTTCTGATAGATTTTTCTTCATTACATTCTGTCACTAAAACCAGTATCACGTTTCTTCATTACTGTGCTCTTACAGGTGTTTTCCATGTATGTCAGTACTGCTTGGATTTGAGATCAAGTATCTTTGCATTAGTCGTCATGGCTGTATTGATTAAATAAAGCGTAATCTCACACCAAACAAGGGTTAAACGATAAACGGACCGTACTTTGCAGTCGGTCTTGCAGGAGTTCTAAAAACAAAATGAAACACTTTTCTAAAGGAACAAAATAATTTAGCACATATACTCGATAATAAAACACTTTCGAGATTAACTCGAGATTAGATTTTATTTAAAAAGAAACGGAGTGCAATACTGCGCTCGTTAATTTTGATTATCGCAGTTATGAGTGGACAGACGTCCTAAATGAAGTGTTTTCTTTTTTAGTAGCTTCCAGCCGTTTGGATACAAACATTAATTGGCAAATAATATAACCCGATTTAGTCCCATAGTTGGGATTAATTGGAAGTGTAATACATTATTACAGCAGCAGATTAGAATAGAATAAATAGATGCAGCATAACCTGTAACATCGGTGCTGTGCAATGTTAGAAAAACATGTATAATACACGCTTGAAGAAGCATAATTTAAATGTATGTATGTGTGTGTAAATATATCAGCTGTCAGGTCTGACTGCAGTTTCTTGCAGCCCTGCCGTTTTATAAATATTTTATCCTGACAGCTGGTTGTGTAAAATTTGAAGCTCTGAGCCTTTTTTTTTCCATTTTTTTAACAAGTTGAGCTTTAGAGTAAGAGTGAATTTGTGTGGTGAGCTTGTGGGTGTATGTGTGATGAGATATGATATCAAATTCTTCCCATACTTTTGTTGCATACAGACTGAACAATTGTGGCCCCTTTATTTTATTCATTAAGGTTCAGTGTATCTTTGCCAGCCTACATCAATCTGCAAAGGAGTTGCAGAAAAGCCTCATGTTCATCGAGCCGTGAGTCACACATAATTTTTAAAGCTGTTATGGTGAATATCCAAACAATTTGTTTGCCTTCCGGAAGTTATTGTAGCCTTTTTCTTTTTTTTTTCTTAAAAAAAAAAAATCACACAAATAGGTAAATCTTCAGTGGCACTAGTATTACTATTTGAAGTAGTATCACACAGCTTGAGCTAAGACGTCTGGTCGCGCTGAGTCCAAACGAGCAGTTTTCCATTACACGTCTGTTTTCAGAAGGCAATTTTAGCAGTCAGTCCACACACACACACAAAAAAAACTTTGCACACAGCATTTACAATCTGACTTGTGTATGACTCCCAACTTCTTACTACAGGTGTGCGCGAGAAAACTGTTCCCATTTATACTTTTCTACAGCGGGTTTAAAATTCTGCAGCTGAGGTCTTGAAGATGCAGAAGGGTACAGTATGTGGTGCAAGTCGCAGTGTGTATAACCTAAATTTTTTTCCTTGGATTTCTTTTGCATCCTTGTTTTGAATTTCCTTTGAATGTTCACAGTTATAAATAAAGGCTTGGCTGGAACATTTGATTTTAAAAATGTAAATCTATTTATAGTCGTAGTGGCCATCTTCCATTTTCTAATGAAAATGATACAGCATTAAGGTAGCAGCTGTACTTGACACGACTTAACTGAAACCTAAATTGTATTATTATAATGTTATGTTACACCGCTCCCAGCCCAATCCTTTGACCCTCATTATAGAGTGGGCGTTGAGCCTTATAAAAAGTTAACTGAGTTGAGGCTCTGATAATAACCCATTTGAGGCTTGGGTAAGGTAAGCACTAAGAATAAGAACAAAGTAACACACACATACAAAGCAACCTTTATTACTGCATTAATACATTAGTATAGTCCAGTAGAGGCACATTTACTCTACTAATGGATACCTGTAATGTTACATTAATAAAGTACAATGAAAACCCTGACAAGCAGCAATATACAAATAGCTTTTACTCATTTGGATAGGTACAAAGTATTTAAATGGAACTGTGGTATGTAGTACAATTACATTAATATGTATTGAAGCACTGGATACCTCGCCACTGTTATCGAGTATGTGAGGGCTGTCTCACTGGTTCTTCTTTTGGGCTGTTTCAGGGGATGAGACGCGGCAGAGGGTCAAGTTCACTGACGAACGAGTCTGCAAAAGTCACCTTCTCAACTGCTGCCCACATGACATCCTCTCTGGAACTGTAAGTGAGACAAACTTCAGTTCTGACCCATCCTGAAAGCTTTAAAAACTCAGTTCATTTCTAAGAGGTTGGAAAGAAATTTCAGAAAGGAAAAAAAAAGTGCTATAAGTGTCTTTAACTTTTGCAGTCTTTTTTTATTTTTTTACATTATCATTTGTTTATGTTTGAGTTTATGCAGCATAACTCATGTCTGTCTGGTTTTTTTTGGTGATAGCGCATGGACCTGGGGGAGTGCACTAAGATCCATGACCTGGCACTTCGGGCTGATTATGAAATTGCCTCCAAGGAGAGAGATCTTTTCTTTGAGCTTGATGTAAGTGAGGTTCCTTTTACTAATAATATATTAATAATATTATTAATTAATAATAATCTGGAGTGAGTGAGGGACAGGACGTGACTGAACAAACTGCTCTCCATCATGGCCCATTTCACACGCTCCACTCCACACTAACGAGGCAGCAGAACTCCTTCTCCCTTAAAATGATTTAACCCCGCTTTCAAAAAGAATGCTTCAGGAAGTCTTTTTTTTTATTTTTATACCTTCTTGCAGCTGTTTCCCTGATTTATTGTGTGCATATTATTTATTAATGCAAGTTGCACAATCTTAGACTTTTCACTTTTCTTTAACTCATTTTTATGTTTTCTTTGTTTTTTATCAATGTTGTGCATATTTAAAAAAATTGCTTTTTCTCACGGTTTAAGGCCCTAGGTGTGCGCTTGTGGCACTTTTGCTTTACAATAAACATAGTTAAAGAGTACTATTTGTATTCTTTATCGTACTGCTGTAACACAATAATTTCCCTTGTGAATGAATAAAATGTCTATCTGTCTTGCAAGTCAGCACCATTCATGCCAAAAGTGTTTTTGAAATGATGCAAGTGCAAATCAAAACATTTGTACTTGCCAAGTAGTGACTGCTGAGTGTGTTAATAAAAGGTGTTGCTCCTACAGGCAGTGGATCACCTAGAGTCTTTTATTGTGGACTGTGATCGGAGGACAGAACTGGCCAAGAAGCGCCTGGCTGAGACCCAAGAAGAGATCAGTGCAGAGGTGGCAGCAAAGGTGAATGATGCAACATTTTTATGCTTGATAAAGTCTGGCTTTCCTTATGCAACATCCAGTGAACCCTGTCAGTGTGTTTTTTCGCTCAACATAACCTGTTGTCTCTTGTGTTGGTGTGGCTGTTTTGTAGGCAGAGAAGGTGCATGAGCTAAATGAGGAAATAGGAAAGCTCCTGGCCAAGGCTGAACAGCTCGGAGCTGAGGGCAATGTGGATGAGGCTCAGAAAGTCCTGCAAGAGGTGGAGAAGGTCCGCACGAAGAAGAAGGATGCAGAGGTAAGGAGTGAGCTCTTAGAACTTCGAGCTTGTGGTGCTTTCCGTCTCTTAATTTTCTGAACTTCTGACACCTCGCTGCCTCTTTTATTCCCTCTTGAACCATTTCAGGAAGAATACAGAAACTCCATGCCAGCCTCAAGCTTTCAGCAGCAGAAGCTTCGGGTGTGTGAGGTGTGCTCTGCTTACCTTGGTCTCCATGACAACGACCGTCGTTTGGCTGACCATTTTGGCGGGAAGCTTCACCTCGGCTTCATTCAGATCAGAGAAAAACTGGACCAGCTAAAGGTGTGTATAACTTGTTTACAGCCAACTCATAAAAATATGAGTGACATGGTGCTGAATACTTGCTAGAAAGGGAGGATGATGTAAAGGCTTTAGATATGTTTGTTTTGACTTTATTTTATTTATTTATTTTTATCAGAAAACTGTGGTCGAGAAGCAAGAGAAGAGGAATCAGGAGCGCTTAAAGAGACGAGAAGAAAGGGAGAAGGAGGAAAGGATGAGGAGGAGGTGAGTGCCGATGTTAAAATCCAGATGACATTTACAGCAGTGCGTGTTTTACTGTTTAACTCTGGGGTTTTATTGTATAGGACAAGATCAAGGAGCAGAGAGCACAGAAGGTAAGGAAGCTCCCTCTTCTGTCTGTCAGTTCATTCGTTCCAGTCTTTTATGAGTCCGATTTGTTCTGTTCAAGTCAGCTAATGAAATATGCTGTCTGCTGTCTTTGCCAGGTCCCGTTCTCGTGACCGCAGAAGGAGACGCTCACGCTCTTCGTCACGAGACAGGCGCCGTTCCCGCTCACGCTCCAGGGAGAGGAGGAGACGGCATCGCAGCCGATCCCGCTCACGCAGCCGAGGACACCGTCACAGCCACGAGCAGAGCTCCAGACACAAGTAAACACAGACGAAAACCCTTATTAATCTATACTCCCGTGAAAGAGAATTGAGTAAACACATGGAGATCCGTGGGATACTGATTGCGTCGCCTAAGAACAGTCAGTGAAAATAAAAGGAAACAACAATTACATGGGCTTTTTTTCAGCCCTTTATCCAGCTTCAAGCTTGTGTTTTGGCATTTTACACATACAATCCTTCTCTTTTTTTTTCAACTGCTCTGTTGTATTTGTGTTACTAACCTGAATATCTCATATCGTTTTGTCGCTCAGGTCGTCCAGAGATCGAGAGCGCTCGTCCAGGGACCGTGACCGCTCATCCAGAGACCGGTCACGGGAGCGAGACAGAAGGGATGGTATGAACGGCAGGTCGGACTCGCGCAGGGCAGACGACAGAGACGTGGGGGACCTCTGAAGACCAAACTCCATCCATGACCACAACACCACAGCCTCCTCCCGTCTGTCCATTTATAATATCCTAATGTTAAACACTTTGCCTCGACACCCCACCCCTCTGTTTTCCCGCCTGCCTCCTTTCTTTGCTTTAGTGCAGCCAGAGTGCACACATACTATCAAGAATAGAATTGAGTTTTTTTGTTTAGTTGTTGTTGTTTTTTTCCTTTCTTTTTTTTTCTTTTTTTCTTTTTTTTCTTTTTTTTTTTTTTATAGCATCAGATACATCAGATTTTTGGGGATTTGGCAGGTTATTGGTCAGTAGTGGAGTGTACTCTTAATACCCACATCTGTAACTCGGTGACTTGTCTGTATCCAGTCCATCCCTCGTCTTGTTACTGCCCTGAAATGTGTCCACTAGAAAAGGCAAACTGATCTGCTGGACTGGAGCATAAAAATGTAACTGGTCCATGTTCTTTTTATTATTATCTGATGGTCTTTTGATAAAAAAAAAAAATCTGTCTGTAAATATATTCTAGGCTGACTAATTGTCTGAAAAAGCCTAGTCTTGTCAAGTAGTTTCTTGGTTTTTTTTTTTCCCCTCCTCATCTCCCTCCTTGAAGATTTCGTTTCGCTGTCCCAGTGCAGTTCTCGAATGTCTGTCCACATAATGGTCCTCAGTACTTAGTTCTCTAAAACCCACTTAAAGTTTTACATTCAAAGGTTTTAAAGATGTTAGCATTAGTATCCGACTTGCCTCCCTTTTTTGTCTTTTTTTTATTATCATAAGTGATCAGGTTACAGGTGACTTTCTTCAGTATAAGTGAAATCTTCTGATCTATATTGGTGGCAAGTCTCTTTATCATTTCTTTCTATCTTGATTTCTTTTTAACATACTGCAAATAAACAATATCTTTAGAATTTGTGTCAGCATGTGAAGCAGTAGGTTCAGAAATGATCAAGTTCAGATCTACTTACCTTTAAGTGAAAAATTTAAACATTTTTTTGGCCCAACTTGAACAGATTTCTTTTCCATTATGATTAAATGCAAACAGATTTTAATGGATGCACTGCTTTACCTAATGTGTGAAGTCATATCTGTTTGTTCTGCTGGAAACCTTTCTTTAAAGTCTCAATAAAAAAAAAAAGAAAAAAGCACCATTTGGAATTTAATTGTGTGTTGAATTGTGTTGACAAGGTCCTGTCATTGTTAAGATGTGATAATAATGGCTGAATTTTTACAAATGTGTATTACAAAGATAAATACATTTCATTTAAGTTAATTAGGCAGAGAAGAAGACAGCTGTTACACTAAAATGAACATGCATTACAAACGGGGCACTGCAGTGGTAAAATATTTAAAGGGGATCTCTTACACTGATTTCCATTTTTAGATTTATTGCATTCTACTGGAGAACCACTGCAAGATTCACAGCTCAGATTAATTCTTATTTTTTTATACTGGGCCTAAGTCCATCACCTCAATTCATCCTGGAACAAACCACTCTAGTTCCATTTCCCCTCTCTTTAAGCCAGCCTTCTTCTGATTGGCTGGCCCTTGCAACCAAAGGGTTTAAACAGCCCGAGCTGTGTACCTGAGGTGTGTCATATTTGCACCACTGTACAAAGCCAAGAGTAGAAAAAACATTCCATAAAAATTGGTGGAGGCCTTTGAAATCTGACCTTTTGACTCCTGGTTTACTTGTACGTGCTCCGATCGCTGTTTGAAACTGTGTCCATGTTTAATATGAGCATCCACAAAAAACACTAACTGTACATATATGGCATAAAATAAGGAAAAGCAAAATCAGTCCCCTTTAGTTTGCACGGCACCTGGTTATATTAAATTCCTACGTCTCATATTGCTGACAGAAAGCTCGGTTTTAACATCAGGTAATAATACCGTAGTGACCCTCATGCCGTGATTTAATGTTAGATAGTCAAGTCACTGCCACATGTTCGGTCTCTGGGGACGGGAAAACAGTCCTTCATGTAACGCTCTTCACAATGTGGATGCTGTTCCTCACAATGTACTGCTCTCCAGCTTCAGATCAACCTTCATTTTCTGTTTCTCCATGACTGCCTCCAGCTCTGTGGCCCTTCTGGCATCCTGTAAAAAGTAGAAATCAATTTAGACTGTGTAGCAATGAGATGAAAAGCATCAGCTGTTTACAGTAATTTGAACCTCAAGCTACTGAGTTCAGGTCATTCCATCTCAAATTACTGTGAGCCTTCTGCTCAACGCTGAAGGTTTTTGTGAAATCCATATACGTAGAATACATTTCAAGATGTTTTTAAATGGCCTGTCAGCACGTTTCCAGCATGTTTCTTTCACACAAAATATGGGACGAAGTTTGGACGTCACAAAAACTAGAGATAAACGTCGATAAAAGCCTAAAAAATGATGCTGGCCTTTCTTACCAAAATAATCCAAATACCAATGTAAAATTTGTCACACATACAAATGCATTTTTAATGTCTCTTAATCTTTTCCTGAATTATAAGACTCTTCCAGGGTAATCTGGATGGCACGTGGGACTTGAAAATAAGAATTTTGTTCTGTTTGGATTAGACTGTCTGCTGATCCGAATGTATCATATGTCCTCAGTCCAGCATGAAAGGTAAAAGATGAATGAAAATATGTTAAAAGTAAGTCATTTTAAATCACTGATTACACTCATACTTGTGTTTTTGCATCCTGCCAAAAATGATCATGTTTAGTTTTCCTAAAACCAATAAAAATGTCAATATTGAAGGCTTTGATATGGCTTCCCTTTAAAAGATATAGCTGTTCTCTTTTCGCTTACCTCTAGCAGTGATTTTTGCACAGCGAGCTGACTGTACACTCTGGCACCCTCCTCTGGAATCACAGCTTTCAGCTCTTCTTTGTTGAGAGAGAACAGCTGGGCGCCTGTCAGCACACCCAAACATGACACTGTCCTGAGGGACACAAAACATAATGGATTTCAGAGGATACTCCGGTGGAGCCGCTGCGTTCATCCATGTAATGGCAAAACGCACGTGTAGAGCCAGCATTCCCTGCTTATACACAAAACGTGGTTTATCTGGTCTGCGGTCACTTACGGTTTGCTGAAGCCCTTCCCTCTGAGCCACTCAGCCACCTCCTCTGGAGGAGAGTGGTAGTCAAGGGGGAGGGAGGTGTCAGCAGAGCGAGGGATGACGAGGGGTTTGTTCATATTGGACTTTCCATTCGTCAGTCTCTGGAGCAGCTCATCATTTACCAGCGTGACTGAAAAGTTTGGAGTTTAAAGAGGTAACGGTCACTTTCATGCTCAAATAATAATATAAATGCAGGACTCAGTGGAGGAAAGACATAGCTCAAAAGTGCATCTTAAAACATGAGAACGTGGTTTAAATCCAAAATAATGAACCCATAATTAGGTGACTTATGAGAAGCCTATCACTGTGCTTTTTTGTATCTTTTTTTTGGTTATATACTTTTTAAATAAATCTTATATTCACCTGTTAGGCAAACGTGCAAACCGCTACACTACAGAGCCACAGTCTAGGACACATAAAGTTGTAGTCCGTTACCTTTGTCATTGTCCTCAACAGCTTGCACATGCTGGTTGTATGATGGTAAGCTGCGTGGGCGCTGTGGGGAGTGGGTGGGGGTGGTTTTGGGAAGAGCAGGGGGGGTGGGTGGGGCAAGAGTGACATTCTTGGAAAGTGGAGGCGCAGCTGGAACCTGAAGGAACGTGGAGTGAAGAAAAAAATGAGTTTGCTCTGATGGAATGATCAGATGAGAGCTTGTGTGTTTCACACGTGCATGCATGTGTGTGGGTGTCTTTTTTGCCGTCTTACACTGGGGGGGTTGTTGTGGACAGGGCTCTCTATGTGAGCCATGGGCTCCAGGATGTTGAAGGGGACGAAGCCGACCTGGTTAAACCGATTGCGACACTTCCACCAGCGCTTGGATGACTCGATCACCTGTCAGACAGAGAGGGTTGCGGTCTGTAAAGTGTATCAACTGTAAAGCTGTAAAGTGTATCAACAACTGCAAATAGCTTTTGTCAAACAACGAATAACAGGACTTTTATGATGGTTCCTTGAGTGCGCCATAAAATGACTTGCTTCACTGTGTGTTACCTCCAGTGTCTCCCCCTGCTGCACTGAAAGCTCACTGCTGTTCCTGGCAATGAAGTCATAACTGCAGCAGTAGAGTCTGTCAGGCCCCGGTGGGAGTGAATTTCTGACCAAACGAGACAAAGTTTGTTTTTATTTAGTCAAGGTCAAAACAAACAACAACAACAAGAAAAACAGCAGTTCATTGATTTATGTCTTGTAGATGACTTACGTGTCATCGTTTGGTGGCTGAGGTGGTTGTTGCTGTTGTGGGAGCAAAAAAAAAAAAAATAGACAAGTGAAGACAACACAAGTTAGCACAAAATGCACAAAATATGTAGAGAAATATAATGTCAGTGTATATCTGGGTAAGGCTGACTGCATTAAAGTTTGAGAAACTAAGGTGTTATTAAAAAAACAAAGAACTAACTGTGAACCTTATACAGTTTTTAGCAGGGATGGACAGAAATGTGAGCTGACCTGTCAAAAAGCGGAAAGTGTATCTCCACTGTTTACTGTACGTAAGGTTTATTCATGCGTTAGTATCTTAAACCCCTGTGTTGTCCTTTTACACACTCATCCGTAGTTCTTGTTTCCACTGATCTACGATTAATGACTTCTAAATCACGTTATAGAAGTATTCCACACCTCTTGTTTTTCTCGAAGGGCTTCGAGTTTGTGCTGTGACTCGACCGGATCCTCCCAAACCTGCCCGTCAGGCTTCAAGGCTTCTGGCTTCCAGCCATCAAAGAACACTGGGGTGTATGGAGCTACAGGCCCACGCAGCTGAGACCTGAGAGAGCAGAACAAGTCACTGCCTTGGCCTTCAATGAGCTCAACAACCAAAACTATGATAGTTATTCAAGCAGTTTTCATTGATGGAAGTTATGACATTGGATTTTCCTCTTAAAGCTTGCTTACAATATTAAATATAATAGGTCTTATGTACATTTGACAGCTAATCCATCGGTTCCCTTTTCTTAACATGAGAAATCAATAAATCCCAAAATGCCTTAAGTGGATTTGTTATGTTTTTTATTATATAAATACTGTCACAATGGAACCTGATGGAGGGTCCTGTTAAACATCAGAAGAAAGTTTTGTCTTAAAGTAAGGGGACCCTCACCCCATGAGCTGAAACTGAGGTGCTGTGACAAAAGACCGAAGAAGACAGATAGGGATTGCTTTGTAGTCTTTCAGTCCAAGAATAAAAATATGGAACTGGATATGAGCAAAAAAACGTCCTTTTTAATCTCCTGTCTCAAAAAATCTGCTTATTTCAAAACGCAGGTAAAACAAAGGATTTCAAGAGAAACGAAGTACAAAAATATTGCCTGGTTGAAACAAAGATGTTGCTCTTCAGCAGATAAAATCTTCAGTGAACCCAAAAATGTAAAAAGGTGACACATAACTATCAACAGAGGCAAAATGCTCCCTTTCCACAGCCTCTGGCCAGAGTCGAGCTTGATACAACACCAAGACTGGAAGTTTTTAATGTGCTGCCTTTTTAGATTTCTGGAAAGTAAAACACCAGTTTCACAACTAGTAAGAGACAGACAAGCATTGATACCGACCGAGGGTGTGTCCAGTTGGGTCCCAGCGACGTCCAGAGCTGCCTCTCCTCCTCAGTCAGGGTATCTTGTAGAAGGGACACAGCAGAGCTGGTCAGGGCAGGACTGGATATGGCGGCTCCAAAAGCTGGTCCTCCTGTTGTTTTTACCATCTGTGCAACATACAGATGAGAAAAAATCAGTGTGTCTTTTATCCTTTCTTCCTCCCCTCACCCACAAGTGTTCGCAGCAGATGGCTGCACCTCCCTGAGCCTGGTTCTTAAAAGGCAGTTTTTCCTTCTTACTGTTGCCAAAGTGCTTTTTCAAAGGGGCCAAGTTATTGTTGGGGTTATATCTATATTATTATAATTTCTTTTCCTTCAATATGAAACGCATTAAGGCAGTTGTTGTTGGGATTGTTTGGCATTATATAAATTAAACTGAACTGATGTTCCCACGTCTGCTGTAATGGATCTGGCATTCAAAGTCTTAACAATCGCTGATGGTTCTAGCAAACCGCAACAACAATACCGTCCATCCTTCTGCCCGATAGCCGAACATCAAACCACAGATGTAACAACAAATGCAAAAAACTAATGGATACATCTGCACACAAAAGCCAAAGCACACAAGAAGAAGCACACACACGTCTTTGAGAGACAAGGCTGCGTGTTCCCATTCAGGTGTGTCAGTTTACACGAATCAAACACACCCTTTTCACCCTATTTGATTCATACTGGAGTGGAAAAATTAAAGCACATACTTTGAAATATTTCTTTCATTTCTGCTAACTCACAGTGTATCATCATGAGTGATGTTGATACTTTAATGAAGGGCATTGGACATTTCCATGAAATCAAAGTAAATAAATGATCATCTAAAGGCACTTGATTTCTAAAAAAGCAGCCACGAATGGCCCACCTTTTTTTCCCAGATGGAACTTACCAACGTCCTAATTTAAAACAGGCGTCGAGGGACAACAAAGTGGCCTTTCTAGTGTCGAGACAAGCTCAAATCTAAACCAAATGTTTGAGAGGTATGCACCAGCAACCCCTGCCCGCATACAAATACAGCCAAGGAAACTGCGTAGATCAAACAAATGCTGCATTTTTTGGTGATTTTCAATCAGGCCGCTGTGCAGGGAACTGCCCTGTGTAAACACTGAATAGAAGCTGTAGCTTCTGACAACATCACTTAACTACTCTGAAGACTTTCCATTATTTTGACATGACACATGCTTACAGTTCTGCACTGATGTCCACTAACATCAGGAACAAAAATGCTGCCTGATTGGGCCGTCAAGCAGAGAATGTGTCTTTTGAATCTAGGCATTTACCCCCAGTTGACTTTGCCCCCGCATGGCATTACGTGTCACACGGATTTATTCGAAGAGGTTGGTCATGCTCCCCTGCAGTGAAAGACAACACCTCATATTTACAGCATTAGCAACAACAGTTGCTGAGGTAGAGTTTATAACCCTGACTCACCATATCCAGAGGCTTGAACACATGGTGAATGAGGTCCTCTGAAGAAGGATTGGTGATGGTTGATTTCAGGCGAGCCTGAGAAATAAACAGAGGCGATGAATATGCAGCTGCCACGAGTAAGCAAATAATGAGGCTGGACTTGATGGCATACATACCAAGAGGCTGAAGCAATATTTGAATTTCTGGAAGATATCAACGAATTCCCCATCTGGTGGAGGGCGAGCCTTTGTGGCGAGTAGCTCGTCTGTTGTTTGGGAACAAAATATAACAGCAGTTGATGGATATGTTGCTTCGAACTAGAGAAACTGGAGAAATCTATGCATCTCCCTCTTACCTTCAGCGCTTTGCTTTTTACTTTTCTTCTTCTTCTTCTTTCTTTGGTTCAGCACCGTCGCAGCTTCAGCAGTCTGCTGCAGCTTGCCCATGAAGGCCTCGATTTCGTCGAAACAGTGATTAAGGATCCCCTGAGGAAAGAAGAATTGCCTTCGTTACGTGAAAAGCAGCCAAAAGTGGCGACAAAAGACACAAAAGAGATGAGCTGGCTTACCACTTCTCTCTCTGCTCGCAAGAAAGAGATATCAGGTCCGCCATTTGCTGTCGTGAAATAGAGCAAGGGACTCAGTTTATCCATGTTCATTCATCTCTGCACTTCCCAAAGCCGCCCTCTCACAAACACAAGCTGACAAAGCCATCTCTGTGCTCTGGAGAGACCTTTGCCTCGAATACCTGACGCTTCTCTCCTTTCCTCCTGCTCACTTTCCCAACCCTTCGGAATAATTCTGAAGCACTACTGAACAGGCATGCATGTGGAAAAAGAAGTCTTCTATGTTTTTTCTTACCTCTGGGTCCAGGGTAAGGTGGAGGGTTGACAGGTGGGGGATTAGGAGCATGCAGCACGGGAGGACTTGGTATGTTATAGGGGTCGAACATATCTCCTCCACTCTGAGAAAGCCTGCGGGGCGAGAGGAGAGATTCAGTGCTTCTCCCACAACACGGCACTACGGGTTAAAAGGTGATAACAGTGTTTTTGTTGATGATGGTGCAGGTGTACACTCAGCGCCAGCAAATGAGACGCCCTTCAGCAAGGGCTCAAGAAGTCATATTAACAAGCTCACATTCAATGCCGTAACAGCAGCATCCTCTTGGTAAGAGCCCCAAACAGCTCTATGAGCGCAGTGCACAACGCGGCGCCTCTAAGATTTAGCCCTTTCCCTTATAAAGAAGACATCTGATGACCTCCCCAGCACTCTTAACGATGGGTTTTGACACCTCAGTATATATCAATAAAGATGTGGTTTTATGACCAGTAGAACAGTTTCCAGGTTTTTCCAAGGGTAGCTGCGTAAACAGGGACCACTCTCACTAACTTCTAATGCAAACCCAGTCATTTTTGTCCAATAAGCAGGTCTGAAATATGCTTAGTTCAAAAAGGAGCTTTAAAGGTTACTCCCAGTAGGCTTACAAGGGCTAAAGAGTTAATCCTCCAGCCCTTATCCAACCATGAAGAAAGAGTGAACATCCTAATTTTGCATACTCGTTTCCACGCTAAACACAAACACTTTACATTAGCAAGCAATAAAAACAGTGAGTCCGCTTTGACTTTTTTATCCCCAAAAAAATACAAGTAACCTAACAGTGATGACTTCACTTTTTTAGAAATTTTAATTAAATTCTGATGTAAATACAAAAGGCTCCTGCTGTGTCTCTTACCACATGTCTCTGCCCTTCACGTGTCCTTTAAAGAGAAATGTTCTCAAAGCCAGATTATGCCCAGAGCCTTCGCCTCTGTTCCCTTTGCCTTCTCTACTCGCCGTCACAATGGCCTTGCTATCTCTGTCACACCTTCTTAAGTTATGTAGAAACCGGTAGAACGAGTCTTTTGCTTGCTCTCGCTCAGCTGTTTATACTGTTTGTCCTCCCTCTCTCTGCCTCCACACAGGTGGATGGCAACACAAAGCTGCTTTGACTCAGTGGAAAAATGTGACATAATGACAACGACGGCGAAAATCAAACTGCTTTAAATGGGATGTGGGTCTGAGTTTCCTTTTTTGTGGCTGCCAATTAAACTCCGCCCATGTGATTGTGAACACAGAAGCGTGCTCTCCCATTAAAACCGTGCCGAGAAATGCACTTTCGTGGGTGCGTGATTATGACAGTCACTGTACCTGTGGTCATCAGGGAGCAGCTTACTCTTGCTGGCGGTGGAATTCGAAACTGCCAACGTGACTTCGTCGCAGATTTGCTCTGCCTGTTTAAAATGACAAAATGTAAGTGGCATCACTGGTAAAACCTGATGCAAATAGACCCTATGACTCATCCAGGACAACACTTGGGGAAACTCCTCGCGCCGTCAGCACTCACCTTCACCGTTTCACAGTTAAAGAAGTGAATGTCTGGCTTCTTCTGATCTTCACCTTGGCAGACTAACATAAGGAGGGATGGGAAGTGTTTTTCTGTGTTAACAGCTTCACAGCGGAAGATGGATCTGAAGGCGTAGCTCTCCAGCTCGTCCTGCAAGGGCAGATAGAACTGATGGTCATTGTGGATGCAAATATGTGTGGTATTTCACAGCTGAGCACATTTAAATCTCTTCATCATCCACTGAGATGCGCCTGCCCTCACCTGACTCTGTACGTCTCTGAGATAAATGCCCCCTGCTCCCACATCCAGGTACATCTGTTGACTCCATAGCTTTTTATTTTGAGCCAGGGAGGAAAGACAGTTCTGAGCTTCCTCAACGTTCCGCACTTCCCCATTCTGCAGCGAGAACGTCAGAAGGTGCTGCAAAGTAATGAGGAAGAATGAGCACATGAGGAAAAATGCATGATAAAAAACATCACTCAAGGGAAGGCACTCACTGTGACGATATGTCGAGTGATGTTTGTCATGTTTTTTCCACTCTGTCAGCTGGAGATGTGTAAGATAAAGCAGCTTTCCTAAAAAATCACAGACCTAGAAAAGGAAGCAGAATACCAGGACCACTCAGAAACACATTCTGGACAGAGTTACGAGTGACATTTGTAGATGGAGAGAGGAATGATGGTGTTGCTTTAACAAGTTATCAGCAGCTCCTACTTCCTAAAGCTAAACAGACTTACTCACAAAAGAAATATCCTCATTCAAATGTGCCCTGCCCCTCCCCTTTTCCAGCTTATGTTTGTCTATCCCAGCTCTGCTTCAGTAACACAGGATTCTGGTGAGTGAGTGACTGAGCGAGCGAGCCACCCGACCTGTCTGGTAACAGTTCAAAGTATGATACCAACCTCTCTGTTTCTCAGTGACCACTGAACAAGCGTCACCGGCATCAAAGACAGCAAACACTTGGTATAACTCACATGGTGTCACTTAAAAACTCTGCCCACAAAAAAAATATCACTTAACCTCACATTTATGAGCACTCAGTGCCAGCCTGGTCTTGCACGAACATATAGTGTGGCATTTCAAAATGAACACTGGGACAGTGCGGTAAGCATGATGATTTGTGCACAAACTATAAGTTAAAGTACTGTTTTAAATCAAGGAAACATTTCTACATCTAAACAAAGCTTTACTTTGCATCCATCCAATATGTTTTTACAAAATATATTCTATGTGCGCAACTTAACTGTATAGATTTGACAGAAAGAGCTGTGGTCTTGTTGATGTTAGGTAAGAAGAGTAACACAATCATGCCAGGTTAAGTCAGAATTAAGTCAAGTGTCCATGGTGCTTTTGATTTTAGTACATTTTCATAAGCAAACCTTCAAAATCTGATCACAAATACTGAATTACTGGTAAATGTTTGGTTACACCTTCATAAATTACTATGAGTATCCAAGAAACCTATACAACATACAATAAAATGACTTACCATACTCATCTAAATGTATTTGAGAGTCAAATAATCAAAGACCTGAGATGTCAGAGACTGGAAATAGATGTCAAATCAGCTTACCGTAACTTAGTATACTTCCAGTGCCTGGATCTTGAGGTTAGCAGAAACCAAAACCTGTCTCGAGCCTTAGTGTGACTAGAGGTATCTTACTCACCCTGAGGTATGAAAGCCTTGACAAGCAGAGGTGTGTCACACTGTGGAGTCCCGCCCAGTATTTCACCCCACCTTAAAGATAAAAATATATATTTGTTTCTCTCTCCTGTACAAGTGCATTCCACACAGGGAAATGTAAAGGTTAAAATGTTGGAAGATAAAGTTGGTGAACGGTGACACAGAGTGAGTGGGTGAAAATAAATGCTCAGAGGCCTGAATTGAACCTAGTCGCTGTGCCACTGGAGTGGGCTGCCACGGAGAGTAACGGGGGGAAGGGAGGTCCATGCAAAGGTGCAGTGTGCAGGAAAATAAAACAAACCAGAGGTTGATTAGCTCAGATAATTTTTCATTGTCAGTACTTGAAGCAAATTGTGGGGTGGAAAGGTTTTTGGCTTCTGGGAGGAACATGCCAAAAGAGTTCGAGAAGGACAAATGAAACGTGTAGAGCTGCTGTTTCAGGACCCAAAGAAATCAGGCAATTGAGAAATCACTGACACAGTTCTGATGGGATCAAAGGGCCAAAAATCTTTATCTTTTGCTGTTATGGGAAATTTCTGATGAAGTCAGAATTTCTGCAAGTGAAGGAGATTTCGGGAGTTATTTAGTGTGCTTAGCAAAGGGAGGGGAAGTAGAGCTGTGTATTCTGTTGATAGGTTATGCAGCTGGCAACTGCACATGTACATATTAAAGAAGTTGTCATAAGACTCTATTCAAGCCCATTAAAAGTAGACCCTATGATTCAACAGAACCACCTATAGCAGCAGTAATCTGAAGTAATCCTTTTCTGTGTGACTTTATCGTTGTGGAGGAAATTCAGCCCACTTCTCTTTACAATGTTGCTTCACTTCACTGGAGTATTGAAATGAATTCACATACAGCTTTTTAAGTTGCTGCCACAGCATTGCAATCAGGTCTGTACTTTGACTGGGTCATTACAACACCATGATTCTTTTCTTTTTCAGCCATTCTGTTGTAGATTTGTTGGTGTGCTTGGGTTTCATCGGCCTTAAATTAAAGTTTCTGTGCCGAGCTTTAGCTGCAAACTCAAATCATCACCCGTCCACCACCATGCTTGACAGCTGGTATGAGGTATTTGTGATGATATGCTTAGTTTCCTCCAGAAGGTGGTGCTGTGCATCCTGGCCAAACATCACCACTTTCATCTGTCCAAAGGATGTTGTTCCAGAAGTCTTGTGGTTTGTTTAAATGCAACTTTAAAAAGAAGCCTTTCTCCACTGTGCAACTGTACTTTCATGAACTTCAACATTTAACATGCTAACCGAGACCTCTAGGGTTTGAGATGTAGCTCTTGGGTTTTTCTTTTCTTGGACAGTCTAACCTTGGGGTGAATTTGCTGTTATGTTCACTCCTGGGAAGGACTGGAGAAGCATTATTGTTCCACACCAGAAAACCGGAGAGGTCCTCCCACTTGCCGAGCGTCAAAAAATTGCATTTGATTAACAACACCTGCTGCTTTTTTACCATCTTATTTCCTGTGAAAAATGATAACACGATGGCCGATTTCAATATTTCACATTTTTGGAATTTAATTAGAACATAAAGATTATTATTTCACACAATCGAAAGAAGTGTGTGTGTGTGTGTGTGTGTGTGTGTGTGTGTGTGTGTGTGTGTGTGTGTGTGTGTGTGTGTGTGTGTGGTGGTTGGGTGATGCATGATTGCACAGTGTACATGTTTGATTTAAAGGGATGAGGTGGGAAACTCACAAGTGGGGTGTCATAATTCATAACAGTAATTGACAAGACAAGTCCCACTTTATCCTCCAATAGAGAGGTGGGGGCGGAGACAGTGAAGTTGGTGAGGTTGAAGCTCGCCTTTGGTTTATGGACAATTGAAAAACTATTTCAAGAACCTCTTCCATTACACGGACTTTGTTTGTATCACAAGGTATTTATCAATTATTAATTAATACGCCTAACCATTTCTAAATGCGTAGATTTGTAGTTTATGAGTTTATGAGTGATACTAGACAGCTCTATTTAAAACTTCCAAGCCGGCATACGTGGCACATTGTGTGCGCCTGTTCGCGTGAGAAAAATGTCGCTCCTCGGTCGGAGTAGAATTTAAACCTATTAACTATATAATCTGAACAATAACAATGCTGCTACAACCACTCACGGGCACGAAGTTCTAATCCCAGTAGGCTGTAAAAGCAATGTTGCGACTACTGCATCAGCCTCCGCCTCCTTTGTTTTCTTTTATTTTCTTATTTTGATAAAAGTGCGAAAACTGAGCAGAGACAAAAGATTTAGTGGTGGCAAACATAAAGGTAACAACTTAACCTGGATAAAGTGGTATTTCCCCACGTGTTCGGATTTTAACCATCTACCTAGCATCATACATGAACACGTGTCAGTGGTGAGTTAAGGCTCTGCCTGTTATGTGCGCAATCCAGGCTCAAATCGCTAAAATCTAGGTGAAAGCTTTACCCACTGTGGGTGAAGTGGGTAAACAGTGGTGCATTATAGTTAATTGAAGTTAGACTAAATTAAAAGCCCAGTTTTAACTTTTTAACACTCCATAGACCGCGTGTACCATAATAATAAAAAAGAAAACATCATCAAATGTATTTGTAATTTCTACACGTCTTTAAAAAAACTTTAATTATAAAATTCTTATTAAGTTTGTCATAGTTTAATATTTCTGATTTATTCGTTTATTTATTCATATTAACTTTCGTACTGTTGTGTATTTCATGATTTATTGCATTACAAGCGATGGTTTTGTCTCAATTTTACTTTGAAAGTTACACAAACACACAAATGGGAGTGGCTTCACGGTGTCGTGGCGCGAGACAGCGGAAGAACGCAGCTACGTCGTAGTAAACGGCTTAACAACGAAAATGCCGCGTTTATAACATAGTCAGCGGTTTTAGGTCTTACTTTAGTATTTAAGAATTTAATAATAGTGGTTTGAGAAATTTCTAGCATGTTACATTAAAGAAGAAATATAGAAACAGAACAATAACTGAGCTCGATGTTGTTTTAGTAATAATTCAGCAGCGACACGTGCCGTTTCCTCTAACCAAAAGGAGGGATAAAGGATTATCGTCGCTGCTCTTCGTTACTTGTCGCTTTTTCTACCTCTTCGTTGACTGCACCCGCTGCTTGCCAGGTGAGTTTGGCTTCATGTTAATTGTCCGCTTTCTGTAAGCTCTCCAACAGCTGAGTCCAGTCAAATGGTCGAGGATGCTCTTAGCCATGATGCCATTGCATCTTTAAGAAGGGACTATTTTTGGGGTGCTTTAAGTGTTATTGAGAGTAACTGTAAGTGATATGGAGTATATAATTGGCGCTTGTGTCAAGAATGATTTTACACTTGGGTTACCAGGAAAATTCATTCATCGTCTGGCGGCATAGCGGGTAACAGACAGTACAGTGCCCCATGCAACTAAGCCTAGTCCTGCCATTGTTATGGCCTAAATATTAGTAACACCTCAAGTTGTAGCATGTTTCAGTCCAGTGTTCTTTGAGTACAGATCCCAAAATTATAATGAACAACTGCGTAAAAAATGTAAAATAAACCTGGAAATAGTAAAAATTAAGGAAGTTGGTTTTTTTTTAAGGGTTTTTACTGATGTGGAAACCGAGAATCCACACAGACACTACCACATAGGCTAGATTCCTTTTTAGGCTTAAACGCCAAGGTGACAATTAAATGCTACCTAGGACTCTCCATTAGTTTGTAGAACTGAGGAAGCATATTGAGTGAGGTGATGGTGATGAAACATCTTTATGAATCTAGAACAATATCTTCAACTTGAGCTACTGTGACCTGGATGTCCAAGCACCTGTACAGACAGACTTCTTTGTGGTGTCTGTATGTGAGCAGAACCTTGGGAAAAAGTGTTGAAGAAGTTCTAATTCCAGTAGGCTGTAAAAGCCATGTTGATACAATTGCATCAGCCTCTGCCTCCCTTGTTTTCTTTTATTTTCTTATTTTATAATAGTGAGAAAAGCTTGCAAAAGCACACAAAACAGAACAGAAATAGAAAAAAAACAGAAATAGCAATAAACAGGCCATGACACTCAGCTTAATATCACTTTTACGGTGTCGCACAAACGTCAGGATCGATTACTCTAATGTTAATGATAGTTCGGTTATTTTGCTGCGTAAGCTGGTTTTGTTTAGTGGTGTCGAGCCAAACAGACGTCTGTTTCATTGAGAAATGAGCAGACAGCTTGCTCGTTAAGTTAAAAGAACGGTAGCTTTTTCACAGGATCCAAACATTTGGCCAGTGTAGTAACTTAGCCACTTTGTGGTTAAATTTAGCTGTCGTCTTATTTATTACCCCTAATTACACAAATACTAAACAGGAACAGAAATAGACAAATACAAACAGGAAATACTCCTTATGCTATTTTTGTAACAGTGTATAACACCTGAGTCCAAAGCTTTTTATCTCTCCTGCACTTTTCCAAACGTTTTTTTTCTTTCTCTCTTATTGTAAAAGCATGTGGATTTATTGATAAGTTAAAAAAAATATTTAATCCTGCAACTTATTACACATGGCATTTCTGTGGTGGCCCTGAGATGCCAGACGGACTGCTACTGAAGAAAACAACAACCAAAAAATTAAAAAGCTGTGAAAGCATGCGGAATACAACAGAAGAAGAAAAAAAAATGGAAATAGAATGCTGAAAAGCTTAAAACAGGGCCACCGTCAGCTTTGTATTTTACATTGACTTTGTCCACCTCATTTAAATATATTTGTTAAAACAGTGGACAGTACAGCCTGCATGTCAATGATGTGACAGATGCAATGGAGTGACTGGGACACAGTGGGAGTGGAAAGCAACAATAATGGTGCAAAAACAGAGCTGGGTTGCAGCATATTTGCTGGTCATCAGGATCTTACTGACAGATGCGAATGGAGGTGAGTATACGGTCAATTTCTCAAACCACTTGTTAAATTATTTTTTAGGAAACTTTGTTGAACCTTTGAGCTGTATTTGTTTTTTTTATGCTTTTGCTCTGTCTTTAGTTGTAATCTAAGAAGCTTTAAAGAAGGCGACTGGACTTCTTTAGATTTTGTGAAGATTTTGTGAAGACAATGAAGAGCTTATTCAGTTCTCAATGTTGGGAAAACTGAAGAACTTTTTTTTATCAAAAAAAGAAAAAAAGAAACATAACCTTGACTTTAATGGCAACAGACCTAAAAATACTTTTAGCTGCTCCCTTGTGACAAGGCGTTTTTTTGAAACCAACAAACTTTGCTTAAAGACAACGTTAAAGACAATATATATATATATATAAATCAGTGCGACTAGAAATGAAACATCCGCTTTTGGAGTGACAGTACATCAGTGAATATGTAATGCGCTCGATACCTGATCGCTCGATACCGCCATTGCCCGTGTGGCCGCCGTTGCCTTCCGCACGGCCGGCCTCCTGACCCTTTTGCGCGCCGCCACGGCCTTCTTCGCGGCCGGCCTCCTGAACTGTCCCGTCCTGGCCTCCTGTGTTATCGGGCCCCAGGCCGGCCACCTGAACTGTGTTTCGGACTCTGCTCCCCTGTGAGTTTTGTGTACCTTTTTTTTTTTTTTTTTGGGACTCTGGGGCCTCCGTCTTTGGTCATGGCCCGGTCCCTCCGTCCTGCGCCCCCTGCCGCCCGCCTGGATCTGGTGGTGTGTTTCTGTGGCTGTCGGGGGCCAGCCCTTGAGGGGGGGGTGCTGTCATGGTCCTGCGACCATGACTCAGTGACTTTGTGTTTGTGTTCTTTATTGTTATTATTCTCTTTATTATTCATGGGCTGTTTTGGGATGGTTTGTGTTTGGGATTTTAGATACTGGGTTCTGGGTTTGTGCTCCCTCTATTGGTCCCTGGTGTTAGTGTTCCCCTGTCTCGTCAGGTTAATCAGGTCCAGCTGTTTCCCCCACCTGTGTGTGATTTCCCAGTGTCTCTCTGTGTACTTATAGTGTGTGTTTTCCCTCTGCTCCTCGTCGCGTCGTCTGTGTTCATACCCGGTGAATCCCCTGCGTGCTCTCCCTGCTGTTCTCCCTTCATGTTCAGGTTTGCCACTCCCTTTGTGTAGTTTCTCCCAGTTTAGTTCGTCCTTAGTTCTGTTTGCCATCTCCACTTTATGTTCAGTATTGTCAATAAATCACCCTCACATCTAAGGAAGCGCTGCGTTTGAGTCCTCCTTTCCACTCTTCACACGTGCCCCGGACCGTGACAAAAATAATTTTGATAACCACAGATGTTTTCAGCTGTGTTTGGGCACAGTCTGCTTCGCTTTTTGCTCACAGCTCTCAAAGTCTAGATTTGTTTTGTTGACTTTTAAGCTTTCTTTCAGTTTGTATCATCAGGTTTGTTCTACACACTGTCAAGAAATACTAGAAGCTGATATTGTGTTAGCTTTCAATTTTTGTGCAGTTATGGCTAGAAATGAGAAGGGTTCAAATAGATAAATGTGCTTGTCCTAATTTGGAGCAGGGTGATTTGGTGTATATAAGAAATCACTCAGTAAGAGGATGGCTGCCTTTTTTATCTAACACTGGCTTATTACTGCTGAGGCCCAAAATCTTGGGGGGGGGGTGTCCAGTCCAGTCCAGTCCAGTCCATGACTGATAGTGTTCCTTCTGCTCCAGCTTCACAATAGGAATATAATATTTCTCAATTTGAACCTCCAAGTGTTTCTCTGTTCTTATGTTTCAGCTACTGAGGTATCCTGTGTTTTCATGGAGAGATGCATCTTACCATGCAGTTTCCAGATTGGCAATGAAACCATCATCTGGTGGTTTAAGACAGAAGGAGACAAACTTGTCCACTTATTCAACTATAACAAAGAGCAGCTTGAACACCAGGACCAGTGCTTCACAAACAGGACTAAACTCTTCACGGATCTGATCTGCAGAGGAAATGCATCACTTCAGCTGACAGGGGTGGAGATTCAGGATGAGGGCAAATATAACTGCATAACCCACACCACTAGAGAAAACCAGGAGTCATTTGTCAACCTAAACATTAACGGTATGAGAAACTTTCTAAATGTGCTGTCAGATTAGTAATTTTACACATATTATTAGTCACCTGATCACAGTTCTTTTATTGCAGCTCCAGTGAATGAGGTCAAAATTGATCAGGTTGACAACAGGATCACTTGCTGGTCAGAGGGGATCTACCCCAAGCCTCAGCTCACCTGGTCCACAAGCCCACCATCTAACATCACCTTCCTTAACACCACCACAGTCCAGCAAACTAAACAGCTGCTTTACAACATCAGCAGTTCTTTGATGTTTTCAGACGGTCTTTATAATGTGCTCTTTATCTGCACCATCAGCACTGGCAGAACCAGGAATAGAGCCACTCTGAGGAAAATTTGTGAGTAGTTCAACCAACTCAGGTGCTCAAACTTTGGTGCAACTGTAGGTTTAAAAATATATGAAGTAAACATAGTTTAACAAATGAGAGTTTTTGTACTGTGATTTTCACGTATCATATTAGACTGTAGTTTTAATTTTTGTGGTTAATTATATATATTAAATGCTTTCAGCTCTTATCAGTGATCCCAGCACTGGCGTGACAATCCCCTGCACCCTCTCAAGCACTTCACTTACCAATTTCACCCTCCTCTGGAGATTCAACCAGTGTCAGACCATCGTGAACCAAACCGGGATGAATGTCACCTACTCAGTGTCAGACGAGTGGAGACAGAAGGTGGTAAATGTGTCTAAGTCAGGCAGCCTAATGCTAAAGGACTTATCTGCAAAACAGGAGGGAATGTACACATGTAAGCTCAGTAATGCTGAGGAGATGCACACTACTCACATCCACCTGAGACTAATCAAAGGTAAAATCAAGTTAAGATAAAACATCATAAAATTTGTATTCTAAGGGGACATACTGTAGGGAAAAACTTAAACTTAACATCAGCTTCAAACTTGCCCAGGCCACCTGATGACTCGATATAGCCAGCTTTCTGAAGAAATTAATTAATCATTGATATCATTATTCAATTAATTGTGTATTGTGCTGCAAAATGTGAAGTAATTTGTGTAAGTGTCAGCCAAAGCCAACCAAAGATTGTGACTTAGTCATTGTACACTTAATTTTTTTTATAATTCACCAGTAAAACACGGCTGTCACAATTAAAGTAATGTTTGGGTGGGGAAACAAGGAAATATTAAGTAAGCTGTGTTTATAGTTATAAAGATGATGTACGTTCTATGATAATCACCAACATTATGATTAGTAACTACTTTAATTACACATTTTTTCACAGGGGGTCACTCTAGCACTGTAGTCATTATTACAACTGTGTGTGTAAGTGTGTTGATCGCCTTCGCTGCCCTACTAATCTGCAGAATCTACAGAAAATGGAGAGGTAAGGGGTCTGCGTTAAACTTTAATTACTTTGTTTGAGTTGTACCATTCAAACTGCAAAGGCAAATGTTTGTTTATTTTCCAGTGTTAAATTCTGTAGAGTCTACACCATAGTGTGTGATGATGTGTGCATTTATACTGTTGTACTGGCCTGTCTGCATCGTTCTGCCATCTTGAGGCATCAGTCACCAGACTGTGATACTACTAGGCAAACCTATCAGTTATCGTGTCTGCATCACTTGCGTAGTAAAGTATTTCTGTGACGGTACACAGCGTAAGTTGTGGTTTATGGTGGGTACTGTGGTGTAAATGTAACACAGTGCTGCTGTTTGAAGCATATGTGGATGCCAGGTCCTAGGAGGTTAAGGTGAGAAGAGGGAATAAAACATCATTGAAGGAGTACTGCTGTACAAATAAACAATAAAAATGTATAACAAATATAATTCAACAAAAACATTAATGACCAGAAAAATAACTAATACATTATGTATACTGATATAAGATAAATGAATGACCGGATGCTATAAATAGATTTTTTTAAAATCTATTTTTCCACTTGATGTGATGTCACAGCTTCTGTAGATTAGACATTAATTACTTTTTGACTCGCTGAAAAAACCCCCCACAAACTTCTTATTCTGAGGACAAAACAATAATGATTCAGTCTTAAGTACCAACTCTTATCAACTTCTTTTTGCAGATGACGTTGTAATCTGAAGGATTTAGATTTTGGACACTGAAGACTTTTTGAACTCATTCATCTCGCTTTCAAAGTCAAGCCTCAATCTTTGCATTTTTCTTGTCGACATTTTCTAGGAGGGTTTATGATTGTTGGTTTCACAGATTGTAAATTTATTTATTTATTTTTTTCTTACTGCAAGGTCAGCAGCTAAAACAAAGCACTCTTGTAAAATCCTGAACCCTGGTGGATTATACTTATTCAGAACACTTAGAAGTAGAAAGGACAAACTAAACATCTTCTGTCAGCATTAATGTAAGAATTTAAGTCCATCACAGCATTTAAACAAATAAGCACTCAAAGGAAAGTAGGTCATAGAAACCCTTGTAAATCAGCAGTCAATTCAAGTAAATTCAGTTGTATTTATGCGGCACCAAATCCCAACAACAGTCACTTCAAGACACTTTATATTGTTAGGTAGATCTTACAATAATACAACAGAGAAGAAACACATAACACAGACTGAACAAAGACACAGACTCACCTGCAGGCACTACAACAGAGGGAACAGAGACGTGGGACCAGGGCAGACACAGACACTGACTGGACACGGGGATATAGCGGACAGGGGAGACAGCAACTAAGGATTACACACAGACAAACCATAAGACATGACTCTAACAAAAACCCAAAGACTAGAAATTATAAATAATATAATAAACTCAAAAACCCTGGGTCAACGACCCAGGCATCCTAACAGACTCTCAACAAATTGGAGTCTATTAGATAGATATTATTTAAACCCCTGCATGGTCTAAGCTCTCAATAATGGTTTTATTATTGACTGTAATAAAACATTACAGTCAACAGTATCGAACGCTGCACTGAGGTCTAGCAGGTCAAGCACAGAGATGAGTCCACTGTCAGAGGCCATAAGAAGATCATCTGTAACCTTCACTAAAGCTGTTTCTGTGCTGTGATGAGCTCTGAAACCTGACTGAAACTCTTCAAATAAGCCATTCCTCTGCAGATGATCTGTTAGCTGTTTTACAACTATTCTTTTGAGAACTTTTGAGATGGAAAAAAAAAAAGGTTGGAGATTGGCATGTAATTAGCTAAGACTGCTCAGTTAAAGATGGCCTTGGTTAATGATGGTTTAATTACTGCCAGCTTGAAGACCTTTGGTACATAGCCGATTATTAGAGATAGTTTGAAACATTAATTAATGGTAAGACTTCTTTGAGCAGTCATCTAGAAATGGGGTCTAAAAGACAAGGTCGCCGATTTAGCAATGGGATGACCAAAAACCATATGCCTAATGACTGCGACCGGCTGGCCCAGGTTCTAATCCAACCCACGTCCTTTTGCCGCATGTTTTCCCCTTTTTCTCTCCCTCCACTTTCCTGTCACTCTGCTGTATCTATCTAATAAGGCCAAAAAAATAATGATGGTTTGAAGGAAGTAATACTGAAGTTAACTCAGAAAGATCAATTGGAGAAAAAGACTAAGTAAATATCAATGGTATTGAAAGTAGCTGTAGATAATGTTACTGTAAGATGATTATGTGTAATTTTTCCTGTAATAGTTGGAATAATAATAGATCTTCTAAATTTGTGATATGCCATTTCCTCTCCAGCTTACGAGTTTTCTCCTTAAGGTGCACTTTTGAAGTTTATATCAGGGAGTGAAAAAATTACTGTATGTTTTAATGCTTTAATTTAAGTCCAATGTACCTTTGAAAATGTGACCAAAGAGAATCATTTTATGCTCTGAGTTTTGAAAAAAGTTTCAAAACACCCACAGCTGCTAGTTAGCTGTTATTGCTAACTTCCAGCTGCTATTTTTACTTTATTTTGTATATTTTGGATTAATATAATGTTATATTTTTGTAGTTTTCTGGTATTTGTATTTTGGTATTTGCACAATTGTTTGTTTGTTTGTTTCATTTGAAACGCATTAACTAAAGATGAGAGTTTTAAATCCATCTAGTTTGGCCACTTTTTTAGTAAAAAGTGGCCAAATGATTTGGCAATAAAAATTTGTGATACTGTATGTAAATAAGGATTTTTTTAAACCCTGTAACACTGAGTGTTTTATATTTGATAAATGGGTTTTTGTGAGTTTTTGAAGCTTTACATCACCACTGCCATAAATGACAGAAAAGTGTCCTTTGTATTTGTCAGGAGGTTCAATAAACACTCCACTTTTAAAGCATTAAAGATTTCTGGCAATTATTTCATTGTTCAGGTCAGGGGTGTGGAAACTCCAGGCCTCGAGGCCCGGTGTCCTGCAGGTTTTAGATGTGTTCTTGATCCAACACAGCTGATTTAAATGGCTAAATTACCTCCTCAACATGTCTTGAGCTGTGTCCCAATCCAGCGACCGTACGCTTTGGCGGGTACAAGAAGTGTGGAAGTGAGAGGCTTGTGAAATGGGACGATCTGGCCTTCGTGGCACTGTTCAGGTAGCCTTGCAACCATGATACTAACTGCAAGAAACGTTTCATACAGCATTGTTTGACAGAAATGAAGGAGAAAAAATGTTTTTTTGTTTGTTCATTTTTTTATGACATCACTTTGATTTGATAAGTATCTGAGGCTGAGACCACAGGACTGTAAAAACATGATTGTTGGGCTCCATTTCTGTACTGAACAGTCATTTAAGATTAGTTAGTAAATAACAATTAGCTGATGTTGTTCATGAGACTAAAGTCATCTCACTTTGGCAATGTAAGTATAATATGGCCAATATTATAGTTATTGTCACATTATTATGATATATTACAGCAGTGAGCTTGAACTCTTACATTCACTGAGCTTCAGTAAAGGTTCAAGTTGCATTTATTTATATTTCCTATCACCTTAAATCTTCACTCAAAGACAAGTATCTTTGACAGTGTATATATAGATGTATTATATATGAGATAAATGTTGTTCTTTTAATATGTTGGCATTAGTAAATTTGGCTCAATACTTACATATATGTGTAAAAAGAAAATGTACGAGCTGTGATAACTGTGTCTGATAGAATGAAGAGTAGACTGATATATTAAATATTCCTTTATTGGGTGAGAAAATCAGACCATGTCATAACTGCTTTAAGTGACTTCTGCTAAATGGGACAAACTGGGCAGAAAGTATACAAACACATAACATCCTTATAGAATATGATGTAACACTATAGATCAACTTACCTCAGAATATATGAAGCATATAAACAATTACAGCAATATGATGCAACAAACACAGCAGTACTACTAATCCAAAATACTCAAAGCTTCATAGAAATGAAACAAACATTTATTTTTAGCTCCATTCTGCTGCTGATACATACTTTAGGTTTCTGAACATTAAACTTGTTGCTGCCTTTCATAGTGTGTAACCTGAAGGCCCTGAGTACTTTCTCCCACACTGCAAACACTGGAATGATAAAATTATTTGAACATTACCTAATAAGACTGATTCAGGACAGACAATTAGTTATTTGAAACTTTCCTAGCAGTCCTTCACAAACAGGGAACAGTCTGTCTATTCTCTGCATCTGTCAGCTGCTGCTGGCTCTTCCTCCTCCTCTTCCTCACACACTGCTGAGTTTGTCCTGGTGGATCATCAGGGGTGCAAAGCCTCACAGATGATGTGCAGCAGTGGGTCCCTCAGTCTGTACTCACTCTGGACACTTGGAGTTGTCACACATGGAAATCAAATGTGTGATAAGCTGCAGGATTCAAACACAAGTGTAACTTATAAATACATGTTCATACTTTTATTACACAATCAGAGAGAAAGACAAAGAGAGAGAGTGCAGGACAGACAGACAGGTGACAGTCTCAGGTAAATATGGTCTGTATTTGTATAGCGCTTTACTAGTCCCCAAGGACCCCAAAGTGCTTTACACATCCAGTCATCCACCCATTCACACACTGGTGATGGCAATGTAACCACAGCCACCCTGGGGCGCACTGACAGAGGCGAGGCTGTCAGCGCCACCGGGCGCCACCGGCGCCCTCTGACCACCACCAGTAGGCAACGGGTGAGGTGTCTTGTCGTTGTGCCCAAGGACACAACAACAAGCTGGGGCTTGGACTTGAACCGGCAACCTTCCGATTACAAGGCGAACTCCCAACTCTTGAGCTATGATCGCCCCAGGCAGTGTATACACTGCTACAAAACAGCACAAGAGAAGGAGGATTTAGTGTTTGTGTTATTACGAGTGCTAAACAAGAAGAGTTCCCAGATGGTGCAGTGGACACATGTGTGACTCCTGTGATTAAAGCATCTTTCTTTCAGCTTAAAGAGTGAGCCGTCAGCTCGTTCAAACACACGTTAAAGTCCGTTTGGCTCGACACCACCGAACAGAGGCAGCAATATGACATAGCTAACATTAACAGTGCAGTGAATCCTGCTTGTGCCGTGATATTCAGGACTGCAAACCGAGCAGCATCACTGACTTTCAGCTTGTTGTGTTTGTGGATATATGACTGACTTTAATTATCCATAAAATCATCACATTCTTTATAAGATTAAGGTTAACTATTGAACGGCGTATATTTTAAAGTAAAGGCTTTAAAACCAAGTTAGTGCAAACAACACTAATGTCACCTAACTTATGTGGCCGATATGTGGCCAACAGTAATGTTTTAATGTTCTTCATTGTTAAACACTTGCACATAAATACTGTAAGTGACATCATATTCAGTACTTACTTACTTTTAAAAGTTTACTCTTAGGCCGTTTTTTCCGAACAAAATATATATGGGACCAAGAAGTCTACACCGGACCACACTTCAAATTTGGCGAAACGAAGTGCGCATTTGTCTAGCGTATTTGTTGAGCGCATTTGGGACACCCTTCCTTGCATCGCGGTCACGTAATCGGTCTCCAAATGCGCAATACGAAGCGTGCAGTCGCTTCGTATTGCGAAGTCTGTCTGTCTGTTTGGTTTGGTATGAGATGGACCGCAGAGTGAAGGCAAAACGGCAAACAAGTGCTCAGCATCTCTGGGAACTTCTTCAAGACGGTTGGAAAACCATTTCAGGTGACGACCTCATGAAGCTCAGAGAATGCCAAGACTGTGGAAAGAGGTAATCAAAGCAAAGGATGGATATTTCAAAGAATTTAAAATCTAAAACAGGTTTTAAGTTATTTCGCAGTTTTTTGTTTACTACGTAATTCTACATGTGTTCATTCATACTTTTGATGCCTTCAATGAGAATCTACAATGTAAATAGTCACGAAATGAAGAAAAGCCATTAAATGAGAAGATGTGTTTGACTGATAGTGTGTATGTGGGGGGGGGTATGTGTGGTGGGGGATACGTGTTACACAGTGTTTGCACATATTTGATTTAAAGGGATCAGGTGGGTTTCTCAGAGAAATTGAAAAGTGGAGTGTCATATTTCATAACAGTACTTGAGAAGACAGGTCCCACTTTATCCTCCAATAGAGAGGTGGGGGCGGAGTCAGTGAAGTTGGTGAGGTTGAAGCTCGACTTTAGTTTAAGGACAATTGAGAAACTATTTCAAGAACCTCTTCCATTACACGGACTTTGTTTATATCGCAAGGTATTTATGATTTATTAATTAATACGCATAATTCTTTCCAAATGCGCAGATTATTTGTAGTTTATGAGTTTATGAGTGATACTAGACAGCTCTATTTAAAACTTCCAAGCCGGCATACGTGGCACATTGTGTGCGCCTGTTCGCGTGAGAAAAATGTCGCTCCTCGGTCGGAGTAGAATTTAAACCTAGTAACTATATAATCTGAACAATAACAATGCTGCTACAACCACTCACGGGCACGAAGTTCTAATCCCAGTAGGCTGTAAAAGCAATGTTGCGACTACTGCATCAGCCTCCGCCTCCTTTGTTTTCTTTTATTTTCTTATTTTGATAAAAGTGCGAAAACTGAGCAGAGAAAAAAGATTTAGTGGTGGCAAACATAAAGGTAACAACTTAACCTGGATAAAGTGGTATTTCCCCACGTGTTCGGATTTTAACCATCTACCTGGCATCATACATGAACACGTGTCAGTGGTGAGTTAAGGCTCTGCCTGTTATGTGCGCAATCCAGGCTCAAATCGCTAAAATCTAGGTGAAAGCTTTACCCACTGTGGGTGAAGTGGGTAAACAGTGGTGCATTATAGTTAATTGAAGTTAGACTAAATTAAAAGCCCAGTTTTAACTTTTTAACACTCCATAGACCGCGTGTACCATAATAATAAAAAAGAAAACATCATCAAATGTATTTGTAATTTCTACACGTCTTTAAAAAAACTTTAATTATAAAATTCTTATTAAGTTTGTCATAGTTTAATATTTCAGATTTATTCGTTTATTTATTCATATTAACTTTCGTACTGTTGTGTATTTCATGATTTATTGCATTACAAGCGATGGTTTTGTCTCAATTTTACTTTGAAAGTTACACGAACACACAAATGGGAGTGGCTTCACGGCGTCGTGGCGCGAGACAGCGGAAGAACGCAGCTACGTCGTAGTAAACGGCTTAACAACGAAAATGCCGCGTTTATAACATAGTCAGCGGTTTTAGGTCTTACTTTAGTATTTAAGAATTTAATAATAGTGGTTTGAGAAATTTCTAGCATGTTACATTAAAGAAGAAATATAGAAACAGAACAATAACTGAGCTCGATGTTGTTTTAGTAATAATTCAGCAGCGACACGTGGCCGTTTCCTCTAACCAAAAGGAGGGATAAAGGATTATCGTCGCTGCTCTTCGTTACTTGTCGCTTTTTCTACCTCTTCGTTGACTGCACCCGCTGCTTGCCAGGTGAGTTTGGCTTCATGTTAATTGTCCGCTTTCTGTAAGCTCCAGTCAAATGGTCGAGGATGCTCTTAGCCATGATGCCATTGCATCAGCCCATTTACCGCGCAAAGTCACTAGAAGGGACTATTTTTGGGGTGCTTTAAGTGTTATTGAGAGTAACTGTAAGTGATATGGTGTATATAATTGGCGCTTGTGTCAAGAATGATTTTACACTTGGGTTACCAGGAAAATTCATTCATCGTCTGGCGGCATAGCGGGTAACAGACAGTACAGTGCCCCATGCAACTAAGCCTAGTCCTGCCATTGTTATGGCCTAAATATTAGTAACACCTCAAGTTGTAGCATGTTTCAGTCCAGTGTTCTTTGAGTACAGATCCCAAAATTATAACGAACAACTGCGTAAAAAATGTAAAATAAACCTGGAAATGGTAAAATTAAGGAAGTTGGGTTTTTTTTTAAGGGTTTTTACTGATGTGGAAACCGAGAATCCACACAGACACTACCACATAGGCTAGATTCCTTTTTAGGCTTAAACGCCAAGGTGACAATCAAATGCTACCTAGGACTCTCCATTAGTTTGTAGAACTGAGGAAGCATCTTGAGTGAGGTGATGGTGATGAAACATCTTTATGAATCTACAAAGATATCTAGTCGCCTTCAACTTAAGCTACTGTGACCTGGATGTCCAAGCACCTGTACAGACAGACTTCTTTGTGGTGTCTGTATGTGAGCAGAACCTTGGGAAAAAGTGTTGATTTGCATTATTAATCTGTTTGAAAAGTTAAAAATCTTTCATTTTGCTCCCTTCAATTTCAGATGGAGAAGCAGCCCTTGCCAGCTGATGATGACAGGACAGAAGCCACAGAAGTTGATGGGCTCACTGGAGAGAGCAGCCCGCAGGAGACGTCTGAGCCAGACGCCCGAGCCGGATGGAACAGTAAAATAGAGTACTTTTTGGCTCAAGTGGGATTCAGCGTTGGACTCGGCAATGTCTGGAGGTTTCCGTATTTGTGTCACCAGAACGGAGGAGGTAATCGTCTGCAACTCTTAACCACAGTAGATCGCTGCCACGCACTGACTTCGTTGAAGGTTCAAGAGATCAAACGTAGTCATTTTAGGGAGAGGATGTGCAGCTTCTACTCTGCTCAGTGAAGCAGGCAAACACATGTGAAGAACGTTCACTGTTAAATGCACTCTTTTTGTTCTTCACTGTCTTTATTAGATTGTGTTTCCGTGTCTTAAACGAACACAAAACACGTTAAAATCACACCACACTACTAAAGTACAGGTCATGTGACGTGTGGCATTTCACATCACTTTGCTCCTATTTGGAGAAGTTCCCTTTAAGTTACCAACAATAAGGGAGTAAAGCTGTATCAGAAGTGGGTGGCTGTGTGGCAGAGGATATTGTTTTCAGCTCCTGGTATACGCCTCTCCACGTAGGAACTTTTAAAATATTATTTTGTAATGATATTCTTGCTTTCCCTCAGAAACTAATAAACAAAGTAACTGTCTTTGCATTACTGGACAAGCATGTGATTAGACCAACACCAGAAATGAAACAGTGGAGTTGTGTGTTTGCAGTCTAATCTGTATAAGCCAAATAGATCAAACTGGTGTTGGTGGAGGAAGCACTCAGAGCTGTCCTGCTGTCATGCTAGTATAAACATCTGCTTCTCCTTTGCACACGTGGTGTTGCTCTTTTGCTAACTGAGAGTCATTCTCTTCCCAGGAGCCTTTCTCCTGCTGTACATCCTGCTGATGCTGATTGTGGGCATCCCCTTGTTCTTCCTGGAGTTGGCAGCCGGTCAAGCCATCCGACAGGGCAGCATCGGAGTATGGAAATATATCTCACCCAGGCTCTCTGGCATTGGTTACTCCAGCTGTGTGGTAAGATAACAACTGTTGAATAATTAACCCTCCTCGCTTCCTCTTCCTAACGCTATCAGTTTGGGGCTGTGCGATATACAGATGTCTTTTTGTGCAGGAAGTTTTTATGAAGGAAAAAGTACTGTTTATGTATTAAAAGTTGTTTGGATAGAGTGGTATACCAAATTTGTTATTTGTTATCAAATAATTGTATTAGTCTGTCAGGGCCACATTCTCTTCTCCATCTTGAATGTCAGGACAGTTGTAGTTTATGAGAACAGGACTTTCTCTTTCATTCTGTACGGCCTACAGCAATGCGCATACTTTCTTCTTCTCTGGTTTTAACGTATTATCTTGTTTTCAACTGTTCTCAGGTTTGTTTCTTTGTGGCTCTCTACTACAATGTGATCCTTGCATGGAGTCTTTTCTATCTCGGGAACTCATTCCAGCACCCATTACCTTGGGAGAAGTGCCCAGAACAGGGGAATGTAACAGGTAAACGCGGCGCATTAAGGTTCAAAACTCACAAAGTTGTGAGCATGAGTGGTGTCTAATGTAAGCATTGTAATTTGATGTGTACTTTTCCTTTTCTCACCAGTAAAGGAATGTATCAAGAGTTCTCCCACGTCGTATTTCTGGTACCGCAAAGCTCTGGATATCACAGATTCAATCGATGAGACGGGCTCTTTCAACACTTACATCGTCTGCTGTCTGCTGGCAGCCTGGACCATCGTGTGTCTGGGGATGTTCAAGGGTATCAAGACGTCTGTAAAGGTACCTGTCCGTTCTTATTGTGTCCATTTGTTATAGCGAAGCACCTTTATTATATCTTTATTATATATATAAGTCTCTTCTTCAAATGTCTCAGTGTTAAATGACTGATGAGTGTGTTTATCCACAATGTAATATACACACTGGTGTTGTGTGAATCACATTTAAAGGAAAAACTGGTGACTCCATTAGAAATAATGCTGGAACAGGTTTGTTTGGTAGCTTTAAAGAAAATAACTGTTTTGGAAATGAAATATTTATTCTAGTGTTTACTCAGGAATCAGCTGATTAGAAAATAACAAATATAACAAAAATAACAAAAGACAAGTCCTTCATTTGTCTTGCTGAGTAACAGTGACATGCAGCGCTGCGTGCTGTTTACGTCTCTCAGTTGGGTTAAATCCCTGTCATGTGTTGGATTTCAGGGTTACTGTGAGTGCCTGAATCTGTGGAATGCGTGGCTTACGTGTTGGCTGACCTCAAATGGCAAAAACTATATCACATATTTTAATATTTTTGTAAATTTTAATTCATGGTTCATACCGTGGTGTTTGTTTCCCTTAATGCATTAAACAGTCTTTTCTCTTTGGTGCTGTACACCACAATGGGGGACAAACATTAAAAAAAAAAGGATTATGTGGTTCAAGTCCAAGAATTTTGTCTTGCCTACAGTAAACACATGATGGGGATGATATATTTTGCTGTATACTGTGTTTTGATGCTAACGTCACTCGCTCACTCACTGAGCTCATATCAGATGATTCCTGCTGTTTCTATCACAAGAGCCATATGTTTTTGGTGTGATAAGCACAGGCAGGCAGCGACGGAGGCCCAGTTAAAACTTGTGGTCTTAATAGGACAAATTTGTTGGCACATTCTCACACCATTGTCCTCTTTCTTTACTGCATTGGTATTTAAAATTCTGTTTTGCTTTTTTGTAGAGATGGCACAATACCACTTTTTTATGTCCGATACCAATATCATAAATTTGGATATCTGCCGATACCGATATGAATCCGATATAGTGTTTTTTAATCAACAAAACTGTTTTTTTTAAATATCTTGCTGCATTTTGTATAAGTTCATACTCAAGTTTAAAACAACAACTACACTAAAGCTATTCTGTTATACCTGTATGCAAAGAAAAATATTTCATAGTTCAGCAATACTGATCAATCTAATAAACTTAAACCTACACCATCCTCCCTATTCTGGTATTTTAAAGAGTACTTAGCGTAAATATTAAGCAACCTAACTAATAGGGTTCCAACTCCCAGCAACAACAAAAATAAATAAAAAATAGGGAACCACCCCTCACGCTCCACCTCATGATGCTTAATCAACGTAATCAACCTTAATTTGATGCAGTGTGAAAAAAATGCACAGAAATCAATTATTTTTCAAGAAATATTAATTAGATTCAACATCTTTCTTCAACAAAATTGCAGACTGCACAGATGGTACCTTCCCAAAGGAAAAAGTACTATAGCTTACTAGGGTATATTAGACTTAATAGTTACTATATACAGTAATTGACTTCTATTCATTTTACATCAAATTAAAACTTTGGGTGTCAGATAATTATTTATTAAAAGCTAGACATTTTAAATGAGAATAAGAAAGAAAAGTATGTCTTTGTGCCCCCTTTTCCCTGTTAATGCCCTATCGGCCCCCCTGGCTAAACTTTGCTAGATCCGCCCCTGCACAGTTACCAGCCGTCAGCTACGTAAAAAAAGATCCTGGTGTAGAAAGTAATATTAAATACATTCTAACAACAGCTGATCAAGCTTAAACGTGCTGCTGTTGTTCAGCCGCTGGTTTCCTCTTTCTGGTGCAAAGTGGGCCAAAAGCAAACAAGAGAGACGGACTCGCGACAGAAAAGCCAATCAGCTGATCATTAAGCAGTTTCATGATTGAAGTAGCAGCAAGAAGAGGCAGTCGCTTGTTAAGCTTAACGCAGGAATGCTTTACAAACATTCAGGGATGGACTTACACACTTGCTTTACTTCTCTCGGGATAACCTTGTCGGAGATGAAATGCCGGGTTGCTAGCGAAGCGCCACATGCTATCCAGACCACCGACAGGTCCCGCATGCCACAGCCGCTCTATCACGTGATGCATACTGCTCCGACGTGCTAACGTTCTGAGGCGAGTTCAAGTTTTGTGAGGTGCTTTCGTGATATTTAATGGATCGGATTACATTTTTAATTTTTCTCCGATATCCGATCCAGTAATTTAGGTCAGTATCGGACCGATACCGATACGTAATATCGGATCGGTCCATCTCTACTTTTTTGTTCATTTTAAAATATTGTATTCATTTATTTTAATCATTCAACGGCTATAACAAAAGAAATTGCTATATAAATGGGATAAATAAAGCTCAAGCTCCACACTGCTCTAAACGCTCAGTCTCAGACAGTTTTTTTCCTTCTCCTGGCATGTATGACATCAAATAAAGCCAGCAGTTAAAACCTTCTGTTTGCCAGGGGCAGCCAATCAGGAGACAGGTCACTTAAAGGGGCAGTAGCTAAAATGGCTTGTTTCAGTCACAGGATGAACTAAGGGGCTGAGCCCCAGTGCATGATGAATAGGGGTTATTTTGAACTGTAAGCATAATAAGTCTGTTTTAATTTCATATGCAGTTGTAATGATGCAGTAAACAAAGTTTACACGTCTGTAAATAGCTTTTAATATTTAAAACCATGCTGACCTCTATATTTAACATTATGTGTTTATTATGATGTGTTTTGCACACAGGTAATTATTCTTTCTGCTTCCCTAGGTGATGTATTTCTCTTCCATCTTCCCATACGTGGTGCTGTTCTGCTTTCTCATCCGAGGGCTCCTGCTGGATGGAGCATTTGAAGGAATCGGCTTCATGTTCTACCCCAAGGTATCGGCAGATAAAACGTCTGGTTCAGTGTAGAGAAGAGAAAGAGATATAAATAGTTCTTTGACACAGCTTTTGTTTCTGCAATGCAGTTGGAAATCTGGGCAGATGTGCAGGTGTGGCGGCAGGCAGCTACGCAGGTTTTCTTTGCGCTGGGCCTTGGCTTTGGGTCCATTATCGCCTACTCTTCCTACAACCCCAGGAACAACAACTGCCACCGTGATGCCTTCACCGTCTCCTTCATAAACTTCCTCACATCTGTGCTGGCTACTCTGGTGGTCTTTGCTGTCCTTGGTTTCCGAGCTAAAAACAAGGTCATGGAGTGTGTAGCCAGGTATGTTTAATTATAAGACTAAAATGTGTGTTTTGCATGTACCGTGTCATGAACACTGTTGATGTAGCTGAGGGAAATTGTGTTTGGATTTTCAAAATCAGAAATGTAATATTTTTCTGTATCCTGTTGTCTTTTTTATAGCAACTTGAATGACCTGTCAAAACACTTTCACGACGGTCTTGTGCCCAATAACGTGATGCCACCGTTTAACTACTCTGATCCCAAATCTGTGGCTCTGAAGGACTACAGTAACTGGTTTGAACAGTATGCATCTATGGTGCCTGGCAATTTAACAGACTGTGACCTGGAAAAAGAAATGCAGAAGGTAAACATTACGCTTCTTAGACTAGTTTCAGTTTGCTTACGTAGATGATGTTATAATTGGCTTGCAAATCATGATGACTAAAGCTGTGTTTATGTTCAGGGTGTGGAGGGAACAGGTCTAGCTTTCATCGCCTTCACAGAGGCCATGACCCTCCTACCTGGCAGCCCTTTCTGGTCCGCCCTCTTCTTTCTCATGCTACTCAATCTTGGACTCAGCACTATGTTTGGCACTATGGAGGGCATCCTCGCCCCCCTGAGTGAACGCTTCAAATGTCTGGCGAGGAACAAAACCAAGCTTACAAGTAAGAACCAGTTTTACCTCTTCTATTGTTTGAAAATTCATGCACGACTCAAGGCAATCGAAAAGATTGGTCGTTGACAGCTGTTAAACTGCACATCTGTCAATACTATAAAGCTCCGTAGCCACTGTACGCAATTGAGACTGAAGAGACTATCCAATGAGAAGGAAGAACGACTGTCATATAACTTGGTATTAAATACATTAGATGGTTACCCAGGCAACCAGAGCCTGAAATGCCAGCAAGTGACCAGCCTTCACTTCAAAGTGACAAGTGAGGCGTTTCCAGTGTGTGCATAGCTTCAGACTTTGAATCTGAAACTGATGTCTTTTAATAACATTTTGACGTCATCCACTGAGTTCTGTTATAAAGGCTCTATGCTGACATTAAAGAAGATGTTTTTTTCTTTATAACAACATGTGTGTCTTGTTGCAGTTGCCAGCTGCATCATTGGCTTTCTGCTTGGCCTGCTCTTCACTCAGCGCTGTGGGAACTACTTTATGATGATGTTCGATGATTACTCTGCGACGCTGCCACTCATCATCGTGGTGGTTTTTGAGACTTTCAGTGTGTCTTGGTTGTATGGAGCTGATAGGTGAGGTTTCTGATTGTGGTTAAGTGAGGTGTGTTTTTAACCATAAATCTCACTAAAGTCTTGTGTACTTTTTTTCCCTTCTCACTAAAGATTCCTTAATGACATTGAAGGAATGCTGGGCTGGCGTCCCAGTGTTGTTTACAAATACCTGTGGAAATACATTTGCCTGTTTGCTATGCTTGGGCTGCTCGGAGCCACCACTATCCGCATGTTCCTGTCTCGCCCCACGTATATGTCATGGAACCAGGAAAAGGTATCAAGTTATTTATTAACTTTATAAAAGTCTTGAACTACACTTCATTTCCTTATGAGAAAGAAGTGCAAGAATTTATTGAAGCATCTGCAAACATACATGCAAACGCAGTATATAAGGCAAAGACAATGTTTACAATTCTAACAGGCTTGAAAGCAGATATTTAATATGTCCACTTTCATCACAGCTAAGTTAGGAAAGCTTTTTGTGCAATGTCTTTAAGTAGTCTTCAGGAATAGTTCTTCAGACTTCTTGAAGACTACTCCAAGCTCTTCTTTTGATGTTGCCTTCCTTTTGTTCTGTTCTCTGTCAAGATGATCCCACACTCTGCTATAAGAATGTGGAGGTCTGTTCTTTGGGAAATCCATGACTGACAGTGCTGCACTGTGTGTTTTTGTTTGGAATCCCTGTCATGCTGAAAATGTAAACCCTTCATAAGACTTGTTGAAATTGATTTTTTTAGCATTAGACAAGAACTGGACTTGGCTCAGCCTTTTCTCCCCGTTTCTCCTCCTTAAGACACATTTTCACTGAGACAATTTCTGATGAAACTTTGGAAAACACTAGATGGATTAGCTGAAAGGCCAGGCTCAGTTCCTGAATCAGATTTTCCCCCCTTCCCCCCCCCCCCATTTGATCAGGACATTACTTTCAGATATTGCTCATCTGCTGTTGATAGTTTTTTTAGGCCTGTCGTTTCTTCTTTTGTCCGCCACTTGTCCGATTTCTTCATTTTTTAAAGAGCACACCGAGCTGAGAGTTATTAGCTCGTTGGGAATCATATTGTTGTCTTTTTTAAGCCTGTCGAACTGTTATGTTTGGCATTTTTCAAAGGATTAGATAAAGAAATGCAAAAAATGGTGTGTTTGCCACTGGTTGCTAGTAACAGAGTGCCTAGAATTTAAATTTGTTCTTTGCTAAATTGTCTCTTATGTGTCGACACAACACAGTGGAGTGACTTTTTTATGCTTGAACAGTTCATGGTCAGTGTTAAACGGCCAAAAAAGGACTTTTAGAAAGCCTGGAGAACTATTGCTCAAGACCACTTTAAAAAAGTATAAGAACGTGTGGCTCGTTGGAAGCAAAACATAAAGAAATGAGGGGTGGCTCCAGTCTACTGCAGATTAGTTTAGAAAGATATGCACTTTGTGATTGCAGGAAAGAAAACATCAGTTTGAGAAGAGATTTTTGGAGTTTATTTTTAATATCCTGAAGCTCAGTTTATTACTATCTTTCACAATACACTAAAGCTCTTAACTGTTTAACTTCCTGAATGATTCATTTGATTTGATTTTTCAGGCTTCTGAGGAGCATTTGGAATATCCTGACTGGGCTCTGGCTGTTTTGGCTTTATTAATAATATTTGCCACACTGCCCGTGCCAGTGGGCTTCATCCACGCGTTTCTACAGAAGAGAAACACAGAAAGTAGGGATGCAGAGAATGGTCACTACAGGATGGTTAACACTGAGGAAACTGCTATGACTGACCTTTCAGCACTGGAACATAGGAATGGGGACGCTGCTCCGGTTTCCTAAACCCTCAACAAATGGGCTGTATTTAAGGAGAAGGAACTTATCAGTGATATATAAGCTGATGCATTATAAAGGGACAGTCATTTTGTTACTGAGCCTTGCAGTTACCTCACTTGTTCAAAATCAGAAACACATCTACATAATGCCAGCTGTTAAACTGCATATCCGTCATGGCCTCTGTGAAGGCGGTGAACTACATTAAAAGAGGAAGTTAAGCAAGAAAGATGAGCCACAGTGAGCTGCACAGCTTCTCTGCTGTTGCTCACAGAATGATGGAAGAAGCTTGATTGTAATCCAAGGTCTTCACTAAAAGGACATGAGTTCCCAGGAGTCTGACCTGTAGTATTAAACTACGTTTTCTGTTACTGCCACTAATTACAGATGCTGCCAAATTAGTCAGAAATATTCCAAACGGCCATTTTAATATTTTCCTTTCTTTTTAAACTTTTAAAGTCAAACTAGATCTAGATGCTAAAGATGCTCCAGCAGCTTTTAAAAAGTTTGTAGTATGGAACAGATAATTTATTGATTTGTGAAAACTATTGGGTAAAATTTCCATTAAGTTATTTTTTACCAAAGTTAGTGTCCAAAGAAGCAAAAATATGCTTTTAATATAAGCCGTAAATATTCTATGATCCCAAAGCCAGTGTTGGAAACCAGGGTTTGGACCATCAGAGCCTCTGCTCCTGACCACTGCCCAGTCCACAATGTATGGAACCCCACAGTACCTCCTGCTGGCCCCCTCACTGAGGACAATTTTGCTGTGGGGGAACGTACGAGGGGCTATATTCCTAATGGGTGTTCAACTCTACCGTGGCTAACAAAGGGAGTGAGACAAAGGAGGCCCTGGGTCAGATCTATGAGACAGAGGAAGTGTCTGGGGAGACGGACAGAGGTCTGACCATCTCTGCTATGCAGCAGCCCTGAAACGCAGATCCAGAAACGGCAGAGGATGATAAAGATCATGTTATAGTTGTTTTGTTAACCTTGTTACATAGTTAACATTCATTTACATCGTCCTTTCACTCTCGTAGTTTCTCTTCTTTCTGTTGGTCATTCATTATGATAACCTGAGAATTGTCATTGATCATGAGCCGGCTGAGCTACCACGTCATTAACCTGTCACTGCTGTCTCTGTTGAAGTCAGACTTGTAGCGACTGCTAAGTATTTTCACTGTATGTTTATATTTTTCCTGAGCAACTTGGATTAATACCTACAGTACAACACTGTGCAGGTTTACTATCACGTTTACTCCAGAAATGAGTCGCTTTAGCTACGTATGCTGCTGTTCAGCACAGCATGTTTACAGTCAAAAAAACAACCGAGACCAGACTCTGTGTTTGAACTCGATAAGACATTTTACACTACGTAAGCAGGTGTAGCTGCCCAGGTTATAATAAACATGCAGGCTAGCATTATTTGTTCAAGGACACAGTTGATAAGTGTGTGGTGAGGTTTTTATGTCCTCTGTTTTTTAAACTCTTCGGTAACAAAGTCAGTGCAAAACAAAATCTGCACATCTGTGTATTTAGAGTACAAAGACTGACTGAAGCTGTTGTCAAGTGACATCATGCTAATGCAACAAAAAGATAAAAAGATATTTATATGATGTGTATGTATGTAAATGGTACATGTAAAATAGTTTTTATTGCTAAACATTTGAGTAGTTTTTTTTGTAGTTGTAAATGGAAAATTGCCTAAAGGACCTTTTGTGTATGTTTTTTGTAAAGATTAATATATTTTTTAGACTTCATTGCTCTGTGATATCGTCTCACAGCTGCAGTGTGTTTTCTGGTGTAGTTTTTCCGTTTTATCAGGATATAGTTGAATGAATTGACTTGATGGATCATTATGCTGTTTAATCCCGGGGGCCTTTAGCTCTAATAGGGCAGAATGAACAAACCGTTAAAAGCATCCTAGCATTCTTGTAACTTTAAAAACATTTCTTTTGACATTGCAGTAGTGTTCAAAATGTATGTAAGATACTATTGTTGTATTATTTGTTGCTGTTCTTTTCTTAATAAACTTTAGCATCTCATTCGTGTTTTAAAGTTCATAAAGTTTTGATAGATAATAGAAAAAGTGTAGATTTCTGCTGTCCCGTTCTTTACTAAAACATGCTCTTTCCACTACCTGCTGGGTGTTGCTGCCCATCAGCACAATTATTTTTCTGGGAAAGTTGAAGCATATCGAGACCCGCCGAGAGGTAAATGTCTGTGCAGCTACAACAAAAATGATACAACGACAATATGAACATTTGTTTTTCTTACAGCCTTTCTTTCTGTTACAGCTGGAAAGAGTAGAAGCTGTTTCTGACTCTTTCCAGCTGTAACAGAAAGAAAGAACATAATACTTTTCATTTTCTATAAATCCCCAGCAGCTCATTTACAGGAGTGCAGGTGAAATGAAACATGAGGGGGTGGGTCTATTGTAGCTTTTGCTTTCAAATCCGTGTTTTAATTTCAGATAAAGAGAACAGTCAGTGCTTTTCTTTGTTTTGTTTCTCTTTCTTATCCCTCAGTCCTTAAATAGTCTGAGAGTTCTTGCAGGGCTGCAGGCACGTTAAGGTTCAAACTGCTTAGATCAGCGGTGGAGAATTCCAGGCCTCAAGGGCCTGGGTCCTTACCCCTGGTCAACACACCTGAATCAAATGATTAGTTCATTACCAGGCCTCTGGAGAACGTCAAGACTTGTTGAAGAGGTAATTCAGCTGCGTTGGATCAAGGACACATCTAAAACCTGCTCGACACCGACCCATGAGGCCTGGAGTTCCCCACCCCTGGCTTAGATGATTAACTGTCAGAATATTAAGCTGAAAGGGCTGTACGTCTGCTCACTCCTAATATTCAGAGTGTAACTACACATTTAATACATTTAAATCCTGAAAAAGAAGTGCAATTTTCCCACATGATAAATACATGCTGCTGTAGTAAGTGAAAAAAGTCTGTCAGCATGCATCTTTAAACATTCATTGTAAGAAATAAATATAAAATGACAGGAAAATTTCTGTCAATTCATTGCCAAATTTGTCAGAAATTTTTATTATAGATAGTGAAAAAATGGGAACTTTCTATCATTTTATTGTTCATCTACATCTTATTCGTCTTGGTGTCGTATTAATGACAAGGGGGGAGGTCTTAATCGGTAGGCAACACACAAAAATTGACCTTTTTAAAATCAGTCCAGTGGGTCTGAGTGTTTGTCTTATGTTTGACACCTCTGCCATAAGTGCATTTACTAAAGGTAAGGTAAGGTAAAGGTTAAAGGTCAAGTTTTCTGAAAAATCTTGGGAACACAAGTTAATGAGTTTAAACAGATCTTTGACAAAAACAGGCAATGAAGTTCAGACACTGTGTGGTGATGTGTGCTGTCCTGACAATACATGTAAGAACAGACTGTGATTAAGATTAAGAGCATTCATACATTAAGACTTAGTGAATTATGTTTGCCTGTGGTGACACAGGTAATTCAGAGGCGACCTGGCAGGCATGTGCTCTACAACTTCATGAAGACTTGCGCCCCCTGTCAGGAGGCTGAGGTGTAGCACCTGAGGCTACCAGTAGTTTTATTTCATTTCAACTTTTTCTATTGTAGCTCAGTTCAGATTCTGTTTCCAGAGTACATTTTCTTGTTAATATAAATATTATTATTTTAAGTTCACAAAATAATTTCGTTTAGCTATATTTTTTCCAAAAGCCTAGTTTTCATTTTTATTTTAGTTGACTACAGTGTTTAGTTTTTAGTTTAGCTTTAGTTTTTTATAATAACTTTGTTAATCATTGCAGTATATCACACAGTCAGTTAAACTTCGGAGATATCAGTCTGTGCAGTTAGGAAGCATCAACCATAGTGACTCCATTTCACCTGATGCACTTGAGCGACTACAACAAAACAGTCTTTAAAATGTTTTAGCAGGTGCTGGACACAGACGATCTTCCTGACTGACTTCTGCTGAGGACTCAACTCAGCAACAGGAGCAGCAGTATCTGGTCTTGCAGGAGGAGCAGTGCCAGTGTGCATACCTCTCTAGACAATGATTGACCCATTGCCAAACCGGTCATGCTGGATGATGTTTCAGGGAGTGCTCTGCCGTATTATTAATCATGAATTTGCTCTCATCTGTGAAGAGAACAGCATTCCTTGGCTGGACTGAAAGCTCTGGTGTTCTCTGGTGAAAGCCAGTGAAGCTACATGGTGGTGCTGGGCTGTGATCGCGTGTCCCACTAACGGACGTTAAGACCTCGTGACACAGTCATAGAGTCTGTTTCCCACAATATGGTCTGAAACTTGAGTAGCCTGCTGGAGGTCATTTTGTGCTCCTCCTTTTCTTCATCACACAAACGATTACATATCGGTTCTGCTGCCCGGTTGATGCCCTTCTGCTGCTCTGTCCAGCTACTCTAGTGTACTGGCCCATCTCCTTATTTCCTCCACACTCTTGAGAGTGTGCTCAGAGACACAGCAAACCTTCTTGTGCCATGATAGAGGAGCTGCACTACCTGTGCTACCTGAGTGTGCTGCAAAAACCATTTCATCCAACCAGCAGCAAAAACAGAGACACAGCTCTGAGCTGTGACCAAACCAGGCTCACACAGCTGCTGCTTGGATCGCGAGGGGCAACCAATCAGGAGAAAGTTGGACTGAAGGGAATAAAAATTAGCAAATAAACTAAGGTGTAAAGGTGTATGAGAAAAATAAACATTATAATTAACTGTAAATCATGCAAAGCAACTCATGTATGAGTTAGAAAGACAATTTGGAGCTGGAAGCAGGCATAATAACTCCACCTTTATGATTGTACATGCTTTCTACTTTCTACATTATTTAGCATCTGTCTGAATCACTACAGATGATGAAAGAATACATGAATTTCACAGACACCTTTTTAATGTTCATATTTGTCCAGACTCTTCCAGACTTTGTGCATAGCAGTAGTTTCAACGCTGTTCTGTATGATTTATGCAGTTACTTTAAAAAATATCTATTAGAGAATAATACTAGCAAATAGGTTGATATTTTGAACTTTCACAAGTCATAGTAATGGAAAAAAGATATCTGTGTCTACCTGAACCTAGCACTTGCCACATGTATATGCTTGGGCGTGCTCACGTATGTCCCCTTGGAAATATTCAGTGTCTGGGGACTTCAGTTGTCTTGGATGCAGTCTCAGCTCAGTTGTTGAGAGAGGCAGGGGGGAAGGGACCAACGCCCAACTCTGAGAAAAACGGCAGCCTTGGTTTGACCTCAGGTAAGCACAGATAATTTATATTAATTATTATTATTTTGTCACAGTAAGTGAATATTTGATAGACAGTTAAATGGTTCCAGATATATGTTTTTAAAGCAGGAATGGGTCTGGTTTACAACATGAAAATTATTACTGTAGAAGAAAGCATCTGCAGTTCTCTTTTGATCATTTGAGTTTGTCACCATAACTGTTGTACAATGCACAGTATTGCGCAAAAGTCTTGAATTATCCCTAATTTCTTTATATTTTGCTAGGAAAATTGGAAATAGTTGCAGTAATCTACTGAAAAACTTGCAAACGAGTATACAGAGCACAGTTTGTACAATTCAAATGTGCGTGAAAGCCAATATTTGTCTCGGACACCTTTATTCTCCAACACAGGCTGAAGTTTTCCTGCAATTTCTTTAAGTAGTCTTCAAGAATAGTTCTCCAGGGTTCTTGAAGAACATTCAAAGCTCTCCTTTGAATTCTGGCTACCTTTTGTTCCATTTCTGTCAAAAGGATCCCACACTACTTCAGTAATGTTGAGGTCCGAGCTCTGGGGAGGCCAATCCATGACTGATAGTGTTTCAATGTGTGTTTTTCTATCCAGTTATGCTTTGGCAGTATTTCTGGGATCACTGCCATGCTAAAAAATGAATGCTCCATAAAACCTGTTTCCTGATATTCAGACCAGTTCTTGTGTGGTTTGGCGTCCCTCAGAATTTATCTTGACTACTAATCATCTGCTATGGGCATTCTTTTAGGTTTGGCACTTTGTCTGTTCTTCAGTTTATCCTCAAAAGTCTCCTCCAAATTCTTAAGCACATACTGCAGATTAGCTGCCAGGTTTTTAACCAATAGCACTGAGAATCCCCCGTTTGGTGCAAAAATACAATTTTATGCCTGTCAAACTGTTTTAGCCTTGGCATTAAAAAAAAGATCCAACTAAAGAAATGGGAACAAATTAAAAACTACTAGTAATAAAGTGTTAAAAGATTCAGTGTAAGTTGTATGTTATTTGTAGACAAGACACTGGTTCATCCATTGAGTCATGTGCCTTTTTATGGTTGAATGAGTCATAGGTAACTATTAAAAGGCTTACCAAATGAACAAAAACAGGTCAGGTATACAACACGACTGAAAGTGAGTGAAAAACCAAAGAAAAACTTTGAAAGACCTTCAGAAAGCCTGAAGAACTATTGCTCAAGAAACCAAAACATAAACAAAAACAAGAGATGATTCAACACTTTTGCACAGTAATGTATATGTTTCACTTTTAACATGAGTAAGATGCAGACTAATGAAGCAAAGGTTTTGTGTTTTATTATTATTTTTATTATAAGCATTGTTTTTATTTGTAGGTGTACTCATAGATGACCAACATGGCGTGCCTGGCGGCTCTGTGTCTCCTGTTTATTTTTCCACTGAGCAGCTCCCAGAGCACGCTGGAGTCTGAGCAGAAAATCAGCGCCCATAAGGCCCCAGGAGCAGCTCCTCCTCCTCCACCTCCACCCCCACACATAAGGGACCTACTCCAAAAGGAGGAAACCAATAATTTAAACGCAATGCGGACATGTAAGTGTGTAAACACTGGTGAAGAGAGCTTCATGTTCACTGCCATCCAGCAGTGAGACAAGATAATTAGTTAAAAATTGTACCATGTAAATCCATGTAAATTCTTCCTTAAAAAAAAAAAAAAAACTTGAACAATTTTTTTTAGATTAAATAAGTACTACTCAAAGTTAGATATATACTTTTCAATAGGAGTGTATGGCCCTAATATCATCATGATATCACCTTTGGTTAGGGTTAATAGGAAAGCATCAATATGAGCCATGTCAGGCTGGGCAGAGCACAACGTGTGCAGGGTTACACCGTTGTAGGGATCACTGCATCTTTTCAAGACAGACAGGAAGAAAGGGGAGCAACAGCAATGACCAGCCGACGCTTATTTGTCAGCTTCAGTCTGCACTTTAATGCATTAACACTGCAGTGTTCTGTGTGAGTATATGGAAAGTTCAATGTTTTCAGTAAGAGCTTACAGACTGCAGATTGATCCATGCTATGATTAACTGAAGTGCTGTCAAGTGCATTTCAAGTTCACTCCACTGATGTTTTGTTATATAAAAATAATATGTTTTCTATTACAATGTGATGCTGCTTATAGTTCAATTTAAAAAGTACAGGCTGACTAGTTTGGACAACACAGAAGAGTTTACATTAACTTCAAGTAATTGGAGAGATGGAAGAAAGTTAAGTTATACCCACTGAAAATATCTGAGTGGCTCAGTTTGGACAGCTAAATGTAAAGTGTTTATAATCAAATGGCACATGTATTGTTTGAAAAATTAGACTTCTGGGAACTATTTAGGATTTTTATATTGCAGTTGCTTGAATTGGCAGTGCTAAATGCTGAATTCCTGTCCATCTCAATTTTAAAAGGATTTTTACGTGAAAGCTCTGATGAACACCGTCTTGTGTTTGTGCCTCTGCAGATGCCCTTGTAGACAAAGATAACGCCAAAGTGGGTCTGTTCATCGCAGCAGCCATGGGAACATTTGCTCTGATGGCTGCAGTGTACTGCATCTACAACAAGTTCTACACCAAACAGCAGTACATGCACACCCAGCTCAACAATGACCCAGGTAGCTTTGATTGTTTCTGAGGTAGAACCATGTTCAATTTGAGTGGGAAACAGAAATGATCAGAACCTGTGTGGCAGCATGTGAAACTATTCCTGAGAGACTGTCAACAGCAACACTTATAAGACACTTATAAATTATCATCAGCGGGAAAATTACTCTCTCATCTTTTCTGTCTGATTTGTTGATAGCAAAGCATTTCCTGTTTGCTGCTGTTTAGAGGCAAAGTGATGCTTTAGTGTGTGGAAATGCAAATCTGTAATTTATACGCCATAAACAAGACTGATTATGTTTGATTTTCTGTTGTTTTGGAGTCTTGTCCTTACATTATCTTAAGGCTAAAATCTAAAAAAGCTTTTCTATTTAAAGAAAACTTTTAAAAGTGCATTTTATTTTCTGTCTGCAGACACAGACTCCCTGGACTCCCCCCCTGTGTTCTTTCACGCCTCCGTCAGCTCCAGTGTAATGGACCTGCAGAAAGCCGGTTACGGCTCCCTCTCGGACACTCCATCCATAATTTCTGTCCCACCCAGTTTGTCCCCTCCTCCATCTGCCATGCCCCTGCCTGCCCTCTTCCTCTCCTCTCGCTCTCTTAGAACTATATCAGCAAAGGATCTGGAGAAGAGTTACATATGACATGCTTGTGTAGGTTACTGTTTTTGAATGATGGATAAGGGAGTAGTTACAGTTACTTGAATGTTTGTGTTGTTTTTTTGTACACATAGACTCATTTTTGATTTTACTCAACAGCAGTAAAATAAAGAGGAAACTAAGGCACAGCTTAGCGATATACGGCGCCTTCACATCCAGTTCTGTTAATGTTAATCATGACTTCCTTTAACCTCACTGCCCATTATTCTCATTCACAGTCATATGCATGAACTGTAGTCATTTTTGCCGTGTTTTTGTTTATTACACATAATAAACTAGATATTTCCAGCATCTTATCAAAGCTTCACCACCCTCTAATTAGAAAATAAACTCTCCAAATTAAAAAAAATATATGTCTTTCGAGTTTTGTGATAAACAATTACAGCTCCATGAATTACTTCATGAGCTGCAATGCAAGTTTAACTAATGACTTAAGCAAAATAAACCTAACACGCCTGATTTAATCTGTGCATGTTAAAGGAATACAGACTCTTGGACTGGGAAAGGTGTTTTGCCTCTTTAAAACTATCTTGACTACTGTTTCAGAATTGATATTTTATGTATAATACTTTATATTTGATGATTTTGAAAATATAAAGTTAGGTACATCTTTAATATTTAGATAGTAAGAAGATTTTCTATAGTGTCTCTGCACACCACCACAGTGGTTCCTACATCAAACAACCATGATGTGATTGAATTGCAGACTTTCAGCTTTAATTCAGGGGTTTAACAAACATAAATAACATTACATTTAGGAAATTCAAGCCAAACAAAGTTCAACATTTTCAGAGGCTGAAGATTAATGACAGACTTTTAAGCAGTTTTCACTGGAACTGTCAAAGAGATGCTGGTTAATATGAAGGAAGCCATTGTTGGGTTGGGAAAAAAAGCCCAAATAAATCTATCAGAGAAGCAGCAACAACTTTATGAGTGGCCAAATCAACAATCAGGCACAGTTATAAAACAATGAACGCAATGGCGAGTTTCTCAAGGTAAAGAAATGCCACGAAACTGCTTCTCACTCAGTTGTCAAGTTACATCTGAGCCTCTAAAAATGAGGGACTGTTTATAAAAAGAGCTCCTATTGTCCAAATCCTCATGAACCTAGCTGTATATGCAGCACTTCCAGTGTAAAGAGACTGGAAGATAAAATCAATACTGACACTTTTGTTGATGGACAAACGAAAATGTGATTTTAAAAGACCGACCCACATACATAAAATACTTCAATGCAGTTTTTCTTTTTCCACTTTTTCTATCTACAGTATACAGTTACATTAAGCCTGTTTTACGCTAGTTTAGACATTTCTATATGTAACAAAAAATGTCTCGAAAAGAAAGCAGCTCGCCAATACGCACCAAATAAGTGACTCCATTAACTTATAATGACATATAGCAGCCCTGCCTCTGTCCCTGCTGGTAAGGTGCAGATCATGAAGAGATCAAGACTCGCCTCCTCCATTTGTGATGTTCTATTGATTTTCAATCCTTCTAAAATTTATTTCTGGTCACAAACGCGAAAAAACCTGCAATCTAATCCACAACCACTGTCCCGAGGTGAGTCTGCGTACCTTCTTACAAATACCCAGAAACTCTATTAATATTCTTGGTGGGACAGTGTTTACACTAACTCCCCATTCAAGGCTTGTGCAGTCCAAGAATAGCCGCGGCTTGGATAGTCGGTGCTTAAAACGAGGAAGGAAGTGCCGTATACCTTCCTCTCACTACACACTTGGAGAGATTAGCGGCAGCAGTAATCTGTTTCAGGACCATGGCCAGAGACAACGTTTGGATATGAATCTTATCGAAAGTTGCCTACGACTCTCTGTGAACCTTTACGGACACCAAACAGTGTGACGAAGTTTGTTTGGACAGGGTATCCGGAAAAGTGGGGCTGAACATGCATATTCGACTGGTTTTATATAAAGGGACTTGAAGGAGGCTCAGTCAAATCTCTGGACAGTCTGTCGCTAATTACGAGTCTCGTTTCACATGAAAGCGTGAGTTACGAAAGCTGGTGACCCAACCAAATCGGTTCTTTTAATGTGAGTAAGAAGCAAGAAGCCGGGAAGCAGAGGAGAAAGGCTGTGCGCTCAGTCGGGAGCGCGCAGAGACTGCACATTGGGCCGGTCCTGGAGACGTGAGGATGGAGGTCCGGCCGGACAGGTTTAAGGCCGTGGCAGCCAAAACTCTTGGGAAAATATACGGGTATGTAAAATCTCCTCCTCGGGGAACAGAAACAGAGCAGAAACATCTGCTGGATGACCTTTAATGTTAAAAAGGAGCTTTGTGTTTAGCGGTTAAGCTGCGGACCTGAGGGGAAGTTCATTCTTACTGATGCTGAAACATGGCCTGTTAGTCTATCAGTGTTTCTATTAAGAAGATTTAAAGAAATATAATGTCCAGAGGCCCGAATCAATAATATGGAAATATGTGTCCGCTTATAAATCTTTCATATAAGAAATGTGTACACAATAACTCGCTGTATGTGGCACTGGCGACTTAAAGTAGCTGATAAGAGATTAAAAAAGAAACCCAAATTGATTTTCAAACTCTCTTTTATAAGCAGTGTGTATCATTCTTTGTTCCCGAAGAACAAAAAAACAGAATGAAGTTACATTTCAGGCTCAAAATGTTCTCTCAGTGTAAGATGACGCGCTGGATCGATATTTGGATCCATTTCTCCTAAGCTTGCCGTGCTCTTACATTGTCACATTACAGAGACACTGTGACACCGTGTGTGTTGTGTGTGTGTGTGTGTGTGTGTGTGTGTGTGTGTGTGTGTGTGTGTGTGTGTGTGTGTGTGTGTGTGTGTGTGTGTGTGAGTGAGGGGAGGGGGTGTCCATCTGGAATTTTCTGAAAGACTAATAAAACTCTGTGTTTCACTTTCTACCATTTTTAGAGATTAGACAATGTTGATAATCTGCTCGAATTATTCTTCAAAGAGGAACTGTGTGTTTAGCGTAAAGCAGGCCTAAGAAGCCGGTCATCTCACATCTCATTGGTAGACAGTAACCTCTTTCAAAAAAACAGCTATTTTGTCATAAGAACTTGTTATATATCGGTTAGAATAACAGAAAAACAGACATTTAAGAACTCGGTATCATTTTAATGACTTATTGGGACACTTTTATAGGTTTATAGCGACAGTGCAACCAATTCCGTTGACACTCGGTGGCAAAAAACAAAACAAAGCAAAAACCTTCATTGGGCACTCCTGAGAAATAGCGTGTAATAACCTGGGCAGTTATCTGATAGCAAGAAACTCATAGGTGGACTCCCCTTTCTTTCTCTCGGGATTTGATGCAGCGTCTAAACACTTAAATCCCCTCCAGAAATAGCATCTCCCCGTCCAAGCTGTCGGCCCACGTAAATCCCTGCAGGGCGTACACCTTGGCCACGTCTCTCTTCCTCTCTAGTAGCCACATAGCTTGTCATCTTGTCCCTCGCCCGCGCACCCCCCCCCTTCATAGCCGGGATTAGGACACCTGCGGCAGAGAGCGCAGGTCATCTCACTGGAGCGCACTGCTCTCACGTGCTGTACCTGGCTGCTTTGCGTAAAAGGCTCACCGGCCTGCTTGACCGCTCCGACTCTCCGCACGCGAAATCCGCACCTTACATTCGAAAATGACTCTTTATTTACCTGTTGTAAATGACTAAACCTTTAGCCTGTTTTATTATACAACTCTCCGCCTGATGTTTACTTCTCAAGCGTCATCTTCTTCTTTTCAAAATTGATTAGCGCAAATTAGCAGTCACGCGATCGTCTGTGATTTCAGTCAGTGATCACAGTAGACAGCTGGTACTTGTCTTTATTTTCAGGTTAAGCAGGAATTTGACTCAAAGACACTCTGAATCTCTTATTTATCTCAGGTTTTATCCTCAAAACATTTACCTGGAAAACTCGTTCCTCGAGAGTATTTTATGATTAACTCTCTAATACTTTTTTCCTTCGTCCGTTATAACTGCCACATGAGCGGATAGAGGATATTTTAACATTTTATATTAGGAGACTTAGTTCACTAAGTTTGTATTAATGCCATGGAGCATTTTCAGACCATCAACTTTCTCTTATCTAATCAATTATTCCAAGGTGTCCGAGTTGACGGTCTGCCCTACATTTGTCCTTGAACTGTATTGATTTAGGAAATATAGAATTCAGCTCTGCTATACTCCAATATTCAGAACTTTTACTTTTTTAGGATTGAGTTCAATTGTTCCACAGGAATGATTCAATCTGGGCTTTTCTACAAGGTGTAACGGGAGAAAGGGAGAGAAGGTCAGGCAGCTTTTAGGGATTACGACGGATTTTCCTTAACCTGGGGTCAGTCATGAAAAGTCACTGCAACTGATACAGTATAAAATTAAAAATATAGTGGCCCTTTATAATAAAGTCCTTGACCTATAGTATAATTTGTCAAAATGCTTTCACCACAATTAGTCTAGGGTGTAATATTCAGTATCGAAAATACTAACTGATTCCAAATGAGTCTAAAATGTCAGTGCAGCAGAGCAAGGTTTTAAAGGAAACGAGACCTGCATTTTGAAGTGTTGAACACCTTTAGATTAATTTAGAAGGAGGCACAATTTATAATGTGACTATTTCTAATATAATACAAAACTTTAAGGCAATACAGACACGTTTTCATCCTTTACACAGTGTTGTTAGCAGTTTTGGCTGTATGGTGTAATCTCCCCTTTTCAGATTGTCCACATTTTGTTGCATTATACTTCATTTATTGTGTTTTCTGGTGGACATACCTTCTAAATAAATGACTTGGAGTGCCCCCTTAATCAGATAGGACAACTCTGAAGCATATTATATCTTGCGCACCAAAACAATGTGTAATTAGAATGAAAGAAGGGGTGTTTATGATATTCTATTATGCACATTATGCCCTTAACAATAATGTGCAATTGCAATGTAAGAAGAAGAAACATCATTGGCTGTTTCTTCTAAAATACCCAAAATATGTTAATTGCATAGAAATGCTCAGTGTTAATAATACCTTTCCTTTTAAAATGTCAGTTGTGTTTTGAGATGCTTAAAAATGACAAAAATTACATGGCAAATGTTGAGAAATTACATCATAAGTAGAGAGAGCTTTACTGTAAAGTGAGACCGAAAGCACTACAAGTGTACAGCTAGTGGAAAAAAAACTACATATATGGACACTAGGGAAATAAACTGGTGTAAAATAAGGAAGGACTGCTGTGAATTATGTGTGAGAATATGTGTGAGTCAGAGGAGATGCCGGTAAGGAGCAGAGTTAAAGATGAAAAGGAGACAGGAAGAAAGACGAGAGAGGCCAGCCCAGACAGAAATAGTCCAAGAGAGCCAGCGATATTAATAATTTAACAACGAAAATCATTAATATTTGATCGGTGTTGAAGATTGTTGGAACCCCTGCTTACAGTTACCAACAGAGCATGTTTTATAACGGCATAGCTGTTTTCAATCGTGTTGGTATTTTGTATGAATGTTCTGGACAGATTTGTTGGCAGGAACACAAATGGCCTCACAGCAGTTCTCTGGTAATAACCATGTCATTTTAAAGTCTGCAGGAAATATATTACATAGCGTGATATAAACAACTGCCTTAACTCCAGGGCCTACACAACAGATGTACTTATAAAAGCTTTTGCCACTAGATGAACAAGCTCTAAATGTTGTTGAATATCGCAAGTATGACACACAGATTTACTCACAACAAAAAAAGAGATCTGGGAAGTGTTTTGACCTGAGGTGTTTTGTCATATGTCCTAGTCACTTCTGCGATTTCCTTTGTTTGTCAACCTTCAGTGACCTTAGATAAAAATACACTTAAATCTAGGAAAAAAATATTACAGCATCAGAATCATAAGAATCACTTAAATGTGCCATCAGGACTGGGGTTTTTTTGTACAAAATTCAGCGTGTGAAAGGTTATTTTGTGTGCATATTTTGATTTGGATAATTTTATCAGCTTTGTTTGTGTTTGGTCTTGAATGTCTCACGCCATCCTTCAGTCTCCTTAATAATTACAATGATCACAATGTCTGTTTGGTTAGGAAGAGTATGGTGATGCATCAGAGGTTCACTGTGATCACATTTACCACAGCGACGTATACAACAGTGGAAGAGGTTTTCAAATTGCATGGCTGATCCAGGTCAATAGAAGCTGCTCACATGTATATATAAAACCTAAAGGGCAGTGATGTAGTAACTCATCCAGCTCAATGTTTCACAATTTATAAGATACTGCCTGTAAAATGGCAAATGTGACCTTGACCATGATTAGGTGATCAATGTTTTAAGTTTCACTAAAATCTATTCTTACATTTTCAATTCAATTTTATTTATATAGCACCAAATCACAACAACAGTCGCCTCAAGGCGCTTTATATTGTAAGGTAGATCCTACAATAAAACATTCAGAGAAAAAAACCCAACAATCATATGACCCCCTATGAGCAAGCACTTTGGCGACAATGGGAAGGAAAAACTCCATTTTAACAGGAAGGGGGGGGGGGGGGGGGGGCGACCATCTGCTGTGATTGGTTGGGGGCAGAGGAAGAAGACAGGATGAAGGACTTGCTGTAGAAGAGAGCCAGAGATTAATAACAAGTGTGATCTGACTAACGCTCTAACAGGCTAGACCAACGGCATCATGAACTCATTGGTCCTTTAGCTGGATGAGCTAAAAACTGATCTGTCACTTCCTACTTGTCCACCTCTGAAACATGAAACAATACATAGAAACTATTGTGGCTTTTAGATGCACTGACCCTAAGAAGATAAAACTGGAAATAGTTATACATCCAATATAAATTAGATTTTATTGATACTTTTATTGATTATTGCCTCCATGATTGCTTTTTTTTTTGTCACTGTTTCACTGAAGTGTTTGTTGCATTCCATGTAATCATACAATGAATGTGATTTACAGTATCATAACCTGCTCTAGTCTTTTCCTAACCTGTCAAAATTGTGGGTAATTAAAAATCAGGAAGAGTCGGTTATGAATGCTAATCTGGTTCATTTAATCTCCTTTTGTTCAGTACAAGTTGTCAAACAAAACATTCCCATGATCTCTGCTCTACATTTGCACAGTTGATTTTTGGCTAAAAGCTGCAGGTTTGAGTTTGTGGATGTGCTTTGGCGAAGTATAGCCATACTCTGTGCATCTCTGCGATCGGAGCTGGACCTGCAGTGGTCTTATCTTACAACTCAGCTTTTCACATGTCATGTTTAATAGATGACTGCTACATTTAGATGCATATTTGATGCTTGTCGGAGGCTGACAGTCCGTGTGGTTTCTAAGGGTTTTGCAGTGAGGCAGAAGAGCAGCTTGCTTTAGGCTTTTCTTTTTTGCTGGCGGTTTCTGTGAGGGTGCAGCGCAGAAATCCTGATTGTATTAACTTAATGTGATAAGTTAAAGTGTTAACAGCAGGTCCCAGCAGTGGGATGCTAATGGACATTTGTGCTGACTGTGATTTTTTTTTTTAAGATGCTTGACTTAGCAGTCAAACAGACACCCAAGAGGACTGTCTGAACATCTAAACCCACTCACTTTCATCAGGCCAAGTTGTCAGTCAACAAGCTTTTCAGGATCTGTTTTCACTGTGCCAGCAGGAGATTGGAAAACCTCAGGCTCACTTACTGATTCCTCCGAAGTTAAATCAATGACATGCATTAGGCTTTCAGGACTTAGTAACTGTTGAACCTAGTTATTTCCTGTCACTTATGAATCATTGTTTAGCTTAAATAAATCAGTAAACAATACTATCTGCTAGGAGAAAGCTTTTTGAAATGACTCATTTGCATGCAAGAGTGTTTTGTTGTGTATTTTCAAGGTTATTTCTTTAGCAAGTTATGCTTAAGAGATAAGAAATACAAATATTTTTGTCTTTATTAAAGAATACAGTTTATCTACCCCCTCTTCAAAGATAACTTGTCAGATTTGTGATACAGGAACAATAAAGTGACCTAAATGTAGATGACACTTTTAATCTACCCACTTTTCCTCTCAGAGCCATCGAGAAGAAACAGGAAAATGGCGAGACCATCGAGCTGTCGGCAGAGGGCCGGCCAGAGCTGGTGGAGGAGAAGGAGATGCCTGTGGTGGACTGCACGTGCTTCGGTCTGCCCAGGCGCTACATCATCGCAATCCTCTCTGGCATTGGTTTCTGCATCTCCTTCGGTATCCGGTGTAACTTGGGCGTGGCTATCGTCAGCATGGTCAACAGCCACACCATCTTCAAAGACAACAAGGAGGTTATAGTGGTGAGTGACAGCAGATGAGTCTGAGTTAATGTTAAATTCTCCCCTGAAGTGACACAGCCAAATTACATATTGTGTAATATGACTGTTTATGTTTATGTTGTTTTAAGGTTGTTTTGGCCATGGGGGGTTGTGCTAGGTACCCTACATATGACTATATATGTCCAATGGACTCATAAAATGCTGAGTTAGGATTTAACAACATGAGAAAATGTTACACTGACTGGAATGATAAAACACGAGTAAGCGTAACAAAGTGTCAGATTATTAAAACTAACACAGCAGTACTTTCATGAAAATGATTTCTCTCTGTATTATCACCTGAAGGCAGCACCTCCTATGATCCCAAACTAACTAGTCATAAAGAGAAGAGCAAATTTCCGCAACTAACCAGGACTGAACAATGCAGGCATCCTAAAAACCAACCCACCAAATCAAACAAAGTCAGAGTAAAAACAAAATACTGGCTATGAAAAAGGTTTATTCCAATTCCAGCTGTTTGATATAATTAGATATTAAGTATTGGACCACGCCTCCAAACACACTGCTTCCGGTTCTCATCTATAGCTTCCCCCAGTTCTACAAGCTATTCCCTCTTGTTTACGTGTCTCACCCTCCCTCCCCTTTTCAGTTCTTTAACTTCTTCAATGCTATTTAGTACACGGGGATCTGCCAGGCCTGGGAGCCGCCGGCAGTTCCCTTTGAGGCCCCCCCCAAACCGCAGCTCAATTCGTGTCCAAGCATTCACCTTTACCTACTTAAACGTTGTCAAACCTAACATGAGGACGCGGGCCCAGCTAGTGAATGTTTGATATATTTGAGAGATCTGGTGGAATACTTGTGGCTGGTCAGCAGATGTCAGTAGTGGTCAGCATCTGTTTTTTTATGGTTCTTATTTACTGTTAATTATCTAATGTCCACTTTTAGATGATGTTAAATACAGTCTTGCTTTTGAGAAGTGAAAGAATAACTCATCTGCACATATCCAGATATGATTTTAAATTATGTGTCTTACTGTGTGCCCCAACAGAAAGCACAGTTTGACTGGGATCCTGAAACGGTGGGAATGATCCACGGTTCATTCTTCTGGGGATACATTGTAACTCAAATCCCAGGAGGGTTCATTTGTCAAAAGTTTGCAGCAAACAGGTCTGTTAACCTCCTGCACCGTGCAAGGAATAATCAGCTTTTGTCGCACAGCATATTCAATGGGGTAATTTCTTCTCCGTGTTTTGTTTCTTTTTCAGGGTGTTTGGCTTTGCTATAGTGGCAACATCTTTCCTGAACATGCTCATTCCTACAGCAGCTCGTATGCACTTTGGCTGCGTTATCATTGTCAGGATCTTTCAAGGACTTGTGGAGGTGCTTCTCTCTCCCCTGAAGTGCAATGTGCTTCTGTTTACATAATGCAGTTGAGATTATTTACAATCATGCAAATTCCTACATTCTACTCCTATTCCCACAGGGAGTTTCATACCCAGCATGTCATGGTATTTGGGCCAAATGGGCACCACCTCTTGAAAGAAGTCGCCTGGCAACAACAGCCTTTTGTGGTGAGTCCGTGATCAGTGGCCCTGCTCTGCCTGCAAACAATGTGTGATAGATTAAGACAATTAACAACAAATATATCTAAACAATATCAAAATAAAATCAAAATTTTCCTGTTTTAGGTTCTTATGCTGGTGCTGTGATTGCCATGCCATTAGCTGGAATCCTAGTCCAGTACTCAGGATGGTCATCTGTCTTCTATGTGTATGGTAAGACGCCTTTAACCTGGGCCTCATTTCAAACCCTTCAGTTTGGAATGAATATGCATTTTTCTAATAAGCTAACTGAAAATACGGATGCTTGCGACGACACTGAACGCACACAGTAGAGCCTCACTCATAATGAAACTATGAGAAAAGGAAAACCACAACAGACCAGCGCCATAAATACCAGAAGGATGTAGTCTCATGGTAAAAAAGAAATTACACCACATGTCGTGTCAAAACTGTTATACGTTCGGACACAGTACCGTGGAACGAATCTTGAGCAATGCTTTAGTTCTTTTTATTTTTCGACAGCGCAGCAATTTATTGAAACAGCATATGTGACAAAAACAGTTTTAGTTCAATAGTTCAGTACAATTGTAACAAAGTTGAAAGTCAATATTTGACTACCTTGATTCTTTGGCACACAAAATCTGAACTCTTTGAAGGACATTCAAAGCTCTTCTTTGGATGTTGGTTGCCTTTTGTTTTGTTCTCTGGGGATCCTACATTCCTAATTAGTGCTGAGGTAAACTTGGGGAGGCCAATCCACAACTGTGTGTTTTCCCTGTTTCCCTTCTGTCTTCTTGACAGCCACCCTCCCACTGAGACAAACTCTGTTGAAGCTTCAGTGAACAATAGATTGATGTATTTCTTGGGAGCACTTAAAGTCACAGTGTTAGGCATTATTAAGGTATTAGCAAGTGCTTAATTCATTATTTTTGCAGCATTACTCCTCATTAGTTTGACATTCATAAAAACAGATATATTATTATGAATGTTATTATGATTATTAGTAGTGATGTAATACCAGTGATAGTTGTACATGATGTAACAATAACAGACAGATAAACATATCTGTATTTATAAAGCACATACTAAGGAGGAGTAATGATATATAAATGTTTAATTAAGCACTTATTTTACCGTGTGACACTTTTATGAAGTGCTACCAACGTTTTTACTCTTTCTTAAGGACTTTCGGATCGCCTTCATTTGCTGATAGTTTTTTTTAGATGTGCCGCTTCCTCTTTTGACCTGCAATTGTCCAGTTTCGGCAAAACTTTTAAAGGAAGCACTGCACAGCATGCTGAGATATGCTCAGCACATCTCAAGTATTTTGAGTGCTTAAAGATTCAGCAGACAGGTTTTTGCGAATCACTTTGTTGGTGGAAAAAAATATTTTTTTTGGATAGAAATGGAGCAAATTATTTGTACTAGCAATGTGTAGACACAACACTGGTTCATCCCTCGAGTCGGATCAGCTCAGTGTCACGTGGCTTAACAAATAAACACATTCTTCTGAACATAGTCAGGCACGGGTACAAAAACTGGCCTGAAAAGTAATCAACGTCTAAAGAAAAACTCATGAAGACTAAAGAAACATTGCTCAAGACCACTTTTAAAAGTTACAGCAAAGTCTGGCTACTTGGAAGAAGAATCTAAAGAAATGACTGGTCTTTGTTTGCACAGTATTGTAATAACAAATGAGTTAGTGTGTAAAAAAATAATCTTTTTTCTCCAATCTGCCTGTTCCTTCCCCAGGAAGTTTTGGTGTTATGTGGTATTGCTTTTGGATCCTGGTCTCGTATGAAAGTCCGGCAGCTCACCCCACCATCACCGAGGAGGAGAGGAAATACATTGAGGAAAGCATTGGCGAGTCAGCCCAATTTACAGTAACGGTCAGTACATGCAACAGATTTCTCAAGATCTCTCAATTAAAACACTGCACTTCATTCAAGGGCATTTCACTAGTTTACAGGATTGCTATGAAACCATGTTAAAAAAAACCCTCTTAAAAATAGATGAGTTTATATGCTGATTCAAAGTGAGATAACGGAGATGATAAACAAGCAAACACTGAGTCAAAAGCTCAATTGTTTATCTGTCACAGTGACAGATTTAGAAACTCTTTGTTAGCACTCATTTCTGTATCTGCAGTCAAGCAAAACTCAGTTCCACACACCCTGCTCTGTTGTCGTTTGTGATGCTCGTTTGTTTCAAAGGAAAACATTTAAGAAATTAATTAGTTACGTGTTCAAGCAAAGAGCTATACACGTTTGAGACAAAATCAGAGAACTTCTTTACAAAATCACTAAAATCATCATCACATTTTTCCCTTACAGAAATTCAACACACCGTGGAGGGCCTTCTTTACCTCCATGCCAGTGTATGCCATCATCGTAGCCAACTTCTGCCGAAGCTGGACTTTCTACTTGCTCCTCATCAGCCAGCCTGCTTACTTTGAGGAGGTCTTTGGGTTTGAAATTAGCAAGGTAACACGTGCAGCCGACAAGCAAAAACCTTTCAGCAGTTATATCAGAAAATAAAGGACATCACTGCAGCTTTGGTTGCGTGTCTTGCCACTGCAGTGGTAAATTTAAATGTCCTCATTTGTACCATTGCAGTTTGCACACCTTATATTGACAAATCATGAAGCACTGACAACAATTTTTCACCTTAATTTACTAAAATTGAATTTTTTAAATTGTGTTATTCTATGGAACATTTTTTTTAATATCAATTCATTTATAGGCTGTTACACTGAAGCATTTCTATTTTAGTGTTATTGGTCATTCAAAGCTTTGTCTCATATTAACACATACACCCAATTTAGAATCACTAATTAAATATCCTGTATGTTTGACTGAGGAAACCAGAGTACCAGAAGAACAACGGCTTTAGGGAGGATTTCTAGAGCCATTCTGGCACCATTACAATGGTCTGCACCACCCTGCTGCAAATAAGCAACAGGAGAATGCACAGAGTGCAACTGCCCATTGACAGGAAATGCTCTCTATGTTCCTTCCGCAGGAAGGATCCTGGACCTTGAATTTTTTATTACAAGATCCTGATGTCAGCCATCGTTCTGATGTCTCAGAGCATTATCTTGACAAAATAAAAAGTGTGTTGTACACCTCTCTCCATGCTTTTGCATATGCTATTTCTACACTGCTGACATTTATGTTCAAGCTCAACTTTGACCTTTAATGAACTTAAATTTTTATTTAAAATCTTGGTGAAAAATAAGAGTTTTCTAAATTTGTTTTTGTATTTGAATGTAGTTTGTCTTTCAAAACTGCACCTTAAAGTCTGGAAGAAACTATATGAATATGTACTTTTCTGTGCCTCATAAGCACGTTAGCTTGAGCTCCAGTCCAGGCAGATTATAACTGTAGTGACAGAAGTTGCTGCGATAGAGTGGTGAACAGTCTTGGGTCCAAATGTAAAATATTTCCTTACCCAGGTTTCTGAGAATGTACGTACAATAACATGGCAGAGATCGCACTGTTTGTGCCAACTTCCATGGATGTTTTGCACCTGTTAAGGCTTTTTTCTTGTTCTCATCTAGGTGGGGATAGTGTCTGCTCTTCCTCATCTGGTTATGACCATCATTGTGCCCATTGGTGGCCAGATTGCTGACTATTTGCGATGCAACCACATCATGACCACCACGAATGTCAGGAAGCTAATGAACTGTGGAGGTAAGAAAGAACCAACTAAAGGGAAGGGAAAACGAAAACTTGCATAAATGAAACAATCACATTTGACAGGACAGAAACAGCCTGGGAAGTCAAGGGCAATGTGGACGTGCTCACATCTGTGAAGAATAACTGGCAAATGCCAGTCAATCGACACAGCACCTGTCTGTGAGCACAGGTCCCATTCAAGGACATCGAGCTCTCATGCCACGCTCATGGACTCTCATTATCTGTGCAGCCTGTAAGGGCTGCAGGTTATGCTTCCAAACTGGACAGACTGACAATGCAATAACTAAGTGCTCCCTTAATTGTTTATGGAGCAGGGTATATATGGTCCTTTAATTTTGAGAGGTTAAATTGGCACATACTCAAAATCTTACATAAAATTATTTGAATTTTATGTTGTTTTCTGCATGCGCTAACTTTGAAGTGAGTCAAGCGACACTGAAGAAACAAGCACAGTAACACGACTGTGGTGAGAAGTCATTTACCACATAAGGCAAATGATGACTCACCAATAACAGAAGCCCTGCCACTGTCCGCTATTTTTACATTGTACAGAGAAACCAAACAGCAAACACCAAAGTGAAATGCAGAAGCTTGCAAGGCACTTATCTCTAACCAATCGACAAGACTTCCAGGCCCATTCGGTTAGCGAAAAGTGTGAACACAAGGCAACAAAATAAGCACTCACACTGTTATATTTTAAAACTATTTATATGTCTGTTTTTTGCTTGCTTGCATCAGGGTTTGGGATGGAGGCTACCTTGCTGCTGGTAGTTGGTTTTTCACACACAAAAGGCATTGCCATTACATTCCTGGTCCTGGCTGTGGGTTTCTCTGGTTTTGCCATTTCAGGTGAAATATGAAGTGTTCCTTCAAAGATTTTAATCATAAATGATATGCGACTGAAAGTTAAGCAGCTACATAGTTCTGTTTTTATCACAAGATGGTAATAATATTAATGGTTCCTCACAAGGTTTCAATGTCAACCACCTGGACATTGCACCGCGGTATGCTAGTATCCTCATGGGTATCTCCAACGGCGTAGGCACCTTGTCTGGGATGGTCTGCCCACTTATAGTCGGTGCCATGACAAAGCATAAGGTGAGAACTGTTTCTGAATTTGTGACTCTAACTGATAATAATGTGTGCTTGTAAGTGTAATCAACTTTCTCATGGTTCTCTCTCATGTTTCCCTGGTAGACGCGAGAAGAGTGGCAGGGCGTGTTTCTTATTGCCTCACTCGTTCATTATGGAGGTGTTATGTTCTATGGTATGCATAGTCTCCTTTCTTGTGCTTAACCGGATCAACTACAAAAATTCTGAATGAGGAAAATTCAGCAAAACTCTGTATACTTGTCAGCTATAGCAGTCAGTGAGTTTGTGTGTCTGCTGCAGGTATTTTTGCATCTGGAGAGAAACAATCTTGGGCAGAGCCAGAGCAGCTGAGTGACGAGAAATGCGGGATCCTGGACGAGGACGAGCTTGCAAATGAGACGGAAGAACTGTACCGCACAAGCGGTGGAGCGGGCTACGGAGCCACGAACCAGGCATCGGATCCCAACGGAGGGGGCATGGCTGGGGGAGGAGGAGGAGGCTGGGTGTCAGACTGGGACAAAACTGAGGAGTATGTCCAACCAGCCGGAACCAATAATTATCTTTACGGAGGAGAGGGCGACCGAGAGTTATAACGTAAAGCCAGCAGACACAGTTTATCAGCAATGTGGAATTTCACTCAATGGCATTAAAAAACTGGTGGGAATGTGGGGATGGACAATTTTCAGCAGGTCTGACTATTTTATCATAAATTAAGAATTTCACAGAGACTGCACAGTAGAGATGAAGACAGTAGTAAACGTAAAATGTGTTTGTGCATGAGTGCAGTCGTTATACGCTGTGTGGCAGAATGGTGTCACCGGCCCACCTTCAGACATGTCGGAGGACGGCTTTAGGCCTGGTGTGGCGTTCTTTGATGCTTAGTCATTGTAACTGTAGAAACTGGACTGACATGACATGGATTTCATTTCTATGCCTCTTATTTGTATTTTAATCACTCGTGATTACACATCTTTAGGCGCACAATGATCACACTGACTTTTCTTTTTAGGAGAAATTGATATCTATTGTCAGATTAGTTTCAAAGACAAGATTTTTCATAGGGGTGGCCAAGAGAGAAACAACCTGCTGTAGGTTTATGTATTAGTCTTCCTAGTCACATGGTACATTTACTACATAGAATAATAACATATTTGTTTGATTTTTATTTTTCACCCTTATTTGATTTAAAAAACAAAACAAAAAAGATCTGCAACCACCTGTTGAGATACTCTCATTCATGACAAAACAAGTTTGCTGAAGATATAGTAATTTCTGGATGTAATTTTTCCATTAATATATAGTTGAACATAGCCACCCATGGCCACCCCTTGTCTCTGCCCCTGGCCCCAACAGGTTTTTGTTTTTTTGTTTTTCTTTTTCATTATTGTCCTTAATGTGCACATTTTAGAAAAAAAAATCATGTGCCAATACAACACAATATATAATGTTCTGTAGTATTGGTTTATTCATCCACTGAAAAAGGAACTGAACATCCGCAAATAACACCACATCTGGCTTTCTGGGAAGTCTACATAGACATTTTAGATGCAGTTTTTAACCACTGTATGTAGTGGACTACTACCTTGCCTACTAGCTGTCATACTGTGAAAAAAAGCATATAGGATTAGTTTAAATCTCCAGAACATAAACATCCTCTTTTAAAATTAGACTCTTAGGTTAGAAACTGTTTTTCTTTCTGTTTCTTTCTGTTTCTATTCTTTCTGTTTCTATTTCTATTTCTAAATAGAAACAGAAAGAAATTTTGCAAAAACAGAATTTTGCTTTGTATGATTAACATCTAATACGTCCTCTATTGGTATTATTTTGTTCTGCTCCATCTGTGTTTGAGGCTGGCATCAGAGGAAGCAGTTTGCTGTCTCCAGTGAAGTGGCAAAGCACAAACAGCACCAAGCTGAGGCTGTGGGATCAGTTTTGTAGCGCTCTCATTTAAAGATGGACTTTAAATTGAATTCATGTGTGTTTAATAATCCATAAAATATCAATTAAAACCAAGACCAGTTAATAAAAATGCTGAAAATCCCAACGGCATTTCTCTGTACAATTTATCTTTGTTAGTACATGTGGTCATGTATCTAGTTAGTCATTAACTAGTAATGGGATGGTACTGTTTACTGATAGGATTGATATTAAATGTTAGGATTTTTACTATTTCTGTCATTTTTCATTCATTTATTGGTAAATGTTCTGTTCTTAATTATAAACTAAATCTATGTGTAAAGGAATGTGGAAAAATACTGAAGAATAAAGCTTAGAGGTGATAGCTTCCACAGTAGTCACAAATCTTTATATTTGGCAGTTTACCCTTATGCATTGCTGCCATTTTAATGTTTTAACCTTTCATATCAGACGGTACAGAGTATGTTAGATTTGTATTGTTGATTGTCATTTATGCTTAGAAATATTTACTTCTATATGCTTAGAGTTTTGTAATTAGTTGTAGATTGGTAGAGGTTTTGATCCTTGATAGTCTGCAAACTTTGTGTGTATTAGACAGCACTTTGGGAGCATGAGAGGTCATACCGTGTCTTATTGTTTTATGGTAGGATTAACGTAGTTGCGTCTGTTCTAGTCTAAGTGCTCTTTGTTTAGATGAACTGCAGGACTTCCTCACCGTGTTATCTAGGATGAACCATCTAGGGTGAGGGGGAGGCTACCCTCTTCCTGACCAAGGATGTTTGACCCTTTGATCAGCAGTCCACACACACACACACACACACACACACACACACACACACACACACACACACACACACACACACACACACAGGCAAGGTACTCTTTGTTTGTATGTAGACGTCGTATGTTAATGAACCTATGCATATTCATGTAACCTCAATAAAAGGATAGTGTATGGGAGGACGGACGAGAGCTACTGGGGTCAAGCGAAGGAACGGTGCCTGTCCGGTTCTCTCCCGTGCACGAGTAACATGAAGAACTTTGCCTACTTGTGTCTTGCTTAGCAGCGTAATTATATTGTCTTAACGTTCCAGCGAATAGGTTCAAGCTACAAACCTAACATTAATTGGTCCTTCGATGCCAGAGCCCTGGGATCGCATTCACCGAGGGGGGGATGCACGCTGAAAGACTGACGTCAGCCAGGAAGTTCCTGTGGATTCGCTGTCTGTCTTTCTCCTCGATGAATGGCGATCGGCGGGATTCAGGCTGATATTACACGCTAAGCAACGCCAAGTAAGTTTAAAGAGGCCGACTCTATAACCGTGTCGTTGTGCAGTCTCCGCCATTTTGTGAGGCGTTGAGAAGTTCGCTGCTTTGTGGAGCGATAACTGGGTTAGTGTCCCGAAAAAGAAGTTTTGGTTAAATCGCCCAAGGGTCCCAAGCGTCCGGTGAGTGTCCGGTTTTGAAATCGCCCTGGGTGTGTGTCCCGAGCGTCCCTTCATTGGGTTTTGTCGCGCGAGTGGGTGAGCGTCCCACAACTGGGTCAGGGTCCCGAGCGGTCCGGTGTGAGTCCGGAGTAGGCCTATTTTGTGTTGTTGTCATTGTTGTTGTCGTCGTCGTCGTTTTTGTTGTTGTTGTTGTGTGAGTGTGTGCGGAGCAGAACACGTGGTCTGTAACACCGACTGTTGTTGTTATCATGGGTTTCTAAGCAACCAAGAGTGAGTTAGAGGGAGAAAGACGTTTGTGCTGGACTTTGCTCCTGGCAGCACAAAGTATTTATGTATAAAAGAGAGAGAGCGAAGGCTCCACAGCTGCGTGGGTGCACGCGAATGCGGTCGCGCGGGTTTCACGCGGACCTGAGCCGTGCGGTTAATCGCAGGTTTATAAATGGAAGAGATTCAAATGTTAGAAGTTTTCAGAAAACACACCAGCCTTGAAGAGTGTGTGGAAAAGGCCAGCCCACATCAGCAGCTGTGCTCTGGTGGGTGGCTTTCCCCCCACCCCTTCCTGACACAAAATGTTAACAGCCTGTGTGCCAAACCATTGAGGTGGATAGTTGTTAAAAGTAATCTACATTAAGCTTGTGGTTGCTTAAATTCAGTACAATGACATGTGAGGTGAAGTGATATAGGTAAATATTTAAACTCATGAAGTGCATAGAGGCACTTGACCTGTGTGAAAGACTGTCGTCTTATTATGAGCCATTGTTGAGATATAGAGCACACCTGTGAAAACAACTAATATGCTCAACCCTGTATGAAACATCTAAAAATACATGATGGAGAAGCTGTGTTGAATATGAAAGTGTAAGACTTTGCCACTGTGGGCAGAGCAACTACTGTGTGATGTTGCGTTGCAGTTTTGTTTTTGTTTTTTGAGCTGATGAGCAAGCTACACATTATCAGATCAAGAGCTGTCTGAGAACTACTCAAAGAGAGGGAAACAGAGAGTGTGCAGTGTTTCCATGAGCAGTTTTTCTGCACCTTGACTCGTGTGTGTGTGTGTAGCATCAGCATCATGTTTTGTTTATTTGTTTTGTTGGATTAAAAATAATTAAATAAACTGGTGATCATGCTTATGGATCACCATGGCACATATCTCCAGCCATATGGTTTATTTATGCAGTTGAAAAAGTGAGTGTGAATGTGTCTGACATCACAGTGTTTTTGTGCACTGTGCAAAAGTGATTGCCTCTGATTGTGAGTGAGAGCGGTGATTTTGCAGGTCACCAGCTATTTAAAAAAAAAAAAAAAAGAAGAGTGAAAAAGAGAGAGAATTTATATTGTAGATGAAAAATAATCATAGGAAAAAGGTTTTGTGTTGATCAGCCGAAAAACAACTACAATGTCATTTTCTGCTTTTAAGAAAGGATTGTTCACACAAACACAGACAGAGAGAGAGAGAGAGAGATGTGTGTTGATTAAGCAGTGATGATAATAATGAACATGTCTTAGTTTGTCACTTTCAGGTGAAAAGCAGACCTGAATCAATTTTCCACATGCAGCAGTCGGAAGAAAGTTATAGTTTAACATCATTGGAAACATGCAGGCCAAGTTTCTGGCTGACTTATTTACAGTGCCATGTGTTTCTCAACCTCACAAGCGAGCTCACTCCTCCCTGAAGATAAGAAATGCAGCTCCAAAGCAATAACATGATAAAGAGACAGCAGCAAGTCCTGAGCACAAAAAGTCCCAGCAAAGCAGCAGCAATGTGGATAAACAGCAGCAGAAGAAGAAAGCAAACCCATCTTCCTGTCTGATTGGTTGAATTTCACGGAGGGGCGAGCAAGATGGCAGCGTGAAGAGGAGTTTTTGTTTGAGTTCTCAGCACGAGACACTTATTTGACGTCTTTCTGGCCTTCGGGACTTTTTTGGAGATCAGCGCGCTAAACTTGCTGGATCTGAGGCCAGGGTCTGCGGCGGCAGCATGTTGAAATGCTCAAAAAGGACTGAGTGACTCGGGCAAGCCACATGCGGCTAGCGACATGAAAGAAATGGACCCTTCATGATGCGTTCAACGTGCCAGCGCTGTGGTGGGAAAGGCTCCATCATAAACACGCCCTGCGCCGAGGTTCAGGCCAAGAAGAAGAAGACGATGACTTCCAAGCCCAAGAAGGTCGGCCTCAGCGTGGGCGAGCTGATTGTGAAAGCCGTGGCCGCTTCCAAGGAGCGCAACGGCCTGTCTGTGGCCGCTCTCAAGAAGGCTCTGGCTGCCGGAGGCTACGATGTGGACAAGAACAAGGCCCGTGTCAAGACCGCCATCAAGAGCCTGGTGGCGAAGGGCACTCTGGTGCAGACCAAGGGCACCAGGACCTCCGGATCCTTCAAGATGAACAAGGCTACTGAGAGCAAAGCCAAGAAGCCCGCCGCGGCCAAAGCCAAGAAACCGGCAGCAGCTGCTAAGAAGTCGCCCAAGAAAGCAGCAGCAGCACTTCAGCCACTAGCACGAAGTCAACCGCATCAGAGGACAATAGTGAGAGTGGCTGTGACTTCACTGTGCATGTGAAGAAAACGTTTGAGGAGAACTGAACAGTTGGAGTTTGACATTTGCCACCTGTGGAGTAAAATGGCAAGAAGAGACAGTGGGACACAGGACAAAGCTGAAGGAGAACTGCCGGCTGTTGGACTGTTGAAGTGGGAGAGGACAACAGAGTGAGAAGACTAGGTGAGAACACATAGGAATTATTTAATGTGGGAAATCAAAATTTGGGTTAGCAAACCTGGGGAAAAGAGAACTGACTGCTTAAGTTGGAAAATTGAGACGGAGTCTGAAACATTGCGAAAATAGAAACATATACAAAATCACACACACACACAAGCAGAACATGCATTAACCCTACTAACAATTCCAAACACAAAATGACTCATGAAGACTCATAGCACATTAGTTAAGAAATGATTAAATAATAGCAGAGAAGTGTGTAGAAAAGGCAGCTTTTAAGAACATGCTCTGCTGGAGATGCAGCTCCACAGACATGCATTAGACCTGCCTAATAACACAAACACATGTAATGAAAATTAGCTTGTTATCTTTCATCAGTGTTACAATAGTGTCAATTTAGCAGACACTTGTTATCAAATGCTGAATTTATCCTAAAGAAAAAAATTGACTCTCCAAGTTGCAGGACAACAATTTAACTTTTGTGGAAAAAAAAAAAAAAAAATCCTGGTTTGATAAATCAGTGATCAGGCAATAAATTTAGTGTTAAAATGGTAAATTGGGAGAAGCTTCCTGCTTGATTGAGGCAGCATAAGTAATTTACTGTATGAGGGAAATTGTCTTTTGTGATACTATTTTGAACATGCTTTTCTGTCGTCCTGTCAACTTAGTGGGTTAATAGCTGATATGCAAATTAGTTGATCGTTCTTAGATTAATGAAAGGTGACTGAATTCTAGCACGAGTGAATGAGATGTGTTGGAGTTGTTGTGTGTTGAGTGGAGACTCTAAAACACTGAGTTTCCTGTTTTGATGTGCGAGTGAATCCTGTATTTAGATACACAACTCTGAATACGTCAGAACAAACGTCTTTTGTGAAGTGCATGACAGCATGTCACATGTTTTATGATGAAGGGAAAAAGGAAAAATTGAATAAAATAGATCTGTGGCCTAAATGAGTGAAGAGCACAGACCTGGTGATTAAACTCATAGCTAATATGACATTAGGGTTATGTTGTGTGTTGTGCAGCTGATGGTTGGTTTGGAGTGAATCTAGCTGATGAGTCTTCTCCTGTTGTGAAGATGATGAGGAGTTTGTGTCATGACTTAACAAGGCCTTTTTATTTTGATACTTTCACAGTGCACTGAGAGTTTGGTTTGATAATCTCTGTTATTTTTTATTTTTCATTTTTGAACAAGCACTGATTTTTGCTTGTGAATTTCTTTTCTTTGAGCAGATCTGCAAGTCGGGAATTAAAAGCGTTACACGTCGTCCAGGAAATTGTTGCAAGTGAGTTTCTCCACATTTAAAATGGGCTCAGGAGAAAGCCACTTATTTGGGACAATTAGGAAATGAGAGTCCCCCCCAAAAAGGATTCAACGAGGAAATCCAGTCTAAATTATTTTTCTTTTTGAAATAACGTCGTTTTGCTGAGCGTGGAAACGAATGCGATGATAATTTCCACAATTAGCAAAAGAAGGAACCACTGAGTGAATGAGTAAGAATTTTAAAATAACTGACTGACTGACTGAACATGATTGTGTGAAGCTAACCCCCACCTGACAAAGGTGCAGATGAACCCATGTGTTTCCTTTTACAGGAGCAGAAAGATGACAGCAACACTCGAGGTTGCATGATGATTTAACCTTTTAAATGCCATTTTCTGTGTCTGTGCATTTATCAGGTGTGTTATTCATAGGCTTGAGTTGCTCACAGAGATAACTGTGACAAAGTATGCATACGCCTGCGCAAGCGCTAATATTTGCATTTTCTTTTCTTACAGCATGCCAGTTCTTCATGTGAATTGATGATGCTGTTGCATTGTGTTGATGGGAAAATGTGAAGGTTACTTTGATAATGTGAATAACCTGTGTGAAATTTCCTGTGTTGAGAACTGGTGTTGCTTCTTTCCACAGCTAGGGTTGACTTTATGGTGTTTTTATGGCACCTCTGGAACCTGTTGACCTGTGTCTGACCTCTGTCTGACTACAGTCAATGTGTATTGCTAATGTTAGTTTCTTTGAGAATGCTGTGGAAGATTCAGCTGAAACGGACAAGTGACATGAGTAAACAAATAAGAGATACAGTGTTTCTGGGATAGTTTGATATGGGCTCATTAGCTGGCCACTTTTGAGCCCATAGTAATATATAAGTGGAGTGACTTTGCTTAAGAGCAGTCACCGATTACATTAATGTTGCCTGAGTACATGGGATGATCCATGTCTGAGGCGACTTATGAAAATAATTGTAGTTTACTGATTTGAGAAAACCTGCACATGACACTTGTCTTGCTGATGTTGAATGCTTCTTGTCCTTATGATACAATTGTTTACAGGTATGGAGTTTGATTTTACTTCCAGATTTTGTTTTCCAGGCCATGATGGTGTGTATGCAGGCTCCTGGGAGAGCCAGGTGTTAAGCGAACTTAATATGCAAAGCACACTAACATTTTCATTGCAGGATTATAGGTCCAGGGTGGTGCTGCTCCAGGGGAGGAGATGCCCTGATGTTGCCTGGGATATGATCTAGCTAATCTTTTTCTTTAAGACAGGGATCCAGGTTTGGTGAGTTGATGCATGGGAATGTCCATGCGTCAAGAGGTGGAGTCCAAGGATTAACATTAAACAATGTTTTTTATTATTGTTGCAGTGATTTGTGTGATTAGCCGTTTATTTACAAGTATTAAACCTATGCAAGTGGTGCATCCATGTTCAGATGAGGCTTTGATGGCCTATAAGTGAAGTTCACTGAACTAAAGAATGTGGTTTGATGATTGTTGACATGCTCTCCAAATAGAAGTTTTTCTTCTTAGCAAGGAAATACAGGTGCAGCAGTAATCTCCTGAGAAATCTTCAGAGGCCCAGTGAGAAGCGTGAACCATTCCAGGCATAGCTGACAGCCAGGCAGTGGTTGAGGTCAAAGGTCAAGCTGGTTGGGGCCCATCATGAGATCAGACCTTGGAGCCACAGCAAGGACCATGAAACTGCCTGCAAAATAGAGGAGAGGATCGTCCACAAGATGGGAGCTGAGGCCAGGAGAGAGGCTTCAGGAGGATCAGAGATCATCTTCAGCACAGCAGACATCACACAGAGAGCTGTGCTACTAAGCTTCCAGGAGATTTTAAATAAAATGAAAGATTCAATATTGACGCTGAGGAAGACAACTAAGGTGTACGACGTGCTCTGCCTTAAACCTTCAGCAGCGTTGGAACATAAACACTCAGGGGATGAGGAGCGTGCCAAGCTCCATCGACAGCGTAGAAGGAGTTCGAGGATGACATCATGATTCTGTGAAAAGCACAGGAACCAGAAGCTATGGTGGTGATGACAGCAGTTTCCTATGAACATCACCTAACGCTGTGCCACTGTACTGTGCATACGATGACACTCTGAAGGCTGCTGGGATCATAATAGCAGTAAGACAACCCTGCACCCTTTCCACAGAGGTGTTTTCTGCAGAGTATGGACAATGAAGGAGTCATAAATATCCCCCTCACAGGACGAAGGCCTGAAGTGAGGTAATGGGAGGCCATAAAACTAGAGTGCTGAGAGGTCTGCAGCTTTGGAAATAGCTGAGAACCATGTTGACAAACAACAAAACCAACTGGTATGTTTGAATGTTTATTCTACATACATTTGGACTCTGGTCCTATGGACAACGATGGAAACAACTGGAAGAGACATTCATGACGCCCTGCAGAACTCAAACCACTCTGCAGAGAGACATGTGATGTGCACACCTGGAGGAAGCATTACCAAGCTGAGATGTTTTTGAAAATGTTACTTTTTTATTTTCACTATTAAATTAACAATTTCTTTGTTTGCTCGTAAGATGCAGTTTGCCATGAGATGAGCTCAAGGAATGGGATAACTGCTAATACATTTGTTGTACTGTGTGCCTTTTCAGTAATTTAGGGTGATTTGACATATGCTGAGTATAAAAATGTTTGCATTGAAACTGTCGGACATGAGGTATTCATACCTGGGAACTTTTCAGGCATAAAGGTCAAAAAGGGGGGAAATGTTAGATTTGTATTGTTGATTGTCATTTATGCTTAGAAATATTTACTTCTATATGCTTAGAGTTTTGTAATTAGTTGTAGATTGGTAGAGGTTTTGATCCTTGATAGTCTGCAAACTTTGTGTGTATTAGACAGCACTTTGGGAGCATGAGAGGTCATACCGTGTCTTATTGTTTTATGGTAGGATTAACGTAGTTGCGTCTGTTCTAGTCTAAGTGCTCTTTGTTTAGATGAACTGCAGGACTTCCTCACCGTGTTATCTAGGATGAACCATCTAGGGTGAGGGGGAGGCTACCCTCTTCCTGACCAAGGATGTTTGACCCTTTGATCAGCAGTCCACACACACACACACACACACACACACACACACACACACACACACACACACACACACACACACACACACAGGCAAGGTACTCTTTGTTTGTATGTAGACGTCGTATGTTAATGAACCTATGCATATTCATGTAACCTCAATAAAAGGATAGTGTATGGGAGGACGGACGAGAGCTACTGGGGTCAAGCGAAGGAACGGTGCCTGTCCGGTTCTCTCCCGTGCACGAGTAACATGAAGAACTTTGCCTACTTGTGTCTTGCTTAGCAGCGTAATTATATTGTCTTAACGTTCCAGCGAATAGGTTCAAGCTACAAACCTAACATAGTACGTCTCGCTATAAGTTCATTATTACGCCTGATTTGTACTCCACTGTAAAACAAAACATCTGTTTTCTCCATGTCAGCTCTGTTTCATGCATGATTCAGACACTAAGTATGCAGGTCTTAAACATTCCTGACCCTTGGTTTCATGTTACCCCTAATGCCCTGCTCCATCCCAGACAGAATATTGATCACTGAGCTTAACTGTGAGCATTTGGAAATGAAGCGGAAAAATAGATTTTGACGGCACAGCCGGTAAGAAGCACAAAGCCTTGGGGTCTCTAAAATCAGTGGTATCATCATGCATCCATTTGTGATTGAACATATAACATATTATACAGTATATGATACCTGATAAGCAGCACTGCATCCGGTGTAATTTACTTGCCCTATTGCATGCCAGTATGAATGTTGTGCAGAGGCAAAGGACACAGTAAAGAATGGACTTAAGAGAGCCTGAAGACCTAAAAAAAAATTATGACAGTAAAGGGTCAGCATTAGCTTTCTATTGAAATCAAATATCTTGTGTGTGTGTGTGTGTGTGTGTGTGTGTATAAAACCATTACTGGAACTACTGTAGATTTCCTCTATGATCACAGCAATACATTCTAAGTTTTCAAACCACAAACAACGACAAAACATGACATAGCATATTACCATCGTTCACATTTTATTTAGCACAACCAGTAAGAAATGCAGAAGCAGTGTGTTAAATAACCAACACCCTATTTTTCAATAGTTTGTAGAATCTCAAGCAGCAGTAACTTGAAGTGTCAACTCACTGGCTGCAAGTTGTCCGTTCTCTGCGGCTTCAAAACAAGCCTAAATCATTACCCCTCCACCTCCGTGCTTGACAATTGGTAAAGTTTTCACATGACTGCAAATTGGATCCTGGTTCAAATAACCTGTGTGGCTCAGACCCCACATTACATCACTTTACATTACAGGGGTTAGGGCTGTGTTCGATAGGGGACAAACATCTTCTCTCTGGTTGTCTGTCCAAAACACATCGTTACAGAAATTGTTTTGCCATCTTTAAACAAATGCATTTTTCATATTCCATGTGAAGACACAGATAAAAAGTAGTTTCGGTCCTGTGTTAAAACTGAAAACACTAACTGTTCAGCTGAGAAACTGTAACAGCTGTAATTTATCACAGATGGGTGTGTTCATCCTTATCACTTAAACACAATCACATAAACACCATGACTAAAGCTGAACATGTTAGATAATTACATAAGGCTATTTTACATATTGTGCTTTTATTTTAAAACCTCAAAGTTTCAAAGCTATGAATTATATTCCTCCCAGCCTTAGTGTCATGGTCTGTGTGCAGGTAGTCAGGAAAAGAAGCAAAGTGCAGAAGTCATGGAGGCAGAAGTTAACTTAACAGAACCTCAGCTTTATTGCTAGCAGAGTACTAAAACTGAAATAACACGGGAACAGAACACAGAGGCAGATACGGTGGTACGACGCAACGCTGAACATATGAAAATACAGACAATAAATACAAGAAGAACACGAGGGAATGAGACCAGATGGGGGACACAGCTGATACAAATTAACTGATGGGACACAAAACTAGAAACATCAACATAAGACACAGACCTTCAAAGTAAAACAGGAAATCCATAGAAAAAACTCAGAGGCACTGAACTAAACTTATATTAAATACTAGAAACTAAAAATTACAATAAAAATACACAAAACACTGGGTCACAGACCCAGGACTGTGACACTTAGACTAGCAGCCTCACACTGTAGCACAGGAGACACTGCAGGACATAAATGAATAAAAAATGACACAAAACATCTTTGTAGTAATAATATTATCTCAAGCCTTTATTCCTGCTATTTGTTTTTTAGCTATTTGTACATATTAACCAGCATCTGCGTGTGGACAGCAGAGAAAGAATTTCATTGTACAGAGAAATGCTTTTTCTTTACACACATGACAATAAACGCTTTAAATCTTTGAATCTTGAATCGTGTACAGTCTTTCAGCACAGAATATTAAATAATCTACCGTATGTACAAAAACAACAACAAAAAACCCTGAAAGCAAATGCAAAACGTTTCCAAAACAAAACAAAATCCCGTAAAGGCAAAACTTTTTTTCCTTTTAACACGACTCAAAATGAAAAAAAAAAAATCTTAATGTCTCATTCCAGCATTTCAGAAGAGAAAAAGAAATAAAACAATGTCAATAAAACCGGTCAAATAGCATCTCAATTTACTGGTTGCAACACATTTAGCCACAATACATCTGCGTTGTATGTGTGATTTTATTGAGAGAAAAATGTTATTGATATTAAATGGTTGAATATAGGACGCTAAGCAAGGGTTCGTTTACACTGAGCATAAATTTGTGATTAACTGATTTATACTAAATGGTGGAAACCGATAAAAGACGAGAAACACAAAGTACTTCAATCGCGTTGCCTTCAAAATAGAAATTCAGCAACATGACAACAAGCTGATCCGTTATAATCAGCATGACTTTAAAAAGACAAATAATGGTGTGAAGATGATTCATTTTTGTACGAGGAATAGTTTAAAAAAAATTCAAAACTGACCGTGGAGCTTGACTCACTGTTGCCTGTACTCTCAGGCTGTAGCTTCCATACTCAAAAAATGATGATACCATTTTTGTAAAACAGTTTATCTGAAATTGACCTGTCAAAATATTACATAGTATCAATTAAGAAAGTGGCTTAAGTGCTAAAAGGAATCTCACAGTGCAAAATATTTATCCCATTGCTGATGAGCTAATTTATTTATATTTTTGTATATATCACAAAGAAAAACACAGCTTTCAGAAATGCTCATTATACAGTACATTAAAAATATGATGGAGAAATCTAAATCATGTGATAATGCCTAAACTAGATGAATTAATAATGTGCAATGATGTAAGCAGAAACGCTAGTGAGCACTGCAAATATTAGCTTGTAGCATCAAAGCTGAAGGACACGATCAGTTAATAAAGCAGATTATTTGTAGACATTAAACTGAATGTAAAGTGTGGATGTGTTGCTTGTTTGTTGACTTGGTGTCACAAAGTGTTTGCTGCTCTTTTGGATTTTGCTGAAATTTTACTCTGTATCATTTGATTTAATTAATATATTAGAAACATTTCTCCCTGCCATTGAAAAAATTGTTATTGTAAAAACCTCACTCTAGCTGTTCCCTACAGTCTCTCACAGATTTATTTTCATTACTTATTATTGATTGTCAATCTGTATTGACACTTTCACGCCTGAAAGACTCCTGGAGTTTGTCAGATTTCTTAAACATTCATTCAAATCAAGGAATCTTAACTTTGGGATCGAGATCAACACATCTGCATGGTTTAGGTTTGCAGCATTAAACCTGTTTCTCCTGCAGTGGCGCAGCGCCTTTTTTATTCATTCGCCCGCTGTTGCAGACTCACTGGGCTTATCCTTCTTCCCTACTGCTTCATATCCACCCTCTCCGCCTGCTGCACCCTCCACCCCTAAAGTGTGGTATACCTGCTCTTTCATTTCGCCTTTCTTCAGTGCTTCGTATCCACCCTCTCCACCTGCTGCTCCTTCCGCCCCTAACGTGTGGTATACCCCCTCTTTCATTTCGCCTTTCTTCAGTGCTTCGTATCCACCCTCTCCACCCGCCGCCCCTTCCGCCCCTAAAGTGTGGTATACCCCCTCTTTCATTTCGCCTTTCTTCAGTGGTTCATATTCGCCACCTTTCGGCTCTCCGCCTGATGCTCCTGCAAGGGTGTCGTACTCTCGCTCCCTCCCAGATGCCTTCTCCAGAGTTTCATACTTGTCATCACCTCGCTCTTTTGATCTCAGTGCCACATCCTCATAAATCCGCCCTGAGAAAAGTACGGCATGCAGTGTGGTATGAATACAGTGACTGTTACCATACCTAAAAAACAGTAAACAATCCAAAGAAACAAAAAAATGCTACTCACCTCCGTCACTTCTTCTCCTACGTCGTAAACCTACCACCACTATCACCACCAACATCCCCACCAATACCAACAATATTCCCAACACCATCCCCAACTTCCCCTCCGTCTTAGGTGGTTTTGGAAGCTTCCATGGATCTGTGGGAACAGAAAATATATAAATCTAATAGTCATGAGTCTCCTCGTTGTACTCCCATTAACTTCATTTCAATAAAACTGAAGACGTAATGAAAAATATGCTTACCAGAGGTGGTGAGAATTACTTGGTTACTTCTGTGAGTTCGACCCTTATCCGTACACCAGTAAATAGTCTCATCGACATTGAGGTCAGCAGTTTGAAACACCATACTGTTATTGACGCCCTCCAATTTCAGTGAAACCATTTTTAGACTTTCTCCACCCCTGCACACCCAGCAAATCCACCCTTTCAGACCATCCTTATTTTCAAGCTTCAGGATAACTGCACCTCCCTTCCACATGTTCTGATAGCCTGTCTCAATGGTGAGTGAAGCGCTGAGACCAGATTCTGCAGGACAAATAAAGAAAATCATCTCATTATTATGTGTGAATTGTGAATTTACCTTTAGATCTGTGGAAGTTTGAGCTCTAATATGTGTTGATTGTGAATTCACCTATGACATTGACTGAAACAGGGTCACTCTTTGTCCTACTGATCTCGCACCAATAAGGGCCTCCGTCGTTTGAGTTTTTAATTTCCACTTTCAAAGTGTCTTGTCCGTCGATTGTCTCAGCATTAGGTTTGTGCCATGTCACTGAGCTCGCACTTGGATTGCATTTTAAGTAAACTGTATCCCCAATGAAGGCCATTTTAAATGCAGGTACCATCAAAACTAAAAAACGAGAGAAAAAGAAGAAATGCAATCAAGTATTTGTGTAGCCCTTCTGAGAAAAACTACAAATACACTGTTGCGCATACTGAGCAAATAATAAAGGGCAATAAATGCAGTACAGCGTGTACAAGTGACATTTTTAGAAGTAAGTGAACATGGATTACCTTGTGGTTTTTGACATCTTACCATGAGTGGCAACACTGTAACAAAAGAGCAAAAAAGTGCTTTTTAATTTGAACAAATTTACCACCAAATGAGATTTTTATCTGTGTGACATTGAGCAGGTACTGGCACTGTTAAAACAAAGGAGAATACAAGAGCATGTTCAGTGGAATTATTTCAACAAATATGAAGTAACTTAGTGGTTCACGGACTATTTTTTAAATAAAAAAAATACATTTGTGACTCAGAGTAACCTAAAATTACTGCGGTTAGGATTAAGAATTTTTAAAATTAAGTATAAATTAGTATTTGTTCAATTCAGCTGTAATTATGAGACACTGGGTGTTGTAAATATAACATTTTAGTTGATAGACTGGTGACCTGTTTAGTGCCCCCCCCCTCCTTTCTCCCATTTGACAGCTGAGTATGCAAAGGCCGCTGTAACCCTGAATTGGACAAGTGAATGGATGGAAATAATATTTGTCAAATATCTGCTTAACTGCCTGCATATGTATGAAAGATTAACTTTACATTTATCCAACACGTTAAGAAAAAATAATATTATTCATCATTTTGAGAAAAAGTCGAATCGTGGAGAAATACCTTGTTTAGATGAGTGAAACAAATTAATGTGAGACAACATCTTTATTGTGTGACGGTGTAACCATCAGTCCTGTTTCCTTGCATCTGTCCATTACCAGTCATTTCATTTTGTACAAATTCACTCTTCTACGTTTGTGTGGTTTTCCGTCTGACCACACGCAGCTTTCTGCACCATGTTTTCGACGTCCTTAAACCGATCACCAGACTGTGTTTATGTGCGCAAAGAGAAATAAAATCTGTCCTTGTTACACATAAAACCCGATTCATTAAGAGGAGAATTCTCCTTGATAAAGCCGCTGGAATTTCCACAATGCAACTTTTGTCTCAAATTAGATTTTTGACTTTAATCATTTTTTTCTTAATGTGGTCCTAATACTCAGTCATGGCACTTTGTCTAGAAACAACAACTCTTAACTATACATCTTGACTTTTTTCTCAAAATGATCAATAATATATCTTTTTTCTTAATGTGGTCCTAATACTCCTTCATAAACATCATACTGCTTCATAAAATCATTTGTCATAACTCACAAAGCTTTTTTCTTCAAATTAAATAACTCCAGCGAAACTGTCAAATATTTTTATTTAATGAATAATAGATAACTCCTGTTACTTAAATGCTAACTGCAGTACAGTTTTTAATTTTTTTCTCAAGTTTAAGAAATTACAATTGCAAAGTTATAAAAATAATTCCCAGCTATGTTTGCTTCATACAACAAAAACAAAAGTCCTGCATCATGTCTCAGCTGGCTTTCTTACCTGCAATGAGCAGCAAATGCTTTCCACTCGCCATGATCAAAGGTACTACGGGCAAGAGAAGCTTCACTTTAACTCAGTCACGGAGGAGTGACAAGTGACTAACTGGCTGCTTCCCTTAATGAGTCATGTTGAGGAAGTTGAGGGAGGGCCATGCATAATAGTACTGGAGGAAAACTAGTTTTTTAAAAACTATCTAATCATCTTAGTATACTTCAGCTTTTGACTTAGATTTTTCCTCAGTTTTCCTCCTCCGCAGTATTTTGTCCTATAATGCTACGGACAGAGAAAAACGGGAATGATTGCGGCAGTTTTCTTCACACAAGTGATAAAACTGTTCCAGTAAGCTAAAAGAGAGGAGCTTGGGAACTTTGAAGGGTGGGAAAGTTTTAGCACTCCGAAAGCTTTCCTGTGATAATGCAGGAGAGGGCTCTGGGGACACTAAAGGTATTGAACATACATGCTTACCTCATATAACGGTGAAGAACACCTGAAACAAACCACTCAAGTGCGCCATTTTATTTATTTATTTAGTTGGTTAGTTCTTCTTTTCATAAAGGCCTTTCCATATTTCATATTTTGTTTGTACAGAATTAATTTTTTTTACAGATTTTGTTCACAGAAGAATCACATAAGTAACTGAGCTCACTTTCCTAGATAAGACAATTCTTAAAATGTAGTTTAAATTATAGTACAACACAAAAATAAGTGGGTTTATCACAAAAATTAGTTTTTTTTGTCATGTGAAAGGTACAGTGGCACGTTATTGTTCTTTGTAGAAAATATCAAATTTAAAAAAGCTCCTCCTGTTTTTGTTACTGTCGTGTTTGTTTTGCAGCAGATGCACCCAAGTGTCAACTAAACATATAGGATGCTGTATTTGTCTAGTAGTTAGTACCGTTAGTGACAAAGTGCGGTATAAAGGGTAAGAGACAAGCTGTAGAAAGCAAAAGCAAAAACAGTCAAAATACCAAAACCAGATTGAAAAAAAAGTCGATCAAGATTTCAAATCTGTGACTTGAGCACTGCTATAGAGAAGCTCTTCATTTCATTACGAGTCACAGATAAAGTTATAAAGCAAGGAAAGCTATAATGTCTCAGCAAGAGCTTTCAGGTCTAAATTCTGTGATTAATAATCATAACTGGACTGATGATGCGAGTCATTCTGAGGTAAAGTCCCCTTTTGGCAGAGATGAAAACTACTGGCTTCTGTTTGAAATTCCTGGAATAATAGCAAAGATGTGCAGACCGAAGAATAAACCCGAGGCTTTTGCTTTACATTTACAATTTACATCTTACAATTTATGGGGATTTTATTTATTTATTTATTTTGGAGTGAATTAAATTAAATCTACCACATAATGGGATCAGTCTGGTACAAGTCAACTGTATGAGTTGGTGAGCAACACTGAGCTGCAGGATTCTGGACTTCCAAACTAAATACAGGAATTCCTGGGCAGAGTGAGCAACAGACCTAAGAGAATGTGCGGCGCTTTTATTTTTCCACCAGCCGATATGTGAAACAACACAACTCAATCTCATCAACAACTAACAACCTGAGTGAATCTCTGTTTAAATATCATAATCAGACTCAAAGAGAGTTCTTTGTTTCTTCACAAAAAAAAATGGACTTCAAGAAATGAATGCACACTAAGCACTCTGCAGTAGTAGAGACCTTTACAATTCCTTGCTGTTCACATCTTGGCTGACCTCACATGGACCACAGGCATCTCATATTATTTGCACACTCCCCTCCCTCATCACTTACATCCACATCAGAGAGCCTTCTGACCACTCACCACCATCTCGGGTGGCTGTAGCTCAGGAGCTTGGTGATTCAGTCTCTGGCTGCTCCAATTTTTCCATGTTAAAATTTGATATACTGATTGTTGCATAGATATAGAAAAAAAAGTGCTCGTGTGATTGAGGCAAGTTGTATAAAGTGCTTTGAGTCTGGTAGAGTAAAAGAAAAGCGCTATGGTGTGGTTTACCAGTGGCCTGAGTTATATGAGTAGTAGAGTGTGTATCGGTTAACTCTATCCTCCCTCAATTGTATTTAAATTTAGCTATCTTCAAAGGAGAGTCACACACTAAACATGTTACCCTTGTTTCTCTTATTTTTCTTTATTTGCTACCTCATTGTGTTTATCTTGAGCAACACTTTGGTAGCCTTGTCAGCCTATTAAGATATATGATGCATTCAGTGTTTTGCAATTTCTGAAGAGGTTGCCTCATGAAAGTTGTTAGAATAGGAGCTTTTCCTCTTAGTTTTTGTTTTGTTTCTTCCAGCATTGCAGTATAAGTGTTCAGAACTGACCTTCTGCTCAGTACTTGGTCTTCATGAAGCAGTTCTGAGAAATTCAGGGGAAGCTGTTGCAGTTTCTCACCAGTTCAAACTGTTGCAAACCCTTATAAAGACTGAGAACAGAAACACGGTGAGATGAGCTGTACTGCTGTTGCTACCACAACATGATGCAAATCAAAAAGAAATAAAAAGGTCATGGTGACCACACTAAGTTAACGCAAACCTAGAGTTCCCCATTTCAGGTTTAAAAACTGCATTGTAGCACTAAAAACTTTAACTGGAAATAATCTTCAGGTCAAATAGTTACATGACAGTTGGTGACTTTATATGCGCAGGTCACATCAGGACACTGTGGGTTTTACGTGTTAGATCACCCATGGCCTAATGTAACAGCTAACTCAGGGCTAGTTTAAAAAAAAAACAACCAAAACAACTTCCCCTTATGGAGGCAAAGCTGAAATAAAGAACTAACAAAATAAGAAGTGGATTTGTCTGCCTTAAAAACTGACAATGTGCAGTTTCTCCTCTTCTGTTTTTGTTTCCAAGAATTTAAACACAGTTTACAGGTTTTTCTTTTTTTTTTTTAATCTATTTAGAAATAGATTTAAAAAAGCGGAAGAGATAGAAAGCCTAATCCTTTTTTAAAAGACAACTTGTTTCTACTGCTTTCCTTTTCGCCTGTTTCTTTCACATTATTCTGATAACTTAAAGAAATGTATGCAGTATTTCAGTTACTTTAATTGGCCACCAGAGCCCAGCACTGCATCAGTTTTCCTTGAGAATAACACATGAATGGGGCCTTAAGCCAGATCTGAGCCTGTTTTTACTGAATGTCTTTATGCTAAGCACTTCTCCAATAAATATATAAAAAACTATTTAATTTTAAGAGTGAATAACTGCATTTAGGGCTGTGAATATGCAAATCAGTCTAAGTTTGTGAGTGCAGAACTCATAAAATGGGATTTTTATTCTTAGGCTAACATGAATGCAGTTGGGTTTGTAGCGTTTCAGTTCATTCACACAGAAACTGTGACTTGAATTTTTTTTTTTACACCAAACCAGCGATTCAAAGTGCTTCACAGCTTAAGATTCATAGATCAATATTTTGTCTCTCATCCTTCCTCTTTTCTCTTTTTTTGCCTTTTTGATTCCACGTCTACAAAAAAAGCTGAATTCACTAAAACACACAGGAAAATAAATAAATAAAAATCTACCCGGCATGTTCTTACTACTGTACGCTCCATCTGCCCATGACCCACTTTTCTCTCCTTGCTTGAGAGGGTTAACACAGAAAGCAGGAAGAAAGCTAGTTTCTCATTAAAAAAGACAAAAAAAGGACATTGGGTGGCAAAAGCAGTGTAAGCATCAAGGTAGGATGAAAAGTGTGGTGAATATGCACTATGGAGTGGCGCACCATTAAAGCAGAGCAACGACTAGAGCTCTTATCAGGGGTAACAATGCAGGTGTCATGTTGTCCTTAAGAGGCTGGATATGGCAGGATTCATCTCCATCTCCTCTTAGCAGAGGGTACTGTTGTGCACATTAATGTATTTGAGCCGAGCTTTGCTTCCTCCATCCGTCTCTTTGATGGGCTCTAAAAGCTGCCATAAAGCAAGCCTCAGGACAGTCTTTTCACTCAAACACTCCAAAAGCATAAACGCTATTCACTGAAAGATACTTGTTATATAAAGTTACTTATCTGACATTAGAGCATGGAATATATCATTTCCTAATTTATCTTTTTTTTATTACCTCGTGAAGACAGCAGTCTTGCAACTTTTGCTGTTTAGTGAGTGAAGAGTTCATGTCATCTTTTGCTTCAGTGGGTAGGTCATGCACAGGAAATGTGGGTGCAGGCTGGCTGTGGGTTAATGTCAGAAGCAACTGGAAGCCGCTGCTGCTCTGCTTCTGAGTGTTTACCTTTCCTCTGCTGGCAGCCTGCCCTTGCAGCAGGTGACATGTAGCTGTCATGGGAGATGCTGTGCCATGTAAGGATACTGACTCGATTCCCAGTGGGACGCAGAGTGACGCAACCACACCTTGAGCGTGTCACAAACAAGCAGACGTCACCAGAAACTAGTGGCCTGGTGGGGTCTTTGGAAATTTACACGCAATGTCACCATCAACAGAACTGGGAGACTTTTAATTATCATCTCTGGAAAATTAGATTTCGCTTCAGTTTGTGAGCTTGTCCAAAAATGTCTGAAAAACCTACCCCGACAACCTTTTATGACGTCAGAAAAGGGAGGAATTCAACATTTCTGTAACTAATAAGCCAGGCCACACCTGACCTAACCTGCCTTAGCGCTGGGTGATTAATGTTAGTTATGACGATTATAAAACAATTATCAAAATTCTTTCTTTTACAGCAGTCCCTCCCTAAAAGCCCAGTGTCACCGCCGATGAGACTGCGGCATGTTTCGTTCACTTCAAAGAAACTTTGATCACTGACAGACTTGTAGATAATTAATGATCATTAACGGTTTCCTTTGTGTACCCACAGACCTCGGCTTGGACTGGCAGGCAGGGTCTCTCTCCTGACTGCAACATCCTTTTTTATATATATATTCAAGGAAATTTTAAATACTAACAAAGGTAAATAAATGCATGATGTTTTCAAAATTCAAATACTATATCCATAATACAGACACTCATGTTTTCCCCTTTATTTAAAGGGTTTAAAAGACAGTATGTGTCAGTAAACTCAGATTTTATTTGCCGACTTGTTTAAGAATTTGCCCATTTTTTGCAAACAAAGGTTTTAAGAGCGGGAGATACATTCATCAGGGCTGATTGCCATAATTCTTCCCAGACTTCTTTAGCTTTCATATCTAGGTTCCCAAATGGCATTTTTCTGTGTTTAAATTGTGCCCATTGTAATTGTAATTCACTTTATCTATATTATAGACATGATACCTGCTCTTAAAAGAGGCCGTAAATGAAAAACATTATTGCTACAAACTGAAGCATATTGGATTTGTACGGCACACAAAGCCACAAAGACTTGAATGAAGAAGAACTGTTAAGCTGCTCTTTTCATTTAGTTACAGAATGAATTTTCCAGTGTCTGATAACTTTAGTGAAAACACGGGTTTTTGTTTATTTTTCCAATAATTTCCAAGACGTTCAGTCATTTTCTTTCCAATCTCCTACCATGAGCTGGATGACTGAGAATCGACACCGACATCTTCTTATTGTCTTGGAACGACTGTGACCACATAATTTCCTCTGGGATTAATAACGTATTCTGATTCTGATTCATCATATCCCAGTGGTTTTAATATTGTTGTGTACTGTTGTGTTGATAGTGTTTTTGTAGAAGTGTGTAATGATGCTGATTGTGGGCACATGTTTGCTACCTTTGGCATGTTTTTTTTTTGTTGTTTTCTTGCAGGTGTCATTATCTTATTTGTTTTCTTGTTAAAGGACACTGATAACAGTCCATCTTTTTACCTTTATAAAGTATTATTTCCGAGAGTGCTGGTCTTTTCAAAAGTCAAATATTAGCCATGTAGAAATGAAAACGATATCAGTAATGACAAAAACAACTGCTGTTATAATTTTTAGGGTTTTGGAGCATGGATGGTGAAAAGAGATGAAAAGTTTAGTAGGATTTAACCAACTCTTCCTTTTTGAGTAAATTTAAAGTAAAGATTGTTTGATAGTGGCAGCATTATTCCCAGGAGAAGCGTTACCATGTCTTCCCAATCTCTTATAATCAGGTAGGTGTTGATGCCATTTTCAAACATGTCATAAAAGATTTGTTTTTAAATTTCAGTCATGACAGCAAATAAGACATTTCCATCTCTGTATTTTAGAATAAGAAGTACATAAAAGCCTTTTCACTGTGAATGTGACGGACCAAGCAGTGAAGGAAAGTCAGGTAGAGGTTAAAGTTTTTTTATTTAACATTTAACTCCATAACAAACTTGGTTAAATCTGACATAAAAATCAAAATCTTGTGCCCATAAAAGAGGGCAATGTAACAGTCCTCTACTCAAAAGCTGACACAGACCTACCTAATCAAGATAAAGGGGAAACTTAAATAGCGTTATGTGTAAGCCTCTACTGTAACACTGATATTACCACTGTGGGGCTGTAACTGCAGCCATCACAGTGAAGTACTGTGTGAACATAAACTAGCAGTTTCTTAACCTGTTAAAGTAATGAATTTCAGGTTTATTAGGTAATTCAAGGTAACCACTTTTAATTTTCTTTGAATATTCCGATTGTAGAAAAGGCTAACACGTCCACTGTACTGGGATCAGGGAAGTGCCAGCACCAAACGGCTCTAAAGGATAAACGGCAAGACAGCTGAGAAAACAACACAAAGATGCACCAGCCCTCACAGATTCTTCAAAGTCGAACACCAGTGGTTATCACAGCGCTTGACTGGTTGGTAAATGCTCCACATATAGTTGCAAACCTGCTAAAACAAGGCAGCATGCCTGCTATATTTATCACTGGAAAGTTCCCAAACACAAACAGATTTTTTTGCTATTTTTTTATGACCTTTCAGCATCAAGGAGACAAAGGGAGCTGTGCAGTGTGCAAACCCATGGCCAGATTGTGTGTGGGACAGATAAAAGGTGGAAATCAGTGACGTGAGTGTATCTGATTGATAAATTGGCTGACATAATAGGAGAGGAGCTATGGAGCACCAGAGAGGTGGTTGGACCGTGAAAAACTGAAAGAATGAGGCAGAATAATGAAGAAAATTGGGGATAATTGAACAGAAGAGCACTTGGGTATGAAAAAAGAGAGGGAGAGGGAGAGTGAGAACAACTGACAGATGGTGAAGAGTGGGTACACAGAGAGGAAGGAGAATGGAGGAGAGACAGATCAATCTAGCAGCTGAAGTAAGACAGAAAGAGAGTATGCAATGCTGGAGAGGGAGTGCATGAATGTGTGTGCAACACGGAGAGAGGGAGGGGAAGAGAGAAGCTATACCAGGGCATAGAGTAGGTGAAAGAGTGTGTGTGTTTGTGTGTGTGTGAATGAAAAAGAGAAAGGGAAGCTGCACAATACAGGGGCTCGGGCTGGCTCATACCGATGCATATTTAAAGACTAGAAGGCTTGAAAATGTGATTTTGAAAGAGAAAAAGGCAAATCACTTTTTCATTTTTTCCCCTCATCTATGTTTTACTGACTGGATCTTTCTCTCATTTCTTTAATCCTGGTCCCTTTTTACTCTCTTTGTGGTTTATGAAGGAGGTCACTACGGATACAACAAGGAGCAACACAGCCTGAACTACAGACCGAGAGGTATTTAGTTTTTTGTGTTCCTCGATACTTACAGAATGTAACTGAAGGAGAACTGCTGTGCGTCTGTGTGTGTGTGTGTGTGTATCACACAACTAAACTAATATAAAGTGTTTGCAATACAAAGGAGCATTAACATCTTTATTGTGCGAACGTAAATTGAAAAGAAGGAAAGAAGGAAATGATCTTTAGCGGCGAGGTGAAAGTCACAGTGCTTATGAAGGAGAAGCTGCTGAAATTGTGACGGGGAGGGGGGGCATGCATGTCCTCTGAGGTCTAATTCACATGTTTTATGTAGGATGAGAAAAGTGGGACAGAAAACAAACAAAAAAAGTCACAGTGCCTCTAAAGAAAAGTCTGTAGCAACTGAGCAAATTACTCCCTCACAGCTGTAGGACGAATCAGTGAGCGCACACTGCTCTAATGTAATGCACACTTTAATAGATAAAGTAACAGCATTCAGCATGTGGAACGATCGTTATACATTTGTTTGCTCACAGGAGATGTAAACCTTGGAAGTTCAGTTACAACACTGCCTGCAGATGGTTTTTCTGTCCCGCAGAAAATTGTGATTCTTCTTTCTCCCCTTTGTCACCAAATACAGGCTTAAAGGTTAATGCCGAGTTCGCCGATGCTGTTTTGCTGTGACCTTGACCTTCCTTTTAGTACAGTGAGATAAATTGTGTTTTTACTGGACTCTGTGCAAAGAAAATTGAAAGTCAGTGGTTCTCAAGGTGGCTTCCTAGATCCCCCCGGGGGTTTGGGACCAGGAGCCAAAGAGTCCACAAAATACCTTCCTGTTAAACACTGTGCTGTTGGTCAGCCTCCATCAGCACAACCCTCTGCCACCCAGAGCATTTTATTTACGTTCTAAACATAATATATGCACTCTGGCTTTAACCTTCACTTCATCTAGAGGATGTTTTTAAGACACTGTCAATGTTAACATGATGAAACAAAAAGCAGCACACAGAGGGGAGAATGAAGGGTTGGGGAATGTGTCGCTGCAGACCACGTGGCACCCCTAGAGCAGTCATCCTGTGGGAGTGCTCTGATTAAGAGAAGGTACATATTTACACATGTGGACTGTTTACAACAATGGGACAGGCGTATCTTTTAATACCTCGCCCTCAGTTCCTGCTTGGCTCATTGGAAAAACACAGAAACTCTTGACTCTGTCCACGTTCTTAGGTGAAGCCAAATTAGCTAAATAGGTCTTAACATTATGAAGAGCTACCTGGGCCCAGAGCTTAGCGAGAACCATTTGTTCTAGAGGAGCTGTTAATCTGACTCCACTTTGAGTTATAACCATACATTTTTGGACTGTGACTATCGCTCACTATTACCCCATTTACAAAGTCAGTTATGGCCTGTAATATGACAGTGATCCATGAATACAAGAAATGGTGGAATAGCTGATAGAGTATGTTAGAAGTGGACGTTTGGAGAAAAAAACGGTTAATACTTATGCTTATATAAAAGCTACCTACATGCCTGTATTACTACCACCCAGACACTTCTGCTGGGATGAGTTCAGAAAGAAAAAGGCGCTGAAATGGAAAGGTGAGCAGAATCAAACGGGAGCTCATCAACACCCACATTTCACACACTTGTTTAGCTGTGACTTGTCAAAATCGTTGCCTGCTCGCAGTATTTTTGGTGTCAGCTGGTGGAAAGGTGGAAACCCTCTAAGGACCCTAGAGAACCGATTGCCATGCGCATGCAGCCACACACACATACACCTAAACGCCTCATTTGGTTCAGGCTTGGGTGAAAAAAGTGCACCAGAGTATTAGCTAGAGCTATGCAACAGTGATGCATTCCAACTCTGTGCCCTTTCATCCTATAGATACCACTTAATTGACTTCGCACAACCTCCTAAGACTGGCCCGACTGTCTAATGCACAACAAGCAACGCTGGCTTTAAAAGCATACTTTTTTCTATTGCAGAATTACACTGAGGGGAATTCATTTGGGAGAAGGAGAAAATAAACAAAGAGGGCAATTTGGAGCGGAGTGGGCAATGGAAGATTAATGGCCTCCTCAAAACACAGAACAATTGATCATAATGGAACAAAAGGAAGCTGGGCGACACTATCAATGCCAGTAAGGGACTGAGCGATTATACATAATATGTGAGTAACGCCAAAAGAGAATGTGATTATGAAGCAATTGAGTGGAAGATGAAATACGCTGGACAAGCCAAACGGCTCGATGTGTCAGCGGAGATGAGCGTCTCAGAAATCAAGTTTTCCGATTCATCCTGTCTCGTCTCCTGGTGTTCTTTCCTGCCCTGTCCTCCTCAATCGGGAAGAGCGGGAGTCCATTAGCAGCCTGGTCAGTGTAGCAGATGTGACAATGCTATACAGCCCTGCAATTCCCCAGGGTTTGGTATGGAGCAAGTGTAGGACAAAAAAACAGACGTTCTGAGCGACTATTTCCAGTGACAGCTTACTGCTGTGGAAGAATACAGCTAGGCTCCATTAGCAACAAGCTTCTACTGTATATATATGAAGCAGAAATGCAAACCCTGAAAAAAATACCCTGTAAATCAGTCCCACAGGGGTATGGAGCTATGAAAAACCAATACATAAGCAAAATAAACTTGCGCATATTTTACACACAAATATTAAGTGCCATGTATATCAGGGGAATCTGATCTGAAAATTTGGTTGAAAAACAAACAAACAAACAAAAAAAACTGGCCTGGCTCACTCTCTGCTTAACATTTAGTTGTCATCAAATAACCTTGAAAAGCAATTTTTTAATGCACTTCTAATTGTTATTTGTGGAGTCGATAGAGTCTCATTGCTGTGCTCATTAAGAAGAAACAGGAGAGACGAGTTGTTTCCCCTGACTCTGCAGGCTTTTCATTATTACATACAGGGAGATTTCCCCAAGGGGAAAGATCTGGAGAGTTGCCGTAAGCCATGAAAATAGATGCCAGCAAACTGCAACAGAAACTCAAACACCTTGAGCTTTACCGTTTCTGAACGCAACTTCAAATTAATGATTGAACCATTAAGTCGCAGTTGTTTAACGAAGACGTCTCAGAGAGTAGCAGCTGCATTTCAGATGCCCTGATTACAAGCATCTTAAAAAAAGGAGGAACACACTTCTGTGTTCTTGGCAGCTGTTGTTGCAGAAACCAAGTGAGAGTTCAATCTTCTTTATTACATAAAAACAGAAGTAATACATCATAAGGTGACAGAGCTCCAGCGCAAGTGGGTGATCGCACACCTTTAGGTCTTAGTATAATTGTTTCAGCTCATTAACCTCACTGTTTCCTTCAGTTGCTTTTTTCCAGGCCCTTCTGGCTCACTTCAGAGCTGTAATGAGGTGGTGCACATCTTGTCACACTGAAGAATAGGTGCAAAAAGAAAAAAAAACATGTATTTATTGTCCAACATCTAACCTTAGTTTGGAAAAGAAAATAAGAAGTGACGTTCCCATTTGCTACTATGCAGGGATAAATGTTAGAGATCGTGTTTCTCTTTTAGCTTAACTGTTCCTGGTTTCAGATTAAGATTTATTACAAAGTTCTTGACTCGGAGAACTCGGAGAATAAAGTGAAATTGCAAAGTTATTAATGAAGGCTTCTCCAGACTGTAGCATGAATTATGCTCTGTTACATGGAAGGTGGATAAACTTTAATGGGTCCTGACAGCCACTGACATGGTTCTCACTTTGTCAGCCATGTCTAACAGCATTTATTAGTACCTTGTTGATTTTTGTCTCTCAGCGTTATCTTTAAGTCGCTGGACGTGCAAGGTAAGTAAAACTGTCACTAGCGGACACTTAATTTGTGGCCATAAAATCCACCCCAAAGCCGCAAAACCTGCACTCATGTCCGTATGTCTGACTAGTTTGCTTGTGGCATGCTTTTCATTGCATTTAATGCTTTAAGGCAGGAGCTCTGCCATTAGTATAGAAAGAAAAGGGTTTCCTTGAAAAGCTTGCTGAACGCAAGGACGCCTATCCTGGTTGGAAATGTTTTGACTTCTTCGCTGTTGCTCTTCCTGCTCCTTCTTTTGTTGTTGAGAAACAGAAGGAAACCTGCTGTACAGTCGCCTCTGAAGTCTCTGCTTTCTTGACATTTTAATGAGCTTTTTGTAACTCCGTTTGCAGCGAGTGAAAGGGAAGCTCGTGTTTTAGCAGACAACAGAGGGTACTGTTGAAAAAACACGACTGCTGTATGATGTTTGGTACTGTACGTGTCAGCACTGCACCACAGTTTAATGCAGTTAGGTGAAGCAGTCAAGCTGGTGAAGACACTGGGTTCAATCCACTAGCACACACCGGTTGCACAAAACAAGCTTGGATTCAGCGCTGCTACAGGACACATGCACATGGACCTCGATTAGGGTGTTTAATAGCAAAACTGCATGCAGAATATGCTGGTGTAATGTTACATGAAGCGTGAAAGTGCAGATTTTAAGTTAGGGAGGGTCCTCTGTCTTCAGATGGAGGAGCATTTTAATATTATATTCAGAGTCAAAAGATCTTAAAATATACAAAAACTCTGCTGTTATCACACAAACTTAACCATAACTTATGAAAACAAGGTCATGGGCCAAAAAAAGGAGAAGCTGAAGAACCCTGATTTAGATTTCCTTTTTTCTTGTTGCTTTGTTGCGTGGGCAACAACACAACATAAGCCGTGCTATCAGATTAATGTTTATAGTTAGAGAGAAGTCTCAGAAATAGCACGGGGGATGTTCACTCCTAAATCTGTGCTGCATTGAGGTCTCCCGGCCCAACCAACCAAGTTTAGCCCAAGCGAGGCCCTCAGTGCACGCTCCACCTGACCCAATTATATCCAGTCTGAGGGGAAAGATAGCCCACTTTGATCTACACAAGACCGCCAGCCAGGCTTGGGCTGACTGGTCTGGCGCTTAACGCTGCTTTCCTCTGGACACTTTTCCAGCACAGATGTGTTTGACTGCTCCTTAAAGAGCTATCGACTGTGCTCGAAACATCAGGTGAGCTGCAAGTAACTTATGGGGGGCACAACTGTGGCCCCTTTCTGCGAAGAGAAACAAGAAGGGCAGTCCTTGGTGAGGTTTTTGGCCTGCAGATGAAAGAAGAAGGATGTTTTATGTGAAATGGAGAGCTGGGGGGTAATTATTTTAATCATCCATTTAATCACCCAATAGCAGTATTATCGTTTTTTTTTGTTTGATCAGCATGAGATAAGCAGCTGATTTAAACGCATCTGTTTGTGTTTGATAGGATCACCCCCCCACCACCACCATCCCCCACCTCCATCCTCGCTGCGGGAATTGCCAGTCTCTGGGTGCACAGAGGATGTATCTACTGCTGGCATTGTTACCCGTCTTTAAAATGAATCCAGTATGCTAGGATTGTCGATTAAACACTCGCATTTCGCCGGATTTTATGAGGCACGGATTTAATTACAGCCTGAAAATGCCAAGCCTCGTCACTGCAAGGGTAAATGAAGCGAATAAATTCCTCTGTGGATCTTTTTAAACTTTTGCTTTGGAGAATGTAAACACGAAAACTCACGGGATCTTTTAATTATGCTGTCCAGCCTTAATGAGAGCTGATGATGATGCAGGGTAGATCTCAGCTTAGCCCTTCCCCCGTAAACTCATACGTCAGACCATTCATATAAACCTAACTGCCCTCTCCTCTCCATGTTAGTGGCTCATTCTGTCCATTTTACACTGGAGGAGGCCCGGCGTGTTCTTGACGGTTCTTCGTCATTGGTCGTATGAAAAAGGCTGTAGGGTGGAGACCCAGTCAAAGAGAGGGATATAGAGGACAGAACTTGGCCGCTCCACTTTTTCAGGACGTAAAAGTGGGACAATCTGTTCCTTGGATGATCTCCAATTCTACTTTCCGGGGACCGATACACTGAAAATATATCTATACACATGCACTGTCCTACATAGGGAAAGACTGAGAGAAAAAGAGAGAGAAAGAGAGAGAGATTGACAAAAACGAAATATGAAAATGAGCTGAAACGACTGGCCATAAGGTCTTTCCAGTGTAGTGTGCTGGGGATGTGCTTTCTGTGGCCAAAACAGGAGAAAAACTGCAACATGCACGGATAAGACATTTACAGGAAGATCTTTTAAAAAGTGATGTAGCATAATCTAATAAACTACAGTGGGGATGACAAATTTTGGGCAGATCAAACATGATTCCTGCAGCCTTTATAACTGGTGTTGCCAAAAACGTGACTCTGACTTATTCACCCAAACATGCATGGTGTTTTGGTATTAATAGGTTATTACTACAACTTTGCCAAATAGCAAAATGTACAAGAATATCATAGAAGAGACGGATATAAATAGGGATGACTGTTAGCCATTAACTTTTTCTGTAAACCTCTCCATCCATCCATTTTTGCCCTCTAGGGGTCTAAGGAGGGCATCCGTCTCTGTCATCATTATCATGATTAATCAGTTCCTGATTCTTCATTACTACCTTTCATTACTGTCTTTGGACCCACATCCGACCAGGATTATGGAAATACTCTTCTCATAGGGTCTAATCATCATGCTGCAGTGCTGATGTCCCAAGGGCAGAGAGACTCACCAACTTCTGAAATCTTAAGCTGTGTTTCGTTTCTGCTCTTACCTTGCATGCATGTTAAATGTTTGTCTGGAGATCATGATTTATAGCAATTGTAGGATTGCATGACACTGATAAAATATTTCTAGCTTAGCATTACATAATATTCTGTATGTTTAGATGCTAATGGATAGGTTCACAGTTTTCACGTAGCTGTTTGCTCATCATAAGCACGTCTCAGCACAGTTTACTCTCACCGTCAGACTGAGACAACAGTTCTGGGCTGTTTAATGCGACTCTCTTTGGATGCTAACTTAGTACTGCAGCAGGGCAACTAGCACTTTCCCTTTAGCTTCCTGAAAGAGTAATCATTTAAAAATGTTGTTTTCAAATCAGACCAAAGGTAAATACGCCAACACCTAGGTGGGAATACTTACTGCCTAATTCGCCATACATGTTCATATTTGCAGTTAGATCCAGACTTTGCCCCTTTAAAGTGGTCTCGAGCACTAGCTCTTCAGGCTTTCTGAAGGTCATTCAAAGTTTGTCTTTGGGCATTGGCTGCTTTTTCACTCACTTTCTGTCCTCTCCTCGTACCTAAACCATTTTCCAAGGAATGTTTTTTTGTTTCTTAACACGTTCTCAGGACTTGTGAATCATTCAAGCATAAAAAAGGCACCTTAATCAAGGCAATAACCAGTGTTGTATCCACACATAACAGAGAACTTACCAAGAAAACTATTTTAAATTGAATCTTTAGACGCTTTGTTACCAGCAGCTTGTTGCAAAACACATCATTTGTTCCCATTTCTTTAGATGAATCTAAGAAAAATGCCAAAGATAATTAATTTCATTTCATTTATTTATTTATAAAGCACGTTTAATAACAACAGGGAGCTGACCAAAGTGCTGTACAAAGTAACAGTTAAACAATGACATTGACAACAATGACAGGTAAGAAAATTAAAAGAAAATTAGGATAAAAGAATTGGTAACTCTCATACAGTTTTACAGTTTTGAAAGCCAGAGTAAAAAAAATATATTTTAAGATGCGATTTAAAAAGAGTAACAGTTGGGGCCTTTCTAATGTGGAGAGGTAGATCATTCCACATTTTTGGTGCCACAGCCGCAAAAGCCCGATCTCCTCTATGAACCATCCTAGACTTATGTAAGGTAAGGAGCAGGTGATCACTTGATCGAAGGGCTCTAGAGGGCGTATAAAGCTGCAATAGGTCAGACAAATAGTCCGGTGCCTGGCCAATTAGCACTTAATAAGTCAAAAGTACGATTTTGAATTTAATTCTAAAACACACTGGAAGCCAATGAAGGGAAGCAAGCACTGGAGTAATATGTTGGTGTTTCTTCACACGAGTCAAAAGGCGAGCTGCAGCATTCTGTACAAGCTGGAGCCAGGCCAAGCTGGACTGACTGACACCCACATATTTGAATCTCTTTCAGGGGCTATTCCTGAAGACTACTTTAAGAAATTTTAAGAAAACTGCCTAAGAGAGTTCAGGCTATGTTGAAGAATAAAGATGATCCTACCAAATATTGACTTTCATGCTCATTAGAATTGTAGATACTTTTTTGTTTTGCTCAGTGTCAATAAATCATTGCACCTATTTTCCATTTTCATGGCAAAATGATGAGAGTTGGCTCAAAGGCATTTGCACAGTTCTGCAGCTGTAATGCCAAGAAAAGCTTTGAGAAGTTTCTTATAAAAATGACTACAGCCTAGTTCATTGTTAAGGTTTCTCCTTTTATGAAAATGCATCAAGATGAAAAAGAAGAACTTAAACTAAATTAAGTGTCAAATGGAGAAAAAAGTATGTATGGCTGCTCGGATGATGGATCGGCTTCCTCACTGGCTCATCTTACCCCACAGTCCACCCAAATTAAATCTAAATTCCTTCCTGAAATTACAAGCAAAATAGGTAACGGAACAAATTATGGACGAAGAGAAAAAAACAGTCATATTGAAGAACAATTCAAGTAAGTGGCTGAAATGAGAACTGTGAGTTTTGCACAAAAAGACTTCTGTCAGAGGGGTGAAATTCATTTCCTTATTACACCGCTTTTCTCCCAAGAGGAAGAAAAGTCAAGACGAGATGTGAGATGATGGCCAGCAACAGAGACAGGAGAGCGAAACAGCCGGCAGAAGCAGACTGACTGAGCTATTGTTGTTGCAGGAGTGTAGGAGTTGAGTGACACGATGGAGAAGGCAAAGACGCAAAGATGAGACAAGTCTGACATCCATGACGGCTAAGAGGAGAGTTTTCGGACTTGTGATTAGAGTTTTCACAGTTATATTATTAATCCATTTTACATAATGCTCATCGTTTCCCATTTTTAGCCTAACAGTACTGTGTGTGTGTTTGGCTTTCGCACTCACGCCTTTTTCACCATCTTTTTTTCCCTCCCTCCCCATCCCGCCTCCCTTTTCTCTCCCAATCTGATTACTCTGCTTTATGCAAACTGCAGCTCTCTCTGTCTCTCCCCCTTGTGTATTCCCCTTTCGCTTTTACATCCCAGTTACAAACATGTAGTTGACTCCTGCCTGCTCTCAGCCTGTCCTCCTCCTTCCTTTATCTTGCATTGTGTTGTTCAATATTTGATGAGACTTTGTTCATAAATCAGCCTCCTCTATTCCCTCATTTATTTGGATGATAGTGTTAATCTTTAAAACCATCAAAGTGTTAACACGCTGTTCTTTGTCAGCTTTTGATCAGAGACGCTTTCAGCCTAAAATGTGATGCCACATGTAAATCACACATATGACCAGAGGGGGTTAAATATGCCCTGAATGATTCAGGTAACTGATAATTCAGTAGCAGAGCTCTTTTGCTTCTTGATAGGCACTGAGCCACTTTCTCCAGAGCCCTTGTTGTTATTGCTTTAGGTGCTTATTTGTTTTCCCAGATTCATCAAAGTTCCTACATTTTTTTCTCTAAACCCATCCTTTGGTTTTGTCCTCCAGTCTTCCTTCATTTACTTGTTCTGACAGACATTGGATTTGCACTTAAAGGACCCACCCTGTCACTCTCTGAGAGTCTGTGGGAATTGACCACGGTCACTCTGCTTCCCTCTGCGCTATGCTTTCGCTCAGAAATGCTCAACCAGCAGACTTTCTTTTGGCCAGTGAGATGACCATTTCTCATATATCCACTCCGTCTTTCAAACACTATAGACACTTAAAAACCGATTGTTTGCAAGCATCCATCAAATAATATCTGTATTCTTCCACAGAATGAAACAATCACACACACATAGTGCAACGGTGTAAAGTGTGGTCACTTTTCATTGTTATATGGAAAAAAAAACCTGTTTCTGAGCCAATCTCTCTCCATAACTCACTCTTGTAATATTTTGAAAGGTCTTGGTATACACACTTGTTTTAGACAGCGATTTCTCTAATCCCAAACCAAACTTAATCTGTGGTCAGTCATCACCAATCCAGGGGTTAGGGTCCTCATACATGTGGAGGCGCTTCAAATAAAGGAGGTATAAAACTTTATTTTTATGACTTTTTTTCTGAACTGTGGAACGCCAACTTGTAAAGATAAACATATCAAAATTGGGAAAAATTTTTTAAGACAAAACGGTTGTCTCAAACCTATAGACTGTATATAAGAGATGACCATGCATTCCGTTATATATATTTAGCAGGCAAACCATTTACCGTAAGGCTATTTTAGAAGCCTGAATGAGACACAAAACTCTTTGCTGTATGTTTTACTCTCAGCTTTTCTATCTGTCATCCTGTGTAAATGAAGGCTAAAAAGCCCAAAAATTATATTAAAAATTGAAACTAGCAACCCAGTAGTCTGTATGCCTCTCAAGGACCTTTAGCTTTGACACCATCTCAGTTTTTTTTTAACTAGACCTCATGATGTGCCAAACTGTGAAATAGAGAGACGCTGCATGCTCATTTGCAATTTGTCAGTCTAAAATATACTTTGTTTTTCTGAACACTAATGGGAGCAAACATGTACAGAATTAGCTTTATGTGTTGTAACTAGAGACTGAGAACATAAATGAGGAAAGTGATTATTGTGGTCATAGTAAAGGGAGCCCAGGGTCCTCTTCTCCATAGAATTCCAACCAGGAGCCATTTCCTGCACACTATTAGAAAGAAAGCAGACATCCCCACTGACTTTACTTTTTAGATTTGAAAGCTACATCTACCTTTTATATAGGGCCGATGGCGCGATATGGCAGCCTCGCTTCTGTCAGTCTGCCCCAGGGCAGCTGTGGCTACAACCGTAGCTTGCCTCCACCAGTGTGTGAACGCGAGAGTGAATAAATAGTGGCATTGTAAAGCGCTTTGGATGCCTTGAAAAGCGCTATATAAATCCAATCCATTATTATTATTATTATTATTATTATTATTATTATTATTATTATTATTATTATTATTATTATTATTACTATTATTACTATTATTATTATTATTATTATTATCATTATTATTATTATTATATATTTGCCTTTTTTTAAACAGAGAATAAAACCTGAATTCTTATCCAAAATGGTACATAACACCTGCCTATAACCAACCATCAACATGCAACACCTTAGGGATTTTTCTTCTGTTACCTGCCTGTGACTGGAGACATCTGTGGTTTTTTCAAAAATGTTCAAAACAGCGCAAAAACATAAACACTTCAAACTGTGTAACAATCAGGAATTACAAAAGCAGCATCCATGTTAGAGTGTTTTAAAAGTGAGTATGCTCTTCATCAATATTCCTGTTGGGTGTCCGGCTCTTGGCTGGCTTCTTCATCTCTGCATTATTGTTTATGTCCATTGCAGGCCACTGTAAGCTGTGCCAGACACCTGTCGATGTCCTTGGTCCCCAATAGAGGTTGATAAGTCAAAAGTCCTAGATCACTTAATGCCCCGTTAACCCTCATCAGCACGTTTTCTACATAATCTATTAATAACCGATTGAATTATCTGCATGTTGGTAATTTGTGATTGATTGACGTTAGCTCTGTGTCCTGATTCGCGTTGTGCTCCATCTGTCCATCTGTGCATTCTGATTCCCATCCATGTCAGACTCAGCTCATAAGATATTCAGAGCACCACTCTGCAAATGAAACAGTGGGAGATTCCCTGCATCACTCCCCATCATTAAGGCGGCTGTTGGCAATGGTCCAGATCTGCATGATGGCAAAGCCCTGTAGCCAGACTTCACCACAGAAAAACCAGAACAAAACATACGGAGGCACCAGTATGCCAAATCTGAAGCATGAAGATGCAATGGAACAAGCTTAAAGCAAAAATCCACCCTAAGTCACGTTTTTTTTTAAAACAGCTGTTAGTGATCAGAGAGAAAGGTACTCTTCCTAGACTTTATGTCTGCACTCATGAAGGAAGACGGTGGCTTCTCCCTCCTTTGTTCCTGTTGAAATTTTGCTTCTCCTCAAAGTGTCAAGAAGTGCTTTCTTAAGAAAGAATACAATTCTCCAACTCTTCTTTACCGTACTGTGTAAAGTTGTGAGGTGTAATGCCATATTGCAGTTTTTCCTTCCCACTGTCGCCAAAGTGCTTGCTCATAGGGGCACATATGATTGTTGGGTTTTTCTCTCTATGTATTATTGTAGGGTCTACCTTACAATATAAAGCACCTTGAGGTGACTGTGGTTGTAATTTGGCGCTGTATAAATAAAATTGAATTCAAATGAATTGAATATGTACAGTACACAAATAATTAAACTGAAAGTTCACTAGACCAGAAAACCCTTCCTCCACAACGCTTCCTTTATTTTAATGAAGGAGCATGACTTTTTCTTTCAGCTGGAAAAGTAAATATAATTTGGGCATTTTCTTAAAACTATGTCAACAACTGCAAATCCAGTCAGTACACTCAGATGTGACTTTCCAGAAGCTGCTGATTCACTGAGTTATTTACAAACCTTTGCTGTGTAAAACCCCAAGCCCCCTTCAATCTGGCGTAGACAGCTATTAAGAGAAAACAACCCAATTCCTGTAACAAGCCCTCACGGTCTGATAATGGCCTGATTAGCAAAGCTTAAAAGCTGTCCAATGAGAATATGTTGGATGTTGTGCAGATTCATGCTTATTAAAAAAACACCATTTCTAATCTGGAGTATACTGCCAGCCATCCTATCCTTCATATCCTGTTGGTGAACCATGCAGACATGCTGGAGGTCAACACGTTTGCATCCAAGGGTGTCAAATCCTGCACTAAGGGTTACGATTAGGAAAAGTTAAGAAAATGATGTTTACCCCGTGATTTAGCACAGACACCAAGGGGCTCTTTATAAGCATCCAGATAAGACACCTGCCACCTTGTTTCCTAAACCTGTTACTTCATGGCACAGGAGACCTCGTGTGAAATTTGGAAATGCCACCAGCTTGGGAATGAAAACAGGCTGTCAAGGATGAGGGATAGGGCAAGGTCAACGAGTTAAATTGTATTTAACAGTAACAGAGTGCAAGGGTGGAATTTTCCTTTAAGAAGCGCACATTTAGCTGTTAGCCCTGGGCTGTGCCTCAAACATAGGTCTCCTCCATTGTCACAAAATACCAATGATCTTGACCTCGTGTGATGCTAGATCGCATCTCCAACTCACTCCCTCCTGCAGAAAACCTGTGATGCAAATTCACAGAGTTTATATTTAGCCTGTCTTTCATAAGTCTGCTATTCCCAGACGCATTCCCAGTGGCTAAATGGAAAATGTGGACCAGCTCTGTGCTATTTCACACATGTGGACTTATTAGCATTGCCAGTGGCTAGATTTTCTATTACTGCACGTGTCTTTTATGTACTTGAATTACTCATATTCCAGCATTACTAAGTTCACTCTCTCAATCAAAGCAAAGATACGAGTCAAATGACCGACATTTACTCCCTTTTCTGCCTTTTTCCCCTACAGCATGTTTCTAAGGATGAAGCCAGTCTCATGGGATAGCCATGTTTTGTCTCCATGACAGCTAGATCACTCAGCCCTCTCTGCAGTGACCTCTGCACAGCAAAGGATGCTGGGAAATAATGAGCACTTTTATCCCAGTCAGGATGACAAAGATGGGGAGGATGAGGAGGAGGAAGAGGAGCAGGGAAGAGAAAACAGAAAAGAAGAAGGTGAACGTGACATGGAGAATGGACGACTAGAGTATCTGGAGGAAAAGGAGATGACAGGAGGACGACAATCCTGGGAAGGGAAAGGCGGTGAGGTGGTGAAACCAGCAGCCATTGTGGTCGGTCGACAGAGAGTAGATCGGCCGCTGAGGCCGGGCAATCACGGCAACAGGGGGATCCCTTACATGCCCAATATAGCCCCGCTACATCATCAAGCTGCCAATAAGCAGCAGTATTTCATGGCAGCAAAGAAACGAGCCTTCATGGAGCGCAGCATGACCACAGTGGCTCCACTGGAGGACACTTACTTGACCATGATGGTGTTCCGCATTGGAATCCCCGACATCAAACAAACAGTAGGTGCATCAAAGACACTGCTCGTAACGTGTGTGTGAAATTCATGAAAGGCTGAGGCCCGCACAGCCGTCCCTGGAGCTTCTTGACTGATCATTTAAAAGTGAATAAAGTAGCTGAAGCAGAATTTTTTGAAGAAAAAAACTTGTCAAAACCAGTCCAAATCAAACAGTTTAAAAGTTTAGTTCTCCCTGTCAAAGAAAAAAGAAAAAGAAAGAAGTCTCCCTCACACTGCACTGGAGGTCTTTCCAAATGAGGAAGTAGTTCAAGCCAAGTCTCCCTGGTATTACTGCCTCAGAGACAGAGAGCTTTAATGTGACAAACAGAATTTCAAAAATAATATCTCAGGCTATTTAAACCATTAAGGCAGGTATACATTTAGTTAATGTTGCTGTTTCTGATTCTGATGTTATGACCAACTGCAGACAAAAAGCTCCAAAAATGTATTTTTTACATTTGTGACTATTAAAAAAAAGAAAAGGACAACAGCCATTTAATGAGAGCTGAACACTGGGCTTTGGTCACCTCCTTCGCTATTACCTCCCCTAAAACTCAGAAGCTTTTCAGTTTTCTTCCTGTCTTTTGATTTGCTTCCCTCCCTTCTCGCTTCTCTTCTAAAATCCAGCCGTTTTCCATCCTTTGAGTTAAAACACGTCAAATAATACTGATGCGTTGCTGATTCTATGTCTGTTTCAAATTATTCACAGAAAACACTGCATGGGTGGCTTGAAGCATACAATTTTTTTATATAAGTCAAACAGTGTGCACAACTGTAGAAGCACATTTCTAATTTCAAGGCTTTTCCATTCCAGTTATCCCGCGGGCTCAGAGATGAGTCCCAAAGGGAAGTAGGAACTCACACAGAGCTCAGCTTGTGCTGAGCACCCTGCAAGGGAAAACATATTCAGTCAACAACACCATGCAAGCATCTGCCTTGGGTCAGGTGGTCATAATTAGCTTCCAAAACTGAAGTTAGTCTCATTTCACACTTTGAAGCAGCTCTCAGCCTTACGGTGGCAGCAGGCGAGAATTGGCCAGCCCACACGCACCATATCCAGGTGAGAATGGGTGCCCCACTGTAACCCCTCCCCCATCCTCCTTTCTCCATTTTCAACTCCCTGAACATGCCGACTGTTCTACATGTCAGCTAATCTGCCCTCAATACAACAGTAATTGCTAATTATTTAATAGGTTTTTAATGAGTTTTGGGAGAGCTGAGGAAGTGAGTGACTGTCGAAGGGAAGAAATATGTGGAAGGCGTCTCTGTTCTCAGGTTTCCATCAGCCACAGGCAGCGTACCGAGATCCACACATCACTGACAAACACTCGGCACTGCAAACCCGGAAGCTGAAGTATTATTGAACAGAATTAAAAAGGGATAAAGAGAGGGGCTGAATATTAGGAGCTACTTAGACAGACTGAAGAAAGGGGGGGAAAGGATGAAAAGAGAGGAAAATATGTGCTGTAATAGTGCACACTGAAGATCTAAATAATAAAAACTGCCAGAAACATCTCAGGAAAACTGCATTAAAGAAGAAACGATGAGGAGAGAAGCAGCACTGTTATATACAGTATACATTACATTAGACCTCACTCAGAGGGATTAGCCACTCTATCTCTGTTACACACACACACACACACACACACACACACACAAGAAAAACCACTACACTGCACAAGTGCACTCCAATAAGAAGACACACACAGACAGTTTATAGCTCACTTATATGCATGCACATACACACAGTCATGCTCATCCCTATCATGTGGTTAACCTCCCAGGGACCACCAAGACATTGCTACGGCAACGGGTGCCTGCCTCCACTAATGAACTGGTTGCCATGCCAATAGAGTTTGCTACACTATCAAACAGAGTGCGGGCTCGAGGGGGGCAGAAGGGACATGGAAGTGTGCTGAGCTGTGCAGTTTTACTCACAGCCCTCTGAAATGGAACAATAGTATGGATACATACATCTCTCACACGTCTCAGCTCTCCTGCTGTTCAAGCTTCCAATCAGCTCGAGCTCCAGGTCCAGAAAGATGTCTTTCCTGTGGAACTGCACAGAAATGGGAGAATATGAGGAAATGGACAATGCAACAATCACAGTGAAATCATGTTAGGAAATCCACACACACACACACACACACAATACATCCGAGGTGTTTTGTAATTGTAGCCTTTGGGTGTATCCACAAAGTTTGCTCCTACTCTTCTGGATAATGGAGTAAACTGGACAAGGAGGAAATAGCAAAATATTTATCTATGCATGTGAGTTTTACTTCTTTATTAGCAGAGAAAATCAAAAAATAGGGTATAAAATGAAAGTGAAATAGATCCAAATAACCTGATACCACAGACTAAAAGGACAGAATGAGTCATCTTATAATTCATGAATGTGGCAGGTGATTCATTAAAAGTAATGCATTCATATTTTGCACGTCACACTCATATACATTCATCATGCACAAACTCCTTTTAGCCTTCAGAACTGCCTTAATTCTTCCTGGCTCAGATTCAACAAAGTGGTTAAAACATTCATCAGAGATCTAGATCTCCATATTGACATGATAGCGCCACACAGCTGCTGCAGATTTGTCAGCTTCACACCCATGACTTTGGAGGCAATTTGAATACAGTGAGTGAACTCAGGGTCATGTTGAAGAAAGTAGTTCAAGATACGTGTTGTCCTGCTGGAAACAGCCATCGGAGACTAGGTAGACTGTGGTCATAAAAGGACTGCAGACAGGCTGCGGTGTTTAAATAATGCTCGGTTGTTACTAAGGGGGCCAAAGTGCTCTGAGAAAATATTCTCCACACCATTACCTTAACAGTTAATACAAGACAGGACTGATGGGACTCATTAAACAAGGAAATGCTTTTCCAGTCTTCTGTTGGAAAGTTTGATGGGGTGTGCATTCAGACATGCTCTTCTGCATATCTTGGCTGTAACGAGTGCTGACTGGAGATAAAACTTATGTATAAGTTCAATAAGGAAGATCAGCTTCTAGTCTGTTCTTTACATCGTTATGACTTTCCCACGCTCTCAGTACTTACATCATTACACTAGTCCAGCCATCTTTTTATTTACCTTCTTTGAGTCAATCAGCCACCGCTCTGCGTGGTTTAAATCTCAGTGCTCTGTCATTCTTCCTTTCAGACTCTCATTCATGCAACCTACCTCGTTTCCATCTCTACCTCACTCTCAGTCTTCATCACCATCCACATCTAGACTCAGGGGATCCTGTCCTAAATCCAAAAACAAAAACACTGCAGCACTATAGTGCAGTTAGCGATCCACAAGGGCATCCTGTAAAGTTATCTAACGTACAGACAGCTAACTGGGCTCATCAACATCTGATTTGAAACACTAGGTTGTTCTTGGTGCTCAAAGCACTGAAAATATCCATTAAAAATGTTTTGACAGAGGTACACTACAACAGCTGTAAAACCTGTATATTTTTAACCACTGTTTCAACCTTAGTACGCCCTCTAACCCCGCCCCTGTCCTGTCCATTGTCTGACAGAGATGTCTCCAGTTTGATCAGGACTGCACAGTGTGGAACGCTAAGCAGCAGATCATCTGCTCCCTCAGTGAGTCCCTATGGGACGTCTACAACTATGGCCTCTTCCAGCCAGCTGGAGAGGGACGGGACGCCAAGTTCCTGGAGGAGGAGAGACCCCTGAGAGACTACTCACAGTCCTTCGAGAAAGGGGTGCCGTACCTGGAGGTAGGAAAGGGAGCTGTGACCCAGTGTAAGCCCCCCTTAGAGCATCACTTGTTTCTCTCTTTCTTAAAATGATGTAAAATGATGTCAAATCTAATATTGATTGATTTTTGTATAAATATTGTTGTACTGCAAACAATTTCATTTCTCAGAACCGTGATGATGTATTTGTAGTTCTTCAGCTGGAAGTAATCAAATATCAGATTCCCCTAATTCCTGCTAAACTTACAGAAGTTGTGACCTAAGTGCACTTATTATTACTCTACAGTGGTGTTGTATAGATTCTTTTATGGGTTTTGAATAATCTTGCTAAAAATTAGTGATCAAAAAAGCAAACGTAAATACAGATATGTTTTTAATGATTTGTACTTTCTGTAGAGAAATGAAGTATCCTGTATGATACTCTGAAACTTTTTTTTCTCATAACTGAGTAAAGAAAGTCTCTAATTGCAGGCAACTCCAAATTGCATTGTGTTTATTAGAATCCCCCTGCATCACAGAGTGAGTGGACTGCGTAAATGAAATCCTTACAAAACTGGATGGATTTAAATGCATTACGTATATTATGTAACCTGCTAATTACATTGTATTGCCTGGCTTTTTGGTAAGTGGGTTGTGAGACAGCATGAATCTGAGGTTTCCTGGTGTAATACAATTATCTCACAGTGCCCTCTGGTGGCTCAGCTCCTGTATGTGCTGCTGAGTTGGGCGGGGCTGGAAAGAGCATCTTCTTTAGCTCAAAAGTTTAGCTTCAAATTAGAATGTTTATATTTCTCGAAACGTTTGAGATGGGGTCCTGTCTGCATACTGATGAGGCCTTGTAACTGCACTCTCCACACACCCCACAGCAGACTGCATAGAGTTTAGGCGTTTTTGACACTAAAGTAAAGACAGAGTCAGTTAGAGTCATGGTAAGGGAAGTCATATTAAAGGAAGTAGAAACAAACAGAATGTATTATAAGTATCAGTTAAAAAAACGCATTTGTTCCACTAAGTACATCTACCTGTTAGCTCCTGTTGTACTGCTGCAGTTGTTTTACTGAGACTTTTAGGGCTGATTGCTTTTGTATTGTGGCTGCTAAACCCATCTTTACTTGGTTTTCTGGGGCATAGTGCGAGGTGCAGCTCAGCTCTGAGCTGCTAGACAGAAATTTCTTACCTCAAAGCTCCTCAGCTGTTAACTGATTTGGTGTGAGGACTACACACCCAGTCAGGTGGTTTCCAAGTAAAAACAGCAAAACCAGCCAAACACAGTACACTCATTAGTCTCATCTGTTCAAGAACAAATTTTAGGCTGATGTTTTTTCCCCTTCTGATCTTTATTCCTTCCAAAATAGAGACATTAAGAATACGACACATTAACACTCTGCTGCCTCAACACAAGAACATCAGTGGAAAACAATAGAAAAAATATTTTAAAATGAGCAGTTTGCAGTGCGTTCAGACCCTTTTACTCTGTGAGAAACCAGTCTTAGAATAACGCAGTGGGGCATATAATCAGTGTAATGAGGGACTAATGTGCAATCTGTCAGTTCCTGAGATGTAAATCACCTTATATGATAAATTAATCTTGTCAGTGTGATTTAAAGAAAACTGCATTAATAGTATTATTATTTTAAATGTCATTAATCAAACCTTAACCAACGCATTGTGGAAAAAAAGCCCTCATTAATCATTAATCCAACTTAATAGAGCCCTTCCCTAGATCCTTTCTAAAGCTGTGCGCGCAAGCCGCTCATTTGCATCACTTTGCTTGCGCTTAAATTATCATAATTGAAACATCAAATCCAACTTATTACATTGTGAGGCTGAAGAGTTAACCATTTTTAGCCTTTTCCCAAAACGTAAAAACAAATCTGACACAAATATTTTAAAGAAGCCAATTATGGAGTCATTCTAGCGACTCCGAGTGGGAGAACAGATCTCTGGAAACAGCGAGAGTTCAGCAACATCTGACAAGAATAATGGTGCTTTCTCTGAACTACGGTTTCACAGCACAAATTGTAATCATTTTGTTATATCCTCCAGTGTAGGCTGTCACCAAGAAACTGAACAGCTAAGTACCATCATCCTCATTTTCATGTGTGCTATGTTTTCCGGTCTTCAGTTTAGGTACAAAACCAGAGTCTATAAACAGACCAATCTGGATGAAAAGGCTCTCGCTAAACTCAGCACAAAGGTATTTCTTTTTTTTGTGTGTTTTTTGAACTTTGTTGTGCTTAATTGCATTCAGCAACATCTTTCCCTACACTCAGGCCAGTCTGAAGAAATTTCTGGATTACATTCAGACCGGAGCAATAGACAAAATGGGAAAAGTCCTCGATAAAGGTCTTGATCCGAACTTTCACGACCCTGACACCGGAGGTGAGTTTTACCTTTATTCTTTGCCAGTAATATTTAGCAATATCAAGAGCATACGAGGGTGAACTTTCATTCTCACCTTCTCTGTGGGTCAGAAACCCCCCTCACTGTGGCCATGCAGTCTGGCCTGTCGGTGGAGGGCATCAGGGTCCTGGTTCAGGGCGGCGCTCACTTGGACTTCAGAAGCAGAGACGCCATGACGGCCCTGCACAAAGCTGTTAGGGCTCACAATCACGCTGGGCTGCTGGTAAGGGCTAAAAAAGTTAGAGTCACACGCATGCAGAGTACAAACACACTCAAGTAGAGCGGGCGGTGTGGACAAAATAAATTAAAACGGAATAATGATTCTAATTAAAGGATAAAAGCAAAATAGCATAAATGCCCCATGGAAACAGGCTGTTACCTTTGAAGATAATTACAGAGGTGGGTCATATGATAATAATTTCTAAGTGGTTTTCTCTTGGCTTTATGTCTCTCGCGTTCTTATTGGTTAGTGTACACTTGTGAGCGCTGTTCCTTTTCTTTGAATAAACTACGAGAATTTTCCTCTTTTGTAGTTCTGAGAATTGCCTCAGCTGCGGGTTTAGTCACACACCGAATGCTTTGTAATGTGTGTAATTGTGATAACATTTCTTTCTCTTCTCCTTTTTTAAAATTATTATTATATAGACAACACCACCTCCACCATACACACACGCACATACATATACACCCCACCCCCACTCATCACAATAACTTTGTACCACATGCACTTATGGTACATGTGATGTACTTATATAAGAACTATCTGTAACATTTCATATTCCTGTTGCATTGTTTTAGTATTTGATTTAATAATCGCTGTGAAGAAAATCTATTAAGCCTTTGTTATATTTTACTACTCTACACATTCACACACACTTGGTTAAAATAATCCTTGTTCTTTGCCCTCTGTGTGTCAACTTGCCAGGCTCTCTTGTCCCTCGGAGCATCTCCAGACTCCAAAGACCGCTGTGGCCTGACCCCGCTGTACCACACTGTGCTGACAGGGGGTGAAACTTCCTGCTGTGAGACCTTGCTCTATTACAGGGCAAAGCTGGGCACAAGGGACGAGAACGGCTGGGACGAATCCCATCAGGTAAGCTTAGATTTTTAATCAGCTACAAATGCAAATCAATCACCCTGTGCGCCTCTTTGCAGATTCCCACGATTCACAGTTTTCATCATGTCTGTTTCATCATAGTTAAATCCCGTCTGGTTTCTGTCTCCTTCATGTTAACTTAAGCAATGCACCAACATTTCCCTTTCTTATTTATGTGACTGATGTGATCTACCATCACCTTCAGTGTCTCTCAGCCTTTTCTCACACCTCTCTCCTCCTTGCCTTCCTCACTCGTCTCTCCATTCTCTCTCCTTCCTCCCCTCCTTCTCTCTCTCCATAGCACAGGGATGAAGAGGAGTTTGGAATGGAAGAAATACATAAGGTACCCTTCATCCCACCATCCCTTCATCCCTAACAGAAAGCCATGCTGTGACTATTACGTAAATAAACCAAAAGGGAATGAGGTGACCACACTGTTTCCTCGAACCCGTTCACGTCTCGCTCATCTTGAGATGAGTCCAGTGCAGAAAGAGCATTGTATCTTAGCTCTTTCTCTCAGCGTAGATATGTGTGCATTGCCTACATTATGTCTCTGTGACATTCTGGGAAATTTGTGTTTGCACTGCAAGCCGGTTGTCATGGTATTTTATTTTGGTTTTGCCGTGCTCTGTGTTTTCTTTACTTTGTACGTATCTTGTGATATTTTAATCCCTGCAGAAAAATATGAGGGAACCTCTCAGGCTGCTGAAGGCTCATTTCTGTCGTTTTAATGGCTTTTGTTCCCTTTCTTTTCCACTGTGGTGAATTGTAATTTGCTCTCACCTCTTTGTTTTCTGTTAGACTACTGTGTGACAGATTTCCCCTTCCCCTATTTTTCGTATCTCTTTTTTCAATGTCTTTCATTTTCTTCCCTATTCTCTTACACCATCTTCTCCTTATCCCGTTTGAAACCATTCTCTTTAGTCCAACTTGTGTACTTCTATACTTTATAATATTGGGGATATTTCTATCATACTCTTGACATTAAAAGGCTTGCCAGAATGGCTTTGCACAACACTTGGAGCATCTGCTGTTTTATGGGGCAGACACCACTTCTCAAAATGCCTCAGGGAACACTGCGCTTCACATTTCTGCCCTGTACAACAAGGCAAGTATGGCAAAAAGATCCCTTATTAAACTATTATTACCATAATGTTTGCTGTTATATCTTCTACAGATGTTAACCGATTCCTTTTCCTCTCTGAATCACCAGGAAAGCTGCGTCCGTGTTCTTCTGTACAGGGGGGCGAATAAGGAGGCGAAGAACAAGCATGGTCAGACCCCGTTTCAGGTAAATGTTTTAAAAAATAATCCAGAGTTTTGAGGAACATGTTTTGCTTTTTTATTATTCTGTCTGCAGAGTGAAATTGCATTTGTAGAGTAGCTTTGACCTGCTGGAACAAATAATATTTCAGTTTGTCTTCGTTGTTTGCAGCTAGCTGTTTTGTCTGGTCATTTTGAACTCGGGGAAATCATCAAAAACCACAAAGACTCTGATATAGGTAAGATTCCCTGGCAACTGTTTCTTCTGCAGGGACTTTCAAACGTCACTTCCCAACACCTGTCTGCCTTGCTCTTTCCCAAATATATAATCCTAACAATGTACCTGTTTTCTCCCTCCCTTTCATCCTGTCACACCTCACATATTCACCTGTACCGTCACACCAAACCTCTGCATCATGTTATGTCTTTAGTGCCGTTTTTAGAGTCACCAAAGTTTGTTCCAAAGCGAAAAGAAAGTTCCCACACACTGCCCCTCCCTTTGCTTCATTCCCACCCCCTACTGCGTGCTAATAGTGATAACACCATGACCCAGTCTGACCCTCTGGCCCTGCCCAACAAGGCTGCGACCAATCCCAACCCAGGACAGGTACTGTCCAGCATTAGGTGGATGTCCATGTTTTGATCTTTTGTAATAGTAGCTCGCTTGATGATTTCTCATCATCTGAAATGATCAATACTGACGTTCTCTGCGGGGCTGTTTTTTGCAGGGTCATCGCAGGGCCTCAGTGGGTATGAGAAGCTCCAGCAGCCCCAGAACTCGTACCCGTTCACCCTCCAGAGGGAGAGGAGGCCAAAGTGACACAGAGGAGAGGCACAGGCAGCCACGAGGCAGACAGGGGTAAAGAAGCCTGCTGGGATCTTAATCTGACTAGGTCCTTTCAGGCCATCCAACAGTAGGAAGTCAGTCATCTCCAATTATCTTTAGCTGCATGCAAAGAAATTACTATTTATGTCTCAGATGCATACCTTTTACTATTTGCAATTGCAAGAAGGTCACATTTGTTTATATGTGGTATAAATCGGCGTTTTTGTGTAAACAAAAGAAATTTAGGATACATTCACTTTACCTTAAAAAAGAAGGTTTAAAAATGTAAAAAAGACTTAGTTAAGCACACAAGTTCTTTAAGTTATGGTTAGCAACTATATAAGAAACTAACAATCTCACGATGTGCATATTTACTATTGTCTATATTTACCTCCACTAAAGAGGTTGTGGCTTTGGTAGCATTGCGTGCGTGTCATTTCTTTTTGTCTGTAAACACAATAAAGCGAAACATTTTGCATGACTTATGATAAAACTTTGTAGGGATGTAGAGTGGGGTCCCATTACAATTAATTATAATTTGGCTTACATCCACCAAAGTCTTCAAGGTAGAAAACAAAGCGGATAAAAAGGCTTAAAACTTAGAAACTATCATTCTAATATAATAAATGTGTATTGTCAACATACCAAAAGTAACATATAAAGATTTAAAATATCATGTTACATTTGACCTCCGACCTCTCTTTCAAGGTCAATAAATTGATCTGAAGATCAAAGTGATAATAATGCTATACAGAGCTATTATAAATTATGTGTCTTGCTTTCATTTGTATTGACAACATAGACAAATAGGGATTCTAAATATCACTTTGCTTCAAACTTCTGACCTCTTCCTTCAGGTCAAGTAAGGTCAAAGTTTCATAAAATGTTTTTTATCTTTAAAACTGTGCTTCAAATTCTACTGCCTTTGTTTCTACCAACAACATTTAGGAAAGGATCCTGTTATATGGGGATTCTAAATATCTATCTCTAATCTCTAAAAAAATATAATAAGTGTACATCCAAATTTCATGTTTCATTTGACCTCTGATTTCATATTTACACTTCACATTATTTCAAGTTGACCTCAAAATGTGTCATATCTTTAAAGAAGGTACTGTCAAGAGAAAGACAATGAGCTCCCAAGTTAGTTAGAATTATTTCTACCATGACCTGAATCACTGAGAACCTACACAGACATACTTTAGTATAATACAAAGTGTCCTTTTGATTTTTATTGCACTAAAAACTACTTAAAGTTTGTTTAAAAAATGAAATGAATAGATACAAAATATAATACCATTCCCTTAAAAGTGAATACTGCCCAGAGAGTGAGCTGTCTTGGCGGAGGTTTGTACTCTTGTTTGATTTGTGTGTTAGAACTAAAAATAAGTGCAGCAGCACCATTAGAACTGAATGTATTTTGCTGGTAACTGACTAGTACTGACCAATATCATAAACTGGTGTTATAATGAGCCCTGCCAGACTGGTGACCTATCCAGGCTGTACCCTGCCTCTCATCCTAAGGCATCTGAGATAGGCTCCAGCATGACCCTGAATTGGATAAGTGGAAGAGGATGGACGGATGGAAGGATGGATGGATAATTATTAGATGTGCTTAATCATTCATTCTATTCTACCCTTCCAACATCAGAAATGTTGATCGGGTCAAAGCAGTGACTCAACCACTGGACAAAAATGAAAGAATAAATCCCTGGTGATAAGAAAAAAATAATAGTATTTGATGCATGTGATGTGTCAAATTCTGAAATATAGTGACAGAAATTTATGAAGTTAAATGTTAGACAAACTATATATATAACTAATATCATTAGTTTTGTGCAAAATGAAGGGAAGGAGTTTCTACAGTATGCACCTGTCATGCTAAATACTAGACGCTGTTGTGTAAATACACCAGCACAGAATAAAATCTTACTGTTGGTATGACAGATTAGCATGACTCAGCTGTCTCTGATGTGGCCTGACAGGCTGTATGTTGTCTCATTTGTTTTTCCACAGTGTGCCACTCAGTCTTATCTCTTGGTTTTCTAATGCACTCACTGCGCTTGTCTTTCTGCAGTGCGACCTCGGCGGGTGGCGGTGGGGGTCAGATGAAGCGCATGTACAGCGCAGTTCCAGGACGAGTGTACGTGGCCACTCGTGCCCACTCTGCCAGTGGAGACCGAGAGCTCTCGCTGAACAAGGGGGACAAAGTCAAAGGTGAGAAAAGCTCAGAATTTTCACATGCTGAACAATTTCTACTCTTCTGAGTAGAAGTAACCAGTGGAATCGTGTCATGTTATTGTTTAGCAGGGCAATATTTGAGTAATTCTTTGTTATATAAATTTCTAGTCATGCTGCTGCGATATAGTTTACTGAATAAAAATTTAGGCTGTTGTTTAGAGGAGATGTAGATGAGAAGGAAAGAGGTTTGCCGAAAAAAGTGAAATGAATAGGATCAGCATCCCAGTTCATCACAACAAAAATGTAAAATATTTCTGTCCTTTTGTCTGTTTCAGTGTTAAGTGTAGGAGAGGGTGGATACTGGGAGGGAACAGTGAAAGGACGCACTGGCTGGTTTCCTTCGGACTGTGTGCAAGAGGTACCAGCTCCCAGCAAAGACAATCGACCAGGTGAGATAAGCACCAAATTGAATGTTCTGGAGACTGATTGTAAAGCTAACATACAGCAGTGCTGTGCCTGATGGGAGAAGACGATTACTCATTCATGTTAAGTATGTCAAAAGGAGGGTTAATAAACACACACGCACATATAGTACATGGATTAGTGAAGGGACAAGCTAGAAAACGGGTTGCATATTTCCTTAGGCTGGAATTATCTTTTAAACTGTTGTAACACCCACATGTCACACTCATGTTCAGTAGTTGGTGCTTTCGGTAACGACCAGTGCTACATGCATGTGCAGCAGAGTTATTCACTTGTCTTCTATTTTCACAGCTGCTCACACAAGAAGCAAACCATATGCCACGCTGAGGAGACAAAAACAGGGTGTAAATGCATTTGACTGCTGACGACACAACACTTCAGCACAAAGACAGAGAAGGTGTCATGGCGGTAGCTGAATGTTTGAATTGGACATATGTTTTGCCTGCATGTGCCTTCCTTGCAGAGACGCGCAGCGAGAAAGCCAAGAGGAAGCTCTTCCGTAACGTCACCGTTGGAGCCTACGATGGCACTGATGGCCCCAGGTACAAAGAAAATGCTGCTGTGACTTTCATATTCTGTGCAAAAAGGGTATTAGTCATTGAGTGAGATGGGGTGGAAAGTGTTTTAATCGATCAGGAAATCAAGTCTTAAAATCAAATTGTGGTGTTTAATCTGGATTGCACTATCCTTTTATTCTTGGACGCTACTAGAGTAGCTTTGTTTGATTCAAAGCTCAAAATAATCCATATTTATCCTATTCAGGGTCTTGTTCCAGCACCTCAATTCATCCATTATCTCATCAAACAAGCTCCTTTAAGGCCTTTTTGAGACTTCTATCATTGAGCCAACTTTCTTCTGATTTGCTGCAAAAGAAAGTGGGTGGGTGACACTTTTGTGCTCAGAGCCAGAGCTGTGTGCCTGAGATGACCATATTGGGGTTTTCTGATCTCAATGATCTAATCTAGATCCAAGAGTAGAGAAAAACTTTAGAACACAGAGGAGCAGAGCAGTCTGAAGTCAGAGCTTTTGGCTCATATGGATCACAGCACATATGTTATATGGAAAAAGCGACCTGCAGATTACACCTACAGGAGCTGCTTAGCCATGGAAACCCATGCTACGAAGCTCCGAGGGTAGACTGATGTGCCTATGTTAATGCAAGAGAAGGTTTGACACAGTTAAATGCAGTTACAGCATATGCGTGTCAGCACTCGGTGACCCCGGTCGACAGATTTACACTGCTGTGGTTCTGAAATGCACACTCAAATTCAGCAGACTGTGTGGCCTGGTGTGGCAACACCAATGAAATCACCTGAGTTCAAAGATTAACAGGTGTGGCCTGATGCTGTTGTCCATATTTTGTATGCTGACCTTATTTTTAGATCTTGGGTGATACTTAATGTGAGCATCAGTCATTGTAAGAGTTTATATATGGCAGAAAATAACAAAATGCATAATACGTCCACTTTAAAGTCTAAAGTGCTGTAAATTTCAAGTTGATAGTGTTTATTCTGAGCTGTCCCCAACCTCCCACAAAGTGCATGCTGGTTTTAGGAAATAGAAAATAAAAATTAATAAAATAATATTAATCTAATCCTGATTGGCTACAGCCTCCGACGTGGCTCTAGTTGTGGATTGCCACTTCAGTGTGGGCAGCAAGCAAACTGTTGCAAGGCAAGACCGTGAGGCCGGTCTAGGTGATTGAAACAGTCATCACAATGCTGTTTTTTAGTTAAAGGGAGGTTCTTATGCGCGAAGCATGTGTGCACACTTGTTCCCCCTGCTGTGTTTAGTGTGTGTGCGTCTGTGTGTGTCAGTTCTCAGCAGTTTTCTGCCGATCCTGAACAGCACTTGTTCTCTATTGTGCTATGTGAACGCGTCAACGCTTAAAAAGAACAAAGAGCAGCGGTGTCATTTTTTAGCCCTGCCCCTTTTTAACTCCACGACACGAATGCGTTTGTCTCTTTCATTCTTCCATCCACATGCTCTTGTTGCTCACATTCACTGAGAGCAATAATGCTGTAATAAAGGAAGAGTTTCTTCTGAAGCAGCAACCTCATCCCTTGGCATCGAAGGTTGTGTGTTGTGAAGCTGCGTATGTTTGCTTAGAGTTGGTGTGCAAGTGAATGTGAAAATGCCTACGTCTCTGAGTGTACATACATCATTCTGCTGATGAGTCATGAGGAGGCTGAAGCACCAAGTGCTGGTTAGATCCCTGGGCTACAGCGAGAAGGACTCACTGGTCCCCCGTCTCGGGGTTTTATAGCTGCTAACGCATTACAGCTGACATTGCCCTTGTGCTGAGCAGATTTCAGTGTCATTCAAAAAAAAAAAAGGAAAAAAAAGGAGGCATTCGCTTTAATTCAGATGCGCTTGTGTTCCAAATGGAAATAGCAGCCACTGGGGTTACATTACCTATGCTAAGTTGGTTAAGCGTAATTGCAGAGCTGTGGTGAAGTGGTGCTCAATTAAGAGCAAGGTGATCCGGAGCATGTTCTGTCACTGCAGCTGGGCATTTGGGAGAATGTCAATTACTATTTCAGAGAGAGATGGAGAGAGGGAGAGTGTTTGTTAGCCTGTGTGGTGATGACAGCTCGGTTTTAGAGGATAGGAGGGAGTGAGAGCAAAGTTGGCAAATGTGTGCAAGATCAAATCCAGGGTGGGAATCAGCTGTTAGCATATCTGTGATTTACCAGTTAGTGGATGTGAAAATGAAAGCGCTGTCTCTCCCCGGTGTTGCCTCACATTTGTACCCATCCCCCGCATCCCCTCCCCACAAACCCAGAAACCCAGCTCTCCGTCTCCCCCTATTTAAAAACCAAACCCTCTTCTTGCCATCCACCAGCACACACACACACACACACACACACACACACACACACACACACACACACACACACACACACACACACACACACACACACAATACATCCTTTCCCTTTTGTGATAGTCACTGGTACTCTCTTCCTCTCTCCCCATCTTTCTTACACATTGTCTTTCTCTTGTCTGAAGTGCACAGGGTGCAGATCATCGCACTCTCTCTCCCTTCTCATCCCCCACCTCTCTCGCTCGCTCTCTCCTCGACTCTCGCGGCTCTCTCCGGCTGAGCTCTCGCTGGAAGACCGGGAGGAGGGAGGCAGGAGGAGGAGGAGGGAGGAGGAGGTGGTGGAGAGCGCGCGAGAGAGGAGGGGGGGACATGGCAATGGGGGGTTGCGGAGAGAGAGATTTCTCTCTCTCCCTCTCTTCTTCGTGGCCGTCACTGGGCCCCAGAAACAGGAGCGTGTGGTTCATTTACAGGTAGCGGCTGTTTCCTCATTCATTGGCTGGCTATGGATGTGAGGAGAGGACAATGGAGAGAGGGGAGAGGTAGATGATGCTATTGAGAGGCCGTGCCTTTTCAAAGACAGACTAATAAGCTGTGTATTCTGTGTGTGTGCCTCTTGGAGCGTGCGTGTGCGAATATGTGCGTGTGCGTCTTAAATCCGTGTTGTTCCTATGCATGTGTATATCTGTGGTACAGAAGTGGCTATTGAATGGAGACTATGCAGCATGTTTATTTCTGTGTCTTCCTCCCGTGCGTTTTTGAACACTGTGTGTGTGTCTGTGTGTGTTTGTGTGTGTGTGTTAGTGCATGAAAGAGAGCACATATTGATGCATTTCAGTCAGACAGTGTGGGTGTATTTCATTCTCTTTGAGTCATGATTTCTGTAAGCAGATATTTTTAATTCACCAGGACTTCCCATACATTTCTGTTGCTTTAAAAACGCCATTGTCACATCCCATATCATTTTTTCAATGTCTCTCACTGTATCATTAGAGACGTGTGGTATTTTTACTGTACTGGGAAAGTCAGTAAATTGAAAGAGTGTTTTTTTTCCCCTCTAATGTGGGAAAAGCGGTCATTTCTCTGCATGTTTGTGTGTGTGCGTGCTTTTTTCTTGATGTGAGAATGCATGTGACTATATACAATGAATCAAATATATGTGGCTTTCACATATAAGTGTGTATGTCATAGCGCTCGCTGTGGGAGTGTCTCTCCTGCACATTTATCTGTGTGCTTTTCATCTGTCTACCATGTCTCCATCCACGGTGTGCGTGTGTGTGTGTGTGTGTGTGACTAAACATCTGTCAAGTGCTTCACTTGTGATGTGTGTGTAATGTCTCTACATAAGCTATGTATTTGCATGTACATTCAGCAGGTGAATGGTTAAAAAAGCTCCCTTTTTTTCTCAGTGATTGTGGATAGAAGAGAGGATGACTCAGGAGGGTACATAATAACTCTAGTCTCTAGTAGGCTTACAGCTTTATTCCAGCCAGTTCACTGAGAGTGTGCCCTGCTAATTAACCAGGGACGTTTGTGCTTTTTATGGTCCTGCTTGGCTGGGCCGTGGTGGACTCTGTAGCAACAGACGAGTTACATAGCTTTGCATACGTAAAGGGAATCAGGTGTGTTACTGTAAGCCAGCAATGCAAATTAGAAACCCCCAAAAGACCAACTGTGGCCGTGCCCCCCCTTCCCCGTTATCCTTATACAAGTAGATGGATGAAGAGCCCGATGGATCTGTCCACCCACTCTGTGTTACTTTGATCCTCAGAGAGGGAAGGCATGATGGAGGACAGGGTGAGAGAAAAAGGAATGAGGTGTGAGGAGCAGATGGCTGGAAGGCGGCTGAGCGTTGGCGAAACAGTAACATTGATGGAGAACACACAAGGGATGGACCTCACTAGGGGAAACTAGCGATCGTCTGTTCAGTGCTAAAGTTACAGCTTCATGTCAAAGTCTGGATCCTCGGGCCCGTCAGCCAATGCTCATGAGTCCACTGAACCCGGGTTGCGCAGGCACAGGCAAAACATTGTTTGCGGGGTTATATGCATAAGAACCGAGTACTGAGAACTCGCCAGACATAAAAAAAAAACACACACACAAAAAACCCCCACCACATCTGCTGCCTAAAACCTAAAAAATATTTTACATTTTGTCCCTTTTTCATGGTAAATTATTTTTCATACGTCCCTTGTGAAGGCAGAGTTAGTGTGCAACCTTGTAGCCAAAAAAATCCTACCTCTACTCAGTACTTATCACGTACTTATCATGAAATAAATAGACAGTTTATTTTAACTTCCCATTTAAAAGAAGGATGAACGAAACAGCTTATTTCCAGGAAAAAACAAATTCTGTCCTTGAGCCTACCCGGAGCAGTTTTAGTGTATGTTTTGGCAGTCGAGCTATCACTATAAATAAGGACGATTCTTCAACCAGGCTACACTTCCTGTTCTCTCACTGTTCTGCCATTTTTTTTTCTTTGGGAAATCAAATCCTTTGATTTGATTTCCGTTGGAGTGTCAGTTTGAGTTAACTCAAGCAGCACAAACTAACACAAAAAATGAGCTGCCTGTGAAAGAAATATCTGGAATTCCTCTTTAATCATACAACTCTGCTCGAGCCCCGGGCTCTCTAGCAGGGGCAGGGTGAATTGACATTGTTAGAAAGTCAAGTCCAGAAATGACTCATGAGATGTGGCTGTGTGTGGCAGTGTGGAGTCCATTTAACTGGCCCTGTATTAGAGAAAGTGTTGTAAAGCAGCCTGGCCAAAACGTCCCAGACATGGTAATAGAATAATGAAGGAGCTTGCTGAACCACTACTCAAGCCGTCTCATAATAAGATTGCATCGCCAAAGCCTGTGATCGATGTTTCTATGTTCTCGGACTGTAGTCTTTGAGCAAGAGGAGCTGTTTGTGATGGTGGGGGGTGGATTAGAGGCCCGTCTGACTTCTTGTACATAATTTGAAGTGTCATGTATGACCGGTAGTGGTTGCGCAGGAGTCGGTGAAGCAGTATCCTTGCAAAAGCTGCCAGAGGCGGTGAAAGCTAATGCAGCGATTTGGGTGCATTTGGAAGTTTCCATTATCAGTGGATGTGCACATTTTTCTAATGTGCTGTTCCCCCCGGCCCAGTGCTTGTCAGCTCTAGCTGGATTACTCCATAGTATGGAATGTCATCTCATATACAATTCCTCCCATTGTGACACTAACTGTATCCCCCCCATCAACCCTCTTTTGTGTACCAAAGCTTTTTGTATGACATCCACAAGCCCAAGTATCTTTTGCTGCAGTGTGATTTCAGAATGTGTTGCAGTATAGCTGTTTTCCACATTTAGAAGATGCATTAATTGCATGACCGTAACACTTTTCTTCTACTAGACAATCATATCTTCATCTCCAACTCTCTCTTTTTTATTCACCCCTTCCTTCATTTCATATACCCGTTCTCTACTTTTTCCAAGTGACTACATCATTAAGGAGAAGACTGTGCTCCTACAGAAGAAAGACAATGAGGGCTTTGGGTTTGTACTCAGGGGAGCCAAAGGTGAGCGTCTTCTCAAAGTTCATCACGTATTGCCAAAGATTTCTAAGTCTTGTTAGCTATTTACTGCATAATTATCAAATCCATGCTCCTGTTGTGGGAACCTCTTGTCTTGTTATCATCTACAGCTCAGACTCCCATAGAGGAGTTCACTCCAACGCCAGCATTCCCCGCGCTGCAGTACCTGGAGTCTGTTGATGAGGGGGGCGTGGCGTGGAGAGCGGGCCTGAGGATGGGGGACTTCCTCATCGAGGTAACCGGCATGCTAACTGAAGCTTTACTTTTACTTTCAATTCAAGACCTATGAAGAAGAAAGTAGTTTTGTAAAACAGAAACTGGGGTCATATGTTCATGTATTATGCAACAAACATAGGAAGCTGCAGGAAACACGTTACAACACGTTACACGTTACAACAAACACGTTACAGCATTAGCATTTTTTCTTTTAAAAATGCTAGTGCTTTCTTCACTTGCTGTTCAGTGATTGTATGTCCTTTAATAACAGCAAAAATAGACAATAAAGACAACAGAGAATGGACAGGGTAAAGACATTTGTGTGCACTAAAAATATGTGCAGGATATGATGCATTGATGCGATTATTTCTATACTTCTCCTAAATATATAATTTGCATTTTAGTTATGGTCATTTGGAGGCTGCTGTGCTTGTAGTTGCTGCAACTCTCTGGCCTTTAAGAGTTCCTGTATGTTCCCTTAAAACCCTGGCACTAAAAATGGTGATTGTCAAACCTTTGTTACAGCTGACAGAAGCTGTTCATTACTATTCAACCTAATATGAGTCACTTATATAGCTGCCCAAGCTTTTGTAACTGTTATTAAGTTGCAGCTTGACTTGCTGGTGCACCTGCCCAGAAACCAGTAAGATTTATGTTTTAAACCACACAAGAAACCCAAATTGTTAAAGTGAACCACTGGGTAAGAGGAGACAATGCCTAAAGTGTGCACTCCAAACTGTCTCAGGTTTTTCATCCACTCTGTGCGACTAGAGTGGATTTTTCATTTTGTTCTGTGTTTTTCTGGCAGGTGAACGGTCAGAATGTGGTGAAGGTTGGTCATCGGCAGGTTGTCAACATGATCCGGCAGGGCGGCAACAGTCTCATGGTGAAAGTTGTCATGGTTGCTCGAAACCCTGAGCTGGAGGACACGGCTCGAAAGCGAGGTACTAGTCAGATTTTCGTCTTACGCCATTTGAATTCTGTGTTTATCATGTGATGATTAAGCTGATTGCATGTTTACGTCAACCTGAAAGCCTGTTGCAATGGGTTGTATACAAGAATTCTAAACATTAAATCTGCATTTGGCTGGCTTCCCTTGGCAGCCCCACAGCAGACAAAAAGACTGACTCCTCCTGCCATTGCCCTGCGCTCCAAGTCAATGACATCAGAGCTGGAAGATATGGGTAAGACGAAAGAAGGGACAAAGCGCAAAAGCATGAGTTCTGGGGGTCACATTGAAAAGGCTTCTTCTGGGGTGGGTTAGCAGTTTTTCTGCAGGAGGATGGTTTAGTACTGTGGTACTATTAAGGAAACACAGCATTAAATATTAACCAAGTTGATGCAGAAAGCCAAGAAAATTATCCAGAGTGGTGCATTTTTTTTCACTAGCAACAGCTTCATGGGAAGAAGTCTTTTGATTCATTTGCACTTATGATGTTAGCCATGAAGAGGAAAGGTGGCAATTAAACAGTGAGGTTAAGCGATACAAAAGCAGCGGCATGTTGTAAAAATGATGCATTTAAAATGTCATTTGTCACAAACAGCTCTGTTTTCTCTCTTCTTTTCAAACCAAATGTGCTGCATGCAGTGGACAAAGGTGGGAGAATCACAGATTTGTGTGCTCTCATGATCATTTCTGTCCCCATCAACATCCCTATCATCACATCAGCATTCACACCATCACATGTGTCTGAGTATGTACTTCATCTCTTCATCTGCTTTATACACTTTGCAGAAGTTCTAGTCACACCTAATTTCTCTTTCCCCAATTACGCGTGCAACAGCTGCCTCTCCGTGGAAAAAGAAAGCAGGTGAGTATCAGTGTTATCATCACCCCTATCAGCCTCTGAGCTTTAATTAAAAATCAGTCAGTTTGATGTCTTTTTTGCTTATTTTTCCAGAGTACGAGTCCTCTCAGGGTCCTGATAAGAAGAGGACCGTCTATCAGATGGCTTTAAGTAAGAAATCACTCTCACTGCTCTTGTGATACTGTAAGAAGGTGTTTAGATACGTTAAAGGTACAGTGCATAGTTTTTTGAGGTTATTTGGTATGTGATTATGACTTCCAGCAAACTGATATAGCTGCATCATAAACTGCTCATACAGGCAGAGTCCATCTTGTATTCAGTGGCTGAGAAATACAGTGGCTCTTTCAAACTATATATGACCATTTAACATCTGCTCATGTATACTTTTATCATCATTTTTCGTATTGTCTTTCTCCACCTCCTGCACCACGGGTCTCTCCTCCCTCATATCAAACCTAATCATCTGGATTGAAGTCACATGGAAATGTGCATAAACCTGCTTATCTATTCCCAGTAGTGTTGCAGTCACTTGTTGTCACCAGATTAGATATGTGAACCTCCCATCTCAGGGCTGCTGACAATGAGCCAGCTATACAACAGCAGCTCTGCTAACGTTATGCCAGCTAATGTTGGGCTGGAGTGTCCTAAAAAATATATAGTAAAAAAGTTTGATTACGTTACACAAAATGTATGATAGTTTATTTGATAAGTGTCCAACAGCATTAGATCCACTTCAAAGGAAGTTTCACTAACACTAGATAACAGCAGCTCGCTGTCACTGGTCAGAAGTGACCATCACTGACTCATCAAACTCATTTCATAAAGCTTTACAGCCTCATCCTGAGAAAATAGATATGGACACATATTAATGACTGAGGTAACCAGTGGACTGATAGCCTTCATTCACTAGAGAAGAGTTGTTGTCCCACAGTGCCATCGTAGCTGGGGTTGTGCTAGAGGTGAAATTTTACACACTGTACCTTTAAGGAGAGAGGAGTAGGATCACTGAAATCTTCCTTTAGCTTCTTTATTTACGGCTCTTCCACTACTCCTCTGTTTCCTTATGCCCTGACTTACGCCTTGTGTCTTATGCCCTCTGCTCTGTCTGTGTTTTAGATAAACTGGATGAAATCTTGGCTGCCGCTCAACACACCATGACATCAGACAACCAGGGCCAGAGAGGTCATGGAGGCAAGAGGGACCGAAGCAAGAGTATTGTTCCCAATGTGTCCAAGGAGGTACTGTTGGGAATTGTGAGGAAATTGTCCTAGTTGAGGTCATTCCTGTAGCACATACATGTCAACAAGTTATTAAAGGGGGCCTTTAATGCTCATTTTGACCTTTGTTTTTTTTATCCTTTTGGTTATTCCTGGATTATACTAACATTGCTCTGCATGCATCACAGTTCATAAAAGAAAATCCTTTTCTTATACCAAGCTATTCCTATTGCCTCAATTGGACCCCACCCCTTTTAATTCTTTCTGGCACAAAATCAAAGATTTAACAAGATGCTAGAAATATTCCTCAGACGTTCTTCTGATGACCTCTGTTGGGTTACGTTTGCGTTTGTATCGTTTCAAAGCACTTCTCATCTGACTTGTGACATCAACAAGGCATTTTTTGCCCAGAGAAGTGCCACTCACTGGTTATTTTCTCTCACTTAAATCTCCTTTCTTCTCCATTCTGATGCCCAGTTTGACCTTCAGCAGGTTGTCTGGATCATGTCCATGTGCTTAAATGCACTAAGTTGCTGCAATGTGAATGGCTTGAACTCATGTTAAGGAGCAATTTTGAATATAATCACCCGTCCTTTCTTTATATTTTGCTTCTAAGGAGATAGGCTTTTTTGGAAATGGGGCTTTAAAGTCACCTAGGAGATGCATCTGGACCTTTAATGGTTCCATCTACTGTTTGCTGATCATCAGAAATGGTCTCAAGTTTTGAGGAAGGCAAATACAGAGAAAAGTTTGTGTGTTATGAATCCAAAATTGAAAATTCTGATTCAGTATGTATGGAGGAGATCAGGGAGGGGTACAACAGTGAGTGTCTACAATGGAGCCTCTGTTAGGATTTGGGTATTTAGTGTTGTCTTGTCAAAATCAATGAAATTATGAATGCAGAAAAGTACCATCAGATTTTTCAGAATACCATCTGGAAAGCATCTGATTGCCAATTGCTTCATTTTTCAACATGAAAATGGGCCCAAACATACTGTCAATGCATACCTGGATAGGAAAACAAACTATAGAACACACTCAGTCATGCATTGGATTCAGATGATCCCACAAGAAACCTTGAAAGAGATTGGAACAAAAAGTACCCAGCATCCAAAGAAGAGTTGTGAATGTCTTTTAAAAGCCTGGAGAACTATTCCTGAAGACTACTTAAAGAAATAACAAAAAAGCTGTTGAATACTGTGTTGGAGAACAAAGCTAATCATACTAAATGATCTTTCAAACTCATTAGAATTGTAGAAACTGTTTTCGCCTTCTTTACTGTATTTCCATCTATCGATTTATTGATCTTTAAATATATATAACTATACACACACACACACACACACACACACACACAAACAATTACTCAACAGCTATTTCACCCTCTCAGATCTTCTCCACTGCTTTAGCACATACAGTATTTAGTCATGGAGGTGACTAATACCAACAAAAATAATTCAAATCTCTAAACCAACTTGGTCTTTAGCTCTGGGTGTTCTCCTGCCCTCGCTGCACTTTAGAGAAAATGATTGACTATTGACCACCCACTCCAAAACATTTGTTTAGTGTGAGTCAGATTATGTCCATTCATCTATACTCTGCTGCCTAATGTACTGTTACTCAGACTTATTGTTTTTTATGTATTGGATTATTCTGTATATATCTACTCAACAACAGCCAACATCAGTTTTATTTGATTATATCTAAATTACTGTTGCATTTCTTCTCTTTATAAACCTCCTTCATTTTAAATTCTCATTCATTCTCTTTTACTTACTTTTCTTTCTTTTTTTTGGTACCTGAAGCAACCATATGATCAGCAGTCATCACTGGCAATGGTACAAGCTGGACCTGGTTTTGACTACAACCAAGCTCATTTTCAACCAGGCCACGGTCCCCAGCATGCAGTCATGATGCGTCAAAAATCTATTGGTAATGTCAGTTCTTCTTATGAGATATCTGCCAGCTCAGTACAGCTTCTTCTTGTAAATGTTTCTAAATGTGTGTGACCTTCTTCTTAGGTGTAACAGAGGAGGAAAGGCAGTACCTTCACCCACCTGCTATGAAGTTAGCTCGCAGCCTGTCTGTGCCTGGACCAGAAGAAATCCCCCCACCACCAAACACATCTGCTCCAGAGCCACCTTTGTCTGCAGGCCCTCATCCGGGTAGAGGACCTGCCATGCCAATCCCTCCTGTATCTCAACCTCACTACCAGCTCCACTCTCAGCCAGGGCATCCTTCCCAAGCTGGCTGGGAAAGGGCAGGACCAGGTGTAATGAACCAGCAGGTCATGGTTCCCACCCTTCGGAGGCAGTCAGAAGGACTGTGCATCAGAGAGCCAGAGGCGCCCAGGAGAGGTGGTGGCAAGATGGGAGGATTAAGGAGAGGCTACAGCAGTGCTACACCCCCAACAAGTGCTAAGCCTAAGGCCCAACAACAAGCACCCCAGCATCAACCACCTGTGTCCAACCGGGATCAGAGTGGAGGAGTTGGCAGAGGGGTGGCAAGGAGGGGAGGTCGGGGAGCTTTGATGAAACAGTCAAAAGTGGAAGATGGTCTGAGACAGCATCGAGGAAAAGGAGGTGCAACTAAAGAGAAGAGCTCTATCCCCATTCCCACCATCATTGTCAAAGCGCCCTCCACCAGTAGCAGTGGTCGAAGCAGCCAGGGTAGCAGCATGGAGGCTGAGCCCTCCCAAGATGTGGAAGACCAAACCTCTGGAGAGGCAACCCCAGACAGCCCTAATACTAGCCTGCCCTCACCACTCACCTCTGTGCCACCTCAACCTCCAACGTCGACTTCTTTGCCTTCATCAACTGTTGCCCCTTTGGTTTCCTCACAGCAAAACCTAGAAAACTTGGATTATAGTTCAGCATTTGGTACAACATTTGCGGGTGGAGGAGCACGCAGGGAAAGGGAACGCTTTCGAGATATGAGGAGAAAGAGTGCTTCTTTCTTCCTCTCATCAGAGGAGGACATCCAAGTGGAAGCAGGATGTGGAGCTGGAGAGGGAGGAGGAATACAAGGGGTACGAATTCAGCCTTTACAGGGCTCACAAATGGAAGTGCCCACCCCTCGGCTTCGGCCTTCCAAGTCTATAGATGAAGGCATGTTTTCTGGAGACAACTACGTCAGCTATTCCAGCAGCATGCCCCCAGCTTTTGGCCTGCCTGAGTATTCTTCCCCTGTCCTCAATCAGGACGGCCAGCCTAAGTCAGCTCCCTCAATGTATGGAACCCAGCCTGCCACTACCTTCATTCACCCACTTACTGGGAAGGTTCTGGACCCCTCATCCCCTCTGGGATTGGCCCTGGCTGCAAGAGAGCGGGCTCTAAAAGATGATCGCAGGACACGACGAGAGGACAGACATTTTGGCCGGCAACTTTCCACAGTAGGAGCCTTCCCCACCCCTGTTCAGACTCCAACGCCTTCTCTTTTTGCAACGCCAACGCAGTCGGCCTACACTTCTCCAGTATCTCTCCACCTAAGTTCCCCAACCACTACCACCTCTCCTGCATCTCTGAGCCGGCCACAATCACCAAGGATATTACGTTTGGGGGGGGCAGGTGGGGAGCGTGTGGAAAGAGAAAAGGAGGGAGGACCCAGGGAAGGTCTTAGAGTTCGCTTCTCTGAAGACAGAAACAGCCAATATTCAACCCAGTACTACCCACAAAGTCCCAGGGAGCGAGAAAAGGAGATGTATGACAGCAGGCCTGCTCCACCCATACAGCCTCCTCCCCCACCAACTCAACCTGCCCCCCGCAGACCTTCCTTCCTTCAGATGGAAAGCACTCCCAACACCAGCTACATTCCTCAGTATACTGTCCCCACAGCCCCTTCACAAGCACACGAAGCAATGGAAGAAGCTAGGGCGGGAGCAGGTGGAAATTTAGGACTCATGGTTTTGCCTCCACCAGCTCCATCAATAGACGTAGACGATGAGTTTGTCTTCGCAGATCCCTTGCCCCCTCCTTTGCAGTTTGCTAATGGTAAGAATGAGAGGGTCCGGGAATTTTCACAACATCGTCAACACCAGGGTCAGCATTCTGTTTCTGCTGCTCCACCCGCCCCACCTCCTCCCCCATCCCCCAAGACCTCAAATCCTCCCCAACCCACTTCACAGGGTGGCGACTCCGCTACCTCCAGCCTTACTTCCTATGACAGTGAAGTGGCCAACCTCACGCAGTCAGCTCTCTCTCCATCTTATCCATCCCCACAGATCTTTCCCTCTGCCTCCACCTCCATTACCACCACCACCACCACCTCTGCTGCTTCTCTGCCTCCTACATCGCTGCACAGACCCCAGCCCATGTCCCATTCCCACACCTATTACAGCAGCTCTAACGACCCCTCAATAGGTATTCATACCCCAGCACAGGACAGAGGCACTGCCACCCTCACCACTACCATGACCTATGCTACCACGACCATGACTGCAACTGCTGCTGCCACCACCACCACAACTTCTCCAGCATCCTCTGACTACAGTATGACTATGGCTGGGCCCAAGGCTGGCTTCACCACAGGGGGAAAAGCATCTGACCACACTCATCAGACTACTATTATACACAAGAGCGGAGACTGGCAAGAAGCTGTGGTGGATTCTGGAATTGAAGAGCTGGACAGTCACAGTAGCAGTGACCACCATTTAGAAATGCTGGGACTCTGTGGGCTAAGAGGAGAGAGAGGAGGGGTTGGAGGAGATGGGCGAGGAGGAGAGGGAGAGAAAATCAGTGAACATCAGGATCCTTGCACAACCTACTCAGGTGGGCAAACATTTGAGGTGCACAGCGCCAAATTGGCAAATCCCGTGTTTCCGAAGATGACTCATTACAAGGAGGGTGGAGGGAGGGGCCCATCTGTAGCACTACGTAGGCAGAACAGCACCAATCCCGCTCCTTTGCAGTTACACAGACAAAACAACCCAGAAGACACCGGTATAGATGGAGGATTTTCAGATGAAAGGAAGCACAAGCAGAGTCGATCCAAGATGGAAGACGGCTTCAGCTCTGCCCTGGCTGCCTGCTTAGAGAGGCCCATGGACACTCGATCAGTGGGCTGGAGTGACCTTGGAGAACACGAGCAAGCTGGAGTCCAGAGAGGCGTTTTGGTTTTGGATGGCCGCAGAATTCACTCACCTCTCTCAGGTGTGAAAGCCAGCATCATCAATGAACTAAGCTCCAAGCTACAGCAGATGAGCAGCATGAAGAGCATGGATGAGTGGAGCCACACTCCAAAGTCTCCCACCATGCATAGGTTTGCTGATCTTCTTGATATTATAACTAAATGAAAGATATTTGATAGTGTGAATTACATTTTACAGGATAATTCTATTTGTCTTTTAGGTATTCAGCGGATTACAGTGATGCTTTTCATAGCCCTCCCACTGGACGCTCGACCTCACCGCTGCCCACTTCCTCCCCACAGCATCGTCAGACCCTGACCCCAAACCTCTCGGCAACACCTTCTGTCTCGCCCTCCCCTCAAGTCCCAGTTCAGCGCAACTGGACCCGATCCCCTTCTCCACAAATGCCCTCGTCCCCAGTTCATTCACATCCTCCCCATTCTCCAACCTACTGCCCATACCCAACATCACCTAAGCACAGGTCCAAGATGCGTAGACAGACTTTTGATTTTCCATGCAGTCCTACTAAAGAGATGCGGTCTTCAGTTGCTCGACGTCGGGCTCCCAGTCCTCTTATCTATAACACTGAACAGCAAAGCCCCACCCCTCCCAGACCCTCCTCTCTCCCAATCCTTCCAAGCACACCCGTCTACAGCAACCCATTTGAGTTTCCCGGGCCCCTTACTCCTCCTTCTCCTGGCATCCCTCTAGGAGATGCCTACAAAGCTTCAACTCCTCCACTGTTTTCTCCATCTGGTGTGCCAAGTCCAAATCCCTTGCTTGTCTCCCGTTCACTCTCCCCCACTCATTTTCTCTCTGGAGCCTCTTCCCCCATGCATTTACCACCTAGCCCTTCCTGTCTCAACTATCCCCATCTCAATCCTCCTCCTCCAACTAAACCATTTGCCATCAAACCCCTACCCTACTGGACCAAGTATGACGTGGCCGACTGGCTGGCTTATCTGAATCTGGGTGAACACAGAGAGCGTTTTATAGACAATGAGATAGATGGATCACATCTGCCTTCACTCACCAAGGATGACTTCTTGGATCTAGGAGTGACACGTGTGGGGCATCGAATGAACATCGAGAGGGCACTGAAGAAACTCACTGACAGGTGAGGGAGGACTAATAGACTCTGGAAAACAGAGAGGCAACGAGGTCAAAAAGGAGCACTGGATGATGAAGGAAAGTCAAAGAGTCTCATTACTTCCATGCAAGTTAGCTCAACCATCCCCTTCCTTCATTAGAGGCATATAAATTGATAAGGTCATCGCATCTTCTCTCCATTCCCTTCTCTTTCACTTTAGTAACTTAGTCATATCAACCTTAGTCGTTCCATCTTTTTTAAGTTTCCACCCATTCTTATTCTTTGATTTGGCCTCCTTTTCTTCCCAGGCGGCTCTCTTCTCCTTTGCATGTCAGTACTCCTCCCCGAGACACAGACTGAGAGAATGAAGGTGTGATTCAAAGATGAAAAAGAGGGAAAGAAATGAAATGACAAAGATCATCAGTAACAGAAGATTTGCAAGAGAAGAACAGTGGACAACAACAGCTTGCGTTGAACTTGTTCGAATCCATGGATATGTGGAGAAACATGTTGTCTTGCACATTTGTTTTAGAGCACTGGATGGAAATTTGTAGAACTATTGGTCAAAAGAGGTGATGAAGAAAATAAGAATTTCTACAGATAATGCTTTTCATCTGAAAATATACTTTAAAACTTTTGATGGACAGGCATTTAATTAACACACCGTTTTGTGCTGTAAAAGAATAAACACACATACGTACTTGCACTCATATTCTCACACACACTGACAGATGGATTCTCACACCATCTGCTGCTTTGCAGCAATGAGAAAACTTGAGTCTGAGTTCAAAGAAAAAGTTGCAAAGTTGCTGCTTAAAGGGTGAAGCCCAATTAAATGTTACTGATTATGTCTGAGCCAGAAACTCTTGTAAAAGCAGAGGGCCATATCCTAACATCAGTTTTGTAGCTTTAAGCAGATCAGAGTATCGATGGCTGCGAGTACTGGAGCCAAAGTCAGAATGTGGGAGAAAGGCTTTTTTTTGTAAATGATGATAGAAGAAAAGCTAAACAACCACAGTACTGTTTTATATATTTGCCATTTTCCCCCCAAAGGTTGCCCCAGTATGCTTTGTATGTATGTACTTTGCAAGCGCTAAATATATCTTCCATGTTAAACTGAATTCACTATTAGTAGAAACCATTTGTTTTGTACTAAGTGCTGATTGCAATCATTCATTTCAAACTGGTCAGGGTATTTCTAAACGTTGGAATCAAAGTTGTGAAAAACGAGGACAGAAATTTGAAAAACTGTTGTTGTTAAATTAATCTTTTTATTGTTGTCTTGATTATTCTGCAGAAAGGAAATGGCATATTAGAAATGAAATGTTTAGCATGTCATTTCAAACCATTTTTCTTAGACTTTCTTGGTGTTTACTGGCCATAGCACAGGTCAAAGGGTGGCTCCATCCTCTACCATGCCATAATGTTGAACGCCCTCTCTCTCACACAGCAGGTGCAGTGATCAAAAAGGGCTTTTTACTGCTTTTGTCTGCCTGACTTCCTCAACCTTAAGCCTCTGTGAGTCTGTGTGTGTCTGATTTTGTGCGTGTGTGTCCATCTGCCTGCGTTGGTAGTCAAATGCTTTGCCCCCTGAGCCCCTTTCTTTCTCTAATGCCTTTTTCAAAATGTATTTATAATGCTCAGACAGCATTGTTTATCTTTTCTCACCAGATGACAATCCAAATGTTTCACTGTTCCACACACATTACCCCTCAGAAAGAAAAGCTCTGACTCACTTTTAAAAGGGATTTTTCTGCGATAAACTTAAAATACTATGAGTGTTGCATAGAGGTGAACATGAACATCCTGGATTTTGTTTTTAACGTGCCAGTTTAGCCATTTGCAGTAAAATCAACTGTAAGGCAAAAACACATCATTTATAGCTCTGTATGTAATGATGATGATGGCAACGACAAAGATAACATATAAAAATATAGTATAATGAAGATTATAATATTAAGTATGTAAACATTTTAAGAATCTCCGTCTTCCAAATAGTGTGGGCAAAATTCTTTGAAGCTTTGTTTTGTTTATGGTTCATTTTGGGTTTTCTGTAAATGCTTTCTATACTGCTCGCCCTGTGGTGACCCCTGTGAAGCTGACACGTTAGTATACTGCATATTTTCTACATGTGAGTTTAAAATTACGGCTCTGTATTCTTATGACGAGTTGCTATCACATTATGGTCGAAAAGGAGAAAGGATTGAGCAGTAGTGTAGAAAGCATTACATACTATGATTTAAAAGAGCATTTTAGGTCTAGTGAAATGCATAACGACTATGACTACATACAGTTTGAGCATAAGTATGCAGAGATAAAAGGTATATATAAATATATAAATATATATATATAATTTTTGTTTTAAATAAAATACAGTATACTGGTAAACAACATGATAGAGGTACAACTAAGGTGTTGAAATAAATGCTAAAATAAACTATTGCCCTGTTGTGATTCTCATTTCATGTTGGATTCCCTCTTCTGACAGATTCACATAATGATCCAATTTCAAGTGCAGTGTTTGAATTGAGTCATTTGGCAGCAGCTCGTCTCAGCCCTAGGGTGGTTGAACACAACATTGTTTTCAGGTCCAGGATTGTTTTCCCATCAGGCTCAGTGAGCTAATAGGACAAAAGTTTAGAGAGCAAGGATAAGAAGATGAGATGGCTTGATTCAAAGCAAACACTGGCTGCATTCATGCAGCAAAACGAATGATGCCCGTGAGGCATGAAGAACAATGCAAAACAACTTGAAAGAAATGACTGTTTTCTACCGTGGTGGTCAGTTTAAGGTTCATGGGAGAAAACTGTAAATGTAATCATGCTGATTTTTTCGTGCCAGTTTTCCCATTTATTTTCTTTTTTTGCATTTCTTTTTGTTGAGTTTTGCACACAATTAGGAAAACTACCAAGAATCGGTTTTCTTTGTGTCATAAAGCCACAACTGTTTTCTTCTCATGGGGATACTTTTAATCGAACTTATTCAATTTAATTTATTTTTTTATAGCACCAAAGACGCTCCAAAAATATAAAGCAAAGACCAATAATCAGACAACCCTCTTGAGCAAGAACATGGTGACAGTGGGAAAGAAAAACTCCCTTTTACAGGAAGAAATCTTCCATCAGAACCAGGCTCAGGGAGGCTCAGCAGGTCTTACCAACAGAAAAATTCAGGATATCCTCAACAACTCACCTCTGTTATCAGCTTCACTGATTCATCAACTCATACTGACTCCTTTTATAGCCTCCTCCAGAGTAAATTGCCATGGACACCCAGTATATTGACAGCTAAGGTAAACAGTGGACTGACACCGCATACTCACTACACATAAATGGTGGCCAGAGTCATTTATCCTGCAGTGGTCACCACAGTTGGATTTTGCACTTGAATTGAGAGAGTAAGTAAGAAGACAAAATTCAGTTGATTGCAATCTACTGACATCTAGTGGTGAGATGTTACACACTGTTAGCATCGCGAGATCTGGGACTGGAGGGAAAACAACGAAAATGGCTATGTCCATCTTTTATATGCAGTCTTTGGTTTTCAGGTGTTTTTCATGGGAGGTCTTGCGGCTTTACAAACAGAGGAAACCAATTTTTAAAGGACTATATAAGTTATACTAATAAAAACTATTTTTGTACCAGGCTGTAAATATGCTTTATTCTAATGTAGATTTTAACATGGATACTTATTAAAACTGATTCAGTTTTAGAGACAGCTTCAAATAGCCCATCCAGGAATTACAGTTTCTGACAGCTCCTTGTTGGCTTCATGTTTCGGTCCCAGAGGCTACCACTTACTCACAACATGTGTAGTTTTAATAAGGGTTTTTCAAAGTTACTTTTCTTTACTGATATCTTCAAGTTCATTTTGCATAAGGACTGCATATCTGGTACAAATTAAAAGAGTAACCATCACATAACTGGGCAATCTGACTGGTGAAACAAGTCTTTAAACTTGTACTTAAAGCATGTAGAACACTGTTTCTGTTCTTCCTACAGATATTTTCTTCTTTACACTTGTTCTTTTTTTCACTTGAATAACAGGATTGTTTGTTGAATTTGTCACCAATCTCTATTTTAATTTAAACTCTGTTTCTCCAAGGTCTGAAAAGTAATAGTAAGTAGCATTCAGGTCTGTGATTTGGAAAATATATAATGGTCTTTAAATATTAAAATGTAATTTTCCATTGCTATGAGCACAATTACTATTCGCTTGGCTTGCATTGTCTCGAGGATGCAGCAGAAATCTTAGATGCTTACTCGGAAACCAGGACACACAAAGTCACAAACTCTGTTACTAGAGACATCTACCAAGTGAGAAAACAAACGCTTTCACAGTTTGGACACATTGACCCCTAAATGTTACTTATATACCCTGGATTTTTTTCTCAAAAAGACTTTAATGGAAGTCTCGTTCTAACCATATACACGTGCATATCTGTGCTTTCACCATGGATTTCAAACCTGTCCAGAAAGTCGCCATCCAATTCTGTGTCAGACTGACTTGTATGTCATGGGTGATGCTGATAACAGATGGGTCTCTGACTACAACCCAGAGACCAGACAGCAGTTATCAGTGTAAAAAGAAAGCACATGTGCATGCCTGAAGGAGGCAGATCAGGTCAGGAGCATGACCAGGAGTGTGCTCATTGTTTTTGTTTGTTTGCTTGCTTGCTTTTTGTTTTTCAACTGTCAACACTGTGTTCTACTGTAATGTCTTGCGATCTTCCAAGAAAAACCTCTGATGCAAAATGTGATACCTGCCATTGTGCATCAACTCAATTTACATGGAGAAGGCAGGAGGCTTTCGGCCATGTCTACACAGCTATCCCCCCCCCCCCCCCCCCCCCCATACAAACTTGAATTCATACAGTGTTATCCTCTTCCCCAAAACAAAACTGAAGTGATGCTGTTTTGTTTGTTTGAAAAAATAGGATGCATCCCAAATGTGGAAATGCAAATGATAAAAACTGGAATTCCACAGAGCGATCCAAGTGTAGCAGGAGGCTTAGATATTTTCATTATACCTCATTAATCTCTGTCAGGACATACTGTGACTTTACTTGCTAGTTTAGTGAAGTTGTCAGAATTGAATAATTTTAGCAAAGACCCTTAAAGTTAAAAGAATGCTGTTATTTTCTTTCATCCATCTTCTTATCCTTATGGTCGGAGGGGGGTTGGAGCCCAGCACGGCTGTCATGGGGTCCGGTCAAAAGTTCTATCACAGGGCAAACACAAAAACAGACAAACCTTCACTACTGTGGTCAATGTGGAATCATGATTTACCCTAACATGTCTTTCGACTGTGCAGAGAACCCACGCATCTACATGGAGAACATGCAAGCATATGCACACAGAAAGGCTTAGATTCAAACCCCTCTTTGCAGCGCGACAACAGTTGCTATTGTTACAGTGGTTATTTCCATCTGCAGCAATTTATATTTGATGTCATGGATCTGTTCTGAGACCTCCTCCTGCCTTCCAATGTGCATCTCTTCTGCAGCAGCTTGAGAAAGACCCCAGCACAGAACAGAGCAGGCATCAGTGTACATAAGGCACAAAAGGCATCTTTTGTACAGTCCAATACCTGCTGTGCACCAAAAAGCATACAGGCAATATTAATGGCAAGGAGTTAAAGAGACAGAAATTTCCCAAACTGACCAAATAGAGCTAAAAAAAGAACAAAATGAGCACTGGAATAAGAATAACTGGACTACCATAGGCTCCAAATCAATCACAATATTGTTTTATAACTTATTTAAAACTGCCAAAACGTAGCTGTGTTTGAAAATGTAACATGCCAATGTTGTGTTCACAACAGTTTCCACTGTTTCCAGCAAGCCTCAGCAAATCAATGAGACCAGCTAGAGACAGCAGTGAATAGAGTGTAAGTCTGGATGACACTGGTGCTCTCCTTTCACTCCTGGCTCGCATCCAAAAGAGTGCAGGGCAGAATAAACAGTGAGTAGGTGAACATGCTGCATGCTGTACTCTCTTTCTAGGCCCGACCAGAGAGAAGGGCAGGTCACGGTGGAGCATAGGGCTAATGTGGCAGTTCACGGGAGCCCCCCTCTGCCTAGCCCCCCTCCTGCTGTCACACTCTCACTAATAGGCTCACATGACTGTGTGCCACACTGACATGATTCTGTGACCAGTGAACAGTCAAAATGAAGGTTCAGCATCTCATTAGCACCATATTGAGAGAGACAGAGGGAGGGCCAGGCAGGGCAGAAAGAAGGAGGGGAGTTTCTTCCAGCTGTTTTTCTAATAACAGAGTGGAAAGAAAGTGAGACGGGGATAGTCACAGAGGGGGAGAAGAGCTAAACAAGCTGAAAAAGGATGGGGCTAAAGTAAAGGATCAGAAGAAAAAGAGGAAGAATAGTTTGTCGTAGCATGACTGCAAACTAGAAGCACAGCTGACGGGTAGGAGAGCGAGAAAGGTAAGTTTCGTCCTCCTCATTTGTTTGCCCTGAAGCTGTTTAGCATAGAATCAGCTACCATGCAAATGTTCTGATTTGTTTAACATTATTTTTCTCTTCCTACTGGCTTCTCTGCGTTTCACACCCACTTTGCGATCAACAACGTGTATGTGTAACTTTAAATGCCAAGGGAAAATTGGGTCAGTGAGAGAGGGAGAGGAGCATGTGTTAGAGGAGGAGAGGCACACTGGGAGAGGGGGAGATAGTCATGGAGAGAAATCCTCAGCAGCCCTTGAACTACAGTAACAAGTGGTCACTTGAGTAATCACTGGTGATTCAGAGAGAAATGTAAGTGCTGGTTGCTCCCTGGCATGAGTGCTCTGCTGCCACTTTTAATGCTTTCTTGGCTTGCGAATGCGAGTTTTTAAGAGTTAAAATACTTGAATGCATATGTCTGACAAACTATTTAAAACTTGTTCACATTTGTTCGCTTGTTGCTTCTCTTCCTTTCCTCTGCATGAACAGTAGAGTCAAGATGAAGCAAGTCTAGGTTGCGCCTGGGGGGACTTTTTTTAACCTTGTAGGAGCTCATAGAAAGTGAGAAAAATTAAGTCTAAACAAGATAATACAAGCACGGATACCAGCTATCTATAGAAAAGAAGCTATGAGTCTGACTCTCAGTCATGCTGAGTCTTGTGATGAGGTGTGGTTAGTCACTTTCATATTACTCAGCCAGCCATGTGTCAACGCGCTACCCAGACAGACAGAAGCCAGATTGTGACAAATTTGTGGATACATCTGCCTTCTTCTGTTCAGTTTCTCTTCTTCTGTCTGCCCAATGGGTCATACATAACATGCGGTGCAAATAAGGCTGCTATGTGGACACTTTATTTCATTAAAATCACACTTTTTGTTGCCAGATCAGAAATCTGCCTCTGCACTCTTGCAGACATGATCTCTGAACTGAATGGCAACAAGAGTCAGAGTGGGAGACTGTTGGTACTAACAGGGCCTGTATTAGTCAGAGCAAATGGGAAAGATGACCTTTCCGCACTGTTTATTTTGGGAAGGCAACAGGAAGAATGTTAGAGCAGCTGTTCTATTCCTGCTGGCAGATCCCCGCCCCTGTGAATTCCAGTCTGCCACTGGAACGGCACTCCCCTTAATAGTGCAGGAAGACTCCAAGTAGGGGTTATCTGGGCATTGTACAGTATAAATTACACAAAACTGTACAAGTTGTGATGACAATGACATAAGCAAACACACAACTACAAAGCTTTGTCAGTTTTTGTTTCTGTCAGATGCACTTCCCATACAGGGGGAGCGGTTTTGTTTACTAGGAAACTGTACACATCACACAGTGCAGACGTCCAACCTGTTGCAATGATAATCAACGTCTTCTGCCTGCCAATAAAAACTCTCTTTCTCTGCCTGCTATGTATCCAAACCAGTCTAGCAACTATCTTCTATAACAAATCTTTTGCTTTATGAGACAGACGTGCTCCCAATAATGGCAAGCCTTCCCAAAGAGCCTCCCGAGGATGCCAGGAAACAGAGTTTCTGGATGGTGAGGATTATATTTATGGTTAAGAGTAGGTGTGCCTACTCGAAAAAATTGTTATTCTCACATATCATCAACATCTTTCCTGCTTTCCTACCAGCCAGGGAATTATGTACGCACAGTGCATCGAACTGAACGGTCCTTCCAGGCATGCAACGACATAGTGGCCTGCTTCATGGAGAGAGCAAAGGTAGAAAAACAGTACGCCCAGCAGCTCAGCCAGTGGAGCAGCAAGTGGAAGTCCATAGTGGATTCTCGTAAGTATAAGAAGCTATGTCATGGGAAGACATGTTGGCTTAAAAACAGACACTCCCAGGCCTTTTCTCACCATCTCTGTTCTCACAAAGTCAAAATTAGTACTGATTTTTATTTTATGAGCACATCTGTGCTTGCCTGAAATTTCAGTGTAAAAATTAAGGTCATTATTTCTTTATTAGTACCATGACTCATCACTGCACCCTGTGTTGCTTCATTCCTCATCCCCTCTATTTTTTTCCTGCTTCCTCAGGGCCACTTTATGGCTCCCTCATGAGAGCATGGCAGTGTTTCTTCACCTCCACTGAGCGTTTGTCCGCGCTCCATTCTTCCATTTCGCAGTCGCTAACTTCAGAGGAGGGAGTCCGGGTGAAGACCTGGCAAAAGGAGACCTTTCCAAAGAAAATCTTCTGCGGGTTCAGGGAGAGCTACGACACCAATACGAGTTTTTCACGTGCGCAGAAACCCTGGTCCAAGAAGCTTATGAAGGTGCAGCACACATTCATCCACCACTGTGAACTTATAATGATGGTCTAGCAATACCAAACAGGCTGAATGTCCTCTTAGCTTTTGGCAATGTCATTTTCTTAATCAGCAAATGAAAGATATATCTAAGAAATAAACATAAGATATATCAGACACGCAGATGAAGACTGCCCAAGAAGACCTGAAATGTTTCTTTTTCCTAGCAGCCTGTTAGCTTCACTTAGCAGAAAAATAGAAAAAAAGAGATTTGGCTTCATTTTCAAGGTAGTAACCCAGCAAACATGCCAGTGTACGCCATGTCCAGCAAACCCACACTTGTCCCACACAGGCCCCAAGGGACAATGTTTGCTGGGAAAATATTACAGCAAGAGGTTCTAGGTCCAAATCTGCCAGCCGGCTGCATCTTTTATGTTCTTGCTGTGCTTGCATGGGTTCTCTGCAGGTACTTTGGGTTCCTCCAAAAGTCCAAAGACAGGTTTATTGGTGATCCTAAATTGGCTGTAACCATACATTTAAGTATAAATGGTTGGCTAGCTCTCAGCTCCATGTGATGGACTGGAAGCCCATCCAGGCTACCCAGTAATAGTGAGGATAGGCTCCATGGCCCTCCCTCCTTGATAAGAAATAAAAGAAACACATTATACCACATTTGTTGATGATGTGGTTTTATGAGGAACTCCATATCAGATGTTAGACCAAAGCTGCTGACTAGCTGCATGTTTTATTTAAAGAAATGAGAGGGCCGGTCGTAGATCGGCTCAGCTAGAGGGTTGCTCTGCTATGATTGGTTATTATGCTAATAACCATTTGAATAAACACTATGACAAATCATTTTAATATGTATTTAGTAAGTTTGATTGAAATTAACATTATAAGTAGCAATATACCACTTTGACTAGTTACATGACGTGATATCAGGATATCTATGATGTCGTTCTGACCAGTCTAAATAACAACTGTGTGCTAGGTTAGCATCTCAGGCTGAGATGGTATGCTGCAAGTAAATTACAGAGTCCTGGGTTTGAATTCGCCCTGAGCCCTTTGTCTCTGTCATCACTCAACTGCCCTGTTGTCCTGTACCCCCCTTGAAAAAAACGGATTTTTACAGCTTTCTGATGATACTAGCTAAGTGTTGAAGAAATTATAACTGAAAAAGGCATGAAATAGATCGATCTTATCATCAGCTCATCAACAAATCTGTAGCTGTAGCTTTGTTGTAGTAGAATGTTAATATGTACTCGCTGACTCCCAGTCCTCAGAGGTTTTGGTCCACATTGACACGATAGCATCACACAGTGGCTGCAGATTTTTGGGCTACACATACATGATGCCCATTCAATCACATCACAAAGGTGCTCTATTGGATTGAAATTGGGTGACTGTGGAGGCCGTCTGAGTACAGTAAACACATTCTTATGTTCATGAAACCAGATGGCAATGTTGTGGTTATAAAGAGATGAACATAGTCACTAACAGTATATTCAGGTATGCTGCGGTGTTTGAACATCGCTCAAATGGCACGAGAGGCACAAAAAGAGATGAGAAAATATCCCCCTTCATCGTTACACCACCTGCAGCTTGAACGGTTGATAAGAGATGGATCCATGCTTTTATGTTATTGATGTTTTATGTTATTCAAATTCTGACCCTTGAATTTCACAGCAGAGAATTCAAATTTATAAGCAGCTCTGTCATATAAGGCAGGCAGGTACACAACAACAAAGCGCCTTGAGGCGACTTTTGTTGTGATTTGGCGCTATATAAATAAAATTGAATTGAATTGAATTGAAGAGTCACCGAAACCTTTTGGACACAGACTATTTCCTGGTGAAATCTGAGTATTGACTTATCTGACTTTCCTGTATATAAAAATGATGTAATGCAACTAACTAGCTATAGTGGATGGACCTTATTATTTACTTTTTAGCAGATCAACAGTAGTTAAGCTCAGTTTAGTTCCAGTACAAAGATAAACTAATCGTGGCAAAAGCTTTGTACTTAAATGATAGATGTAAGTGGCCTTAACCTTTTTAATCTAACTCTCAGCAAAAAATGAAGAAGAAAGAATCTGGCTAAAAACTGCATATTTACTAAATCTGTTTTCCATCAAATAAATAATATTTACATGCAAATGTATATTCAACAGCTGGAGAAGGTTCGAGTTGCATACCACAAGGTCTGTCAGAGGGAGCAAGCAGCTCTGGAGAAAGAAAAGCAAGCAAACGAAAACTCTGAGATGAGCCAAGAGAAAAAGCAGAAGATGACTGAGGCCAGAGAGAAGGCCACGGAGGAGAAGGAAATGGTGAGGAGAGATGTTTAATCATTGCAACATTTCACTCAGTCACGCATGTTTAATTAGGGATGCATTGATAGGACTTCTAATTTCACCATTTCTTATTCACGACTCATATCTGCTGATATTTACTCAGTTGAAAAATTCTAAACACGAGCCCCAGCCTTCAGTTTTTGTTCCAAGCAATTTCCTTCTATGGAGATGTGTTATTGTTACTCTGCTCAGTGTTTATGGAGCACAGCATGGGAACAGCAGAGAGCATCAGATGATTTATACGTATTAGATTCTCTGTTAAAGCCACACAGCGGAGGTTCTTCCTGGGGAGGATACTCAACTTTGCATCATGCAGCTGTTTCTGCCTGCAGGCTAGAGATAAATATGAGAAAATCCTGGAGGACGTGTCGACCTACACACCTCGATATATGGAGGAGATGGAAGCCATTTTTGAAGAGTCGCAGGAAGAGGAGAGGAAGAGGATCAGCTTTCTCAAGCAAGTCTTCCTGTCCATCCATAGACACTTGGATGTCACCAACAATGAAAGGTGAGCAACTTGAATCCTTGAATGCTTATGTGTACAAATTACTTATTAGCATAAGTGGTAGCGTTGACTGTCTTTTCATCTTTGTGCCAGTGTCAAGGCAGTTTACAGTGAGCTCCACCAAACTTTAATGGCCATTGATGAGCAAGATGATCTCAAATGGTGGAAGAACAATCACGGTCCAGGCATGCCCACCGACTGGCCAAAGATTGAGGTACACAGACATGTAAACAGCTGTATTATTCTATGTGCGACATAAACACTATATACTAATTGAGTCTATTGTGTTTATGTCGATATTTTGTATACATATACTATACATATAAACAAATTTCATAACCTTAAGTGTATCCACAATAAATATCCACTTGTGAAACGTTTTGGCTGTTGCAGTTTTTTATATTAGAAAGGTCTTATATTTAGTTTAATAGCAAGAGTGCTAAGCTATCAGCTAATGCTACCTAGTTTAGCTGAATCACAGACACGGTATGTTAGCGCTAAAATACAAATAAAATAACTTTTACTCACCAGAACTTGAGGGCAAACCTGTTGTAGATGGCAGAGCAATACTATTTGTCAGATAATTAAATTAACGTGAAAACCCCACGAAAATAGCAGAGCAGTCTAGTTCAGTGAGATGAAGCCTAGCAGACAGTTAGCTGCCTAGTTATCACCAACCGTCACTGCTAATAATGCGCAACTTTAAGCCTTCTTTTAAAAACATCATCTCGGCAATTATAATTAAAGGGGAAATTAGCTGATAAAAACAATAATACTAGGTGGTAAACATGTTAATTTCTACTGTAAATTTGGGAATTTTAATATGCAAGGTGTTTTGAATTCAGAGCCATGAATTGTGTTTTTGCAGCTCATTTTTGCAGTTTTTGTCAGGGAGCTACATGTTAACCTATATATTCTTTTTCATGTTACATCAGGAATGGGTCCCACCAGTAAAAAAGCTCAAGCGAAAGAAGAGAGACCAAAAAGGAAAGGAAAGCCGACCGTAAGTTACCCCAAGTGGTGTGTGTGCTCTTATACAGTTCTGTAAAAAACTAAGTACACCATCCATAGGAATTAAGGAGATAATTAGCAGCCAAAAACCATCAAGTAACCAAATGCATTTGCTTAATTTTTCATCAGTAAGTTTATCACCTGCAAAAATCAAAAAGCTACAGGACTTAACGTGTTAAATGTTAAAGTTTATGACTGAACAATTGGAAAAGTATGGCTTGTTTGGAAGGATTGCCATCTCATATCAACTGTCACCGCTGGTGGAGGTGTGCTTTTTTGGGTTTGTTTTCAGCCAAAGGACCTGAACAGTTTGCAGACATTGAGTTGACCATGAACTAGAATACCAAAGTATTCTAGAGTAAAATGTAAGGACATCTGTCTGATAGCTGGATCAAGCAACAGGACAACGATCCTACGCACAGCAGTGAATCTACAACAATGGCGGAAAAGGAAAAGAATCAAAGGTGTTGCGATGGTCCAGTCAAAGTCTGACTGAAACGTTGTGGCAGATCTTTACAGGAGCTGGATATAAATGAATACTCTCAAACCTCAATGAGATGAAGCAAGGTTGTAAAAAAGATTAAGTCAAAATTCCTCTGCAATAATGTGAGTCACACAGAAAATGATTACTTTGAGTTATTGCTGCTGAAGGTAATTCTACAAGTTGCTGAATCATAGGGTATAGTTAGTTATTCACGCTATGCAGTCCTGTGAAAACTTTCTTTTTCACGTCTGAATAAATAATAATGATCCAGAGGTGGACAATACATTTTTCCGCCTGATTCATATTCGTCGTTTTTACTTTTCCTCTCCTCCTAGTGTGATGATTGGGGGTGTGAAGGTGCGAGCTTTGTACGACTACGTGGGAGAGGAGGGTGATGAGCTGTCCTTTAAAGCAGGTGACACATACAGTGTGACGCAACAACGCCATTTTATTCTCGGTGTAAAGGCAAGATGTTTATGCCAAATTACAACCGCCACATCAACATAAATACGCGTAGGAGGACAGAATTGTAATCAGTCCTTCTAAAATGATGATAGACGGGCTGGTGAACACAAGTGTGCTGCGTGGAATTACTAATGTGATATTTTATGGTTTATGCTGCTGTAGTTTCATTTTAATAACTTGTAAATGGCCACGGGAAAAGTATGGAGTAAAATTAAGCTGAATGAATATGATTTGTGCATAAAAATGTAAACAAACAAGAGCTTGTTAATGCTTTTATGCTGATCATTATTTCACTAAATTCAACTTGGATCTTTTTTTATTATCTCTTGAATGATACACCAAAAAAGCATGCAATGTGGATCATGAAATTAATAGACTGTGTGCATGTGGCTTACCAGAAAAAGGTTAGGACCCACTGCCCTAGGGTGCCGAAATCTTAACCGCAGAAAAACACAAGACAGCATTTGCAAGGTTGCCTGGAAACCCATATCTGAACCGCAGGATGACACATGGAGCAAAAAACAACTGTTACTGTCAGTTAAGCCAACATGAAACCTAAACAGATGTGTGTTTTTATTCCCTGCACACTTCCACGCTTGTTTATTTTAGTGCTGTGTAACAGCAAGATGTCCAAACTCTAATATTCTTTTATATATATGACTCCAATCTCCTTTTGAAATATGTCTTTACAACATCAGTTGAATTTTTTGCCTTAATTAACATTAATTTCACCGTGTTGTATGCCCATAACTGAACTGAGTTTTGTTCTGTTTGATGCCAGGTGAGGTATTCCTGAAGGTCGAGGAAGAGGACGATCAAGGCTGGTGCCGAGGAGCACTGAGCGGTGGGAAGGAGGGGTTCTACCCAGCTAATTATGTTGAAGTTGCAGAGTGATATTAACACTGTTCAACATATTATGCCCTGAACCTTTTTCTTACAAAGACTTGGTTTTTAAATTCTTTATAAATACCACTTATTTATCGTCTAAGATGTTGTCACACTGATGTTGAGCTTGTGCCATATAGTATCTGTTCTCAGACATTTTTTTAATGTTTAAGGCCTTAATATCGAAACCCACTTGATTAAAGTACATCTTCAATATGAATTAACTTATGAGAGAATAGAATGTACTGTTTCTGCTGGATGTGCATATGTGTGAGTGTGTTTGCATGTTAAGAGAAAACACAAGAAAATAAGAGAAGATATTTATTTACTGCCATCATGCCTCAGTCATTAGATCACTGTAATACAGATGAAGCTGATAGTGATTGTTGGGGTTTACACAAGTGCAAGTTTACAATGATGTGTGCATGCAATGTTAATGCCTATTTCAATATTAAGCGCAGAAAATTGCTTGATTGCAGGAGGAATTATCAAAATAAAAGTAATCTCTTCCTCTGTTCTATTTTGTTGCCGCCTACTTTTTGTTGCTTGTGGTTCTTACTTGACTGAGCAGAATAATCTCTGTGCAGATTTTGAAATACAGAAAATACAGTACCGGTATATATGGTAAAAACCAAGCCTATACCTCTAATTATCTTGAAAAAAAGCAATAATAATAAAGAAATAAATGTTTGTACAACTCTAACAAGCTCAAGGTCAATACTTGATGTGACTACCTTTATTCTTCAACATTGCCTAAACTCTCAGGAAAACCTTCGTGTTAAGTAGTCATCTGGAAGATTTCTCCAGGCTTCTTGAAGAACATTCAAATCTCTTCTTTGGATGTTTTTTCCTTTTGTTCCATTCTCTGTCAAGATGATCCCACACTGCTTCGATATTGTTGAGGGCTTAGTTCTAGGGAGATTCTGCTGTCTGTTTTCTACCCAGATATGCTTTCACCTGGGTGGCTGTAGCTAGGTAGGACAGGTCATCTACTAATCGTGAAGGCTGGTGGTTCAATCGCTGGCTACTCTGCATGCCAAATATCCTAAACCCGAGTTGCTCTCTGATGCATCCATTGGAGCGTGAATTTTGGATAGAAAACACTTAAGTAGGAAAAAGTATAGAAAAAAGTGCTTGAGTGAATGAGGCATGTTGTGTAAAGTACTTTGAGTGCACAGGTAGTGTTTTTTATTGCACTGGCAGTGGGTTTGGGATCATTGCCAGATGGTATTGCATGGTGAAATAAAATCTGACTATACTTTTCTGCATTCATGATTTCAACAGTTTGACAAAACGACACTGGGGAGGCCGATCCATAACTAGATAGTCTTCCATTGTGTGTTTTTACAGGCTCGTACATATATAGCAGAGCTTCTGAGACCTATTAGCTGTCATATCATAATTAAGAAGAACGCCGACTCAAATGCAGGACTCTATGCTGGCAGTGGTTTACAGATTTTATTTACTGGTAATGTGGGAATAGAAATAATTAACTCCAGTAAGTGTAGCTCAATGGGAACGAGACAGGAGTTCAACTGCAATTTTAATTTGGGTGGAATAGAATTTAATTCTTACTTTCACAGATTGGTGACTACATGTGAAGGTTTACAGCCAGAAGAATCCAGGAGGAGATGGAGAACATTTTCGGGGAAATCTTTTCCAAACCAAGAATACCAGTCAGAGAGAAACAGGTAAGCGTGATGAATCAGGACCAGAGACGTCTTTTTGAATAATCCAGCTTCAGTTATAAAACTACAAAAAGAAATAATGAAAGGGCAAAAAAGTTGATCAAATTACTAATAACCAGCCAGTCCTTAAATAATGCACTGCCTGATTATGTGAATTGACTGAAGGTGTGAACCCCAGGAATCCCAGCACCATCCAAAGGGTGGGTCAGACAGAAAATCAAGTCCATCCCTCCAACTGAGTTTATAGAAACACACTGAGAAAGACAAAAAAAGAAAAAGAAAAGAAGAGAAAAACCCTCCTGGCCAGTTGGGACCATGACAGTTAGCCTGTCAGATAATCTGATTATAATCTGACACCATTATTTTAAAACCAGAGGTGATTATGCTTTTGAGGTTCTAGTACATAAACTCTGGAACACATTCAGGTACTTAAGGTCAGCTGAATCAGTGGTTTGTTTTAAATGGTCACTTTTTAGTTAACCATGTGATTGACCGTGTGTCTGTGTGCTGCAATATGTATTATTGTTTTGAATGTGTGGTTTTATTCAAACTGTGAAGCACTTTGTAACTGTTTGTCACTGTAAAACAAAAGTGCTATACAAATATAGTTATCATATCATTTCTTTTTCCAGATCTAGTGAATACTTTTGTCATTGTCAAGTAATTTTTTTGTTATTTATGTTTGTTATGTTTTAGTTATGTAGTTGGCACCTTTTTTATGTTTGAAAGATTCATAGGTCAGTGTTAGCTGGCTTAACAAACAAAACCCCTCCTCTAATAATGATCAGGTACAAGGACTGAACTGAAAATGGGTGTTTGTCCAGAGAGGATTGTGATATACTGAAGTAAGAAAAAAAGAAAATTAAAAAAACCCACAAAAAACTAAAAAATTCATAGTTGAATTTTGTGCCAACATTTTGGATGACAGCGTAAATGTTGTACCCCACTTCTCCACCTATGACAGCTGGAATAGGCTCCAGCCATCCCTCTGTGACCATGAATTAGATGGATGGATGGATGGATTGTTATGGTTGGAATAACCAGTAGGTGAAGTAGAAAATAAGTTTAAAACTGGAGGTTTAAAAAAGACACAAATGTTCCTGTTTCCCAGCACATTCATCCATTTTGCCAACACTCGGGATATTTTTTAAGCACAGTTGGGTAAACACCCTCACAGCAAACTACGAGTGAAGTCTCTTGAGGAAAGAAACCTGTTGGATGAGATGTCTGAGACATAACTCAATGAAATACACGACGCAGAACAGCAACTGAAACATTTCTGAGACCAGACGGAGTTGAAAGTATATTTTTCGCTGTACTGTACGGATTGAATTCAAAGAACTTTCTATGTTGTAAGTACTTTTACTTACTTGTGTTTAAAGAATCCGTTCATGTCACCTAATTTTGTTTTCCTTTTTTTTTTTCTTTTTTTTTTTTACAGTAGTTGCAACTCAGGGACATCTGTGCTAACAGTTATTTAAATACTTTGGGTGGGACTGCGTCCTGATTTAAATGTCACTCATTGTCTTGTTTAATCGCGTCATTTCTGTCACTGGCAGGTAGAGTCACGATGGAATTTGCTTGTGGGTTTGTTTATGTGCCGCCATCATTGAGTCAGAAGGAGAGACGCTATCCAAACATCACTAAACGTTCAGGTATGATCTCAGTCAAACACCGGCATGCGTTACCACAGGGGAAATTTAAGTTATGGAAGTCATACTAATTTTTTAAAATTCAGATGTTACATTCCTGTGTCAACTTGTTTTTTGCTTCTGTCCCACTGGCTGCTAAATAGACACAGACACTTTACAGTTGGTCAACTCTGACAAAAGAAAGTATTTCAGCTATGCGTAACAAGAACAGGAAACATCAGATTCTGCAGTTGCAGGTTTAAATAGACACTGCTGATGGTGAAATCCTTCTAATAGACACAAAGCTGATACTTTCAGCTACATTTGTAACCTGTTTACCGTCTCTGCCAAAGGAAATGTTTGAAGTTGTTAGCTAGTATAAAACTATGAAAACAGATTAAAGAACATATAAGCACAAAATAACAACTTTCATATCAGTTCATTTTATTTTTTATTTCAAACATATACATTCACCATCATTACATAATATCATTGTTTGAAAAGGAGTAGGCAGAAGTATACACTTATTTGACCCTACCCCCTCAAATTTTACCTCTAATTCATTTAAATTTATTTTAGTCTTAAATTAAACAAACAAACAAATGAAACAAAAGCAAAGCAAAGCAAAACAAAAAAACATCATGATATAGTTTCTTTCATATAAATAAAAACAGACTATTTAAATTTGCAGACTTTAGATATTTGCTTTGAATATCACACGCTGATGATGCATAACTACGTAAAAGTATCTGTAGGTGGATTTTTCTTTCATCTGAGCTTTCTGGACGACTGTTTGGTCGTCCCATTATTCAAGCAGTTGCACACATCCTCTCCTGTGTGTATTAGAGTAGAGCTTACTTTTACGTAGTTTACTCAGTAAAAGCCACCTGAGTCACAGCACAAAGGTCAACACTGCACAGATTTTTCTTTTTATTCTATTCTATTAATTTGTATTTTGTTTGTTTTTTATTAGCTCTTCTTCCTCCTAATCCTCGGCTTCGTCCTCAGTCTCCTCCTCCTCCGCCGCCTGTCCCACCAAGAAAGCACCTTGAGACAGAGTCAGAAAATAGCAAGGATGTGAAGAAAGTCCTGGAGAACTCTGTTTTCTATGAAAATACTATACTGGCAGCAGCTTCTTTGAACAGTGTAAAACCTGAGCAGCCAACACCACCTAAAAAGACAGGTACAGTGAATGTAGCACTGATATTGTCATTTGAATGTATTATTTTAAACTGCTCACACTACATTTAGCATCCAACCACACAGAAACCACACATAAAGGTTGGATGCTATTTTATCAGTTACTTAGACTAATGCAGCCATTTTTAAGAGTTCTTTTTGTGGTCATTGCTGTTGTGGTTGTTTAAAAAAACAAACACACACACATATACACACACAACAGGGTTGCACTGTGGTGCAGTGGTTATTACTTGATCTCACAGCAAGAAGCTCCTGGGTTCAAACTCCTTGTAGGGTCGGAACTTTCTACATTTCCTGTTTTATTTTGTAGTTTTTTTTCATCCTTTGTGTCTTGTGTTTAGTTTTACTTCCTCTCTGTTCCCTGATTATGTCCAGCTGTGTGCCATCACCCTCCTGTTTCCCATTCCCCTGATTACCCTCCTTGTGTATAAATAAGCATGTCTCCTTCCAGCTATGTTGGCTTTGTTGTAATAAACCTTCATCTTTTGGTCCTTCATGTCAGCCTTTGAGTCTTAGGTTTGGGTTCTTACTGTGCCTCATTAGCACAATCTGCAGTTTAGTAGATTTATGATCAACACTCTGTTTCTGCTTGTTTTTACCAGCTCTTCTTCCACCTCCCCTGAAAACCAGATCAGAGCCATGTTCTTACGACCAGCCGCTCATTTGCCCTCAATCAAGTATCATCAACCAAGAACTTGCCTATGATGTCCCAAAATCTGAGCCGGATTTAAATGCACAACCCCAGGACCCAAACTACTCTAACAGTGTACCAGAAGGCACTGGTGGCGAAGTGAACCTGCCGGCTGATTCTGGCATTGTGTCATCACAAGGTAAAAGGCAACATTCTTTATCTTATTAACACAGTTTAATTTGATTGGACATCCTCATCCAGATCATCCTCCTTTCTTCTCCTCTCATCTTAGCCCGAGTCATCCCTCCAAGACCTGAATTCATGAATTTAGTCCCCGAGTACATAATGCCGTTACCTTCGTCCCACTCACTTCCTTCAACCTCTCCGAACACTCCTCTATCCCCTAGTGCTAAAGGTGATTACAGCAGTCCCTGCTGAGCCATTACAAAACTGATGTAGTATGAAATGCATATTTTTAATGCTTAATTTATTCCAAACCCAGAATCAGCAGATCTGCCAGGAAATCCTAATGTTGTTCTTGTAAGTTTAGGAAAATTACTCTCAGAGGAAAAAGGTAAGTAAACCTTTATCACCACATCAACATCATACCAATAAAAATTAATCTGATTGGCTGTGATTCTGTTTTTGAAAAAATCTAGTTTGATTTCAGTTCATACTTCATGGTGGCAATGACCTTTTTGTTCTTTTCCAGTTGACCCCATACAGGGAGTACACAGCCTCTGCTCCCAATGTGGCTCCGTGGTGGACACTTGCTATGACAATACGGTAATTGCATCGTATTAAACCTGAAAACCGATAACTATTAATTCACATTTCAGAGGCGCTGATCTCAGAAATGGATAACCTGAAAGAAGCGTGCACATTGTTGATCACATCATAAGGAAACATGGACAACTTGTCTGGTTTAAATGATCCTGAGTTTGTGTTCTCTCCTTTTGCTGCATTTCAGGTTGATGAGTGTTATTTCTGTAAATCCTCCAGTTTTTCCAACACGCCCAGTTTACTGCAGAGTCCTCTAAATGGTTACCAGGACGAACTCTTTTTACTCAATCCTAATGAAAAGCCTTTGTGCGATACGGATCCTCTGCTGCTCTTCTGCATTGATGTATCAGGCTCAATGAAAATCACCTCCGAGGTACAACAACACTACAGACACTTGGCATCACGAGGCTGTTTGTGACAGCAGGTGTTCATGAATACAACCTGTGGCGTCTCTACTGTTTTTAGGTGTCAGAGGGAGAGCATACTGTGAATAAATCCCGTCTCCAGGTGAGTTGTCTTTCTTTTTTCTCCTTATTTTGAAGTTACCTTGAAGGACTCGGGATATTTGCCAGTTGAAATCTGTGGCTGAGAATTTTTGTGTGATATTATTTTTGACAATTATGTGAAGAGACGCTACAAATCAAAGATTGTTCTATTCTAACCAGTTTGTCCAAGAAGCTGTGTCACTGTGCGTTGAGAGATTAAACGATCAACAACCTGGCACAAGAGTGGGGCTCATCTCCTTCAACCATGAGGTACATACGTGACGCTGTTTGCATCTCCACTGCCTGCTCCTGAGCAGAGTCATGCTGACCTTACATTTTGTGTTAGGAGGAAGAAGAACAAGCACAAACTAGGCTAGCTGTTGTCGCAAACTATGATCATAATACTATTTACTGCAAACTACCTGCTGTGACGAGGCTAATGGTCTCTGTCACTAGGCAGGTAACCTTCTGTACCTTGTTCTTCTCTCTGATAGGAGGAGGAGTGAGGTGAGGTGGAAGCTGTAAAATTATTATAAGTTTTCACTTCAGTGTACAAAACAGCTGCTTCACTGGAATTTTCCTTGTCTAAAATCATTAAATGCTGTTTTTTACGGTGGATTTTATTTGATTCTCCTCACTGTTTTCTTTATTATCTGGTATAAACTTATTTATTACTACTTTTTTTCATCTTTCGGTGTTTGCATCTTCAGGTGACAATGCACGGATATGAGAATTTCAAATCACGTTGTCTGAGTGGGGCTCAGTTGATTGAAAGCCTTTATTTGAAAGAGATTGCGGCCAGTTTTCCTAGTCCACCTCCACTTTCACAGACAAAGGAGTATTTAGAAAGACAAGTTGTGGGGTATGGAAAAAAAATTCTTTTTTTTAAAAAATTAGATGTTTTGTTTTAATTAGATTATTGCATTATATGTATTGATCTTCCTATTGCTGATTTATTTTAAAGACTGTCTGCAAGTGGAGCCACCGCTCTGGGTCCAGCTGCTCTGCTTGCAATTGCAATTGCCTCCAGACAACCAGGCTCAAAGGTAAGTTTGGCCAACAAATCAGTTTTTATCCAGTTTATGTGTCCTGCTTACCTGCTTGAATCTTATGTCACAACACTAATGAGAATTTGGGCCTTTGGCTGATGGAGCTTCTTTAGGATTTTGTAATTTTACGGGTAAGTGAGCAGGATAAAGGCAGGCAGGAAACAAAGAGTGAGAGCAAGGTGGAAAATATGCAACAAATCTCTCCAGCTAGACTCAAACTGCTTTTTATTTTACCTACCAAAAGTGGATTGAACCATATAGTTAGCTGGGCTATATAAATATTTACTGCATGAAAATGTTTTAAGACCTCCTTGTGGTAATCAATTACAGTTCAGCTTTCTAAACAGTGCATTCCCGATTCTCTTTCCCTGTTGATCTTGAAGGTGATTATCTGTACAGACGGGAAAGCCAACACAGAGTTAGGAAATCTAGAAGTGGAAGACACCGATGCTCTTACTCCCGTCTCATCCACCATCTTCTACCAGGAGTTGGGAGAGTTTGCTGCTGATAACGGGTGAGCACATACCTCTAACTAAATTTTCCACGTCAGGCATGTCTAATTCACTTAAGTTTGAACTTGAGTGGGCCAGACATGATTGATTGATTGGTAATTTATTTCAACATGTGAACAATATACAAGTACATTTAGAAAAGAAAATGATAAATGTGTAAAATTACAGAAAATATCTTTACTCTGGACCCACTGAAAAAACATGAATTTAAATAATAGATCATGTAAAAACAGGAAATTTTCTGTCATTTAACAGTTTATCACATACTGCTGTAAAACTTGAATACAGTGAAAAGTCCCCCTTCATCCAGTGGGCCAGAGTGGAGTCTTTGGTGGGCCTGTTCTGGCTCTGCGAGCCCTATGTTTGACACCGCTGCTCTACGCTAACGTAAAAAGAGACAGTGAATGAACTTGTTGAGGCAGTTATGTATTTAAGTCTCTATTAAAAGCACTAGTACTCATATTACCCAATGAAAGGTCTTGATGCACTGTGATGATCCTCAGATTTCTTCTTTTTTTAGCGTCACAGTGTCTGTGCTGTCCATAGAGGGAACAGACTGTAGACTGGATGAGCTGGGGAAACTTGCTGATCGTACTAGAGGAAAGGTAAGGCGCACTGTAACCATGGCGAAGCATATGACTCATCAAATCATGCACAATCTCATGGTGTCAATCTGTGCTTTCCCTTTGAGTCTAGGTGGTAATAGCCAGTCCCAGCAGGCTGCATCCAGAGTTTGAGCAGATCATTCAAAACCGGACCATTGCCACACACTGTACTGTAATTATACTGCTGCCAAAATCAATGTGAGAGCTGCACTGCACATAATTACTTAAAATGAGCTCATTGAATTGGTCCTCTAGAGATTTAAATGACCCTAAGCACTGAGTCATGTTCTCCTTGGGTAAAGGTGCATGAAGGGAGAGAAGGAGGCAGGACACAAAGGGACCAGACAGGTGGGGAATGTGGACCCAGATACAGACATCACCTTCCAGTTTAGAGCAAATGAAAAGGTCTCAGAAGGTGAGGAAAATAAACACTCTTATAGACTGACGCCACTGGCTCGTTTATTTTCTCAGTTTCAGCTGCAGTTGTGCTGAATTTCTCAATAATATCGCAGCTGCTGCGTGTTGCCAGGTCTTTGAGGAAAGTGCGACATGTGGTGATTTCTGTTGTTGCCAACCATGAAAAACAGAAATTTCAGTTTGAGATCATTGCAACACTGCAAAGTGAGACGCAGCCAGAGTCACAGCATCTGAACATAAACTAACAAAGCAAACATAACAAAGTGGACCCAGACATGTTACACTGATAACTGGGACTTGGAAAAACAAGACAATAACAACTAAGAAACAGGGAAAAAATACAGCAGAGGAAAAAAAAGATTTCAGTAAATTAAGTCATGGTTCCCTGACTTCTACTCTGATCCCACCATGGCTGTGCATTTTCTTTAGTGTGTCCAGCTGTATTTTATAGAGACGAAATCCCTGTGGCAAAACACATTGGTAAAAGGCTCTTCCATCTAGTGTTGGTAAATTACCATCTGAATTTATTCAACATAAACAGATTCACTTACAGGCCAAATTCAACTCGGGATCACTGAACACTTGCCTTGAGGGATTTAGCCTGAATTCTGAGATATGTGCATCAGATGGGCGAAAAATGCTTCATTTGATCCAAACTGACCAGGGACTGATCATGCAGGCCAGAGCAACATTTAACTCATTTACCCACCACAGATAGTCTCAGCCGGGAGGGCAGGGAGAGAGAGTCAGGGGAATGACACGCAGGAAACAGTGTGGCGCAGATTCACACGCAGGGGTAATTGCAGATTTTACTCATACCTCTTGAGTTAAAATATTCATACAGCTCGTTTTGTTTTGTTTTTAAACTGTCAAATCACTCCTTTTTTTTTTTTTTTTTTTTTTTTTCCTTTATAGTGCCGCCACCATCTCCTAATAGCCGTGTATCCATCCAGCTGCAGATCAAGTACAGGCAGAGGAATGGGCGGACCATGCTCAGACTGATAACTGCAGACCGGGAAGTTACTGATGACGGGTGATAATGCCAAATCTTTAATTACAATGCTTTATTTACTTTTTAGTTTTGAATTCTCCTCCACTTGCAGCTTTACTACACAGAGATATTTGCATGTCTATGGATGGCTTAAACAAGCCATTATCTTCTGACATCTTTAATCAGCGAGACGTTCTGCCCCTCAGGACAACAAGTGATTAGATGTATTATTTTATGGCAATTTCAGTGAACCTTTAGGCAAAGCAGGTTTCGATAATCCAAGGAGACTGACTGTTGCTGAGATACCAGAGCTTTCGTGCAGAAATAATGCCTCATCCATTCTAACATTTAGTTACACAGTAAATGAAGCACTCAGCCCAGTCTTCACACGCTCAGTGAAGGTCATGCAATTCATCGTCTGAGCAGATCCAGAGAGGGGCCTGTGTGTTTTTCCACATTAACATAATAGCAATGCCGATGCAGTAAATGTTGAGAAGCACTCTTGTGAACACATTGTGCCCCCTCCCCAGCTCGGCAGTGCTGTCCTCACTGTGTCTGGCCATCATTCAGCTCAACTCGTCACAAGCCAGCGCCGCTCTGGCTGTCAGAGGTCGCTTGCTCTACGCCAGGAGGGAAGGAGACATGCAGAAGCAGCTTATTGAGAGAGCGATGTGAGTAGCAGCAGGGACCTCTGACTGAAGGCCATCGTTTTATGCTGAATTCTGACATTTAATAAGGCTGAATCGACAGACAAAATGACACAAGTATGAAAATAAGAAGGTGAAAAAATGAGTTTAAGCACATTTGGCATTATGTGGTATTTAGATGAGAAATATGACTGCGTTGAGAAGCAGAAGCTCAGGCGCTTCCTGTGCTTTTAAGACCATTATTATCCCAGACTTTCTGATTCAAAGGTTACCCTGCAGCTTGGTTTTTCACTTTTTCCTTTTAAATTGTATTAAAAGTTCTCATGTTGACTTTATTTACAGTGCTGTGCAAAAGTCTTGAGTCACCAAAAATGCTTTATTTGATGGAAATATAGTTTATCAAGCAAAAACAGTTTGTGCAATTTTAACAAGGTTGAATCACATATTTAATCATATCACATTAGTAATAGTAATATCACTTTCTCACTTAGTTGTATGCATGTGTGCTACAAATGGGCCTTATGGTCTCACACTGTAACAGATATTGAGGCTCCATCTGCTTAAATCACTTCAAAACGCTCACTGTGTGCGTTGCAGGTTATTGTTAAAGTTTCCACAACAAAGGTCGATATTTGGTGTGGAAACCTTTATTCTTAAACACAGCCTGAAGTCTCGTAGTTGAGCTTTCTTGTCATTTCTTTTAAGCAGTCCTCAGGAATAGTTCTCCAGGGTTCTTGAAGAACACTCAAAGTTCTTCTTTGGATGTTGGCTGTCTTTTGTTCTGTTTTCTGCCCACACTGGTTCAATAATGTTCATGTTGGGGCTCTGGGGAGGCCAATTCATGACTGATGGTGTTCCACTCTGTGCTTGGGATCATTGTCATACTGAAAAATAAAGCCACTGCCAATCAGATGCTTTCCAGATTGTAATGCATGGTGAAACAAAATCTCGCTGGTATATTTTGCATTCATATTTCCAGCAATTTTGACAAAATCTCCAACACCACTGCCTGAAATGCAACCCCAAACTTTGACAGAGCCGCCATCGTGTTTTACAGATGGCGTTAGACAATCACTGCTGTTCCTCTCGCCTGACCGCATCCATATATTTTGAGAATTCAACCTAAAAATGTAACATTTATGGGCTCATCGCTCCATAAAACCTGTTCAGTGCAGTTCTTGTGTAATTTGGCACACATCAGCCTTTTTCTCCTGTTTCTCTTCCTTAAGAATGGCTTCTTCATAGCCACCTTTCCACTGAGGCCATTTCTGATGAGGCTTCAGTGAACAGCAGATGCATCAACTGAAGGGTCAGATGCATCTCTCAGGTCCTGTGTCAGATCATTTCTAAAAATAAATGAATAAATAAATGAAAGAAGGAAAAGCAGCCAATGTCCAAAGGCATCAAGAAATCCAGAACCTATTGCTCAAGACCACTATGAAGAAATGAAGATTGGGTCAAGGCTTTTGCACAGAACTGTATGTTTTACATTCCTTATCTTGGTAATATCAAGATAATGTGTTGTGATTAATAGATAATGATTTATGCATAATGTTTGGCTGTTTTCAGAAAGCATAACCACAGTGCAGAGGCAGAACAAACATACAACGAATGGGTTAAAACCATGGAGCCGATTTACACCAACTGCACACAGGTGAGCTTTTACTGTGTGTTTTTATTATTAGATTGAATGCATCACATTAGACTTCTTTTACACTTAATTCCTTTCCCCTCCCCAGAAAAACACCGTCAGCTCAGACTCACAGGTAATTCATTCTCTTATACTGCTTCTCATTAGAATACTTACTATGCTGTCCAGATTCCTTTTTCTATAAATCCTCCTTTCTTCTCTTCCCGCCAGTCTATCACAGACGCTGCTGCAGCGCTGTTCTACACCATGAAGCAGAGAAACAAGAAATCTATCTCAGAATAAACACAAGCCCAGCCAACTGTCCTCCTTCCCCTTTTACCTCGTTGGAAAGCAACTCGAGTCTGAATGCCGAGGCCAAATGCTGCACTTAGACTTTGATTATTTGGCTGGATGGATATCCCTCAAATATTTCACATTGTAAATAATGCATTACAGTATATCTCACACCTCATTTCTCATGCTTGATTTTTTTTTTTATGTTACACAAGAAAACTACTGATGCAGTTTTACAGTTAGAACTGCTTTTGTGTTTGACAGTGTCGCTTGCGCCTGAGTTTGTGCACTGACCAAGTAAAAACATGATTCAGAAACACCACCATGAAGCCAACACCCAGATCCTTTATGTCAGCAAAATAGATCTCATAGCACTTTTTTTTTAACAACTCTAAAACAAAAGTTAACATAACGAAATGCAACAAAGCAGTTTTTGAGATTTTTATTTCAGTAGTACTATACATGTATAATATTCCTAATTATAACCATAAAGCTCTGTTTATAGAAATATAAGACACAAAATTAACAGGATATGTATGTATGCACATTTCATACCCACGGAATATGTACATGGAGTCTGATATTTAAGCGTTGCAGAGGTAGTGGACAATAGAGTAAACGCAAAACAAAACTGAGCAAGTAATGATTATGCCTGAGATAGAAGCTAAAGCATAAATAGACATGCGCTTCTCCGGGGCAGCCCTCAAAATGCAAACATATTTGCAGCCTTCTTTTGTACACGTGTGTTCATCACGGAGTGCGTGCAGGTTCCAATAAAGCAGCAAAAATAAAAAGCAGGCTTCAACCAGAATCCGCAGAGCTATGCTGAGCAGGTAGAAGCCTACGGTGCTCCTGTCTTTGTGGAGATCTATGATCATCTTGCCCCTGCCTACCACCGTCTGAGCTTCCTCTGCCCCCTGAGTCTCCGGCTTCTCATCCGCCTTCATCCTGAAGCTCCTCTTCTGCGCCATTGTGCGGAGGTGGGAGGTGAACAACTCCATGAGCAGGACAGAGATGACAACCACGACAAACATGAAGTTCCAAGCCACTATCATGGGCTTGTCGAATCGTTCATTAAAACAGAATTTCGTGCAGACATCGGGGGTGCTGCTATTGCAGGTGAAGTCAGCATCCAGTTTGCTGAAGGGCAGCTCAGCAAAGAAGAGGACCACAAGTCGGACACACAGCAGGCCGAACCACAGGGAGCGGCACTTGTAGGTGGCGGTGGTATCCACTGCTGTTCTCAGGATTGGGATGAGGCCCGTTACTATTGCTGCCATTGTCACTTTTCCTGGTAATATAAAAGAGGAAGCTGGTGAAACATATAAACAATTAGGTGACATATTAGGTCATGATGAGAGATCATTTTGCTTTTGTGCTAAATTATGGTAGTTAAGTTGTAGATCTCATCTCCAAAGTTGGGTTTTCCATCTTCAAATGTGCAAACACAGACAAAACCAACAAACTGCTACAACTGGACACAGATTATAGTGCATCAAACATTTTTTTTTTTTTTAAAACACTAATTTTATACACATTTACAAATGTCACAGCAAATGCATACAGCTCTGTTTGTGTCTGAGCATCTTAGTGTATAATAGGAGTCAAGTAAAGCAGACAAGAGATATTACCTTGCAGGGTCACAGCGCACTAATAGAACACAATCACTGTGGCTTTGCCTTCAATCTTTTATGGGTTCAAGAAACGTCACGCTCATCAATATATGTGTTAGTTTCTCACCAAACGATCTGCTGACACGGTCTCAGTTTTTTCTGTACATCTTCATCCTCAACAGTAACAGAAACACTACACGGACTCACAACCCCCCCCCCCCCCCAAAAACAGGACCACAACACAGTGAATCTCCGATTATTACTGATTGTTGCACACACGTTTTTATTGGCATAAAAATGTGATTCCTCTTGGCATTTCTGAATGCCAGCGACCTTTTGCAGCTTGACAAGTTGTTTTAGCGACACAGTGAAGCAGTTACAAATTGTTCAGACAAAAGAGATTCAAAAAAACATTTAAAAATGTTTTATAAAAACATGTCGGCCATAAAGCCAAGGATTTAATTGTTGGTTTCGTTTGTTTTCTTTATGGTGGATTTTTATGACGAGATTACAACAGATACGACAATTTTATAGTAAGGTACTTATAGTACAGTATACTGTATATTTTAATACATTAACATATAATACACATAACTGTTTTTAAAAATACTGCAGCAATACAAAACAAAGACCAAATGTCGACCGTTTACATAAGGATAATGCGTTTTTGATGTTTCTTAAGGAAGTTATTTTGAAAAGTCAGACCCATCTAAAAAACAGCTTTAAGGCCACGGGGTAAATATGTGTGGAATTAAAATGACAGAGAAGCTTAAATCCCCTCTTCTTTGACTAAGTACTCTCGAAGAGACTGGAAAGCGGTGACGGGGACAGTCACGGTCGGGACAGTCAGTGACATGGTGCCGGGCTCGACTGACGAGGGAGAAACCTCACTGGGGGTTGGAGGAGAAGGCAGGGGGTCTGTGTGAATGATGTTTATGTCGGCGAGCTGCGTGGCAACCGGTGCGGCGTCCGCGTGAGTCCGTAAGTGCTTGCGAAGGTACGCGGCGAACAGGAAGGCTTTGCCGCAGTGGGGACAGCTGTGGGGTTTGCTGTTGGAGTGGATCTTCTGGTGCTTGCGCAGTCCCGATTTGTTGAGGAAACCCTTGCCGCAGCTGTCGCAGACGTGCGGCCTCGGCTTGGGATGCTGCTTTTCGTGCTCCTGCAAGTCTGCAAGCTGTGCAAACTCCTCGTGGCAGGTTTTACAGATGTGCGAGCCCAGCGACACGATTTTGGCAACGGACTGGGTAGAGTCAATGGGGTGAAGGTTTTCATGGGTCTGAACTTCTTCCCAGGTACCAAATGTAGCATCACAGTGAGTACAAGAGAACTGAGGGAGAGTTGTGTGGGCAGTGAAGCCTGAGGGTGACCCAGCCTCTGTCTCCTGCTGCTGCTGCTGTTGCTCAGACTGCTCAGCGAGGTGAGTTCTTTCGTGTTTGCGCAGGCTTGAGGACACCACAAATGACTTCAAACACTCCTCGCATTTGAAAGGCCTCTCTCCAGAGTGCACACGCCGGTGCTTGTTGAGGCTGGAGCGCTCAGCAAATGACTTGTCGCACTCTGTGCACATAAATGGCTTCAGACCTGTGTGGACGAGCATGTGGCGCCGCAGATCCCAGGAAGCTACGAAGGCCTTGTCGCAGCTCTGGCATTTGTACGGGCGCTCTCCAGAGTGAACGCGCTCGTGTACGGCCAGGTCGGCCGGCTGCCGGAACCTCTTGGAGCATTTATCGCAGGGGTAGGGCTTGAATCCCATGTGGGCTCGCTGGTGCCGACGGAAGCTGGAGGGGTCTGAAAACATCTTGCCGCACTGTGGGCAGAGGAACGGCTTCTCACCAGAGTGAGTGCGGAGATGGGACTGATAGGAAGAAAGCTGGGTGAAGCCTTTAGTGCATTGCTCGCACTTATAGGGTTTATTCTGCGAGTGGATGCGCTGATGGCAGGCCAGGGAGGAGGAGCGGGAGAAGGCCTTGCCGCAGTCCGAACACAGGTAGGGTTTTTCCCCAGTGTGGGAACGCTCGTGGTTTTTGAGGTCCTTCAGCTCAGTGTATGTTTTGCCGCATTCGTCACAAGCATACGGTCGATGGCCCTGGTGGTTCCTTCTGTGCTTTCGGAACACTGAGGGGTCAGCAAAGCTCTTCCCACACTCGGCACACAAGTATGGCTTCTCTCCCGTGTGAGAGCGCATGTGCACCTTCAGTTTGGACAGGGTTGGGTAGCTCTTAGAGCACTGACGGCAGGAGTACGGGCGCTCTCCACTGTGCTGTGTCATATGGATCCTGAGGCATATCGCCTGCATGAAGGCCTTGCCACATTCTGTGCATACAAAAGGTTTCTCCCCAGTGTGAGAGCGGCTGTGGTTACGCAGCTCTGTGGGCGTCTTGTAAGCTTTGTGACAGCTGGGACACTGGAAGGGGCGCTGGGCTGAGTGAGTGCGCTCGTGCTTTGAGAGCTGAGCCTTGCTCGAGAATGTTTTGGCACACTCGGGACATGGGTGCTGCTGCCGTTCCTTCACATGTGCCGACTGCTTGTGGCTCTGCAGAGCTGACAGACTCTTAAAGGCCTCTGTGCACGCAGTGCATTTGAAAAGGGGTTTGGCTTTCGGAGGCCTGCCTCTGCCACGTTTTTTTGCAGGCTGATCCCTCTCCACCTCTTCCTCTTGGCCCTCTTCATCCTGCACAGGAGGGGTGTACTCCGCAGCAAGAGGTGGACTTGCAGGCTGAGCAGAGGCCATCTTTACATCTACAAAAAAAGATGATGGCAAAAAAATGTACCGTTTAATAACAATGTAAAAAATAAAAACACACCATTGGCAGCTTGGGATAAAAATTCTTCCACAGACATGAGGGTGTTAAGTCCTATGACTTTTATGGATTTGAAGAGTACAACTTTAATGAAAGTGGGTTTTGAGGGATAAGAAATAATCAGTCAGATAATAAAAGAAATATGTGGGTGTGCAGTTAATAACAAAATGGCTGGCATTAGGACCTCAGGGACAATAAGCTAGCCGCTTTAATGCCAAAGGAAGTTGGCGAGGTAATGTCAGAGATCATAGTGCATGAAGATGAACAAGTGGCATGTGCACGACCAGAGAAAAACACCAGAGATCGCAGCTTAGGGTGATGGTACTACGAGCAGCCCGGGCGTGTTATGTACGTATACCCCTCCGCTAGCTTTAGCTTGCTAGATATTTTCACTAACTCAAAATGGCTGGCTTTAGGACCGGCTGTACCGATTCATTCCACAGTGCCATCATCATCATTACTGTACATGTACAGCATGTATTTAGCTAAGTTAGTTGCTTGCGTGTATTAGAAAAACAAAAGTCGATCTTACCGGAATCAGGGCATTAATCGCCGTTCGGTAAAGGGCTTCGTTTACTGTGAGACACGGTGGCTGCCGTTGACTGGCTGTGCGAGAGCGGACGGCTCTAGGACCATGATGACGACAGCTCTTGGAAAGCCAAGCGTGTAATACGTTTAATTATAAAATTTTATTTTATAACACACATCATAAATGTACAATAAGCCCTCTAGTAAGATACTACAGTCCCAATAAAGTTCGACAATTGTGTGTTAAAATGGAAAGATGCTTGCCCAACTGCTCAACTTAAATGCAAATCTAGCTATTTTAGCTAACCAGTATGTTTTGGGGCGGATTATGTAAGATATTTTGAGAATGAACTAAAAATGAACATTCACCTCCTGCTTTTTATTTGCTTAAAAACAACGTATTATATATATATATATAATTATTTTTTTTTACCGGTTTATCGATTAGCTGCTGCATCTTGAGCTAGTAGAGTTACTTTTGAGAGGGAATTATTTCTCTGTTGCACATTTCCTGTTTCCTAGCAACAAGCGCAATGTGGAAATGGGGATGGAAGAAAAAAGACAATTGGAAAAAGGGGGGCTGCCCTTTACACAAAAGTGATTTTTTTTTTTTAAAAAAGCGAGTGAATATAGGTCTTTGGGGCTCGCTTGGAATAACTACTCCCGCAGGTATTAAACTCCGTGCAGTCGCTGGTCTTTGGAGTTTCGCGTTTAAAAACGCTTTCTGCTGCAGTAGGTGCAATGTTTGTTTAGCTAGCCAAGATGATGCTAGCTCATACTCCGCTAATGTTAGCTCACTGCATTTTGAAACCATTCATATTTAAGTTTCTTCCTCTTCCTAAAAACTCAACGACAGCGTGCATAATCCGCTCCGCTTTTGATCACGATGTGGAGAGTGATGCGGATTTACAGTGTCAGTACATTTGCATTGACAGGCGTTGTTTTCCTGGTGTATTGACATAGCTAGTTCAGTTAGCCTGTTGGTGCAGAGGTATAGCAAAACCTGTCAGACTGTTTACACTCCGCTATTACGTCTTCCCTCATGCATGTTGACTACTGGTGGTAACACATTAACTCTGTAATATAGTTATCTAAAAGTTTGTACTTTTCATTTGTATGAGTTTAATAGTAATGAGTTATCTGCGGCGTCCTAAAGTGTCTAATTTGACGTGCTTTATAAAACTAATACTGTTTCTGTTCTCCACAGCTCCATTTGTCTGGATTCTTCAAATTCAACTCACTTCAGTGATCTGATGGGACCTGTTTTTGACGTATTTCTGTGGCTATATCCCATAGAGAGTCCTTGCATCATATTATAAAGAACTGCCTTCTTTTTATATGGATAAGAAAGGCATCTAATGCATTTCCGCCCTATTTTGTGTCTGGCACACTTAATTCAGTCCATATCTTGTGATGGCTTTGCAAGACCATGGCAGGACAACAGGTTTTCCTTGCAAACAGTGTGGTATGGTGTGTCCCAGTATGCCCAGTCTAGTCGAACATATGGAGTGCCATCAGGAGCGAGATGAAGAACGCAAGTTTAAATGTGATGAATGTGGACGTGGTTATAGGCATGCTGGTAGCCTAACTAACCACAAAAAGACTCACGAAGTAGGTTCTTTTCAGTGTAATATATGTGGAAAAGAAAACTCTAATGCCTCGGCCCTGAAGAGTCATCTCCGGAGCCACACTTCCCTTAAAAAGTATTCCTGTGCGGAATGTGGAAAAGCTTTTCGCCTGGCAACGCAGCTGGCTACACATCAGAGGGTTCATTTTGCCAGACAAGCAAAAGAGCAGTCATATCGGAAGGTGGACACGGAATATTCCTCATATAAAAACAGACATGAACTTGAAAACGATCACCCACATCATCTTAGTGAGCACTTGGCCAGCGTTGGGATTTCCACAGTAAATGGCCCATCTGAGGACAAGGCTGAGATTGTTTATAATGTGCAATCGGAGACCTCAGAGGATGCAGTAAATCGACCATTCAGGTGTGATTTATGTGACAAGTCATACATACACCATCGAAGCCTGACCAACCATAAAAAGACTCACCAAGTGGGAACATTTGAGTGCACAGTATGTTTCAAACTGTTCAGTAACATGGCTGCCCTTTACAGCCATCAGCGAACACACAAGGCGAGAGGCGGGACTGACCTCACTTCGACAGGTGGGTCATACGCAGGCACACTTCTTGACCAGTTTTCACCTCAGAGCCAAGATGCTCCAGTAAACTTTTGTCATTTATGTCAGGTACTTTTCCCAAACAATGAGGAGTTCCAGGAACACATCCAAATGCATAACTCTTCATCTCTGTCATTTGGTCTTCAAGATCCATTGTCAGAGAGCCACAGTGTATCATATGAAAACAGTATTGCTTCACCCGAGTCCAACTTTTATGCTTCTCCTATAAACAATATTCCTCCGGTGTCATCAATGGATAGTCATGGAGACTTTGATACACAAGAGAAGATTAGAAGTAACGCTCACATGTACTCTGACTGCTCCAGTAATCAAACCCCATCGTCCAATAGCACTCAGGGAGATCCCCCAATCATGGACACAAACACTCTCAGTCCTACCCTGATGCCCACACAAAATAATTGCAATGCACCTGAAATTGAAGAGACTTCAACTGTAGATTCTGATGAGCGTCCCTTCAAGTGTCAGATCTGCGGTAAAAGCTACCGGCACTCTGGGAGCCTCATCAACCACAAAAGGTCACATCAGGTTGGGATTTACCAGTGTTCCATCTGCAGGAAGAATTACCCTCACCTGGCAGCCCTCAAAAGTCATCTTCGCCTCCACAAAGCTCAGCCGTCTTCTCTTAATCTCAGTGCTGAGGGAGACTGGCTCTCCTCAGAGCCTCTGACTTTGGATAACCAGCAGGGCTGCTTCTCCTCCCAGGATGAAGAAGAGAACAGTGCTCATCCTGTGCTTTGTATGGATCAGGAGAATGGAATTGATGGCAGGAATGGAGCACTGTACCACGAGCAGTTTAATCAGGACTTCTCCCAGGATATGACTGTGCATCTACCTCACAATGAACACCTGATGCAGAGGCACATGTGTGCAGACTGTGGTGAGACATTTGCAGATATTGCAGGGATTAAGTCTCACAGCTGCCCATTGCTGAATCAGCAACATAACACTACTAATGGTGACTATCACAACAGTTTAAACTTCCAGGTCAGTAATGGCCATTGTGAAGTTGGAAATCCAGGAATTAATGTTGAGTTCCAGGGTCTGAATGCTAGCCACAACCAAAGTCACTTTGAACAAAATTTCCAAGAAAATGTTGGAAGTGAACGGCTGAACAGTGGCCAAGAAGAGGTTAACACAGATGAGGAAGATGATGGTGACCTTTATCAGTGCTCCATATGTGGCAACAGCTACACAACCATGAGGGCTCTCAGGAGCCATCTCCGAGGGCACACACAATCCCACGGCACTCCTACAAGCTCAGGTCCTTCTTCCACATCCTCTCATGAAGATTTGAAAGATGGGGAGTTAGGAGAAATGATGATCTGTAGTACATGTGGGGAAAGTTTTGCCAATCAGCAAGACTTGATTGCTCATCAGCTTGTGCACAATCAGGACCAGGTAGATAATGTTAAACCTTTCCACATTAATAATGATGTTTCTGAAAGCAAGGAGGAAGCGCAAAACATCATCTGTGGAAGCTGTGGCATCTTTTGCACCAGCTACCATCATCTTGAGAACCACAACTGCACAGCTGAGAGGAAACAGGAGTTAGTGGACAGCAAGGAGGAAGTGAAAGTAAACAAGGTTGCCCAGCACCAAGACACGGGTGCTGACAAAGACATGGTCAATACTGAGAAACGTCAATACAAGTGTGATCAGTGTGGCCGGTCATACAGGCACGCTGGCTCCCTCCTCAACCACAAAAAGTCACACAAAACGGGTGTCTTCAGATGTCTCGTCTGCCAGAAACGCTTCTACAACCTGCTGGCCCTTAAAAATCATCAGAGATCCCATTTTGATATTAAGAGGTTAGTTTGGCATGAATGCACACTATTAATACTATTAATTAATTTTATAGATGATCTGTGCTTGTTGGAAAGAAGGGATTAAAAACAAAGCTTTGCTTATAGGGTCGGATTTGTGTTTTTGTCTGTCACGGAGTCAAAGTGTTCTGTCATTGTGGCTTTACTTGTTGTGGAGATTGTGCCCAGTTTTTCAAACATAGAATTAACTATAACCCTTGTCTCCTTCCTTAGGCATACGTGTCACGAGTGTGGGAAAGCTTTCAAAATTCAGAAGCAGCTACTGAATCACCTGAGAAGGCACAAAGAGAACCAAGCCAAAATCCAGGAACTCAATAGCCAGATCCAGGCCCTTATGCAGATGAATGGGACCAGGTCAGATGGAGGAATGCAGCCCTTAGCTTCAGATGCCAATCAGGATTGTAATTCTGCTCTGCGCTGCAAGGAGCCAACTGAAGAAAGAGAAACGCAGACAAAGTCGGAGATGTCAGTGAAATCGGAGGATGCAGGTGACCGACGACCTTTTGCCTGTGACCAGTGTGGTCGCACGTATCGCCATGCAGGAAGTTTGGTTAACCATAGAAACTCTCATAAAACGGGTCAATATTCCTGCGCAGTTTGCAACAACACTTACACCAACCAGCTAGCAATGAAGAACCACTTACGCACCCACTTTGCATATAAAAGGCACTCTTGCCAAAACTGTGGAAAGGGCTTTAGAGGAAGGAAGCAGCTTTTAGCTCATGTCTGTGGAGACCTCAGAAAAGATAGGTCTGGAGTCAGAAGGGGTCTAAAATCTAAAGCCTTTAAGTGTAAGGAATGTAAACAGGCCTTTTTCTCTGCAGACCAGCTGGCAGCCCACACCTGTGATCAACCTTCGGGTAGCAGGGAAGCAGATTTAAATACGTTTCCAAATAAAGAGGAGCGACCTTTCAGGTGCAACATATGTAATCGCAGCTATCGCCATGCAGGCTCACTGTTGAATCACAAAAATACCCACAAGACGGGGCACTACTGTTGCAACTTCTGTTCTAAGCCCTTCACTAACCCCATGGCTTTGCGCAATCACACACGCATCCACACGCAAAAGAAGAAATACGTGTGTCTGACATGCGGAAAGGCCTTCCGTCTCGCCAGCATTCTGCACAATCACCAGAGGGTCCACAATCGGGCGGTGAATCACTTTAGCTGCTCTTCATGTGGGAAAAGCTTCCAGGGCAGGTCTGGCTTGAAGAGGCATCGCTGCCGCAGAGGTCAGGAGAACGCAGGATCTGGAGTCCAGCAGTCAGAGAGAGGAGACAAGTGTTTCATGTAAGTCTTTTCTATTAATTATTATTGGAGTGGTTTTCTAATTCTTTCACTTGTTGATTATTTTTTTGTGTGTGTGTGTCATTTTGATAAAGCCTGACTTTGGCCAGACTGATACGTTATCCCCTGCTAAACTGACGCAGACAAAGCTGGGATTTTTTTCATGCATATTAAGCAACTTGTGTTTGCATAAGAAACAATATCACTGCAACAAATTTTGCTAGAGAGTACTGACAGCTTCATTTTTAAGTATGAGTGCTAACAGCAGCCATGGTTTAAAGCATTTTGTTTTAAAGTTGTGCATAAATTTAATTGTAAAACCTTCTATCCCATTCTTGTTAACCTGATATCATTTGAGTTTGAATGTGAGGATGAAGTGGTAATAATTTGGAGGTCAGATGTCATTGTGACCTTGTTTAGCTACAACTAGAGAATTCTTTCAATAATTATGATCAGAAATATACAAAAATGTTTAAAATGATAAATGTTCATATCCAAAAGGTCAATGGACAATCTCTTTTTTTTGGTTTGTTTGTTTGTTTGTTTGTTTTTTGAAAGCATCAGTGACCTTATTGTCACAACACTCCTCTCAAACACTCTTTGACCTATGGCTGTGAGTATCATTCACAGAGTTGGGGAATGGCTGCAATCACAGCGTTGCGAAATGGTGAAAGATGTACCCTTATGCCTCCTTGATTTAGAGATGGTCTTTCCTTTTTCACATAAATGGCCTCCTTGACTCCTCGCTCAAACCAGAGTTCCTCCCTGTCCAGGATGTGTACATCCCCATCATTGAAAGAGTGGCTACTGGCCTATAGGTGTTAATAGATGGCAGAGTGCTTGCCTGATGAGTTAGCTCTTCTGTGATGTGCCATCCAAGGTCAGAGGTTGTTTGGTTTCCCTGATGAGGAATGGATCACAGCAACCCTCCTGACACTTAACAGCATGCACTACATTATTCTGTGTGTGTCAGGGGGACCCGATCCTTGAGATGGACCAGTTTTTGGCGCAGCGCGTTTTGGGGTTTAAAAGCCACAGAGACGCGGTGTTTTGAGAAAATGCATCTAAGCTGTTCAGATACTCCTGACACATAAGGGATCACTAAGGGTGTTTGTTTAGGCAGCAGCTGATCTCTCCTGGATCGCCTTGGAGAATACTTTAGGTGGCTTACCACATTTACTCAGGGCCTTCTTGATATGATGTTCTTCTGCTTCCCTGGCCGCTGTATCTGTGGGGGTGATTTCAGTCATTATGCAAATGTCTTGTTTAAAAAGGTTGGGGAAACCTGCAGTCAGCTGAGACTGAAGAAGCCACTTTGATGACTGACTAAAGATTTCTCACACTGAAAATGCTACGTCCAAATGAACAGAATCAACTTTTGGGGATTTCCTTACCTGGATGATTGAGTGTGCATCAAGGTTAAAGTTGATTTATGTGATGTTCGACAAGTTTTGGACTGAAAGTACGGTGAGACCAGTGGGAGAGGGGGGGAAAAGCTGAGCACTGAGAGCTTTTTTGCAACACTTTGCTTCATAGGATTTGTGTGAAAAATACAAAAACTGCTGCCTGTGGGCTTCGGCTATAACTTGTCTGGTTAATAAGGGTATGAGGTTATGAGACAGTAATTCTAGTTTGATTCTGCAATGTACCGAACATTAACTGTAATGTCACAAATAGTTTTATAAATCATTCACTGTTGGTTAACATATTTTGAGTTGCAGTGTCCTGTTGTTGTTTGTTAATTTTATTTATTTCTTGCCACAGGTGTGACTTGTGTGGGCGCTCCTATCGCCATGCGGGCTCCCTTCTCAATCATAAAAAGACACACTCCGAAAGCCTCCACCACTGCACCTTGTGTCTCCAAACATTTCCCGATCCCGTCACTCTGCAGATACATTCCCAGATGAGGCGTCAATGCTGCCCCGAGTGTGGCAAGACCTTCTGTCTGGTCACCCACCTACAGAGCCACATGGAGGTGCACTCAAAGGACCAGGTTGTGGTCTGCAGCTTGTGCCAGCAGAGCTTTCCCGACGCAGCCAGCTATCAGGAGCACCATAACATGCACCACGTGGCTCAGGACCACTACCAACAAGACCAGGATGACGCTATAGATAACAACCTCTGCTGGGACTCAGGAGTCAGTCAGTCCATGGGAATGGGAGGGATGCACAGTGAAGTTCCACCACCTTTGTCCCATATTCCAGGAAGCATTCCTAATTCAGAGAAGAACAACAACACTTCTGCGACAGAGGAGAAGAGCCACGTCTGCGAGCACTGTGGGCGTACTTACCGTCACGCCGGCTCCCTCCTCAACCACAAGAACAGCCACAAGACGGGCTCCTTCTTCTGCTCAGTGTGCCAGAAGGAGTTCACCAACCTGATGGCCCTGAAGAACCACCGACGGATTCACACAGAGCCCAAGCGCTACCAGTGCCTGGAGTGTGGGAAGGCGTTCCGGGTGTCCACTCAGCTCATATGTCACCGAAGGATACACACCAAAGAGAAGCCTTTTGCCTGCCTGCTGTGCGACAAGAGCTTTTCCAGCAAGTCCAACCTGCGGCACCATCAGAAGATGCACCAGAACACCCAGACCTTCGACTCCTCATTTAACATGGACGCTAATGCATTTATGGACCTTGACGTGGGGTCTTTTCTTTAAAGAAGTACTAAATGGCATATAAAAGAAGAGGACATATGGTCCTCATATGCTTGTGTTATTTATCCCTCGATCAGTAATTGTAAAACAGTATTTATTTTTTTTCAGAAAGTGCTCCTTGGTTCTAACAGATGCTCCTTTGAAGATACGCACTTTTCATCACTGACTTCCAGTCTTACCTCCAAAAAAAAAAAAAAAAAAAAAACAGATGGTGACATCAATGGGACATCTCCAGAGGGATTGTTAGTCAGCTTTTAATAAGGCCTGAATGTTTCCCATGGATACACTGGATCCCTTAAAACCGGGCAGGTGATGAAAAGATTAGTATTCACTCATCATTCCTCAATGATGAACCAGCCAACCAAAGTGAACAGAGAAGGTTCATGTAAGAACATAAAGCCGATGACACATTTTTGTACAACAGTACTGTTATAACTCTCGCTATGTATAATTGTGTTCAGTGCCTCTGTGAGTTCCCTGGGAAACTAAATATACAAACTGTATATAACTCTGAATCTTTTTGTTAGCTCTGCCATCAGTGTTGAGGGACTGCTCGCCTTCCTCATATCAGGCAGGCCGGTTAATTTTAAGTCAAATACCTCTGGGTGTGTTGAAAGGTCAAAGTGATTAACTGAAACCATATTACGAAATAAATAGTCGTACTGCTAATAATATTCAATATTGACATTCACGTCGAGTGACATCGTATGCTAAAATGGATGTATTTATTAATTTATTCTTATTTTTATTCGCATATTTTATTAGGAAAAACTTTCTGAATGTTGTAAAAGCTGTCTTCTAAAACTCATGTAGCCTTTGAGGGATTTCTCATCAGTCGATTGGTTACTCATTAATTTTCAGAATAGGCAGGACCGAGCGAGCCAAGGATGGTGTGTTATTGTTAGCACTCAGGGTTAACCTTTAAAAGGAACGTACCTGATGTGTAATACATTCTAGAAAATCTGTTCTCAAACTGAGCATAGTTGTTTTTGGGTTGTGTTTTGTTTTGTTTTTCTTTCATCTTTGAAAAGCATCAGTCACATTTCAGTGCCAGTGCCTAAAACGTACATTGATTGTAGCAGTTTGATGTTAACAAACCTCATTTCTCTCTGAGCGTTATACTCTAAATGTTTTTTTCTTTTTCTAATGGTAAATTTAATTTAATTGTAAATTTGTTTAATGTATCGTTGGACCTGGATCTCCTCAGTTCTAGTTACACTTTCATTAAAACAGTCAACACTAGCATTGCACCCATGCTTATGGAAACAGGCAACAAATTAAAGGAGAAACCAACATGATTGCTCAAGGCCCTAAAGTGAGAGCCCTGACACCATCGTTTTTATCCTCATCAAACCATTCAGTGACCCCCCCCACCCACCCACCCACCCCTCTTGGGGCAGTATAACGCGTCACCTCTAAAGGAACAAGAAGACCTAAACATACCAGAAACATTGCCCACCACTTTATATGAATGAGACTGGATCCCTCTGCTGCAGGGATATTTTATTTTTCCTTTTTTTCGCCTGTCTGTCCACGGCCATAATGCCTCATTTCTACTAAGCACAATTATTAAAATACAAACTTACCAGAGCTTTATTTATAGTGAAAACCGGTTTCATATTTACTGTTCATAAACCTGTTATTGTTGCAAGATGTGCAATTATTTTATTTTTTTTATTATTTTTGGTCAAGTTGTGTAATGTGCCTGTTTTATTTTTGTTGTTTTGTTTTGTTTTTTTCTTACACTTTAGGCGTCTATCAAAAGTAGACACGCAGGAATTGTTTTTCTAACGTTTTTTTTTTTTTCTTTTTTGTTTGGCACTGGTCATAAAAGCATGAAATACCTCGAATGCCCTGCCTTCCTGACAGACTGCTACTTAAATGCCTCATACAGCTTATCAGTAGAGAATACACTGTAATCGCACGGATGAAGCATCAGACTTAGGGCTTTTAGTTTGTGCAGACAGTTTCCTCCTCATCGCGGTCGTCTGTTTGCAGTTTGTGGTTTTCAGATTTATATTTGCACATGTGTAGACGACACTTGTAGCCTAAGGAGGGCCGTGTTGACAAGCGACAAGTCGGCTGCTTAATGAATCACCTCAGCTAGTGTGCGGGTCGTAACGTTTTAAGCAATATGCTGAAAGTATTGTTTCAGTGCACGAGTCGAGTGCGTCTCATTTGTCTTAACCATTGTATGGAGTCGAGCGGGATCGGATTCAGTATACTGATTCTAATATCACAGCTTGCCTTGTGCCATGTTGTTACATTTTTTAAAGTCATTGTGTAACAATCGTAATAATTTAACTGACCTCACTGTCAGATTTAATTTTTAATTTTTTTATTTTTTGTATGCCACAGTAGCCTGTAAGATGTCAAACGATACATGCACACTTGAGTTAAACTGACTTGTTTTTGCACCGCATTCTCGGTCTCACCTCATTTGGCACTTAACCTTTCGCACTGATCTGTCATTGATCACTATCACAGTCTGCTGTTGTGGTTCGTGTTTAATTTCAGTGCGCTGTATATATTAGAACGAAGATGATGATTGGATCTCTGTAAATTTATTTAATGGTTTTTTGTTTTTTTGCATTTTCTTCAACAGAAGAAAACTGCTAGATTAGCTATTGTGTAATAAAAATACATATACCACATGTTCTCATTTATTGGATTTCAGTGTTAAAATATATATCTGCTTAGTATTTAATTAATATTTATATAACTATTTTGTCACTCTAAAGCGTAGATTTTTACTTCTTTGTTAGAACTTAGTTTAGAAAAAAATGAGAAAATTATTTAAATTTAGATGAAATAAATTAAAAGACTTGGGGAAAAATGTGTTTGTTGTCCAAGTTTTTACACTGCTGAAGGTTGAAGTATTTTTCCGATGGCCGCCCCTCCCTGAGCCTGGTTCTGCCAGGTTTCTTCCTGTTAAAAGGGAGTTTTTCCTCCCCACTGTTGCCAAAGTGCTTGCTCATAGGGGTTCATGAGATATAAAGCTCCTTGAGGCGGCCATTGTTGTGATTTGGCGCTATATAAATAAAGTTGAATTGAATTCAAAGAAAAACACTTGCAGCAGTGATGGAAATTGTCAGTTTTATTGTGAAAATACATTTGCTACACAAAAAGCAGTTTATAAAGATTGCATTAAGTAAAAGCCAGTGCATTTACATTATATACAAGAAGAACTAGAAGGCAAGAGAAACAAGTAGAAAATGTTAAGATATTGTTCAGTAATAGCTGGCCTGGTGGACGTTTTGAAAAGATCTTCACTGGTGTCTCTTTAAAACTGTGCTTGTCTGTCACATTTGTTGCATTACAACAGCTCAACATACTAAAATAAATAATATAGACCTCTTTTAAAAAATAAGAAAAGAAATAAACAATAAAACAGACAATATAAATGGTTCCCCAATTTTGTTGCCAGAGGGTTCACCCACAAGCAGACAGATCCGTGACCTGAAACATTGTCGGTGTCGAATTATCGCAAGGAAAAAAAACTTAAAAAAAAAAAGCTGAAGACAACAACCCTGTCCGCTGTGGTTCGTGTTGGCTTCAGCGGCAACAAAATTACAGACCACTGCAGTTGCAACCATCCTTTCTTTTTTCTTTTTTGCCTTGCTGCAGATCTGAAAAGCGCTGTGATTGCTGAAGCTCTGTTTAAAACACTGTAGGTGTAGTTAGTTTTCCTCTCTGCAGTACATTCCTCACAACATTCTCACATGTTAGCAGTTTGGGGCTGTACGTCTAGTGTTTCAAGCATCCTGGGTTACAAAGCGCTGCTGCAACAGTCATGTGAATTCAGGGTTTGTTTTAGGCAAAAATGATATCTAAACTCTAAATGAAATAAAAGGAAAAAAACCAGACAAGACAATATTTTAGAGACCTGCAATAAATGGTCTGTGTTGGTCTCAGGAGACCCAGTAACAGTGCATGAGTACAGTTTGCTCCTTTACTCAACAGCGTTCTCACTGCGTCAGGCAACTACAAGAACAGGTACTGGCAGGAACAAAGGTTGGAGTACAATTCACCTAAAAAGATTTTTAAAAAGGTAGCTACATTCATATGGCCTTAATGTGCCAAACAGTATGTGTTACTCACATGTGATCTATCTTTCAGAGGCTGTTGTGGTAAATGACCAGCAGAGAGGCCCTGTGTTACCCCGCTGAACGGCAGGGGGGATCAAACTGTGGCCCAGCTGGCGGATGTAGCTGTGTTACATTCACTGGAGTCCTGCTGAAAACAGCACAACACAATGCAGGCGTACAGACTCTAGTTTTACGGTTAATTCTCAGTCAAACCTGCCTAACCCCCCCCCCCAATGATCCAGATCAAAATCTCAACGGAGTGGAATATGAAGGCACACAAGTTCTAAAAGATGATACCACTAGTATAATGCTGTTAATATACCTACAGAGGTGTGAGATTTGCTCATGGCAAGTCCCGTCTTAACCACTGGACCTACACCAAGCATGAGAACTGAGCTTATCTCTTCACCAACCAGTCTAATAAATAAAAAAAAATAAAAAGGGTCCATTTCTGGTCGAGGTATACCCTGCAGTCAGAGTACACGGTTCGTCGTTCAGAGGTTTCCTCCTCCCGGCTAGTAACCAGTGGCTCCTTGGTTCTGTTACATCAGTTTTCAGAGGACGATGAGGCTGTGGGGGCAGTGACAGCAGTTTAGTCCACCTCGCTTTACAGTCACATTTTCAAAAGTGGACCCATTATTATGGTTTCCCACTCTGTGATTTTTATTTTTCACATTAGCATTGAAGGAGTCGCAGTTCTTTGTGTACGCCGTCTGAAATAACACTTGTGCCTCTTTCTACCTTTCTTATGATTGGCTGCACCACACAGCGAGAGAGTCATGTGATACTTACTGAGTGGTTTAAGCTTGATAAAGTGGCCCCGCAGTTTCTTCGATAGGTTCTGTAATAAGTGAAGATTAAAAAAAATGAATGAGCATTTTAAAACAATGTTTTTGACGCTCCTCCAAAACAGCTGTGACAACACAAAGGGCATCAAGAATTTAGTTATCCTTTTCCTGCTGTTAGAAAGGCCCCGGTGAATCTGAATACAATAAAATACATCCTGAGCCTTTTGTGACTCAGCTGCAGAGTCTTCACACCAAAAAACAAAAAAACAAAACAGGAGCAGCACACACTGTTCTCGCGTTTACCAAGAACTGCTTTACACCAGAGACGCCAAACAATTTTTAAGAGGATTACCTAATCCCGTCCAAGAAATCATAATTGCATGCGCAAATGCTGCTCTTACCACTGATACTCAGTAGCTGACGGAAACTACGAAACTACGTTTAATTCATAATTACAAGATAATGCACAGCAGACTATTGGCCTTCCCTAAGCATCCTCCAGTTTTTCAGATTTCTCCAGGATCAAAATACAGTTGTTTTCCCACACAGCGGGAAAACAACTGTAAGCAGTGAACTTCATTTCCCTTCATTTTACACTAAAATAATGCATCAAAGGAAACACCTTTCTCCTGCGTCTTACCACGTAAAGGCCGTTTGTGCGACTTGCGTCGATGCACCATGACCCCGATGATCAGTGCAGCGCTGACCAGCACCACAGCCAGTACTGAGAAGCTGGTGATTGCTGCCAGTTTCCACACGTCAGGTGTCTCATCCACTGATTTGCCTATTTAAAAAAAAAAAAACACCATTAGAATTCCACTTTAACACCAACACTTTTGTGTTAAACACAGCTAAAAGAAGCCATTTGGTTTTTTTTATTGGCAATTAATGTCAAAACTCACCAATATAAATGACAAGAAACTGAAAATTTGGTTCACATCTTTTCTACGACAGATTGCTTTACTAACAGGCTGAAGAAGAGGGCATTCTTTGGGTAAGTGCAAACTAGTTTTTAATAATAATTTCACTTATTAAGGGGAAACCTCTCCAAACCTACATGGCTCCGTGTGAAAAGGTATTGACCTCCTAAACCTAATAACTGGTCCTGCCACCTTATCTGGCAATGAGTCTTCTCATCGCTGTGAAGGAATTTTGGCCCACTTTGTGGAATCATTTTAATTCACACTGGAGAGTTGTCCATTACCAACAGCCTGATTAAGGTCATGCCAAAGCATGTCGATCTAATTTAAGTCCTGACTTTGATGAGGCCACTCCAAAATGTTGCTGTCTCCGGGTCATTCAGAGGTGGACTTGAGCTTGAGTGTGCTTGAGCTTCAGGGTGTAGGCTGATGGCTGCACATCCTCCTTCTGGATTTTCTGGCACAGAGCAGAATTCATGGTTCCATCAATTACAGCAGGTTGTCCTAAAGCAGCAAAGCAGCCCCAGACCACCATATAACCATCACCATGTTTGACTGTTGGTATGATGTTTTACACCAGCTGTAACGGGACTCAAACCTTCAGCTTTTGTGTCGTCAGTTCCACAGATTATTTTTCAAACGGCTTGAGGATCATCAAGATGTGCAGTCTCTTTCTTATTGTTGAATCGTGAACTCTGACCTTAACTGAGGCAAGTGAGCCCTGCAGTTCTTTAGATGTTGTTCTGGGGTCTCCTGGGTGAGTCATTGATGTGCTCTTGGGGTAATTTTGGTAGGTTCCATGTTTTCTCCATTTGTAGATAATAATGGCTCTCACTGTGGTGCACTGGAGTCCCAAAGCCTTAGAAAAGTCTTTGTAACTCTTTCAGTCTGATAGATGTCGGAGACTTTGTTTCTGAGCTGTTTCTTCAGATCCTGCAGGATGTGTTACTTTTTGAGATCTTTTAGCCTGCTTCACTTTGTCAGAAAGGTTCTGTTTAAGTAACTTCTTGATTCAGCAGGTCTGGCAGTAATCAGGTCTGTGTCTGGCTCATGAAATGGAGCAGAACCTTCCAAAAAATTGTTTAATCACAGTTAATTATTGATTTAACAAGACAGGGCAGTTAGTTTTTCACACAGGGGCAGGTTGGTTGCGATAGCTTTTTCCCCTTTAATAAATGAAACCTTCACCAAAATACTTCATTTTGTATTTTCTCAGCTCATCTTTGTCCAATATTAGAATGTGTTTGATGATCTGAAACATGTAAGTGTGACCAGAAATCAGGAAGGGGGCAAATAATTTTTCATGGTAGCTCTAACACTCGACAAGCAAGTTTTAACAGATGTTTTAACAGATGCGACTCAGTGGCTCACATGTGTTGCAGGACGGGGTTTTCGGGTACTGCTTGCATGATTCACAGGGCAAGCAACCATCATAGTCTGAGCTCCAAAACTCCGAGCTCCGACACGGACCTGCACACACAGAGAAGCAGGTTAGTCGTGACATTTCATTTCCGGTCATTATCTCAAACTGTAATCCTAGAAGGTAACCAAATAAACCATAATCAGGTGGTTTGAAGGAGAAATTAGGTTTCCATCCACTTATTACAGTAAAAACGTGACCTGAACAGGACATCAAATGATTTCTCTTCTCATAAAGTGAAACTGGGAAATTCCTTTGTGGAGAATCTGTCGGTGCATCTCATCTGCACGACAGACAAGTAGTCGGTTTGGCGTGCGTGAACATTCGGGCCATGTGTGTGAAGAGCAGGATGTGCTTTCACAGAGTGCTTCCGTCGAATTGTCTTATGCGCGTTTATGTGAGACTTCCAGAGAATAAATTTGCATCTGTGAGAAAAAGAAGTGGCAGTTTGGTTTAGCGAGACAGAAAACGTCTACCTCCGCAGCCACGATGGACAGCTTCGTTTCTTTTTCCTGGCAGCCAGCCAGGCGGACAATTAAAGCCATGCACTTCCTAGATGATAAGGAAAGGACAAGGCTAAAGATGTGAGACAGGCTGAGAGAAGAGGCCGTTTTATTGTTTTAAAAGTGTGCGGTTTTCTCTCCAGCTTTAACATCCTGCATTTGGTTAAGAAACACATATGCACTAATGCCCTGAAGACATGCATGAAGTACGATCTCTGCAAAAACAATATTACAACACAAAGTCAACCTAATGAGGTCAAACAATACCAGACATGACAGCATTACAGATAACAACAAGGAAACCACCCAGAGACACTTGATAAATGATGATAATCATTCCTCATCAAATGTGTAAGACACGCATTTGCATAGAATTAAAAAAAAACATATTTTATGCTCAACAATTTTAACAAGAAACTACCCGAGTCATGATTTGTGGTAACATTTCATAACTGCTGGCTTTAACCACCGCTGACAGCAATAGCAAAACTCACAGAGGTGAACCTGACGCATATCAAAGTAGGGAAATGAAGGCATAGGAAACTGCGGCAGTAACATGTAACAAATATATTGCTACACCGAGCTCAGGAGACGATGCACCGCCTCATCAGTGCTGGAGCAGACAAAGGGGAAAGTAGAAACTACAACAGATCAGGCAGGCTTGGAGAAAAACGAAACAAAGAAGTGATGAATACCAATATGAAGTAAATCTCTTTAGTACTGTGCTATGGCTGAAGTATTCAAATCCTTTACTCCTGATCACAAGACCTACTCTGTGGTTCAAAAGCCTGACTTAAAAAGTAACATAAAAGTATTATCAGCAAAGTGTGAAACAAAGTTGCAGCAAATGAAGTAAAATAGATCCCACATTTAATAATGTGTCAATTTAACGAGCATCAAGCAGTTTACATAATAAAGACTCTTGAAGTGATAATTCACTCTAGTTGAGGAGGAGTAATTAATAGGCTTTGAAACAAAAGCGTAGTATCTATGGTTCAGCCCTAATAATGTCACCGTGACATTATTAGGCTTATCTCGGCTTTGCCTCAGAGGTGTGTGTTTTTTTTTTCTTTTTTCTTCATAAATATTTTACCAGAAGTCGTCATAGCAAACTGGAAGCGTGACATTAAAATATTCTTAGTATTTAGGATGCACTTCAGGTCAAACCAGAGCTTGCTACCTAAGAACTCGTCACATTACTGATGCTTGGTTTCAACATTTTTTCCAACATTCAGGGGTAGTGCTCCAGAGCAGCACCTTCTTGGCTGAAAAGATATTGAAAACAAAACAAAAAAAAAGTCTGCATGAAGAGGCTGAAGCCGGCTGGAGGACTTCCACCCAGGAGACAGATCTTGCCCTCCATTCTGGGAATGCTATTTTTTGATGGGTGTTGTTGTTTTTTACTTTTGTCAGTTGCCGTGTGGTTGGGTTTACGCATCAAACCTACTTTGTTAGGCTTATGAAAAGGTCATGGTTTCAGTTAAAATACATTGTTTCACAATTCTAACCACAGGTTGGAAGACAAACTAGCTATGGTGACGAATCACTCAACAATGACGACACCAGCAGGGAACATTCGGGTTCAGTCTCTGGACATCTGTTTTCAGATGATGAGTTAATTCAGTTCAGTTCAACTTTATTTATATAGCTGCAAATCACAGCAACAGTTGCCTCAAGCTGCTTTATGTTGTAAAGTAACAATAAACATTAATACAGAAGCCTGTATGAGCAAACACTTAGCAACAGTGGGAAGGAAAAACTCCCTTTTAACAGGAATAAACTTCCAGCAGAACCAGGCTCAGGAAGAGGCAGCCGTCTCCATCATGGAGACAGGACAAAAGACAGAGGGACATCTGTTGAAGGCTATCAGAGCTTGCACATTGAAAATCTGTGCTTAAGGGGTAAAATGCAAGGGGCCCTGACCATAGCCTGTAGATAAAAGATGGCCACAGCCACTGCGACATCACTGATGGGGATTTATCTCTTGAAGTCTCAAATTTAGTATTTCAGACTCAACATCTTAATTTTTTTTTAAATAAAGATGCCATCATATGAATATTCAGACCATAGCAGCTTAAATTCATAAGCGAGCCACACAGTGACGCATCCACGGCTTTGGTGTCGGTTTTATTTTTAATGGCAACCATAGTTTACAAAATGAACATCAGGTTGTATTACACATAAGTTGAAACTAGCAAATCGGACAATGAACACATCAGAAACATGGTGTTGAGGTATTAAAGAAAGTAAGAGGTATGGTCATTTTTACTGTTTTTCTGACCACACGAGTTGCCCCCTACTGGCCATTAGAAAGAATGAAGGTTACAGAAAGTATAAGAAGCTACCAAATGAGAATGAAGGAGGAACTCTGGGCTAAAAAGCTGTCACATCTATGCTGCTGATTAATGAAAGCTAAATATTAAAGAAGACAAATGTTTCTGTGTTGCGGGATGTGGAGAGCACTGGGCCAAATCCACCAGTCCAAACTGAACCTTACTTGGGAAACATTTTACATTCACTTCATTTGTCTCATCAGTCACAGCTTGAAGAAATCCAGAGTTAACTCTGAGACCTGCATGAGTATGCCGCTGTATGGTTTTTGAGTACAGGTCATTGTTAGACCATCTGTAGTCAAAAGCCACCTGCTCACACACTCATGTTTGAAACATTTTGACCTCCTTTGACTTTGACTCTCTGGTTATATTACAGCCACATGCTCAGGCCCTCAGAGACTCTCCGTCCTCCACAGCCAGTCTCCCTCCAGGGTTTGACTGACTCATTTTATAGCTCTGGTCACAGTAAAAAAATGTGTCACAGTCCTTGTAAAGCATTTCTCCTCATGATTTCAGCACTACATCATGCAGCTGGACTTCAGCACAAGAGTTCAAAAGGTAACTGGAAGGAACTGAAGCCTGACTGCTGGGTGACCTCTGCAACCCGAAACTTGATGGGACTGATAACATTTCAAGCATTAAGCTAAAAGGTTAAGGAGCTGAATCATTCATCTCTACATCTCTTTAATACCACAGGTGTTTCTTGTGGTTAAGTTTTTCAAATCAGTGTGGAGTGGGAGAGAAAAACCAAAATGTTAGGTTTTTTTGTTTGTTTTGTTTTTTGACTAAGAGACCTTGGCAAGTCTCAACACCTAGTCTGACAAAGGGTGTTTTGGGTGTGGGGGTGTTGTATTTTGTCATGAACTGGAAGGGGTGGGTGGATCAACAGCTGATGTCCAGATGTAGAGAAGATTTCCCACAGATAGAATCAAGATTAAAGCACAGGGTTTGCTGTTAGTTCTTTGGAAACGCATTTGGCACTTTAATGCCTGAGGAAATGGCCCTAACCCATTTAATTATTCAGAGTTTTATGTTCTTGGTGCACTCTGCGCCTGGTGTTCTCCGGTGGGATTAAGACTTAAAACTTCAGAGCGCTGTGGAAACAAAGTTAAAAAGCTGGGTTTTCTGTTTTTTCGGGTTTTGTTTTTTTCGAGGCCCTATAAACGTGTCTTTGTCCAAAATGGACACAGGCGGTAGAGCATTTCCATGTGGCTTGTCCTTCTCACCGAGAGGCTCGGATGGATGAGGTGAAATAAGGCGATCGGAATGCGGAACCGGTGAGAAATGCAGCTGGTAAAGGAAGCGGCTCTGTAAGCAGACCCCACTATCTGACTCCATTATAAGCAGAGCAAACCACCAGACTCTGACCAGTGTTCACGCAAAAACACGCCAGCACTTATGAATTAAAATTTAGGAATAAGAATAAAAAATGGGACCATTTAACGCACACGAGGTATTCCCCTGCTCTTTCTTTCTTTTAGTAAAGATTGTTTTCCCAAAAAAAAGGTGAGGGAGGGGAAAAAACGTATTTCACTTACTTTTCTGCGCGCTCACACCATGGAAAGTGGTCACCGCCGCAATAATAAGTCCGCAGAGCGCGCAAAGAGCGTTTAAAGCCATGATGTCTGCGGAGGGAAAGCTGCTCGCTGTCGGCCACACAATTCCCGAAAGTTCATCTGATTAACAGTCCGTGCTGGTTTTCAGCATGGAAAAGCGAGCATCAGAGTGAGTCATACGGAGGAGTCTGCGCCTTGTTTTAATAGCGCGCACACACCCACGCTAACAGCTCCACTCCTATGAGTCATTTCCTATGTACTGTACTGCTCGGATTCTCTGTGCGCACTCCCCGACTCACAGGAAACTCCAGTGCCATAAAGTGTGGTTGCATTTGTTTCAGTTCGAGTGAAAGTTTTTTACCACCTCAGGTATGAGTTTCAATACATAAATGTCATATTTTAAGGGCACACCCTACATTTTTTTCTCCCCTTCTCTCTCTTTCTCCGAGACCCCGCGTAGTCTGGACTTAATAGTGTTCTCATTGTTATTACCACGCCTGTCGACGTCACCCCGTCCTCCCTGCCAAAAAACACAACTCTCTGGCATGAGTCTGGGTCCCATACACAGAAAAAGGGGGGAAACAGCAACCGAGGCAAAAACAGATGACACTCAGATGTTTTTCTTTCTTCTACTATGTTTTTTTAAAGACATTTGGAAATTCTGCTTAAAATTCAAGTAAGATGAGGTTTATCTGTGTCCACTCTTCAGCCCTCTGCTAAAACACAACAGCTCTGTGATGGTCTGGAGACTGCGTTTGAATAGGAAGAGTCCCTGTTATTAATGCCTGGAGCTGGGTGTAGCCTGCTGCTGCTGCTGGAGCACAAATATGCAATAACAAAGCCAGTGGACGCACGCTCGGAGAGCCATCAGGCTGGCCTCCGTCACAGCATTATCTCATCATACATTAATAAAAACCACATCGGTTGAAGCACACGGACATACAAGTCTGCTGATTTATTCATGGCATCCATATACTCACATGAATTCAAACAGCCAGTGCCCAGGTATTCAAGTATCTAACTATTTTGGCGCACTTGGAGCCAATTCTCAGGGAAGGCTGGGATAACACTTCCCAAATGCCCTATAAAGCCTCTTTTTCACATATTCACTCTTCTTCTATGCAGCCTGGAAGTTTTTTTATGTGTTTGTAACATGGTGCAAACTGCCTTTCCCACACAAGCTAACGTCAAACAGACGCTAACCAACCTCCCACTAAATAGCTCACATCATCAGATCAGAGAGAGAGAGGGAAAAAAAAGTCGTTTTCATTGGCTCAATTATGTTCGACGCATGTTGTTGCACAGATGTTTTTCTACTTGACTGTCACGGCTAACCTTTAGGAAAGCGGTCTAAAGAGGACCTGGAGCAGCAGAGCCCACTAAGGACACCCATATGAGCCGACTTTCCACTGCAGTGATTTCATCGGTAATGAGGCACTATAAGCTGCAGATGTTGTGTCAAACTCTCAGGCAGGAACCATGGCAACAGGATGAACACACACAGAGGACCTTGCCCAAGGTGATCCAAACACTCCTGCATGTGCTGAGTGGGAGCCAAACTAGCTGATGTCTCTCAGGCATTGTTAATACTATAGCATAACTAAAGACGTAAGGCAGCTCTGGCTGTTTTACTTTATATATTAGAAACATATTTAGTTGTAACCATGCGAGCCTGGGGGATGTAAAGAACGACTTCTTTTAATTTGTGAGTTTAAACTTCAGCTTCAATGACTTTATGGGACCTCCAAAAAACCAGCAGGACTTAAACAATTCAAAGCAATATTTCAAGATGATCGAACACAGTTCACTGCAGTTCCAAGTTTTTAAAACGATACATTAAAAGATAAAAGAGAGAGAGAGACTGCAAAAGTGGGTCCGGTATGTGAAAAAGAGACCATTTTAACACAGTAAAGAACAGCAAAGACAGGAGAACAGTGCCGAGCAGCTCAACTTGTAAGAGAAAAATCACTGTGCACGAAAAAAACTGTTTATTAACTACAAAACAAACACTCAGTCCGATGTGTCACTAAAACCCTTTTCAGACATGCACTCATGAGCAGGCCTGCTTTCAGTCTGACTCAGCACCCTGATCACTTTTTCACAGCAGCAAACTCACTAATTTGGACCTAACAACCTTGATCACTCACTAAAGTCTTATGAATTTACATTGCAAGTTGCTCAGCTCACTGCAATGCTTTTGACACCAACAGCATGTGCTTAAGAACGTTTTTTTTCTTCCATTTAAAATAAGATTAAAAACACTCCTCCATGATGCTTTTTCCCCCCATTCCCAATTCAGAAGAGTGATTGCTCTCGGAGTGGGCGTGATAGGGGTGGGAGGATTTTGTTATCATTTGCTGCAGCGCGTGCTGACTCAGAAACCCTGCTCTGGGTGACAGCAGGTAAGACGACTAAACGTTAGGGAAGTGTGGAGCGTACAGTGGCTCTCTGCGTCACTGTAAAGCCGTTAGGAGCATTAACAATGACCCGTGTTTGACTGACAGGATGTCGTGCATTTAATGTCTGAAAAGGGCTTTTCTGTTTGGTCACCAACTTAATGAAAAAAAATAACCAAGATGGATTAAAACAAGTCCTTCCAAAGAGATTAAAAACAGGGGACACACTCATCTGTGATCCCAGAAATGTCTGCCTCTTTGAATAAATCTCCAGTTCCTTTATCACTTTTCTATTTATTTCTCTCCTTTGGTTCTGTCTACTATTTTCTGTAGTCACGCCTCGTTTTCTTCTTCTTCCAGAGTGACTTAAGTGATGTAGATGCGGTGGAAGTCGTTGGCTCCGAACGCACAGTTGCACTTGGGGCACTTCCTCTGTCGGGTGTCGTAACGCATCTTCAGACATTCGTAGCAGAAAACGTGGAAACACTTGGTGAGCACCGTCTCCTTGTCTCGGGTGTTACAACAGGGGCAACGCAGCTTGGCCTGAAAACAGACAAACACACATGTGTATGGGCCATATGTGAGCTCAGTCATTACCTAATTTTCCTGAGTAATATAACTACTACTCAAGGGTATAACAAACAAGTTTCATGTCCCTGAAGCGCAGACAAATCACTGAATGGCCCGTGCTCACAACTGAAACACAGCCAGTAAAGCAAATTCCAAAGCCGGAGCATTTGCATTAATTTTACTAGACAGTTATGTTTTATGTAGCTATCCAACTTCAGACTGTGCCTGGGAGCTATTGGTGTGTTTGTGTTCTCTGCACACAGCCTCCTCTTTCTCACCTTGTACTGATTGATCTCCTCCTGCAGAATCTCGTCTGCATCCGAGTACATCTCCACCTTCTTCTGTTTCTCCAGCTTCCTTCTGAGCCTGGACAGATCCTCCTGTAAGGACAGAATCCCCAAGATGTTAGACCTGCATCCTCCAATCAGAGCTTTAGATTTGGAGTGACACTCGCAGTGCATGCATACCTGTGCTCGCTTCAGGTTGCTGCTCTCCCTCTCCCGGGCAGTGCGGTTCTCAGCCACAGAGACTTGGATCTCCTTCAGCTTGGCCTGCGTGTGCTCCAGCTGCACCTTCAGGTCCTCTGCCAGCTGTGCGGCCTCCACTGCCTGCAGCGAGGAAGGAAACAGGCGCACTCAATAAAAACACCTAACGATGACAACTTTCAGATGTAATGTGGCGGTGGTATGGTGAGCATTATGAGTTTTTAGGCTATTCTTCAACTCTGTTTCGATTACGTAAGCAGTCCCTTTGTCGTGTTTTGGGACTCATTTTAATGTTATTGGTGACTGTTCTTATTTGTGGGCAAAAAAATAAAAAAATAAATAAAATAAATAAAAATCCTTATATGTGACAAGATGACCTCAATAACTTTGTCTCAGTGTCTGCAGTGTTTCCCATCAATTACCAGAAACATCGAAACCAAAACTACTTGAGAAAAAAAAAAGGCAAATGTGGCCACAGGGACAAATTCTGGGTCTAATATTTGAACTTTTTACATGCTTAAATGCTTAAATGACAATGAGAGCCTGTGCTTTTGGCCTGCAGCCCCAGTGTTAGTGTGGAGTGATTACACTGGCTTGTTTTGGGTCAACATAAACAGGGGTCTTCTAAAGTGGATTCTCTATATAAAACATCCTTCTGATTGATGGTCCTCCTCACCTTCCTCTTGTTCAGCTCTAGTGCTTGTGTTCTGACAGCCAGTTCCTTTTCCAGAGCTGCCAGGGTGCTCTGTAGGACTCCCTCTTTTTCTTCCAATTTCTGCACAACCAGCAGCTGGGCATCCACCTAAAAGAGGGAGCAAAAAGTAGCCAGCGAGTGCTTCACTGCTCTGACCCAATTTTTTATTTTTTATTTTTTAAACACACAAGTGCTGCCTTGTCAGGTTAAAGTTGTACCTCACCTGGGTTTTGAAAGCAAGAACTTGGTCAGCCAGCTCCTCCTTCTCCTCTTTCAGCAGCTTGTAGATCTGGTTAGATTTAATTCGCTCGCTCATTAGCTTAAAATTGGCATCGTCCTTCTCGCGCAACTGCTGCAACAGCCGGCTGTTCTGCTCCTGCATGTCTTCAAAGGCCTGGCCTGTTACATCCATCTCACTCAACAGGGCTTCCTCCTCCTGAAAAACACATGCGTCAGATATTAAAAACAGTGAAAAGAGTGACAGTCAGCTGTGCTGCTTCTGCCCTCCAGTTTATGAAACAGGCGGGGCTCGATTTCAACAGCAGTTTTCAGTCTTTAAGATAAGAATGTGACGAGGACACGCAGGTTTGACCTCCAAAAGTACCACTTCTAAATAACTGTAAAAGAATCACAAGGATTTAATTTTCCAAACTACTTTCTTACGACTCAAAGACATAAACAGAGACTCTTTTCTTTTTTCCCCCCAGTTCTGAAAACCTGTGCATCCTTGATCAATGTGCCATCAAGAATGAGCAACTTGCTGAGCTCTTTTCATTTGGGGATGCCATCCTATCTTACATTAAACTTATAGTCACCCATCACTAGTTCATGATATCAAACTAGCACAGAATTTGGACATCCAACTCATTTTACATGGCCTACCACACACAACCTGTTTTGATCTGAAGTCGAATGAATCAAACTCCACTTTCTGTCAGTGTAAAGACATTTACCTACACAGTTAACCCTTGAGATGTCTTAATATAAGAAAAAGTGCAATTTCTATAGATGGTGAAAAACAGAAACCTTTCTGTCTTTTAGCTGTTTATCTGTTACTACATTGCTACTGTATGAATGGCTGAGGGTAGGTCTTGATTAATAGGAAAAGCTGTAAAAAATTAAGAAAACCGTTAAAATTCCAAAAATGTATTTTCCAATACTTTCCAGGGGCTGGACTGGAGTCGTTGCCGGGCCGATTCTGGCCCCCGGGCCTCGTTTTTGACAGCCCCTGGTCTACAGCTCGGAAATGCTTCCCTTGTCGCCTTATTAATTTTCACTAAAAGCAGTTGTTAGGCTGTATTTTGATTTTATGATTGTATAATATACTCTAGAGAACAACTCATTTCATAAAGCTTTTACTAAAAAAAAACAAGCTCCAGCACTAAAACAAAGTTGTTTTTGGGATAAAGATGGCTTTTCCCCAGCATTAGCAGTGCTGCTCAACAGCTGTTCAACACTACTGACAAAAGAGAAGCATTTAGTTAAATGCATAAGTTATGCATCAAAAAATAAAGGGGGGAAAAGCCTTATACTTGTACACAATTATCTGCTTCTTCTCTTGAGACTATGTTGCACATTAAGATCAATTAGCTGAATTTTCATGTAGGTGGTGTTTGCAGCTCAGTGGGCAAAAAGCAGAAGTTTGACACAGTACACTGGACTAAGAGCCACGATTTTGTGCCACTCTCCCTCTCTTTTTAATGAGTCAGTCAGTTCTGAATTGAATCAAGATACTGCCAAAGATTCCCACCCTACTATTCAAGACTGCGGACGTCTCAATACAGACACACCTGGTTTGTTTTTAGGTAAAAAATTAGCTTTGCTTTATTTGTAAATTTTGGTTCAAGCTGTTTTTTTTTATGAACCAGCTAGGGCCTATAAACAAAAGTCAGATGAACTCATAAGTAGCCTGTTTATTGGATAGTTTTGGCAGTTAAATTCTGGCAGCCGAGGACTGAGGGGAACAAATCAAACACATCTGACACCACTGGAGTTTTAGTTGCTGCGCTTTAACTTTATACCAGATATTAAGGCAAAAGTGAAAAGCTGAATAAATATTTCACTGCAGGCTGTGTTTTACCTCCTGTTAATTATGTTCTGCAAGACCTCCCAAGCATGAGGACATACAGACCATCAGAGCTCAACATCTGTTTTCTTAATGTTCAGTTATTTGCACCAGAATTCACCATTTCTTGGCTGACATAGGTGAAGAGAGTGATTAACATTTATTCATAAACCTCTCCTACTCTCAGCAAAATTAATATCATGACAAGAAAAAGAAAAAAAGCATCCCATTATCTAATATGGGTGTAGCCACCATCTATGCAGAATAACAGTGACATGACTTGAACAGCGTTTAACCCAAGGCTGATAAAGATTTGAATGTCATGAGTATCTGCCCTCTTATTTTCTGCATTTTCTTACAAATGAAATTCCTTAAGCGTTTCAACATTTGCATGACAGCACAGCCAAGTGAGTGAGCTCAGAGTGCTTTGCATACTGAAGATATATCACATTGGATCAACCCAAAAAAAATAATAATAATAATATGTCCCCACCCAAAATGAATTCTCACACTCTGGTCTAAAACTGTTCCCCTTAAACTGTCAGGATAATCGTGGCACAGTGTTGCTGCGAGACAAGAGGGTGAATATTTCTGCTAGATAGCATAAAGTTTAAGTTGCTTTTCAAAGTGACCAGAACATCAGTGGCATAGCAGCTCACCTGGCTCACAATTCACCGGTTAGTATAAAGTGTTGAGTACAAAAAGAAAGTGATAAGACTTTATTGCACAAACAGCCATATCCAGGACACAATAACCTTGCTCTATTAAAGCATTTAAGTTCAGGAGTCTGGTGACCACATGATCATTAGTAACCATAGCCACACAAAGCATGCACATGCACATGCCCAAGCGCTGACCATACTACTTATGTTAACACAATGGTGATAGGAAGGCACAAAACATCATGGGAGTCAGCCAGCAGGACCAAGGTCATGATCATCACCATACAACACAGGATATTGTATATTTAGTGATCTTTCAAGCTATTTCAGGAAATTCACTCTTTATCAATGTGTGCATGCAAAATGTATCAACATCGAGATTTTGTTCGGAAAACATTCGATTCAGTCAACATCCAGTGAGAATCTGATGAAGTTGTAAGCAGTGTGCCTGAAGGCTTTGCTAAAAACAACAATTATGACCCTGATCCTGATCATTAGTAAAATTAGAGTGAAGAGCAACCAACACTCTAAGAATAACAATTCTTGTGAAATATGGACAGACTAATCATGACATAAGCTTATGTTATGCAAAATGAACAACAAATTTAGACTGTATTGTGCAAGAAAACCTTTGCACATTTACGACGAAGAGGAAGAAAGAGAGAAATGACGGTGCTAAAAAAAAGAAAATCTGTTTATCTTTGTTTCATTAGAAACTTTTACCATTTGGGAACTTTAACCCACCAGCTTTCTAGTACAAAATCTGTAGTTTACATCCCAGTGAAAACACTTTGTCCTATCTCCAGTGAACCAGGTCAAAACAGACAAATACAGACAATGTGCTGACATTTCAGCATTTCAGGTGTTAAGAGAGCTGTTGGTACTCCAGCAAAGACAAATGCTTTTAAGTGCCACTAGACACGTATCTCCTAACACTGAAATTGGGAGTGCCTACTAAAAAAGGGCAAAAAAATAAAAAAGTAAAAATTGCAAAAGAAATTCAAATTTGAGCGCATGGATTATCAAAGGGATGGTGCCAGTAACAATAATCGTGACAGCTCAAAACATTACCAGCAGGTTAGCATTAGCATACTCAGCTGATCAGAGCCAGGCCACAGCGTAAGCTTTCAGTTCCTCTTTGGTCGTCTAAGATTAGTAGAACTCCTTCCTTAGGCAAATGCAATACTCACTGCACTACTTTCAATCTTAACACCGCTGATTGTTTATATTCAACGCCGGTGGAAACCCCAAAAGCTTAAATATGGCATTTTTATAAGGTTTATGGTTCAAATATTTTATTAGGTACAAAACTCGTCACATGGAAGACAAAGAGCTTAGGACGAGCTTCTTAGGCATCACGTTTTGCCGACATTAACTTTTTATAAACTGGAAAGTAAAAGAGAAATAACGAGGAGGTAAAAACACAGGTTAAGGTGAAGTGCTCTGAGAAGATTACCACTGCACTGCACTGCACTGCACTCACACACACACACACACACACACACACACACACACACACCTGTTTAGTGGCAGCGAGTTTCTTCTGCAGGTGCTCAATGGTCTCTTCTGCCACTCGTATTTTCCTGAGGGCGTCTTCATCAGCCAGTTTTTTGCTCTCCTTCCTCTCCCTCTCCTCGAGCTCTCGCACTCGCATCCTCAGCTCATCCACCTGGACCATAAGAGACAGAGAGCTTACTTTGTTTTGTTAAATATCTAACCTACCAGTTGCTCTAAAAAGCAAGTGAAAGAGTACAAACGGAAAGGAAAAACAAAACAAACCTCAGCTTTAGATTTGCGTTCGGCCGCCATCAGCTGCACTTTATCTCTTTGCTCCTTTGGCGCTGACTTATACATGTCCAGCAGAAGTTTCATCTCTTTCTGGGACTCTTGGGCTTTCCTGATTGGTTAGAGATTACATTAAAATAAACAGTCATGGCATTTTAATTAGCAGAGTGCTTCTAATTATGAAAACAAAACACTGGCAGACTTTGCAGTTCTTAGAGTAACACTATGACTAGACTTCCTACAATCTGCAAGATTTCCTATTTGTTTTATAATAAAGATAATTTGAAAATATTCATCATGAGAGTAACAACATTTTAGGAAATGTGTGTTTATCGCATTTAGTTACTACATATGAATGTGGAGTTAAATAGAGGGCAGTGTACTTGAGTTCTACTCTGAGCATCTTCAGTGTGTCTGAGTCTTTCCTCTTCAGCTCGTCGCTGCGCTGCCTCTCCCTCTCCCGCTCCCTCTCTCGTTCTCGCTCGGCCTCCCTCTCCCTCTCCCGCTCCCTCTCTCGGGCTCGCTGTCTCTCCAGCTCCCTCCTCCTCTCCTCTTCTTCCTCCTGGTCTTCATCCTCCTCCTTTTTCACGTCAATGCTGTCGCTCGTCGTCTCCTCCAAAATCAGAACTCCAGTGTCGCCACTCTGACAGCGTAACTGTTGATGGCACAACGGTTTTACTGAGAATCATCATCAGACACCTCAGAACAGACACCTCAATTAGATAATGTAAGCGCATGTTAGTAAATGACGTAACCTACCTTGTTGATCTCCAGCTGCGTTTCCCGCAATTTCCTCTTGTAGCGTTGCACGTCGCCTTTCAACTGCAGGTTGTGGTTCTGGAGGCTGCTGATCAAATGTCGCATCTCCCTGTTGATCGGTCCTGAGAAAAAGATGAAAGCCCGACAGTCAGTGGGTGTTTTTGAGTTTGACTCATTCAGCACTCTCAGCTAGCATCACGAAGCTGTAAATGATGAGTTTAATCACATAGTGCACAGAACTGACAGCTTGATACGGATGATATGCAATATTCTCTGCAGAGCTGAGAGAGGATTAGTTTGCTGACTGATATCTTCCTTAATATCCACTCGAGTACCACCCACAAAATATGGTACATTTCTTTCTTCTACTGAGCTTTGAAGCACATTAAAAAATATAACAAATACAGTTTCATTCTCGACAGACGAATATACACGCAAAACAATGTCCCTGACTGAAGTGTGAGAGTGTTTTGAAAAGGTACCTGCTTGCTCGTTGGCTGCCAGGTTCTGCTCAAATTCAATACGCAGCATCTCATATTCTTTGCGCACCTGGGCCAGAGTATCTTCCAGCTGGATGACCTCAGTCCGCAGCTTCTTCTGAAGAGACAGCTCATCACTCTGAAAGGTTAAAAACAGTGAGACATTATTCTCCATGTTTCTGAGTGTTAACAACAACTAGTGCTGTCAGCGTTAATCTCGTCTAAGTGACGTTAACGCCATAACTGCATTAACGCAGCAAATGTCTGTTAACGAGTCACCGCGGATCGACCCGCGGTGAGTTGACCACGCATTAGCGTGGTTAACTCGTTAATGGAGATTTGCCGGATTAATGCGGTTATGGCGTTAACGTCATTTTAATGAGATTAACGCTGACAGCACTAATAACAACACATACAAGTTTAAACTGTAAAAAATATACTGCAATGCACTGCAAGCTTAGGCTGAAGGAGCTGCTCCGGAGTCTCATCTTTTCTCTGAATCATATTAATGTTGACACAAACACACAAAGAAATGCTCTGAGAGTCACCTCCATGTGCTCAATCTGTCGGAGATGGGCGTTCTTCGCCGTGAGCAGGAGAGCCCGTGCCTCATCCAGCTGGGTTTTCACTCCTAGAGACTCGTTGTACAGGAGGGAGAACTGAGACTGCAGACATTTGTACTCTAACGTTTCCTTCACAACCTCCTCTGGAATATTACGCAGGTCCATCTGAAAAGCCCAGATGTGGAGTGAGATGACATGCAGGGCTAAACCATGAAAATCATTCAAATAAAGAAGGAAAATGAAATTAGCCTCCCGTCTCACAGGTATGCAGATTCAAATACATTTACCTTGAGCTTCTCACTCTCCCTCACAGCCTCCTGGAGCTCCACCTGTAGTTTTTCTAATTCTGCCATGCGACTATTTGCCAGCTCCTGGTTGTGCTCCAGCTCTGCATTGAGACTCTCAAACTATTAAAAAAAAGGGAAAAGAAGACCACATTGTAAAAGAAATGTGGACTTTTGGAGGCAAGTTGCATATAAAAACGTGTTACACAACACTAAGTAAAGATTTAAACATGTACTTTCGTCTAACCTTTTGAATGTTCAGTGTAATCTGGCCTCCAGCCAGCCCACCTGAGCTGCCAGTGCTGCTGTATCCTGACTTGAGCTGCAGACAGAAAACACAGAAAATGTGTCAGGAAGTAACAACATAAAGTAAATGATTGTTATTGTGTGCGTTTAAAAAAAAAAAGAAGAAAAAAGTGTCACATCTGCACATGCAGTTATGGACAAACAAGCTATTTTAACTAAAAACACTTGTGTGCATATCCACATAGTTTGCATCAAAGTCTTACAGTGTACATTTAAAAGAAAAAAAGAAAAAGACAAACAAATCTTGCCGACCCGGGCTAGAGATCAAATCCATGAAGCAAGATTGGAAGTTTGGGGTTAGAGCTACTTTAACTCACAAAGGGAGAAATATTTAGTTTGAAGAAACATCTGCTGAGGTGACTTCAGCAGGTCCCTGCACTTTCTAACTAAAACTGATGATTTGCATAGTGATGGAAATTCACAAATTAGACCTGCAATCAGCCTACAGAGAGAAAAAAAATCTGTGGTGTTAGATGATCCAGCAGGATACATTTGTCAAACTTCAAAGTAAAGCTTACTACAAAAAAGGGCAGTCTGCCTTTCAAAACAACCACTCTGAACTTAGATCTTAATCCAATCCACCTCAAGTGCACACCAGACTTTCTAAGAATATGCCAGACCTGAAGCAGCTCTGTAAGGAAGCATGGACTAACAACCAGCCAAAATAAACTAATTCCAATTTGCACTATGATGAAAATATGTAAGTAATGTGTTCAACAAAGACTCAAAAGAATACATTTGGCTTATTAGTTAAAGCAGATTGTGTTTGTCTGTACTTGTGAACAAAAGCATACAACTCTACTCTGTAATTCTTCTGACATCCAATTTTCATGATCAGAAAACTGCTGTGCTTCTACTGATGCACAGCCCACCTTTGAGCTGTGCACCAGTAGAAGCAGCTGTTTTGACATGCATTGATGCTTAGAGCCTTATCAATGTCAACTCATGTATTAGAGGGAAAACGACAGAGCCTACGCCTAGTGGAAAGATTTAAAAATAAATATGCACACTATAAAAAGAAAAAGAAAAAAAAAAGGGGGCTGATGCAAAAGTTGCAAAGGGACATTAAACAAACACACCTGCTCCATGGCCTCTGCTAGGTGTTTGTTAAGCTTTTGTTCCCTATTGCGCAGTTTCTCAATGTCCCACTGCAGGTCCTCCACCGTTGTCTCCATCTCAGTCACCTTGGTCTCTGAGCTGGTCACCTTGTCCACGAGCTCATTATACTGCAGGAGAGTGGGACATGTGAATAGTTGCTGCATCACTAGTTTTCCTCATTCATTCACCCTGAAACACTCGAAATAACTACACTTGCAAACAGTCAACGTGTATGGTGAGTCACTTAAACAATACTAAGGACTTTGTACCTCCATGGACATCTTATGGTGTCTTCCCTGCAGGAGAGTGGCTAAGTCTCGCAGTCGAGTGTTCTCGTCCAGCAGAGTGCAGTTCAGATTGATGATGTCAGACTGGCTGTCATCTTCAAATCCTGCCAAACCAAACCAAAAAAAACCCAAAACCCCCAATACTGTCATTCTAATTTGGCCAAACTAACAAGTATCAAAGGAAGCACTCCAACAACTCAGTTATGATGCATTAAACTCAAAAATCTAGTAATTAGTTTAATGTAAATGATGTAAGATACAGTGCTCAGAGGTTTACTTACACTCATGCACATGAATGTCAGGGTAATTTGGACTTGATTTATTTGAACTGTTCTTTTTTTCAGGATAGAGGGATTTTGAATTTATTTTTGATTTTTTCAAAACCACACAGGGTCAAACGTATCCATATCCAAACACACACACGCCCACTAATATTTGATCAAACATCCCTTAGCAAATTGCTCCCCAATCAAATGTTTTTCATATCCATCAACATGCTTCTTGCTGAATATTTTACCACTCCTCTTAGCAGAATTGTTACGTTTAAATTGGTTGGTTTCCAGGCACAGATTGGGCTTTTTAACATGGTCCACAAATTCTCAACTGGGGTAAGAGCGATGCTTTGGAAAGGCCATTCCAGCAGCTTAACATTAGCCTGCTTTATCCTTTTCAAAACCATTTTGGATGTGTTTGGCATCAGTGTCCCAATGGAACACCTGTGTCACACTGTCAAACTTTGTGTGTGATTTGAGATGAAATTTGAAGAATTTGGAGGTAGTCCTCTTCCGCCGTCATTATTCCATCCACTTTGTGCAATGTACAAGCACCACAGGCAGCAAAACAGCCCCAAAGCATGACCATGTTTGACAACTCAACTCTTAGATTTGAAAGCCTCATCTCTACTACTCCAAACATACCTCCTTTCATTGTGTCCAAACGGCTCAAAGAGGTTTCAACTCTCATCCGAGAAGCTTCTTCACTTCTAAGAGCAACTGGTGGAGAGTCCCAGATTTTTAAGCCCCATTTGTCATGCCTTCAAGAAACTTAAAGTCCAGACACTTTTCTTTCCAAGCTCCTTAGACTACAATGACCTGGATGACTGAGAGCCTTCTACAACACACTTTTCTCCTGAAGGTATTTGGCTTGTGAAATTTGGGCTGATCCAAATTTCATTTGAGCCTGAAGGTGTCAACTTCGGTTCAGAGACTTCCTTCTTGGTCGGCGCCCTCTCAGTCCATGGCGATGTGAAACTCCCTTCACTCTGGCCATTGATCCTGGTGTTTCAGCAGCTTCCAGTTCCTGGGATGTTCCTGAACATCCTAACCAACATCCTCTCATCTGAGAGTGAAAATTTGGGTCTTCTTACAATATTTTGCAAATTTGTGACACATCTGAATAATTTGTATTTATGCACATTTGTTTAAGTTCTTCACAAATAACTGCAGGAGACATTCCCAGCTTTTGTAAATACAGTTCTCCTTCACAGATCTTCACTGAGTTCTTTGGACTTTCCTATTTTTCTGAGTATTGGTAGTCCACAGAGTGCTGTCAAACAAATATTTTTTATGCTGACAGAGAGAAACCACTAGTTGTAGTCCATCATGATCACAAAGAGAAGTTAACAAACCTGAACCTTGTCAAGTTAAAAGAAACTGTAGAACCTTCAACATATTTACAGATTTAAATGAGTTCATGTATATATTTGATTCTGTATAAATTAATTTAACCCTGTGTAAATTAGAAAAAATCCAAATGAAATTCAAACTTGTGCACCTAATTTTTGACTTTTAAATGTCACTGAAGATTAAAAAAAAAAATGGAAAAAGAACAGTTCAAAGAAATCACTATGATGAACGTATGTGAACTTCTGACTATAACTGTACATTTAAGTGTCAATAACAAACATTTCTCCACAGTTACCTGCAGCTTGGACCACCTTGCACATGTCACTGATGTGACTGTGCAGCCTATCAAAGACGCAGACCAAGCAGGCGATGGCTTCTTTGCTGAACTGCATGCGGTCCTGGAGGTGCAGAGTTAGTTCCTCCTCACTGCTCTGCTCCAGAGTCGACAAGAAACCCTTGGCATTTTCACTCAGGGGAGGAGGTGGTGGTGATGTATCTGCACATATGTAAAAATGATAAAGTCAGCAAGTAACAATTTGATAGAATTCTTAAATATCAATTTAAAAAAAAATTACAATTAAAACAGTAATCTATTGCTGGCACAGTCCAATGTGGTAAAGTCTGGTATAAACAAGTATTTTCCGAGTAATTTGTTATTTAAATACAAAGCAAAGAAAAAAGAAATCTGCCAAATACAGACTGTGTAGATTGGGACTAAAGTCTTGATAATACTCTAGATTTCTGCAGTTTGTAGCCAGCAGTACATGCTAACAGATGGAAGAAATACTGCAACAGTTGCCTTCTTTAGCCCACTATCATTCCCTTTTGCCTCACTATAATTCAGGGGTCAGCAACCCTGGGCATGCTTGCAACAGCTGGCACGCGAAGGGTTAACTGATGGCACGACCATAGCTGGACTGGCCATCGGCCGTTGGTGATTTTTCGTTTTTATGGGCCGAAGATTTTTTTTTAATTTTCTTTTTTAGTAACGGTAATAAACAATGAGAGGTGGTGGACTGGTCAGGTGCTGGCCGATGTGTAAAAATAACTCCGTTGTTTGGTGGTGGCAATGGCGGAGATTCCACAGAGGCCAGCAGGTGGATGAGGGAAAGGGGAGGCAGGAGGAGAGACCCGAGGCGGGCGCCGAGTGTCAGGTGAACTGAACTTAAGGTAAGAAGTTATGACCTGCAGTCTATCTGGGTTAGATATAAACCAAGTTTAGGTGGAGTTTATTTTCGTTGTGCTGACTTTTTACAGTCAGTTACAATAACTCGTACGATGTTACTGATAGTGAACTTTATTTTTATTCATAAGGTACGTTAGTAGAGTTGCCAACCGTCCCGTAAAAAATGGAATCGTCCCACATTCAGAGAAAATATTACGCGTTTCGTATTGAGCCAAAAAGGAACACAGTTTGTCCCGTACTTCAGCTAGAATGAAACAAAGACACAAAGCTGGATTTATTCTGTCTTTATGCTGCACAGCTGCCTCTTCTTCTCTCATTCTCTCCCCCTCCCTCTCCTGTTGTTACTTCAATCATGAAACTGATCAATGATCAGCTGATCGGCTTTTCTCTCTTGTTTGTTTATCTCCTACTTTGCACCAGAAAGAAGAAACCAGCGGATGTCGCACTAAACAACAGCAGCACGTTTAAGCTTGATCAGCTGTTGTTTAAATTTATTTAATATTAATTTATTTGTAATTAATTTTTTGTCCCAGTCCAGCCCTGGGCAAGACACGTAGTGAATTAATCTGAGAAGGTGCATTAAAACATAAATAGCCAGGCCAGCAGTGCACATCGCAAATCAGCTCGCATAGACACATTAGTCGTGCCGCTTCTTAATGAGAGTATCTTAGCCAACAACCCCAACTACCAGATTCAACTTGTAATTGGCTAAAAATCACTTAGCCTACCGGTGAGAGGGATGTTGCTAGCTGGCAGTTTTTTCAAGCGATGTTGAAATTTCCACATTCCAACACTTCAAATGCTTCAGGAGCTTTCCGCTCAGCGCAGCATCAGCACCACGGAAATACACAGATACATCCGTAGGCTCGAGACAGAATTCACAATGTGCTTTTAGGACTTTCAGGTATATGGACCAATGTTTTCTTTTCTGATCAAACCAGAAAGGTTTAATGAGCAGCTGGATTTGTCTCGCATTAACTGGCTGGACACAGAGGACATCAAAATGCAGCTGATTGAACTGAAAAGCTCGACTCTGTGGGGGGGTCAAAGTTTGCAGAACTACAAACGCAGTTGGAATCCATAGCTGTGCATGTTCATGGAGCTTGCATTTTCACCTGCTGGACATCACTACCTGACAATTTTAACTGTCTTCAGAACATTGCAGAGGCCTTATTGACAGTATCTGGCTCTACATGTCTGTGTGAGCAGATTTTCTCTCACATGAAGAGTGTCCTCAGGTAGCCGTCTGAATTCTGGACACTCGGAGACCTGTGTCTCTGAGTGGGAGACCAGAGATCACATTAACATGCGTATCTCTGTATTAACAAACATGCCACATTGGCCCAGTTTATTATTTCTTATCATTGTTGTGAGGAGACCATAAATAGCACTTGCGTTTTCTGTTGTACAGTTCATTTGCTGTTATGGAGTTTTTGTTATGGATAAAAAGTGTCTTTTTTTGTTTCAAAATAGCTGATAACTATTTACTGATAGCTGCCAACATCTGCAAACAAATACAATTGTATAAAGTTGTTCTATGTAGTGTGTAACTGTTCATATAGAGCGTTATTAAATTTATTGCTAATGCAATTATATGGCACACTGACTTCTGAGGAAACTAGATGGCACTCATCAGAAAGGTTGCCTACCCCTGCTATAATTTAATACGCATCTTGAATAATGGTCAACACACAATAAACAAGAATATCCTTAAATTACAAGGCCTGAAGTTCAGTCTTGTTGCATAAAATTAGCTATCAATATAAATAGTAGTGACTCAGACTGATGTAACTTCATGAGTAATGAAAGTCATAAAGATGCACTAAGTTAAATTGAGAATGAATGAATAAAGCAGATTACAATAGTCTATGACAGACGATTTGTCATAAAAAAAAAAATTGCTAACCTGTTTTTGTATCCGATTGCGGCTCTGTTGGTGTCAGTAAATCGTCTCCAGTGGGAGGAGGGGGCTGCTGCTGCTCCTCTTCCTGACACTCCTCTTGTTGCTGCTCTGGCCGCTCACCCTCGTTCTGGGCCTCTGGCACAGGAGGGGGAGGCACGCCAGAAGGCAAAGCCAGGTTGACACCATCTTCCTCCATTGGTGTTTGATCGGGGATGGTTGCTGAGGGTGGGGCGGGGGTAGAAACAACTGGAGGATCTGGCTCAATACGTTTGCGCAGAATGCGCACGTTTTCTTCCAACTGCAAGTCAGATAGACATAGAAAAAGGTGTTAATTCTCTTTACAAGTTATTACCATGAGTTTAAGCCTTAGTACAGCTAAGTATATGTATAGCGACACTGCTTTGTGATCCTTCGATGTAAGCTCTTCCTATCATTGTGACGCAGAATTCACCAAGCGTTGGATTGTTCACGTACCAATAGGGAACGTGAGCTGGGATTAGACCACCTGATGATGTGTTGTTGCAATAGTAATCCTGCTCAGTACAAGAGGAACCGCAGGTTCAGACATTTGGTGTCTAGTGCTTGGCTGAGGAGCCAAAGGTGCAAAGCTACCATCTGTGGGATTATGACTAAACAGCCCGCCGGTGTAGGAGAGCTGTTTGTGACTGAACTGGGGGACGGCCGAACAACAGTCGCCCCTCTCCAATTGTGCACCCATGTTTGTGGAGAACGTGTTGCTAAATAACTTCTAAACATCCTGATAACCAACCAATACCTGTCACTATGTGTACAATCAGGTTAAGGCAGACAGGTGGAAAACATGTACAGGATACATAGGACGTGGAGCCTGGACCTATGTATATAACAACTATCCTCCTAGACATGCTGATCAATCTGGATGAAACCTACTATATAACCTGCCTAAGGTACCATGATTATCTATAACACCTATATAGCTTTTGGGAGTTATTTTTATAACACTCAGATCCTTACAAATTACAAAAAGATGACAATCCATCAGATGGAAGAGCTGGGAAATGCTTTCTTAATTTATACATGCACATGTGCCTGCTATAATTGGTAACAGGAAAAAATATTAAGATCTGCAATTACCAGATATAAGCCAAATTGGTTTGCCTCACACAAATGCAAGCGTGCTAAAAAAACAGATTCATCTGACCGCTGCATTTAAATGAGGTTTTTATAAAATGTGCCAGTTCTTAAATCAGGTTAGAGTGGAAACTAAAATTCAAGAATGGATTCTAACAATATAATGAAATGCACAGAATTACTTGTGACCAGTAGCGATTAACAATCAGCAAGGTAGTGTCATCAGTGGCTTGTCTCTTCTCCAGCTTCTCAATTTTCTCTCTCAGCTCATCCTCCATTGCCTGTCTCTGCTCCAAGCGTTCACATAGCTTCTTATTCTTGAACTGGAGAACCTTCATGTCCATTTCCTCCTGAATTAACAAACACATACAAACAGAGAAACAAAATAATGAGTGTTAGGGATTGTAGATGTTGTCTGGCAAAAATAGATGACAGATTGTGCCTTGAGAGTGTGAGGACCATATAACTCACCGTAGAGGAGACTCCAGCTATGCGTATTGGCTCAATTAGCGTGGTGGTGGTCTTCTCTTCTTTCTTGCTTTTCTTTTCAGGTGGGCCAGGGGGGCTGTCCCCGCCTGGGGGACGCTTTCCTCCCCCAGCACCTGACATCGTTCCTTCCCTGCATTACATCAAGCAAGGCATGAAGAATTATAATTCATTCATTTTGTGACAGCAAAGGGACGGCGTTAGCCTTAAATCAAAAATGCAATTTTAAATTTTAAAAGGTTCACTTTTCTGGTCCAGTAGTATTTACATGCCGACTTATTACTGTATAAAAGGTATGCCTGCAGAATTACCAACCATCTTAATTCCATATTGCTACAAAGATTAAAGATCTTTTGCAAGCTTGCAGCTTGCTACTGCTAACCATGCTAATGCTACGCTAAGGCTAACGGACGGCGTTATTGGTTCAAGATTCCGAGGTGGTCGGGGTTTTTATTCATTATCCATCCCTACATACACAAAATGTTCTTAAACAGGCATATGTGTGTCTTTTCACAAGAGAAATGTTATCATTACAAACCTTAACAACCAGTAGCTGAAACGTAAGTCAGGACATCAGAGAAGCAACAGGAAATATGCAGCTAACGCTTCTTCTTCGTTGGTTTTAAATGTTCCTTACAATAACGGGAGAGCATTAGCGCCGCCTATTGCTTGCAATTCACATAATGTAAAGATTAAGTATTCCCGTTGGTAACAACAAGTAAAATTAAGAAAATCACTCAAAACACGGACTACTTCCTTGGGATACGGTGCTTTGAAGTGCAGCTACTCGAATTTATCTGGAGAGTGTATTCGAGACCTCAAAAATGCAAACCATGCTGTCACGTCCCCTCCGGCCTCTCGGGGGCGCTCCTGCGGCACACTGTAATAATAACTTCCAGGACTGTGACCAGAATGTAAACAGTGCTCAGGTGATAGCTAACTGCTGTTAACATTAACGGTAGCTAATTTCGTTACTGTAGCCGCTTAATCGCACACGTTATGGCTTCACTATAGATTCCTCGACCTGAGAGGGCTTCCTGATTCCTCGTTTCCCTCTCTGTCTTGTCGTTTGATTGCATAAATGGTGAGTAGCTTCCTGTTCGGTCAGTGAACCTGCTGCTGTATCAAGGCCATAGCAAAGACAGTTACCTAACCGTTTTGATGGACTTCTAAATAACAATAGGTCGAGGAGATGTGTGTATACACGTTTGACCTGCTAACTAGATTTAAACTAAAGCTAAGGGCACAAGAGTTAGGTAACTAGTTCCTGTTTATTCAGAACCACTGGTACAAACTAAGACACGTGACTATTTTTTTAACAGCTCCATAAGCTGTAAACATGACCAAAGACATCGTTGTTGGGGACGAACTACCAGACTGGGTGGGGGCCAAGGAGTTTTATCAGAAGTATGATCCTAAAGAGGTGATTGGCAGGTAAGTCAACCAAAATAGATATACAATGCTGTTAAAAAGCATCCATCGTGATTTGTTTGTTGCTGTCGTTGCTTTTCATATTTGTTACACTGTATGTTTCATATCATCAATAAATTTTAAATATTAGACAAAGATAACCCAAATAAATTCGAAAGGAGGAGAGAGGGAGGGGAGAGGGAGGGGAAACAGGAGGACAAAGGAGGGAACAACTAAGCTGTAGTGCCTCTTCACCTCACTGTGCAATACCTTTTGTGCAATACTTTTGTAAATAGTCAACGGTGCAATAGACTCAATACTTGAAATGTGCAATTCACTTGTATTTTTATTTTTATTCCTATTTATTCTATTTATCCCCTTCGTATATTTTATTTATATTGTCTCTGTATTTATATATATGTGTGTGTGTATAACTCTGTAACTTCTGTCGGTGCTGTGCTTTTTTGGAAATCGAATTTCCCAGAGGAACCCACCCGAGGGATTAATAAAGTTCTATCTTATCTTATCTTATCTTATCTTATCTTATCTTATCTTATCTTAAATGCAGTTTTTGTTTATTAAAGGTGGAAAAAAAAGTTACTGACATCTATCAATCTTGAAAGAGTTACAAAAACAAGCCTTTGGAACTCCATGGAGAAATGGAGAAAACCTGAAAATGCGGTGAACCTTCCTAGGAGTGGCCGGCCTTAAAATGACTCCAAGATGCCACCGACAACATCCAGGACGTCACAAAAGAACCCAGAGCTACATCTAAAGAACTGTGGGCCTAACTTGCCCCAGGAGCTGCTTTACTGCCTCAGAACCTCAATAACTTGCTATAATTGATGAAACAATGAATTCTGCGCTCTACCAGAAGATCCAGAAGGAGAATGTACAGCAGTCTGTTAAGCCACTGACACTCAAGCCCACACGGGTTATGCAGCAGAACAATGATCCAAAACACACCAGCAAGTCCACATCTGAATTCTAAGAAGAGTGGAACAAAAGTGTGTTCAGGTTATCTTTGTCTAATATTAAAATGAGTATAATGATCTGAAACATGTAAGTGGAATGGGGCAAATACTGTACACAGAGCTACTGTGTACATTTTTAAAACCGTGTCATTTCTTTAATAATGTTGAAAATGCACTGTATTGTATGCTCATTGTCAGGGGTGTGAGCAGTGTGGTGCGCAGGTGTGTGCACAGACACACGGGCCAGGAGCTGGCGGTGAAGATTATCGAGATCACAGCTGAGAAGATGACAATCCAGCAGTTGGAGGAGGTGAAAATTTCCACGCTGAAAGAGATCCAAGTGCTCAACATGGTGAAGGGACACCCCTCCATCAGTACGTTGCTGTTCTCTCTCCTTTTGTTAAGGAATCATAAAATTTCTTTCCATAAAGTTTGGTAAGTGTTAAAGTTTTCTTCTGTTTCATTCCCTTTAGTCACCCTCATTGATTCCTATGAGTCTGCTACATTCATATTTTTGGTGTTTGATCTGTGAGTATGAGGACAAAAAACTATTAAACTAAATACTTTTTACACTCCCAACCTGAAATTCAATTTTTTTTCAACAACATTTGTCAATTTGCTGTCTTTTGTTGACAGCATGAGACGTGGAGAGCTGTTTGACTACCTCACAGAAAAAGTTACCTTAAGTGAGAAGGAAACCAGGTGAGCCGCAGCATGACTGCACTATATCTGTATTAATTAATACTAGCAGCATTTTGCATTGGGCACATCATAAAGTTCTGTTTCTGCAGACCATATTGCAAAATATGCCGCCTTTCAAGATTTTATTTAAAAGTTATCCAGCGAGCAGCTCTGCGTTAAAGAGCTGCTGAATATCTAAATATAATCACACGTTTGGTGTCGACTCCCACTTTTAATCTCGTGTCACGCAGCCCAACTTAATCTCACATCAAAAAAGCCGAAGCCTCAAAGCTGCAGCTTTAAAAAAGAAAAACACTCATGTTTTTGGGGTGGTTGTTGTAGTTTTGTAGTGTTTGTTATTAGCATTGTCCTGCTGAAAAATGCAAGGCCTTCCCAGAAAAAATGTCTGGATGGGAGCACATGTTGCTCTAAAACTTGTATATACATTTCATCACAGATGTTGCCTTTCCAGATGTGCAAGATCACAGTCGCAGTGCTGCTTTTTAGCTTTGTTGCTTGCGTACAGAGATTTCTCCAGATTCTCTGAGTTGAGGTTATGGGAGTTCATATTATGTATAGTAGATAATGAGGTATTCAAAGTCTTTGCAACTCATTGAGGAACATTATTCTAAAATTGCTTCACAATTTTTAGATGCAGGTTTTTGCAGATTGTTGACTCTCTACCCATCTTTATTTCTGAGAAGCTCTGATTCTCTAAGATTTTCATTTTATACCCAATCATTTTAATCACTTGGTGAAGCCAGCAATGTTGTGTATCCCATGAATAATCAAGCCAAAGATATGATTAAAATTACACAAACATATTACACAGTGTTTACTCTGAACCTTAGACACGCTCGGACGAAATCTATTTTACACGGATCAAATGTGTGTATTCGGTTCTTTACAGGAGCATGATGCGAGCTCTGCTGGAGGCCGTGCAATACCTTCATTCCCTCAACATCGTACACCGGGATCTGAAACCGGAGAACATTCTCCTGGACGATTATGGCCATATCAAACTCTCTGACTTTGGTTTTTCCGTGCAGCTACAACCTGGGGAGAAGCTTCGAGGTATGGCTGTGGATCATGAGCATATCCTGTGACAAGTGTTCATCCATTATTAGTTTAAAACAATCTTTTCTGTTATAATCAGAGCTCTGTGGGACACCTGGTTATTTGGCGCCCGAAATACTAAAGTGTTCCATGGATGAAATGCACCCAGGCTACGGCAAGGAGGTCGATCTGTGAGTCTGTCTTTGTTCGGCGGAGATTTACAAACGTGCTACTTCTCACTGCCGTTTCTAACATTTGCATGGTGTGTGTTTCTAAGCTGGGCCTGTGGAGTCATCCTCTTCACCTTACTAGCTGGCTCGCCTCCATTCTGGCACCGTAAGCAGATGCTGATGCTGAGGATGATAATGGAGGGTCGCTATCAGTTCAGCTCCCCAGAGTGGGACGACCGGTCTGACACTGTGAAGGATCTGGTAAGCTCATACAGTCAGCTTATTCTGTACTGCAGCAACCCTAATATTGACATTTTCAGTGCAAAGAATAAATCATATTGCAGTATTTGCATCTCTTAAATCATTCATGTGTACTTCTGTAATCTTTGTGCTTGTGATACTCAGATATCCAGGCTGCTGGTGGTGGACCCAGCTAACCGTCTCACTGCTGAGCAAGCCTTGGCCCATTCCTTCTTCAGGCAGTACCAGCGGGAGGATGTGAGGCTCTTCAGCCCCAGAAAGACGTTTAGGGTGAGCCGCTGTGTTAGCCCAGCATTGTTATTGCCGCTGATTTAAACTGTCTGTGGAAAAAGGAAATAACTTCCACATGCTTCCATGCATCCAGGTTCTGATAGTGAGCGTGCTCGCCTGCATCAGGATGTACAGCCGCTACCGCAGGGTGCGGCCGCTAACCCGAGAGGTGCTGGCGAGGGATCCTTACTCCATCCGCGGCGTGCGCAAGCTCATCGACGGCTGCGCCTTCCGGATCTACGGGCACTGGGTCAAGAAAGGGGAGCAGCAGAACCGAGCAGCCCTCTTTCAGAACACTGCTAAGATCATGCTGCTAGAGCTGGAGGAGTTTGAAACATAAAAGGTCAACCTCGTCGCTCAAAAACGCTTTTATGTATCCGTTTGCATGTGCTGTCATTGCGGTGTTTGCTCCATCGAGTTACTGTTTCAAGATAAGGAATGCAGGGACGGGGGATCTTTGTGTGCCTTAATGCGCATCGTGGCTCTGAAAGTTCAAGATAAGCATGCACCACTTAATATTCCTTATCTGTTGTTGTCTGAAACTCCCTGTCAGGTCATCCGGTTTGCAGTGCAATTTGCCGTTAGGACACCTTGCACGATCTCTTTAGTAAAACTCATCATAATATATATTTAGGATTTTATGTGTTAATCGTCCGTTATAACTGAGTAGGCCAGTGGCGTCAAACTCATTTTAATTCATGGGCCACATGCAGCCCAATTTGATCGCAAGTAAAAGTGTTTCATAATAAAAATCTATTTTAAAAAAATCTTAAAAATGTTCCTTTTCTTTTAGCGGCGAGTACAATTATGTATTTAATAAATCCTACATTTACTAAACAGATGATGGTGAAATTAAGTGTCGCTCTTAACGACTTACAAGACGAGTGGCCCACAGTGTGTGTGTTTGACCCCTCTGATGTAGAGAAAGCACTGTGTAGGTTAAGTGGAAATCAAAGCACTGAGATTAGTTATTAGTTATATACCTAGTATGCTCATATTGACTCTACTTGAGTAGCTTTGCATGATTCACGGTTCATAAAAACACTTGTATGTCTTTTACTGCGCATTAGTGCAGACCTTCAGGCCACACGACCATTAAGCCAACTTTCTTCCTTATTACCTGAAACTTTAATATAACACGTAACATTGTAATACTACAAAAACAGCAGAAAATAAGGAAAAAGCATAATAAGTCTCCTTTATTAGACACATACAGGTACATAGAAGTGCTGCGTTAAAGCTCAGATTTACATATATGCCAGTATTACGAGTCAGCACTGGGGCACATGTGTGAAATATTCAAGTTAAATATTTGGAGTGTTTGTCGTGTTTCATGCATGCAAGCATTCCTCAACAGGAAACCCACTCAAGACTAACTGTGAACATCGTTTGCGACTGTAAAACTAACAAGCACCATTCCTAACTCAGTTCATTCTTTCATCTAGAGAGAATTACGTTCTTTTGATTTCCTGGAAGTGCCTGTTTGGGGAAAAAAACATGTAATTATATAAATGCAGGTATAAAGTATGTTGTGCTGTACATGGAGAAAAATGGTTTTATTGACAATAAAACAAATGTTTTAATCGTGCTGCTTTGTAGGAGTGCTTTGTTTGAAATCTACCACCTATCTAGATGGGGTAAAAAAAAGTGTGTTATTTTTTGGCTTTGTGGCTGTTCTGTGAGTAATCTAAAGCACTGTTTTGCTGAGATGCTTTTTCTTTAATCCGCTGATCTAGTTGCCCAGACACAAGCATCATCTGCTCTCTGACTTGTTGCTCTATCAGCGCCTTCAGCTCAGATGTGGCTCCTGAAAGAGAGGAAATGAAGCCGTTCCTTGCATGACTTTGCTTGGGCTGTGTTGGACTGTAAAAGTTATGCCTGCAGCATAACTGCTGCGCTGCCGTGATTTTTACCTGCTGGGGCCGCGATGGAGGCTTGCTGTGTTTCAGAAGACGTCCCATCTTCCGCCTCTGTCTCATTCTCAACACCTGGTCGGATAAAAGTAATAATAAATATAGCTCAGTACTTTTTTTTTTTACTTTTTTTTTCTAAATATCCCATTTTTAATGCAACACATAACAAGGCAGGTGCTGGATTGGAGGAGTTTTTTTTTTTCTTTTAATATTCATTTCCACAGGAAGTGAAAAGGAGATTAAGAATGTTTTGCAAGAGTACATCTGATCCAATTTCACTCTAACCACAACTGTGCAAGATTGGATCACACATGTAGTCACTGCAAAGAGGTAGAAGACGATTTTTATACACTACATGAACTGAATTTCTGAGCCAGCTATACAAAGAAATCCATGCCATGAAGCACCCGGCATACTGTTTCTGTACTGGTGATAATTCCAGAGAAGGGTCGGAGCTCTGCAGTTAAGTGAGCCAGCAAAGCATTGGCTGGGTTTCTGCAGTTCCTAAAAGCGTCTACTTTGCAATAATCTCACTTACAGGTGATGGTAGAATATGTATGAGAGAAAAATTTTTACAAAATGAGTTGTTACAATGGCGACATCCTATTACAGCGCCACGCTCAAATTCAGTGAGCTCTTTAGAGCGACCCATTCTTTCACAAATGTTTGTAAAGGCAGACTGCGTAGCTTGTTGCTTCATTTTATGCATCTGTGGCAATGCGACTGAAAACATCTGAATTTACTTTCTTTCTTATCTTAACACTGTATGATTTCAGATTGCTTTTCCTTTTTTTGTCTTCATTGTCTGACAGCTTTGTTTGTGCCAAACACGTTTGCTTTTCCAAGATGAACTCTGTAAATTCTCTATAGGCTCTTCTTCGTGTGTTACTTTTATCTGTTTTTGTTTATTCATTTCTATTCGTGTTATTTCTGTTAATACAGTATATGTGTGATATGGCATTGTCTAAACTGACAGGCAGGAGGGTAAAAGAAAGAGGGAGAAAGAAAAAAGGGAACAGGGGAGAATAAAGGCGAGAATAAAATATAATTGCTCTCCCCCGCTATATGTAACTTTAATGCTACTAAAAACTTTGCTTTTTACCTGGCGCAGAAGAATCCTCCACGGTAGGGGATCCAATATCCGGCATCCCAGAGTATCTCAAAGACAGATCAAGATTCACCTGTTGGTGGAAAAAAAACTTACTTAAAATGTATTTGGTACACAGGGGGCACTACTGAGAACAGGAAAGCTGCACAAAGGGTAACTAACATGGCCCAAAAAAATCATTGGCTGCCCACTGCCACCCCTGGAGGCCATCACCAGATCCTCCTGTCTCAGGAAAAACCAGGGCCATCACAGGTGACCCCTGGTAGGCACCTCCAGACTCACTAACAGCTTCTTGCCCTGGGCCATTCAGACTGTTAACACTATCCCCCCACAACACACCCACCCACCTCTAGCCACTCAGAATCTATTCAGACCAAGTCTTTTCTTTGCACTATCTCCAAGCACTTTGCTCTCCATTGTGTGCCTTTCTATTGCTTTGTACATACATATATACATATTCCTCTAGTTTGTATATATCTCTTCTGTTCCTATATATTCCTGATGTCTTTACTATTTTGTTTTTTTTTACTCCTGCACAGCTGTCGTGGAGCACCCATAATTTCCTTGTATGACAATGACAATAAAGGGTTATTCTATTCTATTCTATATTTGTTTGTTTGTATATTTGTGATATAATTTATTATTTCACAAACAAGCATGTAGCACTAAATACAATCTATGTGCTTTAGAAATACATTTTACTTTACCTAATGACAAATACTGAAAACTCAAGTCAGTTAATTCATGACATTTACCTGTGTGGTAAAGATATATTTATATAGCTTGTAGTGTTTCATGTAGTTGTTGAGGATGTATGTTAAGACACGGTTAACCTCATCAGCATTGAAGAGGCTGATGCTGAACGGAGGCCGCTGTAGAGGGGAGACACACACGCACACACAAACACACTATGAATCAGCATTACAGTCGTGGATCTGTATGAGTTTGAAAATGAAACAGTGACTGCCAAATTTTGCACACACCCTGACTGAGTGGCATAACAGAAGCTCTCTGCAGTACTTGAAACACTGCTCCGAGTTATTGAGTGGAGTTTCTGCAAGAAAGGAGGTTCAGACACATGTCATGTAAAGTTAAAGGATACTTTGGCATTTAATGGTGGTGATGCAAGTCACGTGACACTAGGTCAACAATCTTACTGAGTTAATCACTGACTCATAAGATTGTACAGTATTTCCTTCAATTGCCTAAATACTGTATTTTTTTACAGACTTAACAGAAGAGTTGAGTCTGCGCTAAACAAATGTTGTGAGGAGAAGAGATCATTTGTACTGTTTTGATTTTAAACACATCATTTTCAAAGCCACATAGACCCCCGCCTTGCTGACTACACATAGTTAAGATAAAGCTACTTTGCTTACCCACGTTGGCTTCATGAATTGACTTGATAATGGACAAGAGAGTAGACGTTTGTTCTTTGTTGAAGCTGTGCTCTCTGCAGAAAAGCACCGTCTGAACGTACAGCTCCAGAAGAACTCCCTTTCTGGGTTCAGGGAGGTCAACTCGAAGCACACTGCACAGAGCACTGTCACAGAGGAGAACAAGTAACCCCCCCTAAATAACGTCTGTGCCCTATAATTGAGTGATTATTGTTTATAAATGAGTGACAGAAACCTCTCCAGATCGGGAATGGATTGCATTTTGTTGATCTCTTCCATATCATGGTAGCTTACATCTGTCCTGAGGGAAATAGATTCATGGATAAATACAATCAGGCAGGCAAAGTGTAAATAAAATGGAAGCTAACGAAAATGATCTGCACCGTGTGTGTGACCCAGCTCTCACCATAGCATCACTTTAGCTTTCAGGTCATGTGGTAGCTACAAAAGAAAACGATGCTTTTTATACATTGTAATCCATTACAAATAATAATAAAAGCTCTGTCAATTGTAAGATGTAACATGAATATTTATGCCAAAATTGTTTTTTTTTTAATTAACAGAGGCTAAATGAGTAGGAAGTAAAGAGAACCGAACACAGAAGCAGCGAATAAAACTTGAAGAGCATACCTTAATTGTCCCATCCATTTTTAAAAGTTATTATTTCTTTAGGTGAAATAACTAGCTATAGTTAAAATGGACAGACTTCAAAACATGTTTTACAGTTTAAAGAAAATATATCAGAAAATAAATCTGCCTGGAGTATGCTCCGTTTTGTTAGCCACCTGTATCCTAGCAACAGGCCACTTTTTTCTTTTTCCGTTTCAGTGTCCTACAAAATAAAACAACTAAATAAACATTACTTTACTGTTTATCACATTATTATACATCATGTTATATAATTTAATAGATCTTATTTATGCAGCAATGCTCTTAAAGGTAACGGCATGAGCCGCACTGATTTGTTATTATCTTATAATTTAATGTAAAGTGAAGTGCCCACCCCCCCGCAAACACACACACACACACACACGCACACACACACGCACACAACGAAATAAAACAAAAAGAAAACCAAAACAATAATAATGAATTAATTAAAAACCTCATCACTTGGTACATTTGCAAGTCCTCGGTTAAACCCATGATGATGAGATCAGCGCTCTGTGGGAGTCATCCATCTGCTGTTGGATTTCTTGTTCTTGTGGCTGAAAATAGGAGGCTAACGACCTTTGGCTGTATGTTTTCGGATCGTTATGCCAAACGTAGTGCCAACATAATGCAGGATGAAGAGTCGAAAGTTAAATCTAAAAATAAACAGAGAGAAAAAAAATTGCAGGCGAAAGATGTAATGAGCCAGGCTGTTGTGTGATAAATAAAAGAAAATTAAAGATGCTGGGTTTGGAACTCTTTTTAAGCTCTCCATCGCTGCGTGAAGCTGTAACCATGGCAACGCCATAAACCTGCCTGAGTTTTCTGTCAACAGCTGTGTGCTTTTGTTTTTTTGTTTTTTGTTTATGTTTATGTTTTGGGGTTTTTTTTTGGGGGGGGGGGGGGGGGGTGTCATTAACTGAATCCAAAGCGATGCATAGCAAACCTAATAGCGAGAAGCTTTGGGGGCTATCTGTGCGACTGCTGTGGCTTCCGTGTTTGTTTACGGGGTACCACATTCCTGTTTCTCTTGCCTCACGTTTCTGCTGCAGGCCTTAACATCTTCATGAAGTAGTATGGAAAGCCTGTTCAACAGGCTGCTCGTCACCCTGACTGAGCTGCCGCTGCAGTTTAAGAACATTATCCCCATTTAATCTACTTTGCCTTCTGCTGCACGCAGGTGGACAGACTGGCAGATGGAGCTGGGCGGCACAATCAAACACCCGCTTTCCGTCCTTAATTGCACGTAGTGGGTTTTTCTCTGGACACAGTCGACATTTTTTAATTGTTCTCACCTTGAGCGTTGATGGTGGACTTCATCTTTTGTTTGCAGATACTCTGATTCATCTAGTGACTGCTTCATCAGTTAATAGGGAGGTTTTACCCGGACATGGAGGAGCCCGACATACGACAACAGAAGCTGGACAACCAGGTGAAGATACAATGATTATAATTTAAATATATCTTTTATATATTCTAGTTTCCACTGGTACAAGAATCGTAATTGCAAACATTACATAGGTTTTACCATTTTGTAAAAAGCATGCAAGACTGTCACAGTGAGACTGGAGCAAACACTAAAATTTTGTCAATTGTTGCTCACAAGTACTAACATTTAAGCATAGCTTTACAAAAATAGATACATTAAAAAAAAAAATCTTTCTCCAGTTGGAAAAGGTCACAGTCTGTGTCAGAACCACCTGCTGTTTCCTGAGCTGCTAAACTTCAAGTCCCAGACACGTTTATGCTATACAGTATGCGGTTTTGATCTATTTAAGCTTTACATATATGCCCTATAGTAGTCACGTCAGCACGTAACCCATAGTAGTAAAGTACTAATCCTAAATTAAGAACTAGCAGTATTAGTGTAGTAAACTGTGAAAATGAAAATGCAGGTGCATGAGCAATCATTTAGGCTGTCCAGAATTAAAACCACTACAACTCACTATCTAACTTCCCAGAGCCCTTCCCTTAGCCTGGTTCTCCTGGAGCTTTCTTCCTGGTAAAGGGGAGTTTTTCCTTCCCACTGTTGCCAAGTGCTCGTCCTCTGACTGTTGGGTCTTTACCTTAAATATAAGCACTTTTAGGTGACTGTTGTTGTGATTTGGCAATACATAAATAAAATTGAATTCAACTGAATTCAGTTGCATGAGAGAGAAAGCAGAACATTGTTTTATTAATGACTCTCAAGAGCCCATTTGGACCATATCTATGTAAATATATTTCCATGTGTGAACACTGTGTAGAGACTGAGTTTGTCTGATGTGTGACCCACAGCGAACCCTTTTGATGAAGAAGCAGCAGAAGAAGAGAGCTGATTCTCAAATGGTGTTGACCAACCGGGACACTCGAGAGAAGAATCGAAAGCACAAAGCTGTCCACTCTGATGAGACGCCTCTGTTGATCAGCCAATCACTGAGTAGCACTTCTCTTAGTGGTTGGTGTTAGAATAATTAATTAGAATAAATCATTAAAAAAAAACTAAACATGTCTTTACAATGTGTGATTTAATTTTTTATTTTTTCATCATTTATAAATCTTTTTTGTTTGTTTGTTTTTTGCTTATTTTGAAGATCAAGTTGAGCATGCCCATGATAACCCACTGGATGTGATTACACTTGGTGAAGGTGACGCAACAGCAAATGTGGAGTTAGATGAGATGCCTGCAGAGAAGCCAGTCGTTCCCAAGAAAATGAACTTGGAGATTGACAGAGAGCCTGAGGTGAAATACGAAGGGGCCAACGAAGCCCAAGCGGAAGGGAAAAAGACAAAGAAGAAAGATGTGAAAAAGGACAAAGCCAAACGTAAGCGGTCATGTAAGAAACTGTCCCGTGCTTTGATGAACGCTGTTCGTTACAGACGCCTATTGATCAGCAACTAACTGCTTTTTCAGAGGTGGAAGAGACAGAGGAAAAGAAGAAAGAAAAAGACACGGAGAAGAAGGAGAAAAAAACAAAGAAGAAGAGCAAAGACTCTGTCGACGCACCGAAGACAAATAAGACAACCAAACAAGAGCGCAAAAGTAATAAAACAAATTCACACTTCCACTCTAAGAGCTTTGCATCTAACAAGAAAAAACCCACTTCCATTAAATTAAAGGAGCTTCACATCAAGCTTTATGCAAATGTCTGCTCTTTTACAGAGAAGAACCTACAGGAGGCTTTAACGTCTGAAGCAGTGTCAGCAGAGGTAAGCCCAGAGAAGACTAAACAAGATCAAAGTGAAGCTGAACAAGAAGAAGAAGAAGAAGAAGAAGAAGATGGGCTTCAGAGGAATGCTTCTCAAACACCTAAAAGGAAAAAAGACCTGGACACATGTGAGAGAAAAATCTGTTCTGCATGATGTCTTGATGCATTCTCAATCATCCAGGAAAGTAAATCTCCAAAAGTTGATTCTGTTCATCTGGACGTAGCGTTTTGTGGGAGAAATGTTTCGTCACTCATCCAAGTGACTTCTTCAGTCTCGACTGACGAAACGTTTCTCCCACAAAACGCCACGTCCAGATGAACAGAATCAACATCTGGAGGTATTCTGTATGATCCCCGGTTCTTTAAAGTTTTATAAAAGAACATTGTCATTGTTTATCTCCATAGCCAGATGCCAAATAAGTGACGAGAGCAAAGACGAGGAGGTCCAAGAGAAAGAGAAAAAAGAGAAAAAGTCACACAAAGCAGAGAAAACTACACGAAGTCTAGCGTCCCTGAACTCCAACTACAGGGAGAGTTCATCTACAGCCAGTGAATCTAATGAAAGAGTAAGACGTTACAGGCGCAAGAAGCAAAAACAAACAAAAAAACAAATGGAAAAGATCTCAAAAAATCATTTACATCCTTTTTCTTTTCAGCCAACTTCTCCAATATCAGTGGAAGATCTTGAGAAGTTTGCCTTACGTCCTGCTCCTAGAGATGTGACGATCCAGTGCAGGGTCACGAGGGACAGGAGAGGCATGGAGAAGGGCATTTACCCAACTTACTACCTCCACATGGAGAAAGAGGATGGAAAGAGGGTTGGTGCACTGATTTTAGCTACAGTAATTTCATTTTGCTGTCGTATTTGTGTCAAAGCATCATTCTCTCCCTCTGTTTAACCACTGTGCCACCTCTAGGTGTTTCTAATGGCGGGCCGAAAGAGAAAGAAGTGCAAAACATCCAACTATCTCATCTCTACTGACCCCACAAATCTATCCAGAGATACAAACTCCTACATAGGAAAACTAAGGTGATTTCACCATTTAAAATGAAAAAATGTAGTATGATCTGGTCTTTTGGTCTTGTGCCACAGCTCTGATCGGTTGTAACCTCGGTCATTTTCATCCCAAAATTCCTTGGAGATCTTTGGACAGCTGAACTCACTTTTTAAACCTTTTTATTTACATAGAAAATTCAGGTTTTTCATAAAAATTAATTCAGCGAGTTATAGTAAAAGTAAAGCAAAGTAAAAGTTGTGATTTTTACTTTGCTTTCTTTAAAGAATTGTCTTATCTGCAGCATTCACAGCCATGCCGACCTTTGCCACTCTCGCTGTAAGTTTGTTAAGGTAATCTGGAGGCGTTTCACACCTCCAAAGCACCTCCAGTAAGATGGATTGGCACTTCTTACATGCCATATGGTCAAACTGTTCTCATGACAGCTGAACAGAGCAGGAAAGGGTCTGCTTTATTATACCAGCTGACTGCTTCTTTGAGAGGTATGAAATATCTGCGTGGTTTTAAAGTAAACTGGCTTCAGTCGAGCAGCGTCCGTCATATATCTTGCACAGATCTCCCACTTCACCACTACCAAAGTACACACTCCTTCACATTTCCTTTATGATACTCAGAGCTCGTGTCAGGCACGTGCCCAGTTGCCTTATGTCTAACAACTGTTCCTTAACACTTCAAATGCACAGTAACCTGTCTGGCTTAGCCAGAAATCATTTGCCCTGCAATAGAATCTATGACACATGGGAGGCTCCAGCTACAGACATAAAGAACTCAAGAAAAAGCACCATAAGATTAGTGTGAGAGCACCACGAATGTGTAAAAAAAAAAAAAGCCACTGCACTCCATCTGTGATTGCTGATGTTCCAATCTGGACCAAAGTGAACTGACAGCCATCTGAAGAGTGAGCCCGGCTAATAGTTGGGGTTTAAAAGCACTTGTCACCACTCTGGCCTTTTCCCTAACAAAGATCTGCAATGCTGACTTACCGGAAAAAATAAGTGAGCATCAAAGCATCTGTGGTGTGTGTGCTAGCTCAAATTGTTTTAGATCATGATTGTGATAGGACTCATTTGTTTCAGGTCAAATGTGCTAGGTACAAAGTTCACAGTCTATGATGGAGGTGAAAACCCGGAGAAAAAACCTTTCATAAAAGAGTGTGAATCAGTGAGGCAAGAGCTAGCAGCAATTTGCTACGTAGGTACCCCACACACACACACACACACACACACACACACACACACACACACACACACACACACACACACACACACACACACACACACACACACACACATGCATGCTATTTGCAGAACAGACAAAGCTTTCCAACATGCATCACAACCATTTATCACATTCCAGGAGACAAATGTGCTGGGTTTCAAGGGTCCAAGGAAGATGACGGTGCTCATCCCTGGCATGCTGGAGAATGATGAAAGAGTGGTCATCCGGCCCAAAAATGTATAAGTAAAACATAAAACTCATTCACAGTGTTATTAAACCTGTGATAGGAGTGAATTATTTCAGATCAACTTATCTTATCCTCTTATTCCAGGACCTGGAGACTCTGTTGACCCGCCATGCAAATGGCAACACGGACAAACTGGTCACCTTGGTGAACAAATCCCCGAGCTGGAACGAACAGACTCAGTCGTACGTGCTCAACTTTCACGGACGTGTCACCCAGGCCTCTGTCAAAAACTTCCAGATCATCCACCCTGACAATGGTAGGGCGACTTATTGTCCGTCTCTGAATAACCACTGGAGAAACGATTTGGCTCATTAACTTCAATGCCCTCCTGTTTTTTCCAGAGGACTACATCGTGATGCAGTTTGGCCGCGTAGCTGAGGACGTCTTCTCGATGGACTACAGTTTCCCTATGTGTGCCCTGCAAGCTTTTGCCATCACCCTCTCATCCTTTGATGGCAAGCTGGCCTGCGAGTGAGCGATGCTGGTGTGCCTCAAGTGCTTAAAGAGATCCCCACACAGGATCAGTTTTCATGTTCTGTATCCTGCCGGACTGTAACACTAACATATACATTTAATATGCCACAGACATCAGAGGAGACTTATTTTATAGGGCTGTTTACTATTTTATCACCACTGTTAAAATAAGGGTTTACTTTCATATTTCTCAGATGTGCAAAGAACTTTTCAAATGTGAAAGATTACCATGTGAAAACTACCCATTAAATATTGATTAACAGCATTAACAGTATTAAAAGTGTGCGAAGAGTCATATTTAAAATATTTAATCGTTCTCTATGTTTACTTAATGAATTTTATTATTTAAACATTACATTGCTGATATTTTCCGTGACAAAAAAAGCCCACAGTGTTATCAGCCTGTGGACTTTTCCATTAACTTGATTAGTACAACTTTTGCAGCTTCAATCAGCCTCTCAGATTTGTATCAGTGTGATTACATGTGACATCTCTAGCTGTTTGCTATCATCTCAGAGTGTTTATCACGAAAAGGAAACTTTTTTTTTTTATCAAAGTACTAAAAACAGAGGAAAAAAACTGTATCAGATGTAGAAGAACTGCAGCACGTTGCAGATTTCTCTTCTTGCACAATATAAAGATTCGAACACTAGTTCCATCCCAGGACCATCACCATTGCTGATCTCAAGCAAGTTTTAATGCTGCTTAACAGGAAAAAGGGGGGGACAGAAGTCATTTGGGTTTCAGTTAGTAAAAATAAGCCTCAGTTTCGTTCTGTGGTAAAGTAAGACGATCGGAGGTAAACAGGTATTTTTGAAACCTAACCTCTGCAATCGCATTTATACATTGCCATTCTGTGTTTATTCATTTCCTGTTGAAATGGTATTATAGCGCAAAAAAATGTTTGCGGGTATTCCCATCACAATATCTACTAATACTTGCTGCAGCATACTTCACAAGTAAAGCAGGCGATGCATTATGTAACTGGGCCCTCAGGCCGTAAAAAAAAACACGAGTGCATGATGAACGAGACACATCCAGCTAAAGTGAGATTCAGTCTGCTAGAGTGTGTTTACACATTTGTAAATAAACAAAATCATGAACCCTAGAGGAAGCCGTGAAACTCACCATCAGCTCTTATCTTTTGTAACATCTTTCACCAAAGGCGTACACAACCCCAATTTCAGCTAATCTGCTCTCAGTGCATGTTGCACAACACCCTTGCAGGTTGCACAATAATTAGCATACTCTAATATCAGGTTACTTGTTGAAGTAATAATAATAATGATATAGAAAGTGCTGTGGTGGCTTAAAGGTAGATTAAGGCATGCAAACTTGGACTGCGTGGCTTTTTGCTGTCTAGATTCCACAGGAAGAGCACGTAAATGTACTGTTTTCTGTAAATATGAATAAAACAACTCAGGAATAAATAGCAAAGAAAACCTACTTTTAAAAAAATATTATATGAAAGTCAAAAGATGTTGATGTGCAGTATACAAAAGGTAAAAATCTTAATCCTGTTTAGACATTTACAGCCAATGTGCAGAAAATGTTAACACACAAATATGTGTTTAGAGGTGTGTTTTAAATCTGTGTCCCTAAAGCAGATGAATGTCTGACAGAAATGAGTGGATATCTTACGCTGTAGGTTTAGAGCTCAGTGAAAGGTGTTTATATAGTCATTTCTGTCACATGGCATCTCAGGCTTCATCGTTTTTGCAGCTTATCAGCTCATCAGTCATTCAAACTGAGTTTGGATGATAAGACGGCTGTGTCTTCCAGCTTTGTGCCCATTCAGAAAGTTACTACATGAAGTAACCTTAAAACTGTAGATGCACCTCAGCAGGTGGGCTGTGGAGCATCTCGGCCCAAAGCACTTCACCTTATGCTTCCTCTAAACAAGCTAAACGGGCTCTGGTAAAGATTTCATGACAATTGCAAACAAGTGCACAGTCAGACAGACTGTAATATGAAACACTGCTAGGTTAAACTCTTTTCACACGCTTTCATAAACAGCTGCTCTCTTTAAAAAGCACATCCTCTCCCACCAGTGACAATGATAGTGGTGAGTGACAGCTATCTGTGTGAGAAGCCTGAGCGGTTACGCCTCTCAGTCTGCGTTTAAAACCCGCTTTACAAAAGAGTCAGGACAGTATGACTCAATCTTTGGGCTGAGCTGGCGTCTGGTGCGATGGATTGGCATCCACCCCTGAGGATGAAGGCGACGCTGCTGATTGTGTTCCTGCTCAAATCTACCAACATCGTCAGGCTACATGGAAGTCCATTAGCAGGTTATAATTCTTACTTTGTTTTTTTGTTTTTCCGTCAGATAAAAGACAATTGTACAGCTGTAAAATGTAAGTGTAAGAGCTTTAAAGCACTAGATGTAACAACACTAACGCAATAACGGCTAGATTAAATGGCTAAATGAGCTTAAGCTCTCAAATGAGGTTCTTCATTATACAATAAAGTGACAAACTATTTACTGTTTTTGTGCATTTCACCCTAGTTGCTAATCTACAACAACCATGATACATCAAAAGCAGCACTTAAATGATGTTTTGAGATGCCTGGATCTATGTCGTTGTACAGGTTGTCCATTATTTTGCTAAGTCCATCTCCTGGTGCTCATGCCGTCATGTCAAATTGCCCTTGAGAAAGACACTGAACCCCAAAACGTTGATCAGCCAGCAGCTCAAGTCATGAATTGTGTGCACTCAAAAAGATAGAAAAGTATTATCAAAGTGCAAATCATCATGATTCAGTTGCTTCAAGCAATAGGGACTGTGTAAAAATGCTTTCTGAATAATTCTGAAACTTCCTGTTGGTTCTTCGCTTCTAATTGTTTGCTTTCTTGGCAGAGGCAGAGAAGGTAGCGCAAAGGGGGGAAAAATAGCACTAGTATTAATGCACGTTTGTAAGAGCTGCACTTGACTTGTTGATCTGATACTGACACCTGATCTATGGTTTTAGCTCTCTTTAGATTAGAACATTAATCACACTGCAGATCTCATTGTCTCTCATATAAACACAATTTCAGTGTATATATAGGCCAGTCATGAGTGTTTTAAGCTATTACAATATAATTCTATTCTGGACTGGCTAGCACATGCTTATTCACTAACAGTCTTGAGTTAAACATGGACTTGAAATGTTTCTACTTCATTTTGTTTTGCTCTGTAATCATAACTATCTTTTCTATGGGGTTTCCTAGGAGCGGACTACAATCTTCACTGTGTCAATGATTACCTAACCACCGTCTACTGCTCCCTGAACATCACTCCATCAGAAAACACCTCAAACAGCAACAGCTCCTACTGGCTCATTTTTACAGACTTCGAGTGAGACTCTTTTTACTAACGCATTTAAGAATGATGGGTCACCTTTAACGCCATGCACCTTATTGCTGCTTCTCTTTTTCTCACAGAACGTACAAGTGCATGCTGACACACACCAAAGAGAACTATTTCTGCACATTTACAACATCGCCCGATAATGACGATACGTTTGCAGATTTAGAAGTATACAAAATCTCACTTTGCCACGACCCAAATGAGGAGTCTGAAACCTGTGACGTGCTAGATGAACAGTACCTACCTGTGCACAACAGTAAGCAGCGTAATGATCATCTGTGTTGGCAGGACTCATAAATGTATGAATTATTGTTTTTTAACAGTCACACATCTTCTTATCAGTTAAACCAAACGCACCGTGCTGCCTCTCAGTCAGCCACAACTCAAGTCACCACCACTTTGGTTGGAAAAGCACTTACGAGAATTATACCAGCTTCACTGCTCTGCCCAACAACCTGGAGTATCAGCTCCATTACTACAAGAGGGGAGAACATAAGGTATGCTTCAGCTAATCAGCAGGAATGACAAAGGGTAAAACTGAATGGTAAAAATCTACAAATGAAAACCTGTTTTTTATGTTGTGAGGTAAAAAAAAACCCCACAGTTTTCCAAATGTAATAATATAAATAAGAATAAAAAATTGAAATCTTCTATACTTTCTGGTAAATATCTAGTTCTAAACTGAGATGTCAAACAGCTGCAGTGTTTTTATCTGCTAGTGCTGTGGGTGTTAGCTCAGTGTGGCGACAGTTTGCGGCAGAAACTGTGAATTTATTCAAGCTGAAGGCATTTTACACCGCTTGTTGATCTGATTCTGTCTCTGTGAGCACAAAGATTCAGGTTATACCTGTTGGCAAGTTGAGGTTTGTATTAAATAGAGCATTGCACGAGTTTTCACACTTCCACAGTTCCTCTACATGCTGGGACTTGCTCGAGTAAAAACTCTAAAAGTGAATTAAAACAGGGCATTTAACCATCTGACACAATCAAACAGAGGTTTTACACATTTTATATGCAAACAGCTCCATCGAGTAGTGCAGTCATGTCAAACACATCTTACAACATTAGGCAGAGTAGTGAAATTCCCCTTTCTGTTGGTGTAAAGTTTAACTGTACGTTTCATCTCGGCGATATCTCAATGTAAGATAAAGAAGTGCAGTTTCAAGTGTTTGTCTCGGTTTTTCTACATGATAAAGAAATGCTGCTGGAGTAAGTGAAAAATCTGTCAGCACGACTACAGAAAAAGTTCTGGTAGTTCATTGCCCAAACTGTCCTGTAATTTTAATAGAACAATTTTGTTATTTCAAATGAAATAAGAAATAATTTAAAGAGAAAAAGAAATGAGAAAAGAAACAGTCGTCTTTATAGTAGTTAGCAGAAAAAACAGGAAAGTGAAGGAAAGTTTCTCTTATTTAATTGCTTATCTGTTACTAACAGCTATAATAATACAATTAAAAGTTCAAAAATTATCCCCTCCTTTACAAGTTCCAAAACCATCTACTGGGCCAGATTTGAGTTTTTGCCGACCGGACTCCAGCACGCAGGGTCTTTTTTTTTTTTACACCCTATTTTTCACCCTCTCTTGCATATAAAAGATCTCTGGTTCAAATCTACATTCAGGGTGTTGCATGCTGATGTGCTCCAAATGATGGTCCCTAGGCCTGGATAAATGTGTGTCAGAGATAAATCTGGGAGACAGAAAGCAGCCAAAAATTTTGTCTTCAGTTTTTTTTTCTTCTATTAAAGTAAAATGTGTCAAAATCTGCTATTAAAAAACTTACACCATTCAAGGCAGACCATAAGTACTGGGACACTTAAGTTTAGTAAATGAATGGGTAAACAGGTCCCTGAATGGGAGCATGTGTTACCAATTTTCGGCCTTTTTCTCTAAATTCTCGGAGTCTTCTTGTATTATGTTCTGTAGATGATCACATATTTAAAGGTTTTACGACTTCTTTTTATTAGGCCGAAATTGTTCCAAAATTTGGGGCATGAAATAATATAAAGGCTAATTTACACCATTGAGGCCTGCTCTCAAAAACTAAACTAGTGTTTAAAGTTAGTTTTGAGAACGTGCAGGGCCAGTAAGGAGCGTGACGTCATGTGGTTGGTAGGTTGCGGCTCGTAGATTTACATTAGTTTATCTAACTAGTGACAGAATCGATACTCTTGTGGAAAATGATGACACTAAACCTGCAAATAAGTTTATAAAGAAGAACAGAACAGGGCATTTCTGTCTTCTGAAAATTAATGGGATGCTTTTATGTTTTATTTCTTTCAGGTAAAAATTCGTGAAATTAGCACACAAAGTACGGGTATTTCTTTGGAAGATCAGAACTTTGAACCAGACACCGAGTATAGTGCTAGAGTACGGTCCATTCCCAATAAGGCTACGTACCAAGGCGAGTGGAGTCACTGGTCTGATGAGGCTCACTGGAGGACTAACCCTGCTGCGGATGGTGAGTCTCAATAAAAAAAGAAAGCAGCTAGATTTAGATAAAACAATCATAAGCAGAAATAGATTTCTTGGATTTCTTCTGCTTCAGTATTTTCTATTGTGTTCCCCACACAGGTTTGTCAACGCGCATGTTCATTTCTGAAATGTGTAAGAAGGTGCTCATTCCCATCTGTGGGCTGGTGCTATTCGTCATACTGATCTGCTACGCTCCTGTTAAAAAGTAACGTTATATCATGTAAAGCCTCACTTCACAAAACATTAAGTTTCATATAAAGTCATTTTTGTACTATATTGCACTTTCTATGCTCACAGGTGGAAGCAAAATGTATTTATCCCAACTCCGGCTCCCTATTTCCACACCCTGTACAGTGACTGCCAGGGAGATTTCAAGGTAAGTTCAGCTTTTCATGTAAAAAACAGAAAAAAAAGTCCCAAACTTAATGTCATTAGGATGTAACTGACCTTGTGATTGCAGAGCTGGGTGGTTACGCAAGAAAACACAGCAGACACGCTAGAAAAAGAGGAAACGCTTCAGATCGACACCTTGACAAAGTGTGCAGAAGTCCAGGAGGATGACTGTCGTCCACCCCACTTTGACCAGCACGTGATGGAGGGCAGCTCCTACAGCAACATAACTCCTTCGGTCTGTGATACCACTCTCCTGGGCGTCCCGTACGCTGTGAGCACCATGATTCCACTCTCAGCTCAGGGGAGCCCAATGAACAGCCTGGTTCTAGACTCCCAATTAGGGAGTCCTTCTGGAGACTCGGGCTGCTGGCTCTGCAGTGACACGTCCCTAGAAAGGGAGCCTCCCTGGTACTGCAATGAGTACTGCACCCTGAGTGCTTTCCAGCAGTCCAGTTCTATCCTGGCAGAGCACCATGGGAGCTTGTAAAAACAAGTCTTGCCCAACAGGGATCAACTCAAGAAAGCTTGAAAGTTGTCATGAAAAGGAACATTTTTCCACTGGACGGAGTAGTCCACGTTACGATTCAGTAGCTAATAGAACCTGTAGCAGAAATAACTCATTTTATCAGTCCTTCTCGTTGTGGGGTAATTTTGACATGCTCTTCTTTATAATGTTACTTCAGTTTATTGTTAATTCTGCGCATTAAGCTATAAATAGTCCTCTTGAGGGCCCACCACAGGATTTCAATCAGGCTGTGGTCTAAACTTCTGGGCCATTGCGGCACCTTGAATTTTTTTTTCCTTTTTTTACAGATTTTATGTAGCATTTAGTTACATGTTGTCCATGTACTACTTCACTGATGTTTTTATCTTTTATGCACAGTCCAAACCTGTCTGGAAACAGGGTGAAAGTCTTATTTTGTGACTCATCCGTTTTGTTTCTGCATCACTGAAATGCAAGATGAACTTCTGTGTATATTCTGCTCTTAATAAAGAAAATACATTATGTAGAAAGGTTTATTAAGCCAACACATACATGAACAAAGCACCATATAACCTTAAAGTCTGATACAGAAGTAAGCCTACCTGCCTCAGTCACTGTGGCCATTTTTATTTATAGCAAACACTCTGAATAACAAAAAGACAGCCAAGGCAGCAGAATCTATTGTATATTACAGCATGCTGAATAGAAAACCTGGGAAAGAGAATTAGACAGAGCCATCTAGAGACACTAGTGAGATACAACAGTATAAAAGTGCCATTCATTATACAGCAGTTGAAATACTGACAATGAAGTAAGCTAAATTTTACATTAAATTTATGGAAAATAAAGGAGGAAACAAAAAGACCCTGTGAAAGAGCAAAATAAAACAAAACGACATTTTCTTCCTTGAAATATTGATGACAGTCAGCTTGCATGGGAGTTGATGAAACCGGTACCAAGCTGTGTCCCTTGCACGACATAAGACAATTATTGTTTAAAAAGAAATTACCTGGGTGCTGACGCACCCATTCCCTCCCAGCATTATGCGCCAACCGGCAATTAAGAACAAAAAAAACTGATAGGTCAGAGGAGAACGGATGGCACAGAATGTGGAGTTTAAATAGAAGTCTTTAAGCAAGTCCCGATGTGAGAGGAGCACATTCATAGAGAGACTGAGCCGGGAGGTGATTCTTGTTAAACCCATTCCTTCCGTCTTCGCCCTTACGAGGGGGAGAATTTTTTGGCTTGTGCTCGAACTCTTTTTTCATATTCTACTCTGTTTTGGCTGAAAAGACATTAAAAACAAAACAAACAGAAACAACAGTTATTACGACTGCTTACTCAAAACAGGCACAGCATGCTGCTCAAAAAGTAAACATCTTTAATCAGTCAGTGGAAAACCCTAGAAGTTCATGTGTGATACAGGAGTTTTTGAGACCTCTACATCAATGAGATTTCTTTTTAAACCGTTAAACTCCTCTTATGTGTTTTAAATCGTCAGAAGGTTCAATAAAAACTCCTGCTTCAAAAACATTGAATTTTTAGGGTTCAGGTTTTACAGGGTTAAGATCTCATGTGTACTTTAAAATAGGTAGACGCTTCACAAGCTTAGTCCCCAGAGACACACCCAATAAATAAATGAATAAATAAATAGTTTCCTGTGCTAGTTATAAACTTAAAATAATATGAGGTGCAATCTGAAAATTCTTATTTAAATTTGGCCTTTGTCCACTCTGCATTCCTGTGTTGCTCTATACTGCTCAGACCGCTTTGACCCCACTGTGGAATTCCCCATTTTGACCACCTGCAGGTGCAAATCTATGACGTGTGCTGGATCATCTCCAGGACAACCTTTAAAAGTTCATTCTCATGAGAAAGTTGTTACAGTGCCAAATCTGGCAAGTGGTGCAGGTGGCTATGATTGTGTTGGCGTAGTTAAAAAACACAACTGACACACATATCAGACCGTGTGCACTAAATGTTCTCCCTCAGATGCCTCGAGACATTAAAGTAGAACTCCGTATTAAGAGTCTGACCCAAGGGGGCAAATTCACTGTGGATGTTGGGTGAAAAACGAGGGGAATGATGAAGCCAGAGAAAAAGTTGTCATCAAGTCTGAGGTTCACTGAGTGGATTTAAAAAAAAAAAAAAAAAAAAGAAGTGAAACACCATATTATAAAAAGCCCTCCAGTGCACACAGAAAAAGTCTGATCCCTCTATATTTCTGCATGAAGATGTACATATTTAAAGATTTGTATGAATGCTATTTTTTTTTTTTTAAGAACCCCGTCTTAGTTATCACTAATAATAATTCTGCTCTTGTGGGCATATAAATTAGTAAATAAACAGCCATGGTCTACATTGCTTTCCTTTCTAAAACCATGTTGGTTTCAAATTCAAGTAAATCTAATCAACAGTTATTTGGTTTAAATAATTATTCATTTATTGTAAAACAAGACCTCCAACTCCCACTTAATTAATAATTTGCCCTAAGATGTCAGTGGCCTTACATTTGTGAATAAATTGCTGGTTTCATGTGAATTAATCGTCACTCACCAGTAGATCGTGTAAGCCTCTGCTTGGGCTGGATCCTGGATATTTGGCTCATTTAGCAGTTCCTGGATACCTAATAAGATCTACAAGATAAAAATGAAACATTTCAGAAATTCACCAGGTTGGGATGCTTCTCTGAAGGCTCCTTAATATCAGTCAACTTAATACTGAGTGCACATACTTTATGCAACACTGCTCGCTCCACATAATAGTCATGATTGACTATTGCTAAACACTGAATACAAATTGTGATGCAAATATTTTAAGCTTATGGTTTGACTCTCGATTTAGCGTTGTGCTTCTCTGCCTCTCAGGCACAATAGAAACAGGCGTACATCACACTTCACTGCCCATCGAGACTCGTCTGCTTTATAAGTGTGTTTGTTAATCTGGAGGACTGTCATGTCGCCAATTTACAGCTGAGCTTTTCTTCCCTTAAAAAATTAAAAAAAAAACAACAATTTGGTGACAAATGTAGCCACTTTGTGTACAATCCTTGGTTAGGAGATAGGCATTCAGTAGACAGGTGTGAGGAGTTACAAAACAAACTTACTGTGTGATTATTTTACATGTAAACGTGGCTTAAAATGACAGCACGGCCACCGTCTGTGCTTCATGACCAACATTATTAAAATATCACCCAGCCTGAAAGCTAAGCGAGGGATTCAAAAGCCTACGTGTCTCGTTTTCCTATCAGCATCAAAAAATTTGACTGATTACCTGATAAACTTAGATAAGGTTCCAGTTTAGAAATGTCATCTTAAAATCAGAAAACATCTGGAACTTTAAGAGACCATGTGAACACACTCACGCTCTTAGGCTTTAAGGTCATTACTGTAGATGAAATTCACTTTACAACACAAACCTGCTTTATTGTGATGGCTGGTCTCCAGTCCTTGTCCTCCTCTAGTATCGATAGGCAAACTGTGCCTGATGGATACACGTTTGGATGGAAGAGTGGAGGCTCAAATTTACCTGAAAGATGGCAAAATGTTAAGTGGGCTTTATGTTTCAGGTATATTATACATACCAAACAAAAGGGGTTAGACTACTAAAGTCACTGCGTGCCCAGACTGAACTGTTCCACTGAAGACAGCAGCGTCTGTTGTTTACACAAACAGTGCCTTTAGGTCATTTTAATTTGACATTCAGACAACGTGGAGCTCGTGCTGCAGGATTAGAGCCGGTGTAAGCCACGGTGCTCTGGCCTTGTGTGGCAGGTAAGTACGGTAGTGTTTTGAGACACACAACAGGAATCTGCTACTTGTTTGTAAGCAGTTTTTTACCATCAATTTACAACAATATCAGGTCTAAAAATCAATCAACTGGCAAAAATCTTGCACAACCCGTTTAAAAGGAACAGCAAATGACGCATGCATGAAAGCATCTATTGGCCGTGACCCTGAATTAACACCAAAATTACAGCAACATTGTTATATCGCCAAGCTTCCTCAGCTCCAACATGCTTGCTGCACTACTTAAATGGCTTTAATAGCGCTGCCAAATTAAAATAATTAGAAGAGAAAGTCTGTATTTGCTCTGCTGCGTAAAGGTCAAGCAAAGGTTATTCTGGAGTTTTTCCTAAAGAGCAGAATTTTTCATGTAACCCAAAGAGATTAATCACAGCCACTGGAATAAAGACACTTTAACCAGTTTCCACTGCTGTTTATATAATAACAACAAAAACATGAAGCTGCTTAGATTTCTATCATTAAAGTTGAAAACTCGACATTTGTAATTATCCCACAAAGACCAGAAAACAGTCATGTATTCAACCAATCACAGCCGAGGTGTCGAACATCCCCAGCACTGCTAAGCTTCAGTTTGACAGCTTAAACACAGGTTTCCAAAGGATTACTGCACTAACCTTAAATTAAAACCTTTGGCTTTAAATCAGCCTCTTTCTCATTACCATAATAAACTAACATGTCTGAAGAGATTCATCATTCAGTGCTGCCAAATGTTGATGAGAGGAAGCCTTAATTAGCTTTTAAAGACAGTTTACAGATGTGCCGAGTAGGCTGGAGGATGCCCATGAGCCTGCACTTTTCTGTTCCATTTCAAACCATCAAAACTTAAAAAAATAAATAATTAACTTGATCTGACTGTAGATAAACATAACCAAGTTTGTACTGGCATACAAATTGTATCTGATAATGCTAAAGGCTCTTGAAAATATGGGAACTCTACTATGCTCCAGGTTTTACTTCCAAATAGATTTCCCAAAGCATCTGCAGGCCAAAATGATAGCTAGTGTATTTGTCATATTTACAGGCTGAATGCACAGCAACTCACATTTTGGAGGTGAAGACGGATAGTCGTCCTTGAACAACATGCGCAGCTTGAACAGGCCTCCTTCCCACGGAGTCTGAGGAGAGACGATCATTAGATCAATTTAGAAACAGAAGGCTACATCACTGACTCTTAAAAGTTACTACTACTACTACTACTACTACTACTACTACTACTACTACTACTACTACTACTACTACTACTGCCAGTCAAACTGTAAAATTATTTTTAAAACTTATCATGGCTCAATTTGTTTTGGGTTGTTTTTGCAGAGCAATTACTCATACAGTATGCTTTACATCCACTACAGTATTCTCATTGTCCTAGAAAGACCATTGAGTCTTTTTTAATTATGTAAAACAAATCTACTCGGCATGCAAACAAATCTATGAAACACATTACCCCCTTTTTGCCAGGAATAGCACATTCCCAATTCATGAGATTCATGGTTCCATCCGGGTTTTTTGTCGGTACCGCAACAAATCCCTGGGAAGAGTAAGAGTTGAAATTTGAAAGTCTGTTAGAAAGCAAACACTTTCTAACCAACACTCAGGCAGGCTTTCATCGCACGGATCTCGTGAGCCAATACTTACAAAAGGATGGTCCTTCCGCCATGCCTTGCGCTCCTGGGCAAGCCGGCTCAATGCAATGCCTGACATGATTTGTGGACTCCTGCAAAGAAAGAGGGTCAGGTTGATTAGAAACCCAAACATCTGGCTGTCCTGTCTTCTGAAACGAATAGCTCTTTAGCTTTCCTTTGTTTTAAAGATAATAACAATAATAAAAAAACAATTTCCTTAGTATTCTAATTCGACATGTTTAAAGTTTTAGGCAGCTAGTCGAAACAATTTAACCTAAATCATACTCTAGAATGACCATTAGCTGCAGCCAAATTTTGAAAAACTGAAAGTTTCCATACTGTAAAGAAACCAAGAGGGCATCCAGTGTTATTACAGAGCATCAGTAGTTCAGGTCCTTTTCCAACTGGTTTAAGTTATGAGCCCCCTCCCTACCCTACTCCAAAAAAACAAAGTATTGTGATATTAACATTTCTCGTGTGTGAAATCACACGGACACGACGTACAACATTCAACCTGTTTATGGCGCATATTAATTTTGGTACTTTTCTGACTTGCATCGAGTCACATACCCAACCGTGTTGCCAACTAGCGTCGGTGGCAATTAGGATGCTGCATAGGAATGTCTATAAACGCTAAACACTGAAGCTAATGACAACGAGGTAAAGCAACAAAACAATGCTAGTGATTAAAGACCACCGCAATTTATCAGTACGAGACAAACGGACTTCATCATAAACTGATGTTCTAGTATGCAAGCTAAACTGTTTTTATTGGCCTCGGGGCGTGTGTGTGTGTGTAAAAGTACAGCTTATTTCGACAAGTCTGCGACGCTAAAAGGCTAGCCAAGTTAGCCGGTGGAGATAACCGCTCCAGAGGAAGAAAAAAAAAATTCTACCATTTTCTACCGTTTCCGCGACCAGGGTTTTAAAGCTAAAAAGGGGATCCATGAAGATCTTACTCATTATATGTTTGCTGAACTTCGGCGTGACGTTGCCGTCAACAGACACTTTGACAAACTGACAATCAAAGCTATTTGATTAGCACGCTAGCCGGTTAGCTTCACAAGCTAACTCATGTGCGCCAGAATGGAGCTACATCCCAACAGGCGCTGGCGCTGTTAGCGTCTGACACGGCCTGATGCAGCACAAAACTGCGCAATTGCACTTGATTTCGAAGACAATTTTTGGATGGGAGAAGAACGATCACTTGCTCTCTTCTAACGCATAATAATAGCAACTGCCTTGTAGAAACAGGGGTGTGAGATTTTCCACCGGGATGAACCACATCATTATCTTTTAAAGAATAGGGACAAAGAACGCCAGAGCTAAAATGCGCACATTTATGCATTACCAAACTAGCGAAAATGGCGCAAACTGAAGCGGGTAAAATGTAATAATACACGACAAAAATGAACGTTTCCGCGTTCAGGGTGTACTCCTACCTTTCAGTATGGCTGCACTGGCTCTAGTAATTAAGCGAAATGAATTAATCGTGCTCAAATCCCGTTAAACCTTGTAAAGTTTCCCTCCTGAAAAACCACCCGCTCCGTCTCGAGCCAGAGACAGCGATGCTAAACACTCATCCGTCCTTTACTTCCGTCTTTGCTTAAATACCTCTTGGAAAATCGGACTGCGCATTTCTCTTTCGGGGGTTTAATATTTTGAATGTATTTCTTCACCTGCCCTGGGTTTAGCCGAAAGAGTTTCCCGAACTAGTCGTTTATTAGCTTTCATTTAATTCGAGCAGCCTAGCTGCCGTTGTTAGAGCGCAGTGCGTTAGAAAAACTGTTATTTAAGTTTATGTCGATGGGGAAATTCTACCTTTGCGGTTCGTACTCTTCGTTCAAGCGCCGTTTATGTTATCAAAAAAAAATGACAAAGGTTCAAGTGAAAATATGATACATTATTGCAAAGTATAGAAGATTACCTGGGATTTTTTTTTAAACACTTTATAGAAAATACAAATCAAAAATCTTTTCTAATTTCATACCCAAGTAAGCCGCGTGGTCTTAAACCCAGACGGATTTCTCTCTTCTGTAATATATAATCTTTGGGTGCCTTAGACTAAAGCCCATTAAACCTACGACTGTCAACGAGATTAAAATATTTTATGCGCAGTTACCAAAGAGTTAAGATGAGCGATACGTCTAAAAGACCAATTTCGGATAATTTAATTTTAGGTATAAACGAAAACTTTTCCCCCCCGTCGTCTATATTTATACAGGCATATTTTTCGACTACTCAACGACAACTATTCCTTTCGTGACTCGACTCAAGAGGTCGCCATTATCACATATTACGATTTGTTGTCGCCACTTTATCCATTCATTGCTATAGTTTGCAAAAGTTTAAGAGCACGGTGCTTTTAATTTTTTTATTTATATATATATATATATATATATATATATATATATAAATAAATAAAAAATTTTTCTTCTTTTTATTTTTTCCTTTAAATTATAGTAACTTCGAAGAGCCAGAAGATAAATAATAAAAAAAGACAGATATGAATGACAACATTTTATTGGGTTTACCCTATGCAAGACCATATAGATCTATCCCCTTAACCGTCATACTCAGTTTGTATATTTTTAACATTGCATAAGATCATATAGAAGTGATCTATGTAGTGATATGAGAACCTTATTAATGTAACTGTTAAGATCGAGGAAAAATGACACATTCATTCCCTCTGATTACAAGTGTGATCATCATCATCAGTCATGCATTACAGTGATTTGTGGTTTATGACTTGAATGCAAAACAAACTGGGCACTTAAAAGGATCAGGCTACACATTTGATAAGTTTGTCCATCACATAAAAGATTATCCCAGATTCTAAACCAGACAACCTGTCTGAAGGGCATTCAATGTAATGTAGCTGCTCAAGTAGAGGGGGCGTTGAACACTTCTGAACAGAGCATTTTAAATGAGATTACAACCAAACCAAGCAAATCAAACACAAAAACACTTAAAAAAAAAGGTCTCAAAAGAGACTTGTATAAACCTTAGCTCTTAGCCTACGCAGATACATTTCATCAAATTTAAGAAGAAAGGGGGCGAAAGCAAGATTGTCTGCAACGCTCAAGCACTGGCTGTTAAAAATGGATGGAGTATCTCAACATTTGTCAGCATGTCAGAGTGAATATTAGCTTATGGGGAGTGCTAGTTGCCATTGGTGCGGTCACACAAGTAGGTGTGTGAGGGAGTGCAAGACGGTAAATAATCGGAAGGCTTCAGAATACTATAGCAAATGTAAACATAGCCTAGCTCTGGCAGGAAATCCAGTCTACTCTGATTGAACCTCTTTGCAGATCTCAAATTTTGCACTTTAAAAGCCCTTGTGTGTGTGTGTGTGTGTGTGTATGTATATATATTTCTATATTTAAAAACATGCATCCATACTCGTTTCCTCCCGACAATATAAAAACGGTCTTAAGTCGAGTGTATACGTGTGAGTAAATGGAGGTTTGTGTGTCGTTAACAAGTCTATATGTACAAAGTGTGCCAGCATTAAGAAAAGTTACTCATCCCTGACACTAAGATCGATGTGTTCAATACACATAAGACATTGGATTTTGGTCACCGGGAGAAGAGGGGAAAAAAAGGCAACACTAAATGATAACATGTGAATGAAATATCCAACCTATCAAAACCACACATCAAAACCTGAAAACAACTTTCTATTTAAAAAAAAAAAAAAAGTGTTCTAAAAGGCAGTATTTACATTACCAGCATTACAGGCTGTAAGCAGTGTGCACAGTGTTTCCCACTGTAGTGCTTGTAATGCTGTGTATGAAAATCTACACAATTAAAAATAAAAATAACAGCTAAGAAATCTTATCACACTGCAAGAAAAAAAAATAATACATTTTTGTTTTTGTTTTTCTGAAACGTAACAGTCAACTTCATAGCCAGCCAAGTATAGCTTTGTTATTGGTTATCAAAACATGTTCCAGGCATGTTGTCAGTGAAAGACGCCTTACAGAGTATCTTTTTTTTCCTTGTTTAGTTTTTTTAAACCCCAACTCCGAAATCTCTAGTCCTGTACAAACGATGCAAAAAACAGAAGCCAAGGTTTTCTCGTTTTTTTTGTTTTGTTTTTTTAAAGATCCAGTATAAACAACTTCCACCTGAAGCTGTGTTTTCTATACAGTGTACAAAACGTGCAGTTTTCCTAAGAGTTAAATATTAATATTGAATTTGGATTATTTACATGAAAACAAAATCTTGATATGAACAAAGTCCTTCACCGCTGCCTTCGAACAGTTCCAGTCCCCAAACGCCGCAAATACTTCCCCTCAAAAAAACAAACAAACCCAAAACAAAAAATGAAACAAAACCCAAAACCAAAAAAAACAAAAAAAAAAACAAAAAAAAAACCAACCCTTAAAAAACGATCTCAAACGATGTTCCCTCAAACATATGAAATAAATGATCTAAGGATAACTCAGACAACAGCGGGGAAGGGGGAGTCACCATTGTCCTGAGGACTTTACCAGTTAACTTTAGATTTATGAACATGAGGTCTCAAATAGTTTAAAACTTCAGACATTTCTAAGAAAATTCTAATTAATGCAAACTTACGCTTAAGAGCCTTTCAAAGTCTTTATATTACTACAGGTCCACATTAACAGAAAACAGAGCAACTGTAATCACTCTTAATCTTTAAAAAGGCAAGAGGACTTCCTGAATGTATAATAACTTAAATAAAAAATAAATAAATAAAAACAAAAAAAGGGGGACAGTTCAGCTTAAAAATCAAATGATACATCCAAAACTGTTCCACAGTCTGAGATACATCAAGTCTGCAACCTCTTGAATATAATTATAACTAAATGGAACTCATGACGTGGTACTCAGAAATAGAAGTCAGCGTTAATGCGACTCGGGTATTAAAAAATTTAAAACTTTTTTTTTTTAAAAATTACACAAACCATGTTTTTTGCAGGAACTATTTTCTTTGACTGAACTACATCCGCCAGCTGGAGGAAGTGTGTGCCTATCCATCATGTAAGGCTGTGACAGGACGTAAACAACTGTGTTTGCCTCTGCTCACCCATAATGTCAACTAGCCACATGATTTCTAAACCTTTCTAAACCTGCTCACAATTTCAGTGGATTTTTTGGAGCAATGATTAAAGGAAAAAAAAAGTTTTTGGGCACTGTGAGAACCAGAAGGCGACTAGCATCTAGAGCCCGACCAATAGTTAAAAAAACTAAATCAAAAAAATATATCAACATTTCAATTAATCAGACAATTTGTTTCCCCTTTCAGATCCATGAAACTTATGCAATCACTCTTACGCTCAAATCAGCTGGTTGCAGCTATGTTGCCTCCAGCGAAGTTGCAGTGCCCTCTGGTGGACAAAGTATGCAACATCAAAACTGCTAACATGGCTGAAGGGTGCTTCTCTGGTCTCTTCTTTAATTTTCAGGTATTAGTTGTCATAAATGCAGATATATCTGTCAGACTCACGCTACATATAGTTCTATTAAATTCATGGGAATATTTGGATTATTTTAAACTCCCTAGAAAAGCAAACTATATAAACTAAAAGCAGTAGAGGGTCAGAGTTCAAATATGAATAGTTGACTTTCAAGCAAAGAGTCAATTTGACCTAACAGCACAAAAAAAAAAAAAAAAAAAAAAAAAAAGCACCTCAATCTAACTGGGTTACTAAAGATGGAAGCTACAGTACACTAGTAGTATACTTTTACCTGAAGTATATATTTTTATAAAGTATATTGCTTTGCAACATGTTTATTATAGGTCATTTCCTACCTCTGATTACCTAATGCCCCTTTATCTACAGTCAAGAGTTCTTGTACTCTAAGGTGATCATTCCTTTTTTTTTTTTTTTTTTTTTTTTTTTTTAAATTACTACTGGGAAATTTAAAAGAAAAAAAAAGTGCATTTGAGGTCCTCATGATCACAAATCTCAGTGAAACTGAAGTCTTTGGGTAAACATTTTTAACCAGTTTGCTTTTGGGCTCAATTTTATGTTATTAGCCTGACTCACAGCCGTTGAGCAAATACAACAATTCCCTTCTTTAAAATCTCTGAAACAATGATTTTTGTGTTTGATACTCGGAGTTATAAAGACCATACTGATCCCTTACCAGACCCTTGAGTTGGAGGATATAAGAATTAACTCAACAGATGACCCTGAGTGAATCGTTGGCCTTATATGATGGCGGCCATTTGTTATAGCATAAAACATATGTAGATTACAATTCTTTACTTTCAGTTAGAAACAAAAAAAACTTGCCGCTAATTTAATAAAAAGGTCCAGTTTAAATGTACAGGCACAAATTGTCAGTAAACAGACTTATTTACATCAAAAAACTTAAAAAAAAAAAAAAAAAAAAGAAAGAAATTGGAGGGAAAACAAAATAAATGCACACCCCACTTTAAATCTCCATTGTGCCACACGTTCTTCCACATAGATGATATGTTTGCATCATAACACCTGGAGCTCATAATACTGAGTCCTTCTCACATCCGGGAACCCCTTTCCTGAAGAATCTGCAAAGACAGAAACATTAGATAATCAGCAAAAATGCTCAACACTACACAATCTGCAGCAGTTCAGTCACTTTTAGTGTCCCCCAGCACCGATCTACCTCTTTATTAATGTCACAGTGTCTGTCACACTTAAAGCACAAGATGGTTGAAACAAACACACCGATTAGGGTGCAAAGAAAAAGGAAACGCTTGCACGAGTAAAAGTAGTAAAGAGTCTTTATCTTCTACTTTCAAGTCTTCTCACTCATTCTGGTTTTAAATTTTTTTGACATTAACCACTTCCATCCCCCTATTTCCCCCCTTTTTCTGTTAATGTAACAACCCCACAACACTAGAAAAGCAGCAGTTGCTCAAAATGTTAATTGTAAATGATAGGGTCGGCCTCAGAAAGACTTTGGGCTTCTGTAGAATAATGTCACTGTATCGAATGAAGCCACAGTTTTCCTTTCATACTGTGAGACTTTTCAGAGACCCTAAGAGATTTGTGATCTGTGACACATGCTCATACTTTGAGGATTTTAAGGATTTCTTCAAGACCTAAAGAACACATGTAAACACCCGTGTTTTTAAAACGAAGAATCTCTGACATTTCCTTCAGTGAATTTTGAGAAAATGGACTAAACATCGAGGGTACCTCATTTACTGTTGATGCAGTAATATCCTGTGATATTGATGCCCAAAGTTGGTCAGAGAAAAACTAATGCTGAGCAAAAATGAGATTTTGGCTTGAAACTGTGACACCATGAGTGGGAGTGAAGTTGATTTTTCAAGTTTTTTAAGAGCTTAAATGTGTTTCAGCTCTGATTTCACGCGGCTATCGACTGAGCTGTATTAGAAAGGTTACGAGGGCTCAAAAATACTGTGAAAATACAGGAAATTAAAAAGTGTAAAACGTCAACCTTCTTTTACATATTTTGAACTGTATTTTTTAACATTTTACAAAATTTTAAAAAAGGTTAAAAAAAATGTACATCCTTTTTAAAATATATTAAAGTTTAAAAAAAGTGCTGATTTTGACAGGCAGGTGGGAACTTTTTCCCTCCTAATTTCAGAGGACAGATCAAACCTTTGAGTCATTTCTCCTGAGTTAAAATTTATGTAATTCAATGTGAGGCACATTAAGAAGAAAATACCTGCTGTTCAACTGGTTTCATTTCTTAAGTATTTTGGGAAGAAAATATATTTTGCAAGGACAAATTATTACTGGAATTATTTCCTTGTGAAATGTGATTTTTACTTTTCTTTTGATGCATAAAAATGTGCCAGTAATATCGAAATTCCCACCTTTAATTATTAAAAACCAGCATAGCACAGACACACGAGTGGTCTGACTTAAAAACAAATAAAACCATTGTAACCTACAGCTATTTATGACAAAGAAAGGGCAGAGGGTGCACACCAGCCCACCCATCTCTTTCAATGTCATTCTCAGGGAGAATGAGTCAAAATGCAGCAGTTGATGATTCAGCATTAACCAATGCTGTGAGCATGTCAATAATTACAGGGGTCTGAAACCAGATGGGAAGAGCTCCATTTGTTTCAAAGAGAGCTTCACCTGCAATAAAGTCTCCTGCCTCAGCAGGAGCAGTGAGGCTTTTGATCCAGCTTTGGCCTGCAGACTCCAATGTCCAAAGCTGATTTGTAACCTTGATTCTATCATTGGACTTTTGTCTCTTATAAGAGCTCAGCTCTCGCCGTCTTTGAAAACAAATGTGAAACATTTTGAGGAGCGTTAAAAAGGCATCTTGGAAAAAGGGAGGAAGGAAAAACTAAGGAGGTGTGCTGGGAAAGACTACGAGCAGTTGAGCGCTCACCAGTGAGTCATAAGTGCTCAACCCTAATCAGAGTCATTCATTTCATAATCCGTCTCTTCGTCCTCGCTCTGAGCAACATGCAGCATGCAGACAGCACAGAAGAAGACAAGAAAGGCATGTTGTAAAAGAAATGAAAATGAATGAAGGTGAAAAAGGAGAACAAGGTGAAAAGTAAAACTAACAACGGATCAAAGGGGATTATCATTAAATCAACAATGTGAAGTGCGTCAGAGTGACACAAAAACATAATCCAAGGACACCTTCCCAACCAAGGTCAGTTCCCTTGTTTTGGATGTTAAATCTAGATATTATGTCCCAAACAAAAAAATAGCTACATAACAAAATGGACTGAGAAATAATGAACAGAATATAAAACCAGTAATAAGATCTTGATTTGGATAGGATGCCCCTGGAGAGACTAAATGAATAGAGCACAGTAAAATCTCTACAGTCTACATTTGCTTCAAATATGCTCTGACAGCCTCTAATCTCTTTAATAATCAGGAAAATAAAACCATAAATACAGGCGTAACAATATTAGTCTTCATGTGCTGCTTCCTCTAAGGAGTGGGCCACTATTACCCCAATTAAAAATAATAATAATAATAAAAAAAGAAAATTTAAAAGACACTTTGCCAGTAGCAGCACAAACCTGTGCCATCTTAATGCCCAGAGCTGGATTACACAGTTTAGACTTCAGGTCAAATTTAACAGAAATTTCAACAGCAGGTTAAATTTAGTTTGTCTACGTGATGTGAAGACAAAGTTCTGCTTATGCCTCAACTGAAATAATTACTCTCTGTAATATTTTTCCATTATTAGTTCTTTTTCTACGGTTGCTTGTGGTTTTTCTGTTCGTCAATTTTCTGGTTAGTCAACAAAATAAAAAAAAAAAGCAGCACAATGCATTCCTTTACAGGGAGTTTTCATCAAGAAAGTAGTAGATGTGCTCTCAGCTCCCTGGAGGAATGTACATGCATCCAGCACAGGCCATCTTTCACCGATGTTTGCTATGGACTCATAACAAGTCCTTTCACGCACTTACCTTAGCCTTCTCACTGGGCTCACTGTTTGTCCCGTATGATTGATTGTGCAACTCCTTGGAGACTACACACAGGAACTCAGCTTGGTCTTCGTTTCCGTAGTTGTAGGAGGAGCCGATGCTGACGAGCTAGAGAGATGAGAGCAGAGCAAAGACGAAGAATTAGAATTAGACTGATAAAAGGCAAAAATCTGGGTTACTCGTGGTGGGAAAACACAAGGAGGGATACCTTATACTAATGTAAAACAGGTGGAAAACCAAACAGGGAGCACAGAGAGTCCTTAAATTTAAGCTGCCTCAGTTCTTAGTAAAACCCTAAAGCCTAACCCGGAGTTAGTTACATCACATTTAGCGCCTTTACTAGGTAGACAGCAATGTAGGACAGGCTTGGGAGTGACACAACAGATCCGTGGTCAGATTTAATCTCAATATGGCAAAGCTGCACAATTATATGGTGCACTGAGGGCAACAGGGTGTGCCATTTCAAATGTTAAAGCTAGCCATTTTGAAAAAGGCTACACTGAAAATCTGAGAGTTGTTATAAAAAAATATTTAAAAAGAATTCGTGATCTCAGGACCCGCAGACATGCCAGCACTGATTTCAACATAAAACATGGGAAAGCTCAAAGGAAACTAAAGAAAATATAATCTGTGGTTCACAAATTAAGACTGTAGAAATTAAAAAAAAAAAACAAAGAAAAGGATGAACAGCAGATAGTTACTGACAGAATACGAGTGCAAGGGACGGATCACAGGAAGCAACATGCTGATTGAGGGTGAAAAAATGAATAAATAAATTTAAAATAAAAATCACTGGGGAATGGTGGACTGACAGGACCAGGCTTAGCATCTCCTACAAAGAGAAAACCGCAGACTCACTTCCATCCAACAATTCAGATCCATTTTAAAGCTCTTTGACACAAGATTTGACCCTTTCCCCATTGAGTGTTTCTATAATGCGAATGGCAAATGTTTGGAGTTTTCACTAATGCTGCAATCGTCACACTGTTGCTGTTGTTGGGCTGTACTCTCATTAAAGCAGACCTATTATGCTTTTCTTTTACTTCCATCTTAATAAACATATCAAGCTTCAACTACAAAGGCTCAAGCAAAGGCAACATTGTTAAAAGGGTCATATCAGGCTTAACCGAGCCCCATCAAAACCTTCAGTTTGTGAGAGGCAGCCAATCAGAAGAAAGCTGGCTTAAAGGGAGGGTATAAGCAAACATAATGGGTCCACTTTAATGGTTTGTTTTTTGGTCTTGTTTTGTCTCAAGGGCTTACTCAACACTTGATAGTTGAAGTAGGCCAGTACAATTTGAACCAAATGAAAACCTCAACGAAACCACAGCACCTTGGTTTAAGCAAAAGAGCCTACAAATAAAACCTTTCTACAGCAGTCTTAAAAAACATGGCAATAATTTCTGCTCTTTCCCAGTCACATCAGTCTAAACAAAAACCAAAAGGACACAAGGGGACAAATAAAGGAATGACCAAGTGAGATTAAAAAAAAAACAAATACATAAAAAATAAAATAAACAACAAAAAGAAGAAACGGCTACTTCTGGATTTGATTTCGTGTTCATCCGCTTTTGCTGTTGAACATTAAGAGTGTGTACTGCAGGCTGCATGTATACAGTCTGTACCCAGGTGTGCATGTTCAGACATGCATCGCCTCATTAGCCCTGCTGCCACAGACTTGTTGTTGTTAGCGAGCTCTCCAACATTAACACAGCAAAAAAAAACAAAGCACCCCTCAAATAATCTCAACTAGTTATCTTGGATTCCACTTGGCACACAGCTCAGTGAACCATCAGTTAAACAACAAATTAGATTTATATAATTGGAGCGTGTCCTAGAAGACTCTCCTCGTCTGATGGTGGAGCTTTAAGCTTTGCATTGGGAGTGTTTGTTTTTTTGGAGTTTCCCCATCTGACAGGTATAAGGAGATTAGTGGGTTTTCAGCTCTGATGGGAGAGCCAATGATCCCACATTGCAGAGAGATTCAGTCACACATTACACGGACTCCAAACACCCAAACATGCGGTTTCTCTTTGAAGAAAAAAATAAAAAATTTCAATATTCCATCTGGATTCCCTTGTAATGCTCGACAAAATCAGTTACAAAGAAGATTACCTAAACGGCAGATAAAAGCAACACTGCACTTCTAAACAACCAGTACTAGATTCCAGCGCCCACCTCCCTCAGTTCCTCCAAAAGTGACTACATCAAAGCAAAACAGATAAAGCTGCTGACATACTGAATACAGAACGACAAAAACTAAAGTAAAGCAAAACTAAACAAAACAAGACAAGACAAAAAAGGACAAAAAACAAAAAGGTGTCAGGGTCTCTTAGCCTCACTGGTGAGCAAGCAGTATACATGAAAACGGAAAATTATCAACTGAAAAATTAACCGATGGCTACGTGTCTACTTGGGACAAACAATGGCCAACGGGGTGTGTACGGACAACATGGGGATCATGCAGTGACCAGCCCGTGGACAGAGATTCGTGGGACACACCTCTCCGCTGTTGTTTGGCAAAGCAGACTCCTCTCCCTTCACCTCCCTTGACACAATCAGCAGAAACTCTGACTGGTGGGCCCGCCCGTAACCTATACTGACAAGCTGCAACAACCAATCAGAGCACAGAAGGGATGCCCGGATCATGTATGCGGACATTGAGAAAGATGTGATTTGCTGTTTGGCTTTTTTCTTTTCTTTTTTTTTTTTAATCATTTATTTATTTATATATTTTTAAACCATTTCCAATGTGGACAATTGCCCTTTCTGGGTCAACGTGAGCATAGCGGGGTGGGTGAAGCACATGGAAGGACGATTGTCGCTGGGACACTGTGGGAGATTTACCTGTTCAAACTTCCAGCCGTCAGACATGGTGGACACCATTTGAGTGAGCTCCTCCTCCTGGCACTGCAGCACCCGGTAAACATGCTTTACTGGAACCTGAGAGCAAGGATGAGCACATAATGTATTCATTTTTTTAAAAAGGCGGGCATTACAATTATTGAGAAATCCATTGAAACGTCACATAAATCCATGTACCTGTGATGTTTTGCAATCGCGTTCCCTGATCTTGTCCTTGATGAGCTTTATTAATGATGTGATGTTGTAGAATTCGGCTTCTTCTAAAACTCCTAAAACAAGAAATAAGGCAAAGGATCTCAGACAGACATTCTACTGGACAACAAACACTCCAAAGCATCCTTTGAAGCAAACCAGCAAAGGAAAATGTTTGTGCCTTAGCTCTACAACCAGCACATCTCAAAAAGTGCAACTTTTACTTTGACAGCAAATATTCAGTTTCCACTTTACTTTTTCCAAGCTTCACAACTGCTTGGCGACAAGTTTGCCAGTGTTTGCAGACAAGTCAGCATCTTCCAAACTAGGAGCAGTCGAGGCAGTGTGCCATTATCTAAAGCAATCACAAGGTTTTCAGCATAGCACAAAATATTTATTTGCGATCAGCTACACCTAGTGAGTGCTGCAATGCAAAAACAAATATTTGGGAGACAAACAGGCAACGACTAATGAAGCTTTTGCAAGTTTACTAATTGAAACCTTATAAATCTTGTTATCCAAATGCTCTCTTTGGGTCATCTTCATGTGCTGAACATTGAGTGAGTTTGGGTTTTTACAAGAGGGGCAAAAGTGCACCACTGTAATCACTTTCTAAGGGAATTATTATCCCAAAATTAGCCTTACATATAGTAATTCCCATGGGGTGCTTAGCGTAATGATCATCACTATTGTTTAAAATATTTGGCACGAGTTTGATTAAATTGAAGCATTCCTTCATGTTCCACAGAGACATTACCTTCCTCTGCCAAGTCCCTGTTGAGCACCAGTTTGCCATGCCTTAAGTAGTTAAGCACTGGCCCGAAGTACGTGGGGTCTCTGTCTATGAGATAGGCACCAGTTTCATCCTGCAAAAAAATCAAAGAGACAAAAAGGTACAGTTATTAGAAAAAACAGAAACTGCAATCATTGTTTTGTATTTTTTTAAAAATCCAAACAAGCATTTTAGGTAAATTTAGGATTGTTTTAATATATTTAAAAACTCTCCCATAGATATGACACAACTTCATTAAATGACATTTGTCCATTGAAAGGATTTTTTGTTTTTCATGAGCCAGTGTGTACTTTCAAGTGAAACATAATCTGAGCACAAACAACACCCACTGCACATCAGTGAACAAAACTCATGGGATGAGATTGTAAACACTCCTGCGTTTACAATCGCCACATTGGTTGAGAAGACATGCACACACAGAGCCACACATACAAGCACTCTGGGATATCACTGTGCTATTCCCACAGGCCTTGGGTTTGATCCTGATTCCTTCACAACTACTGGGTATTCCCCTATTTCTGTGATTAGACTGTCTTCGTCTCATGAGGGAAGAAGCGGCTAAAACAATTAGAGCAGAACAGAAAAAGATTTGGAACAGCAGGGCTAACCCACCACAGGGACCAGGAGAAAGCACCTTGGCTTAAAACCAGAAATTAGCCTAGTCTGGGCCGTTACACAGTTGGCCTCACACATAATATAAAAGACAGTCTGTACAGCTGTCCAATAGCCAGACTGAATCTACAAGCTGTTCAATACAATGCCATATTTAGTGAGTAAAATGTGCTGTAACATTCAATGAAATACTCAGCACAGAGGAAAGGCCTTGAGCATATTTTGAGCTCATCTTCAAACGCTTCTGAGACACAGTTGCTCATGTGTCTTCAGGGGACAATCCGAGCAAATTACTGGTTTATGCTGCTTCTGACATTATTTGCCCAAGAACACACCGGCAATAAGTCATAAATTTCAGGACACTACATGAATCAGAGATAGTTCATCGTGCAGAGAGGAATTCATTTTGTAACCCATTAATATTTTCAATAATGAGAAGATGTCCCAGTGCAGTTTCTTTTGTAATGAATCTTTAAGCCCTCTTGGCTGGATGACCCCTTTTCCATGGCAAAAAATACTCCACCACAGCCCAGTGGAGCTCTATTCTGGTCTCAGTGCTCCGTGTCAGATTCTTACAAGTCCACAGTCACTGATTAAGCACGTATAGAGGTACGCCTTTATGGAGGACGCAACTCATCACAGCCATCCACATAACTCTGTACGCGATGGTTTGGCTTTCATAGTGAAGCTTAAGCTCCATCTATCTATTCAGTTGCACAAATGTCCCACTGCAGATCTTCATTGGAGTTTCATAGAAATAACAATGACAACAAAAAAAACATGTTTTTCCACTTTCTCCTTCAGATTATCATTGCTATTCTGCAAAAGGAAAAAAAGTGATAAAAACACCTTCAACCTGTTCTTTTAAGTTGTGCATCACTCAAGCTTGAAACGCAGTTTAAGATCAGTCAGAAATGACAGGAAAGTATAATGTCAGTCTTTGTCTAAACTACATGCAAACACCCCCAATTTGCCAAGAAAACCTTTTACTACAATGGTTCACTGTTAAATTTAAAAGGGGAAACTATGGTTCAGCGTGTGGGTGCGTGGGTAGCTACAGACGACCGCCTACCAGAGGCAGCGAGTTGGTTGTCAGATGGGGACAGTGACAAAAATATGTAGTACAACCGGTTTGTGAGCCAAACCGTGGAGAAGAGCAAAGTTATAGACATACACAAAGCTCCAGTGAAACCAAGTGTTTAAAAAAACAAAACAAAAAACACACAACAACAACAAAACCCAGCAGCCACTCTTTGTAACTTTCATACTTAAAATTTTTTTTATCTTTTCATTAAAATTATCTTTTGATTTCCCCACCGTTTTCTTCTCACTTCTTTCATTTCTGGTGAACTCCTTTCCTGTTGTGACCCACTCACCAATTAGCACTCAATGAAAGCACAGTATCTCGAGGTCTTGTTCGCGAGTGATGGGAGAAGGGAGCTGGAGATTGACAGACGGATTGGTGCTGCGGCCGCAGTGATGCAGACGCTGCACCGGTCCGTCGTGGTGAAGAGGGAGCTGAGTGTAAAAGCGAAGCTCTCAATTTACGGGTCGATCTACGTCCCTACCCTCACATATGGCCACGAGCTGTGGGTAGTGACCGAAAGAACGAGATCGCGGATACAAGCGGCGGAAATGAGCTGGCCTCTCCCTTAGAGATAGGGTGAGAAGCTAATCCATCCGGGAGGGGCTCAGAGTAGAGCTGCTGCTCCTCCACATATAAAGGAGCCAGCTGAGGTGGTTCGGGCATCTGACAAGGATGCCTCCTGGGCGCGGTGTTCCGGGCATGTCCCACGGTTAGGAGGAGGCCCCGGGGCAGGCCCAGGACACGCTGGAGAGATTATATCTCTCGGCTGGCCTGGGAACGCCTTGGTGTTCCCCCGGATAAGCTGGAGGTGGTGGCTGGGGAGAGGGAGGTCTGGGCTTCTCTGCTTAGGCTGCTGCCCCCGCGACCTGGCCCTGGATGAAGTGGAAGAAGATGGATGGATGGATGAAAGCACAGTATAACCCACATTGACCAACGTTCGGATTTTGCAGGAATGCAAAGGAGCATGTTTTCATTGGTTGAAAACCTCTCTCTGTAGGCTCTTCATAGGAAAATTAGCCCAGTTTCATATCACATTGTTCCCAATAATACTGGTATAAAGTTTTAGGGGATATAAAAACATCACTATGTCATTGTTATATCAATGCCATGTATTTATGCTCACCAGTGCACGCAACAACAAGAAAAGCCTGGGTATGTCAGAGAACCGCAAGAGCTGCCATGTCAGCCTTCAAGCATGATTTAGTATATCATCCTATAAAGCAGAACACTCTGCAAAACGTGCATGAAAACTGTTCATGCTGAAGGCAGAAAAAACAAACTTGAGGCAAAAGACACACCGTTTAGTATAAATCAGGCTATGATAGAGGAGATGCTAGCAGGTGGTGATGCACAAACCCATGATACAAATTCCCAGGTAGAAAACATTGTTCAGTTTTATTGTGCAGCTCCCGAAGAGTTAAAATACTTTAGTTACTACTAAACGAAAAAATAAACTTGTTTGTTTGTTTGTACGGACATACTGCAACTCAATTTCCCATTAGGGACAATAAAGTTACCATTGACATTGACCATTAAACGATATTTTAGGCAATTCTTTTATGCTTGTAGTTAAAATTTAGAGGCTCATTTTGTGCTTATATTTGATGTATGCTGCCACTGGATATAATGTGTCCAACAATGTTACATGATAATGCTGCTGCCACCTTAATTTAAATTAGGAAGCTGTCATCAATGACAGCAGCTGACTGGAGATGAAGGATGGAAAATACCCTACATTTACTTACACTTCTAAATGTTGCCGTCTGCAAATGTCTTCAGTTCCCCCCCCCTTCTATTGTGACATAATATTGAGGCTATATCACCTGCATTCAAATGTGACACATTCGCAATACCATAAATAAAGTATAAGCTGCATCTATACAGGAAGTGTTTTACAGAAATGCAGTGACCAGAGACCAAAGAACATCAAAGATATTTAGCGACTTCAAGTGGCTACAGCAGTGACTAAAAGAAAAACAAGGAAAAAAATTATTGGTGACATGAAGCTGGCAGGTCCTAAAAAAAGACCGGAATGTCCGTTAGCGACTCATCGTTAGCTTTCAAGCAGTGAACGATGAGTGAACTGTTTCCTGTGTGGACGCACCTTTGTTAGAGCCACAAAAGTGTTTCAACATTTATGATTTAACTGAGCTGTTTTTTCCTTTTTCTTTCCCATCCACAATCATGCAATTTTTCATGTCAGATCTTTGCAAGCAACAAAACAACTATTCTTGCTTTTTGAACCACACCTGTGGGGTCATTATGTCACAGTAACTACTTTGACTTTTTGTAGTTGGAAAAACTACTGGTTTAACACAGTGACCGGTGCTTTGACCAGCTGCGTACCAGCAGAAAGTGTGCTACCGCTTGCTGAAGACAGAGGAGGAGGAGAGGGGGGGATGCACGTTTGAAGGGATTAAGAGTGAAGGTAGGAGTGCACAGAACTAGAGATGGCACGATACCACTTTTTTATGTCCGATACCGATACCGATATCATAAATTTGGATATCTGCCGATACCGATATGAATCCGATATAGGGTTTTTTAATCAACAAAACTGTTTTTTAAAATATCTTGCTGCATTTTGCAAGTCTGCAAGTTCATACTCAAGTTTAAAACAACAACTACACTAAAGCTATTCTGTTATACCTGTATACAAAAAAAATATTTCATAGTTCAGCAATACTGATCAATCTAATAAACTTAAACCTACACCATCCTCCCTATTCTGGTATTTTAAAGAGTACTTAGCGTAAATATTAAGCAACCTAACTAATAGGGTTCCAACTCCCAGCAACAACAAAAATAAATAAATAAAAAATAGGGAACCACCCCTCACGCTCCACCTCATGATGCTTAATCGACGTAATCAACCTTAATTTGATGCAGTGTGAAAAAAAATGCACAGAAATCAATTATTTTTCAAGAAATATTAAATAGATTCAACATCTTTCTTCAACAAAATTGCAGACTGCACAGATGGTACCTTCCCAAAGGAAAAAGTACTATAGCTTACTAGGGTATATATATTAGACTTAATAGTCACTATATACAGTAATTGACTTCTATTCATTTTACATCAAATTAAAACTTTGGGTGTCAGATAATTATTTATTAAAAGCTAGACATTTTAAATGAGAATAAGAAAGAAAAGTATGTCTTTGTGCCCCCTTTTCCCAGTTAATGCCCTATCGGCCCCCCTGGCTAAACTTTGCTAGATCCGCCCCTGCACAGTTACCAGCGTCAGCTACGTAGAAAACGATCCTGGTGTAGAAAGTAATATTAAATAAATTCTAACAACAGCTTATCAAGCTTAAACGTGCTGCTGTTGTTCAGCCGCTGGTTTCCTCTTTCTGGTGCAAAGTGGGCCAAAAACAAAGACGGACTCGCGACAGAAAAGCCGATCAGCTGATCATTTAAGCAGTTTCACGATTGAAGTAGCAGCCGGAGAGCGAGAGGCAGTCGCTCGTTAAGCTTAACGCAGGAATGCTTTACAAACATTCAGAGATGGACTTACACACTTGCTTTACTTCTCTCGGGGATAACTTTGTCGGAGATGAAATGCCAGGTTGCTAGCGAAGCTCCAAATGCTATCCAGACCACCGACAGGTCCCGCATGCCACAGCCGCTCTATCACGTGATGCATACTGCTCCGACATGCTAACGTTCTGAGGTGAGTTACGGCGTGTTGCAAATTTTGTGAGGTGCTTTCGTGATATTTAATGGATCGGATTACATTTTTTATTTTTCTCCGATATCCGATCCAGTAATTTAGGTCAGTATCGGACCGATACCGATACGTAATATCGGATCGGTCCATCTCTACACAGAACACAGTGGAGACTTTAAATGATGGTTGGTGTGACAGAGAAGGGTTAGATGGAGGTAGATGATCCGCTGTGACAACCGCTAAAGGGAGGAGCTGAAAGAAGACAACTGCAACACTTACGGTCAACTACCATTTCAGTGATTACACCTGTGTTTGACTGGTCAACATGTCGGCACTGAGATGAGGTATATTCAACATTAGTTTCACTTTGACTGCAGTGACTCTATGACAACACATCTCAACAAGAATTTTGGAGAACTGTGTAGAAAATGGGTGAAAAGGGAGATTCACTGCTGCCTACCACAGCCAGGACACTTGCAAAAAAGGGTTATATAAAAAAACAAAACAAAAAAAATAGTCCAAAAGTTACGGTGTGTGTCATACCACCACCAACACCCACAGCAGGTTGTTTTTGTGAACGTTCACGTGTATGGTACAACTGAACTGAAGAGAGCTGAAAAGCATTATGAAACTACATGTGTGCAGCATCCCCCAGCCCACCCCCCATTCCTCAGATCATCATCACATTACCCAATAAACAAAAAGATGGCTTGGTTCCATTTAGCTGATTTGGTTTCAGGGTTCCTGGTATTGTGTAAATTGGCTCATTGAGTGACTTGAAAAACATGGCTATTGTTTGTGTTATTAGTAACACCTGTGCTCACCTACTATGAAAGTCAACATTATGTTGTATGCACTATACAAATAAGCCTGGTGTTGACACACATACCAAAAGTTATCAGCAGCTTTAACTGAAAAATTGCATACTCCTGAAACACGAGGGCACGAGCATACACTTCTGTAAACTTGCTGCATATTTGTAAGCTCCACTATGAGGCCGCATGAAACCCCTGAGCTCGGTGGGGTTGGCCCTGTGGGTATGCATACATTTATGGGGAGATTGGAGGTGGTCACAGTGACCCGCTTCGTATGGTTAAGGGGGTTCTGATATGAGCCTGTGTGCACAAAGAGGAGCGTGTTTTTAATTAAAAACAAAAGACTGTCTCCGGGGGCCCAGGCTGGGGAGCACTGGGCAACAAACAAAGGGGTGTGGACAGTGAGTGAAACAGAGGACGGCTGCTGCTAGGATGCACAGCAGACGGGCAGAAATGAGAAATCAAGAAGAAAGTTGAAAAAGACGCTGAAATTGCAGAATGAAAAAGTCAAACCTCAATTATACATTCTTGATGTTTCTTCAATTAAATGAAAATGCAAGACCAATAAGGAACCAATTAAACCACATTTAAGAAATATTGAAACCGCATACTTTTTTTTTCATTATTATTTTTGGTCTGACAATGACCTCAGACAAGTAAACATTTAGGTAAACAAAAGTCAATTAGAAGGGCGGGCTTCACAGAAGAGGGAAGTGTATTGTATGAACCTTATCATTCTTTCTACACACAGTACATATCCTTCAACAGGAAATACCACAGTGACCCAACCCTTCGTACACATGATGCCAAATAAGGTTTTCTGCAGACACATTAACACTGAAAATCAATCCTTCATTCAACTGAAAAAAATAAATAAATAAAAATTGCAAGTCGCTGCACGTTTGCTTCTGAGAAAAAAAATTAGGTGTGGGTGAAAACACTGCATCATCACTTCAGGAACAGCAGCGCATATTATACATAGCGGTAAATTTCATACAGACTTATGCTAGTGAACAGGAACGAACAAACACATACGGGGGGGGGAAGCAATTTCCACCTTCACCTGAGCCACTTTATATTGCAGACATAAAAATAAATAAATAGAGCTGCAAACAGTGTGCAGGCGCCACATCCATTGATCTGATCACCTTAAAAAGCACAAATGTAAACACTCATAGTAATAATGTGTTCATGTGTATTGCAGGGCCCCCACTGGCCAGACGACAATTTTTTCCTAATGAACTGTTGCAAAGTTAAAAACAAAAGAGTCATGAATAAAAGGACCAAGTCTGATTTTGTTAGACAGGGTCGTTACTATGATGCTGCCTTATTTTGCCACCAGTGTTAATTTGCTCTGATGGATTTAAAAAATTAAAAATGACATTTAGGCTGTTTTTATGTTTTGTTTTTTTGAATAGACGCTGGAGCTTGGGGTAAAAAAAGCAAGACTCCCCCCCCTCCATATAAATCACCATAGGTTGCTTCAGCTCTGTGTGATTTAATTTTTTTTTTTCCAAATAATGAGTGGATAAATTTTTACTATACTGTTCTATGGGCTGTCACAGATTCCAAGAATACATGTTGGACAGGTAGAAGCAGCGCAGGTGGTCAGGCAATTCTGAGGGAATGTAAAGACATCTCTGCCTGAATTAGAGTACAAACGCCTGGCAGAAACAGAGCTCAAATATGTTGCAGCAGATACCCATGTCACATGACCATAGCTACTTAGCCAAGTGGAAGTCTGATCCTTGTAAAGTAAGAGTCAGGAATCCCTCTGGAGTACAAGCAGTAATGGCATAGTCAAATAGGCCTTCGTCTTTTAAATAATACACGCTTCGCATCACGGCTATATTATGCGAAACCATCTCATATTTCACATTATTTGATGCTGATAATCTGAACATGAGTAATAACCCTTTGCTAAGCATAGGAGAAATTTCACACCTTTTTACCATCTTCAAATCTGAAAGGCAGAACCAACTTATGACTGAGGAGTGCTTCTGGCATTAAATGAAAAGCTCCTTTTAGGCCACTAAAAGCTTTGCTGGTCCAGGGCACGCTAGGAAAACTAGGAAATCACTGCGACGTGGACTTTTCCCCCCCCCCTCCCGAATAGACAACCATGAAAGGTGCATCATAACTGAAGAAGAAGTGAAAAACTGACCATGCTGACCGATTTTGTTACAGAATCTTTAAACCCTCTGCAGTACAATGCAAAAAGTAATGGCGAGTTCCCGGATTACGTGCATTACTTCAGTGAAGGCGATGAAATCCGACTGGAGTCACACCTGAAATTGTCAATAGCACTCTGCAGCTTCCTGCTGAGCACTTACTGCAAGAAGACAGTGCGGGAGCAGACGATATCTCGCCGTTAAATATTTACATCGTCTCCCACAGTGTGCTCAGGCATGATACACAACCTGAATCCAGCCATATTTTTCTCTCTCACATGCTGCAGGGAGAATTTCTTAAGGCTGCAAATGGATATGAATATGAAAAGAATAAGACACTGAAAGAACAAGAATCCTTTGTGATGGGTGGCTTGAAAAATTGATGTGGTACTCAAAGCTGGGCCCTTACTCAAGAGGTTCAGAGCAGATTAAAAGAAGTTTGCCAGTGAGACAGTTGCCCACTAAAGTGCATCACTCAGCTTGTTGACTGGACAATTTTTACATGCCCGCTCATGACTGAGCAGCAAATCAAACAACCTAATATCTACATCACTCCAGCATGACAGCTAGGACTAAAATTACATAAAACAAGATTTAGAAATGCGTGATTGTCAGCTGTTGTGGCTGTACACATGACAGTACTTCCTTCACTTTCTCCCTGGTCCACCCCGCTGTGCAAAACAAGCTACAGTCAACAACATGAATAATGCAGTTCTCCTCAAGAGTCCTGCTGAAGCACGTCAGCCTGCGTGACTGAGAACTGAACCACTCATTTCCTTGGCTGGGAGAAACAACACTGCATTCGTCCAAAAACAGAGCTCTTCACTGCTCTGTCGCTTTGCCGAGCTATATCTATCTATCTATCTATCTATCTATCTATAGATATAGATATAGATAGATAGATATAGCCACACACCCCTTTTCTGGGTCACTTGTAAATTAGTTGGCGGTGCCAAGTGAAGTAATACCTAGGTATAATCTGCCCTGCAGTGGGAGTTACCTTAAACTAGATAGTCTGCAAGGAGTGAGGTCCAGAGATGGCTCAAGAGTGCGATACACACTTAAGACAAGGGCTTGAGACAGACTGATTTGTTGCTCATGAAGGATAGAGACCAAAAAAGCAAGCTGATTATTCAGAGATTAAGATATTTGCATGAAAATACGAGATGAGCCATTGTCTCGTCTTAGCATAAAGGGGGGCAGGGGCAAAGCTAAAAGTGTTCCAGTGGATGAAAACAGTGAACAATGGAGCTGTAAAATAGAGCACAATACACTATGTATGTGGACAGTAATACATTGTGGTTGACAGTGCTGGGGAGCCTTTAAACACACATGCACTACTGTTATAAGTGGGCAGATGGACCAACAGCCGCCTTCTGGAGCACTGGGGTCATTCAGGGAGATAAGTGACTTCATCCCAGTTGTCAGCAGCACTGCACCCCACCTGACAATGACTTATGTACTAATTAGGGGAGCCTCACCAAGTGTACAGAAGCAGACTACTGCAGAGCAAACAAAGCTGTGAAGCAGATAAACCTCAAGAGACGGAGAGGAAAAAGAAAAGAAAAAAAATACAACAGTAGTTTTACAATCACTGAAAGGCTAGAAATGGGACACAGACAGAAATGGGACATTCAAAGCACGTCAATATATCATTAAAATAAATTTCGAATATTATATGAACACTAGACTACAGCCAATCAAACTTAAAACTTACTCCTGTAGTTACACTAATTTATATACAACCACAATAAAAGCATTTGTTTTCAGTACTGAAAACTGACTAGGAAATAAGAAGCTTGCTGTAAACTGTTACTGTTTGACATCTGACACCTCGCTGAGTGCAGCGCAATGCAACGGCCTCATATGGGGAAAAGTTTCCAACTACTGTGGCGACTTATTAGATTCACTGCGAAGCCTATGTATTTAAAAAAGAAAAAAAAAAACCCACTGCAGTGTCCCACACCTTCAACAGCATAGCGGTGTAACCGCTTTATCTGATAACTTATTGTGCTAAATGACACAACAAAGAGATACACGCAAGCTAGCAGCAAGATCGTATGTCATGGGTTGACTGTCGGAATCTAGCTAGCTTAGCTGGCTAATGCTAGCGAGCCACAAAAATTTGAGTTAACACCAAGAACCTAGATAAACACTGATTTTCACAATGCCGCAGATCCGAATAAACAAGATGATATATGCTGTAATTAATCATCCTAATGACGCTAGTAAATATAAGCATATTCAGTAGAAAATAACTTAAAGTTTGGAAACTGCTCTTAACTAGAGTGCTAGCTCGGCTAGCTTAGCATTTACCTTGTCAGAGTCGAGCTCGGGGTCAGCTTGGCTCAGTCTGTACAGAAATGATTTTGGGTCTCGACACAGCGTCTGTCTCGTAGTTAAAAAATAGGTTCCCCCGACATTTAGTCGAATCCATTTTGAAGCCCCGACCCCAGCTGAAACGTTTCGCTCCGCCGAAGAATGGCCCAAACATCTCCGGTGAACGGAGCCGCTTGTCTCGGAGCTGTTCTCTGCCATTCCTCTCCTCGCCTCCTCCGCCCTCGGCTCGGCACGGCTCTGGCTGTGCGGCTCACAGGAAATATCGGAGGTGCAGCCACAAACTTCGAGTCCGCGATTCATGCAAAGCAAACTGCCAGCTCCTCAGTTCAGCCACTCCTACTAACCCACTCCACCAGCACTAACAGACACTTGCATAAATTATTCCAGAGAAAAGAGGCCCTCCCCGGCTTGATCTCTGACGCGTCAGCATGGAGAACAAAATCTCTTGATACGGAGAGCCTGTAAATATCATTGTGAGTGAAAATGCACATCTTTGGAACTGAGGTGGAAAAAATAAATCTTAGATTTCGTGTACTCCTATGGTTGTCACTGAATACTTAAAGTATTTACACAAGCTTGTCAAGTTAGCACTAAAGCGCGTTAAAGTAATTTTCAGGACACAAAAACAGTGATAATGAGCCGGTACTTTATTTACATGCTGCAAAATGTGAGATGCCATTGCCACTGAATGATGCGGTTTCTTGACTGTCATGACCCAGGCTGTTGACAGAAGACAGGACACATGGCTTTATTGGTATGCCTAAATCCCTACATGCTTTAATTACTGGACTACCAAGCATTAAGTGGAAAATTCATCATTCAACATCTACTGACCTAGCGCACAAATAATCAGAGAGAATGAACAGATTCATTAAATTATCAGAATATGATTAAATCACTGAGCAAATAGAAAATGTATGATATAGTAAGAAAAAAGCTGTAAAATATTATAGTTTACAATAATTATTCACATTCAAAGGCTTTACATCTCAATACATACACAACATGGCCCCTGAACATGACTTCAATCCAAATATGATTCATATATTAGAATTTAAATAACACAGAATGAACTATAGGCTAAACAATAGCCATCAAATAACCTTATACAAGAATAAAAATACAAAAACTGTATCCTAATATCATTGCATTACTTGCTTCAGATTTTAATAATACATCATCTGTACATCACAGTTCTAGTCAGTTACAAGCCAGGTAGAGCTTCTACATACAATGTAACCGACTGCCATCGACTTGATTCAAACAATTTTTCTAACTAGAAGGGAAAACACTTCTCGTGCTTCCTCAACTTTATAGACAGATACAGCAATTTCATCGGTTATTTGGATGAGATAGATATTCTTTGACTGACATCCAACCACATCTGGCCCTGGGCCAGAGGGTCCCCAGTCACACACTGCACATACAGACTCAGCTGAAGGAAGAGGACCTTTGGAAAGACCGTAAGGTACTATGACAAAAAAAATTAAAAGCATTATGATAATACATATTTCTAAAACAAGAGCACAAGTTAAATCAATCGGTTTAATTTCTATTGGGCCAAACAGAATGAAAAAAAAAAATTAAAAAAAAAATTAAAAATAGGCCAATGAGCCCAATGAGGCAGTTTTGCCATATTGTCCAGGGACAACAGCTTTACTGTGATTGCTTCTGAAAATGATAGTATGTGTATGCATCTCTGTTGATGATGGTGGTTTTCTGTTCAGCATGGGGTGGTCAGCACATAAGATTTTGTTTTGAATAGGGCATACTGAAGATGAGTGAACTATTCCACCAAATAAAAAAACCCAAAGAAAAATAAAAAAAATTAAGAACTCACACCACAAAAGAAATAGCCAGTGAATGGTACAGAACAACCAAATCATTCAACAATAGTCTCTATGGTTTCCAATGCAGTCAAAAATACCCACCTTTACTTGAATAAACTTTATCTCCAGTGCCCTAGGAGAGAAGCGGACAAGGCTGAGCTACAAAAACTGGCCATGCAGGAAAGATAAGCAAGTTATGATTAGGAAGTACAAGCTAGTGGCATGTTTACCCACCCCCCTGTTAGCAAAACATCCTCGGCTATGGAAGGCTCATACTTATACAGAGACTGGTTCAGACCCACGTCTCACTGCAGACCGGCACTCTGCATTATTATATAGAGACCTTAACTGCAATAAGCAAAGTACCGAGAGACTAAAAAAAAACAACTCAAATACCGAGGGAAATATTTGGGTTCTGACAAAAATAGAGAGGATCTGAGTTTGGTAAACGTGTGAGACTGAACCATTTTACAGTATCTATAGAGTATATGCACTAAAAGTGGGGCTTGACTACAGCTTGCACATACAATGTAGGATTAGGATATGGTTTAATAAAGATATCATGAGAGGCGCTGGTCCACAAAAGCAAGATTTTGTGTCATCATCGAAGCAGGAAACCAGTCCTTGCGTTTGAGATAGTCGCAGCGGTACCCAACTTGTCACTCTACAAGACAAAGCTTGTCCTCCTCCCCCCCTTGCCCACCCCCGCAGAATGTACAAAAAGCAGATGTGCATGGTGGAAGTCTTATCATCCATACATGGAAAAATGCAATAGAAGCCTCACAGAGAGCACAAAGAACAAGCAAAGCAACCCTAAATCCAAAGTTGTATTTTTCCCATGGTTCTACTCAGGAAAACAAACAAGGTCTAGATGCCAGCGTCTCTAAGAGTTTGTTTACATTGCGGTGATGAAGGGCACTAAAGAGGGTGTTACTCTGCTCAGTGATTGGCCTCAGAGCTAAAGAGGAGTGGGCACAGGGTGAACCTGTGCTCCTATAGGCCAGGGTTTTGGTGCCTTTGATAGATCTTTCTCCACACTTCCTGGATCTTCTTACACCATCTGTCTGCATTCCCGCTGGGGTCCATCAAATAGTATGTCCGGTTAGGCTGAAAACATCATAGGAAAAACATTTACATATTTTTTTAATTTATTTTATATAAAACTGAAGGAAAATATTAAGATCTGTCAAAAAGGCATCACAAATCAATAATTGTGTACCGTGTGAACAAAGAAGGTTTTGAAGTTCTTGGCCTCGGGGCGTAACTCTAAGGACCAAGGAATCTCCCCCTTCAGGACCCTGTTGACAGGATCCACGTAGTACAGGTGTGGTCCTTCAGTGAGAAGCAGCTGTCTCCGTCGGGCGAACAGACCCTGCAAAGGAATGCAAACATCTCATTGCTTCACCAACAGAGGGGGCTACGAGGCCAGTGACACTTTTGCACAGTACAACAGGGAATTCCCCTTTACTTCCCATTTGACAGCAGTGAAAAGCAAAGGGAAGTGACTTCACTGATCTGTAGCCAACTCAAACTGGAAAACTCCACAGAGTCTAGCTGGCAGAATAGTGTAAAGTACTAAAATATGTCTTTTTTTAAATACTGAAACAATGCAATAAAGTCATATTAAGGATTCAAATATATGCTGTAGAATTCACACACACACACACACCTTTCGTTTATCCACTGGGCCCATTTTCAGGATTAGGTTATTCTCCACAAACTGGTGCCTGTGTTGATACACAAAAACGCAAATGGTAACTACACAATTTTTTAAAAACAAAGTAACATAACTAACTGTTAATCCACATTTCTAAATCATTCACCAAAAATCTCTTACGGTTTCCAGTGCAGTGAAAAATATTTCCAGGATACAAGAAAGACATTGATTCAAAATTGGTTTTGATATACATCCAACAAAGAACAGCACATGACACAGACATTTTAACAGGGATGGAGAGATGGAAGGGGTTACCAGGGGTTTCCAGTGGTCTGTTTATCCAGCAATAACTGCTTCTCTTCTTCAGTGAACTGCAGGTCCAGCTCAAAGGAGTTGTTGTCCAGGTCGTGGATATACTGCTCAATGTTGCTGCTGGACCTCTGCGGCGGCGTCGAGTCATGTGGCGACAGGGAGTGTGATGAGCTGGACGGGGCCACCTGCATGTTGCTGAACTGGCTCAGGAGGTCATCGTACTGAGAGTCATAAAGAGACAGTGTCTCGTTATGAAAGGTGCATTGATGTTATGCTGATAATTTATGACTTGTTTACAGTTTGGATGAATCTCTAAGCTTCAACAAGGTCTCAAACCTGATGCTCTCTTTGAATGAGCAAACAACAGACCAAAACAAACAAAAAAACATACCAAGACTGTTACCATAGTAAAGTAAAATATCTTACATTTCCATAGCAGTCCTCATCATCTTCAGACATTGCTGGCAGGTAGGGTGTGAGCTTGGGAGGTGTCTGTAGGTGAAGGTCACTCCAGGAGATGGTGTCAAAGAAGGGGTGCTGCTTCAGTGGTTCGTACCCTCCCATCTCTTCACAGCCAAGCCGCTTGGTTGGGTCCAATGACTGAAATTTAAATAAAACGTAAATAGCCAACTTCTAAACAGGTAACTGATTAACTTATTTCCAAATTATTACCAAAGGAGGTTGAAATGTGTTATTGTGATATGCAATGACATACCAAAAGCCGTTCAACAAGATCCTTAGCTTTGGGGAAGAATTTCTCTGGGAATTCATACTCCAGCTTTATTATTTTCTGGAATATCAGGTACTCATTTCTACAGCAATTAAAGAGAAAAGAAAAAGTGTAACTAGTGAACATTGGTGTGTTTGGTTCAGATTTTTTGCACTTGAAAAAAACAATTAAGAAAAATTGAGTTTTGTAAACACAGTAGTTCTTACCCAGCTCTGAATGGTGGTAAACCAGCCACCAGCTGATAGATAATACATCCCAAGGCCCACAGGTCAGAGCTAAAAATTAAAAAGTAAACAGTTATAAAATTGCAGGAATGATGCCCACCCTGAGCTGAAAAACCTAATAAAAATCTCATTACCTCTTGCAGGCTGATTTCTCTGTTAGTAGCTCTGGAGACACATACTGCGCTGTTCCAACAAACGAGTTTGCTCTCGCTGCCAAAAAAAACCCCCAAACAAACAAACAAACAAAAGGGTAAAAAGACAAGTTCTCCTTTCTTAAACATGTTCTATGCAGCATGTATTAAATGCTTTTCTACTGTGCAAAAAGATTGTAATCTAACATAGGTGACAAGCTTGCAAGTTACTTCACCAGCTACAAAGATTGCATTGCTTTCAGCCATAATCAAACCACAGAACAAAGCTGATGTGTAACCGTCAACTGCTTTCTACAGTCAAAGCAAAAGCAGGGGCAGTTACCCAAGTTAGCTATAAGTCTGTTAGTAGCATGAACAAGTGAACTTTGTCAATATATTGGATTCACTCAGTGATATTAATAACAGCAGATTTCTGAAACTTATGCTCAGTCCCTTGAGGTCAGTTAAGACTATATTTATGCTGGTCATACTTTGCCACAAGGAGCATAAAGAAAATCAGCACTGTGATTATACCTTGTTTACTGTCTGATGGTAACTGTTTTGCTGTTCCAAAATCTGTTATCTGAATGTGCATCTCTTCACTCAGAAGAATATTTTCTGGTTTCAGATCTCTGAAATTAAAACAATAAAAATTGTGAGCAAAAACAAACGCTTAACAGCAAGTGAAATTTTTATAGCAAAACTTGCAAAAAGGACAAAACAAAGGGTGTTGTCTTACCGGTGTATTATCCCCTTATTGTGTAGGTATTCTAGAGAACAAACTATTTCAGCTGAGTAGAATCTAGTGCAGGTCTCATCAAATGAACCAATTTTGCGAATGTATTTCAGGAGCTCGCCGTTCTTAGCATAACTAAGACCAAAATCTAAGACAGACTGGTTAAGGAAAACTTCTTAAACAAAACAGTAAAACACGTGTTAGGAAATAGGCCTTGATAGACTGAATTTGTTAAAAGGATACACAGCTTCTCATCATCTTGAAATGTGAAGTAGAGTTTGACAAAGAACGGGTGATCAAGACTTGACATCAAATCCCTCTCTCGTTTCACATACTGGGTTTTGTTCTCCTTCACAATATGGCGTTTCTCTAAAATCTTAACTAAAGGAGAGAAAAGAGAATATTAGTAGACGTAAACCCAGCAACTATTTCATTTTTGTCCAACTCATTATACGTTATTACTTACTTGCATATTCTTTCCCTGTTGCCTGCTCTCTTGCCAGGACAACCTAAGCATAAGAAACAACAGTGAGATGATATGGCATGTAACCAACCAGTCAGATGTTGAGGGAAAATAATAATATTTCCTTGGGCTTACTTGTCACTTCACCTAAAATTAACTCAGCATGACTCATCCAAGTACATTAATCAAAATAACGCTAGCATGTAGCAACATCTTCCTCGGCACATTTCAAAAGCTAAGTGGAATGTAAGTTACATACCGTTGAGAAGGAGCCCTCTCCCAGTATCTTGCCAAATTTAAAGTCCTCTGGCCTCTTTTTGCGTGGCTGAGAAGCCTGGACGGCTGGCTGTGTGCAGAGCTGTGGGGCCTGGCTGCTAGCAGATGCTCCTACAGCACAAGCCTGTGAGGCTGCGCCCTCCATGCTGGGGCCGTGGCTGCTGCTTGCGCCTGGGATTGCAATTGGCGAGCAGGAGTCAGGGTGGTTTCTTACCATTGATGGATGCGAGCAGGAACAGATGACAACGCTGGGCTGAATGGGCACAACATCATACTGTAAGAAAAAGAGAGACCATAAAGAATTTGTTATTAAGCAGGGTGACACAGGTAAATAACAATTCACATGTGGAAAGGCTCTTTACTTGAGAAAGCTAAGGGACTGTATATCCATCTGAACTATTACTGGATTGAACATAACAGTGACGACAAAAATATAAGGATAAAATAGTAACAATTTAACTTTTCAATAACGCATAAAGAAAATGTGTTTTGTTATTCAGCACTTTAAACTATCACTTAAATGAGGAATGAGGAATTTCAGGTTTTTCCATCAGTCTGCGATGGATTTAGTAATTGATGCGGTTATTAGTTGTCAAAATACAGATTAGATGGCCCAAAGAACACACGACAAAAGCAACTAAACTTAATTACTGAAAAACATGAGCTTCCTAGAACATCACCGGCACCAGTGACAAAGGTGAGTTGAGATGTTTACATAGATGAAACTAAAAGAAGTTACCCACCACAACCACAGTCTTCTCACTCTACTGACACCTGAAAGTTCCCACTGGTGTAAACAACACTTTGAAGAATTTTCTTTCATATGCTTTGAAATCTCTGAACTTTCTCATTGCACTCCATCATGAAAATTAACTAAATTAATTAATTATTTTTTTAATGATAGCTATATCTACATTGCTATGCAGTTCTTTATTAGCATGAAGGAACTCCATGTAGAATTTTGTTGTGCAACCTTGTGTTGTGTTATGATAATAATTAATCCTGAATCTTAAATCTCTTTCACAAAGTATACATATGACACATGAAGAGAAAGCAATGTACTCACATATTACACGAAGCACTTTACAGGCTGCTGGCTTAAAATTATTGTTGCTTATAGTTCTGTAAATTACAATAACCTAAACATACTACTACAAGTGAGACCACTTGTAGACCAAAGTCTAACAGTGATAAGAAGGAACTGCTTAAGGAGCCACTTCTGAGCCTGGTGGTCCCACCCACCTGTGTTCAGGCTGTAAAAACTATGTCAAAGTTAATTTTTCATATGACAGTGATACTTGAGACAAACTGCGCTGAACTCACACCATCTATGTGTACATAATCAAACTGACATGGCAGATGAGGCACACAAACTGCCTGTTTAAAACTTAAAGATAGTGCTTCCTAAAAATTCCCGGTACCGGTGTCATTTATATAGAAACACATTGAATTACCCGAACAATGAGTGTGTAGTTTATCTGGCAGTTCAGTTTACGTTTAATTAGTTCAGTTGGCCTAGCTTTTTCTCATTCAAAACCAAGGTGTGGCCATTATTTTAGCTGCCTATTCCGGCCTATTTCAGCTAGCCATATAACTACCTACTGAGTCACTGCTATTGGTCAGGCATGTAATGGTTGGAGGAAAACGCCGAATAACGTTTTCCTAACTCTGGGAAGTCGTGAAACAACCGCCCTGTGCGAACTTACCTTGCTAACAAGCTAATGTTAGCTCCTGCTGGCTTGTCAAATAATGCCGGCCATCGCTGACAGTGAGTTACAAACTTAACGCCAACAGTCAATTAGCTAACGTTAGCAAATCAGGCAACACAAGCAACTTCAAAACCGTGTGGCATTTTCAAGAAACGTCACTTAATCGTGTTCAAAGTTAGTTTCCTGCCGTTTATATGAAGATTTGAAAGTTGACACTCGAATAGCACAACGCTTTCCTTCAAAATATATGCTAACCAATGGAAGAACGCAATAATGCTAATGCTAGCCCGCTAGCAAACGGGGATATCGAAAGCGCGAACCTGTTAAGCTATCAATAGCCAATAGTTACTGGTAGAGGAAAACGCTCATGTGTCCCGTGTAACTATTATCGTGTACTGGTAAGCGTTTCAAAAGGCCCAAATAAGTCGAGAAAGTGTGACTCATGAATACTGTGTGAGATTTGACGATCCAAATTAACAAGGCAAACACTGCGTGTTGCGATAGCCAACATTAGCAAACTAGCAAGCTGCTAGTGAGTCGTAAGGCTAAGCGATCTCCTGCAGCTAGCACTGCTCTTCAAATGAAGGCCCGACGTAACTATTTATCCCCACAAAGCCTCTACACTGACCATTTTGAGCACCGGCTTCGAGCTGGTATTCACGGCAAAGTTGTAACACTTACCACCTGACTTGTAGCTCTTGCCATGAGAGTTTTCAGCGAGTATTTATTTGGAATAAAATAATTAGAGAAGCTCCAGTAATGGCTGCCTCTGCGCCTTCATTTTCGAGCTGTGACGTCGTTCCACAACAATGTTACCGCAGGACAGCAGAGGAGAGTCCCGCTGTGTCCGCCCCCTCGCCACATTAACAACCTACTGAACTTCATCTTACTGATAGGGCCGGAGTCAGGCGGTAGCAGTTGTGGATATTCAAATACCGCAGTAGACGTGGCCTACAAACTCCCGTTTTAGACTAACTTTGAATATATGGCAGTAAGAAGGATCTACAGGTCTTTTTTTATTCAAGTGTAACTAAACTTAAGTGAAGAAGCACTCCTAAATACCCAAACTGACAAAAATGACCAATATCCATAAAACGCTTTGTGTGAAACTGAAACTGTGGCAACCAAGTATATTTCAACAAACAAGTTTAATCCAATAAATGTTTTGTCAATAAACCAAGAATATAATGTGTAAATGTCAGTAATAATAATAATAATAATAATAATAATAATAAACACCCTTATTTTATTTCTATTTAGTTGACATGCATCAAAGTTCATTAATTTACGTAGACATATAAGCAAACAAAACAAAACATAACCATTCATATGTGCCAAAATATTTTTTGAGCATTTTAAAACAGTCGTGTATTAAAAGAACCCAAGGTTGAAATATAATTTAGTGTAAAGTCTTTGATTCAATCCTCCTCTTCATCATGGTCATGTGAGCTTGTTTTTGTCTCCTCATTGCTTTCCGTTTCTTCATCTTCTGCCTCATCTTCGTCATCTTCCTCTGTGGAGTCTGTGTCCTCACTGGAGTCATCTTCTACAGGTGCACTAAACACAAAAATGAACCCAGTAAACATAGGAAACAAATCGTTAAAGCCTATTTTAAGAGAATTCTTGCCATTTTTAAAATTATGCTGGTAATTTTTATGCCATATAAACATCACCACTAAGAGAACTAACTTATATAAAGTCAAATATAACCAAAGTTTTCTTGGTACATTTATTCAATTATTGTAATAGATACGTGAATGCTAGATGAATACTTACCACTGACGTCTGTTGAGATTCATGCATTCTACTCCAGAGTTAACATCAAATGGATCTATGAACAAAACAGATGTGTAGCTTTCATTACGAGGGCAGTTAATTCAGCACTACAGGTCACTCAGCAACAAAAATACACATCCAGATTCTAGACATTTCCAGACAATCAGCCTGGATACTGACTTCCTAATCACAGCCAGATGTGTTCAGAGATGCAAGCAAAATTAAATGAGTCAAAATCCAATAAGGAAAGGAAAAAGAAACAACAAGGCAGCCTGATTACAAGGCAAGGAAACAATGCAAGGAACAGTTATATCAATGTCCACAGAATAATCAATCAGATAAAACAGTTCGTAATGACATTTATTTCCCCTTGGAATATTCATTACTAAGTGTCTTTAAAGTCTTAAGAATAATACGAGTTTTATATCTTATAAACAAATATGAGAACACTGGTTTCCCCGTGACAATTTAGCAAATGTGAGTCACAACAAGAAACTATAAAAATTATTCTAATTATTCATTAGCAATTACTCAGATTAAGCCATTTCTAAAGTGAACCTTTCCAAAATAAAAATACATTTGAATCAAACAGTTGATTATGACCAACAATACTGTGCAAAAATCCCTAATTTCTTAATATTTGCTTCCAAAGTGGTTTCAAGCAATAGTTCTCCAGGCTCTCTGAACCTCTTTCAAAGTTTGTCTTTGGATAGTGGCTGCTTTTTCACTCATTTTCAATCCAGTCCAATACCTGACCACCAAGCCACTTAACACAGACTCGTGAATTAATCAAGCACACAAAGGGACCCAACTCAAGAGATGACCTTTGTTGTTTCTACACTGCAGAAAATTAAGCCAAGAACCAACTTTAATTTGTATCTTTAGGCACTTTCTTGTTACAAAAACACATCATTTGTTCTCATTTATTTTGTTGAATTTATGAAAATCCCAAAGATAACAGCTTAACAAGCATGAAATAGTATTTTTACACCAACAAGGTGATTCCCAAAGAGCTTTTAGCTAAAACCTTGGCACATCTCGAAATGGTCTTCATATGTCCTTAAAGAATTTGAAGAAACTAGACAAATGGAAGACAAGAGAAAGTGGCAGGCCTAAAGATACTACCTACAGTAAACGGAAACATCTGGAAGTCATGTTTTAAAGAAAGATCCTTCTACTGCTTCATCAGCAATGCTGTCAGATGAATGGAATCCATGTCAAGAATCCATTTTTAAAGAAGGAAAACAAGAAGTACTGGACTGAAAAAAATGGAGTATTAAAATATTTTACATTTTTGATTCAAATCATCATCATTATATACAGAGAAGTTCAGGAGGTGCTGGGAAAATGTATCTCGCCAAAATTTACACACTTAAGAATGTACATTCAAATTTTCATCCACTATCTGGTGATACCACCATGTGGAAAGCATCTAACTGGCAACGCCTTCAATTTTTCAGCAAACACACTGCCAATGCAGTAATAGCATAACTGGATAGAAAAACAGACAGTTGAACACTATCAGTCATGGATCGGCCTCCCCAGAGCCTGGGCCTCAACATTACTGAAGCAGTATGGGATCTTCTTGACAGAGAACAGAACTAAAGGCAGCCAACATCCAAGAATGAATGTCCTTCAAGAAGCCTGGAGAACCATTTATGAAGACTACTTAAAGAAAAGGACCAGAAATCTAGTCAGAAATAGTTCAGGCTGTGTTGATGAATAAATGTGGTCACATCAAATATTCAATTTCAACCTCATTAGAATAGTATTAGCCTTATACGCTATATTTCCATATTTGTTTGCATGTGTCTGAATAAATCACTGCACCTACGTTGCATTTTCTACGCAAAATATGAACCACTCATGAGTGGCTCAAGATTTTTGCACTCAGGAGGTCCTTCAAGAACTAATTACCTTCGAAGTCATTTTTTTTCTAGTTTGTATTTGTTATTAGGAAATCTAAAGTGATGCAACAGCTAGCCACTTCAACACAACTTCCTGCTTTAGTCTTATTTTCTTGTTTCAGCCTCTTTGTTTTCTTTCTTTTCTGCTTTGCTGCTGTGTGATTTCTGCGTTCTGTTTTAGTGTTTTAGGGTTAACACTAGGGGTGCAACGATACACAAAATTCACGGTTCGGTTCGATACTTTGGTGTCACGGTTCGATATTTTTTCGATACAAAAAAATGTTCATGCATTTTTAATTTGTCATTTATTAAAATTATAAATATATATTTTAACTCAAAAGTACAGTTTTTAAATTTAACCCTAACCCTTGTGCGTGTTTTTTATTTTGACAGCGAATGCGCACCTGCGGACCACTTATGTGCAGCCCTGGTTATTTAGCTCATCATATCGCAGCCACAGAAATTCTTTTGTCCATGAAACCATAAAGCTGCACTTTCTTTTTGCCTTATAGTCTGATTTGTCATAACTTCTCCGTTTTGTGGTAAGCTTTTCTTTGGCTGTCACTTCTTCACCCTGACCTGTCTTATTTGGCTCAGCAGAACTGAAATGCTTTTACACGCTCACTCACATAAGCTCAGCGATTCTCTGTGCGATCAACCTCTCACATGTGTAAGCTGCGGGAGATTTCACTTGTCATGTTTGCATAGTAAGCTAACGATTAATAAGACGATGTCAGAGGAATTGGTGCACAAATTATCATCACTCACAGATCAGTGCTGTCGCTCTCTATACACAGTTCGCACGATTGCAAAGTGAAAGCAAAAAAACAAGCGCAAATTCAAACGCAACTTCAATATCGTTAGCTTCATAGCATAAGTGCCTAAGTCATTGACTTAGTCAAATGACTTAGGCAATTATGCTATGAAGCTAACGATATGTCACATATTGACAGTGGCTCACCGATGCCAATGACATAATTACCCAGCTACATTTCTGAAAGAATGCAAAAGCATTGACATATATTTTTCCTACAATAGCCCGACGGGCAGGGAAGAGATAGATTTTGGTAGCCCGACTGAAAAAATCGCTAGCTCCGGGACGTCGGGCTAGCGATTTTGCGAGCCCTGTATCTGATTGAGGAATCACTCATCTTTGGAAAAGAGAGTTTATTACAGAGAAATGCCTCTTTCCAAAATAAAAGCTATACTATCCGCTTCTTCTGGGCTATATTCTCAGCAGCATAAGGAGAATCATGTGCTAACAGCTGTCTAAATGACTCGGCTAAAGTTAGTATCATGCTTGCTTTTTTTTGTCTGCTTCCACTTGTCTTTGCACTAGGATGATGTCGGCGTAAATGTGCAGTCATATTCGTTGTGTTCCCACTAGTGCTTTCAGGTTAATATCGTTGAAATGACCTTAACGCCACAACACGGCAAATCTCCGTTAACGAGCTACCGCCGATCACTCCGTGCATGGGGCTAGATGGCCAACACGTTAACGAGCTAACTGCGCTAACACACTAGTTCACACCAATGTAATTGAGCATTGCATGGCACATCCAACATACTGTTTTACTTTAGTCCATGACTCGCTTACCTTCAGGGTCATACGTCACATGAAAACCAAAATAATTCCAAACGCCAGATCTGAATGAGGTTCAATTTGCCTGTTGCAAGTAGAGCTTAACTTCTGTCTCGCTAGCTTGCCCTGCGCTCTTCCTTCTGACTATGCTGTCTGTGTTGAGCGCTCAGTGGATCTGACAGTGCAGTGCAGCCTAGGCGGAGTAGTCGAACACAGATTCACTGAGCGCTCAACACAGACAGCATCGTCAGAAGGAAAATTTATAAAAGAAATTACAAATGTTGTATTGTTCGATACATATGCGTACCGAACCGAAAGCACTGTATCGAACGGTTCAATATCGATACGAATATCGTTGCACCCCTAGTTAACACAGCTAATGTTTTACCAGTAACCCCAAAAGACAATCAAAAGTTTCTTTGCCAGAAAAAAATCACTACTTTGTAGTAGGAGCTAATGCAAACACTGATGATCCATGCCCACTTTTAACTGCACTACAGCAGGTCTCATTTTGCACTAAATCATTTACATATTTTTTCCAAATTGTTATATTGTTATTTATTGTTATATTGTTGCTATCGCAACACCCAGTGTTTGCCTCGTTATTGTATGTTTCATATGCTATATGTTTTTTTTTATTGTTCTTGCAACAGTTACAAAGATACAAAAATGCGACTAAAACTTAACAGTTACTAAAACTGGAAACTGTCATCTGAAAGCTCTTAAAGTCCAATAAATGTGATTTATTTAAGAGCCACTACTTGTACGTGAAGCCAAACTACAGCTAAAATAAGAAAGAGGTTGAACCAAAACACAGTGACCCTCTACCTCCACTGCTACACAAACCCAGACACTGCGTAGAACCCCAGGTTATTTACCAAACTCCTCCTCTTCCTCTGGTTTAGAAGTGAGAAACTCTTTCTCTACACCAAGGAGCTCTTCTTCCGACTGACAAGCAGCGTAGCGGCCAAGCAGGACTTTATTGAGCTCCAGAAACGTTGTCCCCCATTTAAATTTCTTCAATAAGAGCAATGCCAGTTCCTCAAAACCTGCAATATCAGAAACAATATGTCACAGTTTAACTGCCATAACCAAAACAAGACACAAAAAGCAGTTGCTGCGGTATTCCTGAATAACTAAACCTAAACCCTTACCTACGATGCAGAACGTGGCAGCAAAAGCTTCAACGCAGGACAACTTGCAAGGCTTGCCATAATTTACAGGGTTCGCAGCTACGAGGTACGGCAGTAACCTGGGATGACTTCCAACCATCTTATTGAAGGGTGTCTCCTCCAGTTTGGCCCAGGAGCAATCAATCACTGCGAGCCCATTGTTGGCCACAATCTCTCTGTGCAGACAAAACATGGAGAGAAAAAAATCGCTTTGGATTGCATCACAACAGTGACACAAATTATAGAATTTATTTAATTTTCATAACCAACAAAACACTTTGATATAGTAACATTTGTTTTAATATAACAATGCATTGGAATGTCTCAAGTTTTTAATATGCCTGATCTTTAAGATCAAGCTCTACATGGAGTAAATAATCAAGTAATAAACCTAAAAGGAGGGCCTTTACACTCAGGGGACACTTTATTAAGTACACTTTGCTAGTCCTGGGTTGTACCCCTTTTGCCTTCCCAACTAGCTTAATTCTTCATGGAATAGATTCAACAAGGAGTTTGAAACCTTGTTCCTCAGAGATTTTGGTCCATATCGACATGACAGAATATAACAGTTGTTGTAGATATACATCCATGATTCAAAACTTCTGGATTGAGATCTGGCAATTGAAGCTGTCATTTTACTACAGTCAAGAAACCAGGCTTAGATGATGGAAGCAGCTACCATGAGATGGGTACACTGTGGCCATAAAGGGATGGAAATCATCAGAAACAAAACTCAAGTAGTCTGTGGTGCTAAAACACTACTCTGTTGGTACTCTAGGGTCCAAAGTGTGCCGACAAAATATTTCCACACATTTACACCAGCAGCAGCAGCTGGACTTGCTGATACAAGGCAGGATGGATCCATGTTTTTGTGTTGTTTACCATCCAAATGTGTCAGCAGAAATCGAGACTCATCAGAGCAGGCAACATTTTTCCAAAAACTTTTGTTCAGTTTTGATGAACTTGTGTGAATTGTTGCCTCAGTTTCCTGTTCTTAGCGGACCCAGTGTGGTCTTCTGCTGCCGTATCTAATTTACTTCAAGAGTCCACATTGTATTTTAATAGATGTTCTTTTGTATTTCATGGTCCTAACGCGTGTTTATTTCACCTACTGTTGTTACTCTGAACACTGGCATCAAAAAAACATTTTCACCCTGAGAACACTTGTTAATGAGTAACTAAACAGGTGTGCATCAAAATGTGTATATAAATAGTTATATGAGGTGGTCTATGGCTACAGATTCTTTGATTTCATTGGCTGAAGTACAGAGGAAACAGCTGAACAAACCTGTCTGCTGGCGTCACATACTTCGTGCCCATTGGACTCAGTATGAGCCCGTTGAATCTCTGATTGAGTCTCAGGTTGCGTACAAAGCCCTTCCTCACCAACTTTCTGCCAGTACAACGTTTGGGATCGCAGTGACCCAACTCCCACATGGCAAGTGGGCAAGGAAGCTTCACCTGAGGGGCCTCTGCTCCTTCCTCCCTGTGAAGACTTGCTGAGGAGAGAAAGTTCACAATCTCAGATCTCTCAAGAGTTTACACCATATCGAGTGTTATCAGTCCTGAGCAATGGGCACTTTTTCCTAGTGTAAACAGCATTTCATGATGCTGACGCTAATGTAAATAGCATGCCTTACAGCCAACATGTTAAACATTTTTGCATTAGAAATAATCAATACACTACCTTCCAAAGCAGTGTGCATTTCTTCTGTAAAGGCCTCTAAAGATTTCCCTTTCATTTTGTGACGTTTGTCTTTGCCCTTGTTGTCAGGACGGACAAACTTTCCCTGCTTTTTTCGTCCCATGCTGCTAGTTAGTTAACTGTCACTGTCAGACTGTCACTGCAATGAACTGACCAAGAAGTATGACTTAAGCTATCTGGCTATCCTGCTGACAACAGTTTCGTCTAACAAAGAGAACTGCCCAAAAAAAGAGACGCAAAAACTTCTTATTTGCAATAGGAATTAGACATAAGCAACTTTCAAGACTTTATCACAAACTAGTAGTAGTCTCCTTTCATCCGGAAACACTTTCATATGAAGTATAACCTAGCTTGATTGGCTTCGTATCGTGGTAAGCACGTCGCAGTCCCATATGAAAAACACGCATGCTCACGGCTTATTTTGATCACGTGGCGTGTCACCTGACCGGAACGAGCAAAAGAGGAAATGTAGACAGAAAAGTAACACTTTAACGCCTTCATAACGTAAATAATAATGCGTTGTTTCAGTTACCGAGTAGCTCATTTAATAAGTTTGTGTTTTGTCTGCGTGTATCTGTTCAGTAAGTACAGCTTTACTGCGCAGCTTCATTCAGAGATTTTAATCTAAACAGAGCTCGTGTGTCTGATCTCGGCTTGTTTTTAATGCAGTTAACTATGGATCCGCCGGTAAAATGAAGATAGTCGAAGAGCCAAACACATTTGGGTACGTGAAGCAAAATAAGTTCACATTGTGCAGTTTTGTTGACTTTGGCCTGCTGCTAATGGATCTACTTTGTGTCCAGGCTGAACAACCCTTTTGTGGCTCAGGGCAGCAGACTGCAACCTAAAGTGACCCCAGCTCCAGTGTCTGGTAAAACAAACTCATCATTTAAATATTTAAACATAAAGAGGAAAGGAGGCGTAGATTTCTGACTTATAAGTGTATTTCATGAGTTTTCCTCCATTCATACCATAGCAAAACCTTTGTCTTATAGTTGTAGTACACTCAAGGCGATGAACTACCAGAACTTTTTTCTGGCATTTCTGACATTTATTTCTCACAATTTAAGCCCAAAGAGTCACGCTGACAGATTTCTTTTGTTTGCTACAGCAGCATTTCTTTATCTTTGCACTTCTTTTTTCTTATATTGTGACATTTCAGGGATTAAATGTTTTATTAGATTTCTTTACACTGACAAAAGAGGGAGTTTCACTGCTTCAGCCCACTTAATCCTGATTTAAAGCCTCAATTCATTAAATTATATGTAAAATGTTCTAAATGTTGACTAAAGGGTCCTTTAGATTTTCTGTCTCATCATATGAGCAATGATTTCCTCCTTAAGGCCCAGTGCACCTTCATCAGCTTGCTGGAAAGTGCTTCAGTCTCACGGAGTCGACGTATGTATTTAACCTGTCACACAGTAGTATATTCCACCATATCTCCACAGTGCAGACCATTAGCTTATTACATGTTGGATCTGAGCGTCTGGAAAATACAAAACAAACAATAGCATGTTGTCCTCACTTTGCAGGTATAAATATGAATTCTGTCCATTTCACAACGTCACTCAGCATGAGCAAACATTTAGGTGGAATGCCTACAGTGGGATCTTGGGGTAAGAAGCTCCAGAAACAAAACACAAACTAGATGTAAATGTGTGAAGCAAGCTGTTGGCTTCTTGTGGGAGTCAGGTTTGTGTTTGGTCCTTGCAGGATCTGGCAAGAGTGGGAAATGGCAAACAACACTTTCACCAGCATGTGGATGAGAGACGGCGACACTTGTGGAAACAGAAACAGAGAAACAAAGGTATCTAAACCTTTAAAATCCTCCTGGTAATCCACTGACAAGATTTTGGGCCCCGTCTTGAATATGAGGCCAACACTTTGCAATGCTAATTACTGCTTGAATGTATTGTGCATGTAAACATAACAACTAGTGCCAAACCGAGTCAAAGACAACTAGCAAATCATCCCATCAGCCCTTAAAGTTATGCTTTTCCTTGTTTTCTGCCATATATTAACTTGCTGTTCAGACCTGCCTTTTACGGGGGTCAATCAATTGGAACAAAAGTGGCTTAGAGTGAGTGGGGGAAGGGAGCTGTTTCAGTCAGTGGAGATCTCGACTAGAGTCTAAGAATAAATATGTGGAACTGGGAATTACTTTCTTACTCAGCAACATGAATAAGAAATTGTGTTTTCTTTCTTTCTTGTCGTGGATCTGCAGGTGATTCTGGTCTGCAGCACAAGAAGCAAGCTCGCTCAAGTCTCAGAGCCCAGTACCTGTGTGTACTCGCTAACCTTTGAGACCCCCCTTGTTTGCCATCCACATTCTCTTTTAGGTAAGTTAAGCAGGACTTACTTTCATGCCAATGGGGATAGGGTTACTTATAAATTCTGTGCTCTTTTAAAGTGTATCCAAATCTGAAAGAGGAGCTACAGAAGGAATGGGATGAAGCGGAGCAGGCTCGCTATGAAGGACTTATAACTGAACAGGTGAGGGCCAGTTTGGTAGGTAAACAAATACTGCAGAATGACTTGCTTCCTCTATGCTTTTCATCTATGTCAGTTTATGCCACCTGTGAGATGATGAAATGTAGATGCAGAAAATATAGTGGATATAAACAATAGACTTGGTGAAGCTAAGCGCTTTAAAGCTGCATTCTTTTTAATGGCCACCAGGGGGCGAGTCACCTGTTTGCAAAAAGACGTCCAGTTGTACAGACGTCTAGGAGAAAATAAGTCTACTGCTCACTTGATTTACATTATCAGTAAACACCTTCCAGATTAGTTCATCTTCTCAGCTGCTTAACACATACTGTACTCAAATTTTGTTGAGTACAGTATGTGTTAGCATGTCTATTAGAGTGAAAATGAACATAAAACAGCATACTTGTGATTCACAAGTGCACCCATATTATCATGCAGCATCCTTCAGTTTCCTCATTCATCACATGAGTTTTCAAAACGTCAAAAATATGACAACACCGAAAACGGTCTGTTTACAGCTTTGTGTCCATCTTTTATGTACAGTTATTGTAGCTGAAAATCAGACACCTCTGATTGAGCTCTGTTATGGTACACACATTTCAAGGTGTCCTTTGTTATGTACATTTTAATTATTCGTGGAATGGTTATGTTTACACTTTGTACATGTGCTCCAGGGATACAACAATCTCTTAAAGGATATTTTTGAGGACGCCGGACTGCTGAAGAGTCGGAAAGTAAAAGTCAAGGTTCAAGAGGCAGCAGCTGATTCAGCAAGGCAAAACTCTTTAGAGAAATGTAAAGCGGTATGTAACCTTTCAAAGTAGTATCTCTTCTAACATTACAACAAAATCACAATACAAGCTCAATAGTGTTTTTTTTGGTATATTTTTTCTACAGGACTACCAAAAACTGAGAGAAGAGACTGAGAGATTGCGAGCTCTTCTTACTCAACATAACATTCCTTTTACTTCTGAGACAAGTGAGTGAAGTCAGTCTTCACTCATTTAAGTCTCGTACAGTTTATATGAATGATTTTTTCCCCCTATATGTGACAGATGACGCAAAAGGTACAGTGAGCGTGACGGTTAAGGATCAACACTTAAGAGGAGACAACGGACTCATTGATGTTCAGTGAAGATTACCTGGAGCAAAAACGAGCCAAAGCACCTGAGCGGAGTTTGTTGATCAGCATCAGAGAGACGCATAAAGTAACCGGACAACACTGGTAGAGCTCAGGCTGTTGGTACTGCAGAATAAAATTTTGCAAGCGTAGCTGAGAGTGGGTAATTTCTTTTTTTTGTCGAGGATTCATCACTGAGCTCTCCAAGACTATGAAAAGGCACCATCGTGCATGAGAAATAAAATGAGCTTTGAAAATGTTTACAGTCCAGTTTTGTTTGTCTGTTAAGCCTAAAACAATAAATCGACAGCAGAACGTCATGTCCGTAAGACATGAGGGGAAAATATCCAGCCAACCTGACATAGAATCTAAGAAGCACCTACTGTTCACTGAAGCCTCAACAGAAATGGACAAAGGTAGAAGGGTGGCTGTCAGACAGCTACTCTTCAAAAAGGCAGTCTGGAGAACTATTCCTGAACACTACTTAACACACAGACTTAAGGAGTTCAGATTGTGTTGAAGAGTAAAGGTAGTCACACAAAATATTGATTTTCAAGCTCAGACTGTTTTTGCCTTTTACTCTGCATTTCCATGTTTGCATATTTCAATATCCTGACAAGATATAATAAAATGAGGAGTAAATTTTTTTGTTCATGCATATGCAAGTAACCGAAAAACATCGTCCATATATATATAAAGTGGCTGAAAAGCATTTATGTCTTTGTGTTGTATTTGGGTGCATTTGTATAGGAAATGAAGTCATCACAGCGAGGCTAGATATTGACTTTGTTTCCTTCCTCTGTGTTTGTGTCCTATATTAAGACTCAAACACATGTTCCTGTCATACTGCACTCAAAGAAGTAACAGCCGGTCATTTCCGACTTCACTTTTGCCCGATTGAGATACGCACAACACAGCTATATTAATAGTCTGTGAAAGATGCGGATAAAATTAATCACCCGCACACTTACTGAGTTAGTCACAAAAACCAGATGATAAGCAAATATAAAATGTATGTAGAGAACATAACCCAGCGGTCTGGTATGTGTTTGCTACTGTGATTACAAGGAGAGTGCAAAAGAAAAGTTATTCAGTTCAGTGGCTTCACTGATTATGGGCCTTGACGTGCACAAACATGTCTTAGCTACAAACATTCCTGAGATGTTACTCAAAAGGTCTTCCAGCTATTTGTTTGACTTTGAGGGATTCACATCTCTCCGAAGTGATCTGCCCATACTGGCAAAGTTGAACAGTAACCTCTGAGTTACTTGCTGGAGTTGAAAAAAAGATTTACAAACAGCTTCTGTACATTTGAATAAAACATTAATCTGCCTTCATATTGTATGACATGGCTTTCCTGACTGATAACTACCAACCAACATAACACACAAGTAATGTAAAGAAACAGAGGTGATAAAGTAACACTTTTAATTATTAAAACAGGTGAATAATACTGGCAACACAAACAGGGACCGTTTATTTAAAACCTCTTTAGCCCAAGCCTTAGATCAGGCCGATCCTTCAGTCCTGTGAACAGAGTTTAGTCTTTTTGCGAGTCTCTCTGTAATATTTGTGGCTCAGGATAATAGCTGGATAACTTCTCTGGCTCTGTGTGCCCTCTGCTGGATGACTGTGTCTTCTGGTGCTTTTCCAGATTCCTCCACCAGGGATAAGGCCTTCTGCACGGTTGTGTCCTTCCCACTTCCACGAAGCCCCTCCAGGTACTGAAGCAGCACCGAAAACGTGTCGTCTGGAATCTGAGAAGAACCTACTTTAATCTTGTTGATTCTCTGTATACATATTATAGAGACTCTTGGCTACAGGGTGACAAATCATTACGATACTAGTGACGCTAATGCGGCGCATCTCCTGTCAGTGTTCTCTTCAGACAGATTCAAAAATGAGGATAACATGAATTACATGAAAATGTTTGTAAACATTTCAACTTCTTATAGCTTTACCATTTTTACTTATTCTCTTCTGCTTAAAAATGACAAATAGTTTTGGATTGAGAATAGAGAGTGTTATTTAATAACAGAAAGAGGAAGAAAGAGCGTAGCGGTTGACCAGTCTAAAACAAAGCTGAGAAAACCCCCTGTCACCCCCATCGTTCAGGAGGAATGTTGGGTAATTTTACCTTTTCAGAATCAAAGACGTGCTGCAGTAACCACGTCTGCCTCGTCTTCTGGAACTTCCACCGTGAACGGTTTTCAGCCCAGCTGCAAAGGCAAAAACCACTGTGGGCTGCAGTGTAACTATTGCAGAAAGTACATACTTCCACCCCCATGATTCACTACAACAACAACTTATCAAATGCTAGAATTATGAATCATTTCTGAGAAAGTCTTCCCGTGTATGTTATGTTAAGAGAATCCAGTGATCGAACTATTTATCTGCTGTGCTGGAAAGATTTGGGTTCGGTTCAAATTTCATCTCATGGATCAAGTACATATATTTGACTCCTGTTGCTTCAGTTTGTACTAATAGCCAGAAATCGAAACCATTCCAACTTAAACGAGGCACACGACAGGGTTGCACCCTTAGCCCGTTGATATTCAATCTAGCTATTGTCATGTCTCTGGTTATAAATTAAATATGTCCAATAGTGAACTTTGTCTGTTCAATGAAGAAGTGTTTCAAATAGATTTGTCTGGTTTCCCTTTTAAAGTGGTCAAAGAGCAGTTTACCTGTTTGGGTATTACAATTACAAGAAAGTATAAACAACTTCTCAAAGCCAACTTTTTTACGCTATTGAAGAATGTCAAACAAAGCCTTCAACAGTGGTCACCCCTGAACAAAACTCTAGTCGGTCGAATTAATTCGATTATAAAATGAATATTCCTCCTAAGTTTTTATATTTATTTCAATCTTTACCAGTCTTTATCCCTAAGTCCTTCTTTACAGACCTCAATTCTATAATTTCCTCCAACCTTTGGAAGGGTAAACGACCTCAAGTAGCTAAGGTGCATTTACAGAAGCCTAACCTTGAAGGGGGTCTGGCACTCCCCAACTTTCGCTTTCACTATTGGACTGCCAATATTTGCTCCCTGACCTACTAGTTAAAATCATGGCCAGCCAAGCGGGCCCTACCACTTGGCTGGCCATGGAGTTAGAATCAACTCAGGGTATTTCTCTTGCCTCCTTTCTCGGTTCTTCTCTCCCTTTATCCATTGACAACTTCAATGGCCAATGGACTTCACATATAATCCGATAATTCAGCACTCCCTCAGGGTGTGGGCTCAGTTCAGGTGACATTTAAATCTTAAAAATGTCTCACTTCAAAGCCCCATCTTATCAAATCACCTATTCCTCCCTCCCACTTTGGACAATTTGTTTCAGGTCTGGTTTTGAGCAGGTATTATTTACTTTAAAGGTCTCTTTATACACAATAGCTGTCAGCAAAATACACTCTTCCCAAAACTCACTCTTTTTTTTTTAGATATTTACAACTCAGGCATTTTTTGCAATCCCACCTCTCAAATTTTCCAGAAGCTCCAGCTGCTAACTTACTGGACGAGCTCCTTAGTTTGCAACTCTCAGGCAAAGGTATAATCTCTCACATCTATAACAAACTGTGCAGTGTAACTTCAGCTCCCTTTGAACGCCTCAAACACACATGGGAGAAGGAGTTAGGTATATCTATGTCAGATGACGTTTGGGATTCAGTCCTCTGGTAAATTCCACATCACTCTGTGCACGCCCCTCCCTATTACAATTCAAAGTAGTTCATAGGGCCCACTTATCTAAATCCAGATGAGTTTTCTGCACCGTGAACAAGGCTGCCGGCCTGAAACTGGCTCTCAACCCCCTACTTGCTCTCTTTGGTACAGTGGGTAAGGATGATAAGTATATCACCGGGGCAAAACATCGGGTGCTGTCTTTTGGTTCCCTCCTGGCTAGACGTGCCATTTTGACGAGGTGGAAGGCTGCTGCCCCGCCCACCCATGTTCAGCGGCTTGCTCATCTCATGACGTGTCTCAGTCTTGAAAAGGTCCAGTGCTCCAGCCAGAATAAAAACTTCTCTAACCTTCAATTTAAGGATCTTCCTGCTGACTATCACATTTGCTTATTCCATAGAGGTCAGACGACCTACCATTCTGTATGTTTTACTGTGTTAATGGGAATGTGAAGCTCAGTTGTGTTGCAGCTAACTTCTGTGTGGTTTGCAAGGAAAGTTTTTGTTGGTATCAATCGCCCCTCTTTTTTGTTAACAGTATTCATAATTGTTCAATAAAAATATTTTGAGTAAAAAAGAGGATCCAGTAATCTAGTGGTGAGCTTTTACAACATAAAAAAAAGAATAATTATACGATATCCTGGGTTTTAATTCATAAATCAGCTGCTACACATCCCATAATGCATTTTGATTGCATCCTGGTAATCCTCTGGACCCTATTCTTACCACGTGAGGTAGTCTAAGGCCTGCTGTTGTGCACTGGGTCCAGATGGTTTTGTTTGCTCCAAAGTCACTCCCTCCGCTTTGAGCCTTTTCTTCTCCTCCTTTTTCCGAATCTTCTTCAGCTTCCTCTCCAGGACCCTCTTCTCATCGGGACTCAAGTCCTCGAGCCCCTCTGCCTCAGCTGTCCCCTCAGGACAGCTGGGTGGATCAAGAACCTGTCACAACAAAGCAAAGCAAACACACAAATAAGTCGCAGCGAAAATGAAATCATTTGATCGCAAACTGCTCCTTATGCACATGCCAATTTTAACTCCGCTAAATGCAAACTAAATGTGACATTTTACTGTGTTTTTGCAGACAGATGAGTCAAAAGTCAAAAGCAGTTTTCAGGTTTAGATCACTTCCTCTTGCTCTGCAGCTCTGGGCAACGTTTCCTGTGCATACAGTATTACGAGTTCACCATAGCACGCTTTTTTTGTGCAGTACCCAGACAGTTTCAGCAGTGCGTTTGCAGAGCACACACCACTGTACATGCACTTGGATGGTTTATAAATAGCCAACAAAAAAAAAAAAAAGACAATGAAACAATTCAGCTTCACAGAACTGCTGAAGAAGTTTTTAAATAATAATAATTTGAAAAACATTTCCTTGTTATAGGATGTAAACACAGCACAACTTAAAGACTTTTATGCCAGAGGAAGTTGAACAAGGGACACACTATGCTCTCCGATTTAGCCGACCTCTGGTGGTGATGAAAAGAAGAAAAAAAAAAGGGAGGGGAAGAAGAGATTTTGGTCACATGGCCAAAAAGTCATTCTGAAAGTATGCTGCCTGGGCATTGCCCACAGAAATAGAAAAGCCTTTTGTATGATGAGCACTTGTGTCCATGCGAACAGCATCGTTTTCGGAGCTTTGACTCAGGCGGTAGCAGCGTCGGGCCGGTGGATACAAAACAGACGAGCGGGTGACGGAAGCAAAAATGGTAAGTGGAAACATGTGTTTCTACTGAACGGGCAGGTCCTCAAAGGGAAGCAAACAAAGACTCAGAGAAAATCCTCACAGAAAACAAAACTACAACTTTTTACTTGATACGTCTTCATACATGGTGTATTTTTAAAGTTCTTTGCATACAGTTAAGATTTTAGCTCAACTTTGAGTTCATTTAGGAAGGAACTGTGTGTTGTAATTTCTGTGTTCCTGTGGAAAGTCTTCATAGTGATTCATGCACGTATATTCAAGTGTTTTCAAATCACTGGACTTCTGTTTTTGAGGAAATCTTCTGATTCTCATCAGTGGCTGTTTTTTGCTTTGATTTTCAGTCTGATTACAGCACAGGCTCGCCTACCACGCCGACGAGCCCCACATCTCAATTTTCCATCTCTTCTGCCATCACACAGAGCAGCGTCAACATCACAGAGAGCAGCGTCAAGACCACGGACAACTCTGTTTTAGTCAAGATTGCAGCCAATGACTTAATCAGCAATGCAAACTACGTCTACAGTTTGCTTGCTACCTTCGGTCTCTTAGCAGGCTGCTTCCTGCTTTACAGTTTCATTCAGACTTATCGCGCCCACAAGAGGCTGGCTTGGCTCGGCTGCCTCCTCTGGGTGTTTTGTGGCTTCCAGCTGCTGCTCCTGCTCCTCTCTTTGCACACGGTGGCCCACAGACCTGCCTACCTAAACACCACAGCTTTAGGCTGTGCCGCACTCTCCTTTACCATCAACATAGCCTCTCTGTGTGGCCTGCTGGTCTTAGTGCTCATGGCATCCGTCGTCACCTTTGATCCTCCATCCAATCACCTGCTGAGAAAGTCTCGTGTCTGTGCGGCACTAGTGGGCATCACTTCTGTACTCATTTCTCTGGTGCTGGCTGGCATTCGTGGACCCAGAGGAGATTTGCAGAAAGAGGGCAACTGTTTGATGGATCCCACCACAGATGGTGTTTCATACGCAGTTGCTAGGCTGTGTTTGGTCTTCCTGATTCCCTACATCCTCCAACTGGGACTTCTGATAGGTGGCTGTATCCGCCAGAGGGAGTCGAATGGACGTTTCCTCTCCGGCTCTGAGGAAGGCCCTGTGTTCCTGGCGGTCACCGGTTTTACGCTCATCTGCCAGCTCTTCTACAGCGTGGCGCTGCTTAGAGGGGCTCTGATTAATAGTGAAAGACAGCTGACGTTCCACCAGCAAGCATTTTTGAGTGTGTCTGAGTTTGTGCTGTTCTCAGGGAGCAGCGTGAGCCTGCTGCTCGTCCTGTTCATGCACAGGCCATGTCGGGAAAGCCTCTATGGAGTGATCAGGCGGCTGCGGGACTGCTGCCGACGTCCAGGGCCACAGCCCAACAGGAACATCATAGCTCCGCACATTGAGATCACAGACACTCTGGAGGACATCGAGTCTTAAGAAATGTGTCTGTTTGCTAGGACAGAGCTCTTCCCATGCATCATATTTAATGTCTTACCTGTTATGGACCACCTCACTATCTATCCAGTCACTGAAAGCTTGCAGAACTCTCATCAAATGTATTTTTTTTAACATTTCATTTACAAAATGTACAAAAAGAGGAGAAAAAAAATGCTTTATATCTTGGTACTGTGCATCATCTTGCCATGTTATGTCAATTCAAATGATTTATTTCTTTAATCAGGGAATTAAAAAGGAGCTATTATTACATGAGATTCTGTATGAATTTTTAACCTGTTCCCGGGAAAATGTCTTTTCTTGGAAACTCTGTTTGCATAAGCCTGATTTACACAAAAGTCCATTAAGACAAATGCTTGGAAAAACCTCTGCAGCTCCCTGAAAGCCACATAGGAAAAATTAAGTCTAGGAAAACCAAAGTCAGAGTCTATATTTATGCCAACAGTGTCAACGAGCCCTCATGTAATTATGCTTGAATAAAAAAAATTAAAAAAAAGTTACTGAATCAGATGAACACTTTTCAAGAAATTCATGGGCACCAGTTCTAGGAATAAGCGATCCGCGTGGATAACGTTTTGCATCGGTGGCAACACGGAGCGACACAAACCCAGGAACCAGGAAAGTGAATGCAGGAGCAGAGTTCATTAAGAAGCTGGTCTTAACTTAACTGTCACAATAGTGATTGCTGAAATCGGGACTCTTATGAATGCTACTTACAGTTTTAAAATCATCACATATAAAGTGATAAAAGATTCAGACACCACCCTACAAACCAGAACAAAGCGCACAGTTTGTGTTCCTGCACAAACCGTCTTTCTGGGGTTTTCAAGTAATGTGAAACAAGGAGACACTAAGTGAAATTATGCATGTCTGCATGTCCACCTTGTTTGGTGTAAATGTGCTGTCCAGAGACAGATCGACTCCCATGTTTACATATTTTAACATTACACAATCATGACCGTGTTTGCGTGCTTTCGTGCCAGTGTTGACAAGACGACCTCATGTTTCAAATTGATATAATCATAAGCAATAAAATTATACCCACACACTGATAAAAATAGGGGATGATCAAACTGCCAAGTGACAGTACTGCCAATAAAAAGTAGTAAAGGTTTAATTTTAAAAACACTTTTACACATTTGGCTCAACAGCTGCGATATGAAGAAGCGCCTGCATTGTGTGTTTGTGTTTCTTGTTGCAAGTGGTGGGTGGCTGTAAACATTTCTCCGCATTCATACTGAAACCACTTTTTACTGCCAGCGTTAACGGAGAGGGAGGACAATACACGCAGACCGAGAAATCACAGGTGAGTCCAAGCTCTTTTATATGACGCCTTAATTTGTTTATCACCAGTTTAGCTTTCCTTATAGTTTCCAAGTATCTCCTCAGCATGTTATGGCTTACCTGTTTGATATTAAACGCTTTGAACTAACATACAACGAATCCTACAGCCTGGAGGTGCTTCTGGTTGGGAGTTTAAATTTCTAAACGCTCGTAAGCATCTTTAAGATCTGATAAGTTAGATGAAGGATCTCGGAAAGTATTCTTTTTGACTGTATGAATATATTCAAAGCGGCTGCACTTCAAACAGATACACATCCACTTAAAAGTCGCATCAATAATGAATTTTTATGGGATATCTCTTCAAGGGTACGGTCAACTAGACAGTATGAGTGCTCGTTTCAGCTCTGCTAACATGACAAGTTAGCTTTGCTCATCTTACATGAGGCAACATAATGTGTCACTGCAGTACCTCTGCTTCTGTTTCCATTAAAAACGAATCAGTGATTAATGGTTTAATTAATCATTCTTTGTCATTTGTTAAAGGCGAGAAAATTCTGTGATGCTCCCAATGTTTGGGCAATAACTAGAGCTGAAGTAAAACACAGTGAACTATCACATAGTTTTGTAATTTGTCACATTAAAATGATGATTCAGACGGCTGCTATCTAGACAGCACGACCTGCCCGCCACAGCGAGCAAAACAATCTGTGTCACCTCTTAGAAGCAAGCCAGTGACAGCCAGTCACATTTCACTCAGTTTTATTTGGTTCAGTTCAATACAGCAATGCTCTCAGTGCACGTAACTTTCTTTTGAGCAAGCCCTTGGCAACAGTGGAGAGAAAAAACTGCATTGGAAAAAAACGGGGAATTAATGTATTTATTGATGTTGTGTACAGAATTATTACCTCCTGGATGTCTACTTTTCGGCGCCCAGTCCCCAACCGGTTGTGGCAGATGGCTGCCCCTCCTTTAGTCTTAAGGCTGCTTCCTGTTAAAAGGAAGTTTTTCCTTCTCCCTGTTCCCAAGGGCTTGCTCACACGGGTCGTCTGATTGTTGGGGTTTGCTCTCTAACATTGTAGAGTCTGTACCTTACAATATAAAGCCCTTTGAGCTGACTGTTCTTTGATTTTTTGCTATATAAATGCAACTGTATTGATGTGAATTGAAATTAATTGATGTTTTAAGAAAGTGAAACAGGCTGTTGACTTCATTTCGCTTCTTCTTTCTGTCTAGGGGAAACAGTGGCATCAGCACCTCACTCTATCCAAAAGCTACCGCTCACACAAAGAGGGAACTGATGGTACCGCAGGCTCCTCAGCAACTACTTAGTCTTCAAAAATCTAGGAACTATGGCAACTTAGTGTTTGGATGCTGCTAACAACAGCTAAAGACAAAAGGGGAACATGAACATGACCATAAATGTGGACTACAAAGTCATTGCTGACAATAACTTCAGTGCACATCCAAATGACACACAGGCAGTCGCCTCCGATTGTCCGGAGGCAGCTTCGGATAATTATTATTTTATCAGCCTCATCCTCTCCAGCCTCTACACCATATTCCTATTTCCTGTCGGTCTTGTTGGGAATATCCTTATTATAGTGGTAAACCTTAACCACAGGGCCCGCATGACACCTCCAGATTGCTACTTCGTGAATTTGGCCATGGCTGACCTCTTTCTGGTAGCTGACTCTCTGATTGAGGTGTTCAATCTTAAGAAGGGCTACTACGACAAGGCCGGCCTCTGCACTTTCATGAACCTCTTCCAACAGGCCAACATGTACAGCAGCGTCTTCTTTCTGACCTGGATGAGCCTCGACCGCTTCGTCGCGCTGACCAACTCCATGGGTCGCAGCATACCACACGCACGGCTCACCTGCTGCCTCATCTGGACGTCTTCGTCCCTGCTCACCTTGCTGCCTTTCGCTGTAGCTCAAGTGCAACACGCCGGAGAGCTTCATTTCTGCTTCGCCAACGTGACTCAGATTCAGTGGCTGGAGGTGATGCTGGGATTCTTGCTGCCCTTCTGCATCCTGGGGGTGTGCTACTGGAGAATAGCACGGGTGCTCAAATGCAGCCTCTGGGAACTAAACAGCCCCCTGCAGAGGCCTCGCAGGCAGAAAGCCCTGCGACTCATCTCAGCCGCTGTGGTCGTCTTCTTCCTCTGCTGGCTGCCAGAGAACGTGTTTATAAGTGTGCACCTCGTGAGGGGCGACACGAACGGGGGCACGCTGTGGCAGGATTACCCCTTGACAGGTCACGCCGTCAGGCTGGCGGCTTTCTCCAACAGCTGCCTGAATCCTCTCATCTACGGCTTCCTCGGGGAGGCCTTTAGGGAAAAGTTGAGGCTTTTTTTCCAGGATAAAAGCCGATGGTCCAAGCTGAACAGGACCCCCTCGAGAAAACCCATCAACGAACCAGCAGCAAAGGACGACAGTATGAGCAACTCATCACATCCAAACTGTGACATCCTCCTGCCAACTGAGTACCCTCCTTGAATAAACTGTATATACATGGTTTAACCAAAACACATGAAAATCATCTGTGCTGTGGGGTAAAAGCGCCATTCAGTGCTAAATATCAAAACATGGATCCTAATTTTTGTACAGATCTGACTGTTTTTAATGTAAAATTGAGACACATCAGTGTTATTTAAATGAATCATGCAAGCATAAAAGTCTCTCTGAACTGAATGACAGCATGTCTCAGTGCCAAAAATTTAAATTTATTACCTGTCAGTTCATTATCTGTGTTATTACATGTTTGCCACGCTGCTCTATGCTTTACCATGATTATGTCACAAAAAAGATTTTTTCACGGTAAAACACTGTAAACTAGCTGACTACCTACAAAGAGCCAAATAAAGTCTTTAAGTCACATTTTCAGCAGTGAACATTCTCACCTCTGCTTGCTCTACGGTTTGGTTCACTTGTTCCTTTTTGCTCTTCTTGTTCTTTTTCCGTTTTTTATCATCTGCTGTGTTTGTTAGCTGAGACATGTGAGCAGGAGCCTCCTGCTTTAAAAACAAAGTGTTAATGATACTGTGACTGATTTCAGGTAGTGCTGTAAAATACCATTCTCTGTGCTACTCACATCTGCATCCATCTTTTTCCTCTTCGTATTTACTTCAGTGTCCATTATTTCTGTACGGTCATCAGATGGACCCAGATCCTTCCTCTTAAGAGGTTTTGATTTCAACGATTTGTCCTTGGCCATGAGATAAATTACTCCTGCAAACCAACACAAGCGTGTATATTACTGAAGACCAGCACACACGTTTACTGAATGAAATACACGGACAGACAAGGTTTAAGGTCAAAAGAAACACATTATCCACTTTATGACATAACAACAAGCAGCAGGTATATGGGCTAAACACTACTTTGACCACGTTGTTTTTACTAAAAACCTTAAACCAACCTGAGCTGCGTTGCGTGCCAAACTCTGGAAAGCACACAGGCGCGTGGAAAGTCAACCAGGAAGCGGTGCCGCTCAAGTGAAGCCTGATTGGACGATTGGCTACCCGTGTTTTGTGATTGGTCGGTGGGTGTAACATGTTTAAAAACTCGAAGAACAAACTACTGAAAGAAATCTCAAAATATTAAATGAAGTGGGAACCTGGAGACTATTTAAAATCAATAAATAATAAATAAATACATAAACACAAACCATAATAAAACAAACAAAAAACAATTCACTAATAAAAAAGAAAGAATATTATAAATAAGACAATACGCTGTAGCTCAAAAGTACTTAAAATGCTCAAAAATAAAATAAAATGCAGACTGGTGGTACGGTGTAAAATCGAAGTAATTATACTTTCAAGCCTAAATGTGCCATTATCTTTAGATATAGTCATACTACTGCTAATAATAATAATAGAATAATAAATTATTCTATGGGTTAGAGACAGCCGGTCATAACCAGCGTCTCTCGCTGTTTCTGGCCGGAGAGAATTGAAGGTTGCACAATGGTGTGTTACATGACCTGACTGAAAAGGTTTTGCTGGGCAAACCTTCAGTTTCGTAGTGTTGAGTAAGATGACCGGTTGTCCATCATGTCTATAGCAGCAGTCTTTGCCCGTCTGACACGAGTGGCTTTGAGTCGAGGAACATTTATTCATAGCGGTGCAGCGACCGTGAGGTGAGTGTCAGTATGTGTTTCCCCGGCTCATGGAAAGCATGTATTCAATGTGTAATGGTGGTTCAATGACAGTGTAGTATCTTTAATTGTTGGTCAGCTTTTCTTAATTTTTCCTAGAAGACACACCTTGGTCCTTTGACGTTAATCTAGTTACTAGGCTTTGGATGGATAGCAGGAGTTTTCCTTTCATGAGGACGTATGACTAACTAAAGTACAGTCACCGTCCGTGTGTTGCCGTTGTGTCAGAGGTTAGATTTATCATTTTCAATAGAGCAGCTTCAGGAATTGTCTCTAGGTGGCATCATCACTGTGTTTTGAGCAACAATTTACAGATGGACACACTCCTCAAGTTTTTTAAAGGCTAATTCAAAGGTAAAATGTTATACATAAACTCATTTTTTGCATTGGAATAATTCAGAAATTTTTTTTTCTACTGCTTTATTTATTTATTATGTAAGGAGCTATCTACCTCCTGAACCTATGATCATCTGTATGGTTGATCTTGAACATCAGTTTCTATAAAACATCTATTGCATATTATGTGCGTCTATGGATATTTGACCTCTGGAAATGTATCATAAATCCAGTGTATAAATGAAAATGATGATTGGATTAATATTTTTAGTGCCCATTAAGGACTATAATCTCCAGCTGTGGATGTTTCAGCTTCTTAAAAACAAAACAGCAGTTTTAAAAAAGTGTTTTCAGTTTCATAAATATATTTCACTTCTAATCTTAAGCAGAAGTCCACAAGTATTAATATCCAAGTAAATATTGTAGTATACTATCTAAGGTGAAGTAGCGTTTAAGTGCACCAAGTGTACTTTCAAACCACTAAGTCTTTCAACCTAAACTAATTTCTTATCTTCTCTGTTTTTCTTGCTGGAAGACTCCACAGTGTGCGGTCTCTAGCTCTGAGCTCTCAGCTGTCGTGCAAGTCCAAACAATCTGCTGATGATGAGGAGGTGAAGAGCGAGCCCATTAAGTTCTCAACCAGCAAAGCCAGCCACAGGAACTGGAGAGTCGACCGCTCAATGGGGAGCCAGTACGAGCGTCCTATGTGGAAAGTTGTGCCCATCAGCCTGCTTGCCACCGCCTTCCTGTTGTGGTGCGCTTTCAGGGATGAGACAGACATTGACGCAGCTTTGGAGAAGCAGCTGCATGAGCATGTACCCAGCGTGCTTTCAAATGAAGAGGATACAACTAAAAAATAAAGGCGCTTATTGGAATATGTGGACATATGTTGTATCAGGTTGTATTTATTGTGAATTGTACTGTGTGGACCTGGAACACAAAATCAATGCTTTGTGTGGAAATAAGGCTGTCCATTGATACATGAATGTCATAAATATTCCAATAACTACAGGTTATTAGTTCAAACCTGGACTAAGAGGCCTCAGTTAAACTCATTCATCCTGGAGTCTAGTTTAACTGTTTTCATCAGGGTCTGGTTTACTCTACAGCTGTTGCAGGCTTTTCTATTTCACATTTGCAGACTGTATCCAGTTTCAAAATACTGTTCACATTTGGCTTTATTTACTTGTGATGCAGGTTATTACATGATGCTGTACGTCTTAAGTTTAAGAGCTAACATTAATTGGGAAATACTCCTTTTAGCCAGTCATGGTTTACAATGTCAATAAACTTGAACAACAGGCATTTGCTAGTCTGTTCTGAATCACTGTTTCAGAGTGCACATGATCACTTGATGAACATCCAACTTGTTAGATCGAAGTTATAGTGCAAAGAAGCCCTGGCATTGAGCCAATGGGTCTCTTAAATTTGTACTTGTACCCAAGGTTGTCTGCAGTAAACTTGAGTCAGGGTGAGGTAGCAGAAAGTTTATTTACAGCACAATGAGAAATCCTATGACATGCACACACAGGATTAAAAAGATACAGACCCTAAAATACATTTGCAGACCTGAGGAAGGAAGTGAGATATTCTGCTTTAGGAGTTACAGATATCAAGCACTACTCTACAGCAAACAGGACAGCTGAAGGAAGAGTGTGTGAAATGGAAATACAAAAAACATGCCTCAAACTACAAATCACTTAAGGTGGCACACATGCTGGTAAATAGTTCAAGATTTACAAAACAAACCCCAGTCAGTCCCCCACCCACCCCCAACCCAATAAAAAGATAAAAATCCAAAAGCATTTATGCTCTCTCCCCTCTAATTCGCCTGGCCAGCTGAATGTCCTTGGGCATGATGGTGACCCTCTTTGCGTGAATGGCACACAGGTTGGTGTCCTCAAACAGGCCGACCAAGTAGGCCTCGCTGGCTTCCTATAAGAAAGAGAAAAGAAAACATTAAATACTAGAACAAATTAGAACTTGAACTTGTTGTTCATATTTTAAAACAGATGCATTTTCTGACCTGGAGAGCACCAATGGCTGCACTCTGGAAACGAAGATCCGTCTTGAAGTCTTGAGCGATTTCCCTGACCAGACGCTGGAAAGGCAGCTTCCTGATGAGCAGCTCAGTGGACTTCTGGTACCGACGGATCTCACGCAGAGCAACAGTACCGGGCCTATGAAACAAGCCATATTCTGAATTAGTGCCCAGAAACAAAAACATTGTAGCAACTACACAGTTTTAGAAAACAAAAGTAAAGTTAGTTTCCACAGCCAGTGTAACCACTTATGCCTATAACAGCAATACAGAGGTATGATTGTTGTACCTGTATCTGTGGGGTTTCTTCACTCCACCAGTAGATGGCGCGCTTTTCCTGGCTGCTTTAGTGGCCAGCTGCTTCCTAGGAGCCTTTCCTCCTGTGGATTTACGAGCGGTCTGCTTTGTACGAGCCATTTCTCACCTGCAAGTCTGAAAAACAAATAAACGTGGATATTTAAACAAAGTGAATTAAAAAAACTTAACAAAAACCCGTTATTTACGTTATAAATCACCGAACGAGAGTCTGTTCCCTTTATGCGGCTCTACCTATGACACATGACTCACGTCGTTTAAAAAAAAAAAAAAAAAAAAAAGGTGGCGAAACAACCGTCCTACCTTTTACTTCTGTTTACAGTGAAAATAAACTACCATAAAGGGTGCCAACGCCTCATTCATCGGTGGTGTTACCATTATCAGTGACGACAAGTTACAGTTACCACTTTCATGGTTTTATTCAAATATCGTACACAAACCTCTAAGCACCGCCACCATTAAGCTAAAGGAGACACACACGTTTCTTTGCTTGCCTGTCGAGCATTTTTAAAGCTAGCATGGACGGTTGCAAAATGGCGCCAGCTAGTTACCGCGAACATTTACAATACAATTAACCATTTAATGTCACCAAAAACAACTTGGCACTCAGTCGTATAAGTGAACATTAAGATTAGTTTCTAATTATGTAGTCATACCTTAAGAGCAGTCAAATCGGCTAAATTTAAGCCATCAGCTAGCTCTTAGCTACAAAGCGCGCCGTTTTGTTGTCAGTTTTTCGATTAACGATAGTCCCACCGCTTTTCAAAGCTTCTCATCAACACCAAAATTCAAATAGATAATATATGTAATTCACATACTGATGATTTTAAATAAAACCAATAAACAAACATAACAGCCATACCTCGGATTACTTTCGTTGTTCAGGGAAATTCAATGCCTCCTCCTCGTTAGTCACTTCTCTATGTTGCCCCGAGGGCTGAGGAGGTGGTATTTATAGATTAAGCGGAGCAGCGCTCAAAGCCCTCCCCTGAACGTATCCAATTGGTCCAAACGGAAATCCCTAACGGAATATGATTAGTTCAGGAAAAAGGAGGCTGTCTGCCTCTGCGTGTGAAGTTAGAGCGGATCGTCAGATGTACCTTATTTTAAAAAGAAGCATGTCGTTAGGTTGATTTTAATTATTCACCCACAGCTTTTCTCTCTTACTCCACACAGTTATACATATAATTTTGTCTGTGTAATCATAGAACCTGGGAATTCCTTTCTGGAAATATGGTGGTCACTGAACGCCCCCGTCTTTTAACTAATTAAGACAAGCGGGAACAATGCTGCCATACTTTTGTTATAGCCTGCACTATGTGAAAAGGCAAATGAAGTACACCGAAGACGTGCTGAAAAAGCACATGTGTACCTCACAAATCGACATACACGCTCCATACATAAACCTCTTTATATATAAATGGGAAGCTTTAGTGTGATACATAATTCTGGAGCTGACAGAAACTCGTCCAACAGACCATTTCCTCCAACTCTTTGTGCCTGCTGTGAAAAAAAAACGGAGAAGCGGGAGCGGACCAAGTTATCCTCATCACCATCATAAACGAAAAAGGCTCGGTTATTTGTATTTGAAATAATCTAATAATGACGCACTCGAATAAAGCCCTATCAGCACAGTGATATGATTGTACACTATTTATTTACTTATTTAATTATATATATATAAAATAAGCCTTTTTGTTATCTCAGGTAAAAGTGGTTTTAAAAGCTTACATAAATAGACAGTGGTCTTATTTTAAGGATTTTTCCATGAAAATGTAAAATAAAATAAAATAAAATAAATAGACAAATAAGCGCGAGAGCACAGAACATGCGCGGAACGAAGCGGGCGTTGAGGAAGTGTAAGTACACGGACCTCTTCTCGAGTAACACCGGTGGTAAGTGTCTGGTTTGGGGACTGGACATGTTTTTAAAGAGACCGAAGAGCTAAAGAAATTTAAAAAATGTTTACAAACGTATGCGGGGTTCACTGAATATGTTTGCATCGAGTTTAAAAAAAAAACGGAAAATCGCGTTTCGACCTAAAAACTACAGCTCTGAAGACTCAGCATGGCCGACCAGAGGCTGTTGTACTTCGGTATATTATAACGATATAACACACATGCATGTGTTCGACCTGTTATTACTGGACTGAACGTGGGTTTTAAATCTTTTAAGTGAACTCATAAAAGCAACTGAAACGCACATGAGGGTTTTATGTCGGTGTTATCATTTCTCACAGTTAAAGTGTTGCTCTCAAAAGTGAGATAAACTAATGTTTTTGTGTCCTTTGTTTTCATTCAACAGATATCAAAGCTGAATCGAACAGCTCCACACCTGCTGCAGCCGAGGAGCCCCTCTGGTCTCGCAGCAATAACGTCTTCAGGTTTAACTTCTTCCCTGACAGTTCTCCAGCAGCTTCAGAGAAAGCACCTGCATCGGACAGGACTGAGCCAACAAGCCAGATTTCCTTCACTGAACAGGGCTCTGCTTTTGCCTTCAACTTTCAAATCCCTCCTGCAGAAGACATGGACACAACAGACACTCCAAATACTTCTCAAGGTGACCGACAGTGCGTCCCAGAGGAGAAGCCTCCTCTTTCGCAGGAGGTTGAGTCTCCACCTGAACAATCTGAGCAATCAAAAACAAAGAAGAAGAAAAAGAAGTCAGGGAAGAAAAACTCCTCGAGTATTGAGCCACTGCAGAAGCCAGCTGAGGAGAGTGAAGGTGCTGCAGAGGAGCTGGTCAGTGTGCAGTGCTTTAAAGTAATTACAGTGTGTTTGAGGTGAGCAGTTTGATTGGTTGATTTTATGTCTGAATGTGTTTTAGGGTCAAGAAGAGCAGCTGAAAAGGGAGCTGGACTGGTGCATCGAGCAGCTGGAGCTGGGCCTGAAGTGTCAGAAGGGCACACCGAAGCAGAGTTAGTGAGATTTGTACCTCAGTAGTACTATGATGTGGTTGGAAGGGACATACAGTGAATCCAAGTGTGAACGTAGCCTAGATTAAACTGATATTCAGGATTCTTTAATGTTTAATCTATGATCTAAACAAGGTCATACAAAAAAGTAAACTTCTAAGCATGGTGTCACCTATTGAATATGTTCTCCCTTCAGAGGACGAGGCCTTGCGTGCCCTAAAGACTCTGCGCAGCTCCAAAGCTCCTCTGCCCAAGAAGAGGCAGGTGATGAGAGCTGTAACTGGAGATTACAGAAAGAAGATGGAAGAGGAGAAGACCAAGCAATTCAAACTAATTCAGAGCGGTGAGTGAATTTTGTACCAGCGAATTCATTAAAATGGTTAAAAACTGCCACCGGCTAATGGGTTTCTCCGTGCGCCGACAGAAATCGCATCAGCCCAGGTCAAACTTGTGTCAGAGTCCCCAAAGAAGTCTGTTTTCCACCGGAGAGCTGAAGACAAAACTCAGACATCACTCGCTGAGGAGAAGCTGCGGCGCACTGAAGCTCACTGTGCAGAGCTGACGCCGCAGACTCAAGAGGCGACGCCGGTTTTTGTTCTTATCCCATCGAAGGAGGAGTTTCACTTCAATTTTCTCTGACTTGTCTGTCCTGATGCCAAATCCTTCACAATGCAGCATGCTGGAGATAAAGTGCTACGTAGGCTGGCAGAACGGCACCGTCAGAGATCTGTGGACAACCTTCTGGTGAACGCTGAAGATATGAGGAGAGAAGACGTCAAAATCTCTGTGTTTACAGACAAAACCTTTAACTAATACATTTTTACAAAGCGTGATGCATTCACTGAATTAATGTGATTGCTCAAATCTCAAGGGAAACGTATTCAAGTCCATTCAGGCTGACAGCATGGCGCCTCGAACCATGTTACCATAAATACTGGATTGCTGTCGATTACACCTGAGGTGCCAAAATATCTTGTATATTTAGAAAAACAGACAAATATGTTTTTGTTGGACTTCTAAGATAATAATCATGTTAATTCAGAAAAAATGGTTCAAAGCATTTGAGGTTTTTTGTTTTATATTGCTATATTGCTAAATAAATAAAAAAATTTGTATTTTTGCTTGTAGTGGCTTCATTAAATGCAATGATAAAATGAAATAAACATTTCTAAGTAAAATTGTACAGTTTACAGTTAATAATCCAAATCGATAAATAGATTTTTTTTTCTTCACTAAGGCTAACATATATCTAACATATATTCCACAAAGACTTTATACATTCATGTGAAAAACAAAATGCACCTCATGATTCAGTAACTTGTAGAACCACTTTTAGGTGCAACAACTTGAGCATTAATTGTTTCTTGGGATTAATGTCCTCTCCTGGGGAAGATTATAGCATTATTGCTACAGCAAACTGAAAACCTTCCTTTTCATGTGACTGTATGTACCGCTTTTTATTAAAATGGAAACTAGTTGAGTTAGCTCTGATTTAATCAAGGATATTGTGAAAGTTTAGTCACTAATCTCACTTTATGTTCAATCTTCACTTTATACAAATATTAAAATGTCATTGTTAATGACTGAGTTAAGGTTGATTCTTAAATTGTCCCTTTTTGTGACGTTTTTACAAAGCTACACTCACAAACACAGTTGAACTGTCTCTAAAATACAATACAATTAAAAAAAAAACAAAAAAAATTACGATGAATGAAAATGTACACACAAATAAAACAGACAATAACACTGGATGTGTTGTAAGTGGTTCATAGACTTTTAAATTCAGCCTGTGTGTGTATAACAGAGAAGTTGACCTTGAGAGCAAACATGAATCAAGAGTTTGTGTAAAGAACATACATTCCTGTGTTTATTTCCCGTTTAAGGAAGCGTGATTCCTCATATTTTCCCTTTAAAGTGTCTCTCAGACAGGATAGGGTGGTGCAAGGCTCAGCGCGGACACATTAGAGTGTGACACACATTTAGAAAAGTTTCGGCTGCTGAGAGAACAAACTACCTGCTGACTGTAAGTTTGAACTCGTTATGTTTTTCTGCACTCTGAAATACTCTTTTGCTTCGGTTTTCTTCTGTGCATTTAATTAGTTTAGCTCACTGTGTTGGTTTTATTATTGAGACCAAAAGTTTAGACGCTCACCTCGCTAAGCTAAATTAGCCAGAGGAGTGAGCCCTGTGAAATTACCGTTAGCTTTAAAGTAGCCGCTATTCGTGAGCTTGTATAAGTCAGCATTGTTTATATTTTCCATCATCTGAAGCTACAGCATTTAGGGCTGCTTGCAGGCTCGTAAGCCCCTGGTTTTAAAGTGTGAAACCAGGGCGTTGCGGTTTGTTTAGAGCAGTTTATGGTGTCTCTGTTTCCCAGGAGAAAAGAGTGAAGATGTCCGAGTTAAGCGATGACGCCAGTGAGTCAGAACAGCTGGGTGCCAGCCTCTCCCTGTGGCTGGGTGACTCCCTGCTGCGAGCTGAGGAGCTGGATGTCCCTCTGGACCTTCACACCGCCTGCTCCATCGGCCAGTACGACGTGGTGGCTGAGTGCATTAAAAAGTGAGGGCCTCTTAATACCAATATTTCCACACGGGCTAATATATTCCACAGCTTATTCACATAACTGTGTGTGCTTTCAGGCGTGAAGTGGACCTGGATGGCAAGAACATTGGAGGATGGACCCCACTTATGTATGCGTCCTACATTGGTCACGACAACATTGCAAATTTGCTGCTGGAGGCCCGTGTGAATGTAAATTCCACCACCGCCAAAGGACTCACACCCCTCATGTTGGCCGCAAGCTGTGGGAACGAAAGTATCGCATACTTTCTGCTTCAGGTACAGAATCACCCTGAATGGGGGGTGGGGGGGTGGTAAGGAGACAAAACAATGGCACAGAGATTTGTGATGATGAAACATCAGAATGACAAAAAGAGTTTGAAAAGAGACAGAGGGCCACAGGGGGTTATGTGTTCTCACAGCCTACCCACGTGTAACCTTTGTCTTAGAGGTTAAACTAACATACAGCAGCTTCTTTTTGCCACTGTGGATTTCCAGTGCATTTGGATCTTTATATTATAATATAATATAAAGATCCAAAGGCTTAAGACCTCTACAAATCAAGCACGTTGCAAAAAAACGACATGAAATTAAGAATTCAAATTCCGAATGTTGCCAAGTGAGGTGGTCTGATTGGTCAGATGTGTTAATTTGCAAATTTGCCCAGTGAAACTACAGTCTGTGTGAACGACTGCATTACGAAAAGATGAAAATATTTTTAAAGGACTAATTTTACACTGCCAGTGTGTAAAAGCTCTTTATTTTTACCCCTCAGCCATAAAAGGATGACAGGGCGTTGTCTTGGATGAGTTTGAATCTCAGTGACCTCAACCTCAAGGTCAAGGGTTAGAGGTCGAATTTTCTTGTGAATGCAATAACTCAAGGATGTCACTTGAAGCAGGAGGCTGAGGGGTAGCAATGTCAATGTTTTTTCTGTATGATATTGAAAATAACTGCCTGTGTTTTGAAGACGTGTTTTAAAAATCGGCTCTAAAACGAACCACACCTATCATCAATACTGCTCGTGTGTAATTTTGCCCGGTTTAGTAAATCTGGCCTTGGGTTTAGATTCAGCACTCTTTTTGAGCTTTAAATTTTATTGTGAACATTCAGCATTTTTTTTTCTTTTCTTCTTCTTTTTTTTCCATTTTAAAACCCAAAAAGCAAGGGGCCGATTTGGAGTTGAAGGACTCTGTAGGCTGGACCGCTCTGTTCCACTGCACAAGCACAGGCCACCAACAGATGGTCAAGTTCCTGCTAGATAACAATGCTGACGCCAATGTCAAGTGAGTGTCTTTATTTGCTCTAAAAAGACCATCAAAAAAAAAATAACGATCTGTTCACACTTTTGAGATTTTCATGACTCTTCCCTCATACACAGGGAGCCAGGTTCTGGCTTCACGCCACTGATGGAGGCTGCTGCTTCTGGGCATGAAATCATTGTTCAGTACTTACTTGATCATGTGAGTAGGTTACTGTGCTGGAACATACTCGTGTGTGAGTGCAAGTGGTTATGAGCCAGACCATGTCATTCTCCTTTTTTTTTTTTGCCACATCTACATCTCCTGTACCTCTTCAACATCTAAAAAGATGGAGCCACATCACTGGAAAATGTAACTGACATGACTCGCACACTCACAATTTGGTAATCCTTTGAATTTTCAGAAAGTTAAAGTGGATGAACGCAACGCCAAAGGTGAGACAGCGCGTGCTCTGGCTATGATGTACGGCTATACCAAAATTGTCAGCCTCATTGACTCACGTTCTCCAAGAATGAAACCAGGTACTTGTTTAAATCTAAAATTTCTGTCTTTACTACGTCTTTCATTGTCTTTTAATTTCTAATGTTTTTTGGGGATATTTTTTTTTGGGTGGGGGGGGGGTTGGTACGTGTGTTCTGATTTGTCAGGACACTTTGAAGATCTGAGCTCCTCCGAGGACTCGGACAGCGCACCACCGAGGATACGGTCCAGCCGAAACCGAGCTAAAGGCATCAGCATCCACGATGGGCCTCAGGCCATCGCCAAGTTTCGAGTAGGAGGCACCAGCAAACTGTGTGGTACAGTGTCATGTAAAACATCCGGTCTTCAACCCGTATCTGTGCTGAGCCACACTTTAAACACCACATTTGTTCTAGTTATGAAGTTAAATTGCATTTAAAAAAAAAAAAAAAAAAGCTGTTTCTAAGGGTTCCCACAGGTCCTTAGAAAGTCTAAAATTAAAGTATAAGAAATAAAGGTCTTAAAGTGCCTTACATTTCAGGTAAATCTGCTCTAGGTGGTTATTTTTAAGATTGGTAGAAAAAAATTAGATTCATTTTTATTACGTTTTTAAAAATTGCTGTGCTTTAATGTGATTTGTTTTGAGTTACAATCTCTTTATTATCACAGGTATTTACGCATACACATTTAAAATTGTAGCTACATGAATTCACCACTAGGGGTCACTTGCACTTACAGCAGATACAATGTAGATGTTTTACATTCAACTTTTCAAAATTGGTCTTTTAGGTCATTATATTTCATCTGACTCTTATTATGTTTATTACATTGGTAAACAAAAAAAAACAGTGACAGCAGGTGTGACATCCTTCCAAAGTAATGAGGGCAAGCTTTAAGTGATCATGTGTTCCTGCATTACTGTGCTCAGCAAAATGCTTGCTGAAACCAAAAAGGTTAAAAATTAAAATTATAAATGTGAGGGTGGAAAGCATTTTTTCCCTGTAAAGTAGAGCACATTATTCATGCTTCCGTTTATAATAATAGCTGTGTGTCGTTAATGTCACATTTGCCCTCACAGATCCTCCTGCCGCCCTGCCAGGGGACATGATGTTTCGTGGCATTGGGGAACAGAGCGAGGGTCTCTGCTACCGTGATGTGACTTCGCCTATCAATGAACTGGATGGCCAGAGCAACAGCAGCAGAGGTGTGTCTGTGTGGGTGATTTAAAAAAAAAAAAAAAAAAAAAAAAAACCCAAAAATAACCTCTGAGACTCTGATTTTTTACAAACCTGATGGGAGTTAGTTAAATCAACTCTGGATGCATGTGTGTGGGGGTCTGAGTCACCATGGCAACCGGTAAATACGGAGAAGAGCGTCTAGTTGACTGTGAAATATGAATGTGTGTCAAAGCAAACTTTCTTTAAAAAAACAAAACCAAAAAAAAAAACCAGAAGAAGAAAAAGTAATTTCAGCAGCGTCCACACAGTCATTATGTATCCAACTTAATTTCAAATAATACAGGAATTCTACCAGAAATGTGAACTTGTGTTTTAGGTCTTATTTTTTTTTTCAGCTGTCACCTGAAAAAATACAACAAAAACTGTGTGGTTTGATACATCTGTATGAATAAGGAATATAATTGGAGCGTCAGACAGCTGTTTCAGATGCAGCAGGAGGGGGGAGGTCTGAGAGAACTTCTGTGTTTGTTGGAGAAAACTTACCAGTTTTCTCCCAAAAAATACGAAACTTGAGTGCAAACTTTGTTTGTGTTTTTCTCAACATGACTGAAGATGACAGTCCATTCTTTGACCATGACATGCCCACCATGAGGAGCAGCAGCAGCAGCAGCGAAGGCCTGCCTCATGTGATCGGCCTCAACTGGGAAGGCTCTGTTGAGAGTAACGAGGTGAACAGAAGAGCCTGCAGTTTGGACGCAAACTGTGTTCGTCAGTGTCTCGTGATAAATAGTTGCATCTTTCTCCATCAGGACTCTGACCAGTGTAAAAAGAGCAGCATTCGCAGAGTAAATAAGGGTCATCACTCAAAAGGCAAGACTCGCCACGGGAACAGCGATGGAGCTCACTCCAGCAGGACATCAAACTGTGGCGCTGGTCTTCCGCCTTCCTACACTGGCCCAAAGGCATGTTTGTGTTTGTTCAGGTTTCAGTACGTTTATTCAGATTTCCTTGAGTTCCTGGCAAGGACTAAAATCTCATCTTCATGTAGGATCTGGCAGAGTTCTTGGAGCAAATCGGCTTCTCGAAGTATCTTCCGTTACTTGAAGAGCAAGACATAGACCTGCGGATCTTTCTCACCCTGACAGAAAATGATCTCAAAGAAATAGGGATTACGTAAGATGCCGCTTCTTCCTCTTTGTGCTGTTCCCTATAGGGGTTGCCATAGCGGACCATCTGCCTCTGTCTCACCCTATCCCTAACATCATCTTCTGCCTTCTGTTTATTATATCCTCCTGCCTGGCAGCTTCGTTGTTTGCATCCTTTGTCAGTATATCCACTCAGGCTCCTCTGCTCATGTCCAAACCATATCAGCCTTTGTGTCCAAAACTCTCACTCTGACCTTTTCCTTTGATGTACTCTCTAATCCTGACCCTCACTCCCAATCATAATCTTAGCATCTTCAGCTCGGCCTCTTGTCTTATTGTCACCGTCTCCAAACCATACATCATAACACGTCTCAGTACCATCTTGTAAACCTTCCCTCATTTCAGATGATCCATGTTTGTGGTCTCATGTTTTGAAACTCTGTTCTGTCCTCCAGTCTGTTTGGACCCAAACGCAAAATGACTTCAGCCATTGCGAGGTGGCACAGCAACGCTCGACCACCCAGCGATGCTCTGGAACAGGCTTACGCCGACCAGCTCGAGGCTGAGATGCAAGAGATGGCCATTCAGCTACACAAGGTAAACATGAAACACTGCAAGTGTGAGATTTGTGACTTGGGTTGTTCTCACCTTGCTGAAAAGCTTTTGCATATGTTTTTCTCACCTTCGCAGCGCTGTGAGGAGGTTGAGAGCCTGCAGAGCCAGGTGTCTCAGGAGAAGGAGCTGCGCACAGTAATGGAGGGATGTCTAATGGAGGACAAAATGGCATGGAAGAAGGTCCATGCTGAGTTGGTGGAGAACCACAGGCTGGCTCAAAACATGAGTGCCATGCTGGGGAAGGAAAGGGCATGCCGCGGTGAACTGATCTCCTGTTTGAACACAGATGGGATCAGCAGCTCTGCCACTGCTGGGGAAGGAACAGGTGTTAAAGGTGAGTTGAGGTGGACTGTGCTAATTTTTGGGTTTACAAACGGTGACTTTTTTAATTTCTTTTTTGTAGCTGGGGAGGGAGCGACGTGTTCCAGTATTCAAGAGCTGATGAAGAAGATGGATTTGTATGAAGAAGAACTGGGTAAGAAGGTTTAATACTCAGTGATTTTAAGAGGTTTAGTGCAGTGACTCAAGTATAATGGCGTTGCCCGCGTGTTACATCATTACAGCTGGAAGTCTGCAAACGCTGCTTCAGAATCTGAGGCGACTGAGTGCCCCAGAAAAAGTCTCAGATAGCTGGGAACGACCCTAAGCTTTTCAGGTGACACAAGCTCGCATGCACAGAAGATTTGAGGAGCTTTTTAGCATCTGAAATAGCTGAACATAATTTGCTATTGTCATATTTTTAAAGGACCTTTTTGGAGCACTTGACGGAGGGTGATTCGCCACCCTGAACAATGTCACTGAAATGGGAGAAGGCCAAATACGAGGCCAGCCACGCCAGGGCCAGAGCGGCTCGGGGGAGCGAAGCCTCTCTGCGGATCATCTGGGATTGGCTGATGGGCCAGAGCTCGCCAGATGTGGACGAGGCTAACAAGGGTGGCGCAGCTGCTGCAGGAAAAAGACAAGCAGGCACAAGGGTACCTGACCCTGACTTGCCTGTGCTGGTGTTTGTGGACTGCTGTAGATGGGCTGTGAAAATGCGGTGATGGAGGGGACAGAGGTGATGGAGGAAATCGTGGATCAGGGGTTGTAATACTGTGATATTTCTACGCAACTGTACTCAAAAGTATGAAATGTGGTTGAAGTGATGTTTATACCACCAGATGGAGAGTTAGATTATAAAAGCAGGTTAGTAGTCAAACTTAAAATGAGCTCTGCAGTTTATTTGAATGAAATCTTGTCATTTGTTATGTTTTTGAAAATAATGTCCTGCCGAATGCCTTTTAAAGAACAGAGAAGATATTAAAGTGGGTCTATTATGCACATTTCAAACTGCATATTTTGGTTATGCAGGAGTTGGAATAATTTTTGTATATACTGGACCGCTTTAGCCTATACTTTTGAGGACACCATCCAAGGTTTAAACATGAGGCGTGAGGCTGCTGTACTCACACGCAGGTCTTTGTATCAACAGAAAGACCCAAGACTGAAAGATGTGAGCACCCCCTGTGGTAATAGTATGATAGCACACACAAGGAAAAGCATTATAGGTCCTTCAGTGTTACAGCGACGCATTATTACTCTGCATATGTAGACACTGAGCTACGGAGACTGATAAATCCCCAAAACTAAAAAGAATTTCTGTATTTGAATATCAGTTAAAACCTGCCTACCTGTACAGATATTTTAGGATGTAATCATAAACCAAACTTGAAGGACTTTGTCCACAGCAGTTTTAATTATGTGATAAATTATTTGGCAAAAAAAAAGTAAATTTGGAGTAAAGGTGCCCAAATTTAATTTTTATTTCATTCTAACACTCTTATTGGGATTTGCGGTGCTCGTTGGGAGTTTGTGTTCTGGGATGTATGCAAAGGTCTTCAGAGTCTTCCTCTTAAACCCTGAATCACTCTCGTCACTTCTGTATTTGATGTATGACTCACACACTCCAGGCTTTCTTACACTATAAAGTGCCTTGAGATGATTTATAAGTATAAGATTTGGTGCTAAAATGACATTTATGTGGTGGTTAAAACGAGTCTATTTGTGTGGTCAATATTTAATCTGTCAACACTACAGGGCGCTTCTGCACAGGCTGCGCCTCGGGGTCAGGGAATACCCGTCTGATTATCAAATGTCTCATCTGAAAATCCACTACTGTGCCTGAGGCCTTGGCGCTAGTTCAGGAATAGTGACACTTACTGCTTAGCTGCAATTCTGGCACATTGTGGATGTTGGCCGATTTTTAGCCTGCAGGTTTTTCAATAAGCACAGCCTTCACACATCACTGCTCTCCTCTCACAGCAGGACAGCTCCTGTTACTTCAGATGGAAAAATGTGACATAAGCAAACTTTAAACACCTGGCTAAAGTCCCAGTCTTAATTTTTTTTTTTTTTTTGGCAGAACTGCCAGTCGAGTATCTACGTCACTATTAAAATGTGCATCTTAGCTGAGGTAAAACTATACTTTAAGTGTAGAAAAAGATGACGTTCAGGTATGTCTATGTCTGATCTGAAATTATGTAGTATTCCCTGTTTAAACACTAATGTGTGAGGCTCCCTACATCACTAGTTTGTTTATTAAATGTACAGTAGACAAGATCAGTGAGCGGAGGACTATCATCTATAACACCTGAAGTCACAGGGGTGTCCAAAATGATGTACAGTTACTTAGGACTGGGCTGATAAAAATCTCTGAGATGTACATGAGCAAACAGCTGCCTTCGGGCTAAACCTTTAAAACTGACCCAAGAAAAAGCAGTTTTGTTGAGGTTCATCAGTGCAGAAGCAGTCTCTCTGCTGGCTCCAACTCTGATCCGTTTTCAATCTCACCAAATGTGAGGCACAAACGACATCATGCACTCCAGCGCACTGTGTGTTTAGCTGCTGGACTAGCGACTAGACATGCTGGCAGGCAGCCAGTTGGGATTTCTGGCCCCATGGGAGTAATGTGTGGTCAGGTTACCTCGAATGTGAGCTTATTCAGGCCGACTCGTTGAGATTGGATGTTCTATATAATGAGCACTTCAGAATCAACGTGTCAATTTAGTATTTATTGCTTTAACATACTGCTAGAACAGAGAGGTTTCCTCTCCAGTATAAATTAATGCACCAATATCTACAGTACTTCAAAATAAACATTATGTACAAAGAGGAAGAAGAGCAAACAATTCTTCCTGTGCAGTATTTGGGGTTAAAAACTGTAAAAAGCAGCATCCATGTATGTAAACTTCTGCTCATACAAACAGAATCAAACGTCATTTGCGAACACGTGATTGTATTTGTTCTTGCGTAGCCGTCCAGGAGACACATGTAAACCTCTGATTCTTTCTGGTCTAAGCTCACTTCAAAGCCGTCCTCCTTTTTCCTGGTGAGCAAACACTCCAGGTCCACGTAGAAGGATAAAGACATCTTGTCTGGCTGTTTGTGTGTGTGTTTTCCCGCACTCCCACAGAGGACCAGCTGTGTTAACAGTAGTTGTGAGCAGCTCAGGTGTACTCGCACAGGTGACCGCAGCCGGCAGGGCAGTGAGCGCTGCTTTTGAGCCAGTTCATCATGTGCTCCAGATGTCCACCGTGGCTGCAGCCCTGACACCACACGAACAGTCCCTTCACCACATGGTGACACACGGCGCATACACTGGCACACTGGTGGCACCTGAAGGAGAGACACACGGCAGCTGTCAGAGCTCATTCCTGTCAGTCCGTGAGAAACCAACACTCACGCAGCACATACAAGCTGCAACTCTGGAACCCACCCAGTATACTCACTGGTCCATACTGCCCTATCACTTATAGGTGTTTGGGTTTTTTAGTGGTCTTTATTAAATCAGAATGATGATGATAATAACAGACTTAGGCCAAGCAGGTATTCTTCCTAACCAAAGGAGAAAAAAGAAGCAGTTTTGTTGCTTTAAGACAAGTTTGTAAAACCTTTATTTATACAGATAATATCACTGAAACTCAATGTCTCATTTAAAAGAAAGCCCTGTTCCAGACAAGCATAAGAAAATTACAATTTAAAATAATGAAAATGGTGTTCTTGTTTTTAATATAAATAATAACTTCCAAATTCAGAGGAGCTTGTAGACAAAGGCTTGATATTTACTCCCATTTCCACCTTAACCATTTGATCCCCCAAATATCATACAGACTGCCTGGACTTATTTTGTAATCTGTAAAATTACAAAATAATTCATCTTTCATGAACCATTCAAATTTTCTCACAATTTGCTCTGCACACAGGGCAAAATCTAGGTGGATTTTTCTGTCTGTGTTCAGACAGTGATACATGGTGAATGTTTTATGTTACCACGATGCACCGAATACCCTGTAAATATCGTCTTTCTAAAACCATTTTCATTTTAATAAACGGTAAGGGAATTATGGTCACTTTAAGACTTCTCCAGGTTGGACACCCCCCGAACACTTATCTGGAAGCGTCCAGGAAGCATCCTTATTAGGTGCTCGAACTTTAAGTCACTCCTTTCAGTGTGGAGGAGTATCAGCTCAACATCCCCTTCTGACCCCACCTTTAAGGATCAAGCTCAGCCACCCTTTGGAGAAAACTGATTTACATCGCTTCTGTCCCCAATGTCATTCTTTCAGTCACCACGCTGAGCTTGTAGCCACAGGTTAAAGTAGCAACAGAGATCTAAAGCTTCACTCTTCACCACAACTGATGCAGCAGATGCGGCACTACACTTGGAAGTCGCTGCACCACTCTCCCCTCACTCATGAACAAGACACTGAGGTATTTAAACCGAGGCCTTAGACTTTGAAGCGCTAATTCTTATTCACACTAGGGCTGCCACGATTAGTCGACTAGTCACGATTACGTCGACTATCAAAATCGTCGACGACTAATTTAATAGTCGACGCGTCGTTTGAAGCTTTGTAAGATCCCAAAAGACGCAGGAATAAGTAGTAGGATTTAAGAGTGTAATAACGGACTGAAACAGAAGATGGCAGCACTGCATGTACAAGGATGCCAGCTGCCGTTAAACCCCGAAGAAGAAGAAGCTGTGTCCCAGAATTCATAGCGCAGCCCAGCTCAGTTTCCAACAATGGCGGCAGCTAGTTAGTTTTAATATTACTCTTATTATTCTTTCTGGGTCACAAAATAAACGTTTAACATATTTTCAGCCGAGAATGTAGCTGTGTAAACCTCAAATATCTGCTCAGTTTATCAAGACACCACATATTTTCAAAAGCGCTCCGACGTTTTCAGAGACGTCTGTTACCCACTAGCTCGATAGCTAGCCGGGGGCTAGGCTCACTAGCGCCGTGAGAACACCGGACTCCTGGCAAATCGTTTTCAAACCCACCGCTGTCTTTCGCTACTCAGGTTAAACATATATAAGTCACTTAGATAACTTAACAATGTTATTGTTTGGCTTTTTTTAGTATTTTATTTGTTCCTGAGTAAATCGGTTTGGCTGAGATTAAAGTTATAGTTTTTACACAGCTGAATAAACGTCAAGCAGACAGCTGATTATCAGAAGTGTGAGATGCTCCAGAATTTACTCCGGTGTCCTGTTATATTTTAGATAGCAAGGAGTTTATTAAACTTCACCGAAACAATCTGCAAATTTCATTAAAATTGAATAAACTATCATCTTGTCTTTATTTTTAGTTAGCACCTTAAAAGCTTAAAGCTGTAAGCTAATGATAGTTATATAAGAGCAGATGCTGCTGGTGCAATAAGCTGTACTTTTACATCCAATGGATGATGATCTGATTAGTCGACTAATCGCAAAAATAATCGGTGACTAGTCGACTATCCAAATAATCGTTTGTGGCAGCCCTAATTCACACAGTTTCACATTTTTCTGCAAAGAGAGCTGGAGGTCATCGTCTGATAAAACCAGAAGAACCACATCATCTGCAAAAAGCAGAGATGGAGGCACCAAAGTGGACAGCAACTAAAAATTCTATTGATGAACTGAATCGGTAACCAGCCAGAGTCCAGTGCTCACTGGGAACAGGTCCAATTAATCCTGACCATACGAACCCAAAACACCATCCCAGAACTATTTCAGCACATACACCTTAATGAAACGGTGCCACAGTGTTCATACCTGTCACAAATCCAGCCCTTGTTGCTCATTGGTCGCTTGCAGTTGCTGCAGTTGATGTGAAGTGTAGTTGATGTCTGGTTCAGGCAAGTGATGGCGCTGCACGTGCTCAGTTTGATGACCTCATTGGACACGTTCCACAACTCGAATCGCTGCAGCAGGTCTATGTAGGACATGTACCAGTGCTCCTGAAACGGAAAAATAAAAGTAACTGCTCAGACTGAAATCCGTGCTGTCACTGTATCGCTAACCTTGGATGTTTTTTAAGCTACAAATACAATTTAAAGTCATATAAAAGGCCTAAATTTCACTTGTTTCTAACATTTAACAAAAGAGAGTTGTTGTTTTTTGTTTCACTAACTGACCTGGGTGAGGTCATCGATCTCTTTGCGAATCCGATCCCCCAGAACAATAAGCACCGACACGGCCATCTGCACATCGCCCTGCTCAGCGTAGTAACTCAGCATCTCCCGCACAATGGGGCAGAAGAAGCTGGCGGGCAGATGTGGACTGAAGAGCGGCTGGGAGATGGAGATGAGAGAGAAAGATTCGATGGGTGTCAAACAGGTGACTTCGGCCTCGTTGCCGCTGACGTGCGGGGAGTCGGCCTTGTCCTGCTGAAGGTGCTCCGGAGCGGATAGGTTATCCACGATCTCGTGGCGCAGCTGGAAGGCCTCCTGGGGCAGCGTGTACTCCTGCTCCTCTGTTGAAACGATAGAGGCGCAGATAAGAGACAAAAGGACGCCGAGCAGGAAGACTGTTATAAATAGCAGGCGCTGACATCGGCAACCCCTTACTGAGCAGGCGACGCTGTGACTGACCTGTTTGGTTGTCGTGCTCCATGGAATAGAGGTCATCGTCATCCAACTCGGCATCGCCGAACATATACTCAGGATGGCCCTCGCTGCCTTCCGTCTCCTCGTTTTCTGGAAGAAAATGGATTTGAATGTGATGAGTGTTGGTGTTTATAAGAACTACTAAGAAACCACTTGCCTACATCCTTTGGGTTTGGACCGTACTTCAGACGTGACAAGAATGCTTTGACAGATCATATAATGATGGTCAAAGTCAAACAATACAGAATAATCCTCACTAATAACCTTATTTTTTATAATTCTGTAAATACTGCACCATCATCGCTACAGTGATTTCTTTTGCGTGCCATCGCCACAGACGGCTGTTCAGTGACAAGTCCGGTTGACACAGACACATGCGAACATAACTTTGGTGCCAATTAAACCCACACAGATCTGCCTCTCAAGCGTTCTTAAAGCTCACCTTCATTATTGCTGATGTATGAGTTCCCAGGCTCCAGGTGGATGTTGTCCTGCCTGCTCTCACCTTTACTGCGCTCCAGTCTGCTCTCCGCACCCATCCCTGAACCCAGCTCCTTCAAACTGAAACTAAAAAAAACAAAAAAGCAACAGACACAAACTTTACCTTTCAGTCTATAATCGTACGCATGAATGGAGCACAAAAAACTCTGTTTACCTGTTCATTAAAGGCAAGGTGCCGAGTTTACCGAGGTTGTGGTTGGGACCGGGTGTAGCGAGGTTTGCAGGGTCAGAGAACATTATTCTCAGCATTGTCCATGTAGTGGAAACCTTTGGTTTAAATACAAAAAAAAAGTGATTATTCACGGCAAATATACTACAAATGAGAGTTACTGCAGTAGTATTTCCTAAAGGGGAACACAGCAACAATTTCAGCGTTATGTTACAGATCCAACAGGTTCATTTGTGTTACTTACAGTGTGCTAATATGGCCTAACTTTAAATAATGCAGACAATATGTTCATAAAAGAATGAATGAAACACGACTCAATTACTCTAAGCCAGGAATCGCAAACTCATTTACAAGGCCAGTGAAACTCGCCTTTCCATCAGCATGAAGTTTAACTACATAGTTAAACTCTAAGATAGCTGAATATAAGAAAAGAGGAGAAATTTGTACAATATTTTTACATGACAAAAAAATGTGTAAAATTACAGAAAAAGAAAAAAATTAGTTTCTTTTAAGAGAGAAAATATCCAGTTTTTTTGTTTTACTTTTTTTTTTTTTTTTTTTTTTAACTGCAGAAATTTTGCAGTAGATCATTAAAAAAAAGAAAAAAATCATCTATTACTTAATTACTTTGGTAAAGCTGAGCTGAAAAGCGTATTAAAAGACAAGTCCAAAATTTATGCCTTCCTCCTTATTTTCCAAAGCTGTCCAGTGTACCGGATTGGAATCTTTGGCGGGTTGATTCTGGCCTCTGAGCCTTATGTTTGACACTCCTGCTCTAACCCCCTTTCTTAAATTATAATCTACTCTGTATTTAATGATGCAGTGAGTGACTGGAACAGTCAGTCTGATCTGAGCTCAAAGGATTAATCTTTAAAAGTCTCAGTGATTAACAACCTTTGGTTCCAGTTTTTTAGATGTAAAAATACAAACGTTTTCTGAATATTCTATGATATTATGAATATTTTTAACAGGAGACTGCTAATCCAATTGTTCAAAATTTAGCATAATCCGCTCTCTTCCAGAGTCATAGTGGGACTGGAGTGAGAGGTGGGGTTACCAGTCCATTGCAGGGTTAACACATGCACACCTATGGCCAACTGGGAACCTTGATGTAACCTCACCTGCATGTTTTCAGTCTGAAAGGGGAGAATATGCAAACTCCACACAGCCAGCTACTCTATCGCCCAATTTACTATGATCTAAAATATTATTTAAAAGGACCAAAGTCTTTTTCACAATGTCGTCCAATACAAGCCGAAGAAAAAAAATCTGTTTTTTCAACACTGATGTTGTTACTGAACAGAAAACATTCAATAGCTTAATATATAAATCTCTTGCATTACACGTCTCATATCACTAACAAACAGCCGTACATAACAGATTTGTTCCTGTGCCGATCGGTCTGACCTGAGGTCTTTTAAGCTCCTGGGCCACCTTGGCGTTGTGATCACATAACTCAGCAAACGGCTTCCCGCTCAGGAGGTAGAGTTGTGCCGTCTTGACAAACCAGTCCATGCGGTGACTGTCCAAGTCCGTCTCAAAGACGCTGAGAGCACTGGACACATGTGCAAACTGTTCTGTCGGGTCGGGTTTCTTGAAGAAAAACATGGGGTAGCGGCGGTCGCCTCCGGGGTACGGCTTTCTGTTGGCATCACTGGTGATTAGACTCTCCTTGGCTGCAAAAGCCAAGTCACCCAGCAGTCCAAAGCACAGGCCCTCTGGGTTAGCCTTGTCCACAGGACGTGTGGCATCCTTGAACATATGCTGGTAGAGCGTACTGTCTTTAGAGCCAGAGAGCAGAAAATGAGGGTCATGCTGGTGTCGCCACACAATTCCAGTAGTCACATCCTTGTGTTCCTCAAAGGTAGCAAAGGGAATAAAAGGTCTGCGGATGTCCCACACATAGATGTTATGGTCCACCATCATGGAACAGGTGGCCAAATGAAACTTTCTCTCAGGTCGCCATTTAACTCGTGCCACTGAAGCAATCGTCTGGACGCAGTAGATCTCCTTGGCTCTGTTAGTGGTCATGTCCCAAACCTTCACCATCTTGTCCCTGCCCCCCGTTGCCAGCCAACCCCTAAAATGAAATGAGGTGAACGGCGACAACTGTGTTAATTCAGGCTTCAAAAAATGGGTCTACTGCTCTACAAGGTTACAAGAAACATGTTAGCAAGGAAAAGCTGAAAATTTTTATTTTGTGTCTCATATTTCTTTTCTTACCTGTCATCAGGATGCCAGTCACAGCAAAACACCGGACCGGTGTGAGCAGTGAACATTCTTTCATAGCGGTCCGGTCGTCTAATGTCCCACAGCTGCACGTTGCCATTTTCAAAGGATGCGGCAAATGTGAAATAATCCTTCATGCTGAACTGGACGTCCCTTACACTCTCTGACTGACCTAGAAGAAACAGGGGAAGTTAAGGGATGACATCATTACTTCTGATAAGTGAGAAAGACTTCATTACATTAGGTGAACCATAAAAGTGTTATTAGTTCAGTGTCATTAGTCTAAAACTGGAGTTAACTCCTTCTTCATTAAATCACTCTTTTCCTGTAAAGAAAAAAAAAAAGTATTTCTTTAATTACATGATTTTATTTTCACCGTTTAGTGAGAAATTCTACATTTTGTATCTCTCTACCACAACTACAGCAATCCAACCCTTTACAGCTCTGAACCACAGACATCAAAGGTGTCAGTATAGAGGGAGTTCTGTAGTGTACGCATTGTAAAGTTCTCACTTCACATATTCTTAACATATTAAGAAGAAACAGCGCTACTGTTTCATGCAAAGACTTACGTTACATTACACATGAAAGAGTTGTTGCAAACTAAATTACCTGAGAAAGTGCTCACAGACTCCTTCTTGCGCAAGTCGAAGCACTTCATGAAGCCGTCCTGTGAACCACTTAGCAGCATGTAAACCTCTGTTGGGTGGAAGCACACTTTGTTGACGGTGCGCTTGTGCTCAGTAAATAGCTGGTCCTGCTTGTTGCGAGAGGGTTTCCCCAGATTCCACGTCACCACCGCCCCGTTGGTGGCCGCCGTGGCCAGCAGGTTCTCCTCCATCTGATGCCACATGACATCGGCGCAGCTGAAGTTCAGCGACGGTTTGCGGCCGACGCGGAGATTCAGTTTTTCCACGAACTGCTCCTCCTCGAGTGCGTAGATCTTAAAAATGTTCCGTCCTGCTACAACCACCTGCGTGGCATCACGGCACACGCTGATCGCGTTAGCCGGTGCGTCCAAGTGGCAGAACATGGTTCTGCCACTGATCGCATTGCTGCCAAGAGCTGTGGTGACCCTTGACATTTTTTCCATGTTTCTGTTGCAAAAAATAATAACAATAATAGTAAAGACAATATACTTTGTCCCCGCTATCAGGTCAAACCCAGTTAATGTGACATGAGGCATTAGGTATAGAGCTACAAATACAAACTTACAATAAGGCTGTTAGACTCCACCAGCAGGTGGCACTCAAGCAAAATAATAAGTTAGAGCCATTCAGCACTTTCTAGACTGGGTGGCAGCATGTCACAAATCAATAATAACCTGTGTCATATGTATGTCATCTGTTAGTTAAACATGTGTAACAGCTTATTAATGCAAATATCTAATCAGCCAATGGCAGCAACTCAGTGAACTGAGGCATGTTGTTTTCTTGGAGATGACCAGCTGCAGTTCAAACGGAGCATGAGAATAGGACAGAAAGTGGATTTAAATGACTTTAAATGTGGCATTGTTGGTGGTGCCAGACAGGCTGGTCTGAGCATTTCTGAAACTGCTGACCAGCTGGGATTTTCTAGGGTTTAAAGAGAATGGTCTGAAAAAGAAAAACTACCAAGTGAGTGACTCTCTGGGTGAAAATTACTTGTTGATGTCAGAGGATAATAATCAGAGTGGTCTGAGCTCATAGGAAGGAAACAGTATATGAAATAACAGCCCAACACAACTAGACCATGCGGAAGAGCATCTCTGAATGTACAACACATCGAACCTTGAAGCAGCAGAAGACCACTAACTGTGAGTACCACTGCTGTCATAAAAGAACAGGAAACTGAGGATACAATTCAAATTCAACCAGGTTCACAAACTCAGTCTCAATTTCTGCTTTTACATTTAGATGGTAGGGTCAGAATTTGGCATGGATACACCCTGCCTTGTATCAAAGCTTTAGCCTGGTGATGGAGGTCTAATCGGCGTGGGGGTTTTTTTTGGCACACTTTGTCTCCACAGTCACCAAATCTCAGTGTACTAGAGCACCTGTTCAATCCGCAGTGACTCTGTGATGCTATCATGTCAATATGGACCAACATCTCTGAGAAATGTTTTCAGCACCTTCTGACTCTATGCCACTTTTAATTAAAGCACCTCTGAAGTAGAAACGGGTTCCAACCCGATAATAACAAGGTGCACCTAATAAAGTGGCCGGTGAATGTTTATAGAATGCAATGACATTCTGAAATGTTGCAGTGTAGTTACACTACCCGACACGTTATTGCTTTAAGTGCATGCAGTTTCTAAATACTCTTACGTATCCTGCTTTTAGTACAAGCTCACCCTGTGAGTTTGTTTGATCTACTCATCCTCTTACGACTTGTAGCCGCTTGGTGCTCACGTGATTTACTTCACCAAGTAACATAAACACACACTAGCTGGCAATGTGGCTAGTGTTTATGCATACTAACACTTTAACCGTTCACCTTCTTAATGCCACGTGTTGTTGGTGTTTATAGTTACTTCTAAACTTGTCTTTACACATCTATTTGTGACTAGTAATTGGCTTATAGTTTACGCGTCTCCTGCTAAGTTGGCCACAAGCTGCAGAACTCTCTGTACTTTGACCATAAACATGACTGGAATGACATGCTAGTGCTAGCTGGCTAGCACCAGTCGCCGAGCAGGTCTGTAAAGACAAAGCGCAAACGCTACAAGTATTTAAACAGTCTGACAGATAATTTAAAAAGCTATCAGATTAAGAAAATTCACGCGCATAAAGTAAAATACAACAACTTCTAAGAACAAACCTTGTGCTGTGAAGCTCGCCTTCTTGCAGCACCGGAAGTAGTATTTTGTTATCATCTCGCGGGATTTCCGTCTGAAATAACAGAAGCGACCATCACGCGGCAAAAACTTACTACTGAGCAGACGTTAGAAACGATCTGGGTGGGTTTGTTTTTGTGTCATGTGTACTTCAAAATAAAGGTGATATTTTCTGAATCACCGCAATACATTAGGGCGAAAGCAACACTTGTTAAGCTCAATGTTATTTATTTATTTGGCTGTGTGAAATAAATGCTTCTGTGTTTGCAGGTGATGGTGTGAGCTTTCTGCTGTCATGAGCGCTCTGTTTGCGTGTGAGGAGCCAGGCCCATGGAGGAAAGTGTATGAGAAATACTGGGATGTAGTGGAGGCCAAGGCCAAAGTCAAGAAACCTGGGAAGCTGCTGGACCTTGAGCGGTGGTAATCCCCTATTCCACCTTTTTATCCATGTCAGTTGCGATTTAAAGGTCTCCAGAAAGTTGCGAGCGGACCTGAAGTTGGGGTTGTATAGTGGATACCTTCTGACCTGGTTTTACCACCATTTCCTCTTGATGACTGTTAATTTAAAATTGAATGTGCTTTTTTAATTGAATTGAACTTGGATGAGTTGGCTTTGCTTTGACTGTAGGATGAAAGGTACACAGATCCTAATCAGTGTCTGTGTGATCAGGTACCAACAGGAGCTGCCCTCACTGATTTCAAGTCGGCCTGACAAACACGTCTCTCTATCAGAGCTAAAGAAACTGATGGAGTGGAAGCTCACTGTGAGTTATTATTTCTGGACTCCAAATCAAAAATGAAAACTTGACATTCAGGTGTGATTAGAGGTTTACGTCCCTTTATTGTGGGCTTGAATGTCATGGTGATTTGGGGCTTTTAATGATTTCTTTGGACTGTTCTTTTTTCCAGGGTGGAATGATTGCACATAGTACATCATCGTTTATTGACTTAAAAAAAAAAAAGAACATTGTGTACAAGTTTGAAATTATTTTGGATTTTCACTTGCCCACACAGGGTCAGGGTTATACACACACCCCCACTAATATTTGGTTAAATGTCAACCTCAACAAGATGCTTCTGGCATAATTCTGGCTGAATATGTAATCACTCTTCGTGGCAGAATTGGTAGAGTTCATTTAAATTAGTTGGCTTCCTGGCACAGTCCCTGCTTTTTAATTCAGTTTTATTTATAGAGCGCCAAATCACAACAACATTCGCCTTAATGCACTTTATATTGTAAACTAAAGACTCTACAATAATACAAAGAAAACAGAGAGAGCACCAACCATCATATGATGGTTGGGGCTCTCTCTCTCATCTCCCACTGTTGCATTTTGGCAACAGTGGGAAACAAAAAATTCCTTTTAACAGGAAGAAATCTCTAGCATAAGATAACCTCACCTTTACATACCTCTTGTGCTCTTGTCATTGTCATCAAATAGCTCAATCTTTGCCTTGACTGACCGTAAAACTTTTCTTTAAAAGGCATTTGGCTGGTCCATGTGGGTGGCTACAAATTTCAGTTGAGTTTGAAAGTGCTGACTTTGAGGCAGATCTTGTTTTTTAAAATCATTAAAGATGTATGCTGTACAATCATTATATCCTGGGAAAACAACAGTTCAAAGTAATCATTAAAAATCCAAAATCACCATGACATTTATGCCCATAGTGAGTGTGTGTAAAAGTCTGAGTACTTCTGTATGTTTCCTTAGCACTTGCTTCCTTAACAAGTGCATCTGTTTCACACATTTCACCACATGCACCAGTAATTACTCCTTCAAACACGTAGTATAGCTTTGAAATAGCATGAAGAGTGTTAAAGCACTCTCTTCATCAGATGTGTCCTTGAGTGGCCCTGTGGGCTTGTCTGCAGAGAGGGAAGTTCAGGCCGAGGCTGCAGCAGCTGGTGGCTTCCAACAGCGAGGACGAAGTGGAGAAATGTTCCAGAAAGGCCTTCACCCTTCTGCCTGACGTGCAGGCCGCCATCGCAGAGCTCAGCTCCCTGAAAGGAGTCGGTCCAGCCACTGCTTCAGGTCGGCACACTATCTTTTCTGGGATATGAAGACAAACGTATGAAAATTTCTCTGTGATCCTCTCCAAGTTTACAGAACAGTGCTTGGATTGAGTAGGCTGTAACTCTCTGTACTCTGTGTAGAAAAGTATATGCACTCGATGGGTGCGTTCAGCGTAGCTTGAGGCTGACTGTCCATCTTGTTCCAGCTGTGTTAGCAGCGGGAGCTCCAGAACAGGCTGCGTTCATGTCTGATGAAGCCATGGAGAGCGTACCGGGACTGAAGCCCATCCAGTACACCGCCAAGCACTACACAGTGTACCTGGAAAAGATGACTGAGAGGACCGAAAAACTAAACAGAGGTAATGACACCAAGCTGGTTACGTCGTCATCTGCAGTATAGACACTACTCATTAAAATACCACATTGGCCTGTGTTTAATGTGCCGTTTTAATGCCTTTATTATATATTTGAATGGTCGTGTTATGTAAAAGTGCTTTACCAAAAAGCTTTTGTATTGCCTCTCGCCCCTCAGTGGATCTGCTGCAGGACTGGACGCCCCACAGGCTGGAGCTGTGTTTGTGGGCGATGAGCATTGCCACACAGCTGCAGCTCCAACTTCTAAAGGACATCGATGTGAGGGGGAGCGCAGCGGGGAAGAAGTGCTCCGACAGTGAAGCTGACCAGAGACCAACAAAGAAACTCAAATCTGCATAAAACCGAACATTTTACATGAATGCCGATTTAAAATTTGTAGTTTTCCAAAATGATAATAAAACCTTTTTGTGGTAAAGTGTTGCGGATCGACTAATCCATCACGTGTCTCGGTTAAATAACGTCAAAAGCAGTAGGATGTTGCCACAGTATTGTTCTTTATTTATATTGTTTCTAAATTAAAGCAAAGTACAATGAACAGTACAAAATAAAACAAAATATATTCATATATATACACAATAGAAAATGGTTCCGTTCAGAACATTTAAAAAGTACAATAGATTGTGAAATCATTAATGAGGACTTTGATATAAATTATCCATAGGTAAATTTAGCTGTCCTTCAATTTCCTCTTGACAGAGAGGAAAAAAAATAGCTTCTTCTTGCTTGTTCTTTTTGTAAACGCTGTGTTGGTACAACCTCTTGTCTGGGTCTGAGAGGCTGAACCTCGTAAGCTTGGCACCATTTTATAGATACGAGTAAGCAGCTCATGAGAAACTACCAGAGCAGCACAGGTACGACTTTTGTCATCCTAAACTGTGGGAGGGGTTCAACTCTTGCTTTATGAAATGACATGTTTGCATGATATCGTGTGGCTCAGCATTTGCGATCATACTAAAGCTAGAAAATGAGGTTTCAGCAGTGTTCCCTCCTCTCCACCTTTTGTTCCATCTGTACTCTAAGACAGACTTCACTAATGACTGTGTGGTTTGCAAGTGCATCTTAAATTTTAGCAGCTAGGTGGGCGCTGACTATCATTTTCTTTTGTATCAATATTGAGATTAATGTGAGAAATCCGAACTAAATATCTTCTGGGGCCCTTTAAGAACCTTTACTAAGTCTCCTAAGGGTTTAAATATAAATGTCCACTCACTCTTGTTTGTAGATCAGCTACAGTGCTATATCTAAGCAGAACTAAACACACAGAAAAGGCGACCTGGCCGGCCTGTTGTGGCACACAGCAGTTCAGAGGAGCTACTGGACACACGGATATTTGCACTGTGGTTTCCGTCTCTTATGGATTCTCTGCATCGTCGTGTAGATGGCTGTCGGCGAAGCAGCCTTTCTGCCTGGTGCTTTGCTTTGAGCTCATATATGTAACAAGGCATTGGGCGTACAGCACGATGGATTGGCATAAGAAGGTTAAAGGAAAAAAGCTTCAGAAGAATGATTATGTCAAATGAGACTATGGCACACAGCAACGTGTCAGTTAAGTACATTATAAGAAGTGCAAAAACAAGAAACAAAACACATGTGACAAAAACCAAGAAGTCAGAAACAGCCAGTGTCGAGTATGAAGCTATAAAGTTGCATTTTGAATGAGGCGAGTAGAAACTTTTAGCCTGATCTCATAACGCAGTCATCGTGACCATTTTGAGACAATTCGGGGGAGGACGTGGATCATCTGTAGTGATGGATTATTGGCTGCTCGCGCCATCCCTCACAGAGACTTCCTGTCGACTGTCAAAAACAACTACGTCACCTAACGACAGCAATTAAATTAACATCATGCCGCCTTGTCAGATCCACTTATTAAAGGAAGACATCCTGTTTAGGGTCTGGCTTTGGGCTCTCGTCATCGTAGCAACCATGTATCAGCCCTACTCTGCACAGGGAGGGGGGTCAGGATGGGGGAAGCTTCAGGTGTCTCTCACAAACTGTCACATGCTGTCAGAGCTAGAGTGTCCTCTCCTTTAAGATGAGCTGGAGGATGTAAAGCAGGGGCATCTAAGGAGGCGAATCCAGGTGTGTTGTTGCTGCGGTTGGCTCAGGCTCAGGGGCCAGGAGAGTTGGCTTACAGGAAACTGGTAAATTAATCCTAAAAACTTCTCTCCTACTTGGTTTTTTCTTTTCCTGCCAATGCTATCGAACGCTTTGCTCTTAAAATAAATAAATTCAAACACTAGCCGTTTCACTTTGTACAGCCTTTCACTTTGTTCCTGCATCTAGTTCTGGGAGTGGTTATATTCACAGTTGACGTGTTCTACAAAAACATAGCCATTGACTAGCCCTTTTTACAACCCTTTCGGGTTCCTATGAATCTTAAGTTAAAGAGGCACATTAACCTCCTCTCAGGCATCCGCTTTATCTTCATTATAGGCTAACAGGGTATGTATGCATTATTCATCAACACATCTTTGCTATCTCAAGCAGTAATATTTCCTAGTCAACACAAGAGTTTCCATCAGGGATACATCGCTATCAACTACTGGCTGACCTTGTCTTGTTTAAATGTATCTGAAAATGGCTTATTATGGCTATTTAACACCCATTCCCTCATTTAACATGGAGTCCTCTGTCACTACTGACAGTTTCATGTGGAAGCAAACGCTGAGGACGGCAAGACTGGCAAATGCTAAAAAAAATTTTTTCCTCCCTCAGGCAGCCAGTGGACATCCAAATGAATTATTGATTGAAAGACTGAAAAATGGAACGTAGCATTGAGTAAATATAATTGCCATCCTCGCCTCCACTTTCCAAAAAGCCAGAATCACTCAGAAGATAAAATATATGACAGGAGCCCTGTCCATAATTTGTTATTTGCAGAAGAGGAACTACGGAGAAGCGTCCGCACGCCGCAGGGGGAAGAGAGTCTGGGAGATGTGGGCACTTGCAGAATTAAGCTGCATTGGCTGCAAACGAATTGGCGAACAAGTCATAAATAAAAAGGAAAAAGAAAATGAGTCTAGCTACATGAAAATATCTCAAACAGTCCAAGGTATCACAGGAGTGTCTTCTTTTCATTTCACCTGCTGAATATTCACAAAGAGGATATCATTTTTCATCACTCTCCCTCTCTCACACACACACACACACACACACACACACACACACACACACACACACACACACACACACACACACACACACGAAGTCTAAACAGAAGCTACCAGTCAGCGCATTTCAAACCAACAAATGTGTTTTTTTTCTCTCGTTTTTTTTCTTCCTCTACTTCTGCCGTCTCCTTTTAGTTCTTTCTATGGCTTATTTTGTAAAGCACTGAAGATTTATAAAACCAGGTGAGCTCGACTTGTTGGTGGTCGCCTAACAAACCCGGGGGATTCTGCCTCTCTGTGTTTCAGAGGATCAAAGCCATACAGGAGTCATCAGAAGGACAACAATCATAGCATTAGTTTTGTTTGCACCATTTTTCTCTTTTCCCCTTTAAAGAGGGGGGAAAATACAAATAAATATACTCTTGGTTATGAACATACAATATACACATCCACGATCAAATGAAAAACGGGGACAACTTATAACACTTTTTTTTCTTTATAGGTACATTCCTTTACAAATGTATACAGTCCCTAAGAATGAGAAACTGAGGTATCGACCGGGCCTGACATAGAGACCCCAATGCCCTCTGGGAAACAAAGGTCAGAGGTCAGGTGATGACACATTCGTGCCCTCCCCAGTTCAGTTTGTCAGCGAGAACAGGCCAGTGTGTGTGTTTGTGTTGTTTTTCTCCTCAGTTTGCCCACAATGACCTGCAGAATCAGGCCGCGGCTACTCTCAAAGACAAAGAGGAGAAGATTGTGTGTTTGTGTGTGTGTGTGTCTTTGTCTCGCTGAGCGCCACAGAGCATGACATGGCATATTTTACATGGTGCGTTTAGCAAGTTGGTGGCTGAAGTCCGAGTTCGCTCGCCGAAGTGATGACCATCCAGGAAACTTCAGCTCTCGTTTTCTCATCTTTTTCTTTCCCTTCCTGTCACGCGGTCACTTTAATCTCCCACCTTCACGTGTTGATGTCATTGTGTGTTTTTGTATCCACAGTGTAGGTATATTAGCAAGGAAATAATACAGAAATAGTGACGTCCGTCTTTGTTTTTAGGATTCCGTGAAGCGAAAAATGACAGAAATTTTTCTAACCTTGAAAATGACAGACGTTAGGTAAGAAATCATGAATCTAAAACCTCCTCCTTCCTTTTTTCTTTCTTCCTGTAACAAATTTCTTTCATCACTTTTAACTGGTTTCTTTTTGTCCTACATGGCAGCTCAGTTCGAGGGAAAAGCTCTGCTAGTTGTAACATTTCTCAGCTGAAAATGAAACGAAAACATTATCTTGACGCTTAGATTTAACTGCTTTTGTGGGCTTTTATTGCTGCCTTTAAAAAACAAAAGAAAAAACAAAACAAGCATTTCCTGAAATTTCTCCTAAAATCCTCTCTGGCGGGTCTGATTTGTGGCACAGATTGAGGCGTTTCTAAGCGAAAAACACCGACACCTTATTAGCTTAAAGCGTCACTGCTGCGGCTGATCCCGATCTCTCACCTCTCATCCTTTTTTAATTCATCCAGGCACATGTCATGAGCTCAGATTCTTCTAATTTGGTTTTTACATGAATGAGAGATGCACTCAAAGAAATAAGTGACGAAAACTGCTTTTCAAAAAAAAAGCTTCTGATAGTAAAAGAGCACAATGGTTAAATGCTCATTGAAAGGTTAGTGCTGGTAATGTGGATGAGCTTTTTTTGTATATATATTTATATATATATATATATAAAAATGATATTAGGCTCCTCAAAATGGATCTGAGGACCTTTCACCTGTACGTCTTGCTACTGTAATCCCTCTTTAATAAAAGAGACATATTTCTTTGATTTGCAAAGTATTTGTAAAAAGGATTCTTGGTCGATTTTTAGTTTAGATGATTTCATTTGGGTCGAACTTGAGAGGAAATGTAAAGTTAACTATGGTCGAAGGGGAACCTCTGAAGTCACCGTGTATATGACCGCAGGGGGGAGGGTGGGGCCCATCATCAGGGGGGAGGTGGTATCTGTACCCCCAGGAGCTCATACGCAAAGATGTTCCAAAAGATGGCGAAGAGAAGGAAGGTGATGAAGGAGAAGACGATGACCCACCAGGAGCACTGTTTCTGCAGACTCTCCTCGTAGCTGCGCAGGATCAGCAGGCCCATGCTGATGCCGACCACAGCCCCCGACAGGTGTGCCATAAAGCTGGGCTGCGGTCCGGAGGAGGGCAACGGCGGCGAGAAACGGAGCCAGACTGCACGACCCACCTCTGAACTCACTGCAGAGGGAAGAGGGGAGAAGACATATTTGTCACATCGGTGTCTGCTCATTACTGCAGCTGTGAGGAAATCATCTCCACATCAAAGTCCACATTTTGGGAAACATACTTGTGAAGGAGAGCGAGTTAGATGGGAAGACTGATACCAGTCTCTGATTGATCTGTTGATAAATATGCAAGGTGCAGGCAGCAGCTGATGAGCTTATCTAAGCAAAAAGACTGGAAACATGAGGGAAACAGCTGGCCTGGCTCTTTTCAAAGGTCACAAACTCCAGCTATCAGCAACACTGAATAACACATTATATCTAATTTATTCAATTCATAAAAGATGTTTAAAAAACAACAACAATTCAAAGTCAAAAAAGGAAGTCATTTAATGAGCATTTCTTAGGTGGGACCAGTAACATCCTGAGTTTGACATGATAGCATTTATATGACCGGGCATTCTACTAGTCTGCTAGGACTGGGTTGTACTTTCAGATCTGCTACAACACTTCATGGCATAGATTCAACAAGAGGTTGCAAACATTCCTCAGAAATTTTGGTCCACATTGATGTGACAGCATCACGGAGTCACTGCACATTTGCCAGCTGCACATCCATGATACCAGCCTCCTGCTGAAGTTGGCTGTGGCGTTAAAACAATACTCAGCAGGTACTAAGGGGGTCAAAGTCTACCATCCAAATGGTGCAGTAGAAATCAAGACTTGTCACACCACAATGTTTTTTTCAAATCATACAATTTTTTAGCTGACAGAAGCTCCACCTGCACTCCTTAGACGTTGGAGGCTGTTATTTGAGTTACTGTTATCTTACTATCAGTTTGAAGTTGTCCAACTAATGTGGCATCAACAAAGCATTGTGACCCAGAGCAGTGAGAGAAATGTCTAGTTTCTCTTTTTCAGACCTTTCTTGTAAATACTAGAGATGGCTGTGTGGGGAAAATCCCTGCAGATCAGCAGTTTCTGAAATACTCAGACCAGCCCGTCTGGCACCAACAACCACAGTCAAAGTCGCTTAAATCACCTTTTTATCCTCATTCTGATGCTCACTTTGAACTGTGGCAGGTAGTGTTCACAAAGTGGTTGGTAAATATATGAAACTCTGAAAATTATTCATTATGTTTGAGTGTTTTAATGCCAAATCTTTCAGGGATCTGTAACTTTAAGTCTATTCAGATTTCCACACACAGATTCTGAAAGAAGAACTTTTTATTGTCCTTAAGCACAAGACGCCACGTGCATCACTCACTTTGCATCATATAAAGATCAGACGCTAGGTCTGAGCTGGGCTAATGTGACTGCTTAAAGATGATCTGTGTGGGGGATTGTGCTAAAGTGTTTTATCAAAGTCTGCTTCTGCAGACAAAGGTCTCGGGAGGATTTAAATGGAACTTTATTCGAAAAAATTGCTTTCAAAATATTATTCGCCTGTGGTCGTTGGGGCTATTCCAAAGTCTCTTTAGCTGAACAAACACTCAGCACTGATCCTATAAACACAGAGCAAATTATAATTTGGTTTTCACAGCTGCACACACAAATAACTTGTCGCGTTTTATTTTGAAATATCCGTCCCCTGTTTGGAAAACACTGAGGAGAAATATGAAATTCCAGCAGAGACTCGCCGCTCTCTCGGTTCGGGGGCGGCAGGCTTTGGACAGATGGAGGGAACATATTGCTCACTAATGAAAGTCAGAGTGTATCGGCCCTCGTGTGGAGAAAAGGGACAAGTAGTATGACTCAAATGCTACGAAAACAAAGCAGCATGTTCAACCAGGGAGCCTCTCGCTCTGAGCCACTATGGATGATAGCTTAAGCGGCACATATGTTGATCGGCCTTACGTGTTTTTAACCCCACTCAGAACATGTATGAGCTATACTGAAGTGTCAGCATGTCTGCTTACGTTAAACATATGCTGAAAAAGAGCAGAAATAGAAACGAGAGTAAAATCTAGAAAACTTACTGCAAACTAGCGCCAGGATCATGCGGAGCAGCTTGTATGGACAGCGCATCCCGGCCCAGTTCTGCAACACAGAAGTGTCCTGTCAGCACAAACAACCACGGAATATCTGACCATGTTATAACAGCCCGTCAGGGAACACCTCGCTTTCTCTCCTCAGGCCATATTTAGCCTATGAAGAAAGACAATCCACATCCACGACAGAGAGAAGCGGCGGCGCTTACACGAGACAGAGGCGTGATTATGCACCTGGCTGCTCTCCACTTACTGGTTCCAATCCAGTTGCACTCTATTAATTAGGACGAAGATAATTTAAGGGAATGGCAGAATGGACCAATAAGTAGCCTTTGTAAATCCCTGCGGGGGGAAAGAACAATGGCATCCTGTCTTAGAATAACACATTTACTTTCCAGGATGAATAATTGCACCAGTCCCATCCTTCCTCAGGTCCCCAGCTGTTGGGAATATGACCCAGCGCTTCTCTTTTTCTCTCACGGCACAAAAAGAAATGGAGAATACCATGTAAAATTCAGGAGGGGTGTATAAATAAAACCTGCTGTGACCGTAGGTTTAAAACAAGCCAAGAGCAGGAATGCAGGTAAAGTTAAAGCAGGTCTTTTTTAAAAATATAAATGATTAATGTCGAGGAGGGGAGAGGTCAGCACAGCAGAGCGGGAGAGGAGGTCTGAGCTGGGAGTGATGTGATGTTGCTTCTGTCTGATGGGACACATTTCGCTTTGATGCTTCCACTCTTGTAGGAGGTGAAGAGCAATCTGTAGCCGGAGCACGGCCACTGCATTTTGTCTGTTACAGGTCGTGTTATAATACTCAGGGGGCTGAAATGGAGAGAGACAAAACTTAAGAGTTGCTCACTAACTATAAGAAGAAAGTTTAATGTGGCTCCAAGACGGATTGTAAAGATTTTATCCAGAGCTATACGTCTTCTAGGCAGTGAGGTACAGAGCCTGAAACCTTACTGAACCTGAAAATGTCTTGGTTTCTTGAAATTTAAGAAGTCAAGATCGGAAAAGGTTTCAGAATTTCTTAACCCCTCCCCACCAAACTAGACAAAAACTCATCAGTGCAGAACTAAGAGGCGCCTTAAAGGATTTCCCAACAACAAACCGGCATGAAGCGTAACAGACCAAACAAACTGTAAGCTGCTGTGAGCACACAGTTACAGTTACAGAGGCTTTGCTTTGGGCCCGTCAGCACGTTTTAATTTCCATTTCTGCTGGCGTCCTCGCTGCCCACAGTCAACAGCGATTAGTTAAAGCCAGTCGTCAGATGTAACACCGCCTTGAGTTTAGAGGAGCATGAAGAAGCCGCCTTGTGCCAAATACACATAATTGAATGCTGGGGAAAAGAAAGAAGGCTCTCAAAGCAGCATTGTGGGAATTCACTTCCTGTTTCTTCAGCGGACACAAATAAAAACAGTAAAATACTTGCTCACTTGAGAGTTAATAATACAGATGACAAAAAAGAAAAAAGGAAGGGTCTAGTGTCTGAAGTACACCAGCCTTATACAACCTAAAGAATTAACCTTATTTTGTTAATAAGATGATAACAGATAACGAATATTGTGTGCTCGTGTGTACACGTGGATCACGTGCAGCAGAAAAACTACTGGGTACACTTTACAACCAGTAGTTTTTCCTGATTAATGTCGTAATTTCCTTGTAAATACACGGGATTTCATCTTTTTTTTTATTTAAAATGTAGATATGTTTACCTACAAATACTTAAAGGTGGGTACACTAGCAGGTAACAGGTCAGGTTTTACAGGAAACAACAAAGTAATTATACTGTAAGTAAATTTAACTAGTGTCTAATTAATTTTACATAGTCCATGAGTAATTTTAAGTATTGGATAATTTAGTGTAAAAACAAAGGATATTTCCTCATCTTAAGTTGTAACACTGTACATTTCGAGGCACAGGACATAATATAGAGTGGCTTAACTTTGCCTAACTTTCAAGGAATTTTACAGTATAGTTACTTACAATATCATTTATTTCTCTCTTCTTTCCAGTCTAAATGTGTGTAAAGAATTTAGCAAACCACAACTTAAAATAAATAAAACTACATTTACCTACAAATACTTAGACACTACTTCAAATTACCTTTATACTTATTATTACTACTTATTTCCTTGTTTTCACTAAAACACAACTTGTTACTCACTTATTCTAGTGTACCTCTAACTTCTGGGTATTTTACAAGAAAGAAGAGAAATAATACTGTAAATAATTTTAAAAGCTGCACAAGTTTGTGATTTTAAGCATTTCTTAATGTTTCCACTTACAGGTATTTTACAGGAATGCAAACACAAATTATACTGTAAATAATTTGAAGCACATTGTGTCTCCTTTCCTGTAAAATATCTGGAAGTTAGGCAAGGTTGAGCCACTATATTAGAGAGCCCACTCCCTGAAAAGTACAACGTAAGTTTGGGAAATATTGTTTGTCTTTCCAGTAAATTACCAGGAAATGATGCAGTACTGCAAATCACTTACAGAACAATTTGTGTCTCCATTCCTTAATTACGCACTACTTAAAATTCCTTACACGCGACTTAACTTTACAGTATAATTATTCCTTTGTTTCCTGTAAAAAACAGACTTGTTACCTCCTTATTCTAGTGTACCTACCTTTAAGTAAGTCAAGATAAATATGATTAGAATGTAATTTCAAGTAAAATACATTGAAATTCCATTTAATTAGAGAAGAATCATACCCTTGTTCACGGGCTAGTAAAGTAAAAACAAACTAACAAAACAGTGAAGTCCACGCTGTTGGTCTGTTCTGACATTTTGTCCCTACCAAAAAACGTTTTCAGACATAACAATGGAAGCGACGATGATGATGATGATTGCAGTTACCATGACGACATTGGCCAGATGCGCTGAGCACAGAGCGTAGACCCCCCCGGAGCCCCCCACCACTGGAGCACGCATGTCGGTGATGGACACTGTCAGCGAGCCTGCACAGACAGAAAGAGAGAAGTATATTAGGAGTGTAGGTGTGAGAGAGCGCACACGATGCAGACAGAGAGTGCGTTTTGTGTGTTTTAGTGAAAGAGAAACAGACAGCATTTTAGAGCAGAGGGGAAAAAAAAAACCAAAGGCAGCGTCAGTTTGCTCATCACGCAGCAGCACAAGTCACCTTCCTCACAGCATTTTTCCAACAGTCTCAGTGTTAAAATCACAACGCTCACAGGGGCTGTGCTACATCAGCCGACCTTCACGTGCCCGTTTATATTAAATCCATGGCCCACTCCTAAATATGTACACACACACACTCAGGCAGGTTTGCGTGGAGTCTGCTAAAACTGATTACATAAAAACGTAGAGGGCTGAAAAGTAATGTTTCCTAATTGGACTTTCCTTCGGAGGCTGATGTCTGATCAAAGCAGGGCCTGAAGAACATAGCGAAACCTTGCCGAGGAGGATAATGTCCAATTTGTGTGCTCTAAATGCTTTGTGTTAAATTCATGAGCGACGTCTAATCTGGGACGTGCAGATATGGAAAGAAGCCAAATGGGTCTAAAATGATAGTTTAAACATAAAAAAGAGTGGCAGTGACAGAGGGAAGAGCATAATGGCCCAACACCGAGTGACTGCACTCTTACGTAACGGTCACAGAATACGTTTTGACTTGTAACAGCAGGTGTAAATGATAAAATTAACAATGGCTGAGTGCCATTTGCTGGCTCACGGTCACGCTGCTGTGGCTTAGTGGGACAAAAACTATGACACGTCTAAACGCCTGCTATGAAGAGGCTCATTTACCAACAAGCCGGGATCCAGCAGCAGCTATTTGATGCCTTGTGATTTACTCCTTTGGAGTGGCGTGCTTAAAGCCACTGTGTGCACAGGTGTCTTCAATTACTGTGAACCTCGGGTCAGGTTTGGCAGAGCAGCGTTTAAAAAGATGTGATGTCGTCTGAGTGTATGGCCTTATAACAATTACGGTGATGTAACCTGTCCCATCCTTACAGGTGCATTTCAAGGAGCTGTCACTCATGCCCACCCCGGATCCATGTTTAGAAGAGGTCTGATCAGGCAACAGTGGGTGAGCTAGAGCTGTGTGGAAGCTTTAACCTTCACCCTGCCTCATGATCTGTTCAAGCGAGAGCATTTTTCTACAGTAATTAAATGGAAAAAAAGCGGCACTTACATAAAACACGACATGTTAAATTAAATTACATAATTCTCTTGGCCTCTCACTTGCCCTATGAAATAAGGATTTGCACCTACTGAGGCTTTATTTTGGTGCGCAACATGCAACAGTTAAAAAAAATGTAAAGAAATTTATAACGAGACCAAAGGGTCACTGAAATTACAAACATTTACATCAAGTGCGTGTCAGTCAATCAAGCAATTCTGAGATCAATCAACGTTTCTGTACATGAAAGATGAAGATATAGTCTGTAGTGAATTAGCAGACATATTCTGCACTAATAGAGGTTGTTCTGGCTCGCACCACAACTAGGGAACCTTGCAGCTGCTATTATTGTTACTTTTCAAGTATATGAGAAACTTTGAGTGTTTATGACGTACAATCACAGGCTAACTTATTAGAAACACCTGTTTAACTGCGCATTAACACACAGATATATACAATCAACCAATCACGTAGTAGCAGCTTGTTTAGGCATGTATTAAGGCATGTAGAAATGATACTGAACATGGCGCAGGATGGTCTGAGTATTTTGGAAACTCCTGATCTACTGGAACTTTCCCAGACAACCGTCTCCATAGTTTTCAGAGAATGGGTTGAAAAAGAGAAAATATCCATCGAGCAGCTGTACTCTGTGTTGTTATGCAGCCGAGCATCTTTGAAACTTGAAGCAGATGAGCTACAGCAGCAGGAGACCACAAAGGCTTGCTATTCCTGTCAGCTACGAACAGGAAACTGTGGCTGCCATTCAGATGCTAGAAGACTGGAAACATCATTGCTTGGTCTGATGATTCTGGACTTTTGCTGAAAGATCTTGTTTTCTGGGGTCAGAATTTGGAGCAAACAACATGGTCTGAAACACCCTGCCTTGCTTTGCATTGTAATGGTGTTTGGGAAGTAATTTCTTACCAATCTGAAGCAATTGTGTGATGCTTTAATGTCAATATGGAACAAAATCTGAGCAATGTTTCCAGCACCTTGTTGAATCTGTGCAAAGAAGAATTATGGCAGTTTTGAAGGCAAAAAGGGGGTCCAACATCATGCTAGCGAGTTGTACCTAACAAAAGGTCCAGTTAGTGTAAGTTAACAGTTATTCTATTAAATGTAGCACTGGCAGCTGGCATTTAAAAAACAAAGAAACAAACAATAATCTGTAAATACTGGCAAGGCATTAGTCATGTAAACACAGCTCCTAAAATTAGCCTTACAACAAGCAAAACCCAGAGAATCAAGTGACAGGAAATACGCTGAAATAAATCCCACGGTTTGTGTTTAGTCCTGTTCCTTTGTCATCTGTCTCTTTCCTCCTCTCTTCTGTCATCTCTTTCCCCTCACCAGCCGGTGTTGGAAAATGGCTGCCCCTCACTGAGCCTGGCTCTAACAAAGGTCTGAAAACGGGATTCTTCCTACCCAAACATCGCCAAGTGTTTGATCAAAGGGGACCATCTTTTCATTGCTTTTCATCTGCTTCTAATATTGTAGGAGCTTCCCCTTAGAACATAAAATGCCTTGCTGACTGTTGCTCTGACAAGTGAGACACATTTCTCGACACCAGAAAAAGTTGAGCTCATTCTGCATCGCTATCCGAGCTCAAATGCTTGTGGGCTGCGTCGCATGTTCACACTGTCCCTAAGGATGCCGATTGAGAGCCGTGCCTTCAAACAATGTGACAGCGAACTTGACAGCGCAACATTTTGCTATACGAGTTGAATGTCGAGGCGAATAAATGTTTGTTCACAAAAAAAGTAAGAACAAAGGCAGCCAAAACACAACACAAAATCACATTTACAGTGTTACGGTGTTTAAAAGGTATAACCATGTAATTGTTGTGAGAAAAAAGGATTGCTGTGACGCTATGAAGTAGGACAGAATTCCAGGCTGGAGAAATCACTGTGGCGGTTTGCTCGCGAGGACGACGTTAGCCCCTGTTAATTATGCAAATGAGCTGATAAGGGAAGCGGAGAGGGCTGATAAAACAACACAGCTTCTTTTTAATCACAGCTGGGATTTGCTGGAGTTGTGATCTCAGATCTATAATGCATGTTGGAAGATTCACATTCTGTATGTGTGTGTATGCACGCACACTGGGACCGCACAGAGTAAACACGGTCTTAAAGAACGACTTGTCAGCCCGCGGTGCTGGTGATGATCGTGGAAAGACAGATGGTAATCAGAATGTGTTCCTGAGCCATTCATCTCTCTTCGCTCTGACACCTATGGGCTATTTCATGTGGATTTATGGTGCATATGAAGGTTGGTGCTTCAGAAAAAGATTTGAGAAGATTCACAGTGGCCCATTTTTTGTAGCTCCACCAAATTGCAATTACACAGTGTAGCATACAGTATGTGGTCTCTGATCTCTTCAAAGTAAAGAAAAAAAATTGATTTGGAGCAACTTCAGCAGCATCAACTTCTGAGTTCCCCTTTTCCGCTTCTTCTGGGACTTTCCTGCAGTTAATTTATTACTTCCATGCATTAGAGCCGGGTGATATATTGATATGAGAGATATCATCTGGGATTTTAGTTATGCTAATGCAATTGTTGTTAAATATAGTCTTTTATTGGCCTTTGAATTTCAGTTTAGTTAACAGTTTCTAATCCATTTCCATGCCTGCCTGCAATTATAGCTGGAAGCATTATATTTTCCAGTTGCTCCATTATCCATCCCATTTTTTAAGGAATTCTGAGGAAATGTTTTTTTTTGTTTGTTTTTTGTTTTTAAAACACATTTGTACCCAATGTCGACTATAGAGTGGGTTAAAATCGTTAACTAAAACTAACACAGAGGAAAAGTCAGAAAACCAACTCAAACTAAACTGAATTAAAAAGAAAACTTCAAAATTAAACAAAAATAAAATAGTGCTGGTCAGATCTTGTGCACCTGTCAAGCTTACTGCTCATCCTCAGCTAATTCTTTGCTAGCAATCTGGTTGACACGCTCTGTTCAACCGACTTTAATACAGGAAAAATCAAATATGCAGCGGCCAGAATTAGTATTCAGATTGTTGGTATCAGTGCACCTTACTCAAAGACCTTTTCCTCCACATAGTTGTCATTTATAAACTGCTTGCTACAAACCTTAGCATTGCAGCTAGCTAGTGGAATCTTCCTTTCAGTGCAGCTAGTTAGCGATGAAGAACCACTTGCTACTTAAGAGGGAGATTACGTGGATAGTGCACATGCCCTTTAGACTGTTCTTTAGTTTCAGTTTGGCTATTTTCCAACTACTGATATACTGTTACTAGTTAGCTAAATTGAACTAACGTATGATTATTGGGCAACCAAACAAACCATCATGTACTTGCACAAGATGGCACTACATATGCTCCAAAAAGTTGAAGTCTAAACACTCTTTTCTTAAATCCAGCTTCACAGACAGTGTTAAATCTGTGACAGTGTTATATAATGTATTTTCTAATGTCTTAAAGTGGTTGCTCAACTTTAAGTTGCATTGCTTTTGAGAAATCACTTTACCTTATAGAAAATATTGTTTACATATCCAACAGAAAATATGAATTTGGGTCATATTTCTGTCACCTAACAGATGTAAAGTACAATGTTCACTCTCTCTTACAGGGAACTATTGGCCCTTTAACATCTAAGTGCTTAGTTACTTTAGCCAAATATGACTGGTTGCAGTTTACTGCTAGGCTGATATCAGGCCGGTTAGCGTCAGCGCTTTTATGATTTGCATGCAGTAAAACCCAAAAGTTAGAAGTAATAAGTTACATCTCCTCATAGTTGTAGGGACTGCAGAGAGGGTATTCTCAGTGGGTTCATTACTATCAGTAAAGCCTAATATATGTGACCTCAAAGGATCCAAAATGAATGTCAAAATACAGCTGGGAACAGCTTTATGAGCAGAGAGGTTTGCTGACTTGCTGACTCCAGTACAGATCACCTCATTTGAGGAGACATTCAGGGATGTGACACCACCATCTGCAGGTGAGGAAGAGGAAACAACCTGGGACCTCCGGCTCGGAGGAAGAGCGGAGCCCCACAGGGAGGATACGAATTGCTATCTCCTCCTGCTCACCTGACTTTGGTGAGAGGCTTCTGAATACAGTATGAATACTGAACAAGCGCATCATGTGGGCTCTTCTGCCTCAGGGGATTTAAGATTTAGGATTCTCGCACTCAGCAGGAGCTGAGACGTGAGGAGTGCGATTACTTCAGCAGTGAGCCGACACTTTCCATCTCAAGCACATGATATTTATTGGCGCCGTCATCATCATCAACATCCTCAAATCTTTTTGTGAGCTTGCAACATCCTCAAGTCAACTGCAATGTAGACAGTAAAAATGATGCATTTTATAGAGTGTATAGGTCAACTACACACTCGGGGCTATACTCTGTCTGCTGCAGTAAAGTCAATGCTGCTCACAGAACTGAGCCTCTCTGTCAAACCACACATGGATACTCCAGGCTGCCCTTAAGCAATGGGTCAAATTGGGATTTCCAGTCTCTATGGGACAAGTGGTGGTAAGGTGATCGCAGGCTAGAGTTTGACAGTGCCTGAGGCTGCGCTGCTGTGTAGCCAGTAAAATACAGGCTGTGCCCGAGTACAGTAAATGTTCTAACCTTGAAAAATACGGAGAAACATGACACGAGGCTCTTCAGTGTCTGCAGCTATGTGGCCAACTATCAACCGTAGCTACTTCAACTATTTATTTCATAGCTAATGCACTTAAGGAGAACATTTTATTAAATGGATGTTTAAAAGGCAGGTTAATGGTTGTAGATAGTTTGGGTTAAAACTATGATAGTGAGGGTTCAAGAGGGAACAGCACGATAAATTTAGCAAACGCTTTCTGAAAAAAAAAAAAAACGAGTTTCTGACTGTTTTTTTTTCAGATAGTCTGTTTTAACTGATTTTTTTTCATCACCTATGAAGTGGAACAAGATGATTAGCATATACACCCTATGCTCGCCTGGGCAGCTGATAGTGGAAGCATTTTACAGTCCTGTGAAAAAGAACGGACTTTATACACTCCTGTTAATACCCAAATGCACCCTTACTGTTTCAACAGAAATTAAGAGGGTAATTCAGAGGGTTGTACCCAGGCAATCCTAATCATAAACATTTGAATAACTGATCATCAGTAAGTATGAGCACCTCTATAAATCAAACGCTTTGGCAGTTTGCTGGTCTGCAGCTTTAATACTACAATTTTGCCAGGAGTGGACGTCCCAGTAAACTCAGTGCAATGCTCAGAGAAACTGCAAAAATCTTTCGAGACTCTATGTTATTTAGCATGTGAAATGTTAAAGTTTGTAAAAGTACAATTCAAAAAAGAAGTCAGGCGTGTTTAGAAAGGGTTTTGCAAAGTTGCATCTGAACAAACCACAAGACTCCCGGAAGAACATCCATCATAGCATATCAGCACAAACACAGCATATAATCTGACAAGCACAGTGGTGGAGGGGTGATGATTTGGGTTCGTTTTTCCTTGGATTCATTGACTTGAGCATGAACTCCTCTGTATGCCAAAGTATTCCAGAGTCAAATGCGATCCTGAGATTGGAGATGCAACAGGACAATGATCTCAAGCATAGCAGCAAAACTACAACAGAATGACTGAAAAAGAAAGAAATCAGAGGGTTGCAATGATCCAGTCAAAGTCTAGATCTGGAACTTCGATGAACTCAAAATAACTGATATGTTGTGTTTAGTTTCAGCACAACTAGTGAAAAGCAAACACAGCACATCAGCACATTGTAAAGAAGAGTGGGTCAAAATTCCTCCACAACAATGTGAGAGACTGACAAAGTGATGCAGAAAACAGTTTCCTCAAGTTGTTGCTAAAGGTGGTTCTACAAACTCCTGAATTATGAGGTGCACTCTCTTTTTCACATAACTGTAACTATTCATCCAGCAAATACTAAAGACTCGATGTTCCAAAAACCCAACAAATGTCCAGTATTGTATTTTCTTTTCATCTTTGTTTGGATTTCATCAACTCTTGAGGGAAATATCTGGTTTTTCAACTGCTTTAAGCTCCATGTTTACCGGATAATCACTCTGGGTGTTATAGCTGTTGGGTCAGGTACATTACAGTCAGGCCTTAGCAATTTTTCCACTGGAAACTGTATCGATGAGAGTGGACCAGACCAGCAAAGCTTCAGGCCATGGGACCAAAATAATGAGCTAAAAGACTCTAAAGCACCGAGGAGAAGCGCAGAGTTTGGCGATTTATCTGTGGGTGTTTCAGTATGTGTCACAACTGTCACTTTAAGGTTGGTCATCTGAGTCATTGGTAATACAAAAATATTGACTACTGCAGATTAAAAAAATAAAACAAAACGAAAAGAAAAAAAAAGAAAAACAGATGCCGCATTAAAGATTCCATTCAGGAATGTAAAGTACGGCTGAAAACATTAATATGGATTGAGATGCATTTCTTGGTTGGTCAGCCAATAAATTACTCAGGAGAGGACAATTAAAGGATAATGAGTGTTTATTTATTCAGGTGGTTGAGTCAGTAAAGAGCACAGAGAAATCTGTTTCTATTCGCTGTTCCAATCTGCCGGTTTAAGTTCAAAAGAAAGACGACCTGAAATATATTTTCAATACATTTCACTGTGAGACATTAAAGAATTTGAGAGAAACGGTTAACTTGATAAAAAGGTTCAATTACTTAAAATGGAAAGAAGCTTCCACTTAAACTATCGGGCAGGAAAACACCTCCTCACTGATACTGTTAGACTGTTAGCTTTTAGGTTTGCTGTATGTGTACACAGTCACCTCAGACATCCTGTATGCATTAAATCTTGTGGCTCTGCACAGAGATGTGCTGTAGTCAGCATCTCTGCATCACAGGGCTGCCTGTGTTGGCTAATAAACTGAAGAAATGCCAGATCAGATTTATTTACTAAGCACAAATAAGAAGAGGGGTAGATTGATGGAAAGAATGAGTGCATGAGGAATGGTGACACAGTCAGGCTGCAATCATGCAATCAGATCTGCAGGTTTTACCTCAGTGTGCTGCCATTTAAATTTTCTGCTGTCCATTTAGAAGAGTTCCTGTTAAACAAGCTAATCACGATGCCGCTGCTTGTACCTGCTGTTTTAATAGGAATCAGATTAAGTAACAAATACATAGGAGCGCACTGTGAAATTTGCGTGGATTCTTTTGTTTCTTTGGGTTTAAAAAAATTTATCGTGTAAATATGAATGCAATTGTAAACAAAAAACACCAACATACATAGACAAAGCTGCACATATGGTGATGGTGTTAGATCTTTTAGGATGACATTATTTCACACCATACTGAATGAACTCATGTGAAAGAATAAAACTGCCAAAAATGTCATGTCTGTAATTAATAGGCCTCAAATAATAATGTTCAAAATCTGCTCAAGTTACTGGTATAGTAAAAAGAAAGTACATAAATTCTAATCTCTGCAGGTCTTAAAATGGGTTTAATATAACATCACATGACCAACAACATGTGACATATTATAACATCATTATTTATTAAACAACAGTTAAGCATCAGCTTAACTGATAATCAGCAAGTGTGAGCACTTCTATAAAAGCAGCATGTTTGGCAGTTTGCTGCTTTGGAGCATTCAGGTTTGTGTTAACACAATGCCAAGGATGAAAGACAGTGATTTCAGAGAAGTAACTGTTGCTGCCCAGTAGTCTTGGAAGGGTTACAAGGCCATTGGCGAACAATTTGAAGCCCATCATTCTAGAGTGAGACAGATTATTTACAAGTGGAAACCATTCAAGACAGTTGCCAGTCTTCCCAGGAGTGGAAATCTTAGCAAATTCATTCAAAGGTCAGACGTTGCAATGTTCAGCTTTTGTCTAAAAAGAACATGGCAGCATTGCTCAGGTTTGCAAAGCTGCATCTAAACAAATTCCAGAACTGTTTCCTTTGGGCAGATGAGACCAGAAACAGCACATTGGCCCAAACGCCTCATTCCAAATGTCAGGCACGGTGGTAGAGGAGTTATGATTTGGGCTTCTTTTCAGCCATAGGCACCTTATATTCATTGAGTCAATCATGAACTTCTCTGTATACCAAAGTATTCTAGTGTCAAATGTGAGGCTAAAACTGGGCTCAATGATCAATGAATCAATGGCCAAATGGATATGGCGCAGTCAAAATTCTCTGGCAGGACTTTAAGAGAGCTGTGCATAAACAAATGCCTGCAAACATCAATGAACTGAAGCAATGATGCAAAGAACAGCGGGCCAAAATGCCTTCAAAATGATGCGAGAGACTGATAAGAAATCATGCAGAAAATAAATAGTGCTCAAGTTAGTGCTGCTAAAGGTGCTTCTACAGGCTACTGAATCATGATACAGTAGTGTCAAAAAATGTTTGTCCCCTTGCTGTTTCCCTACTGTTTTGGATATTTGTCACACTTATGTTTCAGATCATCAAACAGATGTTAATATTGGACAAAGATAACCTGAGTAAATACAAAATGCAGTTTTTTAAATGATGATTTCATTGATTAAGGGAGAACAGTTATCCAAACCTACCTGGTCCTGTGTGAAAAAGTAATTGCCCCTTTTGTTAAATCATGAACTGTGCTCAACCACAATTACTGTAATCACTAAACACACCCAGGTCTGATTACTGGCAGACCTGTTGAAATCACTTAAATATAAGCTGTCTGTCAAAGCGAAGCAGGCTAAAAGAGCTCAAAAAGCAATACAACATGTCACCATCTACAGAAAACACCTAAGAAACAAAGTCACTGACATCTATCAGCCTGGAAAGAGTTACAATGCCATTTCTAAGGCTTTGGGACTCCAGTAAACCACAGTGAGACCACCATTATACCCAAATGGAAGAAACTTGGAACAGTGGTTAACCTTCCCACGAGTGGCTGGCCGACCAAAATTACTCCAAGAGTACATTGACAACTCATCCAGGAGGTCACAAAAGACCAGAGAACAACATCTAAAGAATTGCAGGCCTCCTTTACATCAGTTAAGGTCAGAGTTCACAACTCAACAATAAGAAAGAGACTGAGCAAAAATGGCATCCATAGAGAGATCAAGGACAAAACCTATGCTGCCCAAAAGGAACACAAAGGCTCTTCTCACATATGCCAAAAAACATCTTGATGATCCCCAAGACATCTGGGAAAATATTCTGTGGACTGATGAGACAACAAGTTAAACCTTTTTTAAGGTTTGAGTCCCGTTACATCTGACGTAAAACTAACACAGGAATGTCATGTACTGTGATGAACGCAACCATGAATTCTGTCTATCAAACCATCCTGAAGGAGAATGTCAGCCTATCTGTTTGTGACCTCCAGCTGAAGGTCACTTGGGTTCTGCAGCAGGACAATGATCCAAAACACACCAGCAAGTCCACGTCTGAATGCCCTAAGAAAAATAAAATAAAGACTTTGGAGTGGCCTAGTCAATGTCGTGACCTGAATCTGATTGAGATGCTGTGGCATGACCTTAAAAAGGCAGTTCATGCTTGAAAATAGAGCAGGGCGATATGGCCAAAAATATTTATCACGATATATATTTGAAAATTTGCGATAACGATATAAATAACGAGACAAAATACAACTCCACAACATTACTAGCGCAAAAAGACAACCTTCCATTTATTTTCACTTAAACAAGAAGCTGGTTTTTATGTACATTAAAGCTTTATAAAAATGTAACAGTGCAAATGCAAATTCCTTGCTGAACGTTTAACCAAAAGGCATTTCCAGTAGAAATGGGCTGACATATCCTGAGCATAACCATGTATAATATCCACTGAAGTTAAAAAGAGGTGCTTTGCAACATTAAACTGCAGTGTGCAGTACGCATTTTTCGGACCATAAGGTGCACGGGATTATAAGGCACATTAAGCGAAACAAAGCAGTCAGAATCAAACTTTATTAAACTCATTTTTCTTGCTTCCTCCACTTCTGTACCATTGATTTATTAATGAATGAATTCTACTCTATTCCCATGTTGCTGCAGTATATTAATGACTAACCTTGTATTGTGGATGGATTATCTCAGTTGTTCTCCTGACTGAAGTTTGGTCCGTTTACAGCATCCTGCCATGCGACTGCATTTGTCTCTAACTATCAGGAACCTTCACGTTAACTTTTATAAGTGGAAAAGTGTTAGTGTTCTCCTCCAGCTTCACTGTTTATGTTATGCTAACATAGCTGTGTCGCTAGCGATCACGTAGCACATCATTATATACCAGCTAGCCCAACTTCAGTAACCCTACAAACGTCACTGCTGTTTAGTTTCCTGTCTTCATTTATGTTGGACGTGATAGCAGAGCTGTACGTTTGAATTTTTCCAGAAATCTCTCAGTCAGAACATGCTATATCATGCTTACGTAACTAGCGAAACTAGCGAGCTAACTTCCGCTAGCTTCCTGCTAACTTCTAACTCCGTTAAATGTAATAAATTTTGTTTTCATGGATGCCTGGAAGTTAAACTTCATAGTTTCACCTGGTTAAGCAGCAATGCTGATCGTTTCATTAAAGATGAAAGAATTTAGACAGTTTTTAACTCCCAGTGATGCTGCAGTGTTTGTTTGACCTGAAGCTTACGGAGTTTAGGACCCAGATTACTCCCAGATTTAAGAGCATCTTAGTCCGACAAATACGACAATCCGGTTGTTCAGTGATGACGCGACGAATCCTACTTCCGGGTCTAAAGTAGTCTGCGTTTAATATGGCTTTTGTGTTGTTAACATGTTTAATGTTATGTATTTTCTTCTATTTGATCTCAAAAAGCTCCTAAAACAGTCAGTGATCACCGTTGACCTCCCTCGGCTTTTATTACCACTAATCATTTATTTAAGCTCAGTTTTTAAAACCTTAGGATGAAACTACAGCCCAGCCCATGCAGCAGTATATGAATGACTAACCTCGTATTGTGGATGGATTATCTCAGTTGTTCTCCTGGCTGAAGTTTGGTCCTTTTACAGCATCCTGCCATGCGATTACATTTGTTCCTGACCACCGACAACACTCACGTTAACTTATCGAGTGGAAAAAAAAGTTAGCTTGTTTATAACAGCCCAAATGACTACAGGCCTGTTGCACTTACGCCTGTAGTGATGAAGTGCTTTGAGAGACTGGTCTGTCAGCACATCAGGGCCGGTCTGCCTCCCACTCTGGACCCCCACCAATTTGCCTACAGGACAAATCGTTCCACCGAGGACGCTATCACCATAGCGCTCCACACTGCGCTGAGTCACCTGGAGCACCGAGGAAGCTATGTGAGAATGCTCTTTCTGGACTTCAGCTCAGCATTCAATCATATCATCCCGGAGATCCTGGTCCAGAAACTGTCTCACCTGGGACTCTCCACCCCCATCTGCCTCTGGATCAAGGACTTCCTGACAAATAGACCACAGTCTGTCAGACTCGGCCCCCACCGGTCCAGCACCATCACACTCAGCACCGGGTCTCCACAAGGATGTGTTTGGAGTCCCCTCCTGTTTACGCTCTACACATCCGACTGCTCCCCTACCCATCTCTCAAACACCATCATAAAGTTCGCGGATGACACCACAGTGGTTGGACTCATCTCAAGGGGGGATGAGTCGGACTACAGAGATGAGGTCAACAGACTGACTGAGTGGTGTTCAGTTAACAACCTCCAACTGAACACCACGAAAACTAAAGAACTTATCTTGGACTTCAGGAAGGGCAGAGCAGACCCGGCCCCACTTTACATTCACGGGAGCTGTGTGGAGAGGGTACACTCCATGAGGTTTCTGGGCGTGCAGATATCTGATGACCTCTCCTGGACTGCAAATACTACAGCGGTGGTTAAAAAGGCCCAGCAGTGTCTCCACTTTCTGAGAGTGCTCAGGAGGAACAACCTGGAGGAGAGGCTGCTGGTGACATTTTACAGAGCCACCATAGAGAGCATCCTAACGTACGGCATAACAACATGGTATGCAGGGTGCTCAGCTGCAGACAGGAAAGTACTGCAGAGGGTCATCAACACAGCCCAGAAGATCACTGGCTGCTCTCTGCCCAGCCTGGAGGTCACTGCAAACTCTCGGTACCTCAGCAGAGCTGGCAATATCATCAAGGACCACTCTCACCCCAGCAACCAACTGTTTGAACTATTACCGTCAGGCCGACGGTACAGGTCACATAAAACCAGGACAAACAGATTCAGGGATAGCTTCTTTCCCAGAGCTATCACCGTAGTAAATAAGCACAAAAACAATTGAACCTATTCCATACCGTCACTGTCATTATATTAATGCTGCTATCCTGTATATATTGTACATACTATTGTTTGAGTACTTACGATTGGTTTTTTTTGTACTTTTTATATTTTACATTTATATTTATTATTGAAACTTGCACCAAGGGAGTGGCACTCCAATTTCGTTGTACTCTGTACAATGACAATAAAGGCTATTCTATTCTATTCTATTCTATTCTATTCTATATTAAGCTAACATAGCGGTGTCGCTAGCGGTCACGTAGCACATCATTATATACCAGGTAGCTCAACTTCAGTAACCCTACAAACGTCACTGCTGTTTAGTTTTCTGTCTTCATTTATGCTGGAAGTGATAACAGAGCTGTACGTTTTAATTTGTTTCCAAAACCCCGCAGTCAGGACATGCTATATTGTATTTAGATAGAAGCTAGCGAGCTAACTCCCTGCTAACTTCTAACTCCGTTAAATGTAATAAATTTTGTTTTTATGGATGCCTGGATGTTAAACTCAATTGTTACACCTGGTAGAGCAGAACGCTGATCATTTTATTAAAGATGAAAGACTTTAGACAGTTTTTCAACTCTCAGTAATGCCATAGTGATCGTTTGATATATGGACCTGCAGCGGAGTTTAGACCCAGACACAGCTAGTGACGTCAGACTGAACAATTGGATAACGACGGCCGCTTGCATGTTCTGCAAAAAAATGTGCTTTGTCGTGTATCTGACGGACAAACACCAAACCAGTTCCACATCACTGAAGTTGCACCATTTTTACAAACCAATTCTGGTTCATCTGTTTCACTCAACAATCGGCCATGTGCGTATGAAAACAAAGGCACTGCGCATGCGCGTTTTACTCATATTCTATCGCGATAATTCATTTTCCTATCGTAGCCTAACATTATACCGGTATTACCGTGAACGGTATAATATGGCCCAGCCCTACTTGAAAACCCTCCAATGTAGTTGAATTACAACATTTCTGCAAAGATGAATGGGCCAAAATTCCTCCACAGCGCTGTAAAAGACTCCTTGCCGCAAACATTATCGCAAACACTTGAGTGAAGTTGTTGCTACTAAGGGTGGCCCAGCCAGTTATTAGGTTTAGGGGGCAATCACTTTTTCACCGAGGGCGCGATTTTTCTCCCCTTAATAATAAACACTTTCATTTAGAAACTGTTTTTGTTTTCACTAGTGATATCTTTGTCCAATTTTTACATTTACTTGATAATCTAAAACATTTAAGTCTGAAAACATAAAAAATAAATAAATCAGGAAGTAGGCAAACACTTTTTCACATCACTCTATACCTAGTGTCCCACGCTGCTTCTGCATTTAGGCTTTTTTAAAGTAAAATGTATTACATCAGGAGTTGTTGCTTATCTGAGGTTTTATTTACCTGCCTTTAAAAACAAGTAAGGAACAGATGATATGTAATGTGCTGATATATAAAAACTGTAAAACCTGAGAGAGGTTGTAACTTCATAGTCATACTGATCTGTGTAAGGGCCGAAAAAGAAATTTCTTTGTAATCATTTTAGAATGAACTGATCACTTCATCTATTACTGGTGAGAAAATATTGACCAGTACATCAGCATATACATCAATGCTCAATTCTATAGCCAACAGCCCAATATACACTTTAAAAATATATAAAAATACTAATTAAGCATGAACTCTATAAAGGCATTTGATAAGTAAAAATGCTTTCAGCATAAAAAACAAAAGCAAACATCCTCATTAATGAAAAGACTTTAACAGAGATTACAACAAAGTATAAATTATATAAATAGTTGTGAAATGGATCTGTAGTAACAGCTCAACTGATTAACTATGCATTAGCTTTATCCATAATGCACAGGACATAATATCTGATTCAGTTTGATTGTAAGACGTCTTTCTATAGGTCTGATACATGAGCACAGAGTTTGATAGTGGCTGGACAAAAAATAAGTAAATGTCTGGGTGACTAAGCTAGAGGCAGGCTGTATGTCACACGGCCTTTTGTCTACTTTACAGTCTGAAAAGCTCATAGCTTCAAATGCCATCTGCCATAGTTGCGACCATTTCTGAGCCTCATTTCAACTATAATAGTGCTGTCAGGCTGGTGGAGCTCCATTAAAGATATTTTCCACCCGGGGAAGGAGATGGACACTTCTGTGTCATCCACACAAAAAAGAGATAAGGGAAATATCACCTATGCCGCCGATACGCTCCTTGAAGTCGAGCAGCGTGGCTTGCAATCAGTCCTCATCCAATCTAACATCTTCATCCATCTTTGCGTGCCCTGGTGAAACGTGGGCGTGAAAGGATGAAAACCCTAAGATGATGTGCACGTAGAGACGGAGTCTGCAAAGTTTTTTTTTTTTTTTTTTTTTACTTATCTGCAGTGTCAAGCTGTGGCGGAGCAGCCACGCTGTCAGTTTCCTCAAAGTGACAAAACACTACACACCTGCGCTCCTGCACGCTAGTCAAAGCAGATCTTTAGAGGAACAACTTCAGTAACAGAAACACAGATCCAAAGTTAAAACAGAACATAAATCGGGATGGCTCCTGTCAAAATGTACAAAAGCCAGAATCCAGCGCTGCTGACGCCACGCTCAGGCCTGCAGGAACAGAAACGATTCATCAGCCTCACCGTGAGATAACAGGGTCAGTGTGAAAGCACTCGCACCACGGTTTCCTCAGAGAATTTGCATTTCTCTACCCTGTCCAAAATTTACACATGGGGAAAAAAATATACACGATAATATATGAGACCAGGGGGCATCGAGAAAAATCAATAGCATCCACTCGAAACGTCCTCAGAGCTGCTGAGAGGAAACAGCTCAGCACAGCAGTGCACCAATAGTCAGGGTAAAGTACAATTAAATCTGATCTGGGAGAGTGTGTGGGCATATGAGAATGCCTGAAATGGAAGAAACAGATGCACAATGTTCAGAAATGAACAGAGTGAACAAACAAATGCTCTGACTATAAGAATAGCTGGAAAAAAAACTCGCTGCTTGCTCAATTATAAATCAAATCTACTTTTCAAATAAAGATCACAATAGCTGACCTTGGTGGGAAATTACTTAAATTCTTCCAACATCCCAGAGCAAAAAAAAAAAACAGAAAAGAGAAAAAAAAAGCATAAAATGACTTCCAGTGCTCAAGGATATTACACCACAGTGATGGCTACAGGGAGCGTGATGTGCTGCTTCATCGGAAAAACCTTGAAACTAACTACTGAAGTAAAGGGAATACAGAGCGAGCGGAGAAACGGCGTCCTCTGTGCCTCCATCACAGTGCCTGACAAATGCTGCTTTCACACAGGAGATGCACACGGACAGCTATGAACACAGGCAGCTCGCTCCATACAAATGGGCTAAACTAATTGAGGCTGCGTTACAGTAAAAATATTCACCACCCTTCACGTTTTTATCAGTGGGGCTGGAGGAAGTGAGCTTGGTGTCACCTAGGAAGAGTTCACTATGGGGTGGAATTCAGGGACTGGGAATTACCATAATCACACTGGCGGTCTCTGCACAGCTCCAAGGTCACCCTGCTTCCTCAGTCTCAGCAGCAGCGGGGGGAGTATATCAGAAACGTAGGACCAGGCTCTTCATTTGCACCACTGTACACACACACACACACACACTGCACCTCTGCCAAGGTTGACTATAAAGACAGAAATCTCACCTTGCAAACTACACACACTGCAACAATGCATTGTCACAGTAACACAACTTCTCAGAGAGGCAAATCAGTGATGCTGTTAAATATCTCTACACCAGTGAGTCAGAGCCAGAGCCAGAGTCAGACAACGAGTCACATCCCTCCGGCAATAAGGGTGATTAATTCGGCCCTTTGCTCTGTAATGCTTCCTCTCTCCTGTCCCGGCCCATCTTGTCTTTTTATCTGCTCCCCCTGCTCATTAAACGTGCTCGGCTGCAGATGCTGCTGATGCAGTGTGACGTCGGCGTGGCAGCTATTTACTATTTTAACCCTGAATCCCACAGTCGGTTTGTCTGTACTGAAGTCCATCGACTGAGTGAATCCATCTTTTACATACATTTGAGTGCTGGATTCGATGTGTAACCCTGCATGTCAAACCCCAAAGGAAGTAGGATCCATAATCTGTTTAAAATAACATTTCATGTCATTGCTTCTTGGACATCTGCGCTGGAATATACAAACAGTGAGTTTCATTTGCAGTTTAACTAAAAGCCATCTGAAAAAAGATAAACTAAACACTCAGGAAACGCTAGCAAATAAGCTTAAATTACACTTACACTCTCCAATCATATTATTTTTAAATAGTAAAGTAAAATACAGTCAAATTGCTTGTGGCGTAGTACCGCATATTTATCAGAGATGAAGAACGAGCTGAAACAAATACACTGGAAATGTTGAAGTAATAAAGCTCTAGTTTTGACTGTAAGAATATTTTCAATGACAAAATTAAATATCCTTATTTAATTTTAACCCCGAAATACAATATTAGGCCTTGGGAGGCATCCATAACTCTTAGCTTGTGTGCCTGAGCTAAACATCAAACATCAGCAAAGTAGATGATAGACAAAGCCACTCTTGGCCATGCACCAAGGCCCTGTATTCACTGGCAGCAGATATAATCAATTTACCCTGCCTTAATATGTGCAGCATGCTTTCATAAAGCATCAATCAGATTGTGAATGTGAACACAGTACTATAACAGGTGGAAAAAAAAAGTCAGAAGACCTTCAGTCATTTGGAGACGGAACGGGCTTTTATTACCTTGAGCGAACGCAGAAACAATCATTAGACTAAATTAGGGCCGACAATAGAGCGCGTCTCATGGCTGCGGAAGAAATCTGACACTCCTGCAGTCCTGCCCAATTTCAGAGCTACATTAATCAACTGCTGAAGGATTAAACATTACATGTAACCTGGTGAGATGCTTTTTAAGTAATGACAACATTAACTAGCTTGCAACAATGAGGTTATACTAACATGCAGCCATTTATCACATTTCCATTACCATTTCCCATCAGGCCACACGTCTCTCAATAAGTGGGGTGAGCATGGACCTTTTTCTCATGGTCTGGCCAGCAAATTCAAAGGTTCCTGTTCTCTCTCATATACTGCTGATAAATATGGAGCTACTATTTTGCAAACACTCAAGCATTTTACATTCAAATATTTACTTAAACTTTCTAAAATCATATCCCTCCGAATTCAAGTGCATAATGCCAACTAGGGTGGCTGTAACTTTGATAAAGGAGCTTTTGAGTCAGTGAAGCTCACTTATGGTCAATGGCAGCGATACAGTTATGCTGAACCTTTCTGTAAGTGCTGCTGTTAGACTCTCTTAGCTGCTGTTAGGCGACATTAATCAAATGGTCTTTAAAGTGGAGCTAACATTGGGGGGTGGGGGTAATGTCTAATCTGCTGACAATAACTACCTGTTACATAATTGGGAATAAGCATGTGCAGGAAAGAGAGCAGTGGTGGGGAAGGACAAAAACATAATCAGAAAGACATGACAAAAATATAGATGTACAAATGTTAAATGGTCATATTCAGTTTGAATGATCTTTAAATGAAAAGTAGCTTATAAAGAAAGACCACATGGTCAATCTCAAGAGGCAATTATGGAATTGCAATGTCCATCTCGACCAGTGTACTCACGGGGCAACGTGGCGCCCACTCCTATGTATTTTTAACGGGTTAATTCTAAGTTTATGAGAAGACATCGCTGTATATATATGAGTGCAACATTTTTTTTCCTATTACATAACCTAAAGAAATTACTTACTAGTACCTTTACGTCAAAAGATGACCAATATCTCTAAACGTTCAACAGAAATGTACTGTGAAAATAACGATCTCTCATTGTCTTTACCATCTAATTGAATAGGTTTAGGTGTGGGACTTTTAGTTGGCCAAAATATAATAAAAAAGTAGTGTTTAGTGTCTAAAGTAGTGTGAAGACGTCTTCTTGGGATTTGCAAAGTAAAGTGTGACCAAAACAGCAGCTCTGTCTGGTAGCTCAGGAACAAACCTCCAAAGTCCAGTCGGTGCTCTGCATGAGATAATAATGAGGAGGGAGAGTCGAGCACCCGTTTGTCAGACCTCGTTTGGAAAGACAAATTGCATCAGTTTTGTGTATGATGGATGTGTGCGTCTTCTGATTTTGTCGTAGTAAATAATGGCGTGTGGCCTGTCACCTTTACCGTTTAATTCATTTGTTTATAAATTGTGTTATAAATATTCGGTGAGTCAGGAGTCGGCTGTCAGACCGGGCAAATTCTACTCTAAGCAGATTATATATGTATCATCTTCTCCCCCAGTGGAAGCAACTTAGCAGTGTCGAGAAGGGAAATTATTTTACTGCTATTGTTAAATAATTGTCATTGCATTAATAATATAATCTGCAGCATGGATATTGCATTCCAAGGTTTAAACAGTGTCTCTTTCAGAAAGACTGAGTTGCAGGCTGACAGGAAGTTGTATGCAGAAGTGAAAGCAGGAAGTTATTTTGAGCCGCAGGCTAAGACGAGGCTTTAACAATGTAACAGATAGCTTTAAGAAGGCCTTAAGCAGTTATGACTATTTTATACACAATGCATATCTGTGCTTATTAAAGAGTTGGAGCTCGGTCAATTAATTGGGGGTCGGAAGCTTTGTTCGGCGCGATGTTCGGACAATCTATTGTGCAAGTGACTTGGAGCCATAGAAGGAATCGCAATACATGCTTACAAAACACTTATATCAGGTCATTTTATATTAAGGTTTAAGTAGAGGTTCTTGATTAAAACATTTATTTAGTAGAAGACATACACATAGTTTCAGTGAGCTTCTGGTCTGGTAAAAGGTCAGAAGTGCAACAGGTGAATTGAGAAAGAGCATGTGAGGTCAACACATACACACACATAGAGTTAAATTTATTTAGAGGAGAGATTACTCATGTCTGGTTGTAACTGCAAAAGTGTCTCGGTAAAAGAGGAACCGTTCCTTGTTGTCTCGGCAAGAAAGAGGAACAAGACAAGAACTGAAAGGTAGACAGGAAGGGCTAGCCATGAAAATAGAAGATGATTTTCTGGGTGAAAAGTCATGATGATGTTGATCTGATCTATGTATAAAATGTACCGGTGACGCATGAAGGGGCGTCAGTAAACAAACCCTGATGCTATAAAATATCTGTTCATGCTTTGATTAAGTCGAAGACTACTTCCTGTCTGCGTACAGAGTTGTCTTCCCACGCGTGTATTCATTAAAATCATCGTTTGACTTCACCCGGCCGGATCGGTGTGGTTATTCTTCGATCACCTCTTGTACCCTTCCTCAATATTGAATCTTAACAGCAGCAACCTCCTATCTGAAGCTTTTTGAATTATATTACATTCAATAAAACCAAAAATTACTTGCCGTCTCATGGATGTAGCCTCACTGGACTGCTGCCTCCAATCAGATGGTATAATGCTAACTATCAATATGTTGATTCTAACAATTACTTTGGTAGTAGGATTACAGCAGGTCCTCGTGATGCTAGCTCAGATGTGTCAGACTCACTTATCATACAACAAGGCTTCTGTAGAACTTCAGAAAATGCTTGATCCCAGATTTCTTGGGGTCCATTATGCAATAAGGTAAATGGTCTGCTCCTATGCAGTGCTGTTCCAACTTGGCAGTACCCATAGGTGTATTTCAGCACACCAGTGGGGATGCCATACAAGGTGCTCACCTCCTGCTTTGGGATCAGTATCTTTACAAAGGGGTCTCTGGCAATGGGGGGACCAGATCGAACTGCCAACCCTGATATTAATCCACAACACCTGAGCCTCAGCTGCCCGTGTGTGTTATTCATGTGTGCACAGAGCAGCATATCACTGAAGTCTTTGTGCATAAAATTGCACCTTCTGCAAGTCACTTTAAGTATCGTTGTATTGCCTTTGTTTTATTTCCAGATCAATTTTCTTTCAGTTTTATTGTGTTCATACAGCATTCGTTATCAAAGCCCATCTGAGAATAAACATAGCAAACCAATTATACGTGGTATTTTTTTCTGCTCAATACTTCAGCGCACACGAAAATAAAACTGGAACAAAGCTGAGTGAAACATCTTTCTTAAAAAACAAGCAAAATGTATTTCTTGCAACAGCAAACAGAAAAGAGAATGCATTTTACAGGATGTGCACTAACGCCTTGGCTTTCTCTGAATAAGTGGTTTAATCTTGTTCCTCTCATAACCTTTTCTTTACGACATAATGTGAAGTTTCGAGTCTGTATTGCTATTACAACAAATTCGCTTTACTTTCCAAAGTAAATCTTGTACCCCAGCTATTTGCAGAATAAACTGTAGCAAAAGGCAAGGAGGTAAAAAAAAACAGCACAGAATGTCAACACTACAACCTCATCATCACACTGATATGTAGGTTGAGCGGGACATACCTCCAGCAGCCGTCTCGCTCGTATGAGAGGCTGCTGGAAGATTTGGACCGTCTCGAACGGTAGGTGTTACAGGCGGCAGACACCCTGAGGCTCACACCGCGCTACGAGGAAAAACATGGTGTTCTGGCACCTGTTGATGTCCTGATCACCACAAGTGAGCTATCAGCCCGAGGGAAGGAGAAGCAAAAGAGAGAGTGGAGAAAAAAAAGAAAGTAGATGGAAAAAAAGGACTCCCTGCTGCTTCTCTTTAATGTGGAGACAGACTGAAAAGTTGGAACACGGCATGAGATTCTACATTCATCTCGCCAACATAGTCTGAAATTCTGACTGACATTATTCAAATTTCTCCACATGAAACCCAAGTGGAGCTCTTCATCCAGTCTTTGTGCAGCAGAGCCATAAAGAATTACTGAGAGGATGCAAAATGAGCAAGGACAGGTACCGGGGTCTGAACAGCACTGTGGAAACACCATTAGAGAATCGATACTTTTGTAGGCACATATCTAACGACAGTGCCTAATTTTTTACTGTAATTTAGTACCAACACAACATAGTCGCGAACGGGCCCACATCAAAGATTTATATACTGTCTGCATATGCGCATCAGCAGCCCAAACCAAAATCTTTGTGACCTCATTTTTAAGATAACTGGAGAGAAGAAGCATCGGTATTTTTTCCCAACATTTAAAGGCATCCAAGAAAAAATCCCAACAGGAAGCAGACATTTCTTTTTGGCTTTGAGAGCGAGCCCTGCAGTGCAGAAATTCATGTAGTGTATTAAGGCGAACATAAAGGCACAATACCTGCAGCACTTTGCTCCATAAATGCATCCATTCAGTGTAACTATAAACTCAAATTTCTGCTGCCTTACAAAAAACAACAAGCAACATGATTGAACTCATAAGCTAGAATACGACTGCATGAATATAAACATGAGATAGCCATGGGCAAGAAATATGCAAAGGAAGAAAGAAAAAATCAAGAGTTTCACAGTGCAATCTAGCACAGGGTAACTTCTAACAAGTTCAGGTAATAAAGAACTGTGGGAGGGAGACAGCATTTAAACTAAAGTTTGCACACATCAAGGCCCATGCATATTTTGCATATCTGTGAAATGAACATGAACATGTGTGTGGCTCCTCACCACGTTTAGTTAAAAAAAATATCTGAGTTATGATATGACCTGCTGAGTGGTACAAACCAGATCCAAGACGTTTGTGCTCTAGTTTTACTGAGCAAAGTTCTGCTTTATTGCTGTGTTACCTCTGTTACTTAGAACTAAGTAGCAGCTATTTGTGGATGGACCCAACTTTTACGGAATTGGGGTTGTGCAGCTCCCAATTTCTAACTTTGCTTTTACTCTTTAGTCCAAAACGCTGATCCCAAATTAACCCATTAGCTAAATGATTAATGGCAAATCCTCTCCTTATAGAAACAGTCAAAATGATTTGACAGTTCACCCACAGACACACCCTCACACACAAAACTGGCTGGGTAGCTGACATAGTGTGACATCTCGCTCTGTCACCTGAGCAGCACTGATGGTGATCATGATTACATGTCTTTGGGTAAATGCAATAAAATTTAAGATAAATGTGTGTAAGATTTACTGGCATCTACAGATGACCTCACCTTCTCCCGTCCTTACAAACAGGTAGGTGAATCAGTGGTATAGAGCAATGTTAGGCTAGTCTGTTTTGGACATAGCGAACTCTTCTTCATGGTGGAAAAGGAGCCACTCCTTCTGCAGATATAAAGATACAAACATATTTATAGATTCCTGATCGTAAACTGTTGACCTTTAGAGTTAATTCAACAGAGGCACATCTCTGATTTCAATATGTTATACACAAATTCAAAGCATTTCTGACTCCGTGCTCTGGAGGCACGGATGTCACCTCGCCTGCTGCTTTATCCTCCCTTTGGATTCAGGCTGCAGCTTAAATCTCCAAACAGCATTTCAAACTGCACTTAGGCTAATTCTCCAGAGAGAGACCCTGCATTACTCTCCCATATTTCCTCCTCTAAGTCCCACGCTTGCTTGCTCTCTCTCTCTGTCATCATTGCTAAAATAAATCAAAGCTACAATAATTCATGAGTGTTAAGAGTGTGCGTGCATGCAAGCGCGTGGAGGAATGGGGTTTTTTTTTTAAACTTTTTTCTGCAGAGTACCGGGATTTTTTTGAGAAGCTTTAACTCCATCTTACTGTGTGCAGAGAGCTGCCAGGAAAGGCAAGAAATGGAGAGTTTGAATTTGTAGTCACGCAGAAAGAGGAGCCTAAGAAAAAAAAACAGGTTACTGAAAATAATAGATGATTAACTCAGTATGAATTAGACTTCTCCTCTCAACAGTAATTAAATAATTGTTAGCAAGTCTTATGAAACCCAATGATAAAAACTGTTGAAGTGAAGCTGAGTGAAACAGGAATTTAATGCAGCAGTGTTGATATGAGGTCTCGCAAATGCAATGCTGTTAATGCAAATGCTTTACTCAGAAAGTGAATCCACTTTTCACAATCAGTGTGGATTTAAAATTTCCAATCTCCGAACCGGCTCGATGAAAGTTAATGAGGTTCCCCGTCAACAAAGACTTGAGCGCTGCAGCTCGACCTCTGGGCGATGTGAGTCACTCTGCTGCGTTCACTTTGGCATATTTTGTATTTACATTCTGCACTTTTTTTTCTTCCCCAGAAGGGCCAGGCCGGGTCAAATTTATCAGAAGTATCAAATCGGGCAGCCGCACATGTTAGCTCGAGGACAAGAAGCTAAAAAAATTCAGTCTGACTCGCTGGGAGTAGATGGGAGCGGATAGTTGTGGGTATTTTATACAGCAAACATGAAGAGAAATATAACATATTTAACTTGATAAATTATAAACCACCAACGAAACCACACAAAAAACCAAAAAACCCAAAGCTTTTCTGAGGCGTCGACTGTACAAACAGTAATAAAAGAATAAACAAAGTAGGTCAGTACGATGTGCTGCAGACTGGCAGAAACACATGAATAAAGAGCAGAGCGGAGAAGAAACAGCCTTCTTCTGTTTATGTTATTGTTTTAAGGGAAGCACGGTCCGTATCGCTCTCCAAATCATCTCCACTCGTCTCGCCATTTGCTTAGAAATCCTAAACCACACACACTCACACATATTCACACACACGGAGTGTATAAACCAGCCTAAACACACAATTTGATGTGTCTCTAAACATAAGAAGGCATTTATGACCATTTGGAGATAAACATTAAACATGAAAAATTAGATGTGCCATTTCATCATTAATTTTAAAAAAGCCATTATGTCACCACATTTAGCAGTAGTCTTGTTATTTTTTTTGTTTTGTTTTATTTTTAATGCTTGCAATTGTTAAGCAAAAATGTTTTTCTGTGGATGTCAAAAATGTACGTAACAAAAATATAATCAAAGTTTATTTTTACGTGGTGATTTTCAAGAACAAAAGTCACAAAATGCTTTACAATATAGAATAAGATACAACAACTGAAATGTTATAAAGGGATAAAACAAAATAAAGGCAAACCTGCACAGGTGGGTCTTAAATCCACAGATCTAAGTTGCAGTGGAAGTGAGTTTAACTTGGATTTAGGTGCAGACAACAAGCGTTGATCAGCTCAAAGATTCAGATGTTTTGCGTGATTGTAGTAGCTCACTGATAAATGGAGGCACATTGACCACGAAGGGCTCTGCAAGTGATTGTACCGTGAACTTTATATGAAGCCAGTGAAAGAAAGACAGAATCTGTGTCACATGGCACGTTTTAGAGGACCCGGTGACCTTCGAACCACATTCTGAAGTGATCCAGGGAAGATTTGCTGAGACAGAGGAATAATGAATTACAATAATCAAGGGATGTTTAATCATCGGGATGTGAGCAAGTGATAAACCTCCTAAACATTAAGAATAAATGATATAAATCATGAGAACTGAGTGAAAGGCAAGAACGCAGACCTTCGATAGTGAATAGTTCATCCAATATGGTTTCTCAAGCAATTTGTGTATGACACCATGTAAGAAACCTGAATAATGCTCCTTGCTTTACTTACAATAAAACACTTAATGAAAAACTCACCGGCCAGCACTCCTGCCATGTAAAGCAGACTTATTCGTAGGATGCCATGGACCATCTCTAAGGGAACGCCGATCATCAGCTGTAATAAAGCGTTGAATCCCAGCTGCTCCAAACTGAGGACAGAGCACACAATGAAAGTAAGATTAAAACTGCCAGCATTGGCCTTCGTGTGCCATCAGCAGCAGCTAACCTGAATTTTCTCTAAACCAGTACTGCAGGAGTCAAGAGCTTACCCGACGTGCATGAACATGTAGCTGAAGAAACGCCACACTTGTGCACGGTGGCCGGGGTGGTAGACCAGGGGGCTCTTCATGAAGTCAGGCTGATAGGTCTGCAGGACCCACTTGTTTAGCATGATGCCGTAGCACATGAAGACAATAATCTGCAACAAAGACACAAAGATGACACCAAACTGTCAATCTGTGCCGAGTACATGCACTCTCTGCAGAGTGCTTGTACAGAAGGTGAAAAGTGCCCCGCAAAACAAAACCCATTGTGCTTTATGAACGGCGCATGAGGTTCTCTTCTTCTTTGTATTCTTCAGCTGATGCTCATTAGAGTCTTGCAGACAATTACTGCCCACAGAAGAAAAAAAATGGCACATCTGGTTCAATTCCATTAATTTCTTTTCATAAAATAATGACTCATTGTTTCTGTGAATTAAAATGAATGCAAACTGTTATTATCACATTCTCATTGTCATTACAGACCATTCAGTGCCATTTGGAGGCATTATAAGAGCACTTAGCTTTCTTTCCCAAAGAATTAAGATGATTTCAGGGAAAATGATGAAGTTTTGTTAAGAAGCTGTAGGTTATTTCCGCCGCTTAATCTGCAACCATTCAGCTGTAGTCTCGGAGGGCGTTTGTGCTGGTGCTTTTCTTTTTTCAAAATTAACATAACAGGTCAATTAAAGCCACTGTGGTGGTGGCCAGGGTGCTTACTGACCTGGTTTCCAAGTTCCAAGACCAGTGTTTGAAAGAAAAAAAGAAAAAAATCCTACACGCAGGCTGGCTCAAGGACTCTGCTTGGAGGAATGACATTAAATGCACCCACTAAGCCTCCGACTCCCAAATGGGTTACCAGCTCATATCAAGCTCACAGTAAAAGTGTGTGATCAAAGGCAGAAAATCTTTTCAGGCCGTCTAAGGCGAACAACTGAGCTAACAGAACAGTGTGAAGTCATATTTAGGGGATTGGATGCTGACTTTGTGGATCTTAAATAAAATGCTGGGGGCCAAAAGCTCTAGGAATGCCCAGATCACTGTGGATGAATCAGGAGAATAACCTCCATCACTTTATAACACTCTGAAACCAGCTGATAATGTTTCCCACTAACCTGGACGATGGTGACGATGGCGATGAAGACGGGCGGGGGACACAGGCGGTTTTGGTGGAAATACCAGCGCCGGTCAGTTTCGCAGGGCAGGATCTCGTAGGCCACATAACGGACGAAACGTTTATAAAGACCCAACCCCGTCTCGTCCAGAAGGATCTCCCGTTGCAGTGTGCGGCGGCCATTGGCGATGGCTCGTCGGAAACTGCTGGAGCGTTTGCTGCTCATCTGAGGAAAAGAATAAAAAGAAAACAAAAAGATGCATAAACTCAGTGTGTGCAACATCTTGTTGGTAAATGTTTGAATGTTAATTTAGGCTAATGGCATATAAAAACATCTGTTTACTGTTTATTGTGAAGTTTTAATGATCACGTGAAGGTTTTTCTTCAGTTTATTTTGTTTGATTTCAGGGGGAAAACACCAGATAAGAAGCTCAATAACATTCTCTCGCCTGTATGCGAAATACAAAGACTGTACATAAATGATGGACATAGCCACAGCTGATTAGTAAAGTGCTGTTGAACTGAATGTGCCCATTGCTGTCCTCCAGCTGTCTTGAAACCAGAGTGGACTGCATGCTCATAGCAAACTCTGCTTTATCCCACATTGTGACTCAAAATTGTGCTGTAACTTTCAATAAGCATTATGTTGTATTGAATAAGACTTTAAACTCATATAGTATTTACATAGAGGACAGATCCAATTCAGCAGGTTTTCATTATACTTCTATAGACCGATTTCTTTGTGCAAGTGTAAAATTCAAGCAACTGCTGGCAGTTCGACAGAATAAGAGAACATGCTTCACTTTTCAGGCTACATCCATCTTTCATATACAGTCTATGGTTAAATATAAACGATATCCACAGGAAAATGGAGGAAAGACTAAGCCTGGTTTTGTCCAAAGAGAGCAAGTTTGTGTACCAGCACCTTTAGAGCTTACTATACAACACTCCACATCTCATGCAACTTCCTGAAATCTTGACATAAACATGTGGTTGTCAGGCCGCCAGTGTCTTTTCTCCACCAAGTAGTATTGGTAAAGTTTAAACACAGGACAGCAGAAAAGCCAAGTTGTCTTTTTTAAAGCTAAGTTTTAGTACGGTTCCAACAAGATGATTCATAACATGTTGGGAGTTTGTTATTTTTGGATGTAGCTAGGCTATTTTTTTCAGTCATTATGCTAAGTAAGCTAAATGAGCTGCAAGGCTGGCATGAGAGCGGTATCAGCCTTTCAACAAGAGAACACAAAAGCTTATTATCCAAAATTCCGCCTAATTATTGTATTCAGAAAGGATTAAAGACTTTAAGGAATCAGCACCTTGCATCCTTTATTCATTTGCTGCTTTTGATTTATTTATTTATTTTTAGCTATATGATGATATCATGGTTTTTTTTTTTTGAGGGGGTTTTTTGCAAACAAGAGAACCTTAGAAGCATTACTGTCAACAGCTGGAAAACACCTTGCCAGAATAAACAGATCTCATCTCGCCTGCTGGTCTCATTTCAGCAATTAAATCCATAACTTTCCTCACACTAAGTGGATCAAACAAAAACAAAGGAGGGTTTGTTCTCACATAATCTGAGAGAAGCTCATCAGTGTGACTAATCACCCTGGATCAGAACAAACTAACAGTCATAAACTTCTGCTTTCACAAAGGCAAGACTAGGGACACTGTAGTTTTCTTAACTTCTTACCTGTTATTACATTATTCTTCATTTATGGATGATTTCTATATGTTTAGTTAATGTTTTTGCAAACTTAGACTAAGTGGAATGGCTTACGCAGGACAAAGTCAAGTTATAAATATTGAGTTTATTAGTTTGTCACTTTGACAGCCAGTCTGTATGTCGGGAATGATAGACAAACGCTGGTACAGAAGGGATTTGGTAAAACAAATACACTGCAGTTTAAAAAGACTGGATATTTTTAAAGAAATGCATTATTATTTGTGAATATTGTCAATTCTGTCCAATGACAGCAATACTGAGGTGAGTTGCTGATGATATTATGAACTTTTCTATTAGTGAGCACTGCTGTTAGCCCATGTTAGCTTCTGTTAGCCCATATTAGCTGCCGTTAGCCCATGTTAGCTGCTGTTAACCCATGTTAGCTGCTGTTAGTTGATGCTACTAAAATGTTCTTTGAAGTGGATCTAACACTGTTGGACTTGGAAATTGGCAAACAAAACCCCCAAAACTCTAACACAATGTGAGAATGCAATCAAACCGTTTATCAGAGGGAAGGTGCAATTTTTAGGACACTAGCATAACATTAGCTGGCATAATGTTAGCCCATCACCAGCTGCTCTTATTGTTTAGCCCACTTCTTATCAGTTGTCTGGAAATCTGCTGACAATAAGCGATTGCGACAATATCATGCCTAAATATGAGCATGTTTAGGCATGCTTTTCTGTTTTAGAGCACTGACTTCAGTTAGGGAGATGAAGCTTGTGAGGAAGACGAAATGAGGAGGATATTTTATTCAGATGCTTACTTACTGTTCCTTTGATAGTGAATTACTGTATACATTTACTGATTGAATACAAATATCTTGCTTATCGTTTTTATTTTGTGTTTCAACCTTTATTGTTCGTGCGCCCAAGAACATTGTTACAGTTTTGTTCATAAGGCCGGCATGACTGAGTATAATGTCAGTGTAATGGCAACCAGCAATATTCTGTTGTGAAGCTTTTATTCCATACAGCACAAGGCAGTAATATTTTTACAATGCAGAATGTTGCAGATTACATTAGGTACACTGTAAAACAACAGTTTAATGATGGCAAATCTATCTGCCAGCACTTAATTTAACTACAACGCTTCTTTCAGAAACTACACAGTATATGTTCATGACGAGCTTTAGATGTTATTCTAACTAAAGCAGAAGTTGAGAGGTATTTAGTGCTTAATGAATTTGTGAGAGCATGTGAATTTTTATTTTTCCTCCTACAAAAGCTATGTTACATGTTTAAAAACATGTGATTGGTTTTTAGCACACAACAGATTTTTAAAAAAGAGATAAGAAAGTTATTCAATGAGTAGGGTCTTTTTTTTTTAATTTAGACAAATGTAAGCCTGACTGCTGGCTAGATCAATTACTCCTCAGGCATTGTAATAATATGTTGTTGAAGTGTGTCCGCTCTTGAAAAGCAAATCTTAGTTGAAAGGAACTATTGCATGGAAAGAAAGAGGGCATTTGTACATGTGTGTTTGTATGTCTTCATTTTAATCATGGGCTCCAGGTTTGCTTAGTGAGCAGGGCCTGTGCAGAAGCTTGCAGGCTGACAGCACCAGCTCTTGATAAGTTATTTAATAGAGGCTTAGGATGAAAACTATCCTAATGCCACGATTTTGACAGCCGAGCCAGAGAACTGCTAGGATAACAACACAGAGTTCTTTTCCACCAGAGTTACCACTGAAAATACTGCCTGACCGGCTATCCACAGCAGGGGCACTTTAGATTCAATATCTGTATTTCCTAATAGAAAATGAGCACGCATAAGTCACAGCTATGATGATGGTGGAAATCTCTGGTGTAGCTAAAACATATGAGGCGAGCTGGCAGACTCGCCTCATAATGTATGACGAAACGAGACTCTAGAGAGAGTAAGAAGGCAGCAGCTACAACAGAAAACCTTACTGTACGTACAGGTTTCACGTAACAGTAACTTTAGACAAACATGGCAGCTTCATGTGAAGTGTAACAGAACCTCTTCAGGGGACCTGCAGGAAGTACAACCCACCATTAAAGGTACAACATCAGTAATTCATTAGCCAGGCCCTGCTGCTTGTACACTCATTATACATAGACACAGCAGGAGCCACAGTGGAAGAAATTGTGGGTCAATATCTATAAAAGCTAATGAGCTAAACATGCTAGAAGACAAAATCTGTAAATGTAGATGAACAAATAATGAAGAAATGCAAATAGCGGCGACTGTTTCTTCCCTCCTCTTCAAGAAATTGCTCAGGCAAAAATCGGGGGGTAAAAAAAGTGCTAATCCCTTTTGGAAGCTAACAGAGCAGGATGTGGTAACTATCCTAACTGTGGGTAATTATGATACTGGTGGTTGTACAGCGAGGGTGTAAGGGCCTGTTGCAAAGCGATAACCAGAACGATGTCGAGCTGGGCTGCTGGCTCTCCCACAGACGGAGGGTTGCATATTTAGTATGGAAATCAGGCCTGGAAAATGCAATTATACAATACTTGAGGCAGGAAGTGGAAGCGGAGCAAAAGGAGCATGGGGACATTAGAAGGCAGAGATGGGAAACATAAGACGGGGAGATCAGATGCCTGTCTGCGTGAGTTTGATTAACAGATTTTTCTGAGGCCACCAGTGGACAGCGAAAGGTGAGATGTCTTAATATAACTGAATGTACAGTTTAAACAAAGAAAATGGGACTGGCTTCTTTTCCAAATAAGATCACAGCTTATTTAATCTGGCTCAGTGACAGCACCTACCGCCTCTTTCTGCATTGCTACTGTATTCTCTCCCATTCATATTGCCTGAGTGAAAAGTTGTTCCCTGAAGGCACTTAAGCACGGCTGTCACTCTGCCTCACCTTCTCTGACATGCAGGACTGCCAACACTAAAGTGAGCATTAGCAGCCTTTTGATGTGACGACAGGAGAGAGACGGCAACCAGACAATAACACACACACACACATAAACGTCAAAAGTCAAAACTTGAGGAGTGAAAAAGCAAAGTGCACAGGGAGGAAAAAATTAATTCACATGACATCAGTATAGCGCTGTAAGGGAAAATCTCTGAGGTGTGCATCAGTTCCCTGATGGGGCACAGTCTGCTAGGAAATAAGTGATGGAGAGGCAAAGAGCACAAACACATATAAAGGCAGTATTCTCCTTTAGGGATGGCTGATTGGAGCAGACTGACAGCAGTGTGTGCCTCATGGTGGCTGCAGGTTGTACGTGCTGCTCTCAGCTCGAGTCAATCGTTCTTGATGGATTAATTAGCCACACCACATGGTCAATACCATGCAGCTCAATACTAATTAGCAATAACAATTTGGGGGGGAAAAAGCATCTTAAAGGCCATCCAGATGTCTGCATTGCAGCTGCAAAACAATCCATAAATGATTCTGATTATGCCCACTTTCCTTCCTCCTGCGATAAATCAGTTATCGATGCCGAAAGAATCGAAGGCTGTGCCAGTTAACAGTGCTACAGATTCACCATCACCAGGCTAACAGCGTCACTGTTTGCATTTACCATCTAATTTGCGAGTCATCCAAAGGGCCAAAAGCACCCTTCTCCTTTACTCTCTCTCACTCTGTCGTGCTCTCTCGCAGCAGCCTCTAAATCACTGCGGATCTCAGCCTCGCTGATTCTACCCTGACCCAGATACTCAGGTTCTTTCTTACTCAAATCCTTTAAAAAAAAATCAGAGTCCACCTTTTTTCTTTTTTCCCCCCTTTCCCTCTCAGCAGTTTGCGGCCACAACCCTCCTTCATGGCTTAATAGTTGCAGCGCTAAAACTCCAAAAAGAAAAAAAGCCTTTACTCCAGGACACTTAGGCAAAGTGCATTACTTTTAGTTGGGAACCCATCTCCAACACAAAGCTTCAACTGGAGTTCAGCGTGCAGTGGGATGCTGATAGGTAGCATCTGTGTCCCAGGAGAGAGATGCCCCGTGAGCACTGTGACTTGGGAGACCTTGGAAACTTTAAAAATGCTGTAATCGCCTACTTCCAGAATGAAACTTTAACTAGACTTTTTACTCTCAAACGCTCAGTTTAAGACATTTAATATTTATTCAAATTCAAAAGTGTTTCCCCAACATCACCTCCTGAGGGACCGGAGAATATTAGCGCAACATCTGGGCAAAAGGATAAAAATGAAAACAGGAAAAGGCGAAGTCCTAAAAATCCTTCAACCTGAACACAGAGAAACCCCTGCTATAATCTCTGAAGCACACACTTCACCCATGTAATTAACCATGGCTGCCATTTTGTATCTCTTTCGAACATTAGCCAAATTACCACCCGAAGGAGAGCGGTGACACACTTCTTCAGCTACATAGCTGGAACATGATAGCATCAGAGGGCTCAATAGGTGAAATTAAACATAGGATAGGAATACATCAGACTTCCCGGTGAAATCCTTTTTCCCCGAGTTCTTAAACCCATGCTCATCTTTCACACTTTCATCCCCTCCAAACCCCTAATGTATGACCTTTGAAACCTCAGGTGTCTTTTAGCCTTCTGAATTGATCAAATGTCTGCGTTTTACTGTGGAGCTGCTTGAAAATATCTATTGGTTTCCTTGTGCAGAAGTCTGCACTGATTAGCAGTCAGACACAGACCACTAGTCTTTCGTGTATGTACGAGTGTGTGTGTGCAGGCGTGCGTGAGTGTATGCACAGTTCCCCAAGAGAGGCTTTAGCAGAGCGTTACTTATTCACCCCTCTGGCTGAACTGATGGAGTTCTCTGGCTCGGATCGCCCTGCATGAAAGATGACTCGAACGTGAACGACGCGCGAGGCTTGTCTTGTACTAGTGCGAGCGCGCACGGTCTCGCGCAGACACCAGAGAAGCTGTTGCCTAACGGTGTGATTCAAAACACATTTACACCCACTGAGGTCGAGCGAGGCAGTGTGAATTCACGGCTGCAAAACTCACGGAGCGAATGTAGAACAACAAATCAGGAAAAAAAAGAAAAATGTTGAACACAGCCGCTAAGAGACACAACAGAGAGAAATCTCACCAGCTTGTGAGCTGAAAAGGCACAGATTGAGAATACACACACACACACACACACAGACACACAATGCATCTTGCTATGTCCATTTTAATAATGTGCAGGGGTGTTACATTTTCCACAGAGGCCAGACCACAAAATCAATACAGACACCAGACTTCAGGCAGCGGCTATAACACTGTAGCAGCACTGAACCTTCCAAATGACAACACGACTGTCATCTGTTATACACTGTGGAGTATCACTTACAAATCTGCTTCAGATACAGTTATGTGAAAAGAAGCAAGCAAAATAAATAAATAAGCTAAGGGAGAACTGGACTAAATCCAATCTTCAGAGAGCGAAGAAGCCAATGAGGTGAGAGCCACGCAGAGCGAGGAGGGGAAAGAAGGCCCAAGGTATTCGCCCATGATCCGGATGAAAATGTCATATTACGCTCTGCACTCTGTCTGCAGAGCTCACGCGTCACGTGCTGCACGATGAGAGGCCAGATTCGCATCAACATTCAAATATCCTCTAAATTACTCAGCAAAGCTGCACACACAGGGCTCATGTGTATGAATGAGAGTCTGCCTGCAGTGTGTCTGTGTGTGTCTGTGCACATCAGGGAGAGGGGAGGCGGTGAGACAGACAGCAAGGAAGTGGGAGGCTGCATCAATTAATAATAAACTTCTTGAAAATGTTTGCATATATGCAAATTGCACGCATGTGCACAACAGCGTGGGTATTGTTCGCGTTCACATGTGCGAATCAGACGAATCTTTAAAAAACAGACCTGGGGGTCGATATCTGTGTGAGACATGGGCGCTCTCAAATTACCTTAGATTGCTGCCGACTACTACCAATGCGGGCTACTAATCGAATGCAATTTGCATTTGGCTGATGGGCAATTTTAAAAGTGTCTCCCTGATGATGTTGGAGGCGAGGCTGTGTTTTTTTTTTTTTTTTTAACCTCTTTCCTTTGCAGAACATATGTTCACAAGAAAAAGAGAAGGAAATGAGATCCGAGTGCTCAAGGAGACAGGTTCATAATGAAGGGGAGGCAATATTGCATGGACTCAGAAGGGGAGGATTCAGATGAGATGCAACAAGATGAGAAGGATACGGAAAAAAAACAACCCACACTTCAACAATGGTTGCGAAAGAGAGGCTGTTCTGTGGGAGCAGCACCTCTACAGTCTGTAGTGGCACAGACCTCAGAAATGGGACCAGCTCCAAATTGAATGGCCTCATGTGGCCTTTGCTACAAATCATAGGGAGCACAACATGCAAACACAGAAGCATGCATAGAGGCACACACACACAGAAAAAGAGATAAACAGAAAAAGAAAGCAGGAGCGGGGGAAAATGAGCTTAAGGAAGAGAAAACATCCCAGGAATTGCACTGCCTTGAATTAATCACTATGCTTACACCCTACAGCACCAGGAGCCAAAAGCAGGTGCTCATCTGTGGGCTTGGAGAGACTCAGGCTTTCAGATATAAAGCTCTACATGAATTTGTAACTGCAAAAAGAAGAGCAGGGAATGAATTAAAAGGAATGCATGCTTCACATTAAGTCATCTGTGGCTGTGGTTAAGAGATGACTGCACACAGACTGTCCTCACATCAGCTTATAGAACACTTTCTGGCACATAATCACTCATCAGGGAGTCAAACATTAGAAAACGGTTCAAATTAAACCATGAGATGTATCTGGAATATTGGAAAAACAACACTATTCAGCCATATTGCGTTTAATATGTTACTCCTTACAGTATTAGTGTGTTTCAGTATATATGTGTTATAATAAACAGAATCTATTGCTTCGACACGGTGCTCTGCCAGCTCGGTGTGGGTGTTTCCCGCACTTGCTGTTGCCGGCTTGTGAGGTTAAGTGTCTGGATTTACCGACACATTAACTGGAAAGATTGATCCTTCTTTTGGAGGACAACGACCTAAATGGTCGAGTCAATTTTCGCCACTGCAGAGCTCGCCGGCTCTGTCTGAATCAATTCTGTAACCTTTCTGAAATCCAACAAAAAGAGGAAAAAAAAGGTGGGATGTTTGTGTGCGTGTTGTTGTGCGCAGCGGGATACAAAGCAACTCCCAACTCGCATCGCTATTTGCGCCCGTGCACGTGCGCTCGCGGTTTCCACTCACCAACTCGATGAGCTCCTGGTAGCACACCTGCCCGTCTTCATTGCTCTGGACGAGGGCTAACAGCATGTCCAGCTTGGATGGGTCCAGCTGCAGCTCATGGTGCTCCACCAAACTGGTAAAGTTCTCCACTGCAATGAAACCGGTGTTCTCTGGGTCCAGCTGAAAATAAATAAAAAGACAAAAACAAAGCCCTTGGAGTAAAAACCGCAAGGCAGCCGCTACAATGCACTATTATGCATCTTTATTTTTTAATAAGCAGGTGTCAGTCTGCCCTCTGGGAGAACACATCAAGTAATAGACAGCTGGGGTGTACCAGTATTTACAGTCACAACAGAGTCTATTCGGGGCTTGACACCAGATTTCATTAAGCTGATGCTTATATGATGTCTTTAAAAGACACTTTAAACCTCATAAAAGGAGCAAATCCATTGAAACCCAACATGTTAGGCTGTTGAAAGCAGCAACAAGAGAAGGGCGAGTTTGTCGTTCTAGGTTTCCTAAAAACACGAAAAACAAATCAAAACCAAAAAAAAATCCTGACCAACTTTTCAGTCTTTATTCCTGTGTGGGTGCCTCCACACGAGTCTGTTTTTGGCCACATTTGCGACTCACAGTCCGTGTGTTTTTTTTTATAATCGCCACTCACAAAGACCCACAGCCCCGTGGGTTATTACTGCTGATGTCTGTATGCCCGAGCTGCTCCTTGTAATTGATTTAAGCAGGAGAATCTCATAAAATCATCTGAGTGTTTTTGTTTGAAATAGCACCAGGTTAAAAATGGCTTGTAAAGTATAGGGTGTGTGTCTATGCTTGGTTTATGTAATGTGGGGTCTCCCCCCCCCCGCCCCTTTTTTTTCTCCAGCATAACATACTGCACTACTTCATTTTCTTCTCTTTTTAGTGATGGAGCGTTAATTTCTCATGCCCGCTCTCCTTAGTGCATCTGTGTTTGTGAGACTGTGCCCGAGGACAAACCGAAGCAGCACAAAGAGACCGCATGGGAAGAGTCCTTGCTGCTTCTCTTTTGACTGTTTCCTGAATGCTAACAGTGCCTCATTAGGTTCTGGAGAGCATACCGACGGCCTTTTGTCGCCCCAGGAAGGGAGGGGGGGTGAGGTGAGCTTTTCAGATGTTGCGTCAGGATGTAGTCAGTCATGCTGGATCATTGTTGGTCGTATCACAAGTCCATGAGAAGGATCTGATCTAAAAGCTGCCTTAGTCTGGACGTGATCTGCACCGACACTGTGTCGGTCTCTACTGCAGGAAGTTCAAAGCTAAAGGCTTTACTGCTCAACGAAGGAGCAAAGAACATGAATCAGGGAATGCATTGGTGTGAGAGTGTGCATTTCAGATTTTCACTCCCTGGACACTTTTTAGTCATCTGGGAGAGCGTTAGTGAAAGCAGGAAGTTCATAGTAAGTTTTAATGATTTAATTAGGATGAGTGTTTTCTACTGCTACGTGATGTAGTGAAGGGATATTGTTAATACTCTACAACCACTAAATAACTCATCACCAGGAAAAAATAAATCTTATACCCTCAACAAAGTGTTTGTACTCACATAAACTTACTAAATTTACATTTATGTTTGACTGATGACTGTTTACACATCACATATTGACTGTGAATGTGATAGCCAGCACTCCCATGGCAGACTGGAATGAACATATTACCAAATTTGTGGACACAAATGAACCAAAATAGGAACAACACAGCCCCCCTGTTTATTTTTAGGTAATCTCCTTAACTCTGCGTTCCACGGATGTTTGTTAAAACAGAAGAACCGAGCGCAGCAGCACAGTTCTCTTCAGTGTTGATGTGTAGTGTACCGAGATATAGAGGGGGGAGGGGGTGACAGCAAGGAGGCAAGAGGTGAAAAATGGAAGAGGTAGGTGGGTGGTTGGCGGGTTGATGAAATGAAAGAAAATGGAAAATGGCGAGATTAAAGTTGAAGGACGAGAAGGTATGAAACAAGAGGGGGGAGAGCGCCAGAAAGGAGACGGGACTGAAAGTAAAAATGCCTCACTGCCGTCTGTGCACGTCTGGCTAACCCAGCGGTCTGGCAGTGAGTCCTCTACTTCTCTTTCCTATAAGAAGGCTGTGACACACTCCAGTGCTCTGCATCCTTTTGCCACAGAGGAGAGATAGATCAGATTCTAATGTGCTCCCGGCTCAGCCCGGGCTGACAGGGGGAACAGAGAGCCACACTGGGGACGTCTGATTACTGTCAGCCTCCATATGTCAGCACATCACTACCCTACACATACAGCAGAAGTGCACAGACACGCTGTATATGGCTGTGCACATTTACACAAACCACAAGTGTTGACACTGAGCTGTCATACTGCACAGGTACTTCTCCCTCCATGGTATGACCTTATTCAGGAAGAACGTCACATAGGGGAGACTGTCTGCAGAGGATACATGAAGGTGGAGGACTGGTTCTTGTAGCCAATTAGGGTTATCAATTACCAAGATGAGGCACAGTGAGATAAATGAGTGTTGGCAAGAGGGAGGGCCTGATTTTTTTCTTTTTCCCCCCTCCCTTGGACAGGCTGTTGACGTGCATGAACAAGGGAGCGGGGCAGAGAAACAGAGGGAAGAAAGGGTTTGGAAGAAGGAGGGAAAAGCACTGAGAGGGAAGCAGTTATTGAAGCGATCCAACACTGGTGAGGGCGACACTGGTGAGGGCGACACTTTGACAAGCTGCATGCGTTGCCATGGTTACGTGGTTTGCCTGCGTGTCATCCCTTTCTTGCATTTACCCCTACAAACATATTGGCATTCGAGAGGCAAAGGAAAGACACAACAGGGAGGGGGCGAGAGAGAAAAAGGCTGTAAAAAAGGGAAAAGACGGCAGGAAGTGAAAATAAAAATGAAGATGGATAAGAAAGAGACCAACGAGATAAGAATGAGGCGGTGCTACGATGAACTCTGGGTGTAGATGTAAAGGGAGGCGGAGCGGGAAATTATGATGGTGTCGAGGCAGACGGATCAACCGAATCGAGCTGCCTCAAGAGCAAGTGTGAGGAGGTGGACAAGACACAGGATGAAAATGTATACATGCGGAGGGTAGAGAGGAGAAGAGTGCTGACTGCAGGGAAATGATCTCAGTGTTAACCCCTGGGACCTCCGTTACCTTCAGCACAGCGACTGACTGACCCCAGCCAAAGACTGATTTATCTGTCTGTTCCACAGGAACTCGAGGGCAAACCCTCGAGAACAGGGACAAACCACAAACCCCCAGCTGTGACACGGATACAGACGGCAGTGCTGAAACATGGTTCGGCCATAACATTAAAACCACTGACAGATGACATGAATTAACATTGATCATTTTGTTGTGAAAACCTCGAGACCTGGCATTCACGTGGACGTTACTTTGTCACGTTCAGAGCCTGATTCATGGATGCTCATCTTCACAACCCAGAGGATCTTCTATTAACGTCCCAGTGTCAGACACTGAAGGACACCCTCCAGAGGGTCTGCATCCAGAGCTGTTTAGGGGTTACAAGAGGGACGAATACAATAGGGCAGCCGGTTTAAATGCTGTGTAAAACTGGTGTATAATCTTACATGCGGAACTGACACTGACAGTTGCTCTGTAGCACTAATGGAGCTGTAGCTAACACTGCAGTGACATTATCAAGGGCAGAAAGCAGAGATGATTAAACTGTCTACAGCTTGTATCCATCCACTTTAATCTTTACTGCTTTTTGGGCTCTTTGATCTAAAGAAAATTATTCAACAACAATACTGATGACTGATTGATTAAAGTACACAAAAGCTCTTAATTTTGGACTGTGGATCTGACAATGAAAAGCACAACAAGGATTCTATTTCCTGATGAATACCGCTTTTAGTTTTCAAAATGTGTTCAGTAGTATAAACTTTAAGAGAAAACAACCCCTTGCTCCCCTGGTCTGTGACCTAAGAAGACACTTTCCTGATGAGTTTGTTGTCTCAAGTTTTACAAAATACTGCATGATCTTCATTTTATAAATTATTGTCAAAAAGCAGGATAAAGAAAAACACTTTCAAGAGTGGATTTACAAGTCTCTATCGAGCAGATTTGAACAAATTAGTTTCTAAGTCTAATTAGCCCCACACTAGTCATATTTGTAGTTTCATAATGTGACTTAAGTAACCAGTGTCTTTATGGACGTGTCCATCTTTTACATACAGGCTATGCACAGTAGCTACAAGTACTAAATGAATGGTTGCTTGATAAATAGCATTTAGTCATTGGAAGGATAGTGGTTTCAGTAACGCCTAACTAACAGGAACGTAGCAGCACTGCTGGCGTGGCTCCCTGGTGCACACTCAGTGACACAATGCTAACCCTGTGGCACGGAGCCAAAAAAAAGACAGTCCACTTTGGTGTCTGTGAACAAGAGCACCAAGCTTGAACGCTGCTGTGGCATTTACAGGGCAAAGCGTATTTGCATGACATCAGATTAAAAAAACAACAAAACCCTCTGAATTGTCTCTGCTGCCCTCGGGATGCACTGGTGTTCACCAACAACTGGGCCACCGACTCCGTAATTATCACAATGCTTGTTCTGCTGTGCTATTAATATCAGCGTGTTGTTAAACTTTACCGCTCTAGTGCTGCGACGTCACAGGCCTAAGATCTAAATCGCGCCCAAACGGTCATCGGACTCCACTTTCTCATGTTAAGACAATGCAAACACAGGGAATTTCAATTTCAAATACAGCTGAATACAAAGAAGAAGAAAAAAAGAGTGGTGGACAGAAATGTGTCAGAAAAGCATTCAGAACCCCAAGGCCTTATGGGTGACATCTAAATACGATTAGACCTGAATGCTTTCGCGGCTGAATGCTGCCAACCATCAAGTTACCTTATCAGGGACACTAGAATAGAAAGGCCACCGTAAGCATGCGTTTATGTGTGAGGCTGCATAGGCCAAAAATAGCCCACGCTCAGCACTACAACCTCCTGCAGACAAAGACTAATAAACTCATGTTTCTACGGTTTCGCTCGCCTTCTTCTCCCCCTGCAGCATTTTCACGTGGTTCAGTCTGACAGACCCGCAACAACCCCTCTCTTCAGACCTGCAGTCCTCACATATGCATAAGACGTCAAGTCTCCACCTATAGTGGTTTCGGAAGACTTCACTGAAACTCCCAAATGCTTAAACTCTACAACAACTAAAAGATGCTCGATCTGAGGATCTATCAGGCCAAGTTTGCCTCAGTTTTCCAGCAGCAGTGAAATGAATGATGCATAATTACAACATTCCTGGTTTGGACCTATCCCTCCAACATATACCTTTTATTTGCCCGTTGACTTGATTGTCTGATAAATGCATCACTCTAAAACGAAGGGAAATAGCATTCAAATTATATCCAAATCTATTTTTCTTTAAAAGTAAAAGACGGCAGATTCGGCATGTTAGACAGCGGAAAAACTAAGAGGCGACAGTGACTGCATGATCATCTCCCTTTACATCCGACTACAGTTAAAATACCCTTGAGAGAAGCACTTGATCTCCAGGTGCACTTGTAGATTTGCTTAGAAGCTGGCAGGATATTGCTGTTGTTGTGGAAAGCCTCCAGTGAATGTGACAAGAGAAATCTGGAGGGCAGAGCTGCATCAACATGAGGCATGTTCAGCAAAACATTTTCCTGGATAAAGATGAGGGAGGAAAGTGCTCGATGTTTAGGCAGGCAGAAGGCTTTGTAAAAAAACAAAAAAAACCAAGCTTTCCTGCTCTCCGTCCAAATGCTGTTGGCAGATTTCACCTCATTTTAGTTTAATTAGAGAGACCTTTTCCAAATCAAAGGCCGCCGCATGGAGTCCCAAAGGTGGAGAAAGCCTGTCGTCAGCCAGTGTGAATGATTTTGGTCTAGACTTGAGCTTAACAGAACTGCTCAGCTGTGGCCTTGCAAACTGACTGTATGCAAATACTGGTCCAAGCAAAAACAAAAAACAAAAAACCCCCAAATCAATAAAACAACTAGTAATTTACAGTGTGGAAATATTGGCTTTGTCCCCCGGCTAAAGACCTGTTACACTGAAAATGGATATTGACAGAGATTAGTCAGCCTCACACTGCAAAGTATCTGTGAAGGAATATGAACTGTGGCTAAATCACTAATGTATTTAATCTTAAATCGCGTATACAGCGCATGACTCACCGGTGCCACCACACTGCATCTTTTCAAATAACCCACACGGGCTTTTTCCAATTACTTTAAAAACCACACGCATTCATAAAAAACGCAATCACAAACGCACACGCATCCTAAGTACAAAGTCTAGATGTGTGTGTCTGCGAGGCAGTTTACTGTGTAAGCACTTTAATGTGAACATGTTTGCAGTCCCTTGAGTCAATATGTTGCAGATGAGCCACTCGTGACCCGCCTAGACTCTGCAGCACACAATCAATTTCTTCCTTCTTGGACATAATGACTGTCCATACACCCTGACAATCAGTGAACGCCCCCAGTGGGCCGGGTTCTCATTAAAAACAGAAGACATGCTAGTTAAAAAACAGACATCAAAATCCAGTTGAACGTCTGCCTTCAAGCAGCCCAACCCAAGCGTGCACACGATTTTTTTGGTTTAAACCATTTTGGTTTTGGTAAATTTGGAGATGGCAGACCAAAGATAAATATGACTGAAGAGTAAATATGGCAGCTTGGCTTGAAGACAGATGTCAAGAGGCACATTTTTCACTAGCCTAAATATAGTCACAAACCCTGTGTTTCAACTTGGCAAGAACCTCCAACATGGCTGGGGACAAAAAAAAAAGAAAGATGGAAAAGTTTAAAAACAGACACTGTTATTTGGCCTTAAAGGGGAAAAAATGACATATATATTTATATAAAACCAGGGCTTCAGGGAAACTGTCTCACTGTCTCAGAAATAAAATGTTAAATAATCCTGCAAACTCAAAACCCTCGGGTGTTAATATCGGGTGTGTGGCAAGTGCAGCAACTCAACCTAAACTGCAGGAAAAACAAACACAACCATAGACATGCAGAAGGATTGCTGCAGCATTTACAGTTGACCAAAAGACTAAAAACCATCCTTCATTTAGAGAACACAGCGATCTGTCTATCCAAGCATCCATGCATTCAGTATATTCAGTATCCATCCATCAGCACACACATCTCCTTCAGAATTCCTTCTATAGACCGTGACACGATGGTCTGCCTCCTGCTGTGGCTCAAGATCTGACCTCACATTCTTGTGGCCAACATCGCTCCGAGATGCTTTCATTTGTGCCCGTGCACGCACAGTCCCTGCTATCAATCCCAACATCAGTTCTCAGCACAGCCTCCATGTCTCAGTCCCTGGGTAGACGGCGAGGTGGCCGGGATCCTGTAACCATAGAAACCTCTGCCGCTGCTTCCTTGCTTACCTGCTCTTGTATGAGCTGAAACAGGGAGCTTCTATCCATATACTGGCCAGGGAGGTGAGAGGAGCCGCCGAGGACAAGGGCATAGGGAGGAGCGAGAGAGAGGAGGGTGGTCTGGTTGGAAAAGATGGGAGAAGGTGGAGGGGGGAGATACGGTTAGGTAGCCGCTGGTGCCTAAATAGTAGCGTCAGGCCGTTTCGTTACTGCCGTGTTTCCCCCCCCCCTTTTCCTGTTAATGGTCCCTGGGTTTTCTTGCTAGTGGCGTCGCCGGGGTGATAAACGGGGGTGCTGAGTGCTCGTCGGGTAGTGCAAATGGACTGTGACTCTGCTCCGTGTCAGTACAGCGTGGCGCGGTGGTAAACCCAGCTTCAGCAGACGACAGGCAGGCACGCAAGGCAAGGCAGATCCAGCAGCTCTCATTCACTCTCCTCCTCCTTCTTGCTCTCCTCTATCCCATTGCACTGACTGCTACCTCTCTCTCCTGCTCTCCCTCTCTCTCTCATCCCTCTCCTCTCTCTCTCTCTCTCTCTCTCTCTCTCTCTCACACACACACACACACACACACACACACACACACACTGCACCGCCTGCATACCAATGAGGCAGAGGAGGGAGGCGGCCTCTCGCTTCCAATTGCAGGAGGGGAAGGAGTGGCCAGGGGCTGCGGCTCCTCTCCTCACTACAAGTAAGGCGTCTCGGGGAAGGAGGAGAGGATGGGTTCCACTGCGGCTTTGCGCTTACTACTGCTACAGACACCCCCACCCACACACATGCACACACACAGACACATGTCTGGTCTGTTACATTCATACATACACAAAACCACACAGTGTAAACAAGACAAAAGCTACTAATACACAGACATATGGTAAAATACTATCCATGTTGTGTCTGTCAATTTCAGCCACACACGAGATGTGTTGCATAAAGGATCACAAGGAAAAAGAACTACTGATACCACTGATCAAACCTTAGCTGTTCTACAGCCCTTTACGTTCTAATTATAATCTCTGACACATTAGCTCGTTGTAAGGACTGCTCTAATGATCAAACGGACTCCCACCTCCAACGCACACAAACATGAAATTGAATCAGACAGCTTGGCTGGCTCACTGATCGTCCACTGAGCTCAGACGAATACCACAACAACAATAACACCGACCCAGAACCCATAACTGTTCATTAAGTAATATCAGAACAATGGTTCAATCTACAACACCTGACAGGTAATAAAGAGACTGGTTGCGGGGAGGAGAACATAAAAATAGCTGAAGTTGTTAGCGCTCAGGTGGGCGTCAGTCCTTTCTTGAGATTGTTTAAAAGGTGTTTTCTTCCTGCACAAATCCACAGTGACCCCTCCTCCTCAGGACAATGGTGATAATGGCAGTGTAATGTAAATCTTAGTTTTATTTTATTTTTTTAAACCCTCTCCAGTGGAGCACAGTGTCAAGGCTGTGACTCAGGGACCGCTTCAGCTAACAGATAATGGGTGAGGCGGCGATGTTTAATGTCTTCTGTGTAACTCACAGTCCCTCTGCTTGCTGAAACGATTGCAGTGATTGCACCACATGTTTGGACCTTTCTCTTCATATAGATGCAAAGTGGTTTATAAGTTCTCTTCAATGTGAGAAAGGAATAAATAAAATATATATATACCTCATTACAAGGACAGTATTGTCTTGTGCTTTATTGGGTCAGATGGAGCCTGCGAGCTATACAAAGCCATAAGTAACTGCCGTATTTATTCTAATGGTTTTGGCCTGGGCCACAGTGAATATGGCATAGCTCCCAGACCTTCCCTTTGTCACCTCCCATTATGCCAGTCTGACACTCCTGTTTGAACAAAACCTTAATAATTACCCTCCAAGTCTTTGGAGATGACAGGATTCCATTTTTTTCCTCCCTGCGTGGAAAGACTGAAGTCACGCCATGACGTTCTTTGTTCGACTACTAATCAATGTTAAGAATTAATTTGTCTCCAATACTCGGTAGTTGTGAGCCTGAATACGACCGAGCTAATTACGAGGTCACTGCTGGAGGATCTGCAAACTGCAATGAGCGAGACAGATTGAAAAAGCTGCCAAAGTGAACCTGGATTCAACTGTTGCCTTGGTAACCTCAAAGGACTTCCATCAAACAATGATAGACAAGTAAAAAAATACATATCCGGTGCGGTAAGAAAAACAGCAGAGAACCCTCCTAAGAGAAACGCCCAGACTTTGGAAAACTGAACACAAAAGATGAATTTAATGTAGTCTTCATGAGATTTCTTAGCATAGAAATCCAAAATTAAACACATACCGCTCTATTGAGCCACACTACGTCAAGTCAAATGCCCTCTATGGAACAAAATGGCACTTGATGCAAGTAAACAGCATTTTCAGCGGTGTAAATAACATGCCAACAAAGCTCACGGCCCCACCAAAGGTCAAACAAGCATCATTGTTGCCATTAAACCGAAACCAAGTGACATTAGTCGACCCAAAGAAAGTCCAGTCTTCGGCTGCCTGAAGCATCGCCAACTGAACGAGCCCGACTAAACCCTTCACCTCTGGTGGATGGATGCAGACGGCAGGATGAGCCCAGGCAGACCTGCTCCTCTTTAACAAGCCCTGAGAGCTGCAGACAAAACACTGGTGTAGCCTCTGCGTGAGAATGGGGAGAGAATAACAAGGCCGTTCAGGGAGTGCAGAAATGCACGTTAATTAGACCACCAGTCTACACTCTTCCTCACCAGCTTAACAACCTGCAGGTCCATAAGGCAGGTGTTTGTGAGAATAGCTGTCCTTCACTGAAAGTGCGGTAAGATGAAGCTATAAATGAATGCCTTAAAAGGTCTGAATTCAGTGTGCTTAATTGTACACAGCCTGCACTAGCATTATTAGCACGAGAGTTGGATATGTCTGTTTACAAAGCAGAGACTCCAAACTATGGATTCATTTTAAACAGGGTGGGGGAAAAAATCATTGTTTATCTTAAACAATCTTTAAAAGACTTTTGTTAATTCTTTTGTTCCAATCTTTATTAAATCTAATTGATATTCAGACCTGCTGCTCAGTCTGGACTGAAAATAAGGCTCTGTTAACGATGCAGTTTTGATTGTTGCAGCAATGTGAGGTTCTACACAGATTTTATATATATTTTTTAAAGCACTTGGCTTTAATAAAACAGCATCTGGGAAGAGGCAGCTGTCACATGTCTGCTGTGGAGTAAATTCTTTTACAACACAACCGAGCAAGGTTTGATTGGCTAAATCTAGAGTTTTCATAACTGAAGACGAAGTTATTGGAGATCAGATCCTTAGGTTTAAATTTAACTTCATATGTAAGGAATCTACAACCAGTTTGAAAGTTACACTTCACCCTGTAAACACACTGTGTTAAAAGCTGGAGTACACGCAGTCATGATGTTTTTGTATTTGTTTCATTACTCTAAGGAGCCACTATTTCACAAAATAACACTTAAACCCCCCAAAACAAACAACTTGCCATCTCAGTGTTTGAAAGACGTCCGTTAAACAAAAGAGGCAGAAAAATCCGTTTTGCCTTTTGTTTTGTTCCCTTTGTGGAGATGTTTGTTATGATGTGTCATGTGTCATGCCTAGTATACCATTTCACACAAAACGCTTAAACACTCCAGTCAATCAAAAGCCCCGTGAATGCCCCGATATTGCATACTGCTTCAAGATGATACACTATACCTCTTGAGCCTTTGTTTACCTCGCTGTACCTCATATTCAGTAAAGTAAAACATCTCAGCCAGACTCATCGATTCCTGGCCCCGTCTATGAAGAGTATAAACCGCGCTGCAGAAAGCAATAACAAGAAATTACCTCGTGAAATCTTATTTGTCTGGTTTGTTGAAAGGGGAGTAGTGGGAAGGAGACACATCGACACCTGAGGATGTTTCTGTGTGGACGCTCAGCTGGAGCGCTGTCTGGTGCGCGCTGGGAAACATTGCTGGAAAACAACCAGGGGGAAGAGAAAGTTTGTGAATTCACTGAGAGAAAAGAGACAATAAACTCAGGGAGAGTGGCTGGTCTGAAAGTTGTTTTGGAGTGCAAATATAATCCAGTCTGCACAATATAATGAACGCTCAGCATGCTGCCAATGTGCTTGATCTCAGCATTTAAGTGTTGCTCTATTGTTTTCTAATCTAATCTTCTGTAAATTAAGGACACGGCTTGTTCCAGGAGGGGGTTTTCTAATAACCCGTTAGCCTCCGCTAATCACAAGGATTAAAATAGATGAGGGGCTTCACACTCAAGCCACTGAATATCAAGCAGCAGGTATTGTGCAATAGAGGGAATCACCCACATGATAAAAAAAATAAAGAAAATGGCAGAAAAATGAATCAGGTCACTGAATGACACAGTTTTAATCCAAACTGCTCTACTTAGAAGATTTCTTGGGGACATAAAACAGAAGAGGAGGGGAAGAGGAAGGAGAGAGTCAGAGGAAGGAGGCAGAAATTGGAGGGAAATGAGGAGGGGGGAAGGAAGGGGAAAATTACTAAAAAGAGGACTGTATTATATATTCTATGATCTCTGCCAACTCTAAGCTTCACAATATTCTCTTTCTCTCTCTCCCACACACACACACGAAAACATGAAGTGCAGATTAGACCCAAATTTTGTTTTCAGTGCTACAAATGTGGTGTAAAAATCAGATTTTCCGAGGATCTTCTCATTGATAGGATTGGGAGTCATGGAGAGACCTCTGCTGTTTAAGGCTGCAGTTGCATCATCTGAATCCAAGCTTGTCCTCCACGTGCTTTCATGTGTTTTACACATGAAGTACAGCGATTAAAGTTTTAGGCCCTACAGATGTAAATATTTCTATTCAATGTGCTGCACCGCTCTGACCATCAGTCATAAAGAGCCGTCTTCAGCGAACAAGAAGAAGAGGGGGGTCATAAAGATGCCCCACAAAGCCGTATCCTCCGTAACCGTAACCACCAGTGATCAGACTAAATACTGATTATTATTGGTGGTATAAAACAAAACATCTGGGCAGAACTGCAAATGAACAAAACAACCCAAGTGTCTCTACTGCCTGCATTTATTTTTTCTTTTTCAACCATTTACTTTCATCATCATCATCTGACACAAGCAGAAATTTCTGACACGGTTTTTGTAATTTGAATTCCCCTCAAGTCAGTGATTATGTTGATAGATGCCAAATAACACAATTTCTAACCTGTGTTTAAAATGCTGCTGCCCTCTGTTGGTAAAACTCAGCACCGCAAGACACCAGAACTGCACTATGTGCAAAAGTATTCTCCCAGATTTTTTGAAAAACAGTTTGCAAAATATTTTGGTAGCACGGGAAAAGCGAAAAACAATCAATCAAATTTTAGTTTTTATAGGAGATGTTGAAATAAAACCATGAAACTAATGGGGGAAAGACCAAAACGCAAAAACAAAAACAACCCCAGACGAACCAAAGAAAGGTTCAATTAAAATGAAGCTGGCACACATTACACAGCTCAGAGTTAGTGTCTGACTGCTGCTGCAGCTTGTTTTGCTCATGTTCTCTACCTACTGTAAGTCCCAGTGTATTAAAGGGGCAAAGGCTAAAGTCAGGATTAGAGCTAAATTCAGCATTCTTTACGAGTGCCAGTGTCAATCAGATGTGACAGCATATAACCAAAATATCACTATAAGTGTTTGATTACAAACTAAATGCTGCTCTGGTTTAGTTTTATTGCTACTGAGAAAGAGAGAGAGAGACACTGCAGACGAATTACATTTTTAATAACAGTTATCACTTTGGCTCTTCCCCAGTTAAGAATCATTTCCTGTTATATTGTAAGTTCTTTGAATGTTTTGTTGCAAATTAGCAACTGCTCAAAATTCTTGTTTCAGATTTCCACAAATGGGAAAAGCCAGAAAAAGCACATTTTTGCCATTTTTAAGGGGAAAAAAGTTCTGTTAGTCGAGCTCTGGGTGACATAAAAACAAACCCGACTGTAAAACATTCACAGCCAGAAATTAGATTTTTAAATGCAAGTTGCCAATGCTGCATTTGTATATTTGACAAAGTCTGTGTACACTCGTGGGCCACTTTATTAAGTACACCTTGCTAGTACCTGATTGTACCTATAGAACTGCTTTAATTCTTCATGGTGTAGTTTGAACAAGGTGCTGTGATGTTTAAATGATGCTCAGCTTGTTGTAAGGGGCACGAAAATATCCCCCACACCATTACAGCACCACCAGCCTGAACTGTTGATACAACTGCAAATTTGCAAAGTGCCCAAACGACCCATTCACTGCAGATAAAGACTTAAACTTATTATTGGAACTATTTCTTTCAGGTAACATGGGACAGGATTTTGCCTGTGCCATCTCACCTTAATACGATAACTTTAGTTTACTGAAAGAACTCCAGATGGCTGCTTGACATCATGACTCAGCACTTCAGTTAAAAAACCCCAAAACAATCTTTCAACTGTCAGCTGACAATCCCTCACCAAAGCTTCTGCTGGTGTGACTGACAGCTCGCAGGTGCTCTGACACACTGTGTCCAGTGAGCAGCCTGTTATACGAGAGGTGGTTTGACAGCTGACATTGTGGAAATAGTTAACTACTCTACATACCAAAATGACAGAGGGCGTTTTTGAAGAGACGCTCACAAAGAACCTCTTGGTGCGATGCGAACTGACGGCCTCTGTTGATTCGGATGCGCAGCAGTCAGCGCAGCACTTGGCCGTTGACACCTGCTCCGACATCGAAGCGATGACACAGCTGTCAAAACCAGAACACACACTTAGACTTCGACGGAGAGCACACACACCCAGCTGGCCTGAAGACAACAATATTAAAACCACTGCAGTGTCAAAAAGCTGTTCTCACTTTCTCAGCAAGGCCTAGCGTCACCGTGGTAAAGGTCTAATCTCACAGAAAGCTGTGACAGCGTAAATGACAGTTGAACTAAACAATGTCCACCTCAGATCCATAACTGGCATTTTGAGCCTGAACAGGGATAAAATGATGATATACAGTCCAGACAGTAACAATTTGGGCAGTTGCACATTTTTGTCACTCTTCGGGCCCTCTACTGCATCACAATTCAAATCAACCTGAGAGATTTGACTCTCAGCACAAACTGAAGGACAGACAAGTTGTCATACAGACAGTGCCAAAGGTTTCTAAAGTAGTGAGACACATCATAAACAGCATAAACAGAATCATCTTATGCATGCACCAAGCTGACACACGCTAGAGGTGGTCATATATTGATTGGAGATTTGTGGGTGTATCCCTGGCTCCTCCAGCCTGAATGCCAAAAGTATCCTTGGGCAAGATACTGAACCCTGATCTGCTCTCCGATGTGTTCATCAGAGTGTGAATGCTGGATAGAAAGCACTTAGGTGTGGAAAACAGTGTGTGTGAATGGGTGCATGCATAAAGAGCTCAGGTAGAGTAGAAAAGAACTCTATAAGTCCATTTCCCTTAAGTGAGCAAAAACAAACTACTTTCGGCTGCTCCACAGAAGGTCGATCTGCATGTTTGATTTGGCAGATTTTTGCTCCGGATAGACTTCCTGATGTAACCAGATTAAGCAAAAATGACCAAATATTTCACAATTTCATCCTAAAAACCTCTTTGGTTGCTTTGGCTGTGAGTGGGGGAGTTTAGATTAATCTAAGAATTCATCTTGTTGCTTCCATCAGCTGTGAAATCGCAGGCAGATGCCACTGGGCCACTTCTATTGTCAGCTTTATTAACCCAACCCAGGAAAGAAGCACCACCATGTTTGACAGAACAGCTTCATATGAACTCTTCTCATTTCTTTGTGGATGTTTGTGATTTACGCTCAGTTTTTTTTGCTTCTAAGGCTTACCAGGGGCTTACATTTTATAGATCCACAGAGGATCTGATAATCAGTACAGCAGTTGTGATCCACAGCAGCGTGAACCAACACAGAAATGACACACAGCGAACCAAACGCACATTTGTCAGCCAAGTGTCCGATTACTTCTGGAGACTTGCCATATTGCCACTATGTGCTGAAACATGGCACAAATGGTTCTTTCAAATAAAACCAGCCAGACTAAAGCCCAGACTTGGCAGTTTGAAAGATTTAACTGGTGAACTTTTAAAGAAGCTGAAGCACAAAGCCTGCAGAAGAACAAAAATGTGCTGCTGGGTGCTGCTGGTTAAATGGCTGGCCTGCATTCAAGTCTATCATAAAGCAATGCAAAACAGCAGATTTTAAGTAAAGTGGATTTATTGGAAGGTGCAAGTGTTAAAAGATTAACACGCTTCATTTCGTATCAGCCTCGATTTGCCCTTTTCTAGCATGGATAAATTATACAGTGTACAAGGATCTGTGTTTAATATTTAGGTTATTCTGGAAGCAATGTTACACTAGCTCACATGCAGATCATGGTACAGACCATCAATTGACATACTGTGTGGAAAAGATGATCTTGACAGGTAACAGCTCTGGTTTTTGTTCAGTGTTTAGCAGGAATGGGGAAAAAATATTCACAAAACTTTTGAAATTTTGTTTGTCAGTACTATATCGATACAAGGACACCAAATATCAATATTTTATTAAATATATTAAAATACAACCAAGTCAGCTCATACTGCCCGATGGGAGGGGAGCTTTCTGCACTAGTCTGACTTGGACTGACTGCAATCACTCAGAGAGAGACTGTCAAAGGTTTGCAAATAATAAATAATTTGTCTAATTTATAAATGCAGACAAATTGCCGACATGTTGGCATTAGTCTGAATGAGTCCCCGTCAATGAGCACAACTAGAGGGGACAGGCTGCCAGCTGATTCTGGCATATTCTGGTTATGTTCCTTTTTTAAAAAAAATTATCATTATTTAGAATTTACCAAAAATATACATTTTTTTAATAGGGAGCCAGACTCAAAATGCCACATAATAGCTTGGTCACTTTATCCACGTTTACTAAGTATAAACAACCAAACAAGAGTTCATCCCAAACCCAGTTCCCTTATCATAAAACATACAGTATACTGTTAAGCCCTGTCCTGCCCAGTTTTCATAACTTGCATCTACCTTATTAAGTAAAAAAAAAAATCAAGCTCATAAGCGCACCATCTTGAGGTCCTAGCCTCTTCATTCCAATCATTCTTGTTAAGAAATTGTAACCAGAGTTTTAGAGGCAACCAACTGGTTATATTCCTGTGGTACAGGAAGACCGCTGAGCACAAATGGAACAGTTAAATGTAAATTTCAGTCTGTGTGGACAACAACAGATGTGTGATTTTGACGATTTAACACAGTTAACTGCTGTATTATCAGAAACCGATTGCATGTCATTTCCAACTTGACCGCATTCATGCAAAGACTAATAGACTGACTCAGTCTTATGGCAACATTTACGGCCAATTTTAATGACAATGTTGATTTACTTAACAATCTCATTTTGCTAAAATAAATAAGTGATAACTGAATTGAGAGAAATTGATTTTATTGGATAAGACATATACTGACAGAGTTTAACTTTGCGGACATAATTTGCAATATTATTTTTATAATTGTTGCAATACTCGTTTCTAATTATTGCAAAATGTTAAAAACTGCCGTATCATATGATGAGTGTTGTGATATTTTGTATCATGGGATGTCTGGCGATTCCCACCTTCCCGTTTAAGAGGTGGTGTAGTCATCCGTTTTATTATCATAGTTGTAGATATGGATTCTGAGACTAACTGTTGGCAGCTAAACAAATTTGGAGCCTTTTACATCCCTCTCGCTTCCAAAATGTATTCATAGAGAGATGTTCCCGTCACACATTTTAGTTTAAAACAGTCCTTTTACTGTAACTGACTGGAAACTCTTCCACATAGGATAATCTCACTAGATATACATGAGGTAAAATATGACAAATTACTCAAACAATGCTCAATGCTGCTCAAACAATGAGGGAAATTGTTTGTGTGGTGTATTTACGAGACCGTAATAAAACCAGTTTTACAAATACTGAATTTAAAGCAGTGCTCTTTTAAACGTAACACAGTGTAATTGTCTGCTGGGCAGTTCTGGACCCTCTGACATCCGATCAACTTCTCTGATAGGCAGCACAATGAGGCCTTCAGAAGCAAAATGGTGGCTGATGTTACCCAGAATGCTTTGGACCAGCGACAGGACGAGACTTGAGATTGTTTACTTCAGCTAAAATTACAAACTGGCATCAGATAAATTTAGAGTGGGAACGCTAACACACGTGACGCGATGGTGTAGCTGTCTTCTGTAAATACATATGTAACATAACTCCGACTCCACTCTCTCCAACTTTAGACAACTACACCAGCACTGGGTCAAACATTATGTAAGGCGAATCTCAGACACACATGACCCATAAATGCACAGTCAACACCAAAGTGGCATCAGGATCTTTTAAGGTCACAGGCAGCATGTATGGACTGTTTTTTTTCTCTTTACTCTATTTGAACACCCTAAACACTAACATATCTCTCTTTTTTAACCTAATGTACACATACTCACACTCTAATAAATACATTGAAGCATCTTGCCAATAATACTGTGATGTAGAGGATCCAGGAATCAAACCACCAACCTTCTGATTAGTGTACAACCCGCTCTACCATCTCAGCGCCGCCTACATAAGGCTGCAACTATTACAAAACTGAGAAGTAATTAAGCGACAGAGTCCAAAGCCACCTCAACAGCTTCTTTTGTTTAGTTTATTGTAATGTGAAACACAAAAAGAAGCAGATACCGGGGAACCAACCCATGTTTGCATAAAATACTAATCAATCAAAAATTATTTCCTTTCGAGCAACTAATTGATTAATCGACTTAATCACTTGTCCCACACCACTGAGACTCTAATGCTTGAGGGGAGGGGTGGGGGGAAGGGGCCACAGCAGGCTATAATTGTGGCAGGGATTCAGACAATCAGCGGATAATTGTTAATTATGAGTCGCCTGTGAAACAGAAACGCCTCCGCGACGGTCCTAATAAAAGTGCCACGTTCGTCAAGTTACATATCATTACCCCGATAATTACTTCGATGCTGCGCGCTGAGCGGGGCTCGGGAGGTCCAGCCTGTGTGAAGGACATCCCTCTGCCGGTGAACGCAGGGAGTGGTCTAACTGGACTACAACTCCGTGTTTGGCTGCTGTTTTTCAGCACCGCTTCCTAAACGGGGCACAAGCGGCCAAAAACAATGACGCGTCACTGCGAGCAACCGGTGACAAAAACAACGGCCCCGGAGTCAGCCCTCCACTCCAATCAAACAAGCCGAAACGCGAACGCTGTTCTTGTTACTCCTGACCCCGAAAAGGAGCCACAAACAATAGAGATGTTGTCCATATTATCATAAAACCAACAGTGAGTATTTATACAGTCAAACGCGTACACGCGCAACGCACAGCCCAATTATTCTCCTCCATTCACTTACACCACATTCATATTTTTGTTCCCTCCAGCTCGCCTGAGCTCAATTATTCACTCCTTCACCTACCTACACCACCAACGCCACCCGTGCACTTGTGCTATATGAGTATAAATACTATTTCATATGGACCCTCCTACACACACACACACTCATCCATTCATAACTCATCCTTTCATCTTTTCCGTCCCTCTTAAGCTCCATGTGTACCACATGAAAGGGGGGGAAAACACACACACACACACACACACACACACACACACACACACACACACACACACACACACACACACATTCATTCACTCTACGCCCCCTCCCCTCTCTGATCGTTTTCACCCATTCAATCCCTCCTCACTCACTAACCCACTAACTCACCCAGACTGTGGTTAACAGAGAAACACACACGCCAGAAGCCCCCCAAAACAAAACCCACTCAGTCCTTAAACTCACTATAAACACACAGGTGGATAAACAAGGGAGAGAAATAATTTATATGTCATTCATATATATTTATATAGAAACAGGCACGCGAGATATTATTGCAATCTAGCTAAATGTAATTTTATAATAGTGGGTACTTTAGTGGGTACTCCAAAATGGGCAGAATCCTGCAGTAGCCTACAGTGGAGGACCTCCTCTGTGAAAAGCTGCCTAGTTGTCGGCGTGGTTTTTGTGTGTGTATGTGTGCAAGATTTAGTGTGATGCGCAGGAGGACAGAAACTGGTATCCATCCAAAAATTAGTCCCCAATAACTTGGATAAGCACGTCACAAAAGTCGAGTGAGAGCACTACTCCTGTGGCTGTGAGTTTCATATAGGAATCAAAATGGCGTTGCAGGGAGGGACAGTAAACCTGATATTAAAATGAGAAATAATGTAGCAGAATTGTTGCAAAGTTCATTATCTGGGATCTATTTTTTGCTGCTTTGCATCGGCACCCCAGACCCTCACTATCATGAGCAAAACCACACGTCCAACCTGTTATTGACTGTGGTCTGATGCGCCAGTTCCTGAACAAAAGAAAGCCATCACTGCGCCCTATACTGAAGGACTTTGGTTTCGGCTGCGGTCCCCCGTGTGCAGCTGGACTCACACCTGGTCATACAGCGACCACTCATCCGTGACCCCTGTCAGAAACGGTGTGATCAATTTTAAGACCCGCTATCAGAATCCCTAATCTTTGAAGGTGTTGGCAACTTTCCTGACAATGAAGCTCGAGTGGAGACTGCCATAGTGACAGTTATAACCAATTCTGCCTCAATATGAGCAAACACGGGGAACCCACGAAGCGTGTCACGATCCGAATAAACCCACATTACCGTCCCGAGTGTCACCTGCAACTTGGATACCGTGACATTTAATTTATACGTGGTTTAACAGTAAATAATCTCGACCACGTCACTCAAAGTCAATGGCCGGACTGTGTTAGTTGTGAAAATGTATCCATGTATTAAAAGGAAAAACGGACTCCTGCATTGCACGAACAGCGTGCATCAGCACGAGCATAGATGCAGTTTCGATGTGCGTTGGGTGATTTTGTCCCAGGTTCCGCGTGTTTGGGTCAATTTAATGCGAATTGTGCAAAATTGTTCACGGCACGCGTTACTTCCAGCGGGTTTTCCTGGAATAAAAGTTGTTGGCCGGCGCGGATGGAGGACAACGAGTGTGCCGGCGTGAAGCCCAATGTCTCTGCTATCAGCCCGTGATGTTCCGCTCGGTAGTATTCATCGGGAGTTTTTATATTTGTCAGGAGTTGGAGGATGAAGAAACACAAACGGGACGGCGCCAGTTCCATGGAGTCCGCTAGATCAGCTGCTGGCAGTTGGTGTTCTCAATCACGTCCGCAGATAGGCTTCATAGGCTCACTAACGCGCCTGTGGAATAAGACACTTAAACTGATCCCGGGTATTAAAGCGTGACTTTGTGTGGATGAGATTTTTTATTATTTATAAGCAGAAATAAAGTAGCGCATTGTCCGATAACCTGGACTTAGAGGAAAAGCTTCATTTCTGACTGCGCGTTTATTTCGCTCTTCTCGACGTTCCTGTGCACAGAGCAGGGTGACACTTACACCTTCCAGGACTTGCTGGTTAACTTACTCAAAACAAAGAAGAACAAAAAAGTCATCATGACGGAGACATCCACGGCTCCAGCCAAAGCCAAGAAGGCATCCAAGCCCAAGAAGCTCGCTTCTCATCCCAAGTACTCGGACATGATTAAAGCGGCTATTGTTCACGACGCGAGCCGGAGCGGAGCGTCCCGTCAGTCCATCCAGAAGTACGTGAGGAAAAACTACAAGGTGGGCGACAACGCCGATGTCCAGATTAAAATGGCCTTGAAGAGACTGGTGGCGGCTGGGACGCTGCGACACACCAAGGGAATCGGCGCGTCCGGATCCTTCAGGCTCACCAAACCGGAGGACTCCAAAAAGTCCACCAAGGCGGTAGCGGTGACGGCCGCCAAGCCAAAGAAAGCGGCTAAGCCCGCCAAACCCAAGAAGGTGGCCAAGCCCAAGAAGGTGGCCAAGACACCGGAGAAACCCAAGAAAGCAGCTGCGAAGAAAGTGAAGAAGGTCGCGAAGAAGGCGACGCCAGTAAAAGCCAAAAAGGCACCGGCGAAGAAACCCAAGGCAGCCAAGCCCAAAGCAAAACCAGCAAAGAAAGCAGCCAAGCCCAAGGCAAAGACACCCAAAAAGGCAGCCAAGACATCAAAAAAGAAGTGAATGGACAATAGCGGAGGCAAAATCACTGTAAATACTTAAGGAAATGTTTTCGTATATGTATTATTTTTGTAAGGTGTCATGCAAACTTATACTGTTTTTACCAGTAGTTTTCTCTCCATTTGCACTATAGCCTAAAAAAAGCTGTAGAAATAATTGTGAGCATTGTTTTTTTGTTTTTTTAATTATTGCGTTAATAATAATATTAATAATACTGTTAATTCCCGTCTGATCCTCGGTTACTTATGGGCTAGAGTGAGAGCTTGCTGATAAGGAAAACTTGTATATACAGTGGAAGTCATGAATAGTTGTTGTTAGTGCACGAGGTCATGCTGAAAATACAAATGTTTCAATGTTGAGCATTGTTGAGCCTTCACAATGTACAAACCATGGGAGGCGAGCGTCAGCAAGAATTTCCTAAAGCCTCTATGGTGGTCATTCAGACTCCATCCTGTATATATTTTTTTCCATGTTCAGACGACTCATGATGTACAAGCACCACTCTGTATTCAGTCACTTTTAAAGACTGCTTACACTGCGACCCAATAAACCTTTGTCATCTTCTAAAAAACAAAAAAGTGTTTTCAACTTATTGCGCGCATGTGCGTAATTCGCTCCGTGAAGCGGATGGATAAAATACTGTGCACAGCAAAACTCTAAAGGCTTATATGTCATTTATTTGGCTGCAAGGACAAAGAACACAGTGTTCTCAATTTTGGATGTGTGGATATTTGGGATGACATATAAACCCTCTTTTCCATAGTATTAGTTATGCGCTGGGATTTAACAAAGCCCACCTACGGAAGCCTTAATGACATATTTTAATCGCATAAGAGCTGATTAAATATAGTGAAACTTGAGATGACTTCAAGTTATAACGTGGCAATTTACACTATGAAGCAATACTTCAACTTATCAAGTGCAACCTGCTCTCCGTGGGTGCAGACAATAGGTTTGATTTATAATCCGAGTGACATAAAGCACGAAGCCTGCACACAACAGAGCGGGAAATGTGCACAGGAATAAAGCACTTTAATACAATGAAAATGCAGTTGTATACAATGGCAGGGGCATTAAATAACTGGGGGTTAACGCTTTTTAGTGAAACCCACAATTCAAACGCTCCTACATAGAGGACATACAGGTTAACCTGTAACAATCATTCGCACATCAAACTCAACATCTATCATGTAGAGGGGCTGCAGATCCCCGAGGAGGTGCCTTTGCAGACACACCCATCGTTTGCCGTCCTCCTCCTTACCTGAGGAGCAACTCTGCCATCTTGTGGCGTCCTGAAGGAACAAACGGGCTCCTCTTCACTGCAGTCGGCACAAAGGCGGCAGCAGACTGGATTCCCAACTGATGATGAGAGTCAGGAATCAGGATTACATGTAAATAACTCCCCTCTTGTTATCTTTATATAGGGATGTAAGATTGCTGCACTAACCTTGTTTAAAAGCTCCCTGCTGAGCAATCAATGTGCAGCGGGCAGACCAACCAAAGCATGCCACTGTTGAAACCGCATCAATGAGGAGTAATCTAATTTTCAGTATTTTAACTCTTTACGCATATAAATAAATAAATAAATAAGGTTTTGTGATTAAGTTTACAGAGAATCCATTCCTCCTGTGACTCATATACACTCGGATGCCAGATATTAAAAACATCTGCTCTCGCTTGAGCGCTAAAAACAAAAAACTTCAGTAACGACAGAAACTTGGTCCAAAGATAAAAGTGCCAACTATTAAACATCAATAATAATTACAGTTTCACAACATCTCTTTCAACAGTCATGACGTCTCCACCCAGTCTGGTCTGGTCTTTTATTAAGCAACTAAAATCAGTAAGAAAACTGTTTTAAAAGTCAAAGAAACGTCCGGGGAAAACAGTGGGTTCAGAGCTAAATCAGTCAACAAAACAGGTATAATAATCAAAGAGTCAGAGTGGGAAAACAATACAATGGTGGACTCTGTGACACAGGAAAATCATTGGAAGGGTGTTAGGGGGGAGAAAAAAAAAAAAGCACAAATCAAACAGTTAAAATCGATTAAAATTAATTTAACTTCAAAGTGAAATTGACAAACCTAGCAGAAGCAAAGATAAATGACCACATTTTTCATTAAAAATGTAAAATTTTGTAGGTGTGCCTGGTCTCCTTTTAGAGCAGAAAATATTTCCTACATTCCGGCAAATGCAAAACCACCATCTTCCACATGAAAGGAAAGTTTCTTTCTGCACAAAGAGAAATCTCTCCCTGCCACAGCATTCCCCATTAACACTTTGCTACTAAAAAAGAAAAGAAAAACAATACTTCATCAGTCCAAACAGCATGCCTAAGAGGAAAGTAGCATGCTACAACTACCCACTGCCACTGGATTAATTTGGCAAATCGTATACGATTAATTTGTATCTCCGGTATCTCAGTCAGAAGAAACAGCGATTCTCATGTGTGGGTTTCAGCAGCAGCCAATCAGCAAGTAGTCTTTGCCAAAATGCTTCACATGCTGCCCTTTGGTTCGTGTTTCAATTTGGCATATTTTGCTTTATGCACGTATATAAAAATCTCTCATCATTAGCACTATATTGACACTGAGGGGGAAAGCAGTGGGCTTGACACCGCTTTCTTCCTGCATTTCCTCCCCTCTGATAAAGCACCTTTTTGGATATTAACAGTAGCAGTTCTTGGAGTGTCAAGCACAGAAAGGCTACCCACTACTTAGCCTGGACGAACAATGTAAGGCGGAAAGAGCTGGGCCCGGCAGCATGGGGAATAATACGATCATCAGCTTGCTGCTGGTGTGATGTGATCAACTGACTTCAAAGTGGAGAAGAGATCAGATGATGGAAATGGCAGAGATATGGAAAGTGTCCTGGAAGCCTTCAGGGTATTAAAAAAAAAAAAGTAAGATGACATGGACTTTGTCTAGTTCAAGCTGTGGCGGTTCTGCATCTGGTCACAGAGGTTTGGTCTTGATGGATGGAGCATCAGGCTGGGGGGGGAAAGCCTTTCCAGCTTGTCAGTTATTTCAGTCTGGCAACAGCTCTGTAGATAGCAAAACCCAGAACTGCAACCACAGCCGAGCCCAAAGCCACTCTCAGCCAGAATGTTGTGTTGCTCATGTCTGAACCATTCAGGTGCCTGGAGATTGAAAGGGAAAAAGAGCAATCACAGAGGGTCAGCAATAAAAAAAAAAAAAACCATGAACAAGCATTAATATTACAAACATCTAGCTTACTTTACACCTTCACCTAGCACCTTTTATTCATTCAGCTTTATAGTTTCTACAGTTTTAATGAAACTTTCTCCTGAATACACCCCTAGAAACTCTGTATATCAAAATGATTTTTAATGATAATAAAATGTGGTAGATATAACTCTACACTTTATTTAGTATGTGCAGAGCCATAAATATGCAATTAACCCCTGCCTCGGCTTTCTGCTGCCTGCCTGCCATCATCTCCCTCTGCACGTGCAAACCAAAGTGACTGTCAGAATCTGTGTGTATGATGTTTATGAAACTGTCATTGGTACTATACAGTTACAGGTAACAGTGTTATCTAATGTCTGACAGCACTTAGGATATTTTTAATCTGTGCGCAGTTTACCTAAAACAATATACGGTTCCTATAGGTGGATATATATAATATATAGAGACATTTACCTCACATATACTTCTCTATTAATAAATCTAACATGGGCTCAACCTGGGATGTTCTCCCTGTACCAAAGAACCTAAATGGTGACTGAAAACAGGAGGTGGTGACTGAGTGCAGCAGGCTGTCTAACTGAAACATACGGGTACATGGCTGCCCAGGCAAGTCTTGTGTAGATGTTCTTGCTGGTGGAGTCAAGGGACAGCGTGGAGAAGGGCATCGGTGGAGGCAGTCTGTGCTTATAACAGAACTCTGCTGGGGTCATCCCGTGGAACTGCTTCACTTCAGGAAGGTCCACCTTGCAGGCGACCAGCACGCATGGGATGTTGCTTTCCATGTAATGTTGCTAAATTAAAAAAAATTAACAAGTTCAAACAGTGAAAAGCTGAGTTGAGAGAGGAGCAAATTTATATAAAAGGGTGTCCTAATGTAATTCAGATAACACATAACTATGGGGTTGTCAACTAATTACAGCCAGTGGGTCCAAATACAAGCAAATTAAATCACAGTTTATGTTTATGTGTTGCTTAGTAACTGCAGAGTAATTGTAACTGAATCTTTCTTTAGTCAAACAAATATTAAAAAACTAATAATGATGCTGGAAGGATGTCTGTCTCAAGTCTATTTAATATGTTGGACCGTCTAACCTCTGCAATCTTCAGCTCTCCAAACTTATCTTTCTGTAATTACATATACGAACGGTAAAGACTGGGAGAGGCTGCAAAGTGAGCTGTGCTGGATTATCAGATAGGGTAACTGTGGGCAAACAGCAGCAAAACACACAGTAAAAGTAGAACTGATCTCAAAATTAAAAAAATAAATAGAAATTGACACTTTGTCCTTCAAATGGTCCTGCAACTGACCTTGTATATGCTGGCACAATAGTTGAAGGAATGGGGGTCACTGATGTCGTACATGAGACAAGCAACATCACAGGAGGCGTCTGACTTCTTCAAGAACTCTGTCTCCACGTCTACCTCGTTAAGCTGCAGAGAAGAGAAGGTTGCTCAGGTTATAGTCAGGGTCAGATAGAGAGAGACGGTGATTTAAAAAAAATCCCCATGGGAGCTACTTACGATAAGGTACTTTTCCTGGTTACTGACTTGTACAGTATTTATGACATAAGGGCAGAAGGCACTGCTGGAATCGCCTTTATTCTATTAAAGCAAAAAAAGACACTTTAGCATGATCAGAGTTAATAGTAAAGAGTGGTATTTGTCTATCACTACCTAAGAATGCAACATATGATATTCAGCTCCGGACTAGGTGATGGGGACATACCACAGTGTGGCGATCCAAAAAGGCCTGGAGGAAGGCCGACTTGCCTGTCCCTCTTGGTCCAATCACTTTGCAGAGAAATACTGATCTCTGGGTCTGTCGCTTTTCTAGGTCCACCTTTTTCTCTCGTGTCACTTCACATATGAACATTTAAACAAACAAACAAACAAATAAATCACAAAACGGGCAAAAACACTGATATGCTATTTTTTTCCTATGAAGCTGGTTAGACTTCAACTAGCTTAGCTGTAAGAGCACCACCGATGCTCATCAAAAGAAAAACGTTAAACATTTCAGATGTTAAAATTCTGGAAAAAAACATAAAACACCAAAACATAAGATGCCAAAAGATCAGCCTGTAAAAACAGTGTAGAAATTACCCAAAGATAAACTGGTCAACACATGTATTTGCTACTGCCCCATCTAATAAGCCACTTTAGTTATCTTAAAATGTTTTGCCGTATTTCACATTTGACATGAAAGTTGCTGGTGAACATAAACCTTGAGTAAAGTGACCTCTAGTGGTTGTCAATACCCGTACACATAAACACTGCATTAGTTTTAAATGAAGTGTAAAGTTTAAAGTTTGTGCTCAAAGCAACCAATAGAAATAGAGCTAAGAATTTAAACTTTAAAATAAATCTATCAGAAAAGATAAAAAGAAGAGCAAAACACTGGCTTCTACTCACTGATGTTACTTAAGTGCAATCTTTAGCCTGAATGTAGTTCTCAATGACACTAAAATGAGGTTTTATCCTGCGCACAGTACAAAAACCCCTGATGACAGGCAGTTATTAAGCAGACTTTCCCTGAATGATTCTGCTAACATGGCTAAAACCAAAGTACACAAAGAGGTTAATTTATTTATTTAAAAGAAAATCAAAGTAAGATCAGGTTTTCTTGCACAAAAAAGGCTGACTCACCAATGGACATCAAACTACCTAAAAGAAAACTAAAACCAGCACGCACATGCACAAAAAGTCTCTTTGAAAAAATGAAAGACTTTTGATGTTTTCCTGACAAATGTGTAACATTACATCACACATCCTTACAAAACTGTTCTCAAACTGCCCACAATGTGTCTGCAGATATCTTTAAGTCACATCCTGTCATATACTGTCAATCACAAAATACAAACTTCATCACTCATTGAGTTAATACCCAGTTACTTTGCCATGCAGAGAGTGCACTGTGCTTCAACGCATGCATCCATAAATGTATTGAAACACATGCAATTTATAAACTTCCATTTCAAGGGGAACTATTAGATCAGATCACCGTGCACAAGCTAAACTTATTCAACAGCATTAAGACTAATCTTCCAATATAGAGCTTAACATATGAGAATTACATTTAAGAAGTACCGATATCTCCTATGTGTCACAGTAATAATGCCTTTTATTCACCATCCATGTTAAACACAAACACACACACACACACACACCTGTGACTCCAGCAGTCTGTGAGTCCTGTTCAGTGAGAATAGGGTAGCCTAGATATCCTAGGTGCTCCAGGCAACGGTGGATGTCAAGGTATGCAGAAAGCCTGTGAAGGTCATACGTGTGCAGACAATAAACTTCTGGACGTGCATTAAAGTGTAAACCCAGAGCTTACTTAACACATAATGTCAATAATTTACAAAGAAACTTACGTCCACTGACAGAGGTAGCCGTGATTTGAGATGTAGCCCTTATTTGTGGTTGGGACAGTCATGTAGACTTGAGGACCCCATGGCATGTAAGGACATACGCAAAACAGGTTTCTAAGCTCTTTCGGTGACAAGGCGGAGTCCTTATCCTAAGAGGGAAAGCAATGCACTTCTTCAAAACCAGAATGTCAGTAATGTAACTGCTCATCTGGCTCACAATCCATCGCAGTTCACTGTTTATTATGACAAATGTTGTGAGACCCTATAGATGATCACTGTGTGTAACTTTGATTAAATTCTTATCAATACCGTAGGAGTAGTGAATCCTGTGAATTGTGGATGAATGGATGGATAGACTCAACATGGTATGAGCTACCATTTAACAGGGAGATCATGTTTACACTAATTTTACTGTGCAGCATGACACGAGACCCTTTCAAACACTCACTGCATTCTATTAATCGATCTGGCTTTATGTGTTAGCGGCACCCTGTTTATTTTTCATAACAAAGCTGAGACAGCAGTCATTAAAAAAATCTATGTACCTCCTTTAACACAGAACTGAATTCATACTGTCACATTAACAGCACACATAAAATTACAAGCAGAGAGAACAAGAGCCAGTTTGTGCACTTTTTGTTGTCAGAGGCATATAAACATTCAGTTTACTAAACCTAAGTGTGTACGGACACTTTCCTTGACTACATACATCAAATCTTGTGCATAATAGACAAAATTGCACAAGTACTGAGGTACCTTCCAGCATCAAGGTCAAGGAAACTTTTTAAATAGAGCTCATGACTCAAACAACTGAACTTGCTACTTACTTCATCGTACTTGTCAAACAACTGCTGGATGAACTGGTAACCCTGATGATTGAGCTCTGTGGTGCAGCCAACAGGAACTCTGAGTCTGACAACAGAAGAACATTTAGATATTTCAATATTTCTCTGACTAATGCAGAAAAACCAAACAAAGTCAAAACCACCTGGATGAACAGGATGACAGATTACTGTAACTGTACAGGAGCAATGACGTTTTCAGTGTAATTATATGCCCCACTGGTTTACTGTGGCCTTCAGCAATGTTATGTTTTTGGACTGAGACAGGATGCAGGCACTACACATACTCAGGGTAAAGGTAATCATCAGTCAGCTCAAGGTTGTCATCGTAGCCAAACTTTCTGAGGATAGTCCACGTGGTTTCATGTCGACCCCTCTGAATAAATAATGTATTAAGGAACAAGAAACCTGAAAAAAGAAGAAGAAAAAGAAACGTGACACCATTAGTTGAATATGGCCCTCAAACAACCTGATTTAAGGTTACACGCTGACATTCATAACTTTGTATTTAATTATTTTTTAACCATTTAGGGTCAGGCCATTGTCCTGGACTCCATCGCTGGTGTTCTTCCAAACTACAGTCTTTACATCTTCTAAGGCTTGTGGTGCCAGAGGATTCCCAAAACAGGATTTCTACATGAAGACATGTGTTTTTAGTAAACAAATCAGATGTTTGTCTGAAGTAAAAGCTGAGAAAACATTTGATTTGTTTAAAATGAGCACCTGAAAGCTGTTGAGTTCAGCATCACTGAGGATGCGATCGTTGTCCTGGTCGGAAATGTAGAATATTCGGGTGAGAGCTCGGACACACGACGGTTTTAGCTAGAGATAAACATTAGATATAAAATTAATTAATTTGAATGTATGCTTGTATACAAGTGAAGTGTTTCAGACAGGAAGAACCACACCTGGCATGCAGCTCCAAAATAAATAAATAAATAAATAAAAAATAATGGCTGACCTGTTTGTCCTCAGGGTCATAAAGAGGAGCAGTGGGGTGTAGCACTGCCTTCTGTGCATAATAGAACAGCTCTGAAATGTTTTTTAGGTTCTTTGCAGAGCACTTGGAAAAAAGAGACAAAGTGCAAAGAATGGTTCAGATATCATTGTCACAGAAATCCCAAAGGCAGATAAGGTGTTCATGTGTAAATATTTTTATGAATCCAGGCGAGTCCAGGTAAAATAAGCAGGTGTGTACAGACAGGAGAGATTAGATCTGTGTGTGTGAGTTAAGTTTCACCTCAACACATGTCTCAATCTCAGAGAACTGGTTCATGATGGGTAGAATGGTTTCCATGGAACTCCCACAGCGCAGATCAGATTTGTTTCCCACGAGGATGATGGGAACCCTGATGTAGCAAACGGAGACAGAAGAACTTTCAGCACAACACCGTCAGGACTTATTAAACACATACATCACAACCTAAGCTCCTGGTCACTTGTGGGATTCAAATACTAATACTCGTTCCACATTTTGAGAATTTCACTGATGCGCTAAGGTCCACTTTATAAAATGTCACAAGAAGCTCTAGTTCCCAGATTACAATGTTTGCCAACATCATATGCAAACAAACACTGTAAAAGAGTGCAAAGTTCAACAGATTAGAGGACACCTAGCCGCAGACACACACACACACACACACACACACACACACACACACACACACACACACACACACACACACACACACACACACACACACACACACACACACACACACACACACACACACACACACTCTCTAATACATACTTGTTTCCCTTCTCTGCATCTCCGTTGACTAAAGGTATCCATTTGGTTTTAATCTGAAAAAAGAAAAGGCGGCATGTAACACATGTGCGTGGGATCACTGTACAGTATGACACAATATAAGACAAACAGTAGTTTACTACCTTGTCTATTGTGTCCTCATTGGTGACATCATACACGACACACACCACATTAGCCTGTAAGGGGTGTAAAAAGAAAGTTGGATCTTAATCCTAAAAACTGAGAGCAGACTCAGTTTAAACGGTTTAAATGATTGCTACTTTACACTCATTTCAAAGACAAACAAAACAAAAACTAGAACAATAAAAGAACTTTAAGTACTGATTACATTTCGCAAGAGTGCATATATGTAACTGGAGTCAGAGAAAGGAAAAGGATCAGTCTGAAGTTTTATGGCCCCAGCTTTCATATTTTTATTTACAAGTATGCAAAGGTGCACTCCAGCTGGAAATAATAACATTTATTATGTTCTCTTGCTGCTTGCTGCATTTACCTTGATGATCTCATCTCTAAGGACCTCGTCACTCTGCTCTTTTTCTGTTAAAGTTGAAGATAAACATTAATCTCAAACTCATGCCATTCAGACACATGTGCACAATTTGCAACTTCGACAAACTGCACACACAGTGTACAACAAGAACAAATCAATGGTGTAATAATGATGTGCTACCTGAATAGTCCACTATGTGTGTGGGAACCTTCTCTGGAGTCACATCAGCAGGGATGGTTATCTCTTCAGCTCTGGGGGGAACCTGTTAGAAATTAAACATCATTAACTGGATTAATAATCACAAACTACTGTTGGATGCAGTCATAATAAGACTCTGGTCATAAAAAGACAGATATGGTCAGCAACAATAAGTAGGCTATGGTGTTTAACCCATGCTCAATTTGTGTCAAGCAGTACGTCAGTAAAATATCCCCCACATCATTACACCACTGCTAACCTGAGCTGTTGATACAGGGCAGGCTGGTTACATGCTTTCATGTTGCTTACACAAAAATGCGACTGCCATCCAAATGTCACAGCAGAAGTCGTCACTCAAAAAATTGCGATTATCCAATTGTTGTTAGTCTGTGCTAACTATAACTTCATTTTGACAGCTGACAGGATGGTATCTACTTTAGTGTTGTACATAATGTGCTTTTAGCTTTAATTTTCTGCATACTCCAATAACCTCTTTTTACTATCAAGGTAACTGTTGCTTTTCTATCAGCTTGAACCCATCTAGCTATTCTGAACTCTTGCATGAACAGGATGCCTAACCTGAGAACTGCTGCTCAGTGGATATTTTTTGGTTTTCAGACCAACTCCCAGAGATGCTTGCATGGGAAGATCAGATCAGTGGTTTCTGAAGTACTCAGACCAGCCTGTCTGGCACCAACCATAATGCCACGTTCAAAGTCACTTTAATCACGTCTTTTGGCAATTGTGATGCTCGGTTTGAACTTCAGCTTGTCATCTAGAACATGTCTACGTGCCTAACTGCACTGAGTTGCTGCCATTTGATTGGCTGCTTAGATATTTGTGTTAGTAGGCAGTTCAAAAGGTGCACCCAAAAAAGTGAAGGAGTGTACATAGCAAGAAAAGGCAAATGTTTAGATGCTTAGAAAGGCACAGCAGTGGTGAGCTGTGCTTACAGTTACCTGTTCAGGAAACTCCTCTCCAACCAGAGACATGATGAGAGATGTCTTCCCCACTTTGGCTGTCAGAGAAGAAAATGAGAGGATGAAAGGCGCTAATCTAGCTCGTATTTTGATAGCACCTAGTTATAAAGTAGTTATTATGCGGAGTGACCGCTTCATAGCCCACTTAATTGAAACGTGTTCACTCAGAAGAAAGCATGATTATATAAAAGACATACTATTGTTTGGCAGCTAACTGTTACTCTGTTTACCTTTAGTTAGTTTATATGGCTCCTTGATGACTGTATCGACCGTTAGAGAGTACTGATGTGTTAGCTTACCTAACTCAAAGCAAACTTTCCAAACTAACAATAAACGATCAATGAAATATACTTATGTTTTGCACAGTATGGCTTAAAACTGTTCAGTCAATAAGATAAAAATACATAAAATGATAACGTTATTGCGATTACTCCGCGCTAGAATCCAGCAGCGCATTATTAACTGTAACTTTCCAGTCAAATATTTTAAGCTAGCGAAATATAAACGACAGACAGGAGTATATTGTACCAGCATAAAACATATATTTTTATATGAGTAACTTCTTTCCTTTTAAAGACACTTATCGCCTCTTGGCATCAGCAGTAACCCAGAACATATTCAACTAGAAGTCAAAAAGTTAGTTAGCTACGGCAGCTAATGGCTGCTAGTTGCTTAGCTTGTGCTCGGCTGTCAGTGTGAATGACTTACGTTCCCCCAGTAAAAGTATCCTGACGTCTTGCTTCATGTTTCCTCTCTCTCTGGAGAACAGTCAGACACGTCGCGGCACTAAAGTGACATCCACCATTCATTTGAATGTCAAATTTCTAGCTTAAAACAAACGTGTGCCACTCCACAGCGATATGCAGCCAAGGTGAAATCATATCTTTCCGGTTCACAGAGGAGACTGTGAAACCACGCCCTCTGCTGGGCACAGGCCAGGCGTTACTCACTGCACTGTTGTCTTTGGATTTACTGCACTGGATCAGGGTTTGTTTGCTCAACTACACACTGAAATCACAGGGAATACACAACAAGTGCAAACAAGAAAAAAATATCAAACATGATATGTGGTTTCACATCAATCTGTGTTCATCACTCCCAGTTTAGCATTTTTAAATCACATTTCATCCTCGCAAATATAAATACATGGAGCACATCATCGGGGTCTATATTTTAACATTTGTCCCATTTATTGCCAGTCAATACTATAATTAGAGAGTTTGCTTTTCATTAATTAGAATCTTATTTTTGTAAACAGAATAATTTGGGTGTATAGATGATTGGATTTTTTTTTTTTTCCAGAAAAAACTGTTGAAAAGCCCCTGACAGAAGTGGTGACTAGTATTGGTAATTAGTGAGACTGTCATTGACTGGGAAGCCAGACTTCAAGACTTTGTCACAGAATATCACTTGTGTGTGTCCTTTTATAGAAGGAACGCGGGGACAATGAGTACAACATATTCTGAGGAGGGCACCTGTCCACCTGTCATTCTGGTCCACAGCCTTAGTAAAAACATGTTGTAATTTTACACTTGCCTTTTATTTTCACACCAATGGAAAAATAGTAAATGCCAAGAGCTGTTTATCACTCATTTACACTAACACACATTCATACACTCTGTATGAAAACTCTCAATATATACATCTCTATATATAGAAATAACTAGACACACACAAAAGATCTTGAATTTAAAAAACATTATATTTCAAAAACATACATATAAAAAATGATTCAGTCGATAAACTTATGTGACAAATCTTTCAACAAGTCTTCCACAAACAACACCAGTTCCACCAAAAATATTCAACTGATTGAACGATCTAAGAAACAGTAGGGTTACATAAAAAAATAAAACCTAGGTGAAAAATAATGAGCCTGCACAGATCAGGTCAGAGGCCTCGCACTTCCCACAGCAGGATCTCATTATAAGCCACAGAGAAAAGAAGTGTCCCAGAGGGAGAGAACTGGCACGTCTGCAGTGAGTCGCTGTGCTGCAAGAAGTCCTGAAACCTGCCACTTGTTGACTTGATCAGCTTCAGCACTCGCTCTGATAAGACACGAGATACACAGCGAATAATTCATCACTGGCCAGAAGCCAACCAATGCAGCTTTAATGTTTTTACTGGAACCATGTGACACATTTAAAATATAAGCAAACAAATGAAAAAGAAAAAAACCTCAGCATTTACCATGTGATCCCACAGCTACAAGATGACTCTTAGAAGACAGGCTAATGCATGTGGCCCAGTGGGGGAAGGAAATCTTCTTGATTATCTGCAAATAGGAATAAAAACAGGCTTCACACACTGTCTGTGTGCAACATTTGCTAGTATACGTTCATAAAAAATAAGAATAAAAAAAAAAAAAAGAATAATTCGAAGCACTAATGCAGTGAAGCAAAGAGAAAATGTACAGTGGTACCTGTTTTTTAGTGAGGCTATAAAAAGACAGCTCTTTCTCTACTCCGTAGCCGGTGTAAACCACCAGGCTGTGGTCTGCTGGGCAGAAGGAAGCCATGCTGGGGGGCAGGCTGTCACCCTACAACATATGGAAGGAACAAAAAATATTAGATGGAGACGGGTAAAAAAACCCCTGTTTCTTTAAAATGGAAAATGTTTATTAATTAACAAGAGAACTTAAACTCATCATATAAATATGCCTGATGTAGCCACACAGACTCATTTTCATCTGCAGTCGTTGGCTAGTTGATAGCATATTAAATTCGTCAACAAAACAGAGCCATGTGAGCAGAATTAAAGACAGAAACACATGTAACGCAAAGCACATACCCAACATTTCTCTGGTTACCGAATTAGAAGCTCGACTGCAAAAAACTTGTTTTCTTGAGGCATATTTTACAGTCACCTCTGGAAAGCGCTCTGAATGTACATTACCTTTGTTTAATGTACTCATTAAGAGGAGGTGGAGGGGCAGAAGAATCCTGCTTCTTGGTTTTAACATACAGATACATCCTCGTATCATCAGCATATTATTAGCTCATCATTGTGTCATCTGGCAAGTTACTGTAGGAGGGCAGGTTTTTTTTTAAACAGGTTACAACTAATATTTTTTCCCTTTCACTGTACAGAGCAACACAATCTTTTGTTTACAGTGCATTACTCACTAAAACTCTGTGCATATTTAAAGTCTAAATGTACTTCAGTCCTGTGCTGGTAGGATTTATGCTCAAGCATAAAATGAGGATGAGCAAAAGAAATACAGCCCTTCAATCCTACATTGGGGTTGAAGGGCTCTCGCTATGCTGTTGGAATGTTTTTGCAGACACTGCAAGCCAATATAGAGTTCTATATAGTTCTGTGTGACCCTGTTTATGCCAGTCCAGCTGTAGCAGCAGTTTCTATTTATGCACTTATCAAAAATTGACTTCATATATTAGCTGCATCAGAAACTTGACATCCCCCCCAAAAAAACCAAAAACCCCCAAACAAAACAAAAAGCCATTGAAGTGACATTTCAACTCATTACTATGCACTGTTACTTAAAATACCGATTGTACCGTGAAATGGGCGGGAGCAGGAAATGACAGCCAGTCTAGCAGATTACACTTGTCCTTCATCCAGTCGGCAGCCCACACACTGACGCGCCTGTCAGCGCTCGTGGCCAACCACAGGTCATTTCCTTCCAGCCCAAAATTTTCACACTGGGGTCGAGAAGATAAAACAGTGTCAGAAAGGTACTGATGAAAGAAAAATGGTTTTAAGTATCACTAAAGTTAGACGTCTTGCTTTTAAATAGTTTCACACAGGATCATTAACTCTAGCTAATATATTTCTGTGTATAAGAAGCAGGGTTCACTGAGGAATTTTAGTGTTTCTCTCACTGATTAATACTGACCATAGAGTTTATTACCAGTTCACATTTACATCTTCAGCTTCATTTTCACACATGCAGTGGGATTTGCAGACATTACCCAGAGGAGTGACAATGCACATACCCAAATGAATCAGACTTCGCTTTAGCACAGTCTATGTGATGTCCAGTTAGGCCCAGTTAGGTGTCAACAGTGCAGGTAATTAAAGAAAGTGTGTGGGTTATGTGTCCTGCCTGCACGTTGTACCTACATCAGTGTCGCGCAGGTGTGAGAACGTGTGCTGTGGGGTCTATGAGCAACATGTGAGTCTCTGCAGAACTTTAAACTTAAGGATGAAAATATCCAAAAAGGAATGATTCAGAACACTGTTTTGATTCTGTGACTGGTTCTATCGAAACGACCTCAGCTGCAGGTTGTTTATATATCATTTTCATATATATTGCTTAATCTCTTGTGGTTGGTTTCCAACATCTGCCACGGTTTCTGTTGTTCTGACTTCAGAGAGCTGACCTGTTCAATCACACACTGGATTGTGGTGATCATCGCTCCTTTGTGGTCCTTTATAACTCGAATAGTTGCTCCATTTACCGGGCTGCTGACGGCTACCAGACCATTCTTCCCAGCTGAAAGGATCACATGACCTGTACAGTGGGGGACAAAAAAAAGTTCCAAAGCTACAACTGGATGAAACATTAAATTTTACTTCCAGAACAGTAATGCACAAAAGAGCAAGTCCTTCCTGTGAGTATTTTCACTGAACAAAGTGACGTAGCTGAAATATATTATCACACTCTTATTCCTGCAAAGCAGATAAAATGTAAATACACTACATTCAGCTCTCCTCTCTCACCATTAGCTGAGTACTGGATGGCAGAGATAGCCACGTGATGGGGATGCAGCTTCATCTCCATCTCTGTTGAGGCGAGCCGAAAGATCCTTACAGTCCCGTCACTGTATCCCCCAGCCACGTACGTGCTGTCTGCACTGGAAAAAGGGCTCCAGCACACACAGTCACAAGCCTGATGAAGACATGAAACAAATGCATGAGCTGCTTATTAATTTTCAGCTTCAATAATTCTGTGATATTACTGAGATTAGCATCGATGCCAATGTGTTCATTACAGTTTTGCTTTGATGCTTTCAGTTGGTGTAGAAACTATCCAACATGATTCTTGTGGCAAAATCCCCTTTGAGTGTACTCACTCACCTGGTTGAGCACCTGGAACTGCACCACCAGCTCATAGCTCGAGGTTGACCACACCCTCACGCTGCCGTCCTCGCTGCAGGTGGCAAAGTGGCTCTCGTCAAAGCTAAACGCTACGTCATTCACCTGGAGAGCAGAGAACACACAGAGACGCAAGTGTTTTCTCTAGCCTGAAGATAACATTCAACAAGCAAACAGAGCATCCTCAGAGATCTTATTAAGACATTTCTGGCATTTTCTTGCTACAGGTTCTGCATATTTTTTCACAACAGCCCATTCTGTTGTATCAGGCGCAGATTATTATTGTGATTAATGCCTGCTGTGCATCTCTCTTAAGAGAGAAAAAAGGCTTATAGAAAGACCAAAAAATAAACAAGAGAACAGCTGTGGGAGGTCAGATAAACAGACAAATCAATATGTAAACTGAACGTGAATAACCAAAAGCAATGTCAAAAAAGAAGCATTTAATAAAAACTGATCTGATAATGTCAGGCTTTTCACAGTCTACTCTTTGTGCTGTGGACAGATTGCACTTACTTAATGACAGGCAGCCTTTGAATTTCATAAAGAAGCCAATTAACTAATCATTAAACCCTTAATAATTTTATATTTTCCGTTCCTCTGAACTCCAGGGAGTCATTTTTATGCTTTTGTCTTAGAACTACCAGAATCTCCAAGTCTCTAATGCTTTATAATCATTTAAGTGTTAATTTTGTTGAGGTCTGTTATTTCTTTATCATTTTTCCCTGTTCAAACAGGATTATGGACTCTATCTATTAGCAGGAGAGGCAGAAAGGTTTTCTGCTGAGTATAAAAGAGATAATGGTGGGCTAATTTATTTGAAATGAAGAGGAAATGATTAATAGTCTTCAACATCTGAGCTTGAAGCACTTTCGATTCTTATCATACATGGACTGGATCTGTGAGGGGTAAAATCAGCAGCTTGGATTGATTATACCTGCAGCTATACAAATATAAAGAAACATTTTCTAAATGAAAAAGGAAAAGAGTGTCAAGTCGACATTACAGAGAGCCTTCTGTAAACAACACAGGACACATCAGCTCTATAACAAATCAGTTTTTATAATGATGCTATGTGCAGTTGTATATTTTAACAGTCACATTCATTAATACACATTTAAGGTATAACATGCAATCAGCCCACAAGAACATTATTATTTCTGTGTCACGAGCTAATGATTCCTAAATGTCACACTGGTACCTTAGTTTTGTGGCCGCTGACCAGTCGGATGTTGCTGTTATCTGACCAGTTGATGTACCAGAGGGTTCCTGCCGTGGTTCCAACAATCCCCATGTCCATTGTGTTATCGAACGATGCACTCACTGTTGCCCCATCCAGCATTATCTCTTGCGCCAACACCACTGCTGTCCCACTGAAGCACAGACAGAGGTGCTCATAAGCACTGATCCACCATTAAAGTAGAGACAGGTCTCTGTTTTATTCTTTACCTGGTTCTTAATGTTTCAAAAAACACGACAGAGCATTATGCAGAGAAAGAGGTCAGCTTATAAGTGAACCACGAAGTGAAAAAGAAATCTGCATAAATACTGTTTCTCATTTTTTGTTCTTATTCATAACACAAATAACACTGCTCACTGTTAGAGACAGACAGCCAATGACAACCATTTTATTAAGCACATTTTAAGACAACTGCCCAGATAACTTATTTTTATGAAGACAAAGGATAGAAAACAGACCTAAAGTGAAAAGGGGGGAATGAGTTGGCCCACAAGTGAAGGAGAAGTAGTCATGAAATGTTCTGCAAATGTGGAAAATATTTCAAGACTATCCGATGATGACAACAAACTGGCTGAGAGAATGGCAAGTATGTGCAAAACAACTCGAATGTCAGGCAACTTGAAGAACACTAAATTTTAAACATGGTTAATTTACAAGGTTTCTCTTACTTGCACATTTCCACATGAGTTATTTTACCATGCTCACACCTTCAGAATTCTTCTCTTGACTTACAATACTGAATCAGAGGAAAACTGGCAAAATCTGTCCATAACCTGTGAACTTTTTACCTTTTACTTGGTTGTTTTGCACACACTTGACAAACATCTTTTCTTCCTAACGCTTTCCCCCTCTTCTAGAATTAAAGAGACCTCTGGGATGAGAGATGAAAGACCATTTCTCTTCTTTTCTAGAGCTCAAGTCGACCACAGACACAGACTTATGCTCTTCTACCCATTATTTACAAGTCAGTAATATAAAAATATAAAAATACAGAATTACCTGTAAATCTATGCTATGATTATGTTATTGCTCCTGCAACATACACCCAGACAGTGCAATGGATGAAAGCAGTAAAACAGTTAAACATTATTTACCTTTTGCCCTGTATTCTCGTTAGTAAACTGACTGAGGATTGTATATTTGTATTAATGAGATGATCTAATGAGACAGGAGGGATCATTCAGAATTGAGCAACACACCTGTCTTCCACACCTCTGCCCTTTTCCTCAGCCTTCAAGCTCTGAACCGCTTCTACCTCCCACAGTCGCAGCCAGCGGGTGTTGCTGCCTGTGAGGAGGCGGTTCCCTCGACACAGCAGCACACCTACACCAAGAAAACACATCAATTCAGTTTCAAGTGGCAGAAGCTGTATATCCAAGATATCTCTATCTAAGCTGCACTAGTGATGCTGTTGTGTTTTTTTCCTGTGTGGTGAAATGTCACGCTATCATGAACACATGGAGGATTTTGCCTATTTGTACCAATTTCTCCTTCGTCGGCTTCCCAGGTCATTAAGCAGCGCTGCGTTCTAACATCCCAGGTGCAAACATGTCCTCGGTTTGTGCCGGTGAACAGGAAGTCATCCATGTGGTAGCAGAGAGCCGTCAGCTCCACATCACCCACCTCTGCTGGTGTTTTCACCCTCTGGACCTATATGGGTAAAGGAAAAGTCAATCTTCATGTAAGTAAAGTAAAATCTTCACCCACTTCAAAACTAAATGCATTTCTTTTACATTTCAATGATGGCTACATTATGTGGCCCAAAACTCCTGATCAGGTAAGAAAATCTTATTGTGTGTGTTTATGGATTTTTTGTGGTCGTTAACCTTGAGGTCTGCATCCTGGCCCTGTGTGTGGAGAAAGCAGAAGTATACCCCATCGGTGCCCACGCAGGCCATCTGACTGGCTGCTGATGGGCTGAAAGCAGCATCGTGGACTGGTCCTGACACCCTTACACTTGACAGCATCTGGAAGTTCCTACTGCTCCACAGAGCCACTTCCGGGTCAGAGAAGTCTCCTGTGTAATGGTGAAGAGTCACAAGCCAGTAGCAGTTATACGATTTGCAGCAGATGAGACGATTGCTGTCAGCTACTTTATCAAGTATAATACGGAACAAACACAAAGAAAAGAAAAGTTCAACTGCAATCGGATACGACACTGACCAACAGAGAGAAAGAAACAATCATCCCTGGAAAACGCAAGACACTGGACGGCGCCGCTGTGGTAGGAGACACTGCGACGACATGTTCCACTCTGGACGTCCCAAATGGAGATAAGGCTCCTGCTGGAGTTAGTGCCACCAGCTGATGCTATAGTCTGAGAATGAAATAAAGACACAAACAACCCAATACACAGTTGATTCATATTGCTGACAGTTACATCATATAGCTCTCTGTGATGAAAGTATTACACTCTCGGAAAAACACAACAAAAAATGACTGTCACATTGTTGTGGAGGAATTTTGACCTACTTTACTTTACAACATTGCTTCAGTTGATTGAGGTTTGTGGGCATTTGTTTGTGCACAGCTCTCCAAACGGTCTTGCTTGAGGTCAGGTTGAGGTCTGGACTTTGACTGTGCTATTGTGACGCTCTGATTGCTTTCTTTTTCAGTCATTCTGTCGTAGATTTGCTGCTGTGTTTGTGATCATTTCAGCCAGGCTGTAGCTGCTGTCCCCACATTTTACCCTAGAATACTTTGATAAATAGAGGAGTTCATGGTCGACTCAATGACTGCAGGGTTCCCAGGTTCCTCTTGCTTTTGTCAGGCCAAACAACAGTTGCCTTCTTGGATACAAAGCAAAGAAGTGTAATCTTCTAGAAACTTTTCATATAATACAACTCTAGTTCCCTATATGTGCATTCATTTTAATTAAATATAATTATCAATCACTATTTGGCTGTGGTCACTTTCCCTCTCGTTTCTCTTTGATTTTATTAGAGAAGCCTTTTCATAATGACCAGGAGTGTTTGGTTTCAGCACACAACTAAAAAATGTGGTTATTTTGTACCTTGATCATAGCAGACCACACCTGATGCTCCACCAGTCATTTCATATCAGATAATATTTCAGATAACATACCTGTAGAGTTTGAGTACTGAGTTTCGAACTAATTTTTTTTTTACCTGTGCATCATTTGTAACCGCAAGGCACGAGATCTCTTCTCTGTGGCCCTGCAAGTGTCTCTGACTTCCTGTATGAAGATCCTCCACGACCACCACACATCCGCAAGAGTATGCAAATAAACCTGCAACGGAAAATAACTGCTGGGTTTAAGCAATGCTATACTAGGTGGCTCGTTTTAAAAGCTGCTATGAGTAGAAAAGTGTTTCGTGCATTTGATTTGAAAGTTGGATTTTTACTCAAGTTTCAATAGCAGTAGCCAGTGTGCTTTAGGTTACTTTTATTTGTTTGATCAAGCTTAAGTTCATACCATAACTCTGATGTCACACAATATTTTCAGTTTTACTTTTATGTTTTTCTTTCAGAATATCATCTTAACCTTGGTCGGGGCTCCACACCATGTTGCCACGCCCATTGCCATTGTAGCCAATCACTGCTTTGAGCCTTATGCCTTCTTCTTGTGCTTCTGGAGCTACAACAGACTAGAAGAGAGAAGAAAATAAGACAGGACAGCAAATCTAAAGAAGCATATTGTGGCTGCAGTGTCTGTTTACCTGATCAAGTGATGATGTCTTGAAACGTGGGATAAAGTGCTTGTAACAGTCTGGACGTACTGGCTTCTTTTGTTTCAACTCAGCTGAAAGGCAAAATGGCACCAATTTAAAAAACAAAACAAACAAAAAAATGAGAAAGCTAAACAACAGCAATATAATACCAAAACCCCCCAAAACATTGCATTTACAAGTGTCCATATAACTGCTATTTAGGGGAGAACCGTTGATCAGATCTGTCACTTTGAGGAAGGAGACAGCAGGTCTGGGATCAGAGGAAAGACCTGAACCAGTCTCTGGTGCTGATGCAGTTGGGATTGTCTTTGCTGGGGTGTCACAAGAAAACAAGGACCCCAAATCTGAGTGAGACAGAAAAAAACTGTTGCTTTAAAAGCAAACTTGACTGTATTAAATTTACAGATTATATGACAAAAATTATCAATGGCAATAACTCTAACAACTTAAAATCTACAAGCAGATTGATTATCAGTTTCTCAGAGCAAACCATCAGTATAAGACTGTGCACAAAGTCCCAGACTGATCAGCTAATCATACAGTCCACCACAGACAGGAACTACAAGCGGAAGCAGACGAACAAAACACAAATTTACCTCGGTGTCCAACCCGGTCAATGCTGCTGATGTCCAGTCGTGGTGGTGGTGAGGAGGGGAGCGGCGCTGTCTTTCGAGGCATACCGTTGGACAATTGTATATCATCAACTTCAGTGTCTGTTAAGTTGTTATATAAAATTGCAAGACCAACTATTTATTTCAAATTGGTAAAAGCAAAAGAATGAGATGCATTTTGCATCATTAAAGCAAGACTGAACTGGAGCAAACTAAATATGTCACCTGGTTTCGGAGCGTAGCTTATTTTGAAAGGTGAGCTGTGAGTGAAGACAGAGACAAATAAATATGAACCAATATAGGTTATAAACATTTGTTAAGAAGACTCAAGAGTGATTATTACCAACTGTGAGCTGTAGAGTTTACAGGATTTGCCAGGAAGTCCCAAAGAAAAATGGCATCCCCGACTGAGATCACTCCCAGTTGGTCAGGGGTGAAGCTAAGCTGCCGAATAGGATGACTGTGGCCTATGAACATCTGGTAGAAATGAACACATTTAACTTCACAACATTAACTCCTAAAACATCAGCCTCCTACTACTGTCTGTTCTCTACAGCTGACATAATTTCTACAATCCTCATCAAAATTAGTGCAATGTGACCTGTAGCCACTCAATACTTGCAAAACTATAACTACAATCAGACAATTGTATGAAATAATATGATCCATTACAATAAAATCTTTTAGAATCCATTAAAACACTGACATAATAAGCCTTCTTTAGACTTTTTCAACATGTATGATTATGTCACCCGTACTTGTAAAATAAGGCAGCAAGCACGACTTTATCAAACATTTAGTAATACTTTATAATACAGTCCATGTCTAAGGGATCATTTCCTTTTTATCAAATGGTAAATCAATGTACCTTAGTTTGAAAGTACAGCATACACTTAAAGATAGATACACGAGAATAAGGGAATAACAAGTCAGGTTTTTACACACACACACACACACACACACACACACACACACACACACACACACACACACACACACACACACACACACACACACACACGAAAAACAAAATTACTGTAAGTAATTTCAAAAAAGGCCAAACAAGTTATGCTGTAAGCAACTTTAAGCACTACATAATTTCTTGATAATTTTAGAAAAAACCCCATATTTTACAGTTTTACAAGTACAACAGTGTACTTTTCAGGGCGCGGGCCATATGATGGCGGGGTTTAAACTTTCCTAATTTCAAGGTGTTTTACTTTTGAAATTTACATTTGAACAGTGATTGTGAAAGAAAATAAATAAGTCAGACTTGGCTCCATCACTATAAGGTCACACGGTGATGCAAATGTTGATGCTATTATTTTCTTTCTTTCCATTTCTAAGTGAGAACAGTCCTTATCACATTTATATTGGTGAAATAAAGGCACAAGTAATCCACTCCTTGATGTGACACACACAAAAGTATGGTGTGTATACAATTTAAAATGCACCTACATTCTAATTATTTTCTTGCTTTCTATAAAAACCTGGCTTGTTATCCTCTAATTCTGGTGTGTCTACCTTTAAGCACTTTTTAGGTAAAAATTATAATGTAATTTGAAATAAAATACATTTAAATTCCATGTAATTGTATTCATCATTATTATATATAATATCATATTAAAATTACACCCTTTGTCATGAGCTGTATTGTAAAGTTTTACCAAGTACTTTAGTTGATAATATTTGTTCTAAAGAGTCTAAGTTACTCTTTTGTTGACTACCTGTGAGTTAATATCAAGCTGCATGTTATAATCCCACACTTTCACAGCGTTGTGTCCGGCTGTCAGCAGGAAACGACCATCGTCACTCACAGCCAGGGACGAGCAGTAGTGTTTGTGCACTTTAGACAGCTGTCAGAAAAACCGAAAAACAACACTCAGAAACAAAGAGATACAAACTGTGTTCATAAAACGATACAATAATATCTTAGTTACTATATTATGACAAACTTCTAAGCTTCTTGTCTTGTAGCACCATATATCTCTAAAGAGAAAACCAACCCCAGGCATCTCCCATGTTTCTGTCTTAAGCAAATAGTCTTGGAACCACTCAACAAGTAATTCATGGATTTTACAACAAAGCTGTTGTGAACAGTTACCTCTCGGAGGAGGCGGCCTGTCTTGGTGCAAACCCAGAGGATCTTATTACCAGATGTGGCAACCAACAAGTGTTTGGTGGAGGCCGGAGGGAAGCAGACCTTCAGGGCAGAATCCAGACGGGGACTCTCTACATCCAAAATACTCACATCTACATGTAGCAGCTACAAAAGAAGTTATGTGTCAATGTGGACAGGGTAAGACAGAAGAACCCAGACTCTAATGCTCAAAGTGAAAAGTGCAGATTGTACGGTGTGAGAGTTGACCTCATCAAGAGTCCGTGCGTCAGCAACGGTGACAGTGTACTCTGAGGGACCGACAAAAGCCAGGCAGCGACTGTCGCTGCTTACTGTGAGCGCGTCTGGAGCGCGCTCAGTGCCTCGAGCCACCACATTACCTAACCGAAAAGGTATAGAGTGTCAAGCCAGCTTATATTTGTAATTTAAAATAGTGTAAGTAATTGACCATGTTCAACCAAATAAAAAACATTATCTACATAACACAGTTGTTCCTAGTAGAAGTGCAATGAATGAAAATCAGCACTTTTGTTGCAATAAAACAAACGTTGGAGAAAAAACTAATCCAAAGGAAAAGAAAAGAATAACAGCTTTTAAGCTTTGTGGGCAGATAAATCCAACATGTGGCTCTGCAGCAGCCTGCAGCAGAGGGTAGATAGACATAAGAGTCCAGTTTAACTACACTTTTTCTAAAACTAATAACCAAACTAAAAGTCTGGTTTACGTGTTATCTTATAGGCTTTTAAAATTAAACAGTACATGTTATGGCACAGTGAGTTATTCCCATTTGATGCTGTGTCTGCAGAAAAGTTCTACTTATGGGTAACATATGGTGTACTAAGAATAACTTGAAGTGGTTGTTTGTATACATACACACAACTTTGATGACACTGTGCTCTTCCTCAGAGGAATTATAAAGTGCCAGAGACCCCTGTGAGTCGGCGCTGTACATGAACTCGCCGTCTGGAGAAAAGGCAAGACCCACCACTTCACCTCTGTGCTGCCTGTGTAAAAATAAATACATATAAATGGAAAAAGCTTCTTCACTGCCACCGGTGCCGACTCCGGGCTAGTTAAAACGTACTTATGATCCGCCAGCAGCTTGGCACTGGAGATTGCAAAGACTCTGACCATGCCAGAGCTGAAACCACAGGAGAAGATCTGCTCCCCCGGATGGAAGGCTACTGAGCAGGGGCTGTCTTCAGATACAAAATCATACAGCTGAACACAAGACAAGAGAAACATCGCTCTGATCAATAAATGTGCTACTGGTAATGGGGACAGTTTCTGTATACTTGTTTTCTTTTTTAGTTAGACCTGGTGGAGGGAATCCATATTCCAGATTCGCACTGTGCCATCAGAAGAAGCTGTTGTGAGATGCCGATGAATGCCGTCGACGCTGAAGCCGAGCACAGTGTCTGTATGTGACCTCATCAGTGTGTTGTAACCACGGCTGCTCACATCAAGGAAGCCCAGGTTACCAGTAGAGGTGGCAGCTAGGACGCGAAGGCTATCAAATGAGATTAGCGCCGTGCTCACAGGTCCCTCGTGCTCTGGAAAAATACAAATAATGTACATAGCCTGATGGAGAGCCTGTAGAGGTGGCTGCTTCAAATTCAAATCCGCTCATACACCGAAACTCCTGAAGACGGAAAGTGAGTGTATCGAGTTCACAGATTTCTCATATCTGGTAAATACTGCTCATACTCTTAATTTAAACACCACTAAAACAGAGAGTACACTTAAAGCTTAGCTCAACCTCATCCATCCATCTACAATGTCATCAAAGTAGTGAGAATGTTTTAATTCAGTTATCTAATGTGTGTCTATAACATTAGTTAAATCAGAAAGGTCTGAGAAACAAAAACATAAATAAATCTTACCCATCAAAGCTCTAAATATTCATCACCTAAAGATTAAATCACTGCCTCTGGTAACTGTTAGCTACAGGTGAATGTTAGGCCATCTCATGACTGTGCCTACCAGCTTCCAGGAAGACTGTAGAAAAATCAAAGGGCCAGAGCCGCAGGAAGCCATCTTCAGAGCCTGTGGCGCAGAATGATGAGGACACACTGATGCTGTTGATAGCAATGCCTGGACCTGGGATGGGACGAACACAGTCACATTATGGTCGTTTGACTTATTTTTTCAGGTGGGGGTTAATCATGTAAATTATCAAATGTTAAATTGAAGACAAGTTAAGTTTAGATAATGTCACCTGAAGAGAATCACGACTGTGAATTCTAACAACCCACCTGTATTAAAAGTCCATTTCTCTCTGCGGTCAGCATGTTGCGTCTGTGCAGGTAACAGCCTCCTCACGTTTTTAATAACAACGCTGCTGTAGTCTATTTCAAAGATATGCCCACTCCGAGTGCTGGCGTATCTATGGGGAAGAAGTTACAGAGCGAACATGTTCAGTGGAGTCAGATTCGTTTCACACTTCTCCTGAAGTTAAGAAAACCCGCGTGCTGATTTGCTCGCTCACAGTGTTCGATCATCAAGATGCTGCTCATCAGAGTTTCCCTCCTCAAAGGCCACATCTGTGAAATCCAGTGTTTGGTATTCATCCAGGTTGACTGGACAGGAACGCAGTGTGCCATTCCGCACTCGCCACAGACGAATATTTCCCCGACCGCATGACACCATCCTAAAAGCAGCACACATGCAGATTTTCCCATTGTCTCCATTCTCAACTACAGTGCGATACACTTAATTTTTCACACATTGCTTCTGCATTTTTATTTGTTTTTAATAAATAATTAATGGCAGAGTGTACTGTTGTTCATCTGAGGTTGAATTGTTATAAATGATGAGTCGATTGGTTGAAACTGTCTTTGCGGAATATCTCACTCCACAATGAAGTCTGCATTCTTGGGCTCTTCCTCACAATCCCCACAACACTGTTTGCAGTGTGACTCTTTGCATGCCTGCATTTAAATCTGATAAACCTTCACCTGTTTGCAGTTTATGAAGAGCTTCACAAGATCCACATGATGTCAGCACTAGAGATCAAACTGATCAACCTTCAGAGGACAGTGTCCTCAAAGCTTCCAACAGCTGAGACAGTGACAATCCATTCGTTGAAGACTAATAACATGATGCTATACAGTATGGTAGAATGTGTGATTTAACATTTACACAAGTGCAAATGGTAAAACACACATATGCAGTACGGAGGTACCTTGTATCGTCAAAGAAGGCGACCTTCATGGTGTGAATGTCCACATCTGTGTGCGTTTTGGCCAAGATGGACACCTCTCCACCTTTGCTAACATTCAGAGTGTTCCACACCACAACCATCTGTGAAATAACACACAGACGCAATCACCCGACAGCTTTGCAGAATCAGACTCCAACAAGAAGAGCCATTTATAGCCTGATAAAAATAAAGTGGGTCAGTTTGGGTTAATATTATTAAAAGCTTCTTAGAATTGTTTCATCTTGATCTAACGACCTCTGTGACTCTACATCTAGAGATAATTCTTTTCATACATGGATTTTCATAAGATTTGAATGAATGGAACTCACTGTTTTATTGTGCTTATCTTTACCAACTCCACAGAGAATGCCACCGCCGTAGGAGAAGCTTCAAAATAGGAAGAGATGAATAGAAGAAAAATCTAATTTAACAAAACAAGGTTTTTAACAAACTTACACGTTATTGTTCTGTGTGATTGCAGTCGGTTACCTAAGACAGGATAACGAATGTGCATGAGTCCTGAACATGGCCACACAGTTTGCTTTGTGATAGTTCCACACCCGAACTACACTGTTGTTGCCAGTTTGCGCTGAGGCCAGGAGGGTTGTGTTACCATTAAAAGCCAGCGCAGACACCTACAAAGACACCAAGTGTAATATTGAATTTTAAGTATCTTATTTTGGATGTTTCACATTGCTGAGTTGGAGCAGGACACCGGATCTCATTTACTTTATCGGTGTGGCCGATGAAGAATCTCTGCTGGTTAGAGGATATCTTCATAGAGACGATAATTGCATGGCACGGATACACCACTTCATCACCAGATTTGGACCACAGGGCCTACGGTGCAATGAAGTGCAGTTATTAAAATTTTTTTCAGGATTGATGGTTATGCGTTTTATTTAGGGGTTTAATTCCAGAGAACCATACACATTTAAAAGTAGCTCCTCCAAAGCCGATGATTCGATTGAGCCTGAGAATCGGATCTGGGAGCAGCTTCTAAAAGAAAGAGCAGAAAAAAAAATGCTAAGATTTTAGAAACAAACCACGTCCTGGCGGCTGTTTTCGTTTCAATCTCCACCCTTTTACCTGCTGTTTGGCTTCTCTGGACAGTGACAGACGCATAGGCCGTGGAACAGGAGTGCACACAAACTGTAACATAACAAGGTCGACAGGTTTTCTCAAGCTCACACACAACTGTACAAAGAGCACTGAAGGACAAATACAGCAGAATGTACAAAGAATAGAATGTGCTATATAACAGGGCATCCTAAGCTTGGACATTTATTTTAATAGGAGGACTGAAGCATCACCTCATCTTCACTTTCTTCCCCACGTTTGCTCAGGCCTTCCTCAGCGTGCACATACACATGAACTCCACCATCATCAGCCTCAGAAGGCGGCCTGGACGCGAGTTTGTGTGAACCGGAGGATGCCAACAGATCATTCTGGTGAGTGGAGACTACACCCAGCTCAGGTATGCTGGCCACCACAGGGGTGTTATTTCTTGATAGCTAAGAAGAAAATAACATATATAGAAAGATGTACGCTTAAAAAAAAAAAAAAATCATAAGCCTCCACCTAATTATATACTTGGAGTGAAAACTGGTCCAATTGAAAGTTCTCTCTGCTTGGACCAATTTCTTCTTATTTGTGTGTCTATACTGTATGTGTAAAAATGACAACCAGTACAGCAAACGCTCTCAAAGTATTTTTACTAATGACCGTCTAAAGTGAGAAATGAGGAAAAAGGGGCTTTTAAAAGTGGTCTGGTTACATCTGGTTACAATGCAGGAGTTTAAATCTGTTTTAAAGGGTGAGAAAACAGTTCATTTGGTCAGAGTGACTGGTTTTGATGTTGCTCATGTAGTGACCTGTTACTGCACATGATTCAGATGTTTGCCTGTACTGAATGTCAGCTGTATCTCTTTTCTTCACATGTTCAATGTAATATTTATTGTAATTTATGCCGTTCTCCTGGCCTGGTCTCTCTTTAAAAAAGGATTCTTAATCTCAAAGATACATATTCCTTTATTTATCCAGGTAAAAGTATCTATACCGTACTATTCACCATGGAAGGAAAAATGTGCTAAATGTTATCAGTCTTACTAATTTTGGGTTGGTGATCTGGTGGATGAGGGACACACGATCTTGAACTGGTTTGCTGAGGCTGGGAGTAGACCCTGGAGAATACAATGGAAAATGGAAACCAGTCATCTACGATACATTACTACTGGTATTATTACCTTGATGAACACAAGCACCTCAGATTCCACATCCCATGAATCAGGCATGTAATATTGAGCCAGTAGTTTCATTTTCTTTGAGTTAAGACTTAATTTAACACCAGAAAGAAAGAACCGATTTAAGCATAATTGTGTTTTGAGGTGAGGCGAGCTCTTTCTTCAGTATATTTGGTGACGAGTGTCCTTTTCATTACTTACGATGCTCTGACTGTGGACTGCCATTCTGAATGGAGTCAAACGGTAACTTTGTACCTTCAGAGGGAAACCTGTTGGGTTAGGAAAAGTTGAATGACTTTGTAGCAGTGGTAAAGGCAGATAACATCTGTATTAAATCAATAACAATTTAGGCTGCAGATAGGTGTAAATATTTCTAAAATCATCACAAAAGGAAAAATCCACCCTTAAGACAGTATTCAAGTACATGTCCACATATTGAGAGCCTAAATGACTTTGCAAACAAAGAAGTTGTTGATATGGATTACAAATATTCAGCGTGGCTATGAGACTAATCTTTACCACTTTGCACCAAAATTTCAGTTTTTGTATCAAGAAAAGTGTTTTTTCTGGACTTTGCTTTAAACTGAATATCTATAGCTGTACCTGATGTAATCATACAGATCATGCCAGGAGCCTCCCTTGGGCACAGGAAATGACATCTCTCTGGGTATGGCACCTGTTCCCTGAGACGAGGTCAGACCCATTAACTTAGCTTGACTGAAGGAAACTCCTGTTAAAAGATAATAACAATGAATAAGCAATGACTGGGTTAAAGATTTTAAAAGCTTCAACATGTGTGTCTGTGTGCAGCTGTATTTCATCATCTTTGCTCGTTGAATTGACTGGTTTTGCAGTTTTCTGTTCAGAGACACAGAAAAACACTGTCCAGTTTTCTTTTTCATAACTTGATCTGGCCATTTTAAACGAAAAACAGCAGTTAAACAACTAACTGCACATATAAAATAGATACATGTACAGTAAGACATCCATTGTTTGAAAGTTTTGCCCTCACCTGGGTCTAGCAGTAAGTCACTGGTAAACATGTTTTTCACTGTCATGTTGGCACATAACTTGATATTCTTCAGGTGACTGTAGGAGCGGCTGAGGTAGTCAGAAAGCGTGAGCTGCAGGTCCAGCATCAGACACGTCCAGCGCACTGATGTAGGAGCTGGACCCACCAAACCTATATCAAATAAAAATGTGTGATTTTTACAAAGTAACAGTCCCTCTGTATTAAATAATACTTTTATAGGATTTCTAAGAGTCCACAAGCTCATTAAAAAAGCGTCTGAGGGCATAGCTCAAGTAAGCAGTAGGGTTGTTTTCTCATAGACTTCAATACAAAAGCAGAGATGGGGCTTCTTTATGAAACCAAACTGACACTCCTCTAAGTCAGCCCTTAGAAATAATGCTGATTTTAGGCATTTCTGCATTAGCTTCACTTTTTAGATCCTTCTTATACAATCTGTGCAATTACTGGAAATGGCTTAAGTATACCAGGCAGCGTGAGTGTGAATAGTTTTTACCCCGTCTTGCAGATTTAGCTGTGTTTTCATAAACTGAATCCTTTGCAGCTCCACACAGGAAAGGAAACTGAAGCCATGTAGCTGTGGACTTGAACTCTTTGAACGTGTTGGAAAAGGAGATACGGACAACCTGACCCTCCTATAAAACACAGCACAGAGAAAGAGGGAACGCAGTCTTGATTTCTCTGAGCAAAAATGAATGATATGCACAATGGATCATGCAGCCAAATAAGGGATGATACCCCTGCAGCGACATCTAGGTGGACCACAAAGTATTTGCCGGGGGTCGGCCTGAAGAGGAGGTAGAAGAAGCGTCCTGTCAGCCCCAGGGACTGGCTGCTGTTTTTGGGAAGCAGGATGAAGCTGTTGGCAGGAACAGGGCCCCTGATCCTGAACACCGGACACTTCAGTGTCTTATCCTGAGAGACGCAATGTTGGACAAAACATTCAAACAATTAAAATTCTATTTATCTTTAGAAAAACTAATCCTCAACCTGTGTGAGGAGACAAACTAGTCTTTACTGATTTCATAAGGGTAATTCAGGCAAGTGTAGTGTGTACAAAGTTACCGTGTATGCTGACACATCCCCCTCTTTTGCCGACCTCTTCCACTCTTCTACTCGGACATATTTGAATATGTTAACGTAGGGATGCTGCCAATCTGCACAATTAGAAAAGCTGGAGTTAGGTTTAACTAGTTATTAACAACGTTTGACTCTCGTTTAAAATCAGGGTTTCTGTCTCTCGGTCTTCGTTGTTGTATTTTATATGGATTTCATTCAAACCTTTAAAGTGCACTTTACCTTTGTAGGCCATTGATAAATGCAGCAAACAGAAAATCCACCTGTTGATATCCCAGTCTGGAAGTTAGCTAGCAAGCAGACAGTTAACTAAATAACCGGGAAAGTTCCTTCTGCCTTCTCCGGAGCTCAAAGCCAAACATAACCTTTTATTGTTCACATCATAAGATGCGGGGTTTTCCAGTTTTCCCGGTACCGTGTAAACAGCAGCTCGTTCAACATTTGATACATATCAAAGCTGTTATTTGCTTCCCGCTCCAGCCTCCGCCGTTGCCAACGACAGCACGACGGCCATGACGTCATGACGCTTACTAGCGGGTTGCTTCCTTCTTCTTCTTCTTCCCCCGGTTTCACATGGCAGTATGCACATGTGATCCCCCTTTCGGTACAGAGTTGTGTCCAGCAATGCACAATCTATATCCAAAGTAAATATACTGTATGTTCTATGAGTCTTTTCGATATCTATCGATCGCATTAATTTTTTAACAATTACTGCAGCAAATTTAGCACATTTGCCTTCTTCCCATAAAGCAAAGCTGGGGTTTTCAATCCCTGTACTCCTGGGTGATAACGTTTATAGAAGAAAATTAATAATGAAAAAAGCAAACTATATTACAGGACATCTCGCAAAGATGACTCTACATCGAATTTCCGTGTATAACTGCTTTTTCTTTTAAGTTTGCGATCTAGTTTGTGACTTGACTTGATCGAACTGTTCTATTCTTTACTTCACAACAGTTTAGTTTACTCATCGGTCATATTTTACTATAAATACCTGGGGTCAGCCATCCAAAGCAAACATGAAGAAGTGAAGTAGAGAGGTGATGAAGAGAGTGCAGGCAGGGGAAAGCAGGTGGAGATGAGTGTCACAAGTGTAAAGAGTCAAAGGGAAGATTTGCAAGATGGTAATGAGACCTGAGTGAAAGCTATGATATATGATTTGAAGATGGTGGTACTTTCAAAAAGATGTGAGACAAAATTAGAGAGGCAAGGCTGAGATGGTCTGGACATGCACAAAGGATGCTGAAGATGGAGATGAAGATGAAGACCACAGACAAGGTTATAGATGGAGTGAAGGAGGACATGTAGAAGGTTGGTGTGACAGAGGAGGATGGTAGGGACAGGGTGAGATGAAGGCTGATGATCTGCTATGGCGACAACTAAAGCAACCAAAAGAAGAAGAAAGGTCTCATCAACCCATAAACAAATCTATTTGCTTGGCTGATGTATAAACTTTTTAGTAGAGCCGCTTTATTCACACATTAAAAGTGTCAGTAAAAACAAATATCCATGTAATCCTTATCCTGCTTATAACACTCATTTCTCATGTGATATCTCATGTTTTAACTCATCACTGTCACCGGTTTTTACAAAGTGCATCCTCATATTCACAGTTTTAAACATACAAACTACACTAAGTAGTGTCCAGCTGGGACTCAGGAGGTTTAGTGGATTATCTAACAGTAGGTGGTTCAATCACTGGCTCCTTAAGTGCACAAAGTGTCCTTGGGCAAAATACCGAACCCCACATTGCTCCTGATGCCGCCATCCAAGTGATATTTAGAACGTGCTGTATGAATGTGTCAGTGAGTGGGTGAATGAAGCTTGTAATATTTACTGTTCAAGTGTTATATAAGTACCAGTTCATTTACTATTCACCGAAAATGAAATGTACAATGAACGCAAGGCTGTATTCAGTCTGAATCTGTATTCACAACATGTGGGAGTAGCTCCACAGGGTCTTTAAGATGAATGAGGAAGGACACCTGCATTCCCTGTGACTTGTCCAATCCAATCGCATCCTGATCCACATGGCTTTGGATGTTGTCTTTCTCTAACTCTGATGGAAAGTGCTGTAAAGAAGCATGTGGTTGTGGAGAGGTTGGTGGCTGCTGACGCCTCAAAATGCGTGCACTACCAGGACTCAGGGAACAATCAGGCACCGGTTGACTTGCTGACACAAAGGATCCATTGCGCTGTGGCACTGTGGCAATGGAAAAATTGTCTTCTCGAGGATCCAGCACAGCTAGTCACTGTCCACAGCATACAGTCTCTGTCGCCATTCTCCACCTGCCCACCTTCCTCTTTAGCTCTGCCTGCACCTGCACCCAAAGAGGATGATAACTTATTTAAGAATTAATGTTCTTTTTCATAAAGCTTCCGGCAGTTTAGACGTAAACTTAAAGCCCATTTGTTGTGATGTCATTAAAATTAGACTGTTAAGGATGCAAATCCTGCAACAGAACATTTAGAGTAAAAAAATAAAAGAATACAGAAACAATAATGCCTGTTTTTTAATTGTGATGTTGTCCCATCAGCCCTAAGAACAACGTCTCAACATTAAAAATATACACTTTTAAACTTATGGTTTAAGTATTTTGTCTGTTATTTACAAAATCACTTATAGCTAATAGTTATTAGCACCTTCTGAGAAAGAAATGAAACAACAAACCTCTTTATTGCCAAAGCAGTAGAGCACAGCCACCAGAAATCCCTGGAGACACCAGTTCATAAAAATAGTCCAGTTTAGTTTGAGCAAGATGTTCTTTGCTCAATGAATCAATTAGATCACATCTAGGCAGCTTTACTTTTCTTCCCCCCCCAGTGACACACATAAATTGATCAGCCACAACGTTGAAGTCTCTGACATGTGTTCAGAATTACAATGATCACGTTGTCACAGCTTTGGCCCCTCAGCACCAGTGTACTCCCTGACTTCTCATGTAATGCTGTGTGGCAGAGAGAGGACTCAAAATGCAGGCTTAACTCAAAACTCAGCTTTAACACAGAGCACAGCTGGAGTAAACTAACTGAACCACTAATGCTCCTGTCTGACTGACTGACTGACTGACTGACTGACTGACTGACTCACACACAACATGAGAAGAAGTACGATGTCAACATGACAAGAAAGCAAGGGAGACTGAGGGCTTAAATACACAGAATAACAAGAGGATGGGCAACAGGTGGAAAGACAGCTGGAATCCAACTAATTAAACAGGAAGCAAAACTGAACATAATGCACATGAGACGAGGAACAGTCAAAGTAAAACAGGAAGTGACATACACAGTAAGACTCACAAGGATGTGAGCTTGACATTAGGACAGGGGATAAACAGACATGGAAATACATGACAGACCTGGGAGACAAAACACAGACTGGACATGAAAAAGGGAACATACATGAAATAGAGCAGTAGCCAAAAGTAGAAGATAACTAAAACTCAAAGAACATCAACAAACATAACAACTAAACATAACCATCTCAAAAGTCCAAACAAACTCAAAAACCTGGGCCAAAGACTCAGGACCACGACACGGAGGCGCCTTTCTGAGGTGAACAAAGCGTCCTGTCACACCATAAAAAAACTCCACTCAAGCATCTAGGGAAGCCTGATCATCAGAGGAGGAAGTATCACGCACTTGGTTTTAACGTCATATCTGATCAGTGTGCCTGCAAAACCAGCGGTCACTCACAAGTTCTTGCCTACCTGAAAGGAACTGATAAAAAGTGTGAAGAACACTTTGATGTAGCGCAGAACGCCTGTCGTCTGCTCATCTGTAGCAAAGACGAAAATCACCTCATGAATTCCAAACAGAGGAATGAGGGTAAGAGTTGCCTTGGCGAGCCTAAAAAAATGCAAATAAAACAGATAGGTAACTTGTCCCACTGCAGAACTATGATCTGTCTATCTCTGATCCAGCTCACTAAACAAATGCTGAGAAAACTTGCCGAAGTTTGTAATCGGTGTAATGAGTTGGGTTGCTGGCTCGCAATTTGGAAAATATGACCTTCAGGATCTTCATGAAAATCAGAAAATTTATCTGTTGATCAGAAAATCATAATATGTATTGTTATTTATTCAGATGTATATCATGCAAAGTATTATGAGCCATGCAATATAAATGCAGACTTTTGGGACTATTTGCAGAAATCATCTTACAAGTGAAGCTAAAAGAACCGGGAAACGAATAATCCACCAGTAGTTCATGTTCTCATTGACAGCCCAACACCTAAGAAAAAAAGGTAGATAGATGTCACCACCCCTTCTCCACAATGATCTGTCACATGAGGACACGTCTGCACACTTACTCTTTGTTTTCTTTCAACATCTTCGCCACCACCCAGGGAACAACGAACAACAGTGGAGTTCCTAATGTGAAAGCATCAGAGATCACCGGGTTCAGTACTGCAGGTTTCAAGAATAAGTTTAAGAATCAAATAGCATGCTGTGTGTATTGTTCCATGGTATCCATATTATAAAAGCTCTCCTGCTGATGCAGAGCGTGCTTTGTCCTTTGAGTGCTAGAGTAAAGGCAGCGCTAAAGAGGAGCAGAGGCGTCGTGGTGACACATTTCTATTGTTCTGCAACATGTCAGCTTAAAGTACTGTCAAGATAAAGTGTTCTTTGACAAAAAGCAGATTTAACCCCTTGAATGTATGATTCTTTTTTTTACGAAGAGATGGAACTCACCCCAACCGAGATAGATGTAAAGTAAGTATTTGTTGCTGTCAATGAAGACTGAAGCAATAAGCACTGAGTACAGATAAATAGCCTCTCCGAAGAACCAATAATGATTGGCCAGGACACAGTACTGCATGATCACCTGTGCTATCCTGCAACCAACAGCAGCCTAAAAGAAATTGGAAAAAAACCCCATAAAAATACAAATTGCATATCAAAGGTCTTTGCATGGCACTTGTAAAATTTCTAAAACTTGCTATTTTTCATAAAATAGTTTGCAAATTAGCCACCCATTTCCATGGGAGTGGTCTTTAAACATGCTTTACGTAATTACCTGAATGCACTAGCATCAAAGCAGTACGTCCTACACACTGATCTATTGCCAAATAATCTAAGCAAATAATTAGCAGTAAATTTCGAGACGTACCTGATGACTGAGCATCTCACTCACATCAGTCGGCTTCATGATTTCTCTTCCCCAGTGATGTTCCAACATTGTGTCTTTAACAATGACCGCTACAGCTCGCAGGATGAAGGACAGGAAGAGGTTAGCGTGAATGTAGTTTCTGGTGCAATGCAGTTTCCTGCCAAGGAACACAGAGTAATACAATTTCAAATTGCCTGGATTTAAAAACATGCTGTGGATTCTGGCGCTTTTAAAAAAATGATCTGATTCACCAAGGAACATAATTTACAACTATTGTGCTTTTAGAATCTTGGATTACGGATCTTAGCAGCGGTCACTGAGTAAGGAAATAAAAGTTTCAGCATGTTATGTGATGATCTGATGATCAGAGCTTTTACAAACTTTTTATGTTTTGTGGAGTTTTGTTTGACAGTATAGTGAAAAACAAGATTTCCACATCTATCACAGAGCTTACCTAAAGCTTAGAAGAATGATGAGAGCTGTTATAAGCGTGAAGAGGGACAAGGAATAGCCAACGGTGTACAGCATCCTGAAGCTCACCATTAACTGTTTGAACCACAGCTGTAAAGACAAATTTTCACTTTTATTAACTAAAAAACTAAAATTACTTAAAGTGAAGAGTTAACAAAAGCCAAATCAGGAAGGGCCTCTGCTTTGTTTGCAGATAAAAACTTTTGGCATTATCAGATGATTGTCATTCACCATATCAGGACGAGTTGAATACACCAGTGCTCTTGGAAGCAAGCCGTCCTGGCTTCTTTTCACCGCAGGCTTATAATTTTCTTAATGGAGCTATTTTGAATGAATGATTTGCCGGTTATTTTTGAGCCATGGGAAGCTTTCACAGTGACTCACACTCTTGCAGGGTGAAAGAAATGTGGCTGAAGTTGCAGTTTGAATGGGAGTGAAGGACTTTTGTACAAGCAGCTACTCTTCAAGCTTTATAGAAACTTTCAAAAGTACAAAATAAAATGGAAATGGAGACCGTAAAAAGTAAACGTTTCGCCCTTTGAAACTTGTTGACTGCAGCACTGATATTTTACACTGTGTGTTTATTTATTACACAAACGTTAACCCAAAATGAAGCAATGTGTGAAAAATGAAGTACACAGAGTGATTGAGTAGCTTGTAGAACCACCTTTAGGAGCAATAAGTTCAAGTATTTGTTTCCTGTCTGACTTTATCGGCCCGTCTACAAAATTGGTCCAATTCACTGAGTTTTTGGCAAAACTGTGAAAAGGATACGTTGCAGTGTGTCATGTTTAGCAGGTCGTCATAGGTTGCATTTACCCAAGTTTTAAAAACAAAATTTTTAGATGCAGTTTTTTCACATTTTAGTTTTTTCCAGCACTGAATGTTTTTTTTTATATTCCTGTTTTTTCAGTGGCTAATGTGCATTTTGTAAAGGTATTTATGACTTTGGTGTATTCTTGTTTGTACAAAGAACTTGTGTAACCCCTTACGCTCTTGTACACAACTGTGTTATTATTAATATTATTAATAATAACAAGCCTCGAGGTGACTGTTGCTGTGATTTAGTGCCATACAAATAGATACTTTATTGTTCCACAAGGCAAATTGTCAGGAATGAGTTGAGTTGTTTACTCATGGAGACCTGTGTGTGATAAGAAAGGACCACAGTTTTAACACACACTGAGCACTAAACAAAAGAAACTATGTTTCCCCACAGAGGAAAACAAAAGAAAAAAAACTACTTTGTAGCCATACCTCCTGAGACGCAACCTCTTTTTCCTCCTCACATTGTGTCATATCCCTCCACACCTGTCCATTGTCCTCTCTCTCCCAGTGGCCATCGTATCCACATCGCCTACGCACAACACCCTGGGACACTGGACGAAACACAGTTAGTCCTTCAGTCACCACCTGCCTAGTACAAGTTAAGGGAAACTGGGGGCTCAAGCATGCAGAGGCAAGCTAAATCACTGCTCACAGGACATAAAGATGCATAATGTTCATGATTGATGAACACAGGAAAAAAAACTGACTTAAAGCTACTATATAAAAACCCATAGTTCATTCTGTCCTGGAAGTCACTGCAACTCTTCCAGAAAGAAGAAGAAGAAGGAGAAGAAGAAGAACCCAGATATGAACATGATCCAGAGATATATAAATCATTTCTCATTATATAAATCATTAAAGCATATCTCATAAATATTTACTATTTACAGAGCATCCAAACATTTGGTTTGTAGATGATCAGCATAACTTCTATTTGCAGTTGGCTTAGCTCTGACAGAATGTGCACCATCTCCTGTTTTCTAGTTAAGCTCTCACTGCCAACACTTAGTGTATGCTTTACTTTCATTTTAGTGTCAGCAGTGAGGATCAAAATGTACAATTAAATGTAAGATTGGTTATCCACAGCAAAATCTCACTGACCAGTAATAAGAAGAGACTGGCAGCTACTGAAAGGGGAAAAGGACAAACTGACAGACACAGACAGTTTTTTGTTGTTACCTTTGTCATACCAGGGCAGGTAGAAAGGGCATGAGATGTTGATCATAACACCAGCAGGAGTATCTGGCCAGCAGGCATACCTGTCAAACGTCCGGTTACAGAACAAGCCCGCTGGAAGGCCAAACAAAAAGAAACTTAGGAGAAAACCCCAGGTTTGATTTAACATTTCAATAACTCCTTTGCTATTCCATCACATATTGCCATATTTCCTCTACCACGCAGTTGCTTACTTTGAGGCAGTGACTCATTTCTTATCGTGTTGAAACAGTCTTCTTTGTACTGAACCCACTTTCGATAAGTCTCCTCCAGAACTTTAGCGCTCACCTTTTCAACCTGTAATGAGATACATATAAAAACACTATTCAGAACATGATGTCAAAGAAGAGCTCTGGCTCTATCATGATTTACTCGCTCTCAGGCTCAGACCTTCACTTTAAACCTTTTGTTTATGAAGGGCAGCCAATCAGAACGAAAACTACTAAAACAGGGGATAACCTTAAAACCAGAAGAGCTAAACCGGCTTGTTTCATGAAGAGGATTAATTGAAGAGATGTATCAAAGTTAGATAATAAAAAAAACAGCCGTAGATATCCTCTTTGTCTATTTTCACTGGCTAACCTTAAGTGGGTGGAGGAACAGCAGGCAGGTCAGCACTATAAAGTTGTGAGTAAGGTCCATCGCTGCAGACTTGTTCTTCTTTATCTGCAAAATTGAGAGGAGGCAGTGAAGTACAGTATATGTGACGGATGGAAGTTGTTAGAAGTTGTTAGAAAGTGGTTAAGATCACAGAGTAAAAACATTTGAGAGAGTGATTTTTCATGAATTGAACTTCAATGGCCATATCTTTTCTAAAGCACTCCAGTAACCTCAAAATGGATCTGAGCTATTACAGCTCTAAAAGCACAGACTTTGTCCTGCAGTCCTGGACATTTTCAATTCATTCAGTTTAATTCAACCAATTTTTCTTAAGTTTAATCGTTTCTGATGGTACTAAAATACAAAAATGGGGCTGCACATGGGAGGTCTAACAAGATCTCCACTCTCTCCCACTCTTCCATCACTTCGATCTTCTCGTGTTCAAGTGTTTTCTGGACTTCCAACAATTTCTTCTTTGTATTTTTTACATTTCCATCTTTGTCTAATGAATTCCTATTTTGCTCATTTCAAGTGTTTTTGCATAATTCGCATCCTTTTTGCACTCAGCTCATCGAGTTCCTCCTTTTCGGGACCTCAGACCTTGCTGAGTTTCCCGATTGTCACCTTGTTCTTGTCTAGGTTGATGCACATATCTGCTCTTTCACCTAGCAGCCTTTGCAAGGTTTGCTTAGCTCTTTACGCGTCCTGCTTAACTGAAAATTCTCAGCCTGTTTCGCTTTAAGGGCCTTTCGCAGCTCAGTCAGCTCATGATTCATAGTTTGTGGATCAGTGCTCAACAATCTTGTTGTAGTTCTTTGATAGTTAATTTTGGCCTTTTCACCGGGAAATGAAGCTACCTCAGAAGTTCAAAGCAGTCAATACTTTTGTCCTCGGAAGTTGCCTACAGCAGAATGAGGTTTTGTTCCCAATACAAATACTTGTTCACAGATGTGTCGAGCAGATGTGTTCTGGTAGTCTGAAAAATGCTGAAACTAAGAGAGATCAGAGCTCTAACAAACATTTTAGCAGGTAATAAAAATGAAAAAAAAATCTCAATCACAAGATTACTTCATTGTTAACACCGTGCACATACTCATTTAAAATCAGACTTATATATATACTTTTATACTGTATGTATTTTTTGTTTTGTTTTTAAATCTCATTATCAGTCTTTGACCAGACAGCAGTTTAAATTGTACAATAAAATTTGGAAAAAATGCTTTTCCTCTTTTGACTTTCTTAAATAAAATAATGCTGACTGGCGACCTGTCCAGAGTATACCCGCCTCTCTACCTCTGTGCTGTGTGACATGGCTAAAGGTTAACCCACTGGTGCTACTGCACAGGAACTCCACTATTAGCAAAAGCCTCTCAGGGGCTCCATGTCCCAACCATCTGTGGGAGGTCCACCTTAGGCTGAGTGCAGCCTGCCACTGTGTACCAATAAGCTGCCAAAACACTGATTTCTGTCTCCTGGCAGGCGGCATTTCTGAATCATTCCCTGCAGCAGCGTGAAGCATCACATGGGGCTTGGTTTCTTTCTAACCTGCCCCATGTGGAGCTTCCTCTAGCCTGTCACTCACGTAGTGATAAAAAAAAAAATCCAAAGAAAACCACAACTTAAAGACAGAAATGCGATTCTTGTAAACAACTGGAGCCAGGGACTTGCTAAGTGTGGCCATGGTTACCTCAGGCTTGACTCACGACACCTCTACATGCTTGTTCCAGCTTTTTAAACCCCAATCCAAAATAAGTTTATCCTAAACTGCTCATTAAACCAGATGAAAACCAGAGGTGTGGACTCGAGTCACATGACTTGGACTCGAGTCAGACTCGAGTCATTAATTTTATGACTTTAGACTTGACTTGAAAAAATGTTCTAAGACTTGTGACTTGACTTGGACTTTTACACCAATGACTTGGGACTTGAATTGGACTTGAACCGGTTTACTTGAAAAGACTTGATATTTTACCCCAAATATAAAATTTAACATGCATATTATATAGAGATTGAAAATGTGACGTCATTCACGGGTAGAACCGCAAAGGATTCTGGGAACTCGTGGCAAGCGGTACTAGCGCACGCAGGCTTTCAATTAAAATCAGTTATACAGTGATAAAAAGAAACACAAAAATGTCAAGAAGCCGTTTTATTATTAACTGCAATAGCCGGTCGCATGACAGCCACTGGAAGCTGACGGGTAAAGAGATCGGTTGTTATCGGATTACTTCGTTGAAGAGAAATTGTTCAAGCCATGTTTCCGAAGTAACAAAGACACGAAGGATGGCCTGGATTGCAGCCATTCAAAGATCAAATATAACGTCCCAGAACACTCCAGCTCACAGGTTAGTCTGCTCCAAGCATTTACACGAAGGTCAGTGTTTTTTAGTAGTTAATACGTCATTTTCATAACATAATTGGTGATATAGGTTACAAGCAAGTCTGGCGCTGAACAGAAATTGTCGCGCTATGCTCCTTTATTTATTGTGCATAAATAGTGAATTGTCCTGACACAATATTGCGTTTCGCTTCTGTTATTATGGTACATTGACAAAAACATATACTTTTATTCACAGGATAAAACAGGTTTTTTGTATCACTAATTGCCCAGTACGATTACAGCATACAGTATTATTGTCACTGCTACATTTCTGTGACGCTACCAGAAATTATTTCCACTACTAATTAATTACCGTTGAGCTCAAAGGTCCTATTAATAAACGGTTAACGAATGTGTATTTATGACGACAATTTGTGAGACTGGTAAACTTATGATACGTACGATGGTCTTTCGTTCTACACGGTGCATTTCAAGGTCCTGTACCCATCCGTCGGTAAACTGTACTTGGGCTTGTTGCAGTGACCTGAAGTTACTAAACTTCATGAGTGTATGCACTCACTCCAAGAACCGTATGATTATAAATATGCATATAAATATGCTACGATGAGATAGCTGACTTCATCTAACTACCAAATGTTGTCCAGGCTACGTTGGTGATACAGTTTTTTTTAATGTGTATGATATTTTTGTCATGCGATTTTAAAGCTGGTCCTACAACCGCATCCAAGAATAACATGCAGCTTATCTCAGAACTGTCGGTGAAAATTATTCTTGGAGCTAGGTTTAATTGAGCTGCATTTTAAAGAGGTGCAATTTCACAATTTGTGTATATTTTCTAAGTTCACTATTTTGTCATGTGTTGAGAAAAACACAGATTTTAAAATTACATGGTCTAATATTTACATTTAGCATAACTGCAACATTCTTTTTTCGTTTTTTTTTTTTTAAAGACTCGAAAGGACTTGAAATTCAAAGTTTCAGACTTGTGACTTGACTCGGACTTTTACACCAGTGACTTGAGACTCGACTCTGACTTGCCTGACATTACTTGAGACTTGACTTGAGACTTGAGGATAAAGACTTGAGACTTACTTGAGACTTGCAAAACAATGACTTGGTCCCACCTCTGATGAAAACTAACCTTCTAATATTGTGTGGTTTCACTGAAAGGACCGCTGTGAAGGGATGCACAGTAGCTGTGGGGTCTTCCCATTAAGATTAATGCATTTTAACATAGAATAAAACTATAAGAGCAAGAAACTCAAAGCATTTTAACAAGAAGAGAATGGAGGTATGAAGTCTTAAGCACATCACACTTTTTGTACTTGCAAAGACAATGCTTTTAAGCTGCACTAAATAGAAATTGAAGCTATATTTTTTCAAGAAAGCATGAACGTTTTTTTCTCTTTTTTTCCTTTTAAATCTGTCGATTTTTCAACCTCGGAAATTCCCTTAAAAATGCGACGCTACGTTAGTAAATAAATAAATTGAGTCCTGCAGCATATTTTTGCAGAGTGCTAACACTTTCCTTTTATATAAAGAAATAACAACAGTATTTGGGGACATCTGTGGAACAGCTCTAACAGGTTATGGAAAACAAAGAAAACATGTATTTACTTACAGCTTTTACGTCCTTTGGAAATGAACTGCGCTGCTCTCAGATGCGCTGTGGGCTGTGGAGATGTTTGGTCCTGAGCGTGTGTGGAAGAAACTGCAAGTTGAAGCTCCACGGAGTAATCCGTGATGCCCTGCCCACCATCTGCCTTTGAATACCGATTTCTCCTTTGGTGTTATTTTTAGAATATAGCTCTATGTTATTTTTCTCAAATTGTTTGAAATTTTTTACTTTTCTTGCTGTCAAAGCATCCATTGATTAAATGTACATTAAGTGACACTATCAAATCTTTTTGAGTAGTATATTGTCTTAGTCATACGTAATTACATTTCTGTGTCCATATTTTGCTCGATGATTAAGATCGAAGCATGGAGCAGGGGTGTGTCAAGAGTAGTGGCAGGGGTGGCAGTGGCCCCAATGATGCCTCCCCTACTTGTACAATACCGCCCCTCACCAGCAAACCAGAATCTGAGATTTATTTTTTTCCAACTGGTTGATGTCAGAAAATAAACATTTTTTCCATAGTGACTCACAACTGCTGAGGGTGTCACTGACCGTGTCTCGGACTGGATGGACAAATGTTCTTTTGTTCACTTATAAATTCTGAATAATTTAGCGCCCAGCTATCTTTCTGAACTACTCCACTTATACAATCCCAACAGAGCACTTAGATGATCCAATCACAGGCTCCTAGCACAACCTAGGTCTCGAATGAAGTTGCAACCGTGGCACTTAGACTCTGGAATAACCTCCCTGTTCATATTCGTACTGCCGAGTCTATCCAGTCTTTTAAATCACGTCTTAAAACTTATCTTTTTACTTTGGCTTTTGATTCTAACTAGTTGGCTGTTCTAGCTTGTTGTGTTGTTACCTATTGTTTGTTTTAATTGTCTCATGCTTTTACTGACTGTGAAGCACTACGGTCAACACTGTTGTTTTAATATGTGCTGTATAAATAAATTTTGATTTTTTTTATTTATTTTGAAATGTTGAAATATTGCCATGTTATGCTGCTTTCTGCTTTATTTTTGCAAACAAATATTGAGCTTTTGCCAAACCATTTATTTAAAAGCTTTAGTTACTTAATTAAATTCTAACACAAGCCAAATCACATTACATAGTAGTAACCAATACTTAAATAAATGGTGCTTTTTTTCAAAATGAGCTATTAGCTAATGTGATTAACTATCACAATAGTAAAAAAGCATTACTTTGTTAACCACCAGTTTGCTTAGTATTAATAAGTTTCATCCCCCTAAAATCTGTTATAATTTTCCCTTTGTTTTCCTCATCAGATTGTTTAGTTTCAACCTTGTAATTAAAAACATGGTTTTAGTCCAGCAGAAGAGACTTACAAATCTTCCTCTAATGAATACCTTCACAGACATTTTGAGCACTTTGAGTGCACCTCGTTCATTGAGAACTGATTTATTACCTAAACCTCTGAACACAGAGTCACATTTGGGGTATTATATTTGTGCACCCAGATGAATGTAACCCTTCAGGCCTTTGTGAGCTGCTGCTGAGCGGTTTAACATTATTATTAAGCAGAACTTTCACAGTGCTATCTTTGCTACAAAACAGTACTTGACTGTTGAATGCTGTGTGAATTTGTTTTTTTAAACCTGGTAAAAATATGCACATGCATTTGAATAGGCTCTAGCCTTCTTTATGTACTTGGGGTTATTGTTTGTCTTGACACTTGTGCGTTTACAGATGTTGTTGTTGCAGGACGCTTCTCTATGGTTTCATAATAAATTTCCTCACCTGTGTGTGTGCCTGACATGTGCTCCCTGCCACAATGGAGAGGTTTATTGTTTATTGTGACATTTATTATTAGTCTTGCCTGCTGTGGGCAGCGGGCTCTGGTAATCACAATACTGACATACTTTGCAGAGCTATGCTAGAATGTGACAAGACAAATGAAATGCTAACACTTTATAGCTTTTTGTTGTTCTTTTAACATTACTGCTTATTATATTATCATTGCGCAGGATGTATAATGAATTTACCAAAGCTTTCTATTGCCGTATAACAACACATACTTATCCTTAGAGTTTACTTTGAACCCACATAAAGCATGCTGCACAGTAGCCATGATGGTTGTCTCTTTCAGTGAAGGTCAGTACCTTATTGGACTCTGAATGCTGGCAGATGTTGAAGTTTCTGACAAATTGAACCAGGGCTATTTTTAGGCATGGATAAGCTCTGTGGTCACCAAGGGTGGTAAGGTCCCTGGTGAGGGTATGAGTAATTCTGTATGAGCATGTGTTCTGAGCTGTAGTCACTTATCAGTGAGTAAGTAACTTTACAACTTATATATAATATATATAATCAGTTTTACACTTTGTACTTCTAAATGTTAGAGTAACATTTAAATAAGGGCTTCTATTTTCTTATCAGATCATGAGTTTCACAAATCATTCAAGTGTGGGCATATTAATTGTATTATGTGTTATATAAATACATTGTCAGCTATAGAAAGCCTTCATTTGACAGCCTGACTGTTAGACCTGTCCCTCACTGGCAAAGGATTGTAGTTTGTTGTCATCTATCATCCACCTGCACTTACTCAGAGTTTTCATCTGATTTCTCAGTCTTTTTTTTAAAATCTGGTTTAGTGCTCAGTTTAGATAAAATAATAGCAGCGGACAGTTATAATATTCATCTAGATGCTGAAAGCAGGAGCCTTAACAGTGGATGTATTCTATTTTTAGACTCACTTGGTTTCTCTGAAAATGTGAATGAGCCCACACAGCACTGTGATCACACTCTGGAAATTGTTCCCACATATGGCATAGAAATGGAACATTTAACAGTATTCTCTATAAACCCTCTTTTGTATGACCATAACATTTAAATTTACAGTAATTGATGGCACAGCCCGACCTGTCCAGGGTGTACTCTGCCTCTCGCCCTAAGACAGCTGGAATAGGCTCCATCCAGTCATCCCAGAATGAATGGATGGATGGATTAATTAAGCAGGAATACATAAGCAGGAATATTTCATTACAGGAGATGTTATCTTCAACACCACGTGCCAACAGATCAGAAATGCTAGATTGACTGGTGTAACTCACCAATGTCCACCTTAAAGTAAAGCATTACCTTACAACTACATTCATTACAGTTTATGTCTTTTTGAAATTTGGGCTTAACAAGCGTTGAGAGATTTTTTGTTTGTTTTTTTTATTCTTATTTAGACGCCTCATCTTGTGTATTGCTGAGTTATGAAGATACAGTTTTGATGATGGTACAAAACATGCACTCTTTTAATTATGAAAATAAATATTAAATCACATACTGAGTCATAAATAGCCATAAGTAAGAGTTTTAGAAACACAGGTGGATAGCAATGTGCATGATGCACACAAACTCCCACACACGCACAAGAAGAAAACAAACTAGCCACTCTATCGAGACCGATGATGAGACCATGACAGCTATGAGCTTTCATGACTGTTCTCTGTTAAAAAGAAGAAGAAGAAATGATTACACTGATATGATCCCAAGAGATAAACAACACTAAAGGTTGCCTGAGCACGAACTCTCTGAGAGCATTTTGGCATCTTTTCATATCTTTGATTCTGCTGCCTGTTTTTCCCCCTTTTGATGTAATTTCGAAATGCCTGTCTGAATTGTTATCTCTGTGTTGAGGAAAGATGAAAAGAGAGTAGGCTATATATATAGAATGAAACTTGAATATATAGAATGTATGAACCTCATTTTTAGAGATGATGTGTTTCTGAATTCTCTGCCTTTACAAAATGGCATCAGCTGAACTATTTCAGTACTTTTTAGAGCTTGACAACTGTTTTGCGACAGCTGTTCAAACTGCAAATGGTAGAAATAATTTGGAATTTATACTACGTCACCTTGAAGAACACGTTTTCATTATTGCAACATTTCTAGTGCTCATGAATAATGTTCAACAAAACGTTTCTGGGAGAAGATTATGCACACTTCTTGAGGGAATTTATCAATCACTGATGGAGATGTCAACTGAGCTAACACTTCGAGCAGAAGCTGAAGCACATGTTATGGGCTTATTATATCATTCTACATCTCAAAGAGGAAGGCCAAGGTAAGTGATAAAAATGGAAACGAATTCATTCATAATGTGTATGGCACTTGAAAGAGTCAAGAGATGGCAAACAAGATAATGAATGCAAGAAATAAGAAAGAAGTTAACATATTTCTTCTTTTGTTTCTAACTCTTTTAGGTACAACATACCAGCTACTCAGCTGACTGACATGCGAGACTTGGGGTTTAGTTGGATGGCCATATCTCAAATGTTGTCAGTAAATGTTCGAACACTGTACAACCACAGGATACAACTAGGTTTAGTGGACTATGGAACTTTTAATAATACTTCAAATGTGGATCTTGATCATCTCATTACTGAGATTCTTACACATACCCCTGGCTCAGGAGAATCCTACATTAGTGGTAGTTTGAGAGGAAGAGGAATCAGAGTTCAGCGGTGGCGAGTGCGAGGACGTTTAAGAATAGTTGATCCAGTGGGAAGAGCTTTGAGAGGACGGAGAGCAATTCAGCGGAGGGTCTACAATGTCACTGTCCCAAATCAAGTGTGGTATGCCTTTTTTCACGTCTTAAATTTGATTAATGTTAATTATTACTTCCTGCATTGTAGTAATATAATATTTTGTTTGTGTTTTAATAAACAATGTTGTATAATGTCTGGGTTTAAAATATTGTTTATCTCCAGAAATAGGTTACATGACAGAAGTACAATGTCAAAGTCATAGACCTTTATTTTAATGTACATCTAGTGTCATAATAATAATATATTTCTTCTTATTCCAGGCATATTGACACAAACCATAAGTTAAATCCTTGGGGGTTTGTGTTTCATGGAGGAGTTGACGGCTACAGTCGCTGCATTACCTACATGAGATGCTGCACAGATAACAGAGCATCAACTGCTATGCAACTTTTCCAGAGTGCCGTTGATCTCTTTGGCCTCCCACAACGTGTCAGGGGTGATGCTGGCAGTGAGAATATTGATATTGCACGGTTTATGATTGAACATCGAGGGCCAAACAGAGGAAGCTTTATGGTTGGACGAAGTGTGCATAATCAAAGAATTGAAAGATTGTGGGGTGAACTAAACAGAGTTGTGTCAGCATACTTTAAAGACCTTTTCCTCTTTATGGAAAATGTTGGGATTTTAGATAGCACTGATCCATTTCATATTAGGGCTCTTCACCATGTATATCTTCCAAGAATTAACAGATCTGTGGATGAATTTGTAAATCAGTGGAACCATCACAGCTTAAGGACAATGGAAAATCACTCCCCGCTGCAGCTGTGGACTGTTGGAATGTTGCAACTTCCTCAGCATCACAGACCGCTCAGTCAAGTGCACTTCAGACGTCGTTCTTACCATCACCAGCAGTTGACGGCTGACTTGAGGCAGATCGACCCCTTGAGTGACGATGGAAATCATGGGATAGAAGTTTTTTTGACAGCATGCCGCATGCTTCAGTTAAGTTATTAGTAAATTTGTTTGTGTTAATTAAAAAATGTAATTGAGTGCCAGACACTAAAAATTGTGAAATATCATGATACTGAAAAGGGTCCAAGACTATTATTTAGGTAAAAGTAAGGTAAGATAAAAAGACTGGTTTTATCTTCATATTCACTTTGTCAAGGGTAGTGTCGTGGATGAGAGGAGGAGGACCCAAACGCTGGACTCACAGGCAGGTAGGTGAAGGTGGATGTTTATTGCCGAAGGAGTGAGCAAACAGTACAGAGGGAGGAAATGGCTGGCTGGCTGAATGAATGAACTAAGGACTGACTGACTGACTGGACATACAGACGACATCAGACATACATCATTAACATCAATGACACGACAGAGAACTGGTGAAACCGAGGAACTTAAATACACAGGTGGATGATGACAATGATTGGAAACAGGTGAGTACAGGGCTGAACATAATCTGACTAATGACACGGGAGACAAGCTGACACGGGAAAAAACAGGAAGTGAGAACATTAATGTGGCGAACCAAACTGAACATGAACAAACTGAAATCACTGGGTCAACGACCCAGGAACCCTGACAGTACCCCCCCCTCCAAAGGCCGGCACCCGACGGCCAAAAGAGAAAGAAAAAAAAACCAGAACAGGGTGGGCGGAGGGGGCCCAGGACGGAGGGACGGAGTCCACACCAAGACAGTTCAGGTGGGCGCCCCCGTGGCCGAGACGAGACAGTTCAGGTGGGCGTCCACGCGGACGGCAACGGCGACAGCACTGGTCCGGGGGCCGACCGCGCGGAAGGCAACGGCGGCGACGTGGACACAGTTCGGGGGGCCGGCCGCGCGGAAGGCGACGGCGGCCACTCAGGCGAAGGCGGTCCGGGGGCCGGCCGCGCGGAAGGCGACGGCGGCCACTCAGGCGAAGAGGGTCCGTGGGCCGCCCACGACGGCGATGGCGCCCGGCCAGTGGCTCAGCCAGCGGTCTAGAAAATGGCCGTTTAGCTCCAGACCCAAACGAGGCTGGGCCAGGCGAGGCTGAAGGCTCTGAGGCTGCAGCAGACGAAGGCTCTGAGGCTGCAGCAGACGAAGGCTCTGAGGCTGCAGCCGGGCCGGGCGTGGGTGCAGCCGGGCCGGGCGTGGGTGCAGCCGGGCCGGGCGTGGGTGCAGCAGAGGCAGAGGCCGGGCCGGGCGTGGGTGCAGCAGAGGCAGAGGCCGGGCCGGGCGTGGGTGCAGCAGAGGCAGAGGCCGGGCCGGGCGTGGGTGCAGCAGAGGCAGAGGCCGGGCCGGGCGATGCAGGCGCGGAGGCCTCTGGCCGGAGACAGGCAGGGCCAGTAGGCGCGGAGGCCCCTGGCTGAGGAGCGGCCGGGCCAGCGGGTGCGGAAACCCCTGGCTGAGAAGCAGGAAGGCTCACAGCTGGCTCTGGGTGCTGTGGCTGCAGGTCCGGGAACTGGACGGGATGGTGGACAGGTGACTGGGAAACAGGAGGCGACTGGACTACAGGGCACTGGGCGGCAGACTGGACTACAGAAGAGTGGAGGACAGGTGGAGACTGGACTACAGGTGACTGGAGGACAGGTGGAGACTGAGCTACAGGTGACTGGAGGACAGGTGGAGACTGAGCTACAGGTGACTGGAGGACAGGTGGAGACTGAGCTACAGGTGGCTGAACTGACTGGAGGGCAGCAGGAGACTGGACAGCAGGTGAGGGAACCGATTGGACTAAGGAGACTGACGGATAAACAGAGGCCGGTGAGGCTAATGGCTGAGCTAAAGAGTGAGCTAGTGACGGAGATAAAATTACGGCTTGGGCTCGTAAGGCTGGTGCCTGGGCAGGGGACAGTTCAGCTAGTCTAACCAGTGATACTGCGAGGGCGTGAAAAGCTGGATCAGGAGGTGGATGAAAGGGTGAAGTAGTAGGTGGACCAGTTAGCTCTTCCAAGCCTCCAGGGAGGTCAGGCTGGGTTCTAGCTGCCCTCAGCCTGGGCGCTGGGACAGGCACAGAAGGTGGCTGGACACCAGTCACCCCCACCCGAGAAACAGGAGCGGGTGTGGAGGTAGACTGGGTCGCAGCTGCCCTCCTCCTGGGAGCTGGCACTGGAGTGGGTGTAGGCTGACTGATAGGAGTGGAAATAACGACTGGGTGAGTGACACTGACAGGTCTATCGGGTTGTATTCTGGTCTTTCTGCCACCACTATTTACAGTTTTTGACTGAACAGTCTTTGGGGAGCCAGAGCAGAAAAAGTCTTCCCAGTCCACATTATCCTCAAGGAGGGAAACTCCCCATGAATCAGAAAAGAGTCTGTTGTGTGTTTTAAGTGGATAATCAGATGAGGGGTGTGGAAAACAGTCACTGGAACTCACCACCGGGAGTTGCTGAACAGAGTCCGTTTTATGGCGGCGTGTGCGCCGCTCTCCCCGGGAAGAGGAAGCGGGCCGGGTAAACGGCTGAGCCTCTGGCGCGGTAGCCTCCGCTGAGCAGAGATGGGAGGTGTAGCCGCCGTGCCGTGGCGAGGCGGAAAGGCTGGAGAGTGAAAAGGCTGGCGGGCGAGCAAGGAGCGAAGCGGCGGGAGAGCGAGCGACCGAAGCTTGGGCTGTGACGCCCACTCTCCGCGGCGAATGCTCCGGTGCAGCTGAGGCAGCAGGTGGGGGAACGTGGCGTCTCCGAGGCCCGCCCAGAGCCAGGCGAGTCCCCTCGAAGACGTGCTCTCTCTCCGCGAAGAGCCGCTGTTTTCCCCGAAGCCCCTCCGTCCAGCGAAGGAGCGCTGCCTCCTGCCGCTCGAAAAGTTCAGGGTCCGCTGGGTCCACAACGCGGGGTCGTGTCATTCTGTCAAGGGTAGTGTCGTGGATGAGAGGAGGAGGACCCAAACGCTGGACTCACAGGCAGGTAGGTGAAGGTGGACGTTTATTGCCGAAGGAGTGAGCAAACAGTACAGAGGGAGGAAATGGCTGGCTGGCTGACTGAATGAATGAACTAAGGACTGACTGACTGGACTGACTGACTGACTGACTGACTGGACATACAGACGACATCAGACATACATCATTAACATCAATGACACGACAGAGAACTGGTGAAACCGAGGAACTTAAATACACAGGTGGATGATGACAATGATTGGAAACAGGTGAGTACAGGGCTGAACATAATCTGACTAATGACACGGGAGACAAGCTGACACGGGAAAAAACAGGAAGTGAGAACATTAATGTGGCGAACCAAACTGAACATGAACAAACTGAAATCACTGGGTCAACGACCCAGGAACCCTGACACACTTGTGCCATTTAAATCATAAAAGTAGACAAATAAAGTGTTTAGACTACACTTTTCTTTCATGACAAACCATACTTGTCACAGTACAAAATGTTACAGTATATGTTACATATGATTGTATGATGTACTAATGTATCTGTTAATAAACAGGAATTATGATTAATTCATTAAATAAAATGTTATACATTTTAAACTCTTTAAACTTTTTTTTTAAAGACACAAATTACATAAAAAGTAGAAACACAGAACACTTTATTTGTGTATTTCCAGTACCCATAGGAAGGAAATAATATTCTGCACTAATAGGGCTGGTCTTAAAAAAACAAAATGAAAGAGGAAAAAAACAAACAAACAATCTACAATGGGCCTGTGTTATCAAGTAGTATAGTAAAATATGCAAACAAAATCCTTAAAACACTCCCTGCAAACCAGGTTATGTTTATTATCATTATTATTATTATTGTTTATAATACTTTGATAACATATAATAATTTGATAAGATTGTAACGTCATATAGTGTGATATAATGTTCATATTTCAACCTGTAACATAACCAGGTTTGACCTAACCAATGTCTGTCACATTTATAGACAACTTTGCTGCCAGTGTTGGAGATACTGTCTTTCTACCTTTTAGTATGTAGGGTTACTGTAATACTTTTCAAAACTTTACCAAAACCTAACAAAAACATTTTTTAAACCTGTGAGTTAAGCTAAAAGTTAAATGATATTAATACAAAGTTCTGTGTAAAGCATAAATGTTCAAATGGGACACTGAAATAAAGCTTAACTCATCTCATTTGAAAATTCACATCTGTGGAATAGTTGAACACAGGAAGCATTTGAGAAAACTTAATTCTATATAACAATGAGATTGTGGCATATTATTTTGCTCACTGCAGGGGTGCTAAATAATGTAATGTTACTATGGGTCATACCAGAGACAAAACATGCCATATAAGCAGGAAAACAAATTAACTACAATCAAAAAACAAAAAAATGCCCCACATGTATAAACTGAAACAAAATTATTCCATCCATTCTCTTCGGCTTATCAAATCCATGTCTGATTTGAAAGTAGTGTGCACTGCATGAACTGGTATTTAAGCTGTAATTTGAAAGACACACATGAAGCTTATTTAGGCTATACAGTCCTACTGCTGTCCAGGGTGTACTCTGATGCGGGGTTAACAACATTAACAAAAAACAAGAAAATAAAAAATGCATATGCAAAATAGAAAAAAACCCAAATCCTCATCATGTCACCAATCCTTAAGAAAACACATCATGCTCTTCCTGGTGAATTCCGTATTGCAAAATCCATGTCTGATTTGAAAGTAGTGTAGACTGCATGAACTGGTATACGAAGGATATTTTCACAAGTATTGGCCACTGGAAATCTGCAGTTAGTGACGAACTCAAGGCTTGGCTTTGGAGAAAAACCCAGGGCTGGTATGCTGTCACATCCAGTGCAGAAAACAAGAATATCTTCCAAAGAGACATCATTTTCAACTATAAGATAGAAAAATACAAAATGATAATGAGATTCTGACTAAGACTACTGATGTACAGATACATTAAATTACCAAAAGATTAAATCAAAAGTGAAACATGTATATTTTTTTAAAAGTAAGCTGTAATTTGAAAGACACACATGAAGCTTATTTAGGCTATACAATGAAACCACAATGTCAAAAAAATAAGTTAGTGGAGACCACAACATATTAAATGTACGTGGATGCAGCAATAGCCTATTATTTGTACTCAGTATACAGGATTGGTAATAATTTATTTATTTAGTTATCCTCCTATTTATCCTGTTATTTATTTATCCTGTTAATACACTGAAGTCAAACTGAAATCACATTTGGATACAATGTTCTTTGTAAACCCAGCACTTGCATCAGTACTATCTATCTACCTTTTTTGTTATGGCATCTATGTCTGTAATTTCATGATGCTGCTGCACAAAAGTGAGAATTTTGATTTATGGTCAAACAATGTGCCAAGTAGTAAACTCACATTCTGCTTCCTGAAGATAGTCTTGCCAGAAAGCCAGGGTCCGGCACTCATCTTGAAATGCATTACTCCCTCATTCGGAGTGAATGATCTGGAATAGATTCTCCATATCAGTTGCTCTGAGAGTCATTCCAGCTTTCACGAAAAGGCACTTCATCTGAGAGGGTATGTCTGTAGAGCATCTAGGACACCTAGAGACCTCAAGCCATCTCTGAACCTAGCCAAAATAAAACAAAATCAAATTGTATTTTATATTACTATTATTATATTTGTATTTGATGGGATTTGGAACCTGTATCATAACAAGAGGTTTTGAGGTTTTATCAAGAGACATTTCTGAACTAATTACATTTTACTTTCCTGTGGACTGCTGTATCAGAGGTGAAGAACATTTTTCCCCTTACAGGGCCAGACTGTCTTAGACACAGATAAAGAATGCCTATACATGGAACAACTGAGCTGAAATATGATACACAGGGACCTGTCATTAATTGGAGTAAAAGGGACAAATTTCTGTCAGTCTACAGTCAACCCAAATGCTACTCAATTTGAATCTATTTTTATTTACATATTTAAACACATGCCTACATCGGCACAGATACAACGTTTTATGTGAATTTTAATTTCATGAATGAAAGATATCTGTTTTGTTATGAACTGTACTAGAATGGAGCGCTACAGACCTGTACCACCCAAATAGGGTAATACCATTGTTTCACAACACAGTGACTTTAGTTTGACAGGCTTAATTTTTTACCATGACAGTATGTGTTTAGACATACCTTTCAAAAGGTGCACGGGTCCGTTGAAGGACATACCAGTGAGCCAGATCCAAAGCAGTTTCTTGTTTGTTTTGAAGTGTTATGCAAACATTGTGACCAGCAAGACTGATCAAGCTGGCTGCCTGTGCAACTGCATCTTGCAGCTGTAGATCATTCTCGGCCTGTATGATCTAAAAACAATATGAGGAAATTATAAAATGAATTATTTGACTCTACTATTTAGTAGAACATACAAAACTAATAGCTTCAGTGTTTAATTAGTACATTAACCCTATGAAACCCCATAACCGATCAGGAGGCTGAGGTATAAGTTATTAAGCTGGAAAACAAGTCCAATCATTCAATTCTGAAAACTGAAACTTGGAGTTTCTTGGGCAGTAACCAACAGAACCATAACCTGCCACACACATTTTTAGTTCTTCCTTCTTGTAGCCATTAAAATGTTCGATCTTTTACTAGAAAGGTGCAGGATTCGGGCAAGAAAAATTAGGAAAGTGTTAGTAAAAATGTTGGACAAGCAAAAAAAGACCTACCGGTACAATGAAATTGAAAGAACCAAAGGAAAATATGCTCACCGACTGCACTTGTGACCAGAGATGGGCAGTAACGCGTTACTTGTAACGCGTTACTGTAATCTGATTACTTTTTTCGAGTAACGAGTAAAGTAAGGGATTACTATTGCAAAATCGGTAATTAGATTACCGTTACTTTCCCGTATGAACGCTGCGTTACTGCGTTACTAAAACCGTGATTTTTTGCGAGAATGTCTCACGACAGTGACGTAAGCGAGTGCGCAGTTAGTGACAACAGCTGTGTGCAGATCAACAATGGATCACATATCGAGTGCGGGAGAGAGTATGAGCGTGCAGCGTTTAAAGCGTGGAAGTACTGACCTTACTTTGAGTTTGATTCCATAAAAAGTGACAAAAACATTAGCGTCCATCGTGCGTGGGAAGAAAACTTCTTTTTACAGCGAAAAAAACCCCTAAACTTCCAAGGAAGCACCAAGTATGGAACGCCAGGACTGCCATAATGAATTAATTAAATACACCATTAAATAATTAATTAAATGTGGCAATAATTAATTAAAATTGGAATTAATTAATTAAATAAATAGTTATGACACATGTAATTAATTAATTATTGACACATTTAATTAATTATTTATGTATTTCACGTTTTAATTAATTATTGACACATTTAATTAATTAATTATTGACATATTTAATTAATTATTTATGTATTTCACATTTTAATTAATTATTGACACATTTAATTAATTATTGACACATTTAATTAATTATTTAATGATATATTTATTTATTTCATTTTGGCAGTCCTGACGCCTGGCTCTCATCATGAAATAATTTTATCTGTCAGCCTCACCCATCAAACTCAGGGGGCGGGGTTAACGCTGATCGAGTCAAAACCATTGCTTTGGCCTGGTGGCCATTGTTTCTAGCACACAACCGGCATGTGGAAGCTAACAGAACTGAGCTTTGAAAAACCCTGTTTGTGTGTTACCAAATACCGTTTTAATATTTTTTTAGCCGAGAATGTAGTGGTTTAATCTTCATGTGTCTGGTCGGTTTGTCAAGATACAGCCTCTTTGCAAAAGTGTTTCGATGATTTCGGAGATGTCGTCCCAGTCTCACGGCAAAGCGTGGGATAGACCCGCTCGCCTCGCAAGCAATCCCACCGACAAAGCGCAGGCCCCGGTACACAGCTGTAGTAACCCCCGCTGACTTCTTTTACTGAGGTTATATTTATCGGTGTTTTATTTCCTGATGTTCTTATGTGTCCTACGTGTTTCAGTCGCCAATTCTGAATTATAACTAACATTAAAAACATGTTTAAGGAGGAGAGAGAGCAAATAAATCTGTTTAACATCTGATCTTTGGGTTTTTGTTCAGTAATCAGCATGACCTGTGTATAAACACATAAAAGAGATAACGTTGGTGTTTCCGTCATGTAGTAACTGCTGGCTTTAACTGTACAAAGGTTGTTCGACACTATGAAACACATACAGACTTCATGATGTTCGGCTAATATTTTTATTGTGAATATTAATCATGCTGACCTCGCTCTGTACACCACGCAGCGAGGTCAGCATATCCACGATATCCTCAGCTCCATGAGTTAACACAAAGTTTCCCAGCTGACTAACTGCCAACTATTCCAGAGACGTGAAAATATACAGCATAAAGAAAAGTGTAAGAGACTCAGCAGCAGATTAGAATAACAGTTTGTGGCGTGAATAAGACACGGCGGGACCACGAAGCAACGTTCAGAGTCATCTTTATTTACATCTCACCACACCACAACACCCCCAAACCCCTCAGTCCCCGTGTTTTTAACTAGGCGGGCGTGATTAAGGATGCCGTGCAGGTGCGTCCGCCCTCCCTGCACGGCACCGCAGACCACGCCCCACCACATACCCCCATCGCCCGATTGAGGCCGGGGAGCCATCCGGCCGAACCTACTCCCCCACCGCCAGTGGGAGAGGGAGTCAGCCCGGACAGCTGGCACCCCCAGGCCCCGGCCAAGCGACGGGGAGGTGCGAGTTCAGGCGGCCGCCCGCGAATCCAGCGGCGCAGGCAAAGCTGGTTCGGAAGTCGGACACGTGACAGGTGCACCCGGCGCGGCCGGCACAAGCGTGAGCCCCAGCTCACAGGTGGCTGGGCAGAGGTGTGGCGTGTACAGGCCTCTGGTGGTGGTGAGGCCGTTCTGGCGAGCACGGCGATCTCAAGCGTGGCGCCCGCCTCGCTCGCCAGTTCCACTCGAGCAAGCTCCCCTGGCACTGGGACCTCCAGCTCCTTGCGCGGCCCCTCCGTCACCGCTGTCGCTCCCTGCTGGAGCAGCCCATAGCGCGACTCCTCCGTCACTACTGCTCCCTCCGCAGCCACTCCTGGCTCGAGCAGCCCCTCGTGCAGCTCCTCTTTCTCCAACCGGCGCAGACCCTCGCGCACCTCGTCTGCCGCCTCCGGTTGGAGCGGCTCATCCACCACTCCCGGCAGGAGCAGCCCTTCACCTGGCTGTTCCCCCTCCTCCGGCAGGCGCAGATCCCCGCGCGCCTCGTCTGCCACCTCCGGCTGCTGAGGTGCCTCACGCGGCTCCTCCACCGCTTCACTGTCCTCGGGACACACCTGTGGGGGTGGCGCCCAGGCCCAGAGCAGCGCCGCCAGCTCCCCAATCCTTTCCAGGTGCCGCTCGGACTGGTCCTGCAGCTCTTCCTGCTGGCGACGCACCTCCGCCGCCTGCTCCCGCTGGGCGGCCGCCATTTCGGCCACCCTCTGGGCCAGCTCCTCCATTCCCTGGCTCCGATATGGACCCGCCGTGCTGCCTCCTGGGTTTCGGCACCAATGTGGCGTGAATAAGACACGGCGGGACCACGGAGCAACGTTCAGAGTCATCTTTATTTACATCTCACCACACCACAACACCCCCAAACCCCTCAGTCCCCGTGTTTTTAACTAGGCGGGCGTGATTAAGGATGCCGTGCAGGTGCGTCCGCCCTCCCTGCACGGCACCGCAGACCACGCCCCACCACACAGTTATACATTTAATAAATCACCAAATGAATCCAAGAAACGAGCAAACCTGTTCCGACAATTTGAATTTGTATTCCCTCAGCTGCAGACTCGCTGCTGTTTAAATGTTTGAAAAGGAAGATTAGATATAAACAAACGTCAAACATAGACTCAGTCTGCCTTCACATTTGATATGAGGCCAGCACGTATAGTGGCCTCAGCAGGCTATTACTGAAATACACGTGCTATATCATAAACTATGATATAAACAGGGAGGTCCTATTAACATGTTTAGTTTTAAAGGACACCTTCCTGCCTTTAGTCTCATTCATGAGCAGTATTCGTTTTCTTCTTGAAGGAAATTGCCTTCCCGGGTTTCCTCCGTGGCGTGAGCGATAAGCAGAGTTCTGTCCTTTCCTTATAAGATTCCTAATTATTTAAAGTAACACTCAGGTATGCCATTCAGCTGGGTTAGTTACGACGTCGGGAGCAGCTTGGGAGAACAAGGAAACACAGACTGCTTCAGGTTGTCTTCCCAAATCGACTCAAAGGTTTATTTGATACACAGCAGTTTATATAGATGAAAAAAGGTTCGTGTGTCAGCTTTCCCAGTTCAAACCGGTACAGACCAAATAAGGAAACGTCTTCCTGCCTTGTGAGCCAAGAAGTATCCTGTGTGTAGTTTATCAGTTCAGCTATAATTTATGATCATCCCAGCAAAATACACTCCTAGACATAGAATACAGAGTTCTTTCATCAGTGAATTCTGAAACAAACCACCTAGCCTTTAACGAGCCTTTTCCAGGAGATAAAGAAAAAGGGAGGATGGGAGTAAGGAAGTGGTCTCATCTCTGTGGCGTTTTCGACCTTCAGGTACCAGCTTGTGAGTCCTACACATTAATTCTTGGGTCACAGAGAAAGAGAAAAACAACTAGAAAAATTTGCATTTCCTGCGAAAATGCAGTGTGGATGCTTAAAGCTGAAGCTGTATGCAAAAAGTAGCTGAAAAAGCTGAAAAGTTGCAGAAATTGTAAAAACTTTGCAGAAGCAAAAGAAGTTTGCTAAAATGGAATAACTTAGCAGAACTGCAATATCTTAGAGGAAACATAATACTTGGCAGAAATACAATAGCATAGCAGAATTTAGCAGAAATATTGTAACTTACCAGAAACATGATAACTTCTCAAAAATACAAGAATTTAGGAGAAATAGTATAAGATAACAGAAAGAATATATTTAGCCAAAAATACTTAAACATTACAGAAACACTATGATTTAGAAAAATAGTACAACAGAGCAGAAATATTGTGATTTACCAGAGACACTGTGATGAACTATGAATATTGTAATTTTAAATTGAGACTATGTTTTAGCACAAATATTATAATTTGGCAAAAATACTATAATTTAGCAGAAATACTATATTAAGCACAAATCCTATAAAAAGCAGAATGGCATGATTAAGCACAAATACTACATTTAGTAGAAATACTTTGTTTTAGCACAAATCCCATAAAAAGCAGAAATACTGTACTATGATTTAGTAGAAAAACTATAATTAATCAGAAATACTAAATTTAGCAGAAATACTATATTAAGCACAAATACTATGAAAAGCAGAAATAGTATATTAAGCACAAATCTTATAAAATAGCAGAAATGCTATGATTTAGCACAATAGTAATAAGTTAAACAGAAAAATTGGAAAAGCAAAATGGACAGCTGAAAAAATGCTGAACATGCTGAGGGTCCCTCAAATATACTTGTTAAATGACAAAAATCTGCAAAAAAATTTATTACAGCCACACAATCACAAATATGTACACATGAGGAAACACACATGCACATAGAGACCCACACACAAGATCCAATTCAGTCAACCAGTCTAAATATATTGAATTTAAATCTTAGAATGAGATCATCCCATTAAAAGCCTCTCTCTCTCTCTCTCTCTCTCTCTCTCTCTCTCTCTCTCTCTCTCTCTCTCTGTCACAGACACACACACACACACACACACACACACACACACACACACACACACACACACACACACACACACACACACACACACACACACACACACACACACACAGGGAGAGAGGACTAAGTTTCTAGGTCAGCCTGGGAACTGCTGAATTTGAATCCACCAATCAGAGAGCCTGTGCACTTTTCCCCACCAAAACAGGTGCATCTGTTTACACACGCAGCAGCACAGAGAGACACAGGATTTTTGCAGTCTATTTCTCATAGTGACGACTCCCTCAAACAAATGACCGTAATTTCCTAACCGTAGGGGCTAGAACGGTCATTCTTACACCGTTTTGTTCAGAAGAGGTGGGGGAATCTTCAAGTGTTGACAATTTAATATTAAAATATGAATTTTTAGAGATATATGACATGGATGACTTGTTGACTTAGAAGCCACGAATTCCCCAATATGCAAATTTGAATGCCTGAGACCACATATGTGATTGGCTGGCTGGGAAGCCGTGCAGGCCCTGATTTGTGGATTTGAATTCCTCAGCCCTCAGATATGATTGGCTGGCTTAGAAGCCATGAAGTCCCCAATATGCAAATTTGAATGCCTCAGGACACATATATGATTGGCTGGGAAACCGTGCAGGACCTGATTTGAAAATTTGAATGTCTAAGTCCTCACAGAGGATTGGCTGCCTGGGGACCTGGCAGAAATATATAGAAATACTATGATTAAGCATAAATACTACATTTAGTAGAAATACTATGTTTTAGCACAAATCCTATAAAAAGCAGAAATACTATAATTTAGCAGAAATACTATATTAAGCACAAATCATATAAAAAGCAGAAATACTATATTAAGCACAAATCCTATAAAAAGCAGAAATACTATATTAAGCACAAATTCTATAAAAAGCAGAAATACTATATTAAGCACAAATTCTATAAAAAGCAGAAATACTATATTAAGCACAAATCCTATTAAAAGCAGAAATACTATATTAAGCACAAATCTTATAAAATAGCAGAAACAGTATGATTTAGCACAATAGTAATAAGTTAAACAGAAAAATTGGAAAAGCAAAATGGACAGCTGAAAAAATGCTGAACATGCTGAGGGTCCCTCAAATATACTTGTTAAATGAAAAAATCAGCAAAAAAATGCACAGGGAGAGAGAAGTGAGTTTCTAGGTCAGCCTGGGAGCTGCCGAATTTGAATCCACCAATCAGAGAGCCTGTGTACTTTTTCCCGCCAAAACATGTGCCTCTTTTTACACACGCAGCACAGAGAGGCACAGGATTATTGCAGCCTATTTCTCATAGTGAGGACTCCCCTCAAACAAATGACCATAATTTCCTAACCATAGGGGCTAGAGCGGTCATTCTTACACCGTTTTGTTCAGAAGAGATGGGGGAATCTTCAAGTGTTGACAATTTATCATTAAAATATGAATTTTTAGAGATATATGACATGGATGACTTGTTGACTTAGAAGCCACGAATTCCCCAATATGCAAATTTGAATACCTGGAGCCCACATACATGATTGGCTGGCTGGGAAGCTGTGCAGGCCCTGATTTGTGGATTTGAATTCCTCAGCCCTCAGATATGATTGGCTGGCTTAGAAGCCATGAAGGCCCCAATATGCAAATTTGAATGCCTCAGGACACATATATGATTGGCTGGGAAACCGTGCAGGCCCTGATTTGAAAATTTGAATGTCTAAGTCCTCACAGAGGATTGGCTGCCTGGGGACCTGGCAGAAATATATAGAAATACTATGATTAAGCATAAATACTACATTTAGTAGAAATACTATGTTTTAGCACAAATACTATAAAAAGCAGAAATACTATAATTTAGCAGAAATACTATATTAAGCACAAATCCTATAAAAAGCAGAAATACTATATTAGGTACAAATCCTATAAAAAGCAGAAATACTATATTAGGCACAAATAGTATAAAAAGCAGAAATACTATAATTTAACAGAAATACTATATTTGGCACAAATCCTATAAAAATAATAAATACTATAATTTAGCAGAAATACTATATTAGGCACAAATCTTATGAAAAGCAGAAATAGTATCATTTAGCAGAATAGTAATAACTTACAAAATTACAAATATGAAGGCATATTGAAACACAAATGCACAGAGGGACACACAAACACAGGCTCTAATCCAGTCAACCAGTCTAACTATATTCAATTTAAATCCTACAATGACATGCTGCCAAATAAGGGCAGGGTCCTCTCTCTCCCACTAACACACACACACACACACACACACACACACACACACACACACACACACACACACACACACACACACACACACACACACAGACAGACACAGAGGGAGAGAGCTGCCGAATTTAAATCCACCAATCAGAGTGGCTGTTTACGTTTTCCCGCCAAAACAGGTGCATCTTTTTACACACGCAGGACAGAGAGGCACAGGATTATTGCAGCCTATTTCTCATAGTGAGGACTTCCCTCAAACAAATGACCATAATTTCCTAACCGTAGGGGCTAGAGCGGTCATTCTTACACCGTTTTGTTCAGAAGAGATGGGGGAATCTTCCAGTGTTAACAATTTATCATTAAAATATGAATTATTAAAGATATTAGACTTCTAATGCACCATAACTGAGCAGAGCGAAGCAAAAACTGCCTTGACTTGCCCTCAAACAACGCTTTCTAACTCTAAATCTATTTGGAGTATCGATATCATTCTTTCACCGTAAGAGACAGCAGGCTTTGGTGAACAGTCAGAGAAATTTTCAGGTCTCTGTGGAAATCCAACAAAAAGTTATGACGAGAGAAAAAAGTGGTTCATTTCCACAGTTTGAAATCTGAAGAAATCTGAGCGAAGGACAAATTTCCTACCCTCAAACAAGTCCAACTCATTTCAGAACGGTAATAGGTGAGAAAGAAATTCTTGAATTGTGAGCGTCAGGAGTGTCTGAAGATATACCGGGACAAGCCTCATGTCTTAACTTTGCTTCGTTAAGGAGATATGACGATTCGAATATGCCTCTCATTACAGAAATGCAGCGATGATTTTGAACAAGCTCTCCATTCACTTTATATGGAGAGTTTTCTGACATTGTGTTAGTCTGAGGAGATTTGCAAAAATTCTATAAATCCCACAACAATGATGGTGACATTTTCTGAAAGCCAGCAAAAATACCTACGTTTTGATGTATAATTTGTGGAAGTTGAGTGAAAATTGAGCAAGTAGCAAGAAGTTGTTCGGACATGAAGTGAAAATTGCAAAACCTTCAGTGACACACTGGAAGCCAAGAGCATAGCAACCATAACAACGCATGTATTTTGTGAAAAATCACAATTTTGCAACTCAAAACTTTAAGAGGCATAAAAGTAAAACGGTAAAAGATTTGAAAAAGCTGAATCATACATGAATAGCCCAATAATTTGTGAACATTTTAAAGTTTGAATGGTTTTTCTAGGCGAAAGTATGAGGAAGTAGTTAAGTTTCAAAAACAAGCAAAATTTAGCAGAATTGCAGAAGTTTTCCATTCATTTCAATGGGACAAATTAAAGGAAAAAAGCTTAATATTTTAAAAAGTATAATAGCAAAAAATAGCAAAAATCATAGCGCAAATTAGCAGAAATAGCAGAATAGTTTAAAGTTTGAACGGTGAAAATAGCACAAAAATTGTGGAAGTAGTTAAAGGACGAAAAATGAGCAACTTGAAGAATAATAATAACTAGAAAAATTTGCATTTCCTGCGAAAATGCAGTGTGGATGCTTAAAGCTGAAGCTGTATGCAAAAACTAGCTGAAAAAGCTGAAAAGTTGCAGAAATTGTAAAAACTTTGCAGAAGCAAAAGAAGTTTGCTAAAATGGAATAACTTAGCAGAACTGCAATATCTTAGAGGAAACATAATACTTGGCAGAAATACAATAGCATAGCAGAATTTAGCAGAAATATTGTGATTTACCAGAGACACTGTGATGAACTATGAATATTGTAATTTTAAATTAAGACTATGTTTTAGCACAAATATTATAATTTGGCAGAAATACTATAATTTAGCACAAATACTATAAAAAGCAGAAATACTATAATTTAGCAGAAATACTATATTAAGCACAAACCCTATAAAAAGCAGAAATACTGTACTATGATTTGGTAGAAAAAACTATAATTAATCAGAAATACTATATTTGGCAGAAATACGGTATTTGGCACAAATCTTATAAAATAGCAGAAATAGTATGATTTAGCACAATAGTAATAAGTTAAACAGAAAAATTGGAAAAGCAAAATGGACAGCTGAAAAAATGATGAACATGCTGAAGGTCCCTCAACTATACTTGTTAAATGAAAAAAATCAGCAAAAAAATCTATAACAGCCACACAATCACAAATATGTACACATAAGAAAACACACATGCACAGAGAGACACACACACAAGATCCAATTCAGTCAACCAGTCTAAATATATTGAATTTGAATCTTAGAATGAGATCATCCCATTAAAAGCCTTTCTCTCTCTCTCTCTCTCTCTCTCTCTCTCTCTCTCTGTCACACACACACACACACACACACACACACACACACACACACACAGGGAGAGAAAAGTAAGTTTCTAGGTCAGCCTGGGAGCTGCTGAATTTGAATCCACCAATCAGAGAGCCTGTGCACTCTTTCCCTCCAAAACAGGTGCATCCTTTTTACACACGCAGCACAGAGAGACACAGGATCATTGCAGTCTATTTCTCATAATGACGACTCCCCTCAAACAAATGACCATAATTTCCTAACCGTAGGAGCTAGAACGGTCATTCTTACACCGTTTTGTTCAGAAGAGATGGGGGAATCTTCAAGTGTTGACAATTTATCATTAAAATATGAATTTTTAGAGATATATGACACGGATGACTTGTTGACTTAGAAGCCACGAATTCCCCAATATGCAAATTTGAATACCTGGAGCCCACATACATGATTGGCTGGCTGGGAAGCTGTGCAGGCCCTGATTTGTGGATTTGAATTCCTCAGCCCTCAGATATGATTGGCTGGCTTAGAAGCCATGAAGTCCCCAATATGCAAATTTGAATGCCTCAGGACACATATATGATTGGCTGGGAAACCGTGCAGGACCTGATTTGAAAATTTGAATGTCTAAGTCCTCACAGAGGATTGGCTGCCTGGGGACCAGGCAGAAATATATAGAAATACTATGATTAAGCATAAATACTACATTTAGTAGAAATACTATGTTTTAGCACAAATCCTATAAAAAGCAGAAATACTATAATTTAGCAGAAATACTATATTAAGCACAAATCCTATAAAAAGCAGAAATAGTATGATTAAGCATAAATACTACATTTAGTAGAAATACTATGTTTTAGCACAAATCCTATAAAAAGCAGAAATACTATATTAAGCACAAATCCTATTAAAAGCAGAAATACTATATTAAGCACAAATCTTATAAAATAGCAGAAATAGTATGATTTAGCACAATAGTAATAAGTTAAACAGAAAAATTGGAAAAGCAAAATGGACAGCTGAAAAAATGCTGAACATGCTGAGGGTCCCTCAAATATACTTGTTAAATGAAAAAATCAGCAAAAAAATGCACAGGGAGAGAGAAGTAAGTTTCTAGGTCAGCCTGGGAGCTGCTGAATTTGAATCCACCAATCAGAGAGCCTGTGTACTTTTTCCCGCCAAAACAGGTGCATCTTTTTACACACGCAGCAGAGAGAGGCACAGGATTATTGCAGCCTATTTCTCATAGTGAGGACTCCCCTCAAACAAATGACCATAATTTCCAAACCGTAGGGGCTAGAGCGGTCATTCTTACACCGTTTTGTTCAGAAGAGATGGGGGAATCTTCCAGTGTTAACAATTTATCATTAAAATGTGAATTTTTAGAGATATACGACATGGATGACTTGTTGACTTAGAAGCCACGAATTCCCCCAATATGCAAATTTGAATGCCTGAGGCCACATATATGATTGGCTGCCTGGGAAGCCGTGCAGGCCCTGATTTGTGGATTTGAATTCCTCAGCCCTCAGATATGATTGGCTGGCTTAGAAGCCATGAAGGCCCCAATATGCAAATTTGAATGCCTCAGGACACATATATGATTGGCTGGGAAACCGTGCAGGCCCTGATTTGAAAATTTGAATGTCTAAGTCCTCACAGAGGATTGGCTGCCTGGGGACCTGGCAGAAATATATAGAAATACTATGATTAAGCATAAATACTACATTTAGTAGAAATACTATGTTTTAGCACAAATACTATAAAAAGCAGAAATACTATAATTTAGCAGAAATACTATATTAAGCACAAATTCTATAAAAAGCAGAAATACTATATTAAGCACAAATTCTATAAAAAGCAGAAATACTATATTAAGCACAAATCCTATTAAAAGCAGAAATACTATATTAAGCACAATTCTTATAAAATAGCAGAAACAGTATGATTTAGCACAATAGTAATAAGTTAAACAGAAAAATTGGAAAAGCAAAATGGACAGCTGAAAAAATGCTGAACATGCTGAGGGTCCCTCAAATATACTTGTTAAATGAAAAAATCAGCAAAAAAATGCACAGGGAGAGAGAAGTAAGTTTCTAGGTCAGCCTGGGAGCTGCTGAATTTGAATCCACCAATCAGAGAGCCTGTGCACTCTTTCCCTCCAAAACAGGTGCATCCTTTTTACACACGCAGCACAGAGAGGCACAGGATCATTGCAGTCTATTTCTCATAATGATGACTCCCCTCAAACAAATGACCATAATTTCCTAACCGTAGGAGCTAGAACGGTCATTCTTACACCGTTTTGTTCAGAAGAGATGGGGGAATCTTCAAGTGTTGACAATTTATCATTAAAATATGAATTTTTAGAGATATATGACACGGATGACTTGTTGACTTAGAAGCCACGAATTCCCCAATATGCAAATTTGAATGCCTGAGACCACATATGTGATTGGCTGGCTGGGAAGCCGTGCAGGCCCTGATTTGTGGATTTGAATTCCTCAGCCCTCAGATATGATTGGCTGGCTTAGAAGCCACGAAGGCCCCAATATGCAAATTTGAATGCCTCAGGACACTTATTTGATTGGCTGGGAAACTGTGCAGGCCCTGATTTGAAAATTTGAATGTCTCAGTCCTCACAGAGGATTGGCTGCCTGGGGACCTGGCAGAAATATATAGAAATACTATGATTAAGCATAAATACTACATTTAGCAGAAATGCTATGTTTTAGCACAAATACTATAAAAAGCAGAAATACTATAATTTAGCAGAAATACTATATTAAGCACAAATCCTATAAAAAGCAGAAATAGGATGATTAAGCATAAACACTACATTTAGTAGAAATACTATGTTTGAGCAAAAATCCTATAAAAAGCAGAAATACTATATTAGGCACAAATCCCATAAAAAGCAGAAATAGTATGATTAAGCATAAATACTACATTTAGTAGAAATACTATGTTTTAGCACAAATAGTATAAAAAGCAGAAATATTGTAATTTAGCAGAAATACTATATTAGGCACAAATCTTATAAAATAGCAGAAATAGTATTATTTAGCACAATAGTAATAAGTTAAACAGAAAAATTGGAAAAGCAAAATGGACAGCTGAAAAAATGCTGAACATGCTGAGGGTCCCTCAAATATACCTGTTAAATGAAAAAATCAGCAAAAAAATGCACAGGGAGAGAGAAGTAAGTTTCTAGGTCAGCCTGGGAGCTGCTGAATTTGAATCCACCAATCAGAGAGCCTGTGTACTTTTTCCCGCCAAAACATGTGCCTCTTTTTACACACGCAGCACAGAGAGGCACAGGATTATTGCAGCCTATTTCTCATAGTGAGGACTCCCCTCAAACAAATGACCATAATTTCCAAACCGTAGGGGCTAGAGCGGTCATTCTTACACCGTTTTGTTCAGAAGAGATGGGGGAATCTTCCAGTGTTTACAATTTATCATTAAAATATGAATTATTAAAGATATTTGACTTGTAATGCACCATAACTGAGTAGAGCGAAGCAAAAACTGCCTTGACTTGCCCTCAAACAACGCTTTCTAACTCGAAATCTATTTGGAGTATCGATATCATTCTTTCACCGTAAGAGACAGCAGGCTTTGGTGAACAATCATGGAAATTTTCAGGTCTCTGTGGAAATCCAACAAAAAGTTATGACGAGAGAAAAAAGTGGTTCATTTCCACAGTTTGAAATCTGAAGAAATCTGAGCGAAGGACGAATTTCCTACCCTCAAACAAGTCCAACTCATTTCAGAACGGTAATAGGTGAGAAAGAAATTCTTGAATTGTGAGCGTCAGGGGTGTCTGAAGATATTCGGGGACAAGCCTCATGTCTTAACTTTGCTTCGTTAAGGAGATATGACGATTCGAATATGCCTCTCATTACAGAAATCCAGCGGTGATTTTGAACAAGCTCTCCATTCACTTTATATGGAGAGTTTTCTGACCTTGTGTTAGTCTGAGGAGATTTGCAAAAATTCTATAAATCCCACAACAATGATGGTGACATTTTCTGAAAGCCAGCAAAAATACCTACGTTTTGATGTATAATTTGTGGAAGTTGAGTGAAAATTGAGCAAGTAGCAAGAAGTTGTTCGGACATGAAGTGAAAATTGCAAAACCTTCAGTGACACACTGGAAGCCAAGAGCATAGCAACCATAACAACGCATGTATTTTGTGAAAAATCACAATTTTGCAACTGAAAACTTTAAGAGGCATAAAAGTAAAACGGTAAAAGATTTGAAAAAGCTGAATCATACATGAATAGCCCAATAATTTGTGAACATTTTAAAGTTTGAATGGTTTTTCTAGGCGAAAGTATGAGGAAGTAGTTAAGTTTCAAAAACAAGCAAAATTTAGCAGAATTGCAGAAGTTTGCAGAAGTTTCCCATTCATTTCAATGGGACAAATTAAAGGAAAAAAGCTTAATATTTTAAAAAGTATAATAGCAGAAAATACCAAAAGTCATAGCACACATTAGCAGAAATAGCAGAATAGTTTAAAATTTGAACGGTGAAAATAGCACAAAAATTGTGGAAGTAGTTAGCGGACGAAAAACGAGCAACTTGAAGAATAATAATAAAGAATAAAGAGAAACAGGAACTCAATAGTGTGGATGCTTAAAGCATCCACACAACTAGAAAAATTTGCATTTCCTGCGAAAATGCAGTGTGGATGCTTAAAGCTGAAGCTGTATGCAAAAAGTAGCTGAAAAAGCTGAAAAGTTGCAGAAATTGTAAAAACTTTGCAGAAGCAAAAGAAGTTTGCTAAAATGGAATAACTTAGCAGAACTGCAATATCTTAGAGGAAACATAATACTTGGCAGAAATACAATAGCATAGCAGAATTTAGCAGAAATATTGTAACTTACCAGAAACATGATAACTTCTCAAAAATACAAGAATTTAGGAGAAATAGTATAAGATAACAGAAAGAATATATTTAGCCAAAAATACTTAAACATTACAGAAACACTATGATTTAGAAAAATAGTACAACAGAGCAGAAATATTGTGATTTACCAGAGACACTGTGATGAACTATGAATATTGTAATTTTAAATTGAGACTATGTTTTAGCACAAATATTATAATTTGGCAGAAATACTATAATTTAGCAGAAATACTATATTAAGCACAAATCCTATAAAAAGCAGAAATGGCATGATTAAGCACAAATACTACATTTAGTAGAAATACTTTGTTTTAGCACAAATCCCATAAAAAGCAGAAATACTGTACTATGATTTAGTAGAAAAACTATAATTAATCAGAAATACTAAATTTAGCAGAAATACTATATTAAGCACAAATACTATGAAAAGCAGAAATAGTATATTAAGCACAAATCTTATAAAATAGCAGAAACAGTATGATTTAGCACAATAGTAATAAGTTAAACAGAAAAATTGGAAAAGCAAAATGGACAGCTGAAAAAATGCTGAACATGCTGAGGGTCCCTCAAATATACTTGTTAAATGAAAAAAATCTGCAAAAAAATTTATTACAGCCACACAATCACAAATATGTACACATGAGGAAACACACATGCACAGAGAGACCCACACACAAGATCCAATTCAGTCAACCAGTCTAAATATATTGAATTTAAATCTTAGAATGAGATCATCCCATTAAAAGCCTTTCTCTCTCTCTCTCTCTCTCTCTCTCTCTGTCACACACACACACACACACACACACACACACACACACACACACACACACACACACACACACACACACACACACACACACACAGGGAGAGAGAAGTAAGTTTCTAGGTCAGCCTGGGAGCTGGTGAATTTGAATCCACCAATCAGAGAGGCTGTGCACTTTTCCCCACCAAAACAGGTGCATCTGTTTACACACGCAGCAGAGAGAGACACAGGATTTTTGCAGTCTATTTCTCATAGTGACGACTCCCCTCAAACAAATGACCGTAATTTCCTAACCGTAGGGGCTAGAACGGTCATTCTTAAACCGTTTTGTTCAGAAGAGATGGGGGAATCTTCAAGTGTTGACAATTTAATATTAAAATATGAATTTTTAGAGATATATGACATGGATGACTTGTTGACTTAGAAGCCACGAATTCCCCAATATGCAAATTTGAATGCCTGAGACCACATATGTGATTGGCTGGCTGGGAAGCCGTGCAGGCCCTGATTTGTGGATTTGAATTCCTCAGCCCTCAGATATGATTGGCTGGCTTAGAAGCCACGAAGGCCCCAATATGCAAATTTGAATGCCTCAGGACACTTATTTGATTGGCTGGGAAACTGTGCAGGCCCTGATTTGAAAATTTGAATGTCTCAGTCCTCACAGAGGATTGGCTGCCTGGGGACCTGGCAGAAATATATAGAAATACTATTATTAAGCATAAATACTACATTTAGTAGAAATACTATGTTTTAGCACAAATATTATAAAAAGAAGAAAAGCTATAATTTAGCAGAAATACTATATTAAGCACAAATCCTATAAAAAGCAGAAATACTATAATTTAGAACAAATAGTATAAAAAGCAGAAATACTATAATTTAGCAGAAATACTATGTTAGGCACAAATCCTATAAAAAGCAGAAATACTATAATTTAGCAGAAATACTATGTTAGGCACAAATCCTATAAAAAGCAGAAATACTATAATTTAGCAGAAATACTATATTAGGCATAAATCCTATGAAAATCAGAAATAGTATGATTTAGCAGAAATACTGTATTTAGCACAAGTACCGAAAAGTACCAGAAATACTATGATTTAGCAGAATGGTAATAACTTATTGAAACACAAATGCACAGAGGGACACACAAACACAGGCTCTAATCCAGTCAACCAGTCTAACTATGTTCAATTTAAATCCTACAATGACATGCTGTCAAATAAGGGCAGGGTCCTCTCTCTCCCACTAAACACACACACACACACACACACACACACAGGGAGAGAGGACTAAGTTTCTAGGTCAGCCTGGGAGCTGCTGAATTTGAATCCACCAATCAGAGAGGCTGTTTACGTTTTCCCGCCAAAACAGGTGCATCTTTTTACACACGCAGCACAGAGACATAGACCTGCTTCTTTCAGTTTATTTCACATAGTGAGGATTCCCCTCAAACAAATGACCATAATTTCCTAACCATAGGGGCTAGAGCGGTCATTCTTACACCGTTTTGTTCAGAAGAGATGGGGGAATCTTCAAGTGTTGACAATTTATCATTAAAATATGAATTTTTAGAGATATATGACATGGATGACTTGTTGACTTAGAAGCCACGAATTCCCCAATATGCAAATTTGAATACCTGGAGCCCACATACATGATTGGCTGGCTGGGAAGCTGTGCAGGCCCTGATTTGTGGATTTGAATTCCTCAGCCCTCAGATATGATTGGCTGGCTTAGAAGCCATGAAGGCCCCAATATGCAAATTTGAATGCCTCAGGACACATATATGATTGGCTGGGAAGCCGTGCAGGCCCTGATTTGAAAATTTGAATTTCTCAGTCTTTACAGAGGATTGGCTGCCTGGGGACCAGGCAGAAATATATAGAAATACTATGATTAAGCATAAATACTACATTTAGTAGAAATACTATGTTTTAGCACAAATACTATAAAAAGCAGAAATACTATAATTTAGCAGAAATACTATATTAAGCACAAATCCTATAAAAAGCAGAAATAGGATGATTAAGCATAAACACTACATTTAGTAGAAATACTATGTTTGAGCAAAAATCCTATAAAAAGCAGAAATACTATATTAGGCACAAATCCCATAAAAAGCAGAAATAGTATGATTAAGCATAAATACTACATTTAGTAGAAATACTATGTTTTAGCACAAATAGTATAAAAAGCAGAAATATTGTAATTTAGCAGAAATACTATATTAGGCACAAATCTTATAAAATAGCAGAAATAGTATTATTTAGCACAATAGTAATAAGTTAAACAGAAAAATTGGAAAAGCAAAATGGACAGCTGAAAAAATGCTGAACATGCTGAGGGTCCCTCAAATATACTTGTTAAATGAAAAAAATCAGCAAAAAAATGCACAGGGAGAGAGAAGTAAGTTTCTAGGTCAGCCTGGGAGCTGCTGAATTTGAATCCACCAATCAGAGAGCCTGTGTACTTTTTCCCGCCAAAACATGTGCCTCTTTTTACACACGCAGCACAGAGAGGCACAGGATTATTGCAGCCTATTTCTCATAGTGAGGACTCCCCTCAAACAAATGACCATAATTTCCAAACCGTAGGGGCTAGAGCGGTCATTCTTACACCGTTTTGTTCAGAAGAGATGGGGGAATCTTCCAGTGTTTACAATTTATCATTAAAATATGAATTATTAAAGATATTTGACTTGTAATGCACCATAACTGAGTAGAGCGAAGCAAAAACTGCCTTGACTTGCCCTCAAACAACGCTTTCTAACTCGAAATCTATTTGGAGTATCGATATCATTCTTTCACCGTAAGAGACAGCAGGCTTTGGTGAACAATCATGGAAATTTTCAGGTCTCTGTGGAAATCCAACAAAAAGTTATGACGAGAGAAAAAAGTGGTTCATTTCCACAGTTTGAAATCTGAAGAAATCTGAGCGAAGGACGAATTTCCTACCCTCAAACAAGTCCAACTCATTTCAGAACGGTAATAGGTGAGAAAGAAATTCTTGAATTGTGAGCGTCAGGGGTGTCTGAAGATATTCGGGGACAAGCCTCATGTCTTAACTTTGCTTCGTTAAGGAGATATGACGATTCGAATATGCCTCTCATTACAGAAATCCAGCGGTGATTTTGAACAAGCTCTCCATTCACTTTATATGGAGAGTTTTCTGACCTTGTGTTAGTCTGAGGAGATTTGCAAAAATTCTATAAATCCCACAACAATGATGGTGACATTTTCTGAAAGCCAGCAAAAATACCTACGTTTTGATGTATAATTTGTGGAAGTTGAGTGAAAATTGAGCAAGTAGCAAGAAGTTGTTCGGACATGAAGTGAAAATTGCAAAACCTTCAGTGACACACTGGAAGCCAAGAGCATAGCAACCATAACAACGCATGTATTTTGTGAAAAATCACAATTTTGCAACTGAAAACTTTAAGAGGCATAAAAGTAAAACGGTAAAAGATTTGAAAAAGCTGAATCATACATGAATAGCCCAATAATTTGTGAACATTTTAAAGTTTGAATGGTTTTTCTAGGCGAAAGTATGAGGAAGTAGTTAAGTTTCAAAAACAAGCAAAATTTAGCAGAATTGCAGAAGTTTGCAGAAGTTTCCCATTCATTTCAATGGGACAAATTAAAGGAAAAAAGCTTAATATTTTAAAAAGTATAATAGCAGAAAATACCAAAAGTCATAGCACACATTAGCAGAAATAGCAGAATAGTTTAAAATTTGAACGGTGAAAATAGCACAAAAATTGTGGAAGTAGTTAGCGGACGAAAAACGAGCAACTTGAAGAATAATAATAAAGAATAAAGAGAAACAGGAACTCAATAGTGTGGATGCTTAAAGCATCCACACAACTAGAAAAATTTGCATTTCCTGCGAAAATGCAGTGTGGATGCTTAAAGCTGAAGCTGTCTGCAAAAAGTAGCTGAAAAAGCTGAAAAGTTGCAGAAATTGTAAAAACTTTGCAGAAGCAAAAGAACCTTGCTAAAATGTAATAACTTAGCAGAACTGCAATCACTTAGAGGAAACTGTAAAGCTGAAGCTGTCTGCTGAAAATAGTTGAAAATAGCTGAAGAAGCTGAAGAAATCAAAGTCAGTGTTTAAAAAGTTGCTGAAATTTTAATAACTTTGCAGAACAATATCAAGTTAAGAAAAATGTAATAACTTAGCAGAAATGCAATAATTTAGAATAACATAACTTAACATAACATAACAAACAAAAGTAGTGTAACCTAGCAGGAATAATATAATTTAGTAGAAAATTAAAAACTTGGCAGAAATATTACAACTTATCAGAACTGCTAGAAATTTGCAGAAATGTAATAATTAGGCAAAACTGTCAACAGATAACAGCTGAAAATGCTGAAGTAACCTCAAAGTTACTTGTTTAACTGTGAAAAATTACCAAAAACATTAGAAAAGGAAGAAAACGTGCCGGCAGATAAACTAATGTGGAACAAAACCAAGGTAAAATTGCGAGTTTGCACAGCTGGTGAAATCTAAAAATGGCAAAAAAACATAACAAAGGCAAGACCCACACAAACAACATTTAGGTAATAAATGCACAAGATGCTGCGGTCAGAAATTAAAACACCCAAAAATAATGTTATTGAAATGCCAAAAAGTGGCAGAAAGTTTAGAAAGTAGAAAACCAGTAGTAGAAAAGTAGAACATTCAAATATTTTTAGAAACATATGATACAAAATATTTACTCAGTTGTTTCCAATGATTACAATAATGGCATAAAGAAATAAAAATACCATTTGGAACAAACAGAAAAATATTAATAGAAAATGCAAATCAAATTGATCTAAAATCTATACAAACAATTGAAGCATCTGTTGGAATTGTGAACATATCCTTGTTTGCCATGTTTATGTTTATGGCCCTAAGATGCGCAGACACATGATAGGCTATTAACTGCAAAAATATACACATATATAGCAAGTGAGAGACAAAAATATATCCTCTGATTTGCTGGAGTTTTGTGTAAATACCATTTGGCAAGGATAAACAACATGTTCCTATGCCACATTAAAATTTTCATAAGCTTAATTTTTTCAATTAGTTTACAGTTTCCTGATTTGATGATAAATATGGTACCAATCTACAAAATACTGTCAAAATGAAGTCCACATTGTGATATATTTGAGGTGTGGAGAGTCACACAGCTGAACAATCGATTTGCATATTTAAAGAAACAAGGATCAAATAAAGAACATTGTTGTGGAATAAATTACAGTGAAAAATAATCACTGCTTTGCGTTAGAGAGTGACTTATGATGAGGTATTAATTGGCTTAACTTTACCTCTAACAGCTTTTCACATAGTGCTGTGACCAGGGTGAAATCCATCATAAAGTAACTGTAAACAGTAGAACCATTAGCATGAATGTCATGGTTCTACTCTGATCAAAACTCAAGTCAGCTGTTTGACCTGATATAAAATGATAAAGAGGAACACATATAAATGACCTTTATGAACTTTTCAAAATGACTTTATATGTCTGACCCATTATCTATACATATTACAGCAGCGGTCCCCAACCCCCGGGCCTCGGACCGGTACCGGTCCGTGAGTCGTTTGGTACCGGGCCGCGAGAGATGAGGCTCAGGTGTGAAATGTATAGTTTTCAGGGTTTTTATCGGTTTTCAGCGTTATTTTGTTATCGTTTTTATCGTTTACTTGGTTTTCCTGGGTCTTTTCACGTGTGTTATGAATAAATTTTCTTTTTTTCAGTACCGGTACTAGTTTTATTTTGTTATATTTATCCGCGACACCTTAAAGGCCGGTCCATGAAAATATTGTCGGGCATAAACCGGTCCGTGGCGCAAAAAAGGTTGGGGACTGCTGTATTAGAGCAGATGTGGAAAACCACTGTTAGACCTACTCTATACTAATGTAGTTACTGACACCCCATACTAAGGCAGGATTCATACAAACACACATTATTTATTCTCTTAAACACTTTCTTTTTTCACATTTTGAGATTGTGTAATTTCTAAAAAGAATACATGTAATGGTTCAATAGATATAGTTATTTAAATGTCCATAATAATCACATGATCATTTTTGTACATCCTACAATCCAGGATTTAGAGCTGTGTGTCTGTATGAATTCAGCTTGCTATACTTATAGACTTAGATATATTAATCCACTATTTACCCAAACAAGTTACATTGTTTGGGTAAATAGATTGGGTTTGTTCTACAAAATAATTATTCAACAATAAAAAAAAACACAAAAAAAATCTGCACATTAATCCAGAGTTCAGTTTCATATGTCTGATATTGTTAGTTAAATCTGATGACACAAACACAGTCAATAATTCATTGCTAGTGTGACATGTGGTCCTTTTTGCCTTTGACCAATGATATGCTGGGTACTTGGACCAGTTTAGTATTTGCTGTCACAGAGGAATGTTAACCAGAAATCCAGAAGATAAAACTTAAAAAAAATATGTTAATTGCAAACATGTTTTTGCTTAGTAAAAGGATTGAAATTACATGGAAACTGTCACCTTAAAGCCTCATTGTAAATATCATCACAAACAGATGTTTTCCACACAGTTAACAAAGCTCCACCACATCCGATCAGTGCACATAAATCTAAAAGAAAACAAAAACAAATAAAATAAAAAAAATTAACACAAGGGAAGACTTTTGATTTAATAACTAAGCTTAAAACAAGTGTTACCTTTGAATATTTGTGGGAAAAATCTGATGCTACCCCAAGAATACAAAGCCACACTGGAAACGATGACAGGCTTGCAGCCCTGTGTCTTCCTGGAGTGAGGTGCCTGATCAGTAGCAGTGAGTTGACAGAAGTTGGTGTCTGTAAGAGTGGCCAAACACTGATACTCTGTCCACTTGAGTAGAGTCTAAGAAGCTGGAATGCAGGCACACTGGACGAGCTTGTTCTAAAAAATACAGAAAAAGGAACATTTTATTTGTGTTAAGGCCTAAAAACTACAAATAAGTTATACAATGAACAATGTTGAAATACCTTATAGGTGCTGCAGGCCACATAACCAGAATCCAGAGCAATCTCACAGTCACATGATGGTGAGGAAAGACATGAGCTCTGCAATGAGGTTTGAATGTCTCAGTTGGGACACTGAAGAACTCAGAAGACAGCAATACCTGCACAGAGAGACAGAGTAGAAAAAGCATAGATTTGTAATCCGTAATGTGAATTAAAACTCAAAAAGTGTCAACAAGTATAATCATTTGAGTGTGGAATTATTTATGCACTAAACAGGATTTAAATTAATTAATTGAATTAAAAACACTGCCATTTTTTATCAAAGATAAAGAATCATACCTCTCTCTGCTCTGAGGATCACTGAGCATCTCTGACAGGAAATAGTTTCCTCAGTAGGAGTCATCATTCATGGTCTCAGAGGTGTGTAGTGTGGCAGCATCATGACGGTCTCCAGATCAGGCAGGAGGTCAGGTGATGGGTGTGTCATCTTCTCCATTGAAGACACACTGGTATAGCAGTTCATAAAACAGCAGTCTCTGTGTGGCATGTGGTTATCTGTGCAGTCCAGCACTGATGGATCAGGTTTGGCTTAGCAGTTCATGAAGATGGTGTTAAGATGTTGTTGTTTCAGCTGAGGATGGTGAAGTTTGAAGGTTTTCCCACAAAGGAAACAGGACTGTGTGTGCCCTGTCTGAAAAAAATACATCTACAAAACATACAGTGCTTTTAACACCACCCACCCACCCTCCCCACCCACCCATCTCTGCCCCCAAGTGTCTATATAATGCTGGTATGGGGTGTCAGTTACTAAATCTAATTAGTGCGTCAGAAAGCGGGGGCTACACCTAAAGCCCCCGCTTTCTGATGTCTTTGTTTATTATCAGCTTTTTCCAGCTGCTCAGAGAATTCTGACTTGGCCTTTATCCACCCAAACCCAAACCCACCCAGATAAAGGCCAAGTCAGAAAATGGATGCAGAAACTTTCCATGTACTTCTAAATCAGTTTTTATACAAATTCTGTAAGCTGTAAAAATGTTTTTCTCTACATAATGTATAATTATAGACATCTCTGTTAGCCTGAAGATAGTTTAAAACTTTAAAAAAAATTTACCTGTAAAACATGATAAGCAAAACCTCATTCATCCCAAAAACATTTGATTCTACAAAATTTACTATAATCAAGAAAATATAATTGTCTGTATTTATTCATGTGACCCATAATAAATACCTGCATTTATCTGGGATTTATTTATTTACTATTTCATATTTGAAAGCATCTTTGAGGGGAAGATCTCGTTTGTTGAGATACATACGTCAGAGTAAAAAAAGTATCAAAAAAGGAGATAACAATTAACATCCATGAAAAAATGTATAAGTAGATTTAGTCATTTAAAACATGAGAATAAAAAATAAATTATGTCCGTTTAATGAAGTATATTTCAGATCTGAGGTGCATGATAACAGAAAGCAGATCTCCCGGCTCTGCATGAAGTACAGCCATGATTTGGTGAAATGATTAATAACATTGCAATAAGAAAGGGTCTTCTTACAGACAGAGTAGGGAAGACAATTTTTTCCAATGAAAAATATTTTTCATACTCTACAATCAGTAAACTCTGTAACAAACATGATCTGTAATTGTTTCAAAACTCACCAGAAGCCTTCATGATTGGCTCAAGGACAGGACACAAAACACAGGGTTGTGGTAACTGTAGTATGATCTCAGAACACCTGAATGACGACATAGCTGTGGCTGAGAAATAAAAATGAGGTCAAGCAGGGTGTTCTTGTCTGTAGTGGCAGAAGTGATCAGCTGTGAATACCCTCTCGACTGAAACTGCTCCAGAATCTGTTTTCTTCCACTCTGCAACTGGTTTTCATTAAAATCTCCACACACAATGATTGGGTGACAGTCCATTATTTCAAGTGAATCTAAAAGACTTACCAGGTTTTGCATGAACGGTGTCAAACTGTAGTCAGGAGGTCTGTACACAACAGCAATGAGTGCAGGGAATGGAGCCTGAACCTTCAACACTAAAAACTCAAGATCAGTGACATTATGCAGATACTGTTTTACCTGAACCTGAAAATGATTCCTCAAATACACAACAACTCCACCACCACTTCTGCTGGCCATGTGAGGAAAGTTTGTGTAGGACACATGTCTGTTGCGTTTGAACATGGTGTAGCCATCCAAATGAAGACTGTCTGCAACAAAGGAGCCTTGGAGGTGAGACTCTGTGAGACACAAAACATCTGCTAAACACATTTCATGATGACTCTTGATGTCACTGATGTGAGATGGCAAACCCTCCGTATTGTGATGGATCAGTGTAAGAGTGTCAAGTCTGTTGGCTGTTTCTCTGACCTGAAGAAGAGGCATCATTTCCTCAACACTGGCTTGTCTCATGGTTTGGAGCGCTGCAGTTACCTCGGGATTGGCGTAAATCTTTTTCTCATCCAAGTCCTGTAAATACAGTCCACTGAGAGACGTCACCCTGCTGAGAGCAACATAAGCCATACCTGGTTCAAAAATGTTCTTCATTGAAACTACAGCTGTCTGTGTTGTAAGACCCTGAGTTTTGTGAATTGTGCAGGCGAATGCTAGCTTTACAGGAAACTGTCTGCGTACCGCTCCTTTAAACTTCAGACTCTCCTCTGCTCTCTCAATGTAAACCAGATCATCAGATGCTGCATTAGCACTGCGGTTGTGTCTCATAGGCTGCCGGTTGTCCATCCTGAGCCCCAGTTTAATTATGTGTCCATCATTTTCAGATCTCACCACCTTTACCAGTATACCAAAAGCACCGTTGACCAAACCGTTTAGTGTGTCCAAGTTTCTGGTCAGCATAACTCGAGCTCCTTCAGCAACATTCAGAGTGTCAGGTAAATCATTTCTCCCACCTGTAAATGGTTTGTCTCTTCGTTCCATTCTGCCTGTACGTTTATCCTTCTGGAAATCGTCTGCAGTGATGATTATGATGTTTGAATGAAGCTTCTTCAGGGTATCTGTGTTATGGGATTCCACATTCTTGTTGGTGGCATAAATGTGTAAGACCTCAGTTGGACATTCTTCTGGTGCAGTCACAGCCTGTGACAACAAATCTCTGTCGCACTGAGAAAGTTCATCCGTCTTTTCTTTCACTCTAATCCTGTTCAGCATCTCTGCAAAGGCCACATCATCTTTCTGACGCATAATCTCGGTTAGAGTGATCATCTGAAAATGTTCCTGCCATAGGTCAATCTGTTCTGGATCGTAAACGCAGAGAGGTTTAGACTGTCGCACTGGTGGCAGCTGGTAAAAATCTCCAACAGCTAAAACTGACATTCCACCAAAAGGTCTCTGAGTGCCTTTGATTTGTTTCAGTCTTGCATCCACATAGGCAAAAAGGGGTTTTGAAACCATTGAAATCTCATCAATAACAATAATTTCTGCATTCATCAGCTCAGATCTGACTTCATCCAGTTGGTTACCAAGTCCTTGAATGGGTGGTTTCAGACTCCTGGGTAGTTTCAGTAGAGAATGTAATGTAGAGCCATTGATAGAAAAAGCTGCTGTCCCGGTAAATGAAGTCAGTAAAACAGTTGGATTTGATATGTCAGCTTCTTCTGCATTAGCAGGCAGTCTGCTCAGGATCTTTGATGCTTCAGAGTGAATACACTTAATCAGATGTGACTTTCCAGTTCCTGCACCACCGTTGATATAGAAGAAAAATGGATCTGGGTTCAAACCACAAACTCGCTGAATACACCAGTCTCTTATGGCATAGAACACGCAGGCCTGCTTCTGGTTCAGATTCTGATACATTACACGTACCACGGCTGGATCGACTGCAGGTTGTTCTCTGATGGCTCTGATCTCTGTTACAGCATCAGACTGACGACTGTAGTCGGGGACATTCTCCTGTTCGTTCTCATCATCAGAATGTCTCTCAGGAAGATTCTCATCACATTGCAGCCTCACAACTTCAGATTCAGGAGCCAGATTACACCATTCATCGATCACAACATCCCTATTTTGTTCAAACTCTTCCAGTGCACTCTCAATATCCTCAGAGTTCTTCTCATACTTGTCTTTATTTCTCTTCACAATCCGTTTCACAGACTCACTGTGGTCTGAACATGGAAGTCGCACAAAACCTGAGTTGTAGAAGGACTGATAGGTTTGGAAACATTGTGGTTTCAGTTCCTGCTCTGATCTGTGTGGAAGGTAAAGTCTCAACAGTCGACCATAATATTGCTCAGGATCTTTTTCCTGTGAACAGTGGTAATATCTGATTATAGCTGGTTTATCATTCTTTCGCCTTTGTACAAATCCAAGCTGGTTTAGAAGAGGAAGCACATCTTTTCCTTCATTTGGACCACTCACCAACCTGCACAAGGCAGCAAAATCAGCCAGTGACATTTCCTCATATTCTGGGGTCTCAGGTCTGCATTTGTATTTATCACTCAAACTTGTCATCCAAATATTACAACTGTCATGTGTTGTGGTTTCCAGGAAGCTCATGGGCCGACTCATTTTTACCGGGTTATCATCTGTTGGTACAAATACAACACTGCGGGAACATTTTTTCATTTTTAGGCCACAGACTCGAGTCACACACTCCTGTGCACTGATCTCTCTCTTTTTTGAGTAAGCCTGCATCACAGCTCTCATTTCATCACATTCATTGACCATGTTGTTTCCAGAGTTATCAATAACTGTCTTCAGGTATTCAGAGAGGCCAGATTCTTTCTTCGTTATATATTTACAGAGGTATTCTACACATGAATAGGCATTCAAAATGAATGAGACATCTAAATTAGAGTTCCAGGCTTCAAGCAGGTGTGGGTTGTAATTGTTGATCCAACAGTCCTTTGGGTCACGTTTCAGAATCAGACCTGTTTTCTTGTTTATGTTCTGGAGGCATTGTTCATACTCATTCATTGTCAAGTTGCATCGTGACAGAATCTGCTCTATGGTGAGGGAAGCAGCTTCAGGTTCCTTCAGCAGGTTCAACAAAGGTCTGAGTTTGGCTTTTGCAGCTTCAGTGTCTGAATCCTCATCCTGTCTCACAATCATTGTTCTTGTGGATGGTGGTTTTGGAAACCCAAATCTACAACCAGAGTTCACACTCTTAAAGCATGTTTTTGTGTGGTTTTTGCTGTGCTTTTGTAGTTCAGTGACTTTTTTGTGCAGTTCAGGTTGCTTTTCTGGATCAGGGAGTTGAGCTGAGATGTATCTGTCCACAAAGTCACAGACAGTTTGGTCGTCATCCACATCTGCTTCTACCTTTTCTCGAATCCACAGCAACATGTGTATATGCGGACTACCTCTGTGCTGGAACTCAACTCTGTAAAAGTAATCAATGATCTCACCAAGGGGCTGTGCAGGAGAAAAAAGCAAATCTCTGAACAAAGCCTCAACACGCTTATCAAACATCCGCATGGTGGTTACTGGATTTGATCTTAGAATTTCACACTTTTCTGACCAGTCCAGGGCTTCAAAATCAACCTCTTCACCTTGCTGTCTCTTTATTGCTTGAATCACTTCAGGCCATCTCATCTCAGCAGCAGAGAAAGTGACAAAGAACTGAGGTGTTCCTATTTGACGAATCATACTGAATAAATCTTTGGTAGTTTTCTGCCAGTAAGCTGGAGTTCCTCTGAGTGGCTGCATAAATCTGATTGCATCTTTATTTCTTACCAGCTTCTCTACTTCTGTCTTACTTTGTAACATTCCTGATGTGATTTTGCGTCCATCTTTGGTCATAGTTTTACCTTTCCTTAGCTGTATTGTCATGCTGGAATTAGCCAAATGTATTTCAGTGACAAACTGTGAGAAAAACAGGTAATTTGTGTCTTTAGCAAATCTTGCATCAATGTTGAAAAGCCTTGACTTGAAGTAAGCACTTGGTGTGAGTTTAAGAAGTCTCTTTTCATCCAGTGTATTCTGACCAGTAGGAAACTGCACAGGAAATGCCATGGCTTCCAAATGAGGAGTTCTGAAGAAGCTAACAGGATTGTTTCTTTCTGCAGGAGCCACACAATATGTGTTATCACTGAAACAGAGAATCTCTTCTGAAATGTCAACAGGCTGCAGACAACTTTCTAGAGCAAAACCTCCATTGTTCAAATCACTTTCTGGTTCATCTGGATTTTGTTCCTCTGGTTGTTCATCACAGGATTGCATATTAATAGCTTGTTCACTTTCAGACTCACTTTCGCACAAAAGGGCATCTTTTTCATAGTTGTCAATTTCCATTAAATCTGCTTCATCATAATCATCACTTCCCATGCTGGCTTCATCACTGCTGTCATCATCAGGTAATGTTGGATCACAAAGCAATGCATCATCTCTGATAACAATATCTGTGTACTGTGGGTGACTCTGTTTCAGTTTACGCAGGGCTTCGATCAGTTTAGACCAGGTGACAGTCTGGAACAGCTGATGGCCTTTGTAGCACAGTCGTCTTTTCAATTTCACCCTCATGATCTGTGATTGGCTTCTGAGCCGAGGTAGATAGTCAACTGTTTGTTGGACTTCAGATGGTACACACACCACATTACCACGTATGAGTCTTTGTCTGCCCTTTGGAAGAGGAATAATCTTTGCAAATGGTATGCATTTGGCAATCAGATGTCTCTCCAGAATGTTGAGATCACACAGTTCAGCTGGAATATCCTGCAGTTCTAAACCGTTGACAGCAGCAAGCCTGGGCATGCATCCACTTTTGAGGGAACTGTGACACGTGTGACAGATATACTCTTTTTTTCTCTCAACAGGAAAGCTGCAGTGATCATTACATGCTTCATCACACACATGAACAAATTTACCAGTTAGACACTGCTGAGCTACAGTTTGGTGTTTTGAGTAATTTTCTCTTTTGCAGATTTTCACCTGATTAGGAAAAGAAGCTTTTAGACAAACAGTACAAACATAAGATGGTGCTGATTTAATGTTGGATCTGAAACGAGATATGGCCTCATTCATTAAACTGTTATCTGGATGACACTGTAAACTTTCAGCTGGTCGATGCATCTGACGATATTTTCTTTTTATGTTCATTGCACATCTGATATTATGCATCTGTCTAAAAGAAAAACCGTTCCAATATTTTACTCTCATTCGTTCTCTCATATTCTCTTTGTGTTGTTGCTGAAATTGTCTCTCTTCTCCATAACGTTTAGTGATGTAACATTTTTTTTTCTGTCTAAATTCTACACTTTCTTTATATAGGTTAGAAACATATGACCTCATGTAAGCTTTATGTTTCTCTCTGAATTCGGCACAAGTTCTGTATGTTCTTGTTATTCGTTCCTTCTGCTTTTCTCGGAACACGGGAGATTCTCTGTATGTTCTTGTTATTCGTTCCTTCTGCTTTTCTCGGAACACGGGAGATTCTCTGTATGTTCTTGTTATTCGTTCCTTCTGCTTTTCTCGGAACACGGGAGATTCTCTGTATGTTCTTGTTATTCGTTCCTTCTGCTTTTCTCGGAACACGGGAGATTCTCTGTATGTTCTTGTTATTCGTTCCTTCTGCTTTTCTCGGAACACGGGAGATTCTCTGTATGTTCTTGTTATTCGTTCCTTCTGCTTTTCTCGGAACACGGGAGATTCTCTGTATGTTCTTGTTATTCGTTCCTTCTGCTTTTCTCTGAATAAAGAATCTTCTTTATACATCCTTATGACACGTTCTCTTTTTCTCTCTCTAATTTTAGCACTTTCTCTATAGATCCTTCTCATTTGCGCCTTCTGTTTTTCCTTAAAATCATCTCTTTCCTTATAGATCTTTCTCAAATGTTCCCTCTGTTTCTCTCTATATATAGGATTTAGCTTATATAGATTACTTTTGTACACAGTCTTCTTTTGTCTGTGATCAGGATCCTTTCTTTTTGGTAGTTTTTGTTGGGCCAATGATCTTCTCCTCATTTTTTTCCTTCCCTGTTTACTATATTTCAGCAGTTTATGTGAAAGTTCCTGTGTTGTCTTTGTTGAACAGCGGTTGGCAGCGGTTGGATCCTTCTGAGGAACAGAATCTGATGTTACCTGAGTGTCTCTCACAGAAGATGCAGAGGTTTCTATTTCTAAATAATCAGAATTGTTCAGCTCAGCAGCTGGCTCATTTGAATAATCCCCTCTGGATGACATCACTTCAGTAGCTAAAGTGTCGGCCACAGTTTTCTGTGTCTGCTCAGTGGACTTTGGGGTTTCAAATTCAGGTTCATTTAAAGCTGGTGCTGAAACAGTTGTAGCTGTTTGTCTGTTTTCATCAGCATTTCTTTGGTCAGCAGCGTTTTCACTGTGGAACTCAACAGGCTGTAGCTCATAAGCACAGGTTGGTGCGATGCTACACATTCGGTACAAACGTTTGATCCTGTCAATCATGTCGTTAAGACGTGTGAATTTTAACATAACTGCAGTTCCACCACTTACACTTAGCGACAATGGCATTCCTGTAGACTTACGTGGGTGAGGGTCAAAGTATGCGTATTCACCTGAAGTCAGCCTGGAAACTGCGATGGCTGTTCCTCCCATGACTAGCAAAGCGTAGCGAAACTCTGAAGCCAAACGCTGTAGTCCCTGTTCAAGGCTCGGAAGATGATCTGTACCGTCAAATGTGCCATAATGAGCAAACTGAGACATGTCGACTTGATACTCGTGTCTGCGGCTGATGATCACAGTGGGAAGTTCATCACAGGCTAGAAACACGCTGTTCACAAACCTCTTTCTGGCATCTGAATACACGGCATGGCCTTTGTCCAACACACGGTTGAGATCTGCTCTGGTAATGAATTCATCCTCGTGTAAGAATGACAGGAAAACCAAACTGTTCGCCATGCATTGCTGATTCCGGTACTTTCCATACTTAGCATTGGCCTGGCTTCGAGACGCACAGATGCTACTCACTCGTGGACGACTTTCACTGTTTGTAACCTGTACATGAGACGGTCCTGGAGCTTCTCCATCATGCTGCGTTTGCACAGTTAGCTGGGGTTCAGTCTGGATTACCTGCTGTACTTTAGCATTTGGCACAGATGATGAGCAAACACCTCTCTTTACCACATCTGCATAAGACACTGCGGCCGTCTGAACGCTGAGCTGCACTTCTGGACTGGGAATACTTGTAACAGACACCTTTACCTGCTCACCGGTCTGAGAAAGATTTACCTGTTCCTTCTGCTTTTGCCATCTAAGCTTCTGGGACTGTGACCTTTGACCTTTCCTTGGCATTTTGTGCAAGTACAAACTGGACCTTATATGTATTTATACACAAATGTATACAAAACTCAACCTGTAAACACTGAAAAACTCCTCAAGTTTCTATTAAATGGATCAACTATACAAATGGTAAAGTGTTCTTATGACCGTTTAATTGATGTAAAAGGCTGGCTTAAATACAAACTCAATATAAAAGTTATTGAAAGATCCTTAAAAACGTTTTATTGTAGCTTTTTCAACAACTGTATATTATTACTTCTTTTTTTTAACCAGACTGGTTAATGAATAGGTCTATACTTCTGTGAAGTAATATGCAGAATAAATCTCAACAATCAACAGGCTATAATAAAACTCTTAGCTTTGAAGTAGACTTTGTGTAAATCTTTGAGATATCTAAAATCTAAAGCAAATATAAGGAGCTGTGGTGGTGTGGTGATCAGATGACAGGCGATGAGGATTCTTCAGCTGGATGTTCTGCAGCAGTCAGGAAACAGGAAGTCTGGGTCCTCAGGGCAGCTTCTCAATGACAATTGTAACTCAATACTTACACTGAGTAATAGAAATGGGTTTGTCCTTAAATAATATTAGTATAAACTTACTGTAGTCAAATGTTATACTCAATGAAACAGACTTGAAAAATGTATTTGAATCTAATTTAATATTTATGTAAATAGAGCAGTCTGAATGTATATATTACAAAATAACCAGATTGTCTTATTACAAATAAACCTTTAAGAGGTGTATATTTTATATAATTTATCAAAGCAATTGCACCTGTAAGCCAATCAATGTTTATTCCAAAGTGTAATGCAAAATTAAAATGACAAATGTAGGGCTGTGTAAGTAGTTTCTACAGTGACTTCTACTGTACTGTATATTCAACTTCTTACTTGTAATTTCCAGTAAAATGAGTGGATATGAGAGAGTTTAACGACAGGAAAGAAGGAGCAGTGAGAGCAGAGATCTCTCAGATTTCTGAAAACAGATCGTCGAAGTTGCGGTAACTTCAATTTCCAAAAACTTGGTTTGTTGTCAACCTTGGTTTGTTGTCAAACTTGGTTTCTTGTCAAACTAGGGCTTATGCTTGTCAAAATTAGATAGAGTACATGGCGGAGAATGGATAGAAGATAGAATGGCTTGTCAAAAAAGATGGAGCAGGGAGAGGGAGAGTGATAGGACAGACTGAATTTGCTTGTTAATGGCTTGTTAATGATAGAGGGAGAGGGTTTTCTGCAGCAGGTCACCTGTAAGACAGAAAGAAAGTGGAATTAGACACACTTCCAATAAACCTGGCTTTACCGTATTTTTCAGACTATAAGGCACATTTAAAAGCCTTTAATTTTCTCAAAAATAGACAGTGCACCTTCTGTATGGTTGTGCTTACTGATTTCAAACCAATTCTATGTGGTACACGGCACTCTGTCAAATGTTTTAGTATGACTTTGGTAAGCTACAAAGCAGCACCACTTGATGTATTGTCGGAGCATGGCTTTTCTTTTTTTTTTTCTTCTTTTTTTCTAAGGAGCATGGCTAACATAGTCAGCACCCTCATAGAGTAATTCGTACTGTGCTTCAACATAATATGGTGTGTGTGTGTATAAGGGCCTGGCACCTGTTGAGAGCCATGCTTATGAAGCAGATTTCAAACTGATCAATCCACATTCATCAGTCCATAAATCCTGAAAAGTGAGTGTATTGTTCTGTATTTTATGTCTTACAACTGAAAAATTTTGAGAGTTATTGTAAATGAGTTGAATAAAGTTTGACTTATCTGTTTTGTTTGGCTTAATGTGCCTTAGAATTTAGTGCGCCTTACAGTCCGAAAAATACAGAACATATATATCATTACACACTGAAGAGTCGTACAGTACATTATTAGATTCAACTGAATGAAAATGTTTATCATATGGTGGTGGAACATTTCTAAGGACATTTTTGCATTCTATTAACACAATAAAAACAAACACAGTCTGTAAACCAAGATGTGGTGCTACAGTAACTTACTATAAACATTATATGGTCAAGCTAAACCCACACAATGAAGTCAGAGCAGACAGTTTCAGACCACCTGCTTTAAACACGTCACAGCACTCAACTCACATGATCCTAAATGCCCAAAGGTCTCAAATTCCCGTTTCTGTGTGTACTTACCTGGTTCAACAGTATATCATAATGTCTGGGGAGCCGTTAACATAAAAGTAAAAAATAATTTACTCAGTATGACTTTTGGCAAAATGAAAAATTTGGAGACAGATGACTCCTAAACAGCAGTTTCTACATTTTTCAGTCAAATATGGGGCATGTTTAATACACACTCCACTAAATCTACAATAAACTTAGCATGGCCGATATTAGGGCCTAATTAAAAATGTACTATGATGATAAGAGAGATCTGTAAGTCTGGAAATGTTTACACAGACTTTTCTACGATCTGATTATTCCCAAGAGCTGTGCTGACTCACTCAACTAAACTGAATGTCCTATAATGAGAAACATTTCCCAGCACTGTACCTCAGACAAACCTTTACTTACCAGACTGGAGACGATCAGATCAGCAGTCTAGAGAAAGGAAACAATTAATCAGATCACTGTTTGATGATTCAGACTGTTGAGCCTCTTCACACACAATCCAATTTACTGTGACATAAATTAACTAGTAAAATTCTTAATTTATTTAAGGCTTTATGAGCTTAATGTAGTCTAAAGAGGAGATAAATGAACTGCAGCGTCTCACATGGCTGTAGCAAGTGTAATAAAAGCATTCATTACTACAGAAATATAAAGAATAGCCACCAATATTTGTTGGCACAAGTGCAGGATATACCAAATATTTCCTACACAGAAGCTTTGTGGCTCCAACATTTTCTACAACAGGTCAGTACTACTAAAGTGTGAAAGCCAAAACTTTTAAAAATGTTAGATACAAAATAATTATATAAATCAGAAGCAACAGAAAACCTCGTCATGTCTGATATGAATATGTAAATCTTAAAATAGTTTTAAATATTGACATGTTACAATAGCAGAGGTGCACCATGTTTTGTAATTAAAATTAAATGTCTTAAATTTTTACACTAAAAAGTCCTTTCATTATACCTGTTGCTAGGAATATTTATGTATTTTGCAGTGTACCTTTTTGGCAACTTTTCTATTAAATTTTAAAACACATTATATTCACCAAATAAGTGATAAACTAATTAGACACACTGGCTGTAATGTACCTAACAATGTCCACTCACACCTCTGGTTTTCTTAGTTTTTCATTATTGCTTAACTGTACAAAATACTTCTACAGTGTTCTGACTTTAATGTAACACATCAGCAGAATTTGAGAGACAATATGAATCAATACCTGTGCAGCTCTTAAGTGTTTGAGCAACCACTTATACTGACTCCCCTAAAACACTTTCATTGTTTTGTCTGCTACTTAAATCCACAAACATAAGGAGAAAATGAACAACTGACATTTAGCTATGTTTGGATTCAATAAGCCATAAGAAATTTAAATCATACATAAATGGGCTATTAAACTTCAGGGACATTTTCAGGGACAGTCAGAGGTCCCGTGTGAGGACTTTGCTGCTACAGGTAATAAATCCTGACTTTGTGTTTTTGCCCATCAGTAAATGGAAACATATCACAAAAAGTCAAACTACTGTATGTAAGTTGTCAAATGTGCTACGCAATGCCAGGTTCATACTGCCTCAGTTACAATCACTGTTTACTTACCAGCAAAGGCAAAACCAAAGATCTCTTTCACTCTGTGTAACAAAAGACAAAGCACAAAAATACAGAATGAGACAACTCAAATCAGCATCACAGTCAATACTGCATCACTCTGTGTAGTACAAAAGATTCAGTACATTCTTTGTTTACCACAGCAACAAACAACTCACCTTTTTCTACACCTTATTAAAGATTACTGTCTTCATTAAGGTAAAATATGGTTTCATCCATTTGTAATAAGCCACACACGTCTCTTAGTTATGTGATAGCTCTATTAGTTTGGTGCTATTAGATAACACAGTAGATTTAATAAGCAATGATTTGCTACACCTAGCTCTGCACACTTTATCAAATTCTGACATCACAATTTCAAAGCATGAACAATCATAAATGAAAGCTTGGATGATATTTTTGTAGGCTTCAACATTTGAGTTCGTCTGCATTCAAATTCTGCTTCCTAAAAATATTATCACCTGCACACAGTATCATTTAATATGCTGTTGTTTTAAATATCTACATATCATATTTATAATATTAATGGTGCACTGCTGCATTTTATTTATTTGAAGGTGGACTTTTTTATATTTCGTTAGTTTTTCACAAAGTGAGAAGTTAAACAGAGCTGCAGGTGTAGGTTTCATTTAAAAAAAAAAAAAAACAACCTGCACAAACAAGTGTTTGTTAAACAGTTCTTAAAATTTAACTAAAAAACTAAAATTACCTAATTAAAAAAAACTTCTTGTTAAGAGATGTTATTATTCTTATATTATGTGTTTCATCCTCACTCTCTCTCTCCCTTCTGTTAATTAACCCACAGCACAAAAACACACCGGTACAGGCACGTGACTCTTTTTCTCCCGGCTTTCAGTCAGAAGCTGTGTCCCAAAATGTCGGCTGCATCCTCCGGAGGCCGCATTTGAAGGCCGATTATGTCACAGCCAGTCGACGAAGGCTGTCTCAAATGCGGCCGACAAATGAGTCCTTCATTTCCCCGAATAAACTTTTAACATATTTTTAGGCGAGAAAGTAGCGGTGTAAATATCTGCTTGGTTTATCAAGACATCGCATATTTGCAAAAGTGTGCCGACGTTTTCAGAGACGTCTGTCACCCACCGGCTCGATGGCAAGCCGGGAGGGGGGTTCAGACCCCCGCTCTTTCGCTACTCAGGTTAAACATGATATACAAGTCACTCTGATAACTTAAAAATGTAATTGTTTGCCTTTTTCTGTGTTTTATTTGTTCTGGAGTAAATCGGTTTGGCTGAGATCAAAGTTATTAGATTATTAGATTAAATAAAGCTTTATTAATCAATCCGGTGGGTTCCTCCGGGATTTTCACACAGCTCAATAAACGTTAAACGGTCGAGAATTTACGCCAGTGTCCTGTTATATTTTAAATAGCAAGGAGCAGACGGCCGAGTTTATTAAACTCCAGAGAGACAGCGGTGACGCAAATCTGAAGGCTAGACCGTCCAGTTTCACAGCCTTCTCGGTCCACGTAGACCGCGAAGGCTGGGTCCTCCGAAAGATGCAGCCGACGTTTTGGGAAACAGCTAATGGCGGTAAAATGGCTCCTTTGAAGTTGCCGACCCTGCTGCTTCAGCAGCTAATCAGTGGTTCTAAAATGACGGCTCATTACCTTACAACCGAAAGAATGAGGCCGTTTTTAACTGACTGATTTGTGAAGAGAATTAACTTCAGCTTCCCTAACAGACTCAGAAACACTAACACACCGAATGAACCAAATACAACACAATAACTGTAATAAACAATCAAATGAACCATATTAATTTCACACTGGGCCTATAGCAGCTAGGCTAGGCGTTAGCACTTAGTGCTAGCATACCAAACACTCCTTTTAAATAGTAAAATTACAACGTTTCACTAAAAAAGCAGCCATTGTGTTACTTTAACATGACTTATACTTCGACTGGCTTCATAAGTCACTAACAACAACTGGGTAAATCCCTCATACAGCTTATAGACATTTCATTTCAGAAAAGAGAGACAGAGAAGCAGCGCTTACCGGTGGGGATCGAGCTGAGAGTGTACGGAGATTCAGGAGTCAGGCAGAGACGTTAAAAAAAGAGGCATTCACGGGTAGTGGGAAACTCCGCAATTACACAAAATTGGCATGGAAAACGTGAAAAATATATGTAAATTTAAATATTATTATACTAGATTTTTTTGCAACAAAAAGCAACTAGCAGAAATTTAATTCTATAAGTTTAATAAATGTTTAAAACAGGATTCTTTGAATTTGAAATAATGGTTAAAAGACATAAATAAACACAAGGTCATTATGTTAAAATGTACTTTATTATGATAGATTTATTTAACTGACTGCAGTAATAAGAACAGTCTTCTGCTGAACACCAACACCAAGGAGCTGGTGTTGGTGATCGCCTAAGCATCCTCACAGTAGGAGCTGCAGAGGTTCATCTCACTCCACTGCAGGACTCAAGAGGTTCAGGAGGTCCCTTAACCACACTGCTATGAGACTTTTTAACAGGGACTCCTGATATGTTCATTGCACATTTGTTTCTTTTATTCTACTACATATTGGTTGTAATCATGAATTCTGAATTGCTTTAAAGCTGAAGCTGTCTGCTAAAACTAGCTGAAAAAGCTGAAAAGTTGCAGAAATTGTAAAAACTTTGTAGAAGCAAAGGAACTTTGCTAAAATGGAATAACTTAGCAGAACTGCAATATCTTAGAGGAAACATAATACTTGGCAGAAATACAATAGCATAGCAGAATTTAGCAGAAATATTGTAACTTACCAGAAACATGATAACTTCTCAAAAATACAAGAATTTAGGAGAAATAGTATAAGATAACAGAAAGAATATATTTAGCCAAAAATACTTAAACATTACAGAAACACTATGATTTAGAAAAATAGTACAACAGAGCAGAAATATTGTGATTTACCAGAGACACTGTGATGAACTATGAATATTGTAATTTTAAATTAAGACTATGTTTTAGCACAAATATTATAATTTGGCAGAAATACTATAATTTAGCAGAAATACTATAATTAATCAGAAATACTACATTTAGCAGAAATACTATATTAAGCACAAATCCTATGAAAAGCAGAAATAGTATGATTAAGCATAAATACTACATTTAGCAGAAATACTATATTAAGCACAAATCTTATAAAAAGCAGAAATACTATATTAAGCACAAATCCTATAAAAGCAGAAATACTATATTAAGCACAAATCTTATAAAATAGCAGAAATAGTATGACTTAGCACAATAGTAATAAGTTAAACAGAAAAATTGGAAAAGCAAAATGGACAGCTGAAAAAATGCTGAACATGCTGAGGGTCCCTCAAATATACTTGTTAAATGAAAAAAAAATCAGCAAAAAAATATATAACAGCCACACAATCACAAATATGTACACATAAGGAAACACACATGCACAGAGAGACACACACACAAGATCCAATTCAGTCAACCAGTCTAAATATATTGAATTTGAATCTTACAATGAGATCATCCCATTAAAAGGCTTTCTCTCTCTCTCTCTCTCTCTCTCTCTCTCTCTGTCACACACACACACACACACACACACACACACACACACACACACACACACACACACACACACACACACACACACACACACACAGGGAGAGAGGACTAAGTTTCTAGGTCAGCCTGGGAACTGCTGAATTTGAATCCACCAATCAGAGAGCCTGTGCACTTTTCCCCACCAAAACAGGTGCATCTGTTTACACACGCAGCAGCACAGAGAGACACAGGATTTTTGCAGTCTATTTCTCATAGTGACGACTCCCTCAAACAAATGACCGTAATTTCCTAACCGTAGGGGCTAGAACGGTCATTCTTACACCGTTTTGTTCAGAAGAGGTGGGGGAATCTTCAAGTGTTGACAATTTAATATTAAAATATGAATTTTTAGAGATATATGACATGGATGACTTGTTGACTTAGAAGCCACGAATTCCCCAATATGCAAATTTGAATGCCTGAGACCACATATGTGATTGGCTGGCTGGGAAGCCGTGCAGGCCCTGATTTGTGGATTTGAATTCCTCAGCCCTCAGATATGATTGGCTGGCTTAGAAGCCATGAAGTCCCCAATATGCAAATTTGAATGCCTCAGGACACATATATGATTGGCTGGGAAACCGTGCAGGACCTGATTTGAAAATTTGAATGTCTAAGTCCTCACAGAGGATTGGCTGCCTGGGGACCAGGCAGAAATATATAGAAATACTATGATTAAGCATAAATACTACATTTAGTAGAAATACTATGTTTTAGCACAAATCCTATAAAAAGCAGAAATACTATAATTTAGCAGAAATACTATATTAAGCACAAATCATATAAAAAGCAGAAATACTATATTAAGCACAAATCCTATAAAAAGCAGAAATACTATATTAAGCACAAATTCTATAAAAAGCAGAAATACTATATTAAGCACAAATTCTATAATAAGCAGAAATACTATATTAAGCACAAATCCTATTAAAAGCAGAAATACTATATTAAGCACAAATCTTATAAAATAGCAGAAACAGTATGATTTAGCACAATAGTAATAAGTTAAACAGAAAAATTGGAAAAGCAAAATGGACAGCTGAAAAAATGCTGAACATGCTGAGGGTCCCTCAAATATACTTGTTAAATGAAAAAATCAGCAAAAAAATGCACAGGGAGAGAGAAGTGAGTTTCTAGGTCAGCCTGGGAGCTGCTGAATTTGAATCCACCAATCAGAGAGCCTGTGTACTTTTTCCCGCCAAAACATGTGCCTCTTTTTACAGACGCAGCACAGAGAGGCACAGGATTATTGCAGCCTATTTCTCATAGTGAGGACTCCCTCAAACAAATGACCATAATTTCCTAACCATAGGGGCTAGAGCGGTCATTCTTACACCGTTTTGTTCAGAAGAGATGGGGGAATCTTCAAGTGTTGACAATTTATCATTAAAATATGAATTTTTAGAGATATATGACATGGATGACTTGTTGACTTAGAAGCCACGAATTCCCCAATATGCAAATTTGAATACCTGGAGCCCACATACATGATTGGCTGGCTGGGAAGCTGTGCAGGCCCTGATTTGTGGATTTGAATTCCTCAGCCCTCAGATATGATTGGCTGGCTTAGAAGCCATGAAGGCCCCAATATGCAAATTTGAATGCCTCAGGACACATATATGATTGGCTGGGAAACCGTGCAGGCCCTGATTTGAAAATTTGAATGTCTAAGTCCTCACAGAGGATTGGCTGCCTGGGGACCTGGCAGAAATATATAGAAATACTATGATTAAGCATAAATACTACATTTAGTAGAAATACTATGTTTTAGCACAAATACTATAAAAAGCAGAAATACTATAATTTAGCAGAAATACTATATTAAGCACAAATCCTATAAAAAGCAGAAATACTATATTAGGTACAAATCCTATAAAAAGCAGAAATACTATATTAGGCACAAATAGTATAAAAAGCAGAAATACTATAATTTAACAGAAATACTATGTTTGGCACAAATCCTATAAAAATAATAAATACTATAATTTAGCAGAAATACTATATTAGGCACAAATCTTATGAAAAGCAGAAATAGTATCATTTAGCAGAATAGTAATAACTTACAAAATTACAAATATGAAGGCATATTGAAACACAAATGCACAGAGGGACACACAAACACAGGCTCTAATCCAGTCAACCAGTCTAACTATATTCAATTTAAATCCTACAATGACATGCTGCCAAATAAGGGCAGGGTCCTCTCTCTCCCACTAAACACACACACACACACACACACACACACACACACACACACACACACACAGACAGACACAGAGGGAGAGAGCTGCCGAATTTAAATCCACCAATCAGAGTGGCTGTTTACGTTTTCCCGCCAAAACAGGTGCATCTTTTTACACACGCAGGACAGAGAGGCACAGGATTATTGCAGCCTATTTCTCATAGTGAGGACTTCCCTCAAACAAATGACCATAATTTCCTAACCGTAGGGGCTAGAGCGGTCATTCTTACACCGTTTTATTCAGAAGAGATGGGGGAATCTTCCAGTGTTAACAAATTATCATTAAAATATGAATTATTAAAGATATTAGACTTCTAATGCACCATAACTGAGCAGAGCGAAGCAAAAACTGCCTTGACTTGCCCTCAAACAACGCTTTCTAACTCTAAATCTATTTGGAGTATCGATATCATTCTTTCACCGTAAGAGACAGCAGGCTTTGGTGAACAGTCAGAGAAATTTTCAGGTCTCTGTGGAAATCCAACAAAAAGTTATGACGAGAGAAAAAAGTGGTTCATTTCCACAGTTTGAAATCTGAAGAAATCTGAGCGAAGGACAAATTTCCTACCCTCAAACAAGTCCAACTCATTTCAGAACGGTAATAGGTGAGAAAGAAATTCTTGAATTGTGAGCGTCAGGAGTGTCTGAAGATATACCGGGACAAGCCTCATGTCTTAACTTTGCTTCGTTAAGGAGATATGACGATTCGAATATGCCTCTCATTACAGAAATGCAGCGATGATTTTGAACAAGCTCTCCATTGACTTTATATGGAGAGTTTTCTGACATTGTGTTAGTCTGAGGAGATTTGCAAAAATTCTATAAATCCCACAACAATGATAGTGACATTTTCTGAAAGCCAGCAAAAATACCTACGTTTTGATGTATAATTTGTGGAAGTTGAGTGAAAATTGAGCAAGTAGCAAGAAGTTGTTCGGACATGAAGTGAAAATTGCAAAACCTTCAGTGACACACTGGAAGCCAAGAGCATAGCAACCATAACAACGCATGTATTTTGTGAAAAATCACAATTTTGCAACTCAAAACTTTAAGAGGCATAAAAGTAAAACGGTAAAAGATTTGAAAAAGCTGAATCATACATGAATAGCCCAATAATTTGTGAACATTTTAAAGTTTGAATGGTTTTTCTAGGCGAAAGTATGAGGAAGTAGTTAAGTTTCAAAAACAAGCAAAATTTAGCAGAATTGCAGAAGTTTTCCATTCATTTCAATGGGACAAATTAAAGGAAAAAAGCTTAATATTTTAAAAAGTATAATAGCAAAAAATAGCAAAAATCATAGCGCAAATTAGCAGAAATAGCAGAATAGTTTAAAATTTGAACGGTGAAAATAGCACAAAAATTGTGGAAGTAGTTAAAGGACAAAAAATGAGCAACTTGAAGAATAATAATAACTAGAAAAATTAGCATTTCCTGCGAAAATGCAGTGTGGATGCTTTAAAGCTGAAGCTGTATGCAAAAACTAGCTGAAAAGGCTGAAAAGTTGCAGAAATTGTAAAAACTTTGCAGAAGCAAAGGAACTTTGCTAAAATGGAATAACTTAGCAGAACTGCAATATCTTAGAGGAAACATAATACTTGGCAGAAATACAATAGCATACCAGAACTTAGCAGAAATATTGTAACTTACCAGAAACATGATAACTTCTCAAAAATACAAGAATTTAGGAGAAATAATATAAGATAACAGAAAGAATGTATTTAGCCAAAAATACTTAAGCATTACAGAAACACTATGATTTAGAAAAATAGTACAACAGAGCAGAAATACTGTGATTTACCAGAGACACTGTGTTGAACTATGAATATTGTAATTTTAAATCAATACTATGTTTCAGCACAAATACTATAATTTGACAGAAATACTATAATTTGGCAGAAATACCATGTTTCAGCACAAATACTCTGGTTTAGCACAAATATTATAACATAGCAGAAATACAATTATATAGCAGAAATGCTATATTTAGAAAGAAAAATATAGTATAGTAGAAATAGTATGATTTAGCAGAAATACTACAATATAGCATAATAACAATGATTTAGAACAAATACTATGATTGAACAGAATAGTAATAACTTAAGTGAAAATACTGGAAAATGTAAGATGACAAGCTGAAAAAAAAAACGGAACATGGTTAAGTTCCCTCAAAACTAATTGTTATTCACCTGTGAAAAAAAAATAAAGAAATAAAAATAAATTTAAAAAACAAGAAGGAACAGCCAACAGATACACACAAAATCAAATATGTATACACAAATGCACAGAGAGAGAGACACACACAGAGGGTCTATGCCAGTCAACCAGTCTGAATATATTATATTTTTTCCAACAATGAGATGCTGCCCTAAAGAGGGTCTCTCTCTCTCTCTCTCTCTCTCTCACACACACACACAAGATCCAATTCAGTCAACCAGTCTAAATATATTGAATTTGAATCTTACAATGAGATCATCCCATAAAAAGGCTTTCTCTCTCTCTCTGTCACACACACACACACACACACACACACACACACACACACACACACACACACACACACACACACAGGGAGAGAGAAGCAAGTTTCATGCTCAGTCAAGCAGCCTGGGAGCTGCTCAATTTGAATCCACCAATCAGAGAGCCTGTGCACTTTTTCCCGCCAAAACAGGTGCACGCAGCACAAAGAGACACAGGATTTTTGCAGTCTATTTCTCGTAATGACGACTCCCCTCAAACAAATGACCATAATTTCCTAACCGTAGGGGCTAGAACGGTCATTCTTACACCGTTTTGTTCAGAAGAGATGGGGGAATCTTAACGTGTTGACAATTTATCATTAAAATATGAATTATTAAAGATATTTGACTTCTAATGCACCATAACTGAGTAGAGCAAAGCAAAAACTGCCTTGACTTGCCCTCAAACAACGCTTTCTAACTCTAAATCTATTTGGAGTATCGATATCATTCTTTCACCGTAAGAGACAGCAGGCTTTGGTGAACAATCATGGAAATTTTCAGGTCTCTGTGGAAATCCATTAAAAAGATATGAGCGAAGGACAAATTTCCTACTCTCAAACAAGTCTAACTCATTTCAGAACGGCAATAGGTGAGAAAAAAATTCTTGAATTGTGAGCGTCAGGAGTGTCTGAAGATATACTGGGACAAGCCTTATGTCTTAACTTTGCTTCGTTAAGGAGATATGACGATTGGAATATGCCTCTCATTACAGAAATCAAGCGGTGATTTTGAACAAGCTCTCCATTGACTTTCTATGGAGAGTTTTGCGACTTTGTGTTGGTCTGAGGAGATTTGCCAAAATTCTATAAATCCCACAACAATGATAGTGACATTTTCGGAAAGCCAGCAAAAATACCTACGTTTTGATGTATAATTTGTGGAAGTTGAGTGAAAATTGAGCAAGTAGCAAGAAGTTGTTCGGACATGAAGAGAAGACTGCAAAACCTTCAGTGGCACACTGGAAGCCAAGTGCATAGCAACCATAACAACGCATGTATTTTGTGAAAAATCACAATTTTGCAACTGAAAACTTTAAGAGGCATAAAAGTAAAACGGTAAAAGATTTGAAAAAGCTGATTTATACCTGAATAGCCCAATAATTTGAGAACATTTTAAAGTTTGAATGCTTGTTCTACGTGAAAATATGAGGAAGTAGTTAAGTTTCGAAAACAAGCAAATTTTAGCAGAATTGCAGAAGTTTCCCATTCATTTCAATGGGACAAATTAAGCTTAATATTTTAAAAAGTATAATAGTGAAAAATACCAAAAGACATAGCACACATTAGCAGAAATAGCAGAATAGTTTAAAATTTGAACGGTGAAAATCGACTGAAAATTGTGGAAGTAGTTAAGTGCCAAAAAGTGTACGGAAGTCCCAAGAGGAACTCAATAGTGTGGATGCTTAAAGCATCCACACAACTAGAAAAATTTGCATTTCCTGCGAAAATGCAGTGTGGATGCTTAAAGCTGAAGCTGTATGCAAAAAGTAGCTGAAAAAGCTGAAAAGTTGCAGAAATTGTAAAAACTTTGCAGAAGCAAAAGAAGTTTGCTAAAATGGAATAACTTAGCAGAACTGCAATATCTTAGAGGAAACATAATACTTGGCAGAAATACAATAGCATAGCAGAATTTAGCAGAAATATTGTAACTTACCAGAAACATGATAACTTCTCAAAAATACAAGAATTTAGGAGAAATAGTATAAGATAACAGAAAGAATATATTTAGCCAAAAATACTTAAACATTACAGAAACACTATGATTTAGAAAAATAGTACAACAGAGCAGAAATATTGTGATTTACCAGAGACACTGTGATGAACTATGAATATTGTAATTTTAAATTGAGACTATGTTTTAGCACAAATATTATAATTTGGCAGAAATACTATAATTTAGCAGAAATACTATATTAAGCACAAATCCTATAAAAAGCAGAAATGGCATGATTAAGCACAAATACTACATTTAGTAGAAATACTTTGTTTTAGCACAAATCCCATAAAAAGCAGAAATACTGTACTATGATTTAGTAGAAAAACTATAATTAATCAGAAATACTAAATTTAGCAGAAATACTATATTAAGCACAAATACTATGAAAAGCAGAAATAGTATATTAAGCACAAATCTTATAAAATAGCAGAAATGCTATGATTTAGCACAATAGTAATAAGTTAAACAGAAAAATTGGAAAAGCAAAATGGACAGCTGAAAAAATGCTGAACATGCTGAGGGTCCCTCAAATATACTTGTTAAATGACAAAAATCTGCAAAAAAATTTATTACAGCCACACAATCACAAATATGTACACATGAGGAAACACACATGCACAGAGAGACCCACACACAAGATCCAATTCAGTCAACCAGTCTAAATATATTGAATTTAAATCTTAGAATGAGATCATCCCATTAAAAGCCTCTCTCTCTCTCTCTCTCTCTCTCTCTCTCTCTCTCTGTCACAGACACACACACACACACACACACACACACACACACACACACACACACAGGGAGAGAGGACTAAGTTTCTAGGTCAGCCTGGGAACTGCTGAATTTGAATCCACCAATCAGAGAGCCTGTGCACTTTTCCCCACCAAAACAGGTGCATCTGTTTACACACGCAGCAGCACAGAGAGACACAGGATTTTTGCAGTCTATTTCTCATAGTGACGACTCCCTCAAACAAATGACCGTAATTTCCTAACCGTAGGGGCTAGAACGGTCATTCTTACACCGTTTTGTTCAGAAGAGGTGGGGGAATCTTCAAGTGTTGACAATTTAATATTAAAATATGAATTTTTAGAGATATATGACATGGATGACTTGTTGACTTAGAAGCCACGAATTCCCCAATATGCAAATTTGAATACCTGGAGCCCACATACATGATTGGCTGGCTGGGAAGCTGTGCAGGCCCTGATTTGTGGATTTGAATTCCTCAGCCCTCAGATATGATTGGCTGGCTTAGAAGCCATGAAGGCCCCAATATGCAAATTTGAATGCCTCAGGACACATATATGATTGGCTGGGAAACCGTGCAGGCCCTGATTTGAAAATTTGAATGTCTAAGTCCTCACAGAGGATTGGCTGCCTGGGGACCTGGCAGAAATATATAGAAATACTATGATTAAGCATAAATACTACATTTAGTAGAAATACTATGTTTTAGCACAAATACTATAAAAAGCAGAAATACTATAATTTAGCAGAAATACTATATTAAGCACAAATCCTATAAAAAGCAGAAATACTATATTAGGTACAAATCCTATAAAAAGCAGAAATACTATATTAGGCACAAATAGTATAAAAAGCAGAAATACTATAATTTAACAGAAATACTATGTTTGGCACAAATCCTATAAAAATAATAAATACTATAATTTAGCAGAAATACTATATTAGGCACAAATCTTATGAAAAGCAGAAATAGTATCATTTAGCAGAATAGTAATAACTTACAAAATTACAAATATGAAGGCATATTGAAACACAAATGCACAGAGGGACACACAAACACAGGCTCTAATCCAGTCAACCAGTCTAACTATATTCAATTTAAATCCTACAATGACATGCTGCCAAATAAGGGCAGGGTCCTCTCTCTCCCACTAAACACACACACACACACACACACACACACACACACACACACACACACACACACACAGACAGACACAGAGGGAGAGAGCTGCCGAATTTAAATCCACCAATCAGAGTGGCTGTTTACGTTTTCCCGCCAAAACAGGTGCATCTTTTTACACACGCAGGACAGAGAGGCACAGGATTATTGCAGCCTATTTCTCATAGTGAGGACTTCCCTCAAACAAATGACCATAATTTCCTAACCGTAGGGGCTAGAGCGGTCATTCTTACACCGTTTTGTTCAGAAGAGATGGGGGAATCTTCCAGTGTTAACAATTTATCATTAAAATATGAATTATTAAAGATATTAGACTTCTAATGCACCATAACTGAGCAGAGCGAAGCAAAAACTGCCTTGACTTGCCCTCAAACAACGCTTTCTAACTCTAAATCTATTTGGAGTATCGATATCATTCTTTCACCGTAAGAGACAGCAGGCTTTGGTGAACAGTCAGAGAAATTTTCAGGTCTCTGTGGAAATCCAACAAAAAGTTATGACGAGAGAAAAAAGTGGTTCATTTCCACAGTTTGAAATCTGAAGAAATCTGAGCGAAGGACAAATTTCCTACCCTCAAACAAGTCCAACTCATTTCAGAACGGTAATAGGTGAGAAAGAAATTCTTGAATTGTGAGCGTCAGGAGTGTCTGAAGATATACCGGGACAAGCCTCATGTCTTAACTTTGCTTCGTTAAGGAGATATGACGATTCGAATATGCCTCTCATTACAGAAATGCAGCGATGATTTTGAACAAGCTCTCCATTCACTTTATATGGAGAGTTTTCTGACATTGTGTTAGTCTGAGGAGATTTGCAAAAATTCTATAAATCCCACAACAATGATAGTGACATTTTCTGAAAGCCAGCAAAAATACCTACGTTTTGATGTATAATTTGTGGAAGTTGAGTGAAAATTGAGCAAGTAGCAAGAAGTTGTTCGGACATGAAGTGAAAATTGCAAAACCTTCAGTGACACACTGGAAGCCAAGAGCATAGCAACCATAACAACGCATGTATTTTGTGAAAAATCACAATTTTGCAACTCAAAACTTTAAGAGGCATAAAAGTAAAACGGTAAAAGATTTGAAAAAGCTGAATCATACATGAATAGCCCAATAATTTGTGAACATTTTAAAGTTTGAATGGTTTTTCTAGGCGAAAGTATGAGGAAGTAGTTAAGTTTCAAAAACAAGCAAAATTTAGCAGAATTTTGGAAGTTTTCCATTCATTTCAATGGGACAAATTAAAGGAAAAAAGCTTAATATTTTAAAAAGTATAATAGCAAAAAATAGCAAAAATCATAGCGCAAATTAGCAGAAATAGCAGAATAGTTTAAAGTTTGAACGGTGAAAATAGCACAAAAATTGTGGAAGTAGTTAAAGGACGAAAAATGAGCAACTTGAAGAATAATAATAATAATAATAAAGAATAAAGAGAAACAGGAACTCAATAGTGTGGATGCTTAAAGCATCCACACAATAATAATAATAAAGAATAAAGAGAAACAGGAACTCAATAGTGTGGATGCTTAAAGCATCCACACAACTAGAAAAATTTGCATTTCCTGCGAAAATGCAGTGTGGATGCTTAAAGCTGAAGCTGTATGCAAAAAGTAGCTGAAAAAGCTGAAAAGTTGCAGAAATTGTAAAAACTTTGCAGAAGCAAAAGAAGTTTGCTAAAATGGAATAACTTAGCAGAACTGCAATATCTTAGAGGAAACATAATACTTGGCAGAAATACAATAGCATAGCAGAATTTAGCAGAAATATTGTAACTTACCAGAAACATGATAACTTCTCAAAAATACAAGAATTTAGGAGAAATAGTATAAGATAACAGAAAGAATATATTTAGCCAAAAATACTTAAACATTACAGAAACACTATGATTTAGAAAAATAGTACAACAGAGCAGAAATATTGTGATTTACCAGAGACACTGTGATGAACTATGAATATTGTAATTTTAAATTGAGACTATGTTTTAGCACAAATATTATAATTTGGCAGAAATACTATAATTTAGCAGAAATACTATATTAAGCACAAATCCTATAAAAAGCAGAAATGGTATGATTAAGCACAAATACTACATTTAGTAGAAATACTTTGTTTTAGCACAAATCCCATAAAAAGCAGAAATACTGTACTATGATTTAGTAGAAAAACTATAATTAATCAGAAATACTAAATTTAGCAGAAATACTATATTAAGCACAAATCCTATAAAAGCAGAAATAGTATATTAAGCACAAATCTTATAAAATAGCAGAAACAGTATGATTTAGCACAATAGTAATAACTTAAACAGAAAAACTGGAAAAGCAAAATGGACAGCTGAAAAAATGCTGAACATGCTGAGGGTCCCTCAAATATACTTGTTAAATGAAAAAAATTAGCAAAAAAATCTATAACAGCCACACAATCACAAATATGTACACATAAGGAAACACACATGCACAGAGAGACACACTACCAAGATCAAATTCAGTCACCCAGTCTAAATATATTAAATTATAATCTTAGAATGAGATCATCCCATTAAAAGGCTTTCTCTCTCTCTCTCTCTCTCTCTCTCTCTCTGTCACACACAGACACACACACACACACAGACACACAGGGAGAGAGAAGTAAGTTTCTAGGTCAGCCTGGGAGCTGCTGAATTTGAATCCACCAATCAGAGTGCCTGTTTACGTTTTCCCGCCAAAAGAGGTGCACCTTTTTACACACGCAGGCACAGAGAGGCACAGGATTATTGCAGCCTACTTTTCATAGTGACGACTCCCCTCAAACAAATGACCATAATTTCCTAACCGTAGGGGCTAGAGCGGTCATTCTTACACCGTTTTGTTCAGAAGAGATGGGGGAATCTTCCAGTGTTAACAATTTATCATTAAAATATGAATTATTAAAGATATTTGACTTGTAATGCAGCATAACTGAGTAGAGTGAAGCAAAAACTGCCTTGACTTGCCCTCAAACAACGGTTTGTAACTTGAAAACTGTTTGGAGTATCGATATCATTCTTTCACCGTAAGAGACAGCAGGCTTTGGTGAACAATCATGGAAATTTTCAGGTCGCTGTGGAAATCCAACAAAAAGTTATGACGAGAGAAAAAAGTGGTTCATTTCCAGACTTTGAAATCTGAAGAAATCTGAGCGAAGGACGAATTTCCTACCCTCAAACAAGTCCAACTCATTTCAGAACGGTAATAGGTGAGAAAGAAATTCTTGAATTGTGAGCGTCAGGAGTGTCTGAAGATATACCGGGACAAGCCTCATGTCTTAACTTTGCTTCGTTAAGGAGATATGACGATTCGAATATGCCTCTCATTACAGAAATGCAGCGGTGATTTTGAACAAGCTCTCCATTGACTTTATATGGAGAGTTTTCTGACCTTGTGTTAGTCTGAGGAGATTTGCGAAAGTTCTATGAATACCACAACAATGATAGTGACATTTTCTGAAAGCCAGCAAAAATGCCTACGTTTTGATGTATAATTTGTGGAAGTTGAGTGAAAATTGAGCAAGTAGCAGGAAGTTGTTCGGACATGAAGAGAAGACTGCAAAAGCTTCAGTGACACACTGGAAGCCAAGAGCATAGCAACCATAACAACGCATGTATTTTGTGAAAAATCACAATTTTGCAACTCAAAACTTTAAGAGGCATAAAAGTAAAACAGTAAAAGATTTGAAAAAGCTGAATCATACCTGAATAGCCCAATAATTTGTGAACATTTTAAAGTTTGAATGGTTGTTCTAGGTGAAAGTATGAGGAAGTAGTTAAGTTTCAAAAACAAGCAAAATTTAGCAGAATTTTGGAAGATTTCCATTCATTTCAATGGGACAAATTAAAGGAAAAAAGTGGAATATTTTAAAAAGTATAATAGTTAAAAATAGCAAAAATCATAGCAGAAATTAGCAAAAATAGTTGAATAGTTTAAAATTTGAACGGTGAAAATCGGCTGAAAATTGTGGAAGTAGTTTAACGGCGAAAAGTGTACGGAAACACCCAGAATAATAATAATAACTAGAAAAATTTGCATTTCCTGCGAAAATGCTGTGTGGATGCCTTAACGCTGAAGATATCTGCTGAAAAAAGCTGAAAAAGTTGAAAAAAAAAAAAATGCCTTGCAGGATTAGAACCTGGCCCTCCTGGTCAAAGGGCAGCTATTTAGCTCACTGAGCCAAACACTTTCTCACAAAGAAACGGTGGAGAGATTGACAATTGTGCTAGCAGAATTTGGGCAAAAAAAAGGTGGTGAAAATTCTGCTGAAAAGAATTCAATCAGCAGAATTTCTGCTGAAAAGAGTTTTTTTCTGAAAACAGCAGAAAAAACTGAAAATTTTGCTGAAAAGAGCTGAATGAGCAGAAATCTGCTGAAAAGAGGTTTTTGCTGAAAAAGAGCTGAAAAAGTTTGGATTTGTGCTGAAAAGGGGTTAAAAAAACTGAAAATTTTGCTGAAAAGGGGTGAAAAAGATGAAATTTGTGTTGAAAAGAGTTTAAAAAAAGTTTAACTGTTAAGTGAAAGAAATGTTGCCATAAGCTGGATTTCAACCCAGGCCTCCCAGTCTGAGAACGGATGCTTATCTCACTGAGCTAAAACACAGCTCAGCCCATCATGCAAAATCAGTGACCACATTGATAATGTGTTCCATTCATTTCAATGGTCAAAAGTCATAACACACATCAGCAGAAATAGCAGAATTTTTTAAAGTTTAAACATAGTATTTCTGCTAAAACTTAGTATTTATACTAAATAATATTTTTTTTCCTGCCAAATCATAGCATTCGTGCTGGAACACAGAAAGTTCTGCCAAATCATACAATTTGTACTAAAACATTATTTATGATTTAGCAGAAACACTGGGACTTGGTAGAAATACTATGATTTACATGAAATACTTTGACTTAGCAGAAGTACTACAATCTAGGAAAAAAGTACTACAGCATAGCAGAAATTCTATCATTGAGCAGAATTACTAGGATTTAGAAGAAATACTAAGATTTGGCACAAACACTGATGTGGCTCAAGAACCTTTATTGTGCAGTTATACTATGATTTGGAAGAAATACTATACTTTGGCACAAATACTATGATTTGGAAGAAATACTATGTTTTAGCACAAATACTATGATTTGGCTCAAATACTATAACTATCCTCGGTCAGAAGGAGAGGCTGACATCCAGGGATTAGATTACCACAGGTGGAGTTTATTGCGGTCAGATGGATGGTACAGGGAGGTATGGCATACAGTAGGAGGATGTGGAGAGGTGATATGGTGTGGTTTCTATGATTAAGAACAGGGTATGCATTACAACATGCATACAGATTAAAGATTAAGAAAACTGGCAACAAATTCCTCCACTACAAATCAGTCTGATGCCACTTTTTACAGTGTTCCCGTTTACTAAGGCACTACCCAAAAGGCGCCACAAGAGGGCACTCCAACACAAGAGATGACCTATTTACACTGATGCACTTAGTAAACAGCCCCTACTTAGCCACTACATAACACAGTGATATTACAGTATGACTGAGTAGTAATACTATAACATAACAGATTTCCTAAAAAAACTATGAAATTGCAGGAATTCTATGACTTGGCAGAGATACTACGTTTTAGCACAAATACTATAACAACGCAGAAATACTATGACTTAGTAGTAATACTATAACATAACAGTTCAATGTTCTTGCACAAATACCACAATATGGCAGAAATACTATGTTTTAGCACAAATACTGTGATTTGGTATGAATACTACGATTTGATACACATACTATATTCCGCAGATACACTATAACATAACAGATATTCTACGACTTAGTAGTAATACTATAACATAACAGAATTATTAATTGGGCACAAATACCACGATTTGGCAAAAATACTATGATTGGGTACAAATACTATGATTTGGCAATAATACTGCATTTTAACACAACTACTGAGATTTGATTGAAATACTATGATTTAGAAGAAATACTATTACTCAATACAAATACGATACTTTGGGACAAATACTATGTTTTGGTTCCAATACTATGATGTGCAACAAATACTATGATTTGGCACAAGTACTATGATTTAGTACAAATACTATGATTTGGCAGAAATACTATGACTTAGTAGTAATACTATAACATAACAGATTTCCTAAAAAAAAACTATGAAATTGCATTAATTCTATGACTTGGCAGAGATACTACGTTTTAGCTCAAATACTATAACAACGCAGTAATACTATGACTTAGTAGTAATACTATAACATAACAGTTCAATGTTCTTGCACAAATACCACAATATGGCAGAAATACTATGTTTTAGCACAAATACTGTGATTTGGTATGAATACTACGATTTGATACACATACTATATTCCGCAGATACACTATAACATAACAGATATTCTACGACTTAGTAGTAATACTATAACATAACAGAATTATTAATTGGGCACAAATACCACGATTTGGCAAAAATACTATGATTGGGTACAAATACTATGATTTGGCAATAATACTGCATTTTAACACAACTACTGAGATTTGATTGAAATACTATGATTTAGAAGAAATACTATTACTCAATACAAATACGATACTTTGGGACAAATACTATGTTTTGGTTCCAATACTATGATGTGCAACAAATACTATGATTTGGCACAAGTACTATGATTTAGTACAAATACTATGATTTGGCAGAAATACTATGACTTAGTAGTAATACTATAACATAACAGATTTCCTAAAAAAAAACTATGAAATTGCATTAATTCTATGACTTGGCAGAGATACTACTTTTTGGCACAAATACTATAACAACGCAGTAATACTATGACTTAGTAGTAATACTATAACATAACAGTTCAATGTTCTTGCACAAATACCACAATATGGCAGAAATACTATGTTTTGGCACAAATACTGTGATTTGGTATAAATACTACGATTTGGCACACATACTATATTCCGCAGATACACTATAACATAACAGATATTCTACGACTTAGTAGTAATACTATAACATAACAGAATTATTAATAGGGCACAAATACCACGATTTGGCAAAAATACTATGATTGGGTACAAATACTATGATTTGGCACAAGTACTATCATTTAGTACAAATACTATGATTGGGCAGAAGTACTATGTTTCAGTACAAATACAATGTTTTGGCAGGAATACTCTGATTTAGCAGAAATACTATATTTTAACATAAATACTGTCTTTTGGCAGAAAATCCTGCTAAAAAGGACTATTTCTGCTTTTTAGCAGAAATACTGTAATTTGGCATAAATACTATAATTTGGGATAAATACTATGATTTGGCACATATAATATATTCAGCACATATATTATAAAATAACAGAAATATTATGATTTGGCCTCAAAACCATGATTTTGCACAAATACCATGATTTTGCAAAAATACTATGAATTGGCAGAAATACTATGATTTAGCAGAAGTACTAAGATGTAGTAGAAGTACTTTGCTTTAGCAGAAATACTATGATTGAGGAGTAATACCTAAACATAGGAGAAATATTGATACACAGACACACATACACAGACAGTAAAGGGAACAGGAGCTGTTGAGAGTCTGGGCTTGGTATATGTAGGTCAGTTAAATTAGCTGCACCTGCTGTAGTCAGCCCTTACACACACAGAGACAGAGAGAGGTGTGAGTTTTCTTCAGTGTATTTCTGACATTCAGGATTCCCCTCGAACAAATGGCCATAATTTCCTAACCGTAGAGGCTAGAACGGTCATTCAGGCATCGTTTTATTCAGAAGAGATGGGGGAATCTTCAGGTCTTCATAATTCAGAGATAAAACATAAATTATTAAAGATATATGACTTGTAATACACTGTAACTGAGTAGAGGCGAAGCAAAAACTGCCTTGACTTGCTCTCAAACAACCTTTGGTAACTCTAAATCTATATGGAGCATCAAAATCATTCTTTCACCGTAAGAAACAGCAGGTTTTGGTGAACAGTCATGGAAAGTTTCAGGGCTCTGTGAAAATCCATCAAAAAGATATGACGAGAGAAAAAAGTGGTTCATTTCCAGAGATTGAAATCTGATGAAATCTGAGCGAGGGACAAATTTCCTACCCTCAAACAAGTCCAACTCATTTCAGAACGGTAATAGGTGAGAAAGAAATTCTTGAATTGTGAGCGTCAGGAGTGTCTGAAGATATACGGGGACAAGCCTCATGTCTTAACTTTGCTTCGTTAAGGAGATATGACAATTTGAAAATGCCTCTCATCAAAGAAATCCAGCGGTGATTTTGAACAAACTCTCCATTGAGTTTATATGGAGAGTTTTCTGACTTTGTGTTACTCTGAGGAGATTTGCAAAATATCTATAAGTCCCACAACAATGATAGTGACATTTTCTGAAAGCCAGCAAAAATACCTACGTTTTGATGTATAATTTGTGGGGCTTGAGTGGAAATTGAGCGAGTAGCAAGAAGTTGTTTGGACATGCAGAGAAAATTCAAACAGTTTCACTGTCCCCTCTGAGTTAATTGCATAGCAACCATAGCAACGCATGTATTTTCTGAAAAATCACAATTTTGCAACTGAAGACTTAAAGAGAGATAAGATGAAAACGGTAGAAGATCTGAAAAAGCTGAATCACACAGGAATAGCCCAATCATTTGAGAACGTTTTAAAGTTTGAATGGAGTTTCTAGGTGAAAGTATGAGGAAGTAGTTAAGTTTCAAAGACAAGAAAGTTTTAGCAGAATTGTGGAAGTTTCCCATTCATTTCAATGGGACAAATTAAAGGAAAAAAGTGTAATATTTTAAAAAGTATAATAGTAATAAACACCAAAAGTCATAGCCGGCATTAGCAGAAAGAGCAGAACAGTTTAGAGTTTGAACGGTGAAAATAGCACAAAAATTGTGGAAGTAGATCCACGGCGAAAAGTGTACGGAAACACCCGGAATAATAAAGAATAAAGAGAAACAGGAACTCAATAGTGTGGATGCCTATTAAGGCATCCACACAATAAAGAGAAACAGGAACTCAATAGTGTGGATGCTTAAAGCATCCATACAACTAGAAAAATTTGCATTTCCTGCAAAAATGCAGTGTGGATGCTTAAAGCTGAAGCTGTATGCAAAAAGTAGCTGAAAAAGCTGAAAAGTTGCAGAAATTGTAAAAACTTTGCAGAAGCAAAAGAAGTTTGCTAAAATGGAATAACTTAGCAGAACTGCAATATCTTAGAGGAAACATAATACTTGGCAGAAATACAATAGCATAGCAGAATTTAGCAGAAATATTGTAACTTACCAGAAACATGATAACTTCTCAAAAATACAAGAATTTAGGAGAAATAGTATAAGATAACAGAAAGAATATATTTAGCCAAAAATACTTAAACATTACAGAAACACTATGATTTAGAAAAATAGTACAACAGAGCAGAAATATTGTGATTTACCAGAGACACTGTGATGAACTATGAATATTGTAATTTTAAATTGAGACTATGTTTCAGCACAAATATTATAATTTGGCAGAAATACTATAATTTAGCAGAAATACTATATTAAGCACAAATCCTATAAAAAGCAGAAATGGTATGATTAAGCACAAATACTACATTTAGTAGAAATACTTTGTTTTAGCACAAATCCCATAAAAAGCAGAAATACTGTACTATGATTTAGTAGAAAAACTATAATTAATCAGAAATACTAAATTTAGCAGAAATACTATATTAAGCACAAATACTATAAAAAGCATAAATACTACATTTAGCAGAAATACTATATTAAGCACAAATCCTATAAAAGCAGAAATAGTATATTAAGCACAAATCTTATAAAATAGCAGAAATAGTATGATTTAGCACAATAGTAATAAGTTAAACAGAAAAATTGGAAAAGCAAAATGGACAGCTGAAAAAATGCTGAACATGCTGAGGGTCCCTCAAATATACTTGTTAAATGACAAAAATCTGCAAAAAAATTTATTACAGCCACACAATCACAAATATGTACACATGAGGAAACACACATGCACAGAGAGACCCACACACAAGATCCAATTCAGTCAACCAGTCTAAATATATTGAATTTAAATCTTAGAATGAGATCATCCCATTAAAAGCCTTTCTCTCTCTCTCTCTCTCTCTCTCTCTCTGTCACACACACACACACACGCACACACACACACACACACACACACACACACACACAGGGAGAGAGAAGTAAGTTTCTAGGTCAGCCTGGGAGCTGGTGAATTCAAATCCACCAATCAGAGAGGCTGTGCACTTTTCCCCACCAAAACAGGTGCATCTGTTTACACACGCAGCAGCACAGAGAGACACAGGATTTTTGCAGTCTATTTCTCATAGTGACGACTCCCCTCAAACAAATGACCGTAATTTCCTAACCGTAGGGGCTAGAACGGTCATTCTTACACCGTTTTGTTCAGAAGAGATGGGGGAATCTTCAAGTGTTGACAATTTAATATTAAAATATGAATTTTTAGAGATATATGACATGGATGACTTGTTGACTTAGAAGCCACGAATTCCCCAATATGCAAATTTGAATGCCTGAGACCACATATGTGATTGGCTGGCTGGGAAGCCGTGCAGGCCCTGATTTGTGGATTTGAATTCCTCAGCCCTCAGATATGATTGGCTGGCTTAGAAGCCACGAAGGCCCCAATATGCAAATTTGAATGCCTCAGGACACTTATTTGATTGGCTGGGAAACTGTGCAGGCCCTGATTTGAAAATTTGAATGTCTCAGTCCTCACAGAGGATTGGCTGCCTGGGGACCTGGCAGAAATATATAGAAATACTATTATTAAGCATAAATACTACATTTAGTAGAAATACTATGTTTTAGCACAAATATTATAAAAAGAAGAAAAACTATAATTTAGCAGAAATACTATATTAAGCACAAATCCTATAAAAAGCAGAAATACTATAATTTAGAACAAATAGTATAAAAAGCAGAAATACTATAATTTAGCAGAAATACTATGTTAGGCACAAATCCTATAAAAAGCAGAAATATTATAATTTAGCAGAAATACTATGTTAGGCACAAATCCTATAAAAAGCAGAAATACTATATTAAGCACAAATCATATAAAAAGCAGAAATACTATATTAAGCACAAATTCTATAAAAAGCAGAAATACTATATTAAGCACAAATCCTATAAAAAGCAGAAATACTATATTAACCACAAATCTTATGAAATAGCAGAAACAGTATGATTTAGCACAATAGTAATAAGTTAAACAGAAAAATTGGAAAAGCAAAATGGACAGCTGAAAAAATGCTGAACATGCTGAGGGTCCCTCAAATATACTTGTTAAATGAAAAAATCAGCAAAAAAATGCACAGGGAGAGAGAAGTAAGTTTCTAGGTCAGCCTGGGAGCTGCTGAATTTGAATCCACCAATCAGAGAGCCTGTGTACTTTTTCCCGCCAAAACAGGTGCATCTTTTTACACACGCAGCAGAGAGAGGCACAGGATTATTGCAGCCTATTTCTCATAGTGAGGACTCCCCTCAAACAAATGACCATAATTTCCTAACCGTAGGGGCTAGAGCGGTCATTCTTACACCGTTTTGTTCAGAAGAGATGGGGGAATCTTCCAGTGTTAACAATTTATCATTAAAATGTGAATTTTTAGAGATATACGACATGGATGACTTGTTGACTTAGAAGCCACGAATTCCCCCAATATGCAAATTTGAATACCTGAGGCCACATATATGATTGGCTGCCTGGGAAGCCATGCAGGCCCTGATTTGTGGATTTGAATTCCTCAGCCCTCAGATATGATTGGCTGGCTTAGAAGCCATGAAGGCCCCAATATGCAAATTTGAATGCCTCAGGACACATATATGATTGGCTGGGAAACCGTGCAGGCCCTGATTTGAAAATTTGAATGTCTAAGTCCTCACAGAGGATTGGCTGCCTGGGGACCTGGCAGAAATATATAGAAATACTATGATTAAGCATAAATACTACATTTAGTAGAAATACTATGTTTTAGCACAAATACTATAAAAAGCAGAAATACTATAATTTAGCAGAAATACTATATTAAGCACAAATCCTATAAAAAGCAGAAATAGTATGATTAAGCATAAATACTACATTTAGTAGAAATACTATGTTTTAGCACAAATAGTATAAAAAGCAGAAATATTATAATTTAGCACAAATAGTATAAAAAGCAGAAATATTATAATTTAGCACAAATAGTATAAAAAGCAGAAATACTACATTTAGTAGAAATACTATGTTTTAGCACAAATACTATAAAATGCAGAAATACTATAATTTAGTAGAAATACTATATTAAGCACAAATCCTATAAAAAGCAGAAATACTATATTAGGCACAAATCTTATAAAATAGCAGAAATAGTATTATTTAGCACAATAGTAATAAGTTAAACAGAAAAATTGGAAAAGCAAAATGGACAGCTGAAAAAATGCTGAACATGCTGAGGGTCCCTCAAATATACTTGTTAAATGAAAAAATCAGCAAAAAAATGCACAGGGAGAGAGAAGTAAGTTTCTAGGTCAGCCTGGGAGCTGCTGAATTTGAATCCACCAATCAGAGAGCCTGTGTACTTTTTCCCGCCAAAACATGTGCCTCTTTTTACACACGCAGCACAGAGAGGCACAGGATTATTGCAGCCTATTTCTCATAGTGAGGACTCCCCTCAAACAAATGACCATAATTTCCAAACCGTAGGGGCTAGAGCGGTCATTCTTACACCGTTTTGTTCAGAAGAGATGGGGGAATCTTCCAGTGTTTACAATTTATCATTAAAATATGAATTATTAAAGATATTTGACTTGTAATGCACCATAACTGAGTAGAGCGAAGCAAAAACTGCCTTGACTTGCCCTCAAACAACGCTTTCTAACTCGAAATCTATTTGGAGTATCGATATCATTCTTTCACCGTAAGAGACAGCAGGCTTTGGTGAACAATCATGGAAATTTTCAGGTCTCTGTGGAAATCCAACAAAAAGTTATGACGAGAGAAAAAAGTGGTTCATTTCCACAGTTTGAAATCTGAAGAAATCTGAGCGAAGGACGAATTTCCTACCCTCAAACAAGTCCAACTCATTTCAGAACGGTAATAGGTGAGAAAGAAATTCTTGAATTGTGAGCGTCAGGGGTGTCTGAAGATATTCGGGGACAAGCCTCATGTCTTAACTTTGCTTCGTTAAGGAGATATGACGATTCGAATATGCCTCTCATTACAGAAATCCAGCGGTGATTTTGAACAAGCTCTCCATTCACTTTATATGGAGAGTTTTCTGACCTTGTGTTAGTCTGAGGAGATTTGCAAAAATTCTATAAATCCCACAACAATGATGGTGACATTTTCTGAAAGCCAGCAAAAATACCTACGTTTTGATGTATAATTCGTGGAAGTTGAGTGAAAATTGAGCAAGTAGCAGGAAGTTGTTCGGACATGAAGTGAAAATTGCAAAACCTTCAGTGGCACACTGGAAGCCAAGAGCATAGCAACCATAACAACACATGTATTTTGTGAAAAATCACAATTTTGCAACTCAAAACTTTAAGAGGCATAAAAGTAAAACAGTAAAAGATTTGAAAAAGCTGAATCATACCTGAATAGCCCAATAATTTGTGAACATTTTAAAGTTTGAATGGTTGTTCTAGGTGAAAATATGAGGAAGTAGTTAAGTTTCAAAAACAAGCAAATTTTAGCAGAATTGCTGAAGTTTCCCATTCATTTCAATGGGACAAATTAAAGGAAAAAAGTGGAATATTTTAAAAAGTATAATAGTTAAAAATACCAAAAGATATAGCAGGAATTAGCAAAAATAGCTGAATAGTTTAAAGTTTGAACGGTGAAAATAGCACAAAAATTGTGGAAGTAGTTAAACGGCGAAAAGTGTACGGAAGTCCTAAGAATAATAATAACTAGAAAAATTTGCATTTCCTGCGAAAATGCATTGTGGATGCTTAAAGCTGAAGCTGTATGCAAAAAGTAGCTGAAAAAGCTGAAAAGTTGCAGAAATTGTAAAAACTTTGCAGAAGCAAAGGAACATTGCTAAAATGTAATAATTTAGCAGAACTGCAATATCTTAGAGGAAACATAATACTTGGCAGAAATACAATAGCATAGCAGAACTTAGCAGAAATATTGTAACTTACCAGAAACATGATAACTTCTCAAAAATACAAGAATTTAGGAGAAATAGTATAAGATAACAGAAAGAATATATTTAGCCAAAAATACTTAAACATTACAGAAACACTATGATTTAGAAAAATAGTACAACATAGCAGAAATATTGTGATTTACCAGAGACACTGTGATGACCTATGAATATTGTAATTTTAAATTAAGACTATGTTTTAGCACAAATATTATAATTTGGCAGAAATACAATTATATAGCAGAAATGCTATATTTAGAAAGAAAAATATAATATAGTAGAAATACAATGATTTAGCAGAAATACTACAATATAGCATAATAACAATGATTTAGAACAAATACTATGATTGAGCAGAATAGCAATAACTGAAGTAGAAATATTGGAAAAGTTAAATGACAAGATGAAAAAAAAAACAGAATATGGTTAAGTTCCCTCAAAACTAATTGTTGTTCACATGTGGAAAAAAACGAAATAAAAATAAATTAAAAAACAAGAAGGAACAGCCAACAATTACACATAAAATCAAATATGTATACACAAATGCACAGAGAGAGAGACACACAGAGGGTCTATGCCAGTCAACCAGTCTAAATATATTATATGTTTTTCCAACAATGAGATGCTGCCCTAAAGTTGGTCTCTCTCTCTCTGTCACACACACACACACACACACACACACACACACACACACACACACACACACACAGGGAGAGAAAAGTGAGTTTGTAGGTCAGCCTGGGAGCTGCTGAATTTGAATCCACCAATCAGAGAGCCTGTGCACTCTTTCCCTCCAAAACAGGTGCATCCTTTTTACACACGCAGCACAGAGAGACACAGGATCATTGCAGTCTATTTCTCATAATGACGACTCCCCTCAAACAAATGACCATAATTTCCTAACCGTAGGAGCTAGAACGGTCATTCTTACACCGTTTTGTTCAGAAGAGATGGGGGAATCTTCCAGTGTTTACAATTTATCATTAAAATATGAATTTTTAGAGATATATGACACCGATGACTTGTTGACTTAGAAGCCACGAATTCCCCAATATGCAAATTTGAATACCTGGAGCCCACATACATGATTGGCTGGCTGGGAAGCTGTGCAGGCCCTGATTTGTGGATTTGAATTCCTCAGCCCTCAGATATGATTGGCTGGCTTAGAAGCCATGAAGTCCCCAATATGCAAATTTGAATGCCTCAGGACACATATATGATTGGCTGGGAAACCGTGCAGGACCTGATTTGAAAATTTGAATGTCTAAGTCCTCACAGAGGATTGGCTGCCTGGGGACCAGGCAGAAATATATAGAAATACTATGATTAAGCATAAATACTACATTTAGTAGAAATACTATGTTTTAGCACAAATACTATAAAAAGCAGAAATACTATAATTTAGCACAAATACTATATTAAGCACAAATCCTATAAAAAGCAGAAATACTATATTAAGCACAAATTCTATAAAAAGCAGAAATACTATATTAAGCACAAATCCTATAAAAAGCAGAAATACTATATTAAGCACAAATCCTATTAAAAGCAGAAATACTATATTAAGCACAAATCTTATAAAATAGCAGAAACAGTATGATTTAGCACAATAGTAATAAGTTAAACAGAAAAATTGGAAAAGCAAAATGGACAGCTGAAAAAATGCTGAACATGCTGAGGGTCCCTCAAATATACTTGTTAAATGAAAAAAATCAGCAAAAAAATGCACAGGGAGAGAGAAGTAAGTTTCTAGGTCAGCCTGGGAGCTGCTGAATTTGAATCCACCAATCAGAGAGCCTGTGTACTTTTTCCCGCCAAAACATGTGCCTCTTTTTACACACGCAGCACAGAGAGGCACAGGATTATTGCAGCCTATTTCTCATAGTGAGGACTCCCCTCAAACAAATGACCATAATTTCCAAACAGTAGGGGCTAGAGCGGTCATTCTTACACCGTTTTGTTCAGAAGAGATGGGGGAATCTTCCAGTGTTTACAATTTATCATTAAAATATGAATTATTAAAGATATTTGACTTCTAATGCACCATAACTGAGTAGAGCGAAGCAAAAACTGCCTTGACTTGCCCTCAAACAACGCTTTGTGACTTGAAATCTATTTGGAGTATCGATATCATTCTTTCACCGTAAGAGACAGCAGGCTTTGGTGAACAATCATGGAAATTTTCAGGTCTCTGTGGAAATCCAACAAAAAGTTATGACGAGAGAAAAAAGTGGTTCATTTCCACAGTTTGAAATCTGAAGAAATCTGAGCGAAGGACGAATTTCCTACCCTCAAACAAGTCCAACTCATTTCAGAACGGTAATAGGTGAGAAAGAAATTCTTGAATTGTGAGCGTCAGGGGTGTCTGAAGATATTCGGGGACAAGCCTCATGTCTTAACTTTGCTTCGTTAAGGAGATATGACGATTCGAATATGCCTCTCATTACAGAAATCCAGCGGTGATTTTGAACAAGCTCTCCATTCACTTTATATGGAGAGTTTTCTGACCTTGTGTTAGTCTGAGGAGATTTGCAAAAATTCTATAAATCCCACAACAATGATGGTGACATTTTCTGAAAGCCAGCAAAAATACCTACGTTTTGATGTATAATTTGTGGAAGTTGAGTGAAAATTGAGCAAGTAGCAAACAGTTGTTCGGACATGAAGTGAAAATTGCAAAACCTTCAGTGGCACACTGGAAGCCAAGAGCATAGCAACCATAACAACGCATGTATTTTGTGAAAAATCACAATTTTGCAACTCAAAACTTTAAGAGGCATAAAAGTAAAACAGTAAAAGATTTGAAAAAGCTGAATTATACCTGAATAGCCCAATAATTTGTGAACATTTTAAAATTTGAATGGTTGTTCTAGGTGAAAGTATGAGGAAGTAGTTAAGTTTCAAAAACAAGCAAATTTTAGCAGAATTGCTGAAGTTTCCCATTCATTTCAATGGGACAAATTAAAGGAAAAAAGTGGAATATTTTAAAAAGTATAATAGTTAAAAATAGCAAAAGATATAGCAGGAAAGAGCAAAAATAGCTGAATAGTTTAAAATTTGAACGGTGAAAATCGGCTGAAAATTGTGGAAGTAGTTAAACGGCGAAAAGTGTACGGAAGTCCTAAGAATAATAATAATAACTAGAAAAATTTGCATTTCCTGCGAAAATGCAGTGTGGATGCTTAAAGCTGAAGCTGTATGCAAAAAGTAGCTGAAAAAGCTGAAAAGTTGCAGAAATTGTAAAAACTTTGCAGAAGCAAAAGAAGTTTGCTAAAATGGAATAACTTAGCAGAACTGCAATATCTTAGAGGAAACATAATACTTGGCAGAAATACAATAGCATAGCAGAATTTAGCAGAAATATTGTAACTTACCAGAAACATGATAACTTCTCAAAAATACAAGAATTTAGGAGAAATAGTATAAGATAACAGAAAGAATATATTTAGCCAAAAATACTTAAACATTACAGAAACACTATGATTTAGAAAAATAGTACAACAGAGCAGAAATATTGTGATTTACCAGAGACACTGTGATGAACTATGAATATTGTAATTTTAAATTGAGACTATGTTTTAGCACAAATATTATAATTTGGCAGAAATACTATAATTTAGCAGAAATACTATATTAAGCACAAATCCTATAAAAAGCAGAAATGGTATGATTAAGCACAAATACTACATTTAGTAGAAATACTTTGTTTTAGCACAAATCCCATAAAAAGCAGAAATACTGTACTATGATTTAGTAGAAAAACTATAATTAATCAGAAATACTAAATTTAGCAGAAATACTATATTAAGCACAAATCCTATAAAAGCAGAAATAGTATATTAAGCACAAATCTTATAAAATAGCAGAAACAGTATGATTTAGCACAATAGTAATAACTTAAACAGAAAAACTGGAAAAGCAAAATGGACAGCTGAAAAAATGCTGAACATGCTGAGGGTCCCTCAAATATACTTGTTAAATGAAAAAAATTAGCAAAAAAATCTATAACAGCCACACAATCACAAATATGTACACATAAGGAAACACACATGCACAGAGAGACACACTACCAAGATCAAATTCAGTCACCCAGTCTAAATATATTAAATTAGAATCTTAGAATGAGATCATCCCATTAAAAGGCTTTCTCTCTCTCTCTCTCTCTCTCTCTCTCTCTCTCTCTGTCACACACAGACACACACACACACACAGACACACAGGGAGAGAGAAGTAAGTTTCTAGGTCAGCCTGGGAGCTGCTGAATTTGAATCCACCAATCAGAGTGCCTGTTTACGTTTTCCCGCCAAAAGAGGTGCACCTTTTTACACACGCAGGCACAGAGAGGCACAGGATTATTGCAGCCTACTTTTCATAGTGACGACTCCCCTCAAACAAATGACCATAATTTCCTAACCGTAGGGGCTAGAGCGGTCATTCTTACACCGTTTTGTTCAGAAGAGATGGGGGAATCTTCCAGTGTTAACAATTTATCATTAAAATATGAATTATTAAAGATATTTGACTTGTAATGCAGCATAACTGAGTAGAGCGAAGCAAAAACTGCCTTGACTTGCCCTCAAACAACGGTTTGTAACTTGAAATCTGTTTGGAGTATCGATATCATTCTTTCACCGTAAGAGACAGCAGGCTTTGGTGAACAATCATGGAAATTTTCAGGTCGCTGTGGAAATCCAACAAAAAGTTATGACGAGAGAAAAAAGTGGTTCATTTCCAGACTTTGAAATCTGAAGAAATCTGAGCGAAGGACGAATTTCCTACCCTCAAACAAGTCCAACTCATTTCAGAACGGTAATAGGTGAGAAAGAAATTCTTGAATTGTGAGCGTCAGGAGTGTCTGAAGATATACCGGGACAAGCCTCATGTCTTAACTTTGCTTCGTTAAGGAGATATGACGATTCGAATATGCCTCTCATTACAGAAATCCAGCGGTGATTTTGAACAAGCTCTCCATTCACTTTATATGGACAGTTTTCTGACCTTGTGTTAGTCTGAGGAGATTTGCGAAAGTTCTATGAATACCACAACAATGATAGTGACATTTTCTGAAAGCCAGCAAAAATGCCTACGTTTTGATGTATAATTTGTGGAAGTTGAGTGAAAATTGAGCAAGTAGCAGGAAGTTGTTCGCACATGAAGAGAAGACTGCAAAAGCTTCAGTGACACACTGGAAGCCAAGAGCATAGCAACCATAACAACGCATGTATTTTGTGAAAAATCACAATTTTGCAACTCAAAACTTTAAGAGGCATAAAAGTAAAACAGTAAAAGATTTGAAAAAGCTGAATCATACCTGAATAGCCCAATAATTTGTGAACATTTTAAAGTTTGAATGGTTGTTCTAGGTGAAAGTATGAGGAAGTAGTTAAGTTTCAAAAACAAGCAAAATTTAGCAGAATTTTGGAAGATTTCCATTCATTTCAATGGGACAAATTAAAGGAAAAAAGTGGAATATTTTAAAAAGTATAATAGTTAAAAATAGCAAAAATCATAGCAGAAATTAGCAAAAATAGTTGAATAGTTTAAAATTTGAACGGTGAAAATCGGCTGAAAATTGTGGAAGTAGTTTAACGGCGAAAAGTGTACGGAAACACCCAGAATAATAATAATAATAACTAGAAAAATTTGCATTTCCTGCGAAAATGCAGTGTGGATGCTTAAAGCTGAAGCTGTATGCAAAAAGTAGCTGAAAAAGCTGAAAAGTTGCAGAAATTGTAAAAACTTTGCAGAAGCAAAAGAAGTTTGCTAAAATGGAATAACTTAGCAGAACTGCAATATCTTAGAGGAAACATAATACTTGGCAGAAATACAATAGCATAGCAGAATTTAGCAGAAATATTGTAACTTACCAGAAACATGATAACTTCTCAAAAATACAAGAATTTAGGAGAAATAGTATAAGATAACAGAAAGAATATATTTAGCCAAAAATACTTAAACATTACAGAAACACTATGATTTAGAAAAATAGTACAACAGAGCAGAAATATTGTGATTTACCAGAGACACTGTGATGAACTATGAATATTGTAATTTTAAATTGAGACTATGTTTTAGCACAAATATTATAATTTGGCAGAAATACTATAATTTAGCAGAAATACTATATTAAGCACAAATCCTATAAAAAGCAGAAATGGTATGATTAAGCACAAATACTACATTTAGTAGAAATACTTTGTTTTAGCACAAATCCCATAAAAAGCAGAAATACTGTACTATGATTTAGTAGAAAAACTATAATTAATCAGAAATACTAAATTTAGCAGAAATACTATATTAAGCACAAATCCTATAAAAGCAGAAATAGTATATTAAGCACAAATCTTATAAAATAGCAGAAACAGTATGATTTAGCACAATAGTAATAACTTAAACAGAAAAACTGGAAAAGCAAAATGGACAGCTGAAAAAATGCTGAACATGCTGAGGGTCCCTCAAATATACTTGTTAAATGAAAAAAATTAGCAAAAAAATCTATAACAGCCACACAATCACAAATATGTACACATAAGGAAACACACATGCACAGAGAGACACACTACCAAGATCAAATTCAGTCACCCAGTCTAAATATATTAAATTAGAATCTTAGAATGAGATCATCCCATTAAAAGGCTTTCTCTCTCTCTCTCTCTCTCTCTCTCTCTCTCTCTCTGTCACACACAGACACACACACACACACAGACACACAGGGAGAGAGAAGTAAGTTTCTAGGTCAGCCTGGGAGCTGCTGAATTTGAATCCACCAATCAGAGTGCCTGTTTACGTTTTCCCGCCAAAAGAGGTGCACCTTTTTACACACGCAGGCACAGAGAGGCACAGGATTATTGCAGCCTACTTTTCATAGTGACGACTCCCCTCAAACAAATGACCATAATTTCCTAACCGTAGGGGCTAGAGCGGTCATTCTTACACCGTTTTGTTCAGAAGAGATGGGGGAATCTTCCAGTGTTAACAATTTATCATTAAAATATGAATTATTAAAGATATTTGACTTGTAATGCAGCATAACTGAGTAGAGCGAAGCAAAAACTGCCTTGACTTGCCCTCAAACAACGGTTTGTAACTTGAAATCTGTTTGGAGTATCGATATCATTCTTTCACCGTAAGAGACAGCAGGCTTTGGTGAACAATCATGGAAATTTTCAGGTCGCTGTGGAAATCCAACAAAAAGTTATGACGAGAGAAAAAAGTGGTTCATTTCCAGACTTTGAAATCTGAAGAAATCTGAGCGAAGGACGAATTTCCTACCCTCAAACAAGTCCAACTCATTTCAGAACGGTAATAGGTGAGAAAGAAATTCTTGAATTGTGAGCGTCAGGAGTGTCTGAAGATATACCGGGACAAGCCTCATGTCTTAACTTTGCTTCGTTAAGGAGATATGACGATTCGAATATGCCTCTCATTACAGAAATCCAGCGGTGATTTTGAACAAGCTCTCCATTCACTTTATATGGACAGTTTTCTGACCTTGTGTTAGTCTGAGGAGATTTGCGAAAGTTCTATGAATACCACAACAATGATAGTGACATTTTCTGAAAGCCAGCAAAAATGCCTACGTTTTGATGTATAATTTGTGGAAGTTGAGTGAAAATTGAGCAAGTAGCAGGAAGTTGTTCGCACATGAAGAGAAGACTGCAAAAGCTTCAGTGACACACTGGAAGCCAAGAGCATAGCAACCATAACAACGCATGTATTTTGTGAAAAATCACAATTTTGCAACTCAAAACTTTAAGAGGCATAAAAGTAAAACAGTAAAAGATTTGAAAAAGCTGAATCATACCTGAATAGCCCAATAATTTGTGAACATTTTAAAGTTTGAATGGTTGTTCTAGGTGAAAGTATGAGGAAGTAGTTAAGTTTCAAAAACAAGCAAAATTTAGCAGAATTTTGGAAGATTTCCATTCATTTCAATGGGACAAATTAAAGGAAAAAAGTGGAATATTTTAAAAAGTATAATAGTTAAAAATAGCAAAAATCATAGCAGAAATTAGCAAAAATAGTTGAATAGTTTAAAATTTGAACGGTGAAAATCGGCTGAAAATTGTGGAAGTAGTTTAACGGCGAAAAGTGTACGGAAACACCCAGAATAATAATAATAATAATAATAAAGAATAAAGAGAAACAGGAACTCTATAGTGTGGATGCTTAAAGCATCCACACAATAATAAAGAATAAAGAGAAACAGGAACTCTATAGTGTGGATGCTTAAAGCATCCACACAATAATAATAATAAAGAATAAAGAGAAACAGGAACTCAATAGTGTGGATGCTTAAAGCATCCACACAATAAAGAATAAAGAGAAACAGGAACTCAATAGTGTGGATGCTTAAGCATCCACACAATAACTAGAAAAATTTGCATTTCCTGCGAAAATGCAGTGTGGATGCTTAAAGCTGAAGCTGCATGCAAAAAGTAGCTGAAAAAGCTGAAAAGTTGCAGAAATTGTAAAAACTTTGCAGAAGCAAAAGAACTTTGCTAAAATGGAATAACTTAGCAGAACTGCAATATCTTAGAGGAAACATAATACTTGGCAGAAATACAATAGCATAGCAGAATTTAGCAGAAATATTGTAACTTGCCAGAGACATGATAACTTCTCAAAAATACAAGAATTTAGGAGAAATAGTATAAGATAACAGAAAGAATATATTTAGCCAAAAATACTTTAAACATTACAGAAACACTATGATTTAGAAAAATAGTACAACAGAACAGAAATATTGTGATTTACCAGAGACACTGTGATAAACTATGAATATTGTAATTTTAAATTAAGACTGTTTTAGCACAAATATTATAATTTGGCAGAAATACTATAATTTAGCAGAAATACTATATTAAGCACAAATCCTATAAAAAGCAGAAATGGTATGATTAAGCATAAATACTACATTTAGTAGAAATACTTTGTTTTAGCACAAATCCTATAAAAAGCAGAAATACTGTACTATGATTTAGTAGAAATCTTATAAAATAGCAGAAATAGTATATTAAGCACAAATCTTATAAAATAGCAGAAATAGTATGATTTAGCACAATAGTAATAAGTTAAACAGAAAAATTGGAAAAGCAAAATGGACAGCTGAAAAAATGCTGAACATGCTGAGGGTCCCTAAAATATACTTGTTAAATGAAAAAAATCAGCAAAAAAAATATATAACAGCCACACAATCAGAAATATGTACACATAAGGAAACACACATGCACTGAGGGACACAAAAACACAGGCTCTAATCCAGTCAACCAGTCTAACTATATTCAATTTAAATCCTACAATGACATGCTGCCAAATACGGGTAGGGTTCTCTTTCTCCCACTAAACAAACACACACACACACACACACACACACACACACACACACACACACACACACACACACACACACACACACACACACACACACACACACACACACAAGATCCAATTCAGTCAACCAGTCTAAATATATAAAATTTAAATCTTTCAATGGGATCATCCCATTAAAAGGCATTCTCCCTCTCTCTCTCTCTCTCTCCCTCTGTCACACACACACACACACACACACACACACAAACACACACAGAGAGAGAGAAACAGGATTTTTGCAGTCTTTTTACTGGTCTGTGACAGTGTATTAATTTGTAGGGAAAAAAAATGTTGACCAAGGTGGAATCGAACCGGCGACCTTTGGTTTGCAGACCCGTGTCATTACCAACTGCGCCACTGGGAAAGAGGGAGGGCGCCTAGAAAAACAGGTTGATGAGCAGTCAGAATTAGATCGCGGTGAGAGGCGAAAAACGCCGTTTTTTGGAGTTACAAAACGTTGTGTAACTCAAAAACGAGGTGGAGTAGAAGCATAATTCTTCTACTGGCTGAATCAGCGGACTTTGGTGTACTTTGACTGCGATTTTCATTGCTCTATGTACAACCGTCGCTGAGATATGACGAGAGAGGAAACGGGAGACCTCAGATATGATTGATGCACAGAGAGACACACTACCAAGATCAAATTCAGTCACCCAGTCTAAATATATTAAATTAGAATCTTAGAATGAGATCATCCCATTAAAAGGCTTTCTCTCTCTCTCTCTCTCTCTCTCTCTCTCCCTCTCTCTCTCTGTCACACACACACACACACACACACACACACACACACACACACACAGACACACAGGGAGAGAGAAGTAAGTTTCTAGGTCAGCCTGGGAGCTGCTGAATTTGAATCCACCAATCAGAGTGGCTGTTTACGTTTTCCCGCCAAAACAGGTGCACCTTTTTACACGCAGGCACAGAGAGGCACAGGATTATTGCAGCCTATTTCTCATAGTGACGACTCCCCTCAAACAAATGACCATAATTTCCTAACCGTAGGGGCTAGAGCGGTCATTCTTACACCGTTTTGTTCAGAAGAGATGGGGGAATCTTCCAGTGTTTACAATTTATCATTACAATATGAATTATTAAAGATATTTGACTTCTAATGCACCATAACTGAGTAGAGCGAAGCAAAAACTGTCTTGACTTCCCCTCAAACAACGCTTTGTAACTCGAAATCTATTTGGAGTATCGATATCATTCTTTCACCGTAAGAGACAGCAGGCTTTGGTGAACAGTCATGGAAATTTTCAGGTCTCTGTGGAAATCCAACAAAAAGTTATGACGAGAGAAAAAAGTGGTTCATTTCCACAGTTTGAAATCTGAAGAAATCTGAGCGACGGACGAATTTCCTACCCTCAAACAAGTCTAACTCATTTCAGAACGGTAATAGGTGAGAAAGAAATTCTTGAATTGTGAGCGTCAGGAGTGTCTGAAGATATTCGGGGACAAGCCTCATGTCTTAAAGTTGCTTCGTTAAGGAGATATGACGATTCGAATATGCCTCTCATTACAGAAATCCAGCGATGATTTTGAACGAGCTCTCCATTGACTTTATATGGAGAGTTTTCTGACCTTGTGTTAGTCTGAGGAGATTTGCGAAAGTTCTATAAATCCCACAACAATGATAGTGACATTTTCTGAAAGCCAGCAAAAATACCTACGTTTTGATGTATAATTTGTGGAAGTTGAGTGAAAATTGAGCAAGTAGCAAACAGTTGTTCGGACATGAAGAGAAGACTGCAAAAGCTTCAGTGGCACACTGGAAGGCAACAGCATAGCAACCATAACAACGCATGTATTTTGTGAAAAATCAAAATTTTGCAACTCAAAACTTTAAGAGGCATAAAAGTAAAACAGTAAAAGATTTGAAAAAGCTGAATTATACCTGAATAGCCCAATAATTTGTGAACATTTTAAAGTTTGAATGGTTTTTCTAGGTGAAAGTATGAGGAAGTAGTTAAGTTTCAAAAACAAGCAAATTTTAGCAGAATTGCTGAAGTTTCCCATTCATTTCAATGGGACAAATTAAAGGAAAAAAGTGGAATATTTTAAAAAGTATAATAGTTAAAAATACCAAAAGATATAGCAGGAATTAGCAAAAATAGCTGAATAGTTTAAAGTTTGAACGGTGAAAATAGCACAAAAATTGTGGAAGTAGTTAAACGGCGAAAAGTGTACGGAAGTCCTAAGAATAATAATAAAGAACTAGAAAAATTTGCATTTCCTGCGAAAATGCAGTGTGGATGCTTTAAAGCTGAAGCTGTATGCAAAAAGTAGCTGAAAAAGCTGAAAAGTTGCAGAAATTGTAAAAACTTTGCAGAAGCAAAAGAAGTTTGCTAAAATGGAATAACTTAGCAGAACTGCAATATCTTAGAGGAAACATAATACTTGGCAGAGATACAATAGCATAGCAGAATTTAGAAGAAATATTGTAACTTACCAGAAACATGATAACTTCTCAAAAATACAAGAATTTAGGAGAAATAGTATAAGATAACAGAAAGAATATATTTAGCCAAAAATACTTAAACATTACAGAAACACTATGATTTAGAAAAATAGTACAACAGAGCAGAAATATTGTGATTTACCAGAGACACTGTGATGAACTATGAATATTGTAATTTTAAATTAAGACTATGTTTTAGCACAAATATTATAATTTGGCAGAAATACTATAATTTAGCAGAAATACTATATTAAGCACAAATCCTATAAAAAGCAGAAATGGTATGATTAAGCATAAATACTACATTTAGTAGAAATACTTTGTTTTAGCACAAATCCCATAAAAAGCAGAAATACTGTACTATGATTTAGTAGAAAAACTATAATTACTAGAAATACTAAATTTAGCAGAAATACTATATTAAGCACAAATCCAATGAAAAGCAGAAATAATATGATTAAGCATAAATACTACACTTAGCAGAAATACTATATTAAGCACAAATCTTATAAAAAGCATAAATACTATATTAAGCACAAATCCTATAAAAGCAGAAATAGTATATTAAGCACAAATCTTATAAAATAGCAGAAATAGTGTGATTTAGCACAATAGTAATAAGTTAAACAGAAAAATTGGAAAAGCAAAATGGACAGCTGAAAAAATGCTGAACATGCTGAGGGTCCCTCAAATATACTTGTTAAATGACAAAAATCAGCAAAAAAATTTATGACTGCCACACAATTACAAATATGTACACATGAGGAAACACACATGCACAGAGAGACCCACACACAAGATCCAATTCAGTCAACCAGTCTAAATATATTGAATTTGAATCTTAGAATGAGATCATCCCATTAAAAGGCTTTCTCGCTCTCTCTCTCTCTCTCTCTGTCACACACACACACACACACACACACACACACACACACAGGGAGAGAGAAGAAAGTTTCTAGGTCAGCCTGGGAGCTGCTGAATTTGAATCCACCAATCAGAGAGGCTGTGCACTTTTCCCCACCAAAACAGGTGCATCTGTTTACACACGCAGCAGCACAGAGAGACACAGGATTTTTGCAGTCTATTTCTCATAGTGACGACTCCCCTCAAACAAATGACCGTAATTTCCTAACCGTAGGGGCTAGAGCGGTCATTCTTACACTGTTTTGTTCAGAAGAGATGGGGGAATCTTCAAGTGTTGACAATTTAATATTAAAATATGAATTTTTAGAGATATATGACATGGATGACTTGTTGACTTAGAAGCCACGAATTCCCCAATATGCAAATTTGAATGCCTGAGACCACATATGTGATTGGCTGCCTGGGAAGCCGTGCAGGCCCTGATTTGTGGATTTGAATTCCTCAGCCCTCAGATATGATTGGCTGGCTTAGAAGCCACGAAGGCCCCAATATGCAAATTTGAATGCCTCAGGACACTTATTTGATTGGCTGGGAAACTGTGCAGGACCTGATTTGAAAATTTGAATGTCTCAGTCCTCACAGAGGATTGGCTGCCTGGGGACCTGGCAGAAATATATAGAAATACTATTATTAAGCATAAATACTACATTTAGTAGAAATACTATGTTTTAGCACAAATATTATAAAAAGAAGAAAAACTATAATTTAGCAGAAATACTATATTAAGCACAAATCCTATAAAAAGCAGAAATACTATAATTTAGAACAAATAGTATAAAAAGCAGAAATACTATGATTTAGCAGAAATACTATGTTAAGCACAAATCCTATAAAAAGCAGAAATACTATAATTTAGCAGAAATACTATATTAGGCATAAATCCTATGAAAAGCAGAAATAGTATGATTTAGCAGAAATACTGTATTTAGCACAAGTACCGAAAAGTACCAGAAATACTATGATTTAGCAGAATAGTAATAACTTATTGAAACACAAATGCACAGAGGGACACACAAACACAGGCTCTAATCCAGTCAACCAGTCTAACTATGTTCAATTTAAATCCTACAATGACATCCTGTCAAATAAGGGGAGGGTCCTCTCTCTCCCACTAAACACACACACACACACACACACACACACACACACACACACACACAGGGAGAGAGGACTAAGTTTCTAGGTCAGCCTGGGAGCTGCTGAATTTGAATCCACCAATCAGAGAGGCTGTTTACGTTTTCCCGCCAAAACAGGTGCATCTTTTTACACACGCAGCACAGAGACATAGACCTGCTTCTTTCAGTTTATTTCACATAGTGAGGATTCCCCTCAAACAAATGACCATAATTTCCTAACCATAGGGGCTAGAGCGGTCATTCTTACACCGTTTTGTTCAGAAGAGATGGGGGAATCTTCAAGTGTTGACAATTTATCATTAAAATATGAATTTTTAGAGATATATGACATGGATGACTTGTTGACTTAGAAGCCACGAATTCCCCAATATGCAAATTTGAATACCTGGAGCCCACATACATGATTGGCTGGCTGGGAAGCTGTGCAGGCCCTGATTTGTGGATTTGAATTCCTCAGCCCTCAGATATGATTGGCTGGCTTAGAAGCCATGAAGGCCCCAATATGCAAATTTGAATGCCTCAGGACACATATATGATTGGCTGGGAAGCCGTGCAGGCCCTGATTTGAAAATTTGAATTTCTCAGTCCTCACAGAGGATTGGCTGCCTGGGGACCTGGCAGAAATATATAGAAATACTATGATTAAGCATAAATACTACATTTAGTAGAAATACTATGTTTTAGCACAAATACTATAAAAAGCAGAAATACTATAATTTAGCAGAAATACTATATTAAGCACAAATCCTATAAAAAGCAGAAATAGGATGATTAAGCATAAACACTACATTTAGTAGAAATACTATGTTTGAGCAAAAATCCTATAAAAAGCAGAAATACTATATTAGGCACAAATCCCATAAAAAGCAGAAATAGTATGATTAAGCATAAATACTACATTTAGTAGAAATACTATGTTTTAGCACAAATAGTATAAAAAGCAGAAATATTGTAATTTAGCAGAAATACTATATTAGGCACAAATCTTATAAAATAGCAGAAATAGTATTATTTAGCACAATAGTAATAAGTTAAACAGAAAAATTGGAAAAGCAAAATGGACAGCTGAAAAAATGCTGAACATGCTGAGGGTCCCTCAAATATACTTGTTAAATGAAAAAATCAGCAAAAAAATGCACAGGGAGAGAGAAGTAAGTTTCTAGGTCAGCCTGGGAGCTGCTGAATTTGAATCCACCAATCAGAGAGCCTGTGTACTTTTTCCCGCCAAAACATGTGCCTCTTTTTACACACGCAGCACAGAGAGGCACAGAATTATTGCAGCCTATTTCTCATAGTGAGGACTCCCCTCAAACAAATGACCATAATTTCCAAACCATAGGGGCTAGAGCGGTCATTCTTACACCGTTTTGTTCAGAAGAGATGGGGGAATCTTCCAGTGTTTACAATTTATCATTAAAATATGAATTATTAAAGATATTTGACTTGTAATGCACCATAACTGAGTAGAGCGAAGCAAAAACTGCCTTGACTTGCCCTCAAACAACGCTTTCTAACTCGAAATCTATTTGGAGTATCGATATCATTCTTTCACCGTAAGAGACAGCAGGCTTTGGTGAACAATCATGGAAATTTTCAGGTCTCTGTGGAAATCCAACAAAAAGTTATGACGAGAGAAAAAAGTGGTTCATTTCCAGACTTTGAAATCTGAAGAAATCTGAGCGAAGGACGAATTTCCTACCCTCAAACAAGTCCAACTCATTTCAGAACGGTAATAGGTGAGAAAGAAATTCTTGAATTGTGAGCGTCAGGGGTGTCTGAAGATATTCGGGGACAAGCCTCATGTCTTAACTTTGCTTCGTTAAGGAGATATGACGATTCGAATATGCCTCTCATTACAGAAATCCAGCGGTGATTTTGAACAAGCTCTCCATTCACTTTATATGGAGAGTTTTCTGACCTTGTGTTAGTCTGAGGAGATTTGCGAAAATTCTATAAATCCCACAACAATGATAGTGACATTTCCTGAAAGCCAGCAAAAATACCTACGTTTTGATGTATAATTTGTGGAAGTTGAGTGAAAATTGAGCAAGTAGCAAACAGTTGTTCGGACATGAAGAGAAGACTGCAAAACCTTCAGTGACACACTGGAAGCCAAGAGCATAGCAACCATAACAACGCATGTATTTTGTGAAAAATCACAATTTTGCAACTCAAAACTTTAAGAGGCATAAAAGTAAAACAGTAGAAGATTTGAAAAAGCTGAATCATACCTGAATAGCCCAATAATTTGTGAACATTTTAAAATTTGAATGGTTGTTCTAGGTGAAAATATGAGGAAGTAGTTAAGTTTCAAAAACAAGCAAATTTTAGCAGAATTGCAGAAGTTTCCCATTCATTTCAATGGGACAAATTAAAGGAAAAAAGCTTAATATTTTAAAAAGTATAATAGTTAAAAATACCAAAAGATATAGCAGGAATTAGCAAAAATAGCTGAATAGTTTAAAGTTTGAACGGTGAAAATAGCACAAAAACTGTGGAAGTAGTTAAACGGCGAAAAGTGTACGGAAGTCCTAAGAATAATAAAGAATAAAGAGAAACAGGAACTCAATAGTGTGGATGCTTAAAGCATCCACACAACTAGAAAAATTTGCATTTCCTGCGAAAATGCAGTGTGGATGCTTAAAGCTGAAGCTGTATGCAAAAAGTAGCTGAAAAAGCTGAAAAGTTGCAGAAATTGTAAAAACTTTGCAGAAGCAAAAGAAGTTTGCTAAAATGGAATAACTTAGCAGAACTGCAATATCTTAGAGGAAACATAATACTTGGCAGAAATACAATAGCATAGCAGAATTTAGCAGAAATATTGTAACTTACCAGAAACATGATAACTTCTCAAAAATACAAGAATTTAGGAGAAATAGTATAAGATAACAGAAAGAATATATTTAGCCAAAAATACTTAAACATTACAGAAACACTATGATTTAGAAAAATAGTACAACAGAGCAGAAATATTGTGATTTACCAGAGACACTGTGATGAACTATGAATATTGTAATTTTAAATTGAGACTATGTTTTAGCACAAATATTATAATTTGGCAGAAATACTATAATTTAGCAGAAATACTATATTAAGCACAAATCCTATAAAAAGCAGAAATGGTATGATTAAGCACAAATACTACATTTAGTAGAAATACTTTGTTTTAGCACAAATCCCATAAAAAGCAGAAATACTGTACTATGATTTAGTAGAAAAACTATAATTAATCAGAAATACTAAATTTAGCAGAAATACTATATTAAGCACAAATCCTATAAAAGCAGAAATAGTATATTAAGCACAAATCTTATAAAATAGCAGAAACAGTATGATTTAGCACAATAGTAATAACTTAAACAGAAAAACTGGAAAAGCAAAATGGACAGCTGAAAAAATGCTGAACATGCTGAGGGTCCCTCAAATATACTTGTTAAATGAAAAAAATTAGCAAAAAAATCTATAACAGCCACACAATCACAAATATGTACACATAAGGAAACACACATGCACAGAGAGACACACTACCAAGATCAAATTCAGTCACCCAGTCTAAATATATTAAATTAGAATCTTAGAATGAGATCATCCCATTAAAAGGCTTTCTCTCTCTCTCTCTCTCTCTCTCTCTCTCTCTCTCTCTCTGTCACACACAGACACACACACACACACAGACACACAGGGAGAGAGAAGTAAGTTTCTAGGTCAGCCTGGGAGCTGCTGAATTTGAATCCACCAATCAGAGTGCCTGTTTACGTTTTCCCGCCAAAAGAGGTGCACCTTTTTACACACGCAGGCACAGAGAGGCACAGGATTATTGCAGCCTACTTTTCATAGTGATGACTCCCCTCAAACAAATGACCATAATTTCCTAACCGTAGGGGCTAGAGCGGTCATTCTTACACCGTTTTGTTCAGAAGAGATGGGGGAATCTTCCAGTGTTTACAATTTATCATTAAAATATGAATTATTAAAGATATTTGACTTGTAATGCAGCATAACTGAGTAGAGCGAAGCAAAAACTGCCTTGACTTGCCCTCAAACAACGGTTTGTAACTTGAAATCTGTTTGGAGTATCGATATCATTCTTTCACCGTAAGAGACAGCAGGCTTTGGTGAACAATCATGGAAATTTTCAGGTCGCTGTGGAAATCCAACAAAAAGTTATGACGAGAGAAAAAAGTGGTTCATTTCCAGACTTTGAAATCTGAAGAAATCTGAGCGAAGGACGAATTTCCTACCCTCAAACAAGTCCAACTCATTTCAGAACGGTAATAGGTGAGAAAGAAATTCTTGAATTGTGAGCGTCAGGAGTGTCTGAAGATATACCGGGACAAGCCTCATGTCTTAACTTTGCTTCGTTAAGGAGATATGACGATTCGAATATGCCTCTCATTACAGAAATGCAGCGGTGATTTTGAACAAGCTCTCCATTGACTTTATATGGACAGTTTTCTGACCTTGTGTTAGTCTGAGGAGATTTGCTAAAGTTCTATGAATACCACAACAATGATAGTGACATTTTCTGAAAGCCAGCAAAAATGCCTACGTTTTGATGTATAATTTGTGGAAGTTGAGTGAAAATTGAGCAAGTAGCAGGAAGTTGTTCGGACATGAAGAGAAGACTGCAAAAGCTTCAGTGACACACTGGAAGCCAAGAGCATAGCAACCATAACAACGCATGTATTTTGTGAAAAATCACAATTTTGCAACTCAAAACTTTAAGAGGCATAAAAGTAAAACAGTAAAAGATTTGAAAAAGCTGAATCATACCTGAATAGCCCAATAATTTGTGAACATTTTAAAGTTTGAATGGTTGTTCTAGGTGAAAGTATGAGGAAGTAGTTAAGTTTCAAAAACAAGCAAAATTTAGCAGAATTTTGGAAGATTTCCATTCATTTCAATGGGACAAATTAAAGGAAAAAAGTGGAATATTTTAAAAAGTATAATAGTTAAAAATAGCAAAAATCATAGCAGAAATTAGCAAAAATAGTTGAATAGTTTAAAATTTGAACGGTGAAAATCGGCTGAAAATTGTGGAAGTAGTTTAACGGCGAAAAGTGTACGGAAACACCCAGAATAATAATAATAATAATAACTAGAAAAATTTGCATTTCCTGCGAAAATGCAGTGTGGATGCTTAAAGCTGAAGCTGTATGCAAAAAGTAGCTGAAAAAGCTGAAAAGTTGCAGAAATTGTAAAAACTTTGCAGAAGCAAAAGAAGTTTGCTAAAATGGAATAACTTAGCAGAACTGCAATATCTTAGAGGAAACATAATACTTGGCAGAAATACAATAGCATAGCAGAATTTAGCAGAAATATTGTAACTTACCAGAAACATGATAACTTCTCAAAAATACAAGAATTTAGGAGAAATAGTATAAGATAACAGAAAGAATATATTTAGCCAAAAATACTTAAACATTACAGAAACACTATGATTTAGAAAAATAGTACAACAGAGCAGAAATATTGTGATTTACCAGAGACACTGTGATGAACTATGAATATTGTAATTTTAAATTAAGACTATGTTTTAGCACAAATATTATAATTTGGCAGAAATACTATAATTTAGCACAAATACTATAAAAAGCAGAAATACTATAATTTAGCAGAAATACTATATTAAGCACAAACCCTATAAAAAGCAGAAATACTGTACTATGATTTAGTAGAAAAAACTATAATTAATCAGAAATACTATATTTGGCAGAAATACGGTATTTGGCACAAATCTTATAAAATAGCAGAAATAGTATGATTTAGCACAATAGTAATAACTTAAACAGAAAAATTGGAAAAGCAAAAATGGACAGCTGAAGAAATGATGAACATGCTGAAGGTCCCTCAACTATACTTGTTAAATGAAAAAAATCAGCAAAAAAATCTATAACAGCCACACAATCACAAATATGTACACATAAGAAAACACACATGCACAGAGAGACACACACACAAGATCCAATTCAGTCAACCAGTCTAAATATATTGAATTTGAATCTTAGAATGAGATCATCCCATTAAAAGCCTTTCTCTCTCTCTGTCACACACACACACACACACACACACACACACACACACACACACACACACACACACACACACAGGGAGAGAAAAGTGAGTTTCTAGGTCAGCCTGGGAGCTGCTGAATTTGAATCCACCAATCAGAGAGCCTGTGCACTCTTTCCCTCCAAAACAGGTGCATCCTTTTTACACACGCAGCAGCACAGAGAGACACAGGATCATTGCAGTCTATTTCTCATAATGATGACTCCCCTCAAACAAATGACCATAATTTCCTAACCGTAGGAGCTAGAACGGTCATTCTTACACCGTTTTGTTCAGAAGAGATGGGGGAATCTTCAAGTGTTGACAATTTATCATTAAAATATGAATTTTTAGAGATATATGACACGGATGACTTGTTGACTTAGAAGCCACGAATTCCCCAATATGCAAATTTGAATACCTGGAGCCCACATACATGATTGGCTGGCTGGGAAGCTGTGCAGGCCCTGATTTGTGGATTTGAATTCCTCAGCCCTCAGATATGATTGGCTGGCTTAGAAGCCATGAAGTCCCCAATATGCAAATTTGAATGCCTCAGGACACATATATGATTGGCTGGGAAACCGTGCAGGACCTGATTTGAAAATTTGAATGTCTAAGTCCTCACAGAGGATTGGCTGCCTGGGGACCAGGCAGAAATATATAGAAATACTATGATTAAGCATAAATACTACATTTAGTAGAAATACTATGTTTTAGCACAAATCCTATAAAAAGCAGAAATACTATAATTTAGCAGAAATACCATATTAAGCACAAATCATATAAAAAGCAGAAATACTATATTAAGCACAAATTCTATAAAAAGCAGAAATACTATATTAAGCACAAATCCTATTAAAAGCAGAAATACTATATTAAGCACAAATCTTATGAAATAGCAGAAACAGTATGATTTAGCACAATAGTAATAAGTTAAACAGAAAAATTGGAAAAGCAAAATGGACAGCTGAAAAAATGCTGAACATGCTGAGGGTCCCTCAAATATACTTGTTAAATGAAAAAATCAGCATAAAAATGCACAGGGAGAGAGAAGTAAGTCTCTAGGTCAGCCTGGGAGCTGCTGAATTTGAATCCACCAATCAGAGAGCCTGTGTACTTTTTCCCGCCAAAACAGGTGCATCTTTTTACACACGCAGCAGAGAGAGGCACAGGATTATTGCAGCCTATTTCTCATAGTGAGGACTCCCCTCAAACAAATGACCATAATTTCCTAACCGTAGGGGCTAGAGCGGTCATTCTTACACCGTTTTGTTCAGAAGAGATGGGGGAATCTTCCAGTGTTAACAATTTATCATTAAAATGTGAATTTTTAGAGATATACGACATGGATGACTTGTTGACTTAGAAGCCACGAATTCCCCAATATGCAAATTTGAATACCTGGAGCCCACATACATGATTGGCTGGCTGGGAAGCTGTGCAGGCCCTGATTTGTGGATTTGAATTCCTCAGCCCTCAGATATGATTGGCTGGCTTAGAAGCCATGAAGGCCCCAATATGCAAATTTGAATGCCTCAGGACACATATATGATTGGCTGGGAAACCGTGCAGGCCCTGATTTGAAAATTTGAATGTCTAAGTCCTCACAGAGGATTGGCTGCCTGGGGACATGGCAGAAATATATAGAAATACTATGATTAAGCATAAATACTACATTTAGTAGAAATACTATGTTTTAGCACAAATACTATAAAAAGCAGAAATACTATAATTTAGCAGAAATACTATATTATTAAGCACAAATCCTATAAAAAGCAGAAATACTATATTAGGCACAAATCCTATAAAAAGCAGAAATAGTATGATTAAGCATAAATACTACATTTAGTAGAAATACTATGTTTTAGCACAAATAGTATAAAAAGCAGAAATATTATAATTTAGCACAAATAGTATAAAAAGCAGAAATATTATAATTTAGCACAAATAGTATAAAAAGCAGAAATACTACATTTAGTAGAAATACTATGTTTTAGCACAAATAGTATAAAAAGCAGAAATATTATAATTTAGCACAAATAGTATAAAAAGCAGAAATATTATAATTTAGCACAAATAGTATAAAAAGCAGAAATATTATAATTTAGCACAAATAGTATAAAAAGCAGAAATACTACATTTAGTAGAAATACTATGTTTTAGCACAAATAGTATAAAAAGCAGAAATATTATAATTTAGCACAAATAGTATAAAAAGCAGAAATATTATAATTTAGCACAAATAGTATAAAAAGCAGAAATATTATAATTTAGCACAAATAGTATAAAAAGCAGAAATACTACATTTAGTAGAAATACTATGTTTTAGCACAAATAGTATAATAAAGCAGAAATACTATAATTTAGCAGAAATACTGTATTTAGCACAAGTACCGAAAAGTACCAGAAATGCTATGATTTAGCAGAATAGCAATAACTTACAAAATTACAAATATGGAGGCATATTGAAACAGAAATGCAGAGAGGGACACACAAACACAGGCTCTAATCCAGTCAATCAGTCTAACTATATTCAATTTAAATCCTACAATGACATGCTGCCAAATAAGGGCAGGGTCCTCTCTCTCCCACTAAACACACACACACACACACACACACACACACACACACACACACACACAAACAGACACAGAGGGAGAGAGCTGCCGAATTTAAATCCACCAATCAGAGTGGCTGTTTACGTTTTCCCGCCAAAAAAGGTGCATCTTTTTACACACGCAGCAGAGAGAGGCACAGGATTATTGCAGTCTATTTCTCATAGTGACGACTCCCCTCAAACAAATGACCATAATTTCCTAACCGTAGGGGCTAGAACGGTCATTCTTACACCGTTTTGTTCAGAAGACATGGGGGAATCTTCCAGTGTTTACAATTTATCATTAAAATATGAATTATTAAAGATATTTGACTTCTAATGCACCATAACTGAGTAGAGCGAAGCAAAAACTGCCTTGACTTGCCCTCAAACAACGCTTTGTAACTTGAAATCTATTTGGAGTATCGATATCATTCTTTCACCGTAAGAGACAGCAGGCTTTGGTGAACAATCATGGAAATTTTCAGGTCTCTGTGGAAATCCAACAAAAAGTTATGACGAGAGAAAAAAGTGGTTCATTTCCAGACTTTGAAATCTGAAGAAATCTGAGCGAAGGACGAATTTCCTACCCTCAAACAAGTCCAACTCATTTCAGAACGGTAATAGGTGAGAAAGAAATTCTTGAATTGTGAGCGTCAGGGGTGTCTGAAGATATTCGGGGACAAGCCTCATGTCTTAACTTTGCTTCGTTAAGGAGATATGACGATTCGAATATGCCTCTCATTACAGAAATCCAGCGGTGATTTTGAACAAGCTCTCCATTCACTTTATATGGAGAGTTTTCTGACCTTGTGTTAGTCTGAGGAGATTTGCAAAAATTCTATAAATCCCACAACAATTATGGTGACATTTTCTGAAAGCCAGCAAAAATACCTACGTTTTGATGTATAATTTGTGGAAGTTGAGTGAAAATTGAGCAAGTAGCAAACAGTTGTTCGGACATGAAGTGAAAATTGCAAAACCTTCAGTGGCACACTGGAAGCCAAGAGCATAGCAACCATAACAACGCATGTATTTTGTGAAAAATCACAATTTTGCAACTCAAAACTTTAAGAGGCATAAAAGTAAAACAGTAAAAGATTTGAAAAAGCTGAATCATACCTGAATAGCCCAATAATTTGTGAACATTTTAAAATTTGAATGGTTGTTCTAGGTGAAAGTATGAGGAAGTAGTTAAGTTTCAAAAACAAGCAAATTTTAGCAGAATTGCTGAAGTTTCCCATTCATTTCAATGGGACAAATTAAAGGAAAAAAGTGGAATATTTTAAAAAGTATAATAGTTAAAAATAGCAAAAGATATAGCAGGAAAGAGCAAAAATAGCTGAATAGTTTAAAATTTGAACGGTGAAAATCGGCTGAAAATTGTGGAAGTAGTTAAACGGCGAAAAGTGTACGGAAGTCCTAAGAATAATAATAATAATAATAATAATAAAGAATAAAGAGAAACAGGAACTCAATAGTGTGGATGCTTAAAGCATCCACACAATAAAGAATAAAGAGAAACAGGAACTCTATAGTGTGGATGCTTAAAGCATCCACACAATAAAGAGAAACAGGAACTCAATAGTGTGGATGCTTAAAGCATCCACACAATAATAATAACTAGAAAAATTTGCATTTCCTGCGAAAATGCAGTGTGGATGCTTAAAGCTGAAGCTGTATGCAAAAAGTAGCTGAAAAAGCTGAAAAGTTGCAGAAATTGTAAAAACTTTGCAGAAGCAAAAGAAGTTTGCTAAAATGGAATAACTTAGCAGAACTGCAATATCTTAGAGGAAACATAATACTTGGCAGAAATACAATAGCATAGCAGAATTTAGCAGAAATATTGTAACTTACCAGAAACATGATAACTTCTCAAAAATACAAGAATTTAGGAGAAATAGTATAAGATAACAGAAAGAATATATTTAGCCAAAAATACTTAAACATTACAGAAACACTATGATTTAGAAAAATAGTACAACAGAGCAGAAATATTGTGATTTACCAGAGACACTGTGATGAACTATGAATATTGTAATTTTAAATTAAGACTATGTTTTAGCACAAATATTATAATTTGGCAGAAATACTATAATTTAGCACAAATACTATAAAAAGCAGAAATACTATAATTTAGCAGAAATACTATATTAAGCACAAACCCTATAAAAAGCAGAAATACTGTACTATGATTTAGTAGAAAAAACTATAATTAATCAGAAATACTATATTTGGCAGAAATACGGTATTTGGCACAAATCTTATAAAATAGCAGAAATAGTATGATTTAGCACAATAGTAATAACTTAAACAGAAAAATTGGAAAAGCAAAAATGGACAGCTGAAGAAATGATGAACATGCTGAAGGTCCCTCAAATATACTTGTTAAATGAAAAAAATCAGCAAAAAAATCTATAACAGCCACACAATCACAAATATGTACACATAAGAAAACACACATGCACAGAGAGACACACACACAAGATCCAATTCAGTCAACCAGTCTAAATATATTGAATTTGAATCTTAGAATGAGATCATCCCATTAAAAGCCTTTCTCTCTCTCTGTCACACACACACACACACACACACACACACACACACACACACACACACACACACACACAGGGAGAGAAAAGTGAGTTTCTAGGTCAGCCTGGGAGCTGCTGAATTTGAATCCACCAATCAGAGAGCCTGTGCACTCTTTCCCTCCAAAACAGGTGCATCCTTTTTACACACGCAGCAGCACAGAGAGACACAGGATCATTGCAGTCTATTTCTCATAATGATGACTCCCCTCAAACAAATGACCATAATTTCCTAACCGTAGGAGCTAGAACGGTCATTCTTACACCGTTTTGTTCAGAAGAGATGGGGGAATCTTCAAGTGTTGACAATTTATCATTAAAATATGAATTTTTAGAGATATATGACACGGATGACTTGTTGACTTAGAAGCCACGAATTCCCCAATATGCAAATTTGAATACCTGGAGCCCACATACATGATTGGCTGGCTGGGAAGCTGTGCAGGCCCTGATTTGTGGATTTGAATTCCTCAGCCCTCAGATATGATTGGCTGGCTTAGAAGCCATGAAGTCCCCAATATGCAAATTTGAATGCCTCAGGACACATATATGATTGGCTGGGAAACCGTGCAGGACCTGATTTGAAAATTTGAATGTCTAAGTCCTCACAGAGGATTGGCTGCCTGGGGACCAGGCAGAAATATATAGAAATACTATGATTAAGCATAAATACTACATTTAGTAGAAATACTATGTTTTAGCACAAATCCTATAAAAAGCAGAAATACTATAATTTAGCAGAAATACCATATTAAGCACAAATCATATAAAAAGCAGAAATACTATATTAAGCACAAATTCTATAAAAAGCAGAAATACTATATTAAGCACAAATCCTATTAAAAGCAGAAATACTATATTAAGCACAAATCTTATGAAATAGCAGAAACAGTATGATTTAGCACAATAGTAATAAGTTAAACAGAAAAATTGGAAAAGCAAAATGGACAGCTGAAAAAATGCTGAACATGCTGAGGGTCCCTCAAATATACTTGTTAAATGAAAAAATCAGCATAAAAATGCACAGGGAGAGAGAAGTAAGTCTCTAGGTCAGCCTGGGAGCTGCTGAATTTGAATCCACCAATCAGAGAGCCTGTGTACTTTTTCCCGCCAAAACAGGTGCATCATTTTACACACGCAGCAGAGAGAGGCACAGGATTATTGCAGCCTATTTCTCATAGTGAGGACTCCCCTCAAACAAATGACCATAATTTCCTAACCGTAGGGGCTAGAGCGGTCATTCTTACACCGTTTTGTTCAGAAGAGATGGGGGAATCTTCCAGTGTTAACAATTTATCATTAAAATGTGAATTTTTAGAGATATACGACATGGATGACTTGTTGACTTGGAAGCCACGAATTCCCCAATATGCAAATTTGAATACCTGGAGCCCACATACATGATTGGCTGGCTGGGAAGCTGTGCAGGCCCTGATTTGTGGATTTGGATTCCTCAGCCCTCAGATATGATTGGCTGGCTTAGAAGCCATGAAGGCCCCAATATGCAAATTTGAATGCCTCAGGACACATATATGATTGGCTGGGAAGCCGTGCAGGCCCTGATTTGAAAATTTGAATGTCTAAGTCCTCACAGAGGATTGGCTGCCTGGGGACATGGCAGAAATATATAGAAATACTATGATTAAGCATAAATACTACATTTAGTAGAAATACTATGTTTTAGCACAAATACTATAAAAAGCAGAAATACTATAATTTAGCAGAAATACTATATTATTAAGCACAAATCCTATAAAAAGCAGAAATACTATATTAGGCACAAATCCTATAAAAAGCAGAAATAGTATGATTAAGCATAAATACTACATTTAGTAGAAATACTATGTTTTAGCACAAATAGTATAAAAAGCAGAAATATTATAATTTAGCACAAATAGTATAAAAAGCAGAAATATTATAATTTAGCACAAATAGTATAAAAAGCAGAAATATTATAATTTAGCACAAATAGTATAAAAAGCAGAAATACTACATTTAGTAGAAATACTATGTTTTAGCACAAATAGTATAAAAAGCAGAAATATTATAATTTAGCACAAATAGTATAAAAAGCAGAAATATTATAATTTAGCACAAATAGTATAAAAAGCAGAAATATTATAATTTAGCACAAATAGTATAAAAAGCAGAAATACTACATTTAGTAGAAATACTATGTTTTAGCACAAATAGTATAATAAAGCAGAAATACTATAATTTAGCAGAAATACTGTATTTAGCACAAGTACCGAAAAGTACCAGAAATGCTATGATTTAGCAGAATAGCAATAACTTACAAAATTACAAATATGGAGGCATATTGAAACAGAAATGCAGAGAGGGACACACAAACACAGGCTCTAATCCAGTCAATCAGTCTAACTATATTCAATTTAAATCCTACAATGACATGCTGCCAAATAAGGGCAGGGTCCTCTCTCTCCCACTAAACACACACACACACACACACACACACACACACACACACACACACACACACAAACAGACACAGAGGGAGAGAGCTGCCGAATTTAAATCCACCAATCAGAGTGGCTGTTTACGTTTTCCCGCCAAAAAAGGTGCATCTTTTTACACACGCAGCAGAGAGAGGCACAGGATTATTGCAGTCTATTTCTCATAGTGACGACTCCCCTCAAACAAATGACCATAATTTCCTAACCGTAGGGGCTAGAACGGTCATTCTTACACCGTTTTGTTCAGAAGACATGGGGGAATCTTCCAGTGTTTACAATTTATCATTAAAATATGAATTATTAAAGATATTTGACTTCTAATGCACCATAACTGAGTAGAGCGAAGCAAAAACTGCCTTGACTTGCCCTCAAACAACGCTTTGTAACTTGAAATCTATTTGGAGTATCGATATCATTCTTTCACCGTAAGAGACAGCAGGCTTTGGTGAACAATCATGGAAATTTTCAGGTCTCTGTGGAAATCCAACAAAAAGTTATGACGAGAGAAAAAAGTGGTTCATTTCCAGACTTTGAAATCTGAAGAAATCTGAGCGAAGGACGAATTTCCTACCCTCAAACAAGTCCAACTCATTTCAGAACGGTAATAGGTGAGAAAGAAATTCTTGAATTGTGAGCGTCAGGGGTGTCTGAAGATATTCGGGGACAAGCCTCATGTCTTAACTTTGCTTCGTTAAGGAGATATGACGATTCGAATATGCCTCTCATTACAGAAATCCAGCGGTGATTTTGAACAAGCTCTCCATTCACTTTATATGGAGAGTTTTCTGACCTTGTGTTAGTCTGAGGAGATTTGCAAAAATTCTATAAATCCCACAACAATGATGGTGACATTTTCTGAAAGCCAGCAAAAATACCTACGTTTTGATGTATAATTTGTGGAAGTTGAGTGAAAATTGAGCAAGTAGCAGGAAGTTGTTCGGACATGAAGTGAAAATTGCAAAACCTTCAGTGGCACACTGGAAGCCAAGAGCATAGCAACCATAACAACGCATGTATTTTGTGAAAAATCACAATTTTGCAACTCAAAACTTTAAGAGGCATAAAAGTAAAACAGTAAAAGATTTGAAAAAGCTGAATCATACCTGAATAGCCCAATAATTTGTGAACATTTTAAAGTTTGAATGGTTGTTCTAGGTGAAAATATGAGGAAGTAGTTAAGTTTCAAAAACAAGCAAATTTTAGCAGAATTGCTGAAGTTTCCCATTCATTTCAATGGGACAAATTAAAGGAAAAAAGTGGAATATTTTAAAAAGTATAATAGTTAAAAATAGCAAAAATCATAGCAGGAATTAGCAAAAATAGCTGAATAGTTTAAAATTTGAACGGTGAAAATCGGCTGAAAATTGTGGAAGTAGTTTAACGGCGAAAAGTGTACGGAAGCAACTAGAATAATAATAATAACTAGAAAAATTTGCATTTCCTGCGAAAATGCAGTGTGGATGCTTAAAGCTGAAGCTGTATGCAAATAGTAGCTGAAAAAGCTGAAAAGTTGCAGAAATTGTAAAAACTTTGCAGAAGCAAAAGAAGTTTGCTAAAATGGAATAACTTAGCAGAACTGCAATATCTTAGAGGAAACATAATACTTGGCAGAAATACAATAGCATAGCAGAATTTAGCAGAAATATTGTAACTTACCAGAAACATGATAACTTCTCAAAAATACAAGAATTTAGGAGAAATAGTATAAGATAACAGAAAGAATATATTTAGCCAAAAATACTTAAACATTACAGAAACACTATGATTTAGAAAAATAGTACAACAGAGCAGAAATATTGTGATTTACCAGAGACACTGTGATGAACTATGAATATTGTAATTTTAAATTGAGACTATGTTTTAGCACAAATATTATAATTTGGCAGAAATACTATAATTTAGCAGAAATACTATATTAAGCACAAATCCTATAAAAAGCAGAAATGGTATGATTAAGCACAAATACTACATTTAGTAGAAATACTTTGTTTTAGCACAAATCCCATAAAAAGCAGAAATACTGTACTATGATTTAGTAGAAAAACTATAATTAATCAGAAATACTAAATTTAGCAGAAATACTATATTAAGCACAAATACTATGAAAAGCAGAAATAGTATGATTAAGCATAAATACTACATTTAGCAGAAATACTATATTAAGCACAAATCCTATAAAAGCAGAAATAGTATATTAAGCACAAATCTTATAAAATAGCAGAAATAGTATGATTTAGCACAATAGTAATAAGTTAAACAGAAAAATTGGAAAAGCAAAATGGACAGCTGAAAAAATGCTGAACATGCTGAGGGTCCCTCAAATATACTTGTTAAATGACAAAAATCTGCAAAAAAATTTATTACAGCCACACAATCACAAATATGTACACATGAGGAAACACACATGCAGAGAGACCCACACACAAGATCCAATTCAGTCAACCAGTCTAAATATATTGAATTTAAATCTTAGAATGAGATCATCCCATTAAAAGCCTTTCTCTCTCTCTCTCTCTCTCTCTCTCTCTCTCTCTCTCTCTCTCTGTCACACACACACACACACACACACACACACACACACACACACACACACACACACACACACACACACACACACAGGGAGAGAGAAGTAAGTTTCTAGGTCAGCCTGGGAGCTGGTAAATTTGAATCCACCAATCAGAGAGGCTGTGCACTTTTCCCCACCAAAACAGGTGCATCTGTTTACACACGCAGCAGCACAGAGAGACACAGGATTTTTGCAGTCTTTCTCTCATAGTGACGACTCCCCTCAAACAAATGACCGTAATTTCCTAACCGTAGGGGCTAGAACGGTCATTCTTACACCGTTTTGTTCAGAAGAGATGGGGGAATCTTCAAGTGTTGACAATTTAATATTAAAATATGAATTTTTAGAGATATATGACATGGATGACTTGTTGACTTAGAAGCCACGAATTCCCCAATATGCAAATTTGAATGCCTGAGACCACATATGTGATTGGCTGGCTGGGAAGCCATGCAGGCCCTGATTTGTGGATTTGAATTCCTCAGCCCTCAGATATGATTGGCTGGCTTAGAAGCCACGAAGGCCCCAATATGCAAATTTGAATGCCTCAGGACACTTATTTGATTGGCTGGGAAACTGTGCAGGCCCTGATTTGAAAATTTGAATGTCTCAGTCCTCACAGAGGATTGGCTGCCTGGGGACCTGGCAGAAATATATAGAAATACTATTATTAAGCATAAATACTACATTTAGTAGAAATACTATGTTTTAGCACAAATATTATAAAAAGAAGAAAAACTATAATTTAGCAGAAATACTATATTAAGCACAAATCCTATAAAAAGCAGAAATACTATAATTTAGAACAAATAGTATAAAAAGCAGAAATACTATAATTTAGCAGAAATACCATGTTAAGCACAAATCCTATAAAAAGCAGAAATACTATAATTTAGCAGAAATACTATGTTAGGCACAAATCCTATAAAAAGCAGAAATACTATAATTTAGCAGAAATACTATATTAGGCATAAATCCTATGAAAAGCAGAAATAGTATGATTTAGCAGAAATACTGTATTTAGCACAAGTACCGAAAAGTACCAGAAATACTATGATTTAGCAGAATAGTAATAACTTATTGAAACACAAATGCACAGAGGGACACACAAACACAGGCTCTAATCCAGTCAACCAGTCTAACTATGTTCAATTTAAATCCTACAATGACATGCTGTCAAATAAGGGCAGGGTCCTCTCTCTCCCACTAAACACACATACACACACACACACACACACACACACACACACACACAGGGAGAGAGGACTAAGTTTCTAGGTCAGCCTGGGAGCTGCTGAATTTGAATCCACCAATCAGAGAGGCTGTTTACGTTTTCCCGCCAAAACAGGTGCATCTTTTTACACACGCAGCACAGAGACATAGACCTGCTTCTTTCAGTTTATTTCACATAGTGAGGATTCCCCTCAAACAAATGACCATAATTTCCTAATCATAGGGGCTAGAGCGGTCATTCTTACACCGTTTTGTTCAGAAGAGATGGGGGAATCTTCAAGTGTTGACAATTTATCATTAAAATATGAATTTTTAGAGATATATGACATGGATGACTTGTTGACTTAGAAGCCACGAATTCCCCAATATGCAAATTTGAATACCTGGAGCCCACATACATGATTGGCTGGCTGGGAAGCTGTGCAGGCCCTGATTTGTGGATTTGAATTCCTCAGCCCTCAGATATGATTGGCTGGCTTAGAAGCCACGAAGGCCCCAATATGCAAATTTGAATGCCTCAGGACACATATATGATTGGCTGGGAAGCCGTGCAGGCCCTGATTTGAAAATTTGAATTTCTCAGTCCTCACAGAGGATTGGCTGCCTGGGGACCTGGCAGAAATATATAGAAATACTATGATTAAGCATAAATACTACATTTAGTAGAAATACTATGTTTTAGCACAAATACTATAAAAAGCAGAAATACTATAATTTAGCAGAAATACTATATTAAGCACAAATCCTATAAAAAGCAGAAATAGGATGATTAAGCATAAACACTACATTTAGTAGAAATACTATGTTTGAGCAAAAATCCTATAAAAAGCAGAAATACTATATTAGGCACAAATCCCATAAAAAGCAGAAATAGTATGATTAAGCATAAATACTACATTTAGTAGAAATACTATGTTTTAGCACAAATAGTATAAAAAGCAGAAATATTGTAATTTAGCAGAAATACTATATTAGGCACAAATCTTATAAAATAGCAGAAATAGTATTATTTAGCACAATAGTAATAAGTTAAACAGAAAAATTGGAAAAGCAAAATGGACAGCTGAAAAAATGCTGAACATGCTGAGGGTCCCTCAAATATACTTGTTAAATGAAAAAAATCAGCAAAAAAATGCACAGGGAGAGAGAAGTAAGTTTCTAGGTCAGCCTGGGAGCTGCTGAATTTGAATCCACCAATCAGAGAGCCTGTGTACTTTTTCCCGCCAAAACATGTGCCTCTTTTTACACACGCAGCACAGAGAGGCACAGGATTATTGCAGCCTATTTCTCATAGTGAGGACTCCCCTCAAACAAATGACCATAATTTCCAAACCGTAGGGGCTAGAGCGGTCATTCTTACACCGTTTTGTTCAGAAGAGATGGGGGAATCTTCCAGTGTTTACAATTTATCATTAAAATATGAATTATTAAAGATATTTGACTTCTAATGCACCATAACTGAGTAGAGCGAAGCAAAAACTGCCTTGACTTGCCCTCAAACAACGCTTTCTAACTCGAAATCTATTTGGAGTATCGATATCATTCTTTCACCGTAAGAGACAGCAGGCTTTGGTGAACAATCATGGAAATTTTCAGGTCTCTGTGGAAATCCAACAAAAAGTTATGACGAGAGAAAAAAGTGGTTCATTTCCACAGTTTGAAATCTGAAGAAATCTGAGCGAAGGACGAATTTCCTACCCTCAAACAAGTCCAACTCATTTCAGAACGGTAATAGGTGAGAAAGAAATTCTTGAATTGTGAGCGTCAGGGGTGTCTGAAGATATTCGGGGACAAGCCTCATGTCTTAACTTTGCTTCGTTAAGGAGATATGACGATTCGAATATGCCTCTCATTACAGAAATCCAGCGGTGATTTTGAACAAGCTCTCCATTCACTTTATATGGAGAGTTTTCTGACCTTGTGTTAGTCTGAGGAGATTTGCAAAAATTCTATAAATCCCACAACAATGATGGTGACATTTTCTGAAAGCCAGCAAAAATACCTACGTTTTGATGTATAATTTGTGGAAGTTGAGTGAAAATTGAGCAAGTAGCAGGAAGTTGTTCGGACATGAAGTGAAAATTGCAAAACCTTCAGTGGCACACTGGAAGCCAAGAGCATAGCAACCATAACAACACATGTATTTTGTGAAAAATCACAATTTTGCAACTCAAAACTTTAAGAGGCATAAAAGTAAAACAGTAAAAGATTTGAAAAAGCTGAATCATACCTGAATAGCCCAATAATTTGTGAACATTTTAAAGTTTGAATGGTTGTTCTAGGTGAAAATATGAGGAAGTAGTTAAGTTTCAAAAACAAGCAAATTTTAGCAGAATTGCTGAAGTTTCCCATTCATTTCAATGGGACAAATTAAAGGAAAAAAGTGGAATATTTTAAAAAGTATAATAGTTAAAAATAGCAAAAATCATAGCAGGAATTAGCAAAAATAGCTGAATAGTTTAAAATTTGAACGGTGAAAATCGGCTGAAAATTGTGGAAGTAGTTTAACGGCGAAAAGTGTACGGAAGCAACTAGAATAATAATAATAATAACTAGAAAAATTTGCATTTCCTGCGAAAATGCAGTGTGGATGCTTAAAGCTGAAGCTGTATGCAAAAAGTAGCTGAAAAAGCTGAAAAGTTGCAGAAATTGTAAAAACTTTGCAGAAGCAAAAGAAGTTTGCTAAAATGGAATAACTTAGCAGAACTGCAATATCTTAGAGGAAACATAATACTTGGCAGAAATACAATAGCATAGCAGAATTTAGCAGAAATATTGTAACTTACCAGAAACATGATAACTTCTCAAAAATACAAGAATTTAGGAGAAATAGTATAAGATAACAGAAAGAATATATTTAGCCAAAAATACTTAAACATTACAGAAACACTATGATTTAGAAAAATAGTACAACAGAGCAGAAATATTGTGATTTACCAGAGACACTGTGATGAACTATGAATATTGTAATTTTAAATTGAGACTATGTTTTAGCACAAATATTATAATTTGGCAGAAATACTATAATTTAGCAGAAATACTATATTAAGCACAAATCCTATAAAAAGCAGAAATGGTATGATTAAGCACAAATACTACATTTAGTAGAAATACTTTGTTTTAGCACAAATCCCATAAAAAGCAGAAATACTGTACTATGATTTAGTAGAAAAACTATAATTAATCAGAAATACTAAATTTAGCAGAAATACTATATTAAGCACAAATCCTATAAAAGCAGAAATAGTATATTAAGCACAAATCTTATAAAATAGCAGAAACAGTATGATTTAGCACAATAGTAATAACTTAAACAGAAAAACTGGAAAAGCAAAATGGACAGCTGAAAAAATGCTGAACATGCTGAGGGTCCCTCAAATATACTTGTTAAATGAAAAAAATTAGCAAAAAAATCTATAACAGCCACACAATCACAAATATGTACACATAAGGAAACACACATGCACAGAGAGACACACTACCAAGATCAAATTCAGTCACCCAGTCTAAATATATTAAATTAGAATCTTAGAATGAGATCATCCCATTAAAAGGCTTTCTCTCTCTCTCTCTCTCTCTCTCTCTCTCTCTCTCTGTCACACACAGACACACACACACACACAGACACACAGGGAGAGAGAAGTAAGTTTCTAGGTCAGCCTGGGAGCTGCTGAATTTGAATCCACCAATCAGAGTGCCTGTTTACGTTTTCCCGCCAAAAGAGGTGCACCTTTTTACACACGCAGGCACAGAGAGGCACAGGATTATTGCAGCCTACTTTTCATAGTGACGACTCCCCTCAAACAAATGACCATAATTTCCTAACCGTAGGGGCTAGAGCGGTCATTCTTACACCGTTTTGTTCAGAAGAGATGGGGGAATCTTCCAGTGTTAACAATTTATCATTAAAATATGAATTATTAAAGATATTTGACTTGTAATGCAGCATAACTGAGTAGAGCGAAGCAAAAACTGCCTTGACTTGCCCTCAAACAACGGTTTGTAACTTGAAATCTGTTTGGAGTATCGATATCATTCTTTCACCGTAAGAGACAGCAGGCTTTGGTGAACAATCATGGAAATTTTCAGGTCGCTGTGGAAATCCAACAAAAAGTTATGACGAGAGAAAAAAGTGGTTCATTTCCAGACTTTGAAATCTGAAGAAATCTGAGCGAAGGACGAATTTCCTACCCTCAAACAAGTCCAACTCATTTCAGAACGGTAATAGGTGAGAAAGAAATTCTTGAATTGTGAGCGTCAGGAGTGTCTGAAGATATACCGGGACAAGCCTCATGTCTTAACTTTGCTTCGTTAAGGAGATATGACGATTCGAATATGCCTCTCATTACAGAAATCCAGCGGTGATTTTGAACAAGCTCTCCATTCACTTTATATGGACAGTTTTCTGACCTTGTGTTAGTCTGAGGAGATTTGCGAAAGTTCTATGAATACCACAACAATGATAGTGACATTTTCTGAAAGCCAGCAAAAATGCCTACGTTTTGATGTATAATTTGTGGAAGTTGAGTGAAAATTGAGCAAGTAGCAGGAAGTTGTTCGCACATGAAGAGAAGACTGCAAAAGCTTCAGTGACACACTGGAAGCCAAGAGCATAGCAACCATAACAACGCATGTATTTTGTGAAAAATCACAATTTTGCAACTCAAAACTTTAAGAGGCATAAAAGTAAAACAGTAAAAGATTTGAAAAAGCTGAATCATACCTGAATAGCCCAATAATTTGTGAACATTTTAAAGTTTGAATGGTTGTTCTAGGTGAAAGTATGAGGAAGTAGTTAAGTTTCAAAAACAAGCAAAATTTAGCAGAATTTTGGAAGATTTCCATTCATTTCAATGGGACAAATTAAAGGAAAAAAGTGGAATATTTTAAAAAGTATAATAGTTAAAAATAGCAAAAATCATAGCAGAAATTAGCAAAAATAGTTGAATAGTTTAAAATTTGAACGGTGAAAATCGGCTGAAAATTGTGGAAGTAGTTTAACGGCGAAAAGTGTACGGAAACACCCAGAATAATAATAATAATAATAATAAAGAATAAAGAGAAACAGGAACTCTATAGTGTGGATGCTTAAAGCATCCACACAATAATAAAGAATAAAGAGAAACAGGAACTCAATAGTGTGGATGCTTAAGCATCCACACAATAAAGAATAAAGAGAAACAGGAACTCAATAGTGTGGATGCTTAAAGCATCCACACAACTAGAAAAATTTGCATTTCCTGCGAAAATGCAGTGTGGATGCTTAAAGCTGAAGCTGTATGCAAAAAGTAGCTGAAAAAGCTGAAAAGTTGCAGAAATTGTAAAAACTTTGCAGAAGCAAAAGAAGTTTGCTAAAATGGAATAACTTAGCAGAACTGCAATATCTTAGAGGAAACATAATACTTGGCAGAAATACAATAGCATAGCAGAATTTAGCAGAAATATTGTAACTTACCAGAAACATGATAACTTCTCAAAAATACAAGAATTTAGGAGAAATAGTATAAGATAACAGAAAGAATATATTTAGCCAAAAATACTTAAACATTACAGAAACACTATGATTTAGAAAAATAGTACAACAGAGCAGAAATATTGTGATTTACCAGAGACACTGTGATGAACTATGAATATTGTAATTTTAAATTGAGACTATGTTTTAGCACAAATATTATAATTTGGCAGAAATACTATAATTTAGCAGAAATACTATATTAAGCACAAATCCTATAAAAAGCAGAAATGGTATGATTAAGCACAAATACTACATTTAGTAGAAATACTTTGTTTTAGCACAAATCCCATAAAAAGCAGAAATACTGTACTATGATTTAGTAGAAAAACTATAATTAATCAGAAATACTAAATTTAGCAGAAATACTATATCAAGCACAAATCCTATGAAAAGCAGAAATAGTATGATTAAGCATAAATACTACATTTAGCAGAAATACTATATTAAGCACAAATCCTATAAAAGCAGAAATAGTATATTAAGCACAAATCTTATAAAATAGCAGAAACAGTATGATTTAGCACAATAGTAATAAGTTAAACAGAAAAATTGGAAAAGCAAAATGGACAGCTGAAAAAATGCTGAACATGCTGAGGGTCCCTCAAATATACTTGTTAAATGACAAAAATCTGCAAAAAAATTTATTACAGCCACACAATCACAAATATGTACACATGAGGAAACACACATGCACAGAGAGACCCACACACAAGATCCAATTCAGTCAACCAGTCTAAATATATTGAATTTAAATCTTAGAATGAGATCATCCCATTAAAATCCTTTCTCTCTCTCTCTCTCTCTCTCTCTCTCTCTCTCTCTCTCTCTCTCTGTCACACACACACACACACACACACACACACACACACACACACACACACACATACACACACACACACACAGGGAGAGAGAAGTAAGTTTCTAGGTCAGCCTGGGAGCTGGTGAATTTGAATCCACCAATCAGAGAGGCTGTGCACTTTTCCCCACCAAAACAGGTGCATCTGTTTACACACGCAGCAGCACAGAGAGACACAGGATTTTTGCAGTCTATTTCTCATAGTGACGACTCCCCTCAAACAAATGACCGTAATTTCCTAACCGTAGAGGCTAGAACGGTCATTCTTACACCGTTTTGTTCAGAAGAGATGGGGGAATCTTCAAGTGTTGACAATTTAATATTAAAATATGAATTTTTAGAGATATATGACATGGATGACTTGTTGACTTAGAAGCCACGAATTCCCCAATATGCAAATTTGAATGCCTGAGACCACATATGTGATTGGCTGGCTGGGAAGCCGTGCAGGCCCTGATTTGTGGATTTGAATTCCTCAGCCCTCAGATATGATTGGCTGGCTTAGAAGCCATGAAGGCCCCAATATGCAAATTTGAATGCCTCAGGACACATATATGATTGGCTGGGAAGCCGTGCAGGCCCTGATTTGAAAATTTGAATTTCTCAGTCCTCACAGAGGATTGGCTGCCTGGGGACCTGGCAGAAATATATAGAAATACTATGATTAAGCATAAATACTACATTTAGTAGAAATACTATGTTTTAGCACAAATACTATAAAAAGCAGAAATACTATAATTTAGCAGAAATACTATAAAAAGCAGAAATACTATATTAAGCACAAATTCTATAAAAAGCAGAAATACTATATTAAGCACAAATACTATAAAAAGCAGAAATACTATAATTTAGCAGAAATACTATATTAAGCACAAATCCTATAAAAAGCAGAAATAGGATGATTAAGCATAAACACTACATTTAGTAGAAATACTATGTTTGAGCAAAAATCCTATAAAAAGCAGAAATACTATATTAGGCACAAATCCCATAAAAAGCAGAAATAGTATGATTAAGCATAAATACTACATTTAGTAGAAATACTATGTTTTAGCACAAATAGTATAAAAAGCAGAAATATTGTAATTTAGCAGAAATACTATATTAGGCACAAATCTTATAAAATAGCAGAAATAGTATTATTTAGCACAATAGTAATAAGTTAAACAGAAAAATTGGAAAAGCAAAATGGACAGCTGAAAAAATGCTGAACATGCTGAGGGTCCCTCAAATATACTTGTTAAATGAAAAAATCAGCAAAAAAATGCACAGGGAGAGAGAAGTAAGTTTCTAGGTCAGCCTGGGAGCTGCTGAATTTGAATCCACCAATCAGAGAGCCTGTGTACTTTTTCCCGCCAAAACATGTGCCTCTTTTTACACACGCAGCACAGAGAGGCACAGGATTATTGCAGCCTATTTCTCATAGTGAGGACTCCCCTCAAACAAATGACCATAATTTCCAAACCGTAGGGGCTAGAGCGGTCATTCTTACACCGTTTTGTTCAGAAGAGATGGGGGAATCTTCCAGTGTTTACAATTTATCATTAAAATATGAATTATTAAAGATATTTGACTTCTAATGCACCATAACTGAGTAGAGCGAAGCAAAAACTGCCTTGACTTGCCCTCAAACAACGCTTTCTAACTCGAAATCTATTTGGAGTATCGATATCATTCTTTCACCGTAAGAAACAGCAGGCTTTGGTGAACAATCATGGAAATTTTCAGGTCTCTGTGGAAATCCAACAAAAAGTTATGATGAGAGAAAAAAGTGGTTCATTTCCACAGTTTGAAATCTGAAGAAATCTGAGCGAAGGACGAATTTCCTACCCTCAAACAAGTCCAACTCATTTCAGAACGGTAATAGGTGAGAAAGAAATTCTTGAATTGTGAGCGTCAGGGGTGTCTGAAGATATTCGGGGACAAGCCTCATGTCTTAACTTTGCTTCGTTAAGGAGATATGACGATTCGAATATGCCTCTCATTACAGAAATCCAGCGGTGATTTTGAACAAGCTCTCCATTCACTTTATATGGAGAGTTTTCTGACCTTGTGTTAGTCTGAGGAGATTTGCAAAAATTCTATAAATCCCACAACAATGATGGTGACATTTTCTGAAAGCCAGCAAAAATACCTACGTTTTGATGTATAATTTGTGGAAGTTGAGTGAAAATTGAGCAAGTAGCAGGAAGTTGTTCGGACATGAAGTGAAAATTGCAAAACCTTCAGTGGCACACTGGAAGCCAAGAGCATAGCAACCATAACAACACATGTATTTTGTGAAAAATCACAATTTTGCAACTCAAAACTTTAAGAGGCATAAAAGTAAAACAGTAGAAGATTTGAAAAAGCTGAATCATACCTGAATAGCCCAATAATTTGTGAACATTTTAAAGTTTGAATGGTTGTTCTAGGTGAAAATATGAGGAAGTAGTTAAGTTTCAAAAACAAGCAAATTTTAGCAGAATTGCTGAAGTTTCCCATTCATTTCAATGGGACAAATTAAAGGAAAAAAGCTTAATATTTTAAAAAGTATAATAGTTAAAAATAGCAAAAATCGTAGCAGGAATTAGCAAAAATAGCTGAATAGTTTAAAATTTGAACGGTGAAAATCGGCTGAAAATTGTGGAAGTAGTTAAACGGCGAAAAGTGTACGGAAACACCCGGAATAATAATAATAAAGAACTAGAAAAATTTGCATTTCCTGCGAAAATGCAGTGTGGATGCTTAAAGCTGAAGCTGTATGCAAAAAGTAGCTGAAAAAGCTGAAAAGTTGCAGAAATTGTAAAAACTTTGCAGAAGCAAAAGAAGTTTGCTAAAATGGAATAACTTAGCAGAACTGCAATATCTTAGAGGAAACATAATACTTGGCAGAAATACAATAGCATAGCAGAATTTAGCAGAAATATTCTAACTTACCAGAAACATGATAACTTCTCAAAAATACAAGAATTTAGGAGAAATAGTATAAGATAACAGAAAGAATATATTTAGCCAAAAATACTTAAACATTACAGAAACACTATGATTTAGAAAAATAGTACAACAGAGCAGAAATATTGTGATTTACCAGAGACACTGTGATGAACTATGAATATTGTAATTTTAAATTAAGACTATGTTTTAGCACAAATATTATAATTTGGCAGAAATACTATAATTTAGCAGAAATACTATATTAAGCACAAATCCTATAAAAAGCAGAAATGGTATGATTAAGCATAAATACTACATTTAGTAGAAATACTTTGTTTTAGCACAAATCCTATAAAAAGCAGAAATACTGTACTATGATTTAGTAGAAAAACTATAATTAATCAGAAATACTAAATTTAGCAGAAATACTATATTAAGCACAAATCCTATGAAAAGCAGAAATAGTATCATTAAGCATAAATACTACATTTAGCAGAAATACTATATTAAGCACAAATCCTATAAAAGCAGAAATAGTATATTAAGCACAAATCTTATAAAATAGCAGAAATAGTTTGATTTAGCACAATAGTAATAAGTTAAACAGAAAAATTGGAAAAGCAAAATGGACAGCTGAAAAAATGCTGAACATGCTGAGGGTCCCTCAAATATACTTGTTAAATGACAAAAATCTGCAAAACAATTTATTACAGCCACACAATCACAAATATGTAGACATGAGGAAACACACATGCACAGAGAGACCCACACACAAGATCCAATTCAGTCAGCCAGTCTAAATATATTGAATTTAAATCTTAGAATGAGATCATCCCATTAAAAGCCTTTCTCTCTCTCTCTCTCTCTCTCTCTCTCTGTCACACACACACACACACACACACACACACACACACACACACACACACACACACAGGGAGAGAGAAGTAAGTTTCTAGGTCAGCCTGGGAGCTGGTGAATTTGAATCCACCAATCAGAGAGGCTGTGCACTTTTCCCCACCAAAACAGGTACATCTGTTTACACACGCAGCAGCACAGAGAGACACAGGATTTTTGCAGTCTATTTCTCATAGTGACGACTCCCCTCAAACAAATGACCGTAATTTCCTAACCGTAGGGGCTAGAACGGTCATTCTTACACCGTTTTGTTCAGAAGAGATGGGGGAATCTTCAAGTGTTGACAATTTATCATTAAAATATGAATTTTTAGAGATATATGACATGGATGACTTGTTGATTTAGAAGCCACGAATTCCCCAATATGCAAATTTGAATGTCTGAGACCACATATGTGATTGGCTGGCTGGGAAGCCGTGCAGGCCCTGATTTGTGGATTTGAATTCCTCAGCCCTCAGATATGATTGGCTGGCTTAGAAGCCACGAAGGCCCCAATATGCAAATTTGAATGCCTCAGGACACTTATTTGATTGGCTGGGAAACTGTGCAGGCCCTGATTTGAAAATTTGAATGTCTCAGTCCTCACAGAGGATTGGCTGCCTGGGGACCTGGCAGAAATATATAGAAATACTATTATTAAGCATAAATACTACATTTAGTAGAAATACTATGTTTTAGCACAAATACTATAAAAAGAAGAAAAACTATAATTTAGCAGAAATACTATGTTAGGCACAAATCCTATAAAAAGCAGAAATACTATAATTTAGCAGAAATACTATGTTAGGCACAAATCCTATAAAAAGCAGAAATACTATAATTTAGCAGAAATACTATATTAGGCATAAATCCTATGAAAAGCAGAAACAGTATGATTTAGCAGAAATACTGTATTTAGCACAAGTACCGAAAAGTACCAGAAATACTATGATTTAGCAGAATAGTAATAACTTATTGAAACACAAATGCACAGAGAGACACACAAACACAGGCTCTAATCCAGTCAACCAGTATAACTATGTTCAATTTAAATCCTACAATGACATGCTGTCAAATAAGGGCAGGGTCCTCTCTCTCCCACTAAACACACACACACACACACACACACACACACACACACACACACACACACAGGGAGAGAGGACTAAGTTTCTAGGTCAGCCTGGGAGCTGGTGAATTTGAATCCACCAATCAGAGAGGCTGTTTACGTTTTCCCGCCAAAACAGGTGCATCTTTTTACACACGCAGCACAGAGACATAGACCTGCTTCTTTCAGTTTATTTCACATAGTGAGGATTCCCCTCAAACAAATGACCATAATTTCCTAACCATAGGGGCTAGAGCGGTCATTCTTACACCGTTTTGTTCAGAAGAGATGGGGGAATCTTCAAGTGTTGACAATTTATCATTAAAATATGAATTTTTAGAGATATATGACATGGATGACTTGTTGACTTAGAAGCCACGAATTCCCCAATATGCAAATTTGAATACCTGGAGCCCACATACATGATTGGCTGGCTGGGAAGCTGTGCAGGCCCTGATTTGTGGATTTGAATTCCTCAGCCCTCAATTATGATTGGCTGGCTTAGAAGCCATGAAGGCCCCAATATGCAAATTGGAATGCCTCAGGACACATATATGATTGGCTGGGAAGCCGTGCAGGCCCTGATTTGAAAATTTGAATTTCTCAGTCCTCACAGAGGATTGGCTGCCTGGGGACCTGGCAGAAATATATAGAAATACTATGATTAAGCATAAATACTACATTTAGTAGAAATACTATGTTTTAGCACAAATACTATAAAAAGCAGAAATACTATAATTTAGCAGAAATACTATAATAAGCACAAATCCTATAAAAAGCAGAAATAGGATGATTAAGCATAAACACTACATTTAGTAGAAATACTATGTTTGAGCAAAAATCCTATAAAAAGCAGAAATACTATATTAGGCACAAATCCCATAAAAAGCAGAAATAGTATGAAAAGCAGAAATACTACATTTAGTAGAAATACTATGTTTTAGCACAAATAGTATAAAAAGCAGAAATATTGTAATTTAGCAGAAATACTATATTAGGCACAAATCTTATAAAATAGCAGAAATAGTATTATTTAGCACAATAGTAATAAGTTAAACAGAAAAATTGGAAAAGCAAAATGGACAGCTGAAAAAATGCTGAACATGCTGAGGGTCCCTCAAATATACTTGTTAAATGAAAAAAATTAGCAAAAAAATCTATAACAGCCACACAATCACAAATATGTACACATAAGGAAACACACATGCACAGAGAGACACACTACCAAGATCAAATTCAGTCACCCAGTCTAAATATATTAAATTAGAATCTTAGAATGAGATCATCCCATTAAAAGGCTTTCTCTCTCTCTCTCTCTCTCTCTCTCTCTCTCTCTGTCACACACAGACACACACACACACACAGACACACAGGGAGAGAGAAGTAAGTTTCTAGGTCAGCCTGGGAGCTGCTGAATTTGAATCCACCAATCAGAGTGCCTGTTTACGTTTTCCCGCCAAAAGAGGTGCACCTTTTTACACACGCAGGCACAGAGAGGCACAGGATTATTGCAGCCTACTTTTCATAGTGACGACTCCCCTCAAACAAATGACCATAATTTCCTAACCGTAGGGGCTAGAGCGGTCATTCTTACACCGTTTTGTTCAGAAGAGATGGGGGAATCTTCCAGTGTTAACAATTTATCATTAAAATATGAATTATTAAAGATATTTGACTTGTAATGCAGCATAACTGAGTAGAGCGAAGCAAAAACTGCCTTGACTTGCCCTCAAACAACGGTTTGTAACTTGAAATCTGTTTGGAGTATCGATATCATTCTTTCACCGTAAGAGACAGCAGGCTTTGGTGAACAATCATGGAAATTTTCAGGTCGCTGTGGAAATCCAACAAAAAGTTATGACGAGAGAAAAAAGTGGTTCATTTCCAGACTTTGAAATCTGAAGAAATCTGAGCGAAGGACGAATTTCCTACCCTCAAACAAGTCCAACTCATTTCAGAACGGTAATAGGTGAGAAAGAAATTCTTGAATTGTGAGCGTCAGGAGTGTCTGAAGATATACCGGGACAAGCCTCATGTCTTAACTTTGCTTCGTTAAGGAGATATGACGATTCGAATATGCCTCTCATTACAGAAATGCAGCGGTGATTTTGAACAAGCTCTCCATTGACTTTATATGGATAGTTTTCTGACCTTGTGTTAGTCTGAGGAGATTTGCGAAAGTTCTATGAATACCACAACAATGATAGTGACATTTTCTGAAAGCCAGCAAAAATGCCTACGTTTTGATGTATAATTTGTGTAAGTTGAGTGAAAATTGAGCAAGTAGCAGGAAGTTGTTCGGACATGAAGAGAAGACTGCAAAAGCTTCAGTGACACACTGGAAGCCAAGAGCATAGCAACCATAACAACGCATGTATTTTGTGAAAAATCACAATTTTGCAACTCAAAACTTTAAGAGGCATAAAAGTAAAACAGTAAAAGATTTGAAAAAGCTGAATCATACCTGAATAGCCCAATAATTTGTGAACATTTTAAAGTTTGAATGGTTGTTCTAGGTGAAAGTATGAGGAAGTAGTTAAGTTTCAAAAACAAGCAAAATTTAGCAGAATTTTGGAAGATTTCCATTCATTTCAATGGGACAAATTAAAGGAAAAAAGTGGAATATTTTAAAAAGTATAATAGTTAAAAATAGCAAAAATCATAGCAGAAATTAGCAAAAATAGTTGAATAGTTTAAAATTTGAACGGTGAAAATCGGCTGAAAATTGTGGAAGTAGTTTAACGGCGAAAAGTGTACGGAAACACCCAGAATAATAATAATAATAACTAGAAAAATTTGCATTTCCTGCGAAAATGCAGTGTGGATGCTTAAAGCTGAAGCTGTATGCAAAAAGTAGCTGAAAAAGCTGAAAAGTTGCAGAAATTGTAAAAACTTTGCAGAAGCAAAAGAAGTTTGCTAAAATGGAATAACTTAGCAGAACTGCAATATCTTAGAGGAAACATAATACTTGGCAGAAATACAATAGCATAGCAGAATTTAGCAGAAATATTGTAACTTACCAGAAACATGATAACTTCTCAAAAATACAAGAATTTAGGAGAAATAGTATAAGATAACAGAAAGAATATATTTAGCCAAAAATACTTAAACATTACAGAAACACTATGATTTAGAAAAATAGTACAACAGAGCAGAAATATTGTGATTTACCAGAGACACTGTGATGAACTATGAATATTGTAATTTTAAATTGAGACTATGTTTTAGCACAAATATTATAATTTGGCAGAAATACTATAATTTAGCAGAAATACTATATTAAGCACAAATCCTATAAAAAGCAGAAATGGTATGATTAAGCACAAATACTACATTTAGTAGAAATACTTTGTTTTAGCACAAATCCCATAAAAAGCAGAAATACTGTACTATGATTTAGTAGAAAAACTATAATTAATCAGAAATACTAAATTTAGCAGAAATACTATATTAAGCACAAATCCTATAAAAGCAGAAATAGTATATTAAGCACAAATCTTATAAAATAGCAGAAACAGTATGATTTAGCACAATAGTAATAACTTAAACAGAAAAACTGGAAAAGCAAAATGGACAGCTGAAAAAATGCTGAACATGCTGAGGGTCCCTCAAATATACTTGTTAAATGAAAAAAATTAGCAAAAAAATCTATAACAGCCACACAATCACAAATATGTACACATAAGGAAACACACATGCACAGAGAGACACACTACCAAGATCAAATTCAGTCACCCAGTCTAAATATATTAAATTAGAATCTTAGAATGAGATCATCCCATTAAAAGGCTTTCTCTCTCTCTCTCTCTCTCTCTCTCTCTCTCTCTCTCTGTCACACACAGACACACACACACACACAGACACACAGGGAGAGAGAAGTAAGTTTCTAGGTCAGCCTGGGAGCTGCTGAATTTGAATCCACCAATCAGAGTGCCTGTTTACGTTTTCCCGCCAAAAGAGGTGCACCTTTTTACACACGCAGGCACAGAGAGGCACAGGATTATTGCAGCCTACTTTTCATAGTGACGACTCCCCTCAAACAAATGACCATAATTTCCTAACCGTAGGGGCTAGAGCGGTCATTCTTACACCGTTTTGTTCAGAAGAGATGGGGGAATCTTCCAGTGTTAACAATTTATCATTAAAATATGAATTATTAAAGATATTTGACTTGTAATGCAGCATAACTGAGTAGAGCGAAGCAAAAACTGCCTTGACTTGCCCTCAAACAACGGTTTGTAACTTGAAATCTGTTTGGAGTATCGATATCATTCTTTCACCGTAAGAGACAGCAGGCTTTGGTGAACAATCATGGAAATTTTCAGGTCGCTGTGGAAATCCAACAAAAAGTTATGACGAGAGAAAAAAGTGGTTCATTTCCAGACTTTGAAATCTGAAGAAATCTGAGCGAAGGACGAATTTCCTACCCTCAAACAAGTCCAACTCATTTCAGAACGGTAATAGGTGAGAAAGAAATTCTTGAATTGTGAGCGTCAGGAGTGTCTGAAGATATACCGGGACAAGCCTCATGTCTTAACTTTGCTTCGTTAAGGAGATATGACGATTCGAATATGCCTCTCATTACAGAAATCCAGCGGTGATTTTGAACAAGCTCTCCATTCACTTTATATGGACAGTTTTCTGACCTTGTGTTAGTCTGAGGAGATTTGCGAAAGTTCTATGAATACCACAACAATGATAGTGACATTTTCTGAAAGCCAGCAAAAATGCCTACGTTTTGATGTATAATTTGTGGAAGTTGAGTGAAAATTGAGCAAGTAGCAGGAAGTTGTTCGCACATGAAGAGAAGACTGCAAAAGCTTCAGTGACACACTGGAAGCCAAGAGCATAGCAACCATAACAACGCATGTATTTTGTGAAAAATCACAATTTTGCAACTCAAAACTTTAAGAGGCATAAAAGTAAAACAGTAAAAGATTTGAAAAAGCTGAATCATACCTGAATAGCCCAATAATTTGTGAACATTTTAAAGTTTGAATGGTTGTTCTAGGTGAAAGTATGAGGAAGTAGTTAAGTTTCAAAAACAAGCAAAATTTAGCAGAATTTTGGAAGATTTCCATTCATTTCAATGGGACAAATTAAAGGAAAAAAGTGGAATATTTTAAAAAGTATAATAGTTAAAAATAGCAAAAATCATAGCAGAAATTAGCAAAAATAGTTGAATAGTTTAAAATTTGAACGGTGAAAATCGGCTGAAAATTGTGGAAGTAGTTTAACGGCGAAAAGTGTACGGAAACACCCAGAATAATAATAATAATAATAATAAAGAATAAAGAGAAACAGGAACTCTATAGTGTGGATGCTTAAAGCATCCACACAACTAGAAAAATTTGCATTTCCTGCGAAAATGCAGTGTGGATGCTTAAAGCTGAAGCTGTATGCAAAAAGTAGCTGAAAAAGCTGAAAAGTTGCAGAAATTGTAAAAACTTTGCAGAAGCAAAAGAAGTTTGCTAAAATGGAATAACTTAGCAGAACTGCAATATCTTAGAGGAAACATAATACTTGGCAGAGATACAATAGCATAGCAGAATTTAGCAGAAATATTGTAACTTACCAGAAACATGATAACTTCTCAAAAATACAAGAATTTAGGAGAAATAGTATAAGATAACAGAAAGAATATATTTAGCCAAAAATACTTAAACATTACAGAAACACTATGATTTAGAAAAATAGTACAACAGAGCAGAAATATTGTGATTTACCAGAGACACTGTGATGAACTATGAATATTGTAATTTTAAATTGAGACTATGTTTTAGCACAAATATTATAATTTGGCAGAAATACTATAATTTAGCAGAAATACTATATTAAGCACAAATCCTATAAAAAGCAGAAATGGTATGATTAAGCACAAATACTACATTTAGTAGAAATACTTTGTTTTAGCACAAATCCCATAAAAAGCAGAAATACTGTACTATGATTTAGTAGAAAAACTATAATTAATCAGAAATACTAAATTTAGCAGAAATACTATATTAAGCACAAATCCTATAAAAGCAGAAATAGTATATTAAGCACAAATCTTATAAAATAGCAGAAATAGTATGATTTAGCACAATAGTAATAAGTTAAACAGAAAAATTGGAAAAGCAAAATGGACAGCTGAAAAAATGCTGAACATGCTGAGGGTCCCTCAAATATACTTGTTAAATGACAAAAATCTGCAAAAAAATTTATTACAGCCACACAATCACAAATATGTACACATGAGGAAACACACATGCACAGAGAGACCCACACACAAGATCCAATTCAGTCAACCAGTCTAAATATATTGAATTTAAATCTTAGAATGAGATCATCCCATTAAAAGCCTTTCTCTCTCTCTCTCTCTCTCTGTCACACACACACACACACACACACACACACACACACACACACACACACACACACACAGGGAGAGAGAAGTAAGTTTCTAGGTCAGCCTGGGAGCTGCTGAATTTGAATCCACCAATCAGAGAGCCTGTGCACTTTTCCCCACCAAAACAGGTGCATCTGTTTACACACGCAGCAGCACAGAGAGACACAGGATTTTTGCAGTCTATTTCTCATAGTGACGACTCCCCTAAAACAAATGACCGTAATTTCCTAACCGTAGGGGCTAGAACGGTCATTCTTACACCGTTTTGTTCAGAAGAGATGGGGGAATCTTCAAGTGTTGACAATTTAATATTAAAATATGAATTTTTAGAGATATATGACATGGATGACTTGTTGACTTAGAAGCCACGAATTCCCCAATATGCAAATTTGAATGCCTGAGACCACATATGTGATTGGCTGGCTGGGAAGCCGTGCAGGCCCTGATTTGTGGATTTGAATTCCTCAGCCCTCAGATATGATTGGCTGGCTTAGAAGCCATGAAGGCCCCAATATGCAAATTTGAATGCCTCAGGACACTTATTTGATTGGCTGGGAAACTGTGCAGGCCCTGATTTGAAAATTTGAATGTCTCAGTCCTCACAGAGGATTGGCTGCCTGGGGACCTGGCAGAAATATATAGAAATACTATGATTAAGCATAAATACTACATTTAGTAGAAATACTATGTTTTAGCACAAATACTATAAAAAGCAGAAATACTATAATTTAGCAGAAATACTATATTAAGCACAAATCCTATAAAAAGCAGAAATAGGATGATTAAGCATAAACACTACATTTAGTAGAAATACTATGTTTGAGCAAAAGTACTATAAAAAGCAGAAATACTATAATTTAGAACAAATAGTATAAAAAGCAGAAATACTATAATTTAGCAGAAATACTATGTTAAGCACAAATCCTATAAAAAGCAGAAATACTATAATTTAGCAGAAATACTATGTTAGGCACAAATCCTATAAAAAGCAGAAATACTATAATTTAGCAGAAATACTGTATTTAGCACAAGTACCGAAAAGTACCAGAAATACTATGATTTAGCAGAATAGTAATAACTTATTGAAACACAAATGCACAGAGGGACACACAAACACAGGCTCTAATCCAGTCAACCAGTCTAACTATATTCAATTTAAATCCTACAATGACATGCTGCCAAATAAGGGCAGGGTCCTCTCTCTCCCACTAAACACACACACACACACACACACACACAGAGGGAGAGAGCTGCCAAATTTAAATCCACCAATCAGAGTGGCTGTTTACGTTTTCCCGCCAAAACAGGTGCATCTTTTTACACACGCAGCAGCACAGAGAGGCACAGGATTATTGCAGCCTATTTCTCATAGTGAGGACTCCCCTCAAACAAATGACCGTAATTTCCTAACCGTAGGGGCTAGAGCGGTCATTCTCACACTGTTTTGTTCTGAAGAGATGGGGGAATCTTCCAGTGTTAACAGTTTATCATTAAAATGTGAATTTTTAGAGATATATGACATGGATGACTTGTTGACTTAGAAGCCACGAATTCCCCAATATGCAAATTTGAATACCTGGAGCCCACATACATGATTGGCTGGCTGGGAAGCTGTGCAGGCCCTGATTTGTGGATTTGAATTCCTCAGCCCTCAGATATGATTGGCTGGCTTAGAAGCCATGAAGGCCCCAATATGCAAATTTGAATGCCTCAGGACACATATATGATTGGCTGGGAAGCCGTGCAGGCCCTGATTTGAAAATTTGAATTTCTCAGTCCTCACAGAGGATTGGCTGCCTGGGGACCTGGCAGAAATATATAGAAATACTATGATTAAGCATAAATACTACATTTAGTAGAAATACTATGTTTTAGCACAAATACTATAATTTAGCAGAAATACTATATTAAGCACAAATCCTATAAAAAGCAGAAATAGGATGATTAAGCATAAACACTACATTTAGTAGAAATACTATGTTTGAGCAAAAGTACTATAAAAAGCAGAAATACTATAATTTAGAACAAATAGTATAAAAAGCAGAAATACTATAATTTAGCAGAAATACTATGTTAAGCACAAATCCTATAAAAAGCAGAAATACTATAATTTAGCAGAAATACTATGTTAGGCACAAATCCTATAAAAAGCAGAAATACTATAATTTAGCAGAAATACTGTATTTAGCACAAGTACCGAAAAGTACCAGAAATACTATGATTTAGCAGAATAGTAATAACTTATTGAAACACAAATGCACAGAGGGACACACAAACACAGGCTCTAATCCAGTCAACCAGTCTAACTATATTCAATTTAAATCCTACAATGACATGCTGCCAAATAAGGGCAGGGTCCTCTCTCTCCCACTAAACACACACACACACACACACACACACACACACACACACACACACACACACACACAGAGGGAGAGAGCTGCCAAATTTAAATCCACCAATCAGAGTGGCTGTTTACGTTTTCCCGCCAAAACAGGTGCATCTTTTTACACACGCAGCAGCACAGAGAGGCACAGGATTATTGCAGCCTATTTCTCATAGTGACGACTCCCCTCAAACAAATGACCATAATTTCCTAACCGTAGGGGCTAGAGCGGTCATTCTTACACTGTTTTGTTCAGAAGAGATGGGGGAATCTTCCAGTGTTAACAGTTTATCATTAAAATGTGAATTTTTAGAGATATATGACATGGATGACTTGTTGACTTAGAAGCCACGAATTCCCCAATATGCAAATATGAATGCCTGAGACCACATATATGATTGGCTGGCTGGGAAGGCGTGCAGGCCCTGATTTGTGGATTTGAATTCCTCAGCCCTCAGATATGATTGGCTGGCTTAGAAGCCATGAAGGCCCCAATATGCAAATTTGAATGCCTCAGGACACATATATGATTGGCTGGGAAGCCGTGCAGGCCTTGATTTGAAAATTTGAATTTCTCAGTCCTCACAGAGGATTGGCTGCCTGGGGACCTGGCAGAAATATATAGAAATACTATGATTAAGCATAAATACTACATTTAGTAGAAATACTATGTTTTAGCACAAATACTATAAAAAGCAGAAATACTATAATTTAGCAGAAATACTATATTAAGCACAAATCCTATAAAAAGCAGAAATAGGATGATTAAGCATAAACACTACATTTAGTAGAAATACTATGTTTGAGCAAAAATCCTATAAAAAGCAGAAATACTATATTAGGCACAAATCCCATAAAAAGCAGAAATAGTATGATTAAGCATAAATACTACATTTAGTAGAAATACTATGTTTTAGCACAAATAGTATAAAAAGCAGAAATATTGTAATTTAGCAGAAATACTATATTAGGCACAAATCTTATAAAATAGCAGAAATAGTATTATTTAGCACAATAGTAATAAGTTAAACAGAAAAATTGGAAAAGCAAAATGGACAGCTGAAAAAATGCTTAACATGCTGAGGGTCCCTCAAATATACTTGTTAAATGAAAAAAATCAGCAAAAAAATGCACAGGGAGAGAGAAGTAAGTTTCTAGGTCAGCCTGGGAGCTGCTGAATTTGAATCCACCAATCAGAGAGCCTGTGTACGTTTTCCCGCCAAAACATGTGCCTCTTTTTACACACGCAGCACAGAGAGGCACAGGATTATTGCAGCCTATTTCTCATAGTGAGGACTCCCCTCAAACAAATGACCATAATTTCCAAACCGTAGGGGCTAGAGCGGTCATTCTTACACCGTTTTGTTCAGAAGAGATGGGGGAATCTTCCAGTGTTTACAATTTATCATTAAAATATGAATTATTAAAGATATTTGACTTGTAATGCACCATAACTGAGTAGAGCGAAGCAAAAACTGCCTTGACTTGCCCTCAAACAACGCTTTCTAACTCGAAATCTATTTGGAGTATCGATATCATTCTTTCACCGTAAGAGACAGCAGGCTTTGGTGAACAATCATGGAAATTTTCAGGTCTCTGTGGAAATCCAACAAAAAGTTATGACGAGAGAAAAAAGTGGTTCATTTCCACAGTTTGAAATCTGAAGAAATCTGAGCGAAGGACGAATTTCCTACCCTCAAACAAGTCCAACTCATTTCAGAACGGTAATAGGTGAGTAAGAAATTCTTGAATTGTGAGCGTCAGGAGTGTCTGAAGATATGCCGGGACAAGCCTCATGTCTTAACTTTGCTTCGTTAAGGAGATATGACGATTCGAATATGCCTCTCATTACAGAAATCCAGCGGTGATTTTGAACAAGCTCTCCATTCACTTTATATGGAGAGTTTTCTGACCTTGTGTTAGTCTGAGGAGATTTGCAAAAATTCTATAAATCCCACAACAATGATGGTGACATTTTCTGAAAGCCAGCAAAAATACCTACGTTTTGATGTATAATTTGTGGAAGTTGAGTGAAAATTGAGCAAGTAGCAGGAAGTTGTTCGGACATGAAGTGAAAATTGCAAAACCTTCAGTGGCACACTGGAAGCCAAGAGCATAGCAACCATAACAACACATGTATTTTGTGAAAAATCACAATTTTGCAACTCAAAACTTTAAGAGGCATAAAAGTAAAACAGTAAAAGATTTGAAAAAGCTGAATCATACCTGAATAGCCCAATAATTTGTGAACATTTTAAAATTTGAATGGTTGTTCTAGGTGAAAATATGAGGAAGTAGTTAAGTTTCAAAAACAAGCAAATTTTAGCAGAATTGCTGAAGTTTCCCATTCATTTCAATGGGACAAATTAAAGGAAAAAAGTGGAATATTTTAAAAAGTATAATAGTTAAAAATAGCAAAAATCATAGCAGGAATTAGCAAAAATAGCTGAATAGTTTAAAATTTGAACGGTGAAAATCGGCTGAAAATTGTGGAAGTAGTTTAACGGCGAAAAGTGTACGGAAGCAACTAGAATAATAATAATAAAGAATAAAGAGAAACAGGAACTCAATAGTGTGGATGCTTAAAGCATCCACACAATAACTAGAAAAATTTGCATTTCCTGCGAAAATGCAGTGTGGATGCTTAAAGCTGAAGCTGTATGCAAAAACTAGCTGAAAAAGCTGAAAAGTTGCAGAAATTGTAAAAACTTTGCAGAAGCAAAAGAAGTTTGCTAAAATGGAATAACTTAGCAGAACTGCAATATCTTAGAGGAAACATAATACTTGGCAGAAATACAATAGCATAGCAGAATTTAGCAGAAATATTGTAACTTACCAGAAACATGATAACTTCTCAAAAATACAAGAATTTAGGAGAAATAGTATAAGATAACAGAAAGAATATATTTAGCCAAAAATACTTAAACATTACAGAAACACTATGATTTAGAAAAATAGTACAACAGAGCAGAAATATTGTGATTTACCAGAGACACTGTGATGAACTATGAATATTGTAATTTTAAATTAAGACTATGTTTTAGCACAAATATTATAATTTGGCAGAAATACTATAATTTAGCAGAAATACTATATTAAGCACAAATCCTATAAAAAGCAGAAATGGTATGATTAAGCATAAATACTACATTTAGTAGAAATACTTTGTTTTAGCACAAATCCCATAAAAAGCAGAAATACTGTACTATGATTTAGTAGAAAAACTATAATTAATCAGAAATACTAAATTGAGCAGAAATACTATATTAAGCACAAATCCTATGAAAAGCAGAAATAATATGATTAAGCATAAATACTACATTTAGCAGAAATACTATATTAAGCACAAATCTTATAAAAAGCAGAAATACTATATTAAGCACAAATCCTATAAAAGCAGAAATAGTATATTAAGCACAAATCTTATAAAATAGCAGAAATAGTGTGATTTAGCACAATAGTAATAAGTTAAACAGAAAAATTGGAAAAGCAAAATGGACAGCTGAAAAAATGCTGAACATGCTGAGGGTCCCTCAAATATACTTGTTAAATGACAAAAATCTGAAAAAAATTTTATGACAGCCACACAATTACAAATATGTACACATGAGGAAACACACATGCACAGAGAGACCCACACACAAGATCCAATTCAGTCAACCAGTCTAAATATATTGAATTTAAATCTTAGAATGAGATCATCCCATTAAAAGCCTTTCTCTCTCTCTCTCTCTCTCTCTCTCTCTGTCACACACACACACACACACACACACACACACACACACACACACACACACACACACACACACACACACACACACACACACACAGGGAGAGAGAAGTAAGTTTCTAGGTCAGCCTGGGAGCTGGTGAATTTGAATCCACCAATCAGAGAGGCTGTGCACTTTTCCCCACCAAAACAGGTGCATCTGTTTACACACGCAGCAGCACAGAGAGACACAGGATTTTTGCAGTCTATTTCTCATAGTGACGACTCCCCTCAAACAAATGACCGTAATTTCCTAACCGTAGGGGCTAGAACGGTCATTCTTACACCGTTTTGTTCAGAAGAGATGGGGGAATCTTCAAGTGTTGACAATTTAATATTAAAATATGAATTTTTAGAGATATATGACATGGATGACTTGTTGACTTAGAAGCCACGAATTCCCCAATATGCAAATTTGAATGCCTGAGACCACATATGTGATTGGCTGGCTGGGAAGCCGTGCAGGCCCTGATTTGTGGATTTGAATTCCTCAGCCCTCAGATATGATTGGCTGGCTTAGAAGCCACGAAGGCCCCAATATGCAAATTTGAATGCCTCAGGACACTTATTTGATTGGCTGGGAAACTGTGCAGGCCCTGATTTGAAAATTTGAATGTCTCAGTCCTCACAGAGGATTGGCTGCCTGGGGACCTGGCAGAAATATATAGAAATACTATTATTAAGCATAAATACTACATTTAGTAGAAATACTATGTTTTAGCACAAATATTATAAAAAGAAGAAAAACTATAATTTAGCAGAAATACTATATTAAGCACAAATCCTATAAAAAGCAGAAATACTATAATTTAGAACAAATAGTATAAAAAGCAGAAATACTATAATTTAGCAGAAATACTATGTTAAGCACAAATCCTATAAAAAGCAGAAATACTATAATTTAGCAGAAATACTATGTTAGGCACAAATCCTATAAAAAGCAGAAATACTATAATTTAGCAGAAATACTGTATTTAGCACAAGTACCGAAAAGTACCAGAAATACTATGATTTAGCAGAATAGTAATAACTTATTGAAACACAAATGCACAGAGGGACACACAAACACAGGCTCTAATCCAGTCAACCAGTCTAACTATATTCAATTTAAATCCTACAATGACATGCTGCCAAATAAGGGCAGGGTCCTCTCTCTCCCACTAAACACACACACACACACACACACACACACACACACACACACACACACACACACACACAGAGGGAGAGAGCTGCCGAATTTAAATCCACCAATCAGAGTGGCTGTTTACGTTTTCCCGCCAAAACAGGTGCATCTTTTTACACACGCAGCAGCACAGAGAGGCACAGGATTATTGCAGCCTATTTCTCATAGTGAGGACTCCCCTCAAACAAATGACCATAATTTCCTAACCGTAGGGGCTAGAGCGGTCATTCTTACACTGTTTTGTTCAGAAGAGATGGGGGAATCTTCCAGTGTTAACAGTTTATCATTAAAATGTGAATTTTTAGAGATATATGACATGGATGACTTGTTGACTTAGAAGCCACGAATTCCCCAATATGCAAATATGAATGCCTGAGACCACATATATGATTGGCTGGCTGGGAAGCCGTGCAGGCCCTGATTTGTGGATTTGAATTCCTCAGCCCTCAGATATGATTGGCTGGCTTAGAAGCCATGAAGGCCCCAATATGCAAATTTGAATGCCTCAGGACACATATATGATTGGCTGGGAAACCGTGCAGGCCTTGATTTGAAAATTTGAATTTCTCAGTCCTCACAGAGGATTGGCTGCCTGGGGACCTGGCAGAAATATATAGAAATACTATGATTAAGCATAAATACTACATTTAGTAGAAATACTATGTTTTAGCACAAATACTATAAAAAGCAGAAATACTATAATTTAGCAGAAATACTATATTAAGCACAAATCCTATAAAAAGCAGAAATAGGATGATTAAGCATAAATACTACATTTAGTAGAAATACTATGTTTTAGCACAAATAGTATAAAAAGCAGAAATATTGTAATTTAGCAGAAATACTATATTAGGCACAAATCTTATAAAATAGCAGAAATAGTATTATTTAGCACAATAGTAATAAGTTAAACAGAAAAATTGGAAAAGCAAAATGGACAGCTGAAAAAATGCTGAACATGCTGAGGGTCCCTCAAATATACTTGTTAAATGAAAAAAATCAGCAAAAAAATGCACAGGGAGAGAGAAGTAAGTTTCTAGGTCAGCCTGGGAGCTGCTGAATTTGAATCCACCAATCAGAGAGCCTGTGTACTTTTTCCCGCCAAAACATGTGCCTCTTTTTACACACGCAGCACAGAGAGGCACAGGATTATTGCAGCCTATTTCTCATAGTGAGGACTCCCCTCAAACAAATGACCATAATTTCCAAACCGTAGGGGCTAGAGCGGTCATTCTTACACCGTTTTGTTCAGAAGAGATGGGGGAATCTTCCAGTGTTTACAATTTATCATTAAAATATGAATTATTAAAGATATTTGACTTCTAATGCACCATAACTGAGTAGAGCGAAGCAAAAACTGCCTTGACTTGCCCTCAAACAACGCTTTCTAACTCGAAATCTATTTGGAGTATCGATATCATTCTTTCACCGTAAGAGACAGCAGGCTTTGGTGAACAATCATGGAAATTTTCAGGTCTCTGTGGAAATCCAACAAAAAGTTATGACGAGAGAAAAAAGTGGTTCATTTCCACAGTTTGAAATCTGAAGAAATCTGAGCGAAGGACGAATTTCCTACCCTCAAACAAGTCCAACTCATTTCAGAACGGTAATAGGTGAGAAAGAAATTCTTGAATTGTGAGCGTCAGGGGTGTCTGAAGATATTCGGGGACAAGCCTCATGTCTTAACTTTGCTTCGTTAAGGCGATATGACGATTCGAATATGCCTCTCATTACAGAAATCCAGCGGTGATTTTGAACAAGCTCTCCATTCACTTTATATGGAGAGTTTTCTGACCTTGTGTTAGTCTGAGGAGATTTGCAAAAATTCTATAAATCCCACAACAATGATGGTGACATTTTCTGAAAGCCAGCAAAAATACCTACGTTTTGATGTATAATTTGTGGAAGTTGAGTGAAAATTGAGCAAGTAGCAGGAAGTTGTTCGGACATGAAGTGAAAATTGCAAAACCTTCAGTGGCACACTGGAAGCCAAGAGCATAGCAACCATAACAACACATGTATTTTGTGAAAAATCACAATTTTGCAACTCAAAACTTTAAGAGGCATAAAAGTAAAACAGTAAAAGATTTGAAAAAGCTGAATCATACCTGAATAGCCCAATAATTTGTGAACATTTTAAAATTTGAATGGTTGTTCTAGGTGAAAATATGAGGAAGTAGTTAAGTTTCAAAAACAAGCAAATTTTAGCAGAATTGCTGAAGTTTCCCATTCATTTCAATGGGACAAATTAAAGGAAAAAAGCTTAATATTTTAAAAAGTATAATAGTTAAAAATAGCAAAAATCGTAGCAGGAATTAGCAAAAATAGCTGAATAGTTTAAAATTTGAACGGTGAAAATCGGCTGAAAATTGTGGAAGTAGTTTAACGGCGAAAAGTGTACGGAAGCAACTAGAATAATAATAATAATAATAATAAAGAATAAAGAGAAACAGGAACTCAATAGTGTGGATGCTTAAAGCATCCACACAATAATAAAGAATAAAGAGAAACAGGAACTCAATAGTGTGGATGCTTAAGCATCCACACAATAAAGAATAAAGAGAAACAGGAACTCAATAGTGTGGATGCTTAAAGCATCCACACAATAAAGAATAAAGAGAAACAGGAACTCTATAGTGTGGATGCTTAAAGCATCCACACAATAAAGAGAAACAGGAACTCAATAGTGTGGATGCTTAAAGCATCCACACAATAATAAAGAATAAAGAGAAACAGGAACTCAATAGTGTGGATGCTTAAAGCATCCACACAATAAAGTACTAGAAAAATTTGCATTTCCTGCGAAAATGCAGTGTGGATGCCTTAACGGCTGAAGATATCTGCTGAAAAAAGCTGAAAAAGTTGAAACAAAAAAAAAAAAAAAAAAAAAGATGCCCTGAGCAGGATTCGAACCTGGCCCTCCTGATCAAAGGGCAGCTATTTAGCTCACTGAGCCAAACACTTTCTCACAAAGAAAAGGTGGAGAGATTGACAATTGTGCTAGCAGAATTTGGGCAAAAAAAAGGGGTGAAAATTCTGCTGAAAAGAGTTCCATCAGCAGAATTTCTGCTGAAAAGAGGTGAATGAGCAGAATTCTGCTGAAAAGAGTTTTTTTCTGAAAACAGCAGAAAAAACTGATAATTTTGCTGAAAAGAGTTGAATGAGCAGAATTCTGCTGAAAAGAGGTTTTTGCTGAAAAAGAGCTGATAAAGTTTGGATTTGTGCTGAAAAGGGGTTAAAAAAACTGAAAATTTTGCTGAAAAGGGGTGAATAAAATGAAATTTGTGTTGAAAAGAGTTTAAAAAAAGTTTAACTGTTAAGTGAAAGAAATGTTGCCATAAGCTGGATTTGAACCCAGGCCTCCAAGTCTGAGAACGGATGCTTAGCTCACTGAGGTAAAGCACAGCTCAGCCCATCATGCAAAATCAGTGACCACATTGATAATGTGTACCATTCATTTCAATGGTCAAAAGTCATAACACACATCAGCAGAAATAGCAGAATTTTTTAAAGTTTAAACATAGCATTTCTGCTAAAACTTAGTATTTATACTAAATAATATTTTTTTCATGCCAAATCATAGCATTTGTGCTGGAACACAGAAAGTTCCACCAAATCATACAATTTGTACTAAAACATTATTTATGATTTAGCAGAAACATTGGGACTTGGTAGAAATACTATGAATTACATGAAATACTTTGACTTAGCAGAAGTACTACAATCTAGGAAAAAAGTACTAAAGCATAGCAGAAATTCTATCATTGAGCAGAATTACTAGGATTTAGAAGAAATACTAAGATTTGGCACAAACACTGATGTGGCTCAAGAACCTTTATTGTGCAGTTATACTATGATTTGGAAGAAATACTATACTTTGGCACAAATACTATGATTTGGAAGAAATACTATGTTTTAGCACAAATACTATGATTTGGCTCAAATACTATAACTATCCTCGGTCAGAAGGAGAGGCTGACATCCAGGGATTAGATTACCACAGGTGGAGTTTATTGCGGTCAGATGGATGGTACAGGGAGGTATGGCATACAGTAGGAGGATGTGGAGAGGTGATATGGTGTGGTTTCTATGATTAAGAACAGGGTATGCATTACAACATGCATACAGATTAAAGATTAAGAAAACTGGTAACAAATTCCTCCACTACAAATCAGTCTGATGCCACTTTTTACAGGGTTCCCGTTTACTAAGGCACTACCCAAAAGGCGCCACAAGAGGGCACTCCAACACAAGAGATGACCTATTTACACTGATGCACTTAGTAAACAGCCCCTACTTAGCCACTACATAATACAGTGATATTACAGTATACAAATTCACACGAATACTATGATTTGGCAGAAATACTATGACTGAGTAGTAATACTATAACATAACAGATTTCCTAAAAAAAACTATTAAATTGCAGTAATTCTATGACTTGGCAGAGATACTACGTTTTAGCACAAATACTATAACAACGCAGAAATACTATGACTTAGTAGTAATACTATAACATAACAGTTCAATGTTCTTGCACAAATACCACAATATGGCAGAAATACTATGTTTTAGCACAAATACTGTGATTTGGTATAAATACTATGATTTGGCACACATACTATATTCCGCAGATACACTATAACATAACAGATATGCTACAACTTAGTAGTAATACTATAACATAACAGAATTATTATTTGGGCACAAATACCACGATTTGGCAAAAATACTATGATTGGGTACAAATGCTATGATTTGGCAATAATACTGCATTTTAACACAACTACTGAGATTTAATTGAAATACTATGATTTAGAAGAAATACTATTACTCCATACAAATACGATACTTTGGGACAAATACTATGTTTTGGTTCTAATACTATGATGTGCAACAAATACTATGATTTGGCACAAGTACTATGATTTAGTACAAATACTATGATTTGGCAGAAATACTATGACTTAGTAGTAATACTATAACATAACAGATTTCCTAAAAAAAAACTATGAAATTGCATTAATTCTATGACTTGGCAGAGATACTACGTTTTAGCACAAATACTATAACAACGCAGAAATACTATGACTTAGTAGTAATACTATAACATAACAGTTCAATGTTCTTGCACAAATACCACAATATGGCAGAAATACTATGTTTTAGCAAAAATACTGTGATTTGGTGTAAATACTACGATTTGGCACACATACTATATTCTGCAGATACACTATAACATAACAGATATTCTACGACTTAGTAGTAATACTATAACATAACAGAATTATTAATTGGGCACAAATACCACGATTTGGCAAAAATACTATGATTGGGTACAAATACTATGATTTGGCAATAATACTGCATTTTAACACAACTACTGAGATTTGATTGAAATACTATGATTTAGAAGAAATACTATTACTCCATACAAATACGATGCTTTGGGACAAATACTATGTTTTGGTTCCAATACTATGATGTGCAACAAATACTATGATTTGGCACAAGTACTATGATTTAGTACAAATACTATGATTTGGCAGAAATACTATGCCTTAGTAGTAATTCTATAACATAAGAGATATACTATGGTTTTGCAGACATACTATGTTTTTTCACAAATACCATGATTTGGAACAAATGCTATGATTTAGCAGAAATACTAAGATTGGGTACAAATACTATGATTTGGCAATAATACTGCGTTTTAACAACAACTACTGAGATTTGATTGAAATACTATGACTTAGAAGAAATACTATGACTCTATACAAATACGATGCTTTGGCACAAATACTATGATTTGGCAGAAATACTATGACTTAGTAGTAATACTATAACATAACAGTTCAATGTTCTTGCACAAATACCACAATATGGCAGAAATACTATGTTTTACCACAAATACTGTGATTTGGTATAAATACTGCGATTTGGCACACATACTATGATTTGGCAGAAATACTATGCCTTAGTAGTAATACTATAACATAAGAGATATACTATGGTTTTGCAGACATACTATGTTTTTGCACAAATACCATGATTTGGCACAAATGCTATGATTTAGCAGAAATACTTTGATTGGGTATAAATACTATGATTTGGCACAAGTACTATGATTTAGTACAAATACTATGATTTGGCAGGAATACTCTGGTTTAGCAGAAATACTCTGATTTAGCAGAAGTACTATCTTTTGGTAGAAATTCCTGCTAAAAGGTACTATTTCTGCGTTTTAGCAGAAATACTGTAATTTGGCATAAATACTATAATTTGGGATAAATACTATGATTTTGCACATATAATATATTCAGCACATATATTATAAAATAACAGAAATATTTGGCCCCAAAACCATGATTTTGCACAAATACCATGATTTTGCAAAAATACTATGAATTAGCAGAAATACTATGATTTAGCAGAAGTACTAAGATGTAGTAGAAGTACTTTGCTTTAGCAGAAATACTATGATTGAGGAGTAATACCTAAACATAGGAGAAATATTGATACACAGACACACATACACAGAGAGTAAAGGGAACAGGAGCTGTGGAGAGTCTGGGCTTGGTATATGAAGGTCAGTTAAATTAGCTGCACCTGCTGTAGTCAGCCCTTACACACACAGACACAGAGAGAGGTGTGAGTTTTCTTCAGTGTATTTCTGACATTCAGGATTCCCCTCGAACAAATGGCCATAATTTCCTAACCGTAGAGGCTAGAACGGTCATTCAGGCATCGTTTTATTCAGAAGAGATGGGGGAATCTTCAGGTCTTCATAATTCAGAGATAAAACATAAATTATTAAAGATATATGACTTGTAATACACTGTAACTGAGTAGAGGCGAAGCAAAAACTGCCTTGACTTGCTCTCAAACAACCTTTGGTAACTCAAAATCTATATGGAGCATCAAAATCATTCTTTCACCGTAAGAAACAGCAGGCTTTGGTGAACAGTCATGGAAATTTTCAGGGCTCTGTGGAAATCCATCAAAAAGATATGACGAGAGAAAAAAGTGGTTCATTTCCAGAGATTGAAATCTGATGAAATCTGAGCGAGGGACAAATTTCCTACCCTCAAACAAGTCCAACTCATTTCAGAACGGTAATAGGTGAGAAAGAAATTCTTGAATTGTGAGCGTCAGGAGTGTCTGAACATATACGGGGACAAGCCTCATGTCTTAACTTCGCTTCGTTAAGGAGATATGACAATTTGAAAATGCCTCTCATTAGAGAAATCCAGCGGTGATTTTGAACAAACTCTCCATTGAGTTTATATGGAGAGTTTTCTGACTTTGTGTTACTCTGAGGAGATTTGCAAAAAATCTATAAGTCCCACAACAATGATAGTGACATTTTCTGAAAGCCAGCAAAAATACCTACGTTTTGATGTATAATGTGTGGGGCTTGAGTGGAAATTGAGCGAGTAGCAAGAAGTTGTTTGGACATGAAGAGAAAATTCAAACAGTTTCACTGTCCCCTCTGAGTTAATTGCATAGCAACCATAGCAACGCATGTATTTTCTGAAAAATCACAATTTTGCAACTGAAAACTCAAAGAGGGATAAGATTAAAACGGTAGAAGATCTGAAAAAGCTGAATCATACAGGAATAGCCAAATCATTTGAGAACATTTTAAAGTTTGAATGAAGTTTCTAGGTGAAAGTATGAGGCAGTAGTTAAGTTTCAAAGACAAGAAAGTTTTAGCAGAATTGTGGAAGTTTCCCATTCATTTCAATGGGACAAATTAAAGGAAAAAAGTGTAATATTTTAAAAAGTATAATAGTAATAAACACCAAAAGTCATAGCCGGCATTAGCAGAAAGAGCAGAACAGTTTAGAGTTTGAACGGTGAAAATAGCACAAAAATTGTGGAAGTAGATCCACGGCAAAAAGTGTACGGAAACACCCGGAATAATAAAGAATAAAGAGAAACAGGAACTCAATAGTGTGGATGCCTATTAAGGCATCCACACAATAATAAAGAATAAAGAGAAACAGGAACTCAATAGTGTGGATGCTTAAAGCATCCACACAACTAGTAGATCGGCCTTATTGAGTAACAGTTTTCCTGTATAAAACAATATCCTGTAAATGCTTACCGTGGTATCAAAATATCATAACAGTTCCCCTCTTTTATTATTTTTTTAAAAATAATAACTCAAATAGAAAGGAAAAATCACAAATGTAATAACATAATATAAAAAGCAAATCATAAAATGTAATAGTTCACAACCTAATGTTCAATATACACATCAGGAACATCATTGATGACATCTGACACATAATCTGGGTCAATTTGTGCCAATTGCAAATACATTGAAGTAGCTGTACTAGTAGCTATACGGGTTATCATTGAACGTACACAGGGTACCACACAACAGACAATAATCATCAAAAACATGCTGCAACGGTTACAAAGGCTACAATTAGTTCCTTCCATCTTCCAAACGTGTCCTGTAGCCACTTATCTAGCCACTGACCGTGACCTGTGTTGGCAATTAGTTCTATCTTCAATGCTTCAAGTCTATTCATAGCTTGTGTGAATGGACCGTTAGGGGCGGTATTATTGGGAATGAAAGTACAGCATACATCAACGGTTACTAGACCACAGGTACCGGTCCAATTAACAGGTAAAGCTAATCTAAGAGTATTATTGCACATCCAATAAGCATGTGGGATTGGTCTAGTTAGGCGCGTGACCATGTGTGATTTAACTAACTCCCCCCAGTCAGTATCATTTAATACACCGTCTGGGGGAACAATGATCGATTCTCTGCTCGAACTTGAACTGTGTGTGTGTTCCTCCAGATATGATACAACTTCAGCCACAGAGACAGCTAGCCATGTCTCATTACAGCGTGCACCTGGGGAGTCAGAGAAGAATATATAGTTATCCTTTGTATAATCTATGTGTGTGTCTGGGCCAGTTAACTTTAGTCTGCGCAGACATATCATACTAGTATTAAAATGGAGAGGGATCTGTCCTAAGGGCAGTGAGGGCTTTAACCTATTCTTAGGGCGTTTCATTGGGGCGCAGGTCCCTGCGGTGTCATTAGATAACTTCAATAATTCGCCTAATGGAGTCTCAGGGTTAGTTGGTGTGTGTGTGTGTCTAAGTAGGCAGTCGAGAGGGCTCAGAGTCAACTGTAAAGCGTCTTTAAAGAGAGCATTATTTCCGCTGATTTTCTCTAGTCCCTCAGTGAGGGGGAAACCGGATATGGGGTATCCTACTATTACCTGTTCTGGATCAGCCTTTGAACAGACATAACAGTTACTGTTTCCTAAATCACGAGCGGCTGTTCTGGCATTTTCATACCAGGCGTTAGCTCCTGTTCTAGAGGGCGCATAAGATGGTTTATTAGTGGCGTCTATGTTGCTATTTACTGATTTTAGGGAACGTAATGAGTGCATTAAGTAGGTGTCTTGCAAAATGGAGCATGAGGTCAGCAAAATATAACCTGCAGAAATGTGAACATGGTTGCAGTTTACAATACAAAATAGCAAAGAGAAATCCTAAGGTTAATGCGATAGATGTGATAAATAACCTAAATATATAAGAAAGTATATAAGAAAAACAGTTCTTCAGTTGTCTCCTGGCCTGGTCCCAGGTTCGAGAGACATTGAATAAGCGTCGTATGATGACAATGGGCATTTCATTTTCTCCATTATCAGGATGAAATGAGTCTGGCTTTATCAGGTTAGACATCATGTGGTACTTTTGGCTTTCTGTTCCTGCTGGATGTTTGAGTACCTTGTTGTTGTTCAGGTGAAGCATCAAAGAGCTCTCTGAGTCTTGGCTCTTTCAGGCGTTGTGTGTTAATCAGTGATTGTGTGTGTGTGTACATTGGATCCGGGCGCTGGCTCGCCTGAGATGTCGTCTACCCGTGTGTTTATTTGCTCTAGTTCCGGGCGCTGGCTCGCCGGAGATGTCGTCTGCTTGATCCGACGCCTGAGATGGTCCGATTGGGCTGGTCTTAACCCTGCTGGCATGAATCCACTGAGGTTGTCCGTCTGTGAGGATGCTGGTTCTTCGTCACTGCCAGTAAAGCCTGGGGGCTGGAAAACGCGGCCTCCCAGAGTGTCCTTGGTTTTAGTGGCTTCTCCAACATGCGTCTCCTTGTCTCCACTGGTGGAACTGTGGAGGGGAAAAGCTGAGAGAGACAAACTTTCTGATAGTTATTATTCAGTTTTTCTACCAGGTTGTGAACATCAGTGGACAATGCAATATACATCACCTTCTACTAGCGGTGCCCCTCTGGAAGCTGACCATGGTCTTGGAAATAGTCTTATTTCAAATGGAAATAATTTGGTTACTTCAGATTGAGTCATTCTAATCTCACACAGGACTTGAGTAAGTAATTTGACCCAGGTCATTAAAGTTTTAGCACATTTTTTAATTACTTCTCATGTGAATGAAGGTCCTCTATCACTGTTAATTTGGTGAGGTATTCCGAATCTGGGTATTATTTCATTGCTCAACTTTTGACAGACTACTTCTGCAGTTTCTTTTGAGGTTGGATAAGCTTCTACTCATTTACTAAATTGATCCACTATTACCAGTAAGTACTTGATGCTTCCTTGTGCTGGCATATGTGTGAAATCAATTTGTAATGTATGAAATGGAAAATCTGGTTATGGTAAATGCTGATGTTTTGCTTTTGATTTTCCTACATTAGTTCACGCACATGTTAGACAGGTTGCTAATATGCTTTTTACTGCATGTCATGTTTTCTCAATTACAAATCTTGATTTTATTGCCCCTATTACCCCTCTTTGTCCGACATGACTCACACAGTGAAAATGTCGGGCAAGGACTGGCATCAGGGAATATGGGAGGGCAATCAAACGCTTAAGATTTTGTATAAGCCATCTCTGTCATCTAAGGTACAGTCATTATTCTCCCAATAGGTGTAATCACATGCAGAGGCTTGCTCTTGTATGAATTTTAAATCAACATTTGTGTCTAAATAGTCTGGGAGTGTAACAAGTGGCAGCTGTAGGGGCACAGATAATACTTCCTGCGGAGGTGGGAGCTGTGATGCAGCTGCAGCCTTGGCTGTCACGTCTGCTAAGGCATTACCTGTTGCTTCGTCTGTGTCAGCTGTACTGTGTCCTTTCGTTTTTACAACTGCAACGGCCGATGGCAGCTGTATAGCCTGAAAAAGTCTTTGAACAAAATCACAATTTAGCAATTTATTTTCCATCAGCAGATCTAAATCCTCTCTGTCTCCACAATGTGCCAAAGTCATGCACAACGCCAAATGCATAGCGGCTGTCTGCGTAAATTGTCACATGCTTATCCAAATGTAGCTCACAGGCGCGTATTAAAGCCATGAGCTCTGCTTTTTGTGCTGAGTGAAATGGTAATGAGTGAGCCTCTAGTATGATGTCAGGCACTGTTACCACTGAATAGCCACAAAGAAATGAGTTGTCATTCGGCCTTGAACAGGACCCGTCCACATAAACCGTGGCTGAGTCTGAGATAGGTGTTTGCTCTAAATCTGGACGTGGTGCTGTGGATTCCTGTATACGTGTCATGCAGTCATCATCGTCAAGCCTGTCTGAGCCATCCTGTCGGTCAGAAGAACACAGCATAGGATCAATAAATGTGCTGGCGAATCAGGTGTGCTGCTCGCTTTTATAGTGAGATTTGCATATGTTGTTTAGTTATGTTTGCTAGAATGGTCGTGACCTGGTGATTTGTGTGTAGAATAGTGTCATGTGAGAGTGTGAGCTTCTCGCAGTCCCTTATCATGATAGAGCAAGCTGCTACTGCCCTCAGGCAGGCCGGCATTCCTGAACAATTCAGGCAGCACCTTTGAGTGGCGGAGGTCAGCACTCCCTGTAATGCATTGAAAGAGACAGTCATTTCTGTGGACCACAGTATTCGAGGAGGCTTGTCTTTTTTACAACAGTCACGCAGAATGTGGTCATGAAAAGAACAGTCTGGTATCCACTGTCTGCAATAGTTCACCATGCCCAAGAAGGACGACATTTCCTCCTGTGTAGTGGGACGAGGGACAGAGGTCACAGCTTTGACCCTGTCTGCAGTCATGGAACGTTTTCCGTGAGACAGTGTGAATCCCAAATATTGAACAGAAGTCTGACAGTACTGCATTTTCTTTGCTGATGCTTTGTGGCCAGTCTTTTGGAGGTGCTGGAGAAGCATGTGTGTAGCAGTTTGACATAGTTTTTCACTTTCAGCACAGAGGAGGAGGTCATCCACATGTGGATCAGGGTGCAGCCCTGGAGGAGTGAAGCACCATTGAGAAAGCAGCAGAGCTGTCTATCATGCCTTGGGGCAAACGAGTCCAAGTGTACTGCTTATTTCTATGTGTGAATGCAAATAACGGCTGTGTGTCACAGGTACTGAGAAAAAGGAGCGGAGCATAAATCCACCACGGTAAAATGTGTATGCAATGCATGTCAATATGCTGTGAACATCTGAAACGAGAGGTGGCAGAGGAATGTTGACTGCATTAATTTGCCTTAAGTCTTGTATGAAACGCCATACGCCAGGTTTGTTAGGCTTTGGCACAGGATTGACAGGAGTGTGGGCTTTATTACTCCTGTAGTCAATAAATCTCCTATCATGACATCTAGGGCTGCGGCTTTTTCCGTGGAAATGGGATGCTGCTTGACATATACTGCTTGTTGTGTTTTAATAGGTGTACGTGATAAAGTGTACAGTCAATAAATCCTATATCATTCTCACTTTTAGACCACAATGTCATATTCTGGTATTCAGCTGGCAATGTAACTGCAGAAATAGTACAGTGGATAGGGTAGGTTAGATCTATGTGTCGACATATTTCGTAACCTATGTCTGAGTTATGTAACAAAATCACTGTTTGACCTTCACTTGTGTGAGCAGTTATCATGTTGTTGAACAGTGTGAGAGAAACAAAAGTGTGGCTCCCAGTCATGGGATTACCTGTTAGTGGCGTCTGTACACGTTTTTTTTTGGCACAGTGTGTGACATAGAGTACCGGACAAAAAGGATGTTGAGTTCATTCTCTGCTGAGGGTCCAGCTGACACAGAGGATGTTCCTTCTCCATCATGTCGGTACATAGGGCAGAGAAAACATAAGCTGTTATCAGTGTCAGCAAACATTTCACCCTTTATGTTAAATTAAATACACAAATTCATTTTTGCTTTGGGTGTCTGCGGCTGCTGGAAAACTGAGCTAAATTTGCACCTCTAGCTTGTCCAACAGTGCATAAAGCGTTTTATGAATACTAGGATAGATTCATCAGGCTTCTGTTTACACATAGTTACTGCATTTAAGTCACTTTTGTCTCTGGACATTGTTAGCAGGAATTTCTTTAGATTCTTAAAGAAATCGGCGACTTTGTCATTATTTACCCTCCTTTTGTCCATAGCGGTAACATTTGATGCATCACGTCGCGGCATTCTATCATATTTTCTACAGGACTTTTTAAGCAGACTACTTTTCTTATCACAAATGATATTCAACATTTCTACTGACCTGTTTTCTGGCGATAATCGTTCGGGATAAGGCTCCGAAAAGAAATTAGAATGCATTGAACTTCTTAAGTTGTAAACAAAGTCAGTCACATAAGCACTCCCGCATGTTCTGGATACGTGATCATGGACGTCTTCACCGATTCGCGGACGTAGGTTACACGTAACCGGAAATGGGAGTTATACTGAGCCGTTATTTGAGACTTTATTTTGTATTTTATTAATTTTTGGTTTTACAGGTACTTTAGATTTTTTATCGGACCTGTCTGTGGTCTTTGAATAATTCTGACCCATGTTCAGTGATTTCCAGAGGGGTTTACACGCTAGGAGGATTTAGGTTAGTATTTTCGCTGCGGCACAGCTGAGGTCACTTTAAATTTATTGCTAGCAATTTTTTTGTTTGTGTGAGCAACTCTCACTTAGCGAGCAACTTCTCGCTTAACGAGCAACTTCTCGTAAAACAACAGGCAACTTCCTGTGTCTTTCTGCTTTTAATTTACTGCTTTTAACCCTTGTATGGTAATCGGGTCTGTGAGACCCGTTCAACTTCTCCCTGTGTCACTCTTTGGTGAGCAACTTCTCACTTAACGAGAAGTATTTAAGACAACAGGCAACTTCCTGTGTCACTCTTTCTGAGTGAGCAACTTAAACAAAATTAAAATATTCAAGACAACAGGCAACTTCCTGTGTCCACCAACACCACACAAGGGTTAATTTACTTTATTCGGGGACTGAGGAAGTCAGTCAGTGTATCTCTCTGGATCACTAAGTGAAACTTCGTCAGCATATCCCGTTTCTTTATGGATCAATCACTGAGAGAGGTATAATAGGTCTTTATATAAATATGAAAGACGCATATTTACCTTCTGTCAGTAATCCCACTTCTGACACCAAGATTGAAGGAAATTGCCTTCCCGGGTTTCCTCCGTGGCGTGAGCGATAAGCAGAGTTCTGTCCTTTCCTTATAAGATTCCTAATTATTTAAAGTAACACTCAGGTATGCCATTCAGCTGGGTTAGTTACGACGTCGGGAGCAGCTTGGGAGAACAAGGAAACACAGACTGCTTCAGGTTGTCTTCCCAAATCGACTCAAAGGTTTATTTGATACACAGCAGTTTATATAGATGAAAAAAGGTTCGTGTGTCAGCTTTCCCAGTTCAAACCGGTACAGACCAAATAAGGAAACGTCTTCCTGCCTTGTGAGCCAAGAAGTATCCTGTGTGTAGTTTATCAGTTCAGCTATAATTTATGATCATCCCAGCAAAATACACTCCTAGACATAGAATACAGAGTTCTTTCATCAGTGAATTCTGAAACAAACCACCTAGCCTTTAACGAGCCTTTTCCAGGAGATAAAGAAAAAGGGAGGATGGGAGTAAGGAAGTGGTCTCATCTCTGTGGCGTTTTCGACCTTCAGGTACCAGCTTGTGAGTCCTACACATTAATTCTTGGGTCACAGAGAAAGAGAAAAACAACTAGTAGATCGGCCTTATTGAGTAACAGTTTTCCTGTATAAAACAATATCCTGTAAATGCTTACCGTGGTATCAAAATATCATAACACTTCTAACATCCAGAAGTCTGCACAATGTGTTTCATAGTTTGTAACAAGCCTTTGACAGGTAAACATAACATGACCGAAAAAGCAAAAAAAAAAAAAAAAAAGAGAGAGAGAGAGAGTGTTGACATAAGAAGAGAAAATGCTCTCAATTATGGAGACAGGCAAATGGTTCATTTATGTTTGATGTGTGTTTATTCCTCCCTAAATATCGTCGGTGAAGTTCGCCATGCACGTCAGATTTTCCTGCGCATTTTTATACCTCTGCCAACAGAGAGAGAAAAAAAATCACATTCTAACAGACAGCTGGTGCTTAGAATACAGTTGAATAACTATTAAAAAACAGATGATATTTAGATGATAGTTCAGTCTAACACATGTGCCAGTGAACCATTAAACGTCTGTGAAACTATGCAGTTATGAAACGTAACTTTAACCTCAGCCAAACCGATTTGCTCAGTTGTAAATAAAACAGCGAAGTAAACGTGACCCGACAGACAGAACCTGAGTGAATGAAGTCCAGCGTTTAACCACTGAGAGCTAAAACTCAGCTGAGGTTTGAAAGCTGTGTGCTGGTGATTGGACATCAGCCGCTGATGAAGCTGTTCGCCTATAAAGTGCTCTGTAAGGAAACAAGCTCCAGCAGCTCTGCGCTCGGGGAAAATACTATATTTACTTATCTTGTGCAGTTAAACTGTGACTATCACCAGGTAACTAGGCGTGTTTCTTGAATTAGCAGCAGGTGTTAAACAGCTGGCAGATGAGGAGGAGGATGCATGCAGGTAAACTGAGGGTCTGCTGAGCTGATCGCTGGTTTCGTGAGAAAAATGTCAGCTCGTTCTTTATGTTACAGAAGCACAGAGACACAAGACCAGGCGGAAAGAGACGATCGTTCGGTGAAAAAGAGAATCTGCGAATGCAACATGTGGAACACGGAGAGTGGAATATGTAAACAAACCGGTTAATGTACCCCCTCGGTGCGCTCTGCATGCTAACTGTTAGCAGAGCTAGTGAAATCTCTGAAAACATCTGAGCACTTTTGCAAACATGTTCTATGTTGACAACCTGACCAGACATACGGCGCGACATTCGCGGCTAAAACACTGTTAAAAGTGTAGCTGGTGACAGAAAAACGGCCTGTGATTTGATCTGCATTCTGGGATAACTGGCTGCCCCAAGTCTACACAAGCAATCGATTATCTAGGATCGACCTGTTTTGACTTACTTTGCACGGCAACCAATCAAATGTTAGAGAAGCTGCACGGGCAGCGTTAACCCCGCCCCCTGAGTTTGATGGGTGAGGCTGACAGATAAAATTATTTCATGATGAGAGCCAGGCGTCAGGACTGCCAAAATGAAATAAATAAATATATCATTAAATAATTAATTAAATGTGTCAATAATTAATTAAATGTGTCAATAATTAATTAAAATGTGAAATACATAAATAATTAATTAAATATGTCAATAATTAATTAATTAAATGTGTCAATAATTAATTAAAACGTGAAATACATAAATAATTAATTAAATGTGTCAATAATTAATTAATTACATGTGTCATAACTATTTATTTAATTAATTAATTCCAATTTTAATTAATTATTGCCACATTTAATTAATTATTTAATGGTGTATTTAATTAATTCATTATGGCAGTCCTGGCGTTCCATAACCAAGAGCGCAACGATGTAATGGGAAACTCACAGAGACACTGCCGTATCCTTCCACTGACCGCTGCACACCTGCACCAGGGTAAACCTCCGCCTACTGCAGTCCTGCTTTACAGGTGAAAATAGAGCAACAGGACCGCTGAGTCTTTGACTTTATTTATGTTCTGCTGTGTTTTACTTGCATCTATTTGAAAGAGTGAGTGTAAACACAAAAAATTATTTTATTTTATGTGCTGGAATGTGTAGAAAATAGGTTTAAATGTTAAACTCATTTATTCAAGTCAGAGAATGTTGCATATAATAAAATTTTTGCTTGATGCATAAAGTTAAAAGATTAAAACTGATAAAACAAGTTAAAAAAAGAGACTTTTCCATTTGATTACATTTTGTATGATGGATTATGTAGAAAAAGTAGAATTGGGCTGAAAGATCTATTTATCACCTATTCAGGTTGTAAATCGTGTTTTTAAAAAGTAACTAAGTAACTAAGTAACTAAGTAATTAATTACTTTTGAAAATAAGTAATCAGTAAAGTAACGGGATTACTTTTTTGGGGAAGTAATCAGTAATTAGTTACTGATTACTTTTTTCAAGTAACTTGACCAACACTGCTTGTGACCTTGTTTCCTCATCAGTAATATGATCAGTGCTGACTTTTACATTGTCTGGACCCTTTTGAAGACACTCATACAAGAGTTCAGACAAGAAACATGGACTCTGTCCCCCGTGGGCAATTGACATTGCCATGATCTGGCCAGCATAGTAGTATCCATTATCTTTCATTGCTGTTAACAAATAAAATAAAACATCATCTCAAAAGCTTGCATCATTATTTTTGTTACTGTGGCATTTTTTATAGTACAAGTTACCAAATGTTATTTCTGAAAAAAATATTGCCCATACAGTTGTACCCATAATAGTTTGGATAATGACAAAATCATCTTAATTTTGCTGTGCACCACCACCTTGGATTTTAATACCAAACAATCAAGATGATACTAAAGTGCAATTCCTTCGAGGTATTTTATTAAAAAATGGCACCAGCTGATTAGGAATTACAGTCAATTTTATACATTATCCACCATCTTTAAAGATGGTTGCTTTAGACAAGTGATTGAAAGCTAACACCATTTTATGTATTATTTTTAATACAAGGATTAAAATTCTTTACAATTCTTTACAGCCTTACAGTCAGATCAGGTAACTGAGCTGGCTTGTTATGCTTTGGGTTATTATCAATTTACACTGTCCAATCAATTTAGCATTTGCATTTGGCTGAATCTGAACAGATTGCCCTTTACACTTCACAAATCACCGGTGATATCATTGACAACAGTAGTGGCTTGGTTCTATGGCAGCTACTCATGCTCGTGTCATAACACTGCTTCCACTATGTGTGACTTAAGCTATTCTTTTCTTTACTATACTTTTCTCCTTCCATCATTTTGGTTAATCTTGGTGTCATCTGTCCATATCTTCATAGTAGTATAGCATAGTTCTTTTAGATGTTTTCTGGCAAAGTCCTTCCAGTTATTTACTATTGCACCTTGTTGTAAAACATCTGTGTTTCCATTCATAAGTGCATCTCTTGATTGTTGAATTACACCATATCAGTCATTTGAATAATTACTTTTGAGAAATGAGAGAGCATGTATAAAAATGTCCAGAATTTCTAAATATGTAGTACTGTTTCAAACCTTTCAACTAAAGCAGACAATCTTCCCTTCAGTCAATCTAGGTTTAATTTTTTAAAATCCTCTGTGGTGGTACAAAAATTCTGTCATTGCCAAAAAAATGTGTTTAGTTAACTGTATGAGATACTAAACTCGTACATGTAATCACAAACCAATTGATGTGTAATGTATTGATGTAAAATAAATCAAATGGCAACAATTAATTAAATCATAAGTACCTTTAGAATTGCACGTAAGAACTTTAGCATTGGGTGGACCTTCAAAGATGCCAAGTTTGTCCTTGACTTCACAGAGGCAAAGTCGGAAGAACTCCCGAGTAGGTCCTCCATTGTCAACAGCACCCTCAGATATTCCATAGTCATCAGTAAACTTTACATCTATTTTTTTCTCTGGTGAAAAATTGGATCTGCCCATGGCTCTGGATGCTCCATCCCACACATTTCGCCTTATGATGTTGAAGCGTACAGTGCTGTCATTATTTACTCTAGTAACAATCTGCTCCAAGATTCTCTCTAAGCTCTGGACGTCACTGAAACATACACACACACACAAAAAAAAAAACAGTAAAGAAATATACTAGTCTCAATGGCAATAACCCACCAACAGAATAATGATGTACCATCCTTAAGACTGTAATTGATATTTAACAAAAAAGAGATACAAATCAAGAATGTTTGTGATAATGGAAAAAAGATTAAGTTTAAGTTAAATTAAGTTTACATTTTTATCTTGTCATAAATACACTAGTATTTATAAATAGTATAAATACACTATATAAATACAAGCAGAACAAGAAAAACAACAAGATCCAACACTGACAACCAACCTCCATTCAAAAAAGTAAAAATAAACCAAAACATATATCAAGTAAAGTATAAGTAATCTGATAGCCTTGGTAATCTTCAAATGACAACAGAAATCGCACGTTGCAGTTTGTAGTTTGCTTATTCAAACTGATCCAAAACTAGACAGTAGGTGACTCCTTTTCCGCAACAAACATAAAATAATGGTTAATATGTTGACCTTTCAACATGACATGTAAAAGTTTGTGTTGTACTGACCTTTCACTTGCACTTGAGTCTAAAGACCTTGAAATGGCTTCTTGGAGGTCGGGGTCATCTGACAGGTATTCTTCCTCAAACAGGCCAAGATATGTACTGCAAAGCCAGAATGTTTTGTAAATTATTTAGTTAAATTACATATAAATGATGTTGACATAATTACATTATCACAATACATAGATTGGCCACAGCATTATTAAAGTTGTGTGGGATCATCTTGACAGAGAACAGAACAAAAAGCCTGGAAAACTATTCCTGAACCATGCTTAAAGAAATTCAATTAAAAGAAGACATCACCATCAAGAAAGCTTGGTTAAGAGAGTTCAAGCTATGTTGAAGACTAAAGTAGCTCATATCACATTTTGAATTTTAAGCTCATTAAAATTCTACAAGTTTTTTTCTACTCTAATATACTGCGCTTCCATGTCTGTTTCTGGACAGAATTTTGTAGACTTCAGTAAATCACTGTGCTTCTTTCCTATTTTTCCAGCAAAATACAAAGAAAGCAGGGGTGGCTCATGACTTTTGCACAATATAGCTCAAAAGATTAAAAGATACAAACATGTACAAAACACATACCTGTAGGATGTGCTGGATAAACTTGGCTGGGTAGGTCCATTGGACACACTGGAGGTGTTACTAGAGAAGACACGTGTGTCACCAGTAACACTGGCAGAAGAACCCGCTGATAAGCCAGGTGTGTTGTAACTGACAAAGGCAGATGTTCCACTGGAGTAAGGCTCATCCTCATCAGTAGCAACGACAGCAGGATTGGTGGACATTGTGAGGGTGTCAGCAGAGATGGAAGATTCAACAGTACAAACATCTTGGGTTGCAACGCACCAGATGACCTCATCATCAACAGACATGGACTGTGCGTTAACAATGGGAATGGCTGAGGGAACTTCTTTAGAAATTTCAACTGTGAGAACACAAAGAACAGGAGTTTAACTTTTGAATAACATCTAATCACATTTATAGCTTTTGCTTTTCATGTATTTAGGGGTACATTTCTTCCTGCTCAAAATATTAAACTAAATTTAAATATGATTTTAACAAAGACTTGACACTTAACTAAAGACACAATGGCTGAGATGACTAAGTAACAGACACTGAACCAACTTAATTTACAGTTTATTTGGAGCGACTTTTAGATAGGAATATTTACCGCATTTGTCAGAATTCAACGTTTCTGTGAAATCCTGCCTGCTTCTATGGCTACTCTCTCCATCAGAATATGTCTGTAAATTAAAACAGAGAATACATTTCATTATACTGACAACAAAATGTCATAATAAATATTAGTAATATGTTTATGTATTATGTATTAAAACATAATACAAGTGACAATGTTTAAGGGAGTTTAAAATCCATCTTTGCCTTTTTCACTCTCATTTTATGAACATACATACATTTGCTGAAATGATCAGGATTACTTACTGATTCATTGTCCTCACATAAGATGACCTTGTCAGGTCTGACATAAATTGACTTCTGATGAAACAGTTTTTTCACAAGGTCTCCATTCAAAGTCTGTTTGGAAGTGAGTGATGGCTCAACTAGTTTGGTGTGGCATGCCAGCAAAATCTGTAGCCTAGGGGAGGAAGAAAACATAGTATATATGAAATTTTTGTTATGGCTAACAGACTACAATACAATACAATACATTAAAAGGCTTAATTTTTGTTAACTCTAAAAGATATCAATCCAGTCATCCGATCGGTGCTCCCAGATCCTTTTTGGAAATACCCAAAGTTGACCTTTAATAGTATAATAATCTAAGTAACAAAAAATATTTTTTTTTTATAAAAAAGGATCTAATGCTTACCTGCATCCTTCAAGAACTGGCTGGAAGGCAGTCCTTATTGCCTGCATTACTTTGTCTGAGTCCCAGTCACAGCTAAACTCCAGTGCAGATTTTATATGTCCATTTTCAAAAAGCCAAGCTTTTTTGTTACGCCTTGGCACATGTGTAGTTAGATGGTCTGGCAAGAGAATCACTTCTTTGGTGAAAGACTGAGCCACAGAATGTGACCTGCTTAGCTGTGCTGGAAACCTAATGGAGATAAAGGCAAATTAAACATTTCTGCATGTATATACTCACTGGTATTTTTGTTTACTTAGCTTCGTCGAGCAATTGAAACCTACGGGCTATTACTAACCTTCCACTAGTAATTTCAGTGCATTTAGTTCTGTTCTTACCTCTTCTGCCTTGGGCCCTTTCGAGTAAAAGGTTCACAATGCAGGTCTTAATGCTCAATTCCGATTTTTTGATCAAATCCGATTTTTTTGTCTGCTCGTTCACACTACAAATAAAATGCGACAGCAAACGCGCTCTAGTGTGAACGCTCAAAGCGGCCCGCATGCGCAAAAGAAGATGTCACACACAACGCGCTCTGTTTAGACCCAGAGCAACAGTATTGTTTGACTGATGGCCCTTAAAACCTGCATGAGCCGCGGTGGGCGTGGCCAACAATCACACAAACACACCCGTTCTTCTCTTTGGAAGTATTTTTTAGTTTTTAAACGTAATTTATTTGTCTTGGGGCGTAACATTAATTTACTGGAGCTCAAAATGTCAAACCCTCTGCAACTTCTCTTCATCGTGGTGAAGAAGACTGTGGAGCCACTTTGGGAGGAAAATAACGGTACACGACGTTAGCTGAAGGTTAGCTTCTCAGAAACAGGTAGCTCGAGTGGACAGCTAGCTGCTGAGAGAGGGAGGCTCAGCCATGGAGCCCGGAACTTTTTCAAAGTACTCCTGGACCGACTTCGTCTTCTCCGTGATCGGAGTGTGCACTTTTCTCGTAGACTGGGGCTCCGATGTTTGGGTGGCCACTGAGTTTTACTGCCGAGGAGACTTCTTCTGGTTCGGAGTCCTGGTTGGCCTCATGGTCCTGTCGTCCGTCGTGGTCCAGATGTTCAGTTGGTTCTGGTTCAAGTACGACCGAGAGCTGCCGGGCTTCAGCGCACAGACTGGGGCGAAAAGCGTGCTCTTCGGGGACAGAGTGAAGTTGTCTTGCCTGCTGCATGTTCTACAACTGGGCTTCCTCTTTAGGTAAACCCGCAGGTGCTTTAACGCAGAGTTCCCAACTCTCAGCTGTCACCGTAAGGAGAAGACTAAATGGCAGGATTTTATGGAAGTGTGGCAAGGTTAAAGCCGTTTTATTTTAGCTTTAACACTAGGTTTTTCATGTTTGAACAGCAACAGTGCACAGTCCATAAATTTAAAACTGAAATAAAATTTTAATTTGATAAACATCGGGGTAATGCAGCTGCTTGATTGTTCGGATGCGCGTCTTCTCCTTTTGAGTTTAAGACTCGTATTAAAACATATTTATTTGCTGAAGCCTCTGGCACTTTTTGAAAGGTTGGCTCTATTTTTCTGTTTTCTCTAATTCTCTATTTTTTTTTTTAATGTTTGATTTTATTTTCTGTTTATGCTATTTTATATGTACAGCACTTTGTGAACCCCGGTTTATTTTAAAGTGCTTTATGAATAAAGGTGTTATGGTATAGTAGTACCTGTTTTGAACATTTTAAAGTTTGGCACTGATAAATAAACTCCAATGTGCACTAAAACTCTGAAGTTTTCCCAGCCAAAGTGCACTTAAGAACATAAATGATTGACAAATTAAGATCAGACATTAGCTGGTCTCCAACTTGTAGCTTCATAGTCCAATGTGCACATAGGACAATATCACCTCTGCAAATGCGAATATTCCCACTAGTGCAAACATGTCTGAAGTGAACCATTCCCTTCTGTGGCTTCAAAGTACAGATTCTAAAATTGTACATGAAACAAGAAACTTGCAATAATAAACTTGTATTTACACTAAGTGTACTTTTACGTTCAAGCATAAACATACAGACAGTGTTTATATTGTAATAAAGGGGATTTCTGGATACATTTTTAACTGAAGTGTCAAATGAAATACCTGATGAGCACTCAGCTCAGTCCAGTGTTTACACAAAGATGCTCCCACAGTGGCTTCTTACAACCACAAATACTGTACTGTAACTATACAAACACTAGTCAGCCACAACATTAACACCACTTGCCTAATTATGTGTACATCCTCTCATGCTGTCAAAGCCTCTCAGACCTGCTGGGTTACCAACACAGGAGCTGTGAGAGCGTTTGATGGTTGGTAGGTTTATGGGTGTTCTCAGCAAATACAAAATCTGCTAAAGGTTTTAGTGTTGTGGCTAATGTATAAATTACGTTTGAAAAAAAATTGCATACAGGTTTAATTTTTCATTCTGTTTGAAGCAGGAATCGTTTGATAAGCTCAACCAAATCTGTTTGTGTGCTTTTTAATTGTGTTTTATTACTCCAGCCTGTTAGTAGCCTAAAGATTACTGTAAAGTGTGAGCAGAAAGACAGTTTTTCTATATAGGTGTTATAGTTCAGTTCACTTTAGGATTTCTAGAAATAGATTTAGAATAGAATTGTATTTATTCAGTATGTAATTATAAAAACTAAGCTATAAATGGTTTAATAAAGAGACTTGGTTAAAGAGTAAAATAAAAACAGCAATCTTACATTTGTACATTGTTTCTAGTGGGTTTTCTTTTTTACTAAAAGTGTGGGAGATCTGGATTTTCCCTCTAAATTGGAATTTGTTTTTGAAACACTGCAAAACTTGTTTCTGAGGTTTTAAATTACCTTTGTTATCGTGTGTGTGTTTTATTTTATCTTGTTAGAGTTGCTGCTGGAACCTTTTTGAATGTAAATTTCACTGTAAGTTCGTTCGTTCATAGTTTCTTTTCAAAAGCTGGTCAAGTGTTTTAAATCCACTAGCTTGGTTTCTACTTTTTTCTTTTGTGTTGTAAAGCGAGTTCAGCTAACCTGCTGATTTGTCACAGACACGAATGTTTTAGATATTTCTCTGCATTTAGCTGCCAAATCTAGTGTTATTGTCGCTCATCCATCCACTATCTGTTTAGCTTGTTCAAATATGTCATGTGCCAAGATACTTTTACTTTAGTATACATGCAGAGCTGAAAGCACATCCTTCTCTCAGCTTTTTCAGTAAACCTGCCTCCACATCATCATTTACATCATTTACTATATGTTGAAACTCTGTTCTGTAAAAGAGTTGATAGTGTTTGGAGCCACTTTTTGGCATGCTGTCAGCTGGTATGAAAAGTTAAGGGGATTACTTCCTGTTAAACATTTACCTCATCTGTCCCGTGCAATTATTAAAGTAGTACCTAAGTTAAGTCACTTCTTTTTGTTTTTGTGTCTTTCTGCAAACCCAGATTACGAGCATCCGCACATCTTTTTACTGTAAGTCATTGGCTTACAGTAAAAAGATCTGGGCTTCCCCTTTAGGTAAACCAGCGGGTGCATTAATGCAGGGCTCCCACCTCACAGCTGTCAACCTGTGCCAGGTAAGGAGAAGACTAAAGGGCAGGATTTCTGGATGATGCTTAAAATATCCAGAAAGGAATTTCAGTTTCAGTCTTTCTGACAGTCATCTAAAGACGATGTTTACTGTTAGCGGGATATTCGCCAGCAGGAGGTGTGTATGTGTGTGAATTAACACAATGTGCCTTTAAGATAAGTTTCAGGACACGGGCTGGTTGGTAGGAGGGGTTTTGAAACTCTCAAATCTTGAGCTTACTTTTGTTATCTGTCTATATAAGTTGTCTTTCAGCTCATGCATCACATGCAGCTGTGTTAGAGGCACGCAGAGAGACGGGTGAACATGTCAGGCACTCAGGCTAACTTAAATACTCCTGCTGGGACTTCCTCTTCACTTGTGTGGGCCTGCCGCTGTACCTGGTTGACATAGGGCTGGATATATGGACCGCTGTGTCCTTCTATAAGGAAAAGGCCTACGTGTGCCTTGCTGCTCTGCTGTTTCTGCTCCTGGTCTCGTCACTGCTCACTCAGGCTTACAGCTGGCTTTGGTATAGCTATGACAAGTTCAGGATGAAGACAAAGGTCGAGGGCTGGCCTACCAAGAGGCTGCTCAAACTGTTGCATGTTTTCCAGCTGGGCATCTACTTCAGGTAGTATTAAATTAATAAAGCGTGTTTAAAGTGCCTGTAGTGCAAGAACTCCATCAGGTTTGTGCATTAAACCACAAGAGTACAGATTTCATCATCTGTAGTGCTGTGGTTCTGTCAGTTTCATTTTATCTTATTTTTGAACTATTATGTGAAAATCAGCATTTATAACTTCCCGAATTCCCGAGTCATGCTTTAATTTTCTCTGTTTCACAAGATAAGCTACATTTTGTTTTCTTTCCTTCACTGTGTGTCGGGCAAACTGATTTCATTTGCTCACTTGCTTCCATAACAAGAATGCTTTCAGGAAAATTCAACTAGGTGTGTTTGACATTTGGATTTGCTTTACCTGGTTGTGACTCATTTATTATATTTTGGCTCTCAGGCACGCAGGAGTCCTGGAAAAGGCTGTAGAAAGCTTCCGCACAAAGCTCCCTGACCCTGAGGGTGTAGCTGTGTTTCTGAGCCAAGATCTGAGCATGTTGCGAATCGTAGAGACGTTTTCAGAGAGCGCCCCGCAGCTCACACTCATGCTCACCATCATTCTGCAGCAGGGCCATCTGGATCCTGTTACAGGTACAGTTTATTACTCGAGTTAAAGTCATGTATGTTTTGGGCAGAAATAGTGACACTGTAAAATAAATTCTTAATGAAAAACTAAATGGGGAGGCTCATTGCTACTTTAAAGTAAGTTTAAAGTCTTCAGATTATCAAAGATCAGCTCACCCATATTCACTTCAACTAAACCGAAGTATTTTTATGCTAGCAGTGTACTTAGACATAGAGTATGCACTTTTTGTACACAGTACAAATACAATATGCACAATACAAAAGTATTCAGCCACAGATCTTTGATCTCAGTGCCACCGTGTACAAAATAATTAAGGTAGCTAGCCACGCTGTCAAAAACATTTTTAAAAGAATGCTTTGTTCTAAAGAGCTCACTCAATTCAAGTGTGGTGCTGTAATATCAAGCCATAGTTCAGTAACCATTCAGTTTGTGAAATGTCTCCCCTCCCAGATATTCCTTTATCATCTGTAAGTGAAATTACTCCAACCTCAGTGTTTAGGAACCTCAGCAACCTGGACAGGAAGTGGCAGACCACATAAAGTTACACAACAGGGTCACCACGCGCTGAAACATTTTCCGGCGCTCGGCTAAAAGATTCAAAAACAAAGCCATGTTTATTGTACTTACATGTTTTTGTTTAAAGTATTATTCCTGATTAATTTCTGCCACATGCACAAAAATCTGATAAGAGTGAGAGACCAAAAACATGTATTTGGCCTAGAACGATTAGCCTAATCCAAACAAATACAGACACATGTTCTTCTGTGCCACAGTTTTAAAAAAAAACTTTTTTAAAAAAGTAATGTAATTTGTGTCCTTTGTAACTCCAGCTACCGATCACATGCATATCAAAAAATTTCTTGTGCAGGAAAATCCCTAACCATTAAAAGGAACAATGCTTGAAGAGGAACCCAAGACAGGTCATTGCCTTCCACATGACCCTCACAGAATCAGCTGATTTCCTTGTATAAGAACTCTGGCATATTTGTTGAAATCATGCAAAACTTTACCTTCACACTACAAATGCTTTGTGAGTTACAGGCTGGTGAAGTACACGGGAGTGGTTTTAAAGGTGATGTTGTTGATCTTCGATAACTCTTAAATACAGGCGATATCCACGTGAATTATTCAGCGCTGAAAAACATGTTTGAGCTCAAATCAATTTTACACCCACTTCAAATGTTACAAATTGAAAACAGATTTTTTTTAAATAACCACTAATCTAATGGCATAAACCAGTGTTTCAATCACAAACCTGGACCAGTTTAATATCGGTGATGCTTGGGATGCATGGGATCCTTGTTCTTCTTCCTGATCATTCAGTTGGGAAAACTTAACAAAGTGCTTTTCAGGTTATTTTTATGTGAGTGATGGGGCCTGATCCAAACAGTTCTACCATATCAAAGGTCTGATTTTTATCTGCATTTTGAAGCCAACATTTTCAAATGTGTTTTTTCAGACCTAAAATTTTCATATGTGACTCTGTTGAAAACTGAGGCCTATGCTAGACTTTTGCACAACCTGAACCTAAAATTTCTCTAAATATACCAAAGTTATGATACATTAAAAGTTGTTGATCTGGGACCAGGTTTGCTTGTCGTTATGTGGAGTGGCACACTTCACAACATTTCTCTTTGCTTGTTCTGACGCTGCCTCTCGTTCTCCCTCAGTTCTGAAAGCCGTCGGCTCAGCCTCGGCTATCGCCTTCACTGTGACGGCCTACCATCGCTCGCTGCGCTCCTTCCTGCCTGCCAAAGAAAACCAGAAGATAACCTCATCAGTCATCTACTTCACAATCCACTCCCAGTTTTAGTGTATCTCCACTTTCCCCCCTGTGATCCACAGCCCAAATTACTGTATGATTCAGAGAAAATTAACAATAAAATTTACCCAATTTACTCAACTGTACTTTTAATGTCCTCATCTTTGAGCTCAGATTACAGGAAAACTTTAAGAGGTGACGCAGATATTTCACTGGATTATGACTCTGGGTGACCCCCACTCTGCACCCTGTGATCCACAGCCAAAATTACTGTACGGATTTCCAGAAAATTGATAGTAAACTTTGCACAATTTACTGTACTATACTCTATATATTCTCATCTTTGAGCTCAGATTACAGGAAAACTGTAAGAGGTGACACAGATATCTCACTGGATTATGACTCTAGGCTGTCGCCACTCTTCACCCTGTGATCCACAGCCAAAAATTACTGTACGGTTTTTGAGAAAATTCATAGCAAAATCTTCCCATTGTGCTTTACTGTACTCCACATATTAACATCTTTGAGCTCAGATTACAGGAAAACTGTAAGAGGTGATGCAGATATTTCACTGGATTCTGACTCTAGGCTGTCTCCACTCTTCACCCTGTGATCCACAGCCAAAATTACTGTACGGATTTCCAGAAAATTTATAGTAAACTTTGCACAATTTACTGTACTATACTCTATATATTCTCATCTTTGAGCTCAGATTACAGGAAAACTATAAGAGGTGACACAGATATCTCACTGGATTATGACTCTGGGTGACCCCCACTCTTCACACTGTCATCCACAGCCAAATTTACTGTACGGTTTTTGAGAAAATTGATAGTAAAATCTTCCCATTTTGCTTTACTGTACTCTACATATTGACATCTTTGAGCTCAGATTACAGGAAAACTGTAAGAGGTGACGCAGATATTTCACTGGATTCTGAATCTAGGCCATCTCCACTCTGCACCCTGTCATCCACATCAAAAATTACTGTACAGTTTTTGAGAAAATTGATAGTAAACTTTGCACAATTTACTCTACAGTACTTTTAATGTCCTCGTCTTTGAGCTCAGATTACAGGAAAACTGTAAGAGGTGACGCAGATATTTCACTGGATTCTGAATCAAGGCCATCTCCACTCTTCACCCTGTGATCCACAGCCAAAATTACTGTACAGTTTTTGAGAAAATTGATAGCAGAATTTACCCAATTTACTCTACTGTACTCTATATATTCTAATCTTTGAGCTCAGATTACAGGAAAACTATAAGAGGTGACACAGATATCTCACTGGATTATGACTCTGGGTGACCCCCACTCTGCACCCTGTCATCCACAGCAACAATTACTGTATGGATTTCTGATAAAATTAAATCCTATTCCATTACCAAACAAAATGAGTTCATTGAAGTATTTGCTTAACTACAAGAAATTTCTTTCCACACACAATTTAAATTTTTCAAAATGTCATTCACACACCACCTCAAGTAGCAACTTTAGTTTTAGACATTATTTATTCAGTGCTTAATCACAACAATAGTCACCTTAAGGCACTTACATAATAAGTTAAACCTTACAATAATACATACAGAGAAAAACCCAACAATCATATGACCCCCTATGAGCAACAGTGGGAAGGAAAAACTCCCTTTTAACAGGAAGAAACCACCGGCAGAACCAGGCTCAGGGAGGGGCGGCCATCTGCCTCAACCGGTCAGGGTGAGAAATTACATTTCTCAGATTACTGATTTCTCATATTACTACTACACAGTTTAGATATATTGTTATTCATTATCTGTCATCACACAAATCAACCCAAAAAATCAAAAAGGAAATACTTGAAGTACGTGCACAAAGCAAGAATGTTATACACATTGTGTTTTACACATGTGTTCCTCAAAACACCAATAACAACTATAAGCAGATTATTCAAGTAGCTTTCACCGCATGTGGAATTAGGTTACACAAAGCACACACTTCCACTCTGTCTTCTGCGTTCTGCTGAGCTGTTCATTTGTCATGTCCAGGCATTCAGAATGGAACCAGCGGTTGCAGTTATCACACTGGATCTGTAAACAAAAACATATGAACTTTCATAAACACATTACGTAAATAATTCTATGTTTTAATCAATTACAATCTTTAAGACACAGAGTCAAATACTTTGTTGTAGATAACATAAAACAATTTTTAAATATATATATATATATATATATATATATATATATATATATATATATATATATATATATATATATATATATATATATATATATATGTATGTTAGTGTTCATCAGTTTGACACAAATAAATATGTCCATTTGAAGAAGATATTACACACCGGAGGCCTCAAGTATTATCTGTGCAAATGTCCTTCGTGCCTGGGCCATCTCTTTTTTTGTCGTCAAAAATGTCATTTCTGGTTTATTTGGGAATGCTTCCGTTACTACTTTGACCATCTGAAATAAAAAACCCCAAAAACAATTAATTGAAAACATCTGCAAATGTTACACTTCCTGTTTACACAATTTAACCTTTTAAGATTATTTTAACTTCCCCCACCCCATCTTCTTATCTAATTTCACAGAAAAATATTATTGCGTTAATGTGGTACCATACCATGATGACCATTACTCCTCAGCTAGAACCATCCCGTTGAAATGGATGTGTCAGTACTCCTCCTCGAAGTCTCACATTCACCCAGTCTGTTTTGTTGTAGCATGTCCTCCTCATTTTGAAGTATTCACTTTGTGAACATAACATACATCACATTTATATAATAATGAAAGATAAAAGTCACACAGAAAAAGACACATATAGTACATATCACTGTTTTTAATGGTGTGTCAGAAAGCCCTGTGCTCTACATTATGTTAGATGAAGTATCAAAATTATTAACATGTTCTTTTAAATCTACAAATGTTAACTGTCTCAAATGTATCACTGCTTAAACACTGTCAGTGTTTTTTTTATTATTTAAAATTACATATGTGTGTAATTTTGAATTATTTTTTTAAATTCTTTAAAGAACTGATAACCACAGATTTTATTAAACTTTAATCTACAACCATACGTTCACCTTTAGAAAAAGACCTCCTAAGTCCTCCTGTCACTTCTCTAATACTTCATGTTATTATATACATGTAATAACGCATAATTACCGGAATCTTTTGGCTGCACGGTCAGACTCTTCCTGCTCCAAAGAGTTTCTTGAAGGATCGACCAAATACAGACAGCTGTCATCTGCATTTATGTACTGCGATAGATATATAAATTTAAAAAGTACATAAATTTTCAATAATGTGTTATTGAAACAAACTGTTTTCACAGAAATGCTGCTCATACTAACCAGAAACTTCCAGTGTATATTTCCAATGTTCACAAAGGATAAAACGGCTCTGTAGTTGTCAAAGTTCACCTGTGACATATTAGGAATTAATTACAAATTTGCAACAATACCTTTTCCATTTCGAGACATTAATTAACTTTTAAAAAATTAATTCTAGAATATATAAAAAAATTTTTTTACCTTGGACAAGCTTTGTCTCCTGATTAGTTCTCTCTCTCCATAGAGGATCACACCGCTCGTGTAGTGGTTCATAATGTAGATATTATTCCCCTGATTTAGCCGAATGGCCCAGTGGTGCAGGAGACTTTCAATGACCTGAGGAGTATAATAAATAACCTTTTATTACTTTGTAAACATGATAAAGTTTTGGAATACAAAGTTTAATAAAGATTTTTTTTACTTACGTATACTCAGTATTCAGTCATGAGGATATGCCTGGAATGTCGATCTAAAGTAGTACTTACTGAATGTGTAGGGAAAAACTAATGTTCTGCCCCAGCTTTAACGTTAACCTTATGCAGTACTTTTTTTTTTTTTAAATAACTAGTTTACATACCTCTCCAAAAAGCCAGCTGTGTGGTCTAAGGGTCAGGAACTCACTGTGACGTATGACAAAGTTGTTACCTCTAATCTGAGATGGGACCACAGAAACAACAACTTCCGTTTCCTGTTGTTTCCACAAATATGCGACCTGTGTTTCAACAAGACAATAGTAACTAAATTCAAATAATTCTTCTTATGAGAACATTCATTGTAATCAATTGCAACGGTTTTAAATCTAACTCAAAAAAGTATTTAGTCAGCCACCGATTGTGCAAGTTCCCCCACCTAAAATGATGACAGAAGTCAGTAATTTGCTCCAGAGGTACACTTCAACTGTGAGAGACAGAATGTGAAAAAAAAATTCATGAATCCACATGGTAGGATTTGTAAAGAATTTATTCGTAAATCAGGGTGGAAAATAAGTATTTGGTCACCTCAAACAAGGAAAATCTCTGGCTCTCACAGACCTGTAACGTCTTCTGTAAGAAGCTTTTCTGTCCCCACTCGTTACCTGTATGAATGGCACCTGTTTGAACTCATCATCTGTATAAAAGACACCTGTCCACAGCCTCAAACAGTCAGACTCCAAACTCCGCCATGGCCAAGACCAAAGAGCTTTCGAAGGACACCAGGAAAAGTATTGTAGACCTGCACCAGACTGGGAAGAGTGAATCTACAATAGGCAAGCAGCTTGGTGTGGAAAAAATCAACTGTGGGAGCAATCATCAGAAAATGGAAGACATACAAGACCACTGATAATCTCCCTCGATCTGGGGCTCCACGCAAGATCTCATTCCGTGGGGTCAAAATGATCATGAGAACGGTGAGCAAAGATCCCAGAACCACACGGGGGGACCTGGTGAATGACCTGCAGAGAGCTGGGACCAAAGTAACAAAGGTCACCATCAGTAACACACTACAACGGCAGGGAATCAAATCCCGCAGTGCCAGACGTGTTCCGCTGCTGAAGCCAGTGCATGTCCAGGCCCGTCTGAAGTTTGCCAGAGAGCACATGGATGATACAGCAGAGGATTGGGAGAATGTCATGTGGTCAGATGAAACCAAAGTAGAACTTTTTGGTATAAACTCAACTCGTCGTGTTTGGAGGAAGAAGAATACTGAGTTGCATCCCAAGAACACCATACCTACTGTGAAGCATGGGGGTGGAAACATCATGCTATGGGGCTGTTTTTCTGCCAAGGGGACAGGACGACTGATCCGTGTTAAGGACAGAATGAATGGGGCCATGTATCGTGAGATTTTGAGCCAAAACCTCCTTCCATCAGTGAGAACTTTGAAGATGAAACGAGGCTGGGTCTTCCAACATGACAATGATCCAAAACACACCGCCCGGGCAACAAAGGAGTGGCTCCGTAAGAAGCATTTGAAAGTCCTGGAGTGGCCTAGCCAGTCTCCAGACCTCAACCCCATAGAAAATCTGTGGCGGGAGTTGAAAGTCCGTGTTGCTCGGCGACAGCCCCAAAACATCACTGCTCTCGAGAAGATCTGCATGGAGGAATGGGCCAAAATACCAGCTACTGTGTGTGCAAACCTGGTAAAGACCTATAGTAAACGTTTGACCTCTGTTATTGCCAACAAAGGTTATGTTACAAAGTATTGAGTTGTATTTTTGTTATTGACCAAATACTTATTTTCCACCCTGATTTACGAATAAATTCTTTACAAATCCTACCATGTGAATTCATGGATTTTTTTTTCACATTCTGTCTCTCACAGTTGAAGTGTACCTCTGGTGCAAATTACTGACCTCTGTCATCATTTTAGGTGGGGGAACTTGCACAATCGGTGGCTGACTAAATACTTTTTTGCCCCACTGTATGTGTCAAGCAGGTACACAGGCCTTTTGTTTTGCATATTATTTTATTTCCACTTTAGGGAAGCTGTTGGCGTCTTTTTGTTTTAGTAATGTCTTTGATCTGGCTCAGCCGCCCGGTTCTCGTCCCCAACATTTTTCTTTTGTTAAGCTTACTGTTATCAGGGAATGGTAAATGAACAGTAAACCTTGCCTGATTACTAATATTTCCGTTTCCCTCTCATTGATTTATTTGGGTTGTCATGGAAGAAGTATTAAACAATGCCTTTTATTAGAACATAAGCATTGATATGCAGTAATTGTATTTGAATTAGTTAAATATGAGTGGGCAACTCTGACCATGACAAGACTGCATTTACTTTAAGGAATTAATAAAAAAAAATGTAGACATATTGTTGTCATTATTTTTACTCTTCAATTTGATGTGTTTTTTCTTTAAGATAGTATCAGAAGTTGCTCCTCCACCATGAAAAAAAAACAGCTGCATGTATTCTTTTACTACATCCACGATTCTCCTCTGTGGTCTTCCTCACTCATCCTGTTTGGAGCTTAATGTTCAACATCCTTTATCTATTAAAATTACAGAAGTAGAAGAAAGTAATCATCAGAGCAGGAATCATGATAAATGATAAATAGATTACCAGTACATGAAAACATAACATTTGCATAATTTCTCTGATAACCCTGCATTGGATGGGTTTATTAACGGTGGGCTGAAATTGTACTATAGTCTGCTGATGAGGAACTTTTTTGAATGTTGAATTAAATGTCCTCCACAATCTGTATATGAATTGTCATTAAAACCATAGAGATTCTTACTTATAAAGGAAAGAAAAGTGTGACAATGCCCATCAACATATAGTGTATATTTTTTGAAACATTACAAAGATACATGTAATTCTGGGTTCACCTGAATTACAGATTAGACTGGTGGACAAACAGAGATGCTGTGTACAACTGGTGACAGCATCAGTGACAGGGATGCCAAAAGGAAGAACAAATTAATCAGCAAGGCTGGAAGCAGAATTAGGAGGCGTCATAGTCAGCTAGGGTCAGAGATCAATGAACAAATTTCCCACTTTCTTGGATAATGCATCACCCTCAAAAGGATTCAAAATTTGGGCCATCAAGAACAGTTCAGGAAACCGATTTTATTGTTTCGTCTGTGAAACTGTATAAATGAAATGTAAATTATGTTAAAGGCAAACACATTTGTAAGCAATAAGAAACAAACATGCTTTGCATTATGTCTTTAAACATCTGTATGGACTTGATAAAATATTTATTAACTGAATTTAAAAACATGTCTTACATAGTGGGAGTATTTCTTTTACTGATGATATTACATCCATCCATCCATTCGCTTCCGCTTATCCTTTTCAGGGTCGCGGGGGGTGCTGGAGCCTATCCCAGCTGTCATAGGGCGAGAGGCGGGGTACACCCTGGACAGGTCGCCAGTCTGTCGCAGGGCTAACACATAGGGACAGACAACCATTCACACCCACATTCACACCTAGTGGCAATTTGGATTATCCAATTAACCTATCCCCACAAGCTGCATGTCTTTGGACGGTGGGAGGAAGCCGGAGTACCCGGAGAGAACCCACGCAAACACGGGGAGAACATGCAAACTCCACACAGAAAGACCCCGGCCTGATGTTGGAATTGAAGTCAGGACCTTCTTGCTGTGCGGCAACAGTGCTAACCACCGTGCCACCTGATGATATTACAATGATATGTATTTTCTGTGACTAAATAATGCTCTAACACATGGCAATAACAGCAGATGTGGCAATTTTGTAATTTGTTGTATAAATTTGATATTATTTTAGGCAGTATATTTTCTTAGCCTTTATCATACTCTGTCAACACAGCAATCTCAGAAACCGTACAGTATATTTGGCTGTGGATGACAGGGTGCAGAGTGGGGGTCACCCAGAGTCATAATCCAGTAAAATATCTGTGTCACCTCTTACAGTTTTCCTGTAATCTGAGCTCAAAGATGTTAATATGTGGAGTACAGTAAAGCACAATGGGAAGATTTTGCTATGAATTTTCTGGAAATCCGTACAGTAATTTTGGCTGTGGATCACAGGGTGAAGAGTGGCGACAGCCTAGAGTCATAATCCAGTGAAATATCTGTGTCACCTCTTACAGTTTTCCTGTAATCTGAGCTCAAAGATGAGAATATATAGAGTATAGTACAGTAAATTGTGCAAAGTTTACTATGAATTTTCTGGAAATCCGTACAGTAATTTTGGCTGTGGATCACAGGGTGAAGAGTGGCGACAGCCTAGAGTCAGAATCCAGTGAAATATCTGCGTCACCTCTTATAGTTTTCCTGTAATCTGAGCTCAAAAATGTCAATATGTAGAGTACAGTAAAGCAAAATGGGAAGATTTTACTATCAATTTTCTCAAAAACCGTACAGTAATTTTTGCTGTGGATGACAGTGTGAAGAGTGGGGGTCACCCAGAGTCATAATCCAGTGAAATATCTGTGTCACCTCTTACAGTTTTCCTGTAATCTGAGCTCAAAAATGAGAATATTAAGAGTACAGTAGAGTAAATTGGGTAAATTTTATTGTTAATTTTCTCTGAATCATACAGTAATTTTGGCTGTGGATCACAGGGGGGAAAGTGGAGATAAACCAAAACTGGGAGTGGATTGTGAAGTAAAATAGTGTCAGGACAGAAAACACTTCGTTTCTAAGCCAGTCGGCACCTATACCGTAATATGCGTAAGAGTAGTGCAACCACATTTTAGGTGCGGCTGGCGGGGCGGCTAGCTTGACTGTGACTTCGTAAGTGAGGGCTCACTTGACCGCAGTCTCACTGGACCCTCTACAGTTCGCATACCGCCACAACAGGTCCACTGATGATGCCATAGCCCTGACACTACACACTGCCCTGTCACACCTGGAGAAGAGAAACACGTATGTGAGAATGCTGTTTGTAGATTACAGCTCAGCATTCAATACCATCGTTCCCTCGAAGCTGGACAGGAAACTGCAGGATCTAGGACTGAGCAGCTCCCTCTGCAGCTGGATCCTTAGCTTCCTGTCTGACAGACGCCAAGTGGTCAGACTGGGCAGCATCACCTCATCCCCCGTCACACTGAACACTGGTGCTCCACAGGGGTGTGTACTGAGCCCTCTCCTATACTCACTCTACACCTACGACTGCACAGCCACTAACAACTCCAACATCATTGTGAAGTTTGCGGACGACACTACAGTGGTGGGTCTTATCACCAATGGTGATGAGACGGCTTACAGGGAGGAGGTCAGCGCCCTGACCCACTGGTGTCAAGACAACCATCTCACCCTCAACGTCGCAAAGACAAAGGAGTTGATAGTGGACTTCCGGAGGTGCAGAGAAGTACACACCCCCATCACCATCAGCGGCGCTGCTGTGGAGAGAGTGAGCAGCTTCTGGTTCCTTGGTGTACACCTGGCTGAGGATCTTACGTGGTCAGTACACACAAACAAAACAGTGAAGAAGGCGCAGCAGCGCCTCTTCTTTCTCAGGAGACTGAAAAGATTCGGCATGAGCCCCCGCATCCTCAGGACCTTCTATCACTGTGCCATTGAGAGCATCCTCACTGGATGCATCACCACCTGGTATGGCAACAGCACCGCCTACAACCGCAAAGCTCTCCAGCAAGTAGTGCGGTGCTCTGAACGGATAATTGGAGGTGAGCTTCCCTCCCTCCAAGACATCTACAGGAAGCGGTGCCTGAGGAAAGCGGGGAGGATCATCAAGGACTCCAGTCACCCCAGCCATAAACTGTTCAGACTGCTTCCATCAGGAAGGAGGTTCTGCAGCATCCGGTCCCGTACCAGCAGACTGAGAGACAGCTTTTTCCACCAGGCCATCAGACTGCTGAACACGTCATAGACACCTCAGCTTCACTACTGGAACTTTAACATTATGCACTCCATACTGTACAGTAATGCCACTGTTTTGCACATACAGAGTCTCAACTCTGTATATTTTATTTAATTTATTTTATATATTTTATTTATTGTTTACTCTATTTAATTTGTAAAATATGTGTACACACACACACACACACACACACACACACACACGTAGAAAAATATTTAGTATACACATCCAGAAATGCATATACTATTATATATTGTACATATATTTATTAGTTTCAGATGTAGCCATTCTTGTATTTTGCTTGTTTACATTATTGTATTTTGCACAACTCTGTTGCTTGTGAAGCTCGCACACAAGAATTTCACTCACATGTGCTGTACCAATGTACCTGCACATGTGATGTGACAATAAAAGTGATTTGATTTGATTTGATTTGTGTCTTTATTTCCACATAAACTGATGAAGCAGTAGTGATGGACTGCCTGACAGATGAGGTCAGCAGGAGTCTCTGTGAACTGTGATGTTTGTTGATGACACTGTGATATGTAGTGAGAGTAGGGAGCAGGTGAGGTGGAGGTGTGCTCTGGAGAGAAGATACAGCTTCTCTCCAACTGTGAAAACTTTGACATGAAGTCAGAGGTTCAGGACCAAACCACAGTAACTCCAGCAGCTGAGTCTGCTGCAATAAACCATCTATAGATTACATCATCGGTTTCACGTCTCCTTGTTGTAAAATATGCCTGTGTGTAGACTCATTTAAGAACTGGGAAAATGTTGATGCATGAGTCAAGTCTCAGTCTCCTGACTTACAATAACAAAAGTTTTCTTTCATTTGTTGTAACTGAATTTATTTGCTTCTTCTTGTGTGTGACAAAAATGCTGTTTTCCAGAGAAGCTGGTTATGTTTCATAATCGTTTGGCTCTCAGTCACAGAGGATTCATGGAAAACAAGAGAAACACACAGAGCTTCTACACAAAGTCAGTAAGAGTGTGTCCAGATTCCTGAACCATGATGTCCGCATGTTATGAATGTTCGTGGCAGTGCTCCATGGCTTATGTCATGTGCATGCTCACCATTTTTCCTTCAGCTGGATCCTGTGACAAGAGTTTATTACTCAAGCTAGGTCATGCAGATTTAGGCAAAAATTACGAGTGACCACACGTGATGAAATCTTGGATGCAGTACTACTACGACTCTAATAATAATAATCATTATAATAATTTGGGTTTAGAGCCCTCATAAATATAAATACTGAAGTACAGGAGATGACCATGTGAATTTATACTCCGTCAGTATCAGAACAGAGCAACCAGAAGTTAACTTTGACTTCTGCACGTCAGAACGTACAACATACGTTGTGCACTGCAATGAGGAAGCTGGTTTAGAGCTATTACTCCTGATCTGCATCATTTGACATCCACAGGAGTCATGCTATACCACAAATTTAAAATTTAGATCACAGGGTTGTGTAGGATTAAGGACTTGGACTTGCATCCTGACTAACCACAGTTCCAGTCTCATATTACTCAGCCTAATGTGGACATAAAATCTCATCTGCACTGTCTGCTCTGGAGAAACATGACTGTATGAAATTGATGTTTGAGGGCTGAGAGGAAAGACTTCTTTGAAAGATATTTTAATGGATCTCTAAATAAAATAAGTGTGAAATTGGTGTAAAAAGCATGTTGACGAATGTGTTATTGTTTAAGGTAAAAGAGAAAAAGAGGAAAAAACCCGTATTATTGGTAAACCTGTTCAAAGAATATTGCACTGTTACTAGGCTGTACTTTATTGAAGCGTAATACATTCACTAAATAAAGGTTAAACGAGCTGCAAGGATACCAAGCTTCCCTTGTTTTTTCAAATGTATGTGAGCTCTGTTTATTTTCTCTGTTTCACTTTTGTAATTTTTCCTTAGAAGAGACTAATAATTAAAGAGGAAACAAATATTCTTTTTACCCCAGGACTGATATACTGATCAAGAGCTGAGCATCAGCATAGAGCACTCAGGTGTGTGTTAACAGACTGTTACACCTCCCAGGAGAAAATTCATCCCAAAGCCAGAGAGTGCAATGCTCAGAAAAACTGCCACAGCATGTTAAATATTAATGACAGTTGAATTAGAAAAGGGCTGAACAATTATTTTTTTCAATGGTTACCAGGAGAAAACCATTGTTCTCTTTCTCTGTGTATTTGCACAGCAGCAGATCTACAACAGAATGGCTGAAAAACAATTGAATGTTTGAATTGTCCAGCCACGAAGTCCAGATTCCATTTAATTTAAATGCTGTGGCAGAACCGTGAGAGAGCTGTGCACAAGAGAAACTTAGGATAACTTGATGATCCAAAACAACATTGTGTGATGTAGAAGAGTGGGTCAAAATTCCTTCGCAATGATGTGAGAGACTGATAACGTCATATAGAAAACTCCCTCGCTGAAACACATTCAGTTTCATTTTCCCACACTTCTTACTACTTTCAGTATTGCTTTGTCATTCATGTTTGCGTGACGGAGGTCACACACATTGTGTGTAAAACAGCCACACGCTGGATGTTGCAACACAGACTTCAAAGCAGCTGACTGCTGTTTCTTATGGGCTCATCATGATTCACTCAGGTTAACAGCTGGATGTGGTACAGCTGTGACAACTGAAGCCATCCACACGACCCACCTCCCACGTGATCTTAATTCGGTCATTCCCGATCACCTTAGCTGGTGTCACCCATTGGGGCTTCCAGCCCACACATCAGCACAAATGTTGCTTTATACTATACCATGTTGCCTGTTGTATTGGGTGCAAAAAATTAGGGCTGGGCAATGTGAGGAAAATCTCAAATAAGAACATTTCTGTTTTGCTGTATCACGATATATGTAAATAACCTAAAAATTCAATGTATCGCCCAGCCCTACTAGAAATACTTGTAAATATCTTCAAATACAGGAAGCTATCTGGGCAAAGTGATCTGGAACACGGAAAGTAGAATATCTAAACAAATGTAACCAGCTAACATCAAACACAGGTTATACTTTATTTATCTTCTGAGTTTTTTCACATACAGAAAGACAGTACTATGACATCCACTTCAAACTGGGAAATGATGCTATGATACATAATATTGAGACACACTATTCTAATCTACTATTACATTCTTTGTAAATTTACAGCAAATGAAACGAAGCACAAAGTCACAGTTGTTTTTTTTAATTTAATTTTTTTATTTTAATTTGTGGTTTGACGCTGTTTCTTAACTCAAAATGTCCTGTTGTAATTGGACATTTTGAGATAAGAAACAGCGCCAAGCCCCAACAACACTTCCCTCATGGTGCTTTATATTGTCAGGTGAAGACCCTACAAGAATGCACAAAAACTAACCCCCTAGAGCAAGCACATTGGCGACAGTGGGAAGGAAAAACTCACTTTTAAAAGAGAGAAACCTCCGGCAGAACCAGGCTCTGAGATGGGGGTGGCCATCTGCCTCGGCCAGTTAGTGATGAGGGAAGGAAGTTGGGGTTTTAAAATGTAATTTAGGTTGCTGAATTAAAAGAACATTTGACGCCAGTTTAAGAGTTTTGTAACAGAATCACGTGCACGTTTCAGTTGGATTTTAGCGTGCACATGAGAAAACCCTCAAGATGACATTTTGGCTCCTCAGCTTGGCATGTTTTTTGAATATGCTGACGACCGCTTCGTCAACCACTGGGTTGCTTGACCTCATTAACAGTATTGGAGAAGGCCACTTTTCACGGAGATCATTGGCTACTTTCAGGCCGAGTTGTTCAATGTTTTCCATGGACATTTTGTAGCTTTTGGACAAAATTTTGTTCCAGATCTTGTGGGAAAGCCTCTGTACAATAAACTCTGATGTTCCTGCATTCCATGTAGCTGCCTCATTTTCTCCCTTCATAGCGTGCATTACCAGATCTTTGGTGACATTTTTCACAGCCTCCTGGTACTCTTCCCTGTGTTTAGAGACACTAAGTACTCTTGTTGGTAATGCCAACAGGTGTTTGGTGAAGGTTGGGACAGTAATACTATCAAGCTGTTCCCTCAGATTGAAAATCAGATATTTTCCCTTGCAGTTGTGTGTCTTGCAAAGATCCTTGAGAATGGCCTTGTCTATGTTTTTCAGCCATTTGGGGGATAGATCCAAATGTTTCAGCTCAATTTCAGGCCAAATTTTTTCCATCAGGCGATCGCTAATGCAGTCAGCAGTGAGGCGCTCTGTGAAGAGCTTGTATTTAGTGGAGACTTGTTCTATGGCCTGTGAAACCACCAACTCAATCACTTTGTTGACACACAACTTTTCCCCACTCAGACAATCAGATGAGGACGACTCTGGGGTTGCCGTCTCCTGTGTTTCAGTCTGAGACTCTACTAATTCTTTTCTCTGCGTGTCCAGTTCTGTCTGCATTTCTGGTATGTTTGTCTCTGCCTGACTTTCTTTAATCTCACTGGAGTCCTCACTCTGTGGCTGCAGAGCTTTCTTGTCCTCCTCCAGTTCTTTCTCTTCTTTCTCTGCATCCTGACATTTTGTGATGGCCTCTTTGACTTCTTCTTTTGTGTCCTTCACCACTTTCTGTTCTTCCAGGAGTTTCTTATTTTGTTCCTCCAGGACTTTTTTCTCCTGCTCCAGATTCTCTCTCAGTGTTTGTTCTTTCCACAGAGCATTCCACATAGTTTCTTTCAGATCTCGTTCATGTTTCTGGAGCTGCGTGAACTTGGCAGACAGAGTGTCCTTCTCCTGTTTCAGCATCAGGATTTCGTTGTCCCTCTGCTGAAGCTGCTCTTTCAGACAGTTCATCTCAAGGTCAAGGTTGCTGACCTTTTCCTGATCTGAACACGTCTGTTGCTCTTTTTCTTTGGTGGCGCTGCTCACCTGCGGTTTGCGCGACACTGATTCGTCAGTGACTCCTGCAGCTTGGTTCTCATACAGCTCCAGCTTGGTGCGCATGTTTGAAATTTGAGTCATCATCTGTTTGATTTGCTGTCTGGCTCTACTTTCACCCTCTTTTAAAAGTTTGTTTTCAGTCAGAGTGTTTTGCAAGGCTTTCCTAACCAGCATGAGGTTGTCGAGTGCACTCTTTGGCAGAGTGAAGACAAATTCTGGTTTTCCTTCCTGATTGCTCATTTTTGATATTTAACTTTGAAACAAATTTAGCGTGTTACACTAAATAAGATATTCAGATGTGAATTCGATAATCAGATGTGAATCAGGGTTTGAAGTTGGCTGTAGCAGAACAAAAGTTCGTCTAGTGAATCGCTCGTGACTGTAAGTAAGAAACGTGCTTGACCAGTGTGCTGTTTCACCCCTATTTATAGAATTTTGGTGACTGTGATGTCATGGCCTCATTCTCTTTGCTTTGATGTTTGAAAATAGGTCCCGCCCATTGAAAATAGGTCCCGCCCACAGGCTCTCAGAATTTGTCAGTTAAATTCATACATTAATTTGAAATATGTTTTTGTTTTTTTTTAAATTTTAATTCATCCCTCTTCTAAATTTAACCTAAGCCCATTTTCAGAGCGCTGCGTGTTCATCACAGCCATAAATATGTTAGAAATGAAGAGATTTCACTGTGTTCAAGTACCAGATTTAGTGCTAATTTTATTCAGTCATCCAGTGTTTGTTTAGCTTGTTCAAATGTTTCAGGTGCTGTAGAACATCTGATTAGTATTGTTCATTAATGCTTGTTTCCTATTCCTGTTCAAAGTAATACTCTGCGCACGCAGCCAGTGAGAAAACGTCTAACGCTAGACCCGCCCCCGGGAGTCAAGCTGCTTGCATCTAATGTCTCTCAGTTACATAGTAAACAAAGCTTGCAAGGAATCAGGAATCCAGCATCATTACTAAACATCTAACAGGTGCCAAAAAAAAGAGCAACATTGAGCTGTTAACACTTCACAGCCTGCTCGTTAAACAGACAGTAGGGATCCAGTAGGACTGGACACAACATCAAGCCTCTTGGCTTCTGGTTTGATAACTTCACTCATTTAAAAAAAGAAAAATGCTGTAACACATCAGTGTGACATGTTTGCTTTCATCCTGCATCAAATTAAAACACAGAGAATATGTGTACTAGGTTTTTTTAAGGTGATCTTTTTATTTTTCAACAGCTTATTACTAATTACGGATTTTGGGGAATACTAAAAATCATGACACATCAGGAAAAAAAAATCTTATAAAGGACGTGAAGCGATGTCACTGATGTTGTCACTGCTGATGTGACGCTATACCTTGTTTATGGTAGTACCTGAACTGCCATAAAGTTATGTTAACGCTGTGCTTTAGATTACAGCCAGGAGTGTGGCAGAGGAGGAATTTTGCACTTTCATATAAAATCCACTTTTGGACTAAGTAGATCAGTTAATGGCTGGACTATGGAGGAGAAGTTTTTGCAGAAGTTCCTGTAATAACCTACCATTCCCAGGAATCTGCACAGTTCAAGTCCTTTATTTAGGTGTGGGATATTCATTAATCGCCACCACTTTGGCGCTAAGGGGCCGCACCTGACCACGTCCCACTTCCCTGCTCAAGTATGTTACAGTGGCCTTGGCAAATTCACACTTTGTCAGGTTGAGTGTCAGCGCTTATTAATCTTGAAACCTGCATGACACACTGGCAGACAGAAAAGACCATTCGGTGAAAATATCAATTCTGGGGATCTGGAACATGGAAAGTAGAATATCTAAACAACATTATTGGTGTGTTTTGCCTCAGTGTTATTGATATTTATATGCTTATATTTTCACAATTGCAAAATCTCACTGTGGATGTAAGAGCCAAATTGTGGATATTTTGCATCCACTTTATTGTGTAATATTTTAATTGATTGTATTTGATGGCTTAGGCCCCAGGAAGACTAGCAACCACTGTTGTGGAAGCTAATGGAGTTCCTTATAAATAAGCAGACAAATAAACACTATTCTAATCTTATATTACATTCTTAGCAAATTTACAGCAAATGAAACAAAGCACAAAGTCACAGTTGTTTTTTTTTTATTTAATTTTTTATTTTAATTTGTGGTTTGACGCTGTTTCTTAACTCAAAATGTCCTGTTGTAATTGGACATTTTGAGATAAGAAACAGCGCCAAGCCCCAACAACACTTCCCTCATGGTGCTTTATATTGTCAGGTGAAGACCCTACAAGAATGCACAAAAACTAACCCCCTAGAGCAAGCACATTGGCGACAGTGGGAAGGAAAAACTCACTTTTAAAAGAGAGAAACCTCCGGCAGAACCAGGCTCTGAGATGGGGGTGGCCATCTGCCTCGGCCAGTTAGTGATGAGGGAAGGAAGTTGGGGTTTTAAAATGTAATTTAGGTTGCTGAATTAAAAGAACATTTGACGCCAGTTTAAGAGTTTTGTAACAGAATCACGTGCACGTTTCAGTTGGATTTTAGCGTGCACATGAGAAAACCCTCAAGATGACATTTTGGTTCCTCAGCTTGGCATGTTTTTTGAATATGCTGACGACCGCTTCGTCAACCACTGGGTTGCTTGACCTCATTAACAGTATTGGAGAAGGCCACTTTTCACGGAGATCATTGGCTACTTTCAGGCCGAGTTGCTCAATGTTTTCCATGGACATTTTGTAGCTTTTGGACAAAATTTTGTTCCAGATCTTGTGGGAAAGCCTCTGTACAATAAACTCTGATGTTCCTGCATTCCATGTAGCTGCCTCATTTTCTCCCTTCATAGCGTGCATTACCAGATCTTTGGTGACATTTTTCACAGCCTCCTGGTACTCTTCCCTGTGTTTAGAGACACTAAGTACTCTTGTTGGTAATGCCAACAGGTGTTTGGTGAAGGTTGGGACAGTAATACTATCAAGCTGTTCCCTCAGATTGAAAATCAGATATTTTCCCTTGCAGTTGTGTCTTTTGCAAAGATCCTTGAGAATGGCCTTGTCTATGTTTTTCAGCCATTTGGGGGATAGATCCAAATGTTTCAGCTCAATTTCAGGCCAAATTTTTTCCATCAGGCGATCGCTAATGCAGTCAGCAGTGAGGCGCTCTGTGAAGAGCTTGTATTTAGTGGAGACTTGTTCTATGGCCTGTGAAACCACCAACTCAATCACTTTGTTGACACACAACTTTTCCCCACTCAGACAATCAGATGAGGACGACTCTGGGGTTGCCGTCTCCTGTGTTTCAGTCTGAGACTCTACTAATTCTTTTCTCTGCGTGTCCAGTTCTGTCTGCATTTCTGGTATGTTTGTCTCTGCCTGACTTTCTTTAATCTCGCTGGAGTCCTCACTCTGTGGCTGCAGAGCTTTCTTGTCCTCCTCCAGTTCTTTCTCTTCTTTCTCTGCATCCTGACATTTTGTGATGGCCTCTTTGACTTCTTCTTTTGTGTCATTCACCACTTTCTGTTCTTCCAGGAGTTTCTTATTTTGTTCCTCCAGGACTTTTTTCTCCTGCTCCAGATTCTCTCTCAGTGTTTGTTCTTTCCACAGAGCATTCCACATAGTTTCTTCCAGATATCTTTCATGTTTCTGGAGCTGCGTGAACTTGGCAGACAGAGTGTCCTTCTCCTGTTTCAGCATCAGGATTTCGTTGTCCCTCTGCTGAAGCTGCTCTTTCAGACAGTTCATCTCAAGGTCAAGGTTGCTGACCTTTTCCTGATCTGAACACGTCTGTTGCTCTTTTTCTTTGGTGGCGCTGCTCACCTGCGGTTTGCGCGACACTGATTCGTCAGTGACTCCTGCAGCTTGGTTCTCATACAGCTCCAGCTTGGTGCGCATGTTTGAAATTTGAGTCATCATCTGTTTGATTTGCTGTCTGGCTCTACTTTCACCCTCTTTTAAAAGTTTGTTTTCAGTCAGAGTGTTTTGCAAGGCTTTCCTAACCAGCATGAGGTTGTCGAGTGCACTCTTTGGCAGAGTGAAGACAAATTCTGGTTTTCCTTCCTGATTGCTCATTTTTGATATTTAACTTTGAAACAAATTTAGCGTGTTACACTAAATAAAATATTCAGATGTGAGTTCGATAATCAAATGTGAATCAGGGTTTGAAGTTGGCTGTAGCAGAACAAAAGTTCGTCTAGTGAATCGCTCGTGACTGTAAGTAAGAAACGTGCTTGACCAGTGTGCTGTTTCACCCCTATTTATAGAATTTTGGTGACTGTGATGTCATGGCCTCATTCTCTTTGCTTTGATGTTTGAAAATAGGTCCCGCCCATTGAAAATAGGTCCCGCCCACAGGCTCTCAGAATTTGTCAGTTAAATTCATACATTAATTTGAAATATGTTTTTGTTTTTTTTTTTAATTTTAATTCATCCCTCTTCTAAATTTAACCTAAGCCCATTTTCAGAGCGCTGCGTGTTCATCACAGCCATAAATATGTTAGAAATGAAGAGATTTCACTGTGTTCAAGTACCAGATTTAGTGCTAATTTTATTCAGTCATCCAGTGTTTGTTTAGCTTGTTCAAATGTTTCAGGTGCTGTAGAACATCTGATTAGTATTGTTCATTAATGCTTGTTTCCTATTCCTGTTCAAAGTAATACTCTGCGCACGCAGCCAGTGAGAAAACGTCTAACGCTAGACCCGCCCCCGGGAGTCAAGCTGCTTGCATCTAATGTCTCTCAGTTACATAGTAAACAAAGCTTGCAAGGAATCAGGAATCCAGCATCATTACTAAACATCTAACAGGTGCCAAAAAAAAGAGCAACATTGAGCTGTTAACACTTCACAGCCTGCTCGTTAAACAGACAGTAGGGATCCAGTAGGACTGGACACAACATCAAGCCTCTTGGCTTCTGGTTTGATAACTTCACTCATTTAAAAAAGAAAAATGCTGTAACACATCAGTGTGACATGTTTGCTTTCATCCTGCATCAAATTAAAACACAGAGAATATGTGTACTAGGTTTTTTTAAGGTGATCTTTTTATTTTTCAACAGCTTATTACTAATTACGGATTTTGGGGAATACTAAAAATCATGACACATCAGGAAAAAAAAATCTTATAAAGGACGTGAAGCGATGTCACTGATGTTGTCACTGCTGATGTGACGCTATACCTTGTTTATGGTAGTACCTGAACTGCCATAAAGTTATGTTAACGCTGTGCTTTAGATTACAGCCAGGAGTGTGGCAGAGGAGGAATTTTGCACTTTCATATAAAATCCACTTTTGGACTAAGTAGATCAGTTAATGGCTGGACTATGGAGGAGAAGTTTTTGCAGAAGTTCCTGTAATAACCTACCATTCCCAGGAATCTGCACAGTTCAAGTCCTTTATTTAGGTGTGGGATATTCATTAATCGCCACCACTTTGGCGCTAAGGGGCCGCACCTGACCACGTCCCACTTCCCTGCTCAAGTATGTTACAGTGGCCTTGGCAAATTCACACTTTGTCAGGTTGAGTGTCAGCGCTTATTAATCTTGAAACCTGCATGACACACTGGCAGACAGAAAAGACCATTCGGTGAAAATATCAATTCTGGGGATCTGGAACATGGAAAGTAGAATATCTAAACAACATTATTGGTGTGTTTTGCCTCAGTGTTATTGATATTTATATGCTTATATTTTCACAATTGCAAAATCTCACTGTGGATGTAAGAGCCAAATTGTGGATATTTTGCATCCACTTTATTGTGTAATATTTTAATTGATTGTATTTGATGGCTTAGGCCCCAGGAAGACTAGCAACCACTGTTGTGGAAGCTAATGGAGTTCCTTATAAATAAGCAGACAAATAAACACTATTCTAATCTTATATTACATTCTTAGCAAATTTACAGCAAATGAAACAAAGCACAAAGTCACAGTTGTTTTTTTTTTATTTAATTTTTTATTTTAATTTGTGGTTTGACGCTGTTTCTTAACTCAAAATGTCCTGTTGTAATTGGACATTTTGAGATAAGAAACAGCGCCAAGCCCCAACAACACTTCCCTCATGGTGCTTTATATTGTCAGGTGAAGACCCTACAAGAATGCACAAAAACTAACCCCCTAGAGCAAGCACATTGGCGACAGTGGGAAGGAAAAACTCACTTTTAAAAGAGAGAAACCTCCGGCAGAACCAGGCTCTGAGATGGGGGTGGCCATCTGCCTCGGCCAGTTAGTGATGAGGGAAGGAAGTTGGGGTTTTAAAATGTAATTTAGGTTGCTGAATTAAAAGAACATTTGACGCCAGTTTAAGAGTTTTGTAACAGAATCACGTGCACGTTTCAGTTCGATTTTAGCGTGCACATGAGAAAACCCTCAAGATGACATTTTGGTTCCTCAGCTTGGCATGTTTTTTGAATATGCTGACGACCGCTTCGTCAACCACTGGGTTGCTTGACCTCATTAACAGTATTGGAGAAGGCCACTTTTCACGGAGATCATTGGCTACTTTCAGGCCGAGTTGCTCAATGTTTTCCATGGACATTTTGTAGCTTTTGGACAAAATTTTGTTCCAGATCTTGTGGGAAAGCCTCTGTACAATAAACTCTGATGTTCCTGCATTCCATGTAGCTGCCTCATTTTCTCCCTTCATAGCGTGCATTACCAGATCTTTGGTGACATTTTTCACAGCCTCCTGGTACTCTTCCCTGTGTTTAGAGACACTAAGTACTCTTGTTGGTAATGCCAACAGGTGTTTGGTGAAGGTTGGGACAGTAATACTATCAAGCTGTTCCCTCAGATTGAAAATCAGATATTTTCCCTTGCAGTTGTGTCTTTTGCAAAGATCCTTGAGAATGGCCTTGTCTATGTTTTTCAGCCATTTGGGGGATAGATCCAAATGTTTCAGCTCAATTTCAGGCCAAATTTTTTCCATCAGGCGATCGCTAATGCAGTCAGCAGTGAGGCGCTCTGTGAAGAGCTTGTATTTAGTGGAGACTTGTTCTATGGCCTGTGAAACCACCAACTCAATCACTTTGTTGACACACAACTTTTCCCCACTCAGACAATCAGATGAGGACGACTCTGGGGTTGCCGTCTCCTGTGTTTCAGTCTGAGACTCTACTAATTCTTTTCTCTGCGTGTCCAGTTCTGTCTGCATTTCTGGTATGTTTGTCTCTGCCTGACTTTCTTTAATCTCGCTGGAGTCCTCACTCTGTGGCTGCAGAGCTTTCTTGTCCTCCTCCAGTTCTTTCTCTTCTTTCTCTGCATCCTGACATTTTGTGATGGCCTCTTTGACTTCTTCTTTTGTGTCATTCACCACTTTCTGTTCTTCCAGGAGTTTCTTATTTTGTTCCTCCAGGACTTTTTTCTCCTGCTCCAGATTCTCTCTCAGTGTTTGTTCTTTCCACAGAGCATTCCACATAGTTTCTTCCAGATATCTTTCATGTTTCTGGAGCTGCGTGAACTTGGCAGACAGAGTGTCCTTCTCCTGTTTCAGCATCAGGATTTCGTTGTCCCTCTGCTGAAGCTGCTCTTTCAGACAGTTCATCTCAAGGTCAAGGTTGCTGACCTTTTCCTGATCTGAACACGTCTGTTGCTCTTTTTCTTTGGTGGCGCTGCTCACCTGCGGTTTGCGCGACACTGATTCGTCAGTGACTCCTGCAGCTTGGTTCTCATACAGCTCCAGCTTGGTGCGCATGTTTGAAATTTGAGTCATCATCTGTTTGATTTGCTGTCTGGCTCTATTTTCACCCTCTTTTAAAAGTTTGTTTTCAGTCAGAGTGTTTTGCAAGGCTTTCCTAACCAGCATGAGGTTGTCGAGTGCACTCTTTGGCAGAGTGAAGACAAATTCTGGTTTTCCTTCCTGATTGCTCATTTTTGATATTTAACTTTGAAACAAATTTAGCGTGTTACACTAAATAAGATATTCAGATGTGAATTCGATAATCAGATGTGAATCAGGGTTTGAAGTTGGCTGTAGCAGAACAAAAGTTCGTCTAGTGAATCGCTCGTGACTGTAAGTAAGAAACGTGCTTGACCAGTGTGCTGTTTCACCCCTATTTATAGAATTTTGGTGACTGTGATGTCATGGCCTCATTCTCTTTGCTTTGATGTTTGAAAATAGGTCCCGCCCATTGAAAATAGGTCCCGCCCACAGGCTCTCAGAATTTGTCAGTTAAATTCATACATTAATTTGAAATATGTTTTTGTTTATTTTTAAATTTTAATTCATCCCTCTTCTAAATTTAACCTAAGCCCATTTTCAGAGCGCTGCGTGTTCATCACAGCCATAAATATGTTAGAAATGAAGAGATTTCACTGTGTTCAAGTACCAGATTTAGTGCTAATTTTATTCAGTCATCCAGTGTTTGTTTAGCTTGTTCAAATGTTTCAGGTGCTGTAGAACATCTGATTAGTATTGTTCATTAATGCTTGTTTCCTATTCCTGTTCAAAGTAATACTCTGCGCACGCAGCCAGTGAGAAAACGTCTAACGCTAGACCCGCCCCCGGGAGTCAAGCTGCTTGCATCTAATGTCTCTCAGTTACATAGTAAACAAAGCTTGCAAGGAATCAGGAATCCAGCATCATTACTAAACATCTAACAGGTGCCAAAAAAAAGAGCAACATTGAGCTGTTAACACTTCACAGCCTGCTCGTTAAACAGACAGTAGGGATCCAGTAGGACTGGACACAACATCAAGCCTCTTGGCTTCTGGTTTGATAACTTCACTCATTTAAAAAAGAAAAATGCTGTAACACATCAGTGTGACATGTTTGCTTTCATCCTGCATCAAATTAAAACACAGAGAATATGTGTACTAGGTTTTTTTAAGGTGATCTTTTTATTTTTCAACAGCTTATTACTAATTACGGATTTTGGGGAATACTAAAAATCATGACACATCAGGAAAAAAAAAATCTTATAAAGGACGTGAAGCGATGTCACTGATGTTGTCACTGCTGATGTGACGCTATACCTTGTTTATACCTGAACTGCCATAAAGTTATGTTAACGCTGTGCTTTAGATTACAGCCAGGAGTGTGGCAGAGGAGGAATTTTGCACTTTCATATAAAATCCACTTTTGGACTAAGTAGATCAGTTAATGGCTGGACTATGGAGGAGAAGTTTTTGCAGAAGTTCCTGTAATAACCTACCATTCCCAGGAATCTGCACAGTTCAAGTCCTTTATTTAGGTGTGGGATATTCATTAATCGCCACCACTTTGGCGCTAAGGGGCCGCACCTGACCACGTCCCACTTCCCTGCTCAAGTATGTTACAGTGGCCTTGGCAAATTCACACTTTGTCAGGTTGAGTGTCAGCGCTTATTAATCTTGAAATCTGCATGACACACTGGCAGACAGAAAAGACCATTCGGTGAAAATATCAATTCTGGGGATCTGGAACATGGAAAGTAGAATATCTAAACAACATTATTGGTGTGTTTTGCCTCAGTGTTATTGATATTTATATGCTTATATTTTCACAATTGCAAAATCTCACTGTGGATGTAAGAGCCAAATTGTGGATATTTTGCATCCACTTTATTGTGTAATATTTTAATTGATTGTATTTGATGGCTTAGGCCCCAGGAAGACTAGCAACCACTGTTGTGGAAGCTAATGGAGTTCCTTATAAATAAGCAGACAAATAAACACTATTCTAATCTTATATTACATTCTTAGCAAATTTACAGCAAATGAAACAAAGCACAAAGTCACAGTTGTTGTTTTTTTATTTTATTTTTTTATTTTAATTTGTGGTTTGACGCTGTTTCTTAACTCAAAATGTCCTGTTGTAATTGGACATTTTGAGCTAAGAAACAGCGCCAAGCCCCAACAACACTTCCCTCATGGTGCTTTATATTGTCAGGTGAAGACCCTACAATAATGCACAAAAACTAACCCCCTAGAGCAAGCACATTGGCGACAGTGGGAAGGAAAAACTCACTTTTAAAAGAGAGAAACCTCCGGCAGAACCAGGCTCTGAGATGGGGGTGGCCATCTGCCTCGGCCAGTTAGTGATGAGGGAAGGAAGTTGGGGTTTTAAAATGTAATTTAGGTTGCTGAATTAAAAGAACATTTGACGCCAGTTTAATATAAAGACTTCGGACTTCACGTTTCCCAATTTTTGCTTTAAGTTATTTTGTTATTTACATAATAATGTAAATAACCTAATAATGATCCTTATTGCTGTTTTAGAGAGGAGCGGTGCTTCAAAGGATAGTTGCAGATTTCTGTCAGAATCTGCAGATTATACAGTACAAATAAAATGTTTACGTTGTCTTCCCAACATTTTCACTGACATCTACACTGGATGGCCAGGAAGCGTTCGCGATGTCTTCTCTGGCGCTGATAATTGGCTTCAGTCTTGTGTCGGTGACGTAAAAGGCGGATTTAATGCGACTTGACCGTTCACACAGCAGTCGCTTTCTAAAACATCGGATATGTATCGGATTCAGTACCACATACGAAAGTGACCCAGATCGGATTTGAAAATATCGGATTTGCGCTGTTCACACTGTCATAGCATGATCGGATATGGGTCGCATAGGGTCAAAAAAAATCGGATTTGATGCGCTTTCGCCTGCAGTGTGAACGTAGCCTAAGATTGTAGATGGGACCTGTTGTGGGGCACTCCTGTGATGTGGAAGGCACGTTCTCCATAACGTTAGCTGGATAACCAGGGGTTATCTGACCGGAGAGGTTCACTGCATTTGGTCTTCCACGATGAAAAAGTGAATAAATTTCTTCATCAGTAGTACGATGCGGTACACTAGTACAAATATTAGGTTGGCCAGAACATGCATTTGCCAGGGTGTTAATTAGCTCCTCATTCCTTAGAATTTGAGCCACAAAATTCCGTGCGGACTGGCTCATAGTGCCATTCCTCGCAGGTATATATATATATATATATATATATATATATATATATATATATATATATATATATATATATATATATATATGCATGCTGTTATTGGCACACTGAGGTGCTAGCTAAACAAGCCAAGACAAATAATGAACTGGATGGTCCACAAAGCACTATTAAATATGGGTCAAAGGACACAGATCATTTTCTTCTTACAATTTTAAATACATGTTCTCCTTCTCAGTTCATTGTCTTCAGAGGCTCCAAACATCATAATAACTGCATCTATAACATGCAGGCTTAAAATAGCCAAAAGCCTCATTTCCAATAAGGTCGACTGCAACAAGAAACATTGGAATAAATAAAAGGTTTTACTCAGTTCTGCTCAGTTGGAGTGTATTTGTGTCATGTCAGTATTTCTGGTATTTAACACTTGTAAGACAGGCATAATAAACCAAATAGAACAACAAAGGTTATAAAACCAGTTTGGTCCTCCTGAAGTAACTTACTTTTTTTTTTTTGCCACATTTAATTGTGCAAACAGAGCAAATGTACAAAATGGCACCTTAATGGAGGAATTCTGCTCTACTTTAACTTCCTGAGCTTAATGTGTGTTTATTACATTACATATTGTGCTTCTCAAGTGTTTGTCTAAAGCTGAACTGCAGCTTCAAAACAGCTGTTTAGTCATCTAATAAATATTACAGAATCTATATAAAAATGCAATGCACCAAATAACTTGTCAGAACTATTATACAGAATGAGTTAAATTACATAGTTTACATCTGCTTTGTATAACAACAGCAGCTGTTATCCCCGTGCTGGTAGCATGACCCTCCTCAGTGACGGCTGCTCTCTCTGGTGGGCTAGATGTCCACCACGCAGCCAGAGGCACTGGCTCTTATAGCATCAGATATGACTTTAGCTCCAGATTCTCCAATGCCATTTCCCTGCAAACTGAAGGAACAGTTTTAATACGACAAATCGATAAACAGGTAAATAACAATAAATAAACGGTAAAAGAAAACTTACTTGATGTATGTCAGTTGGTGGTTTCCCTTCAAAGCTGTTGCAATGAATATGGCTCCATCCATGCCCAGAGAGTTCTCCTGCAGACTGATGAATCACACACAGAAGATTTATTTTTTGATCAAATGTAGCGATATCTGTGAGTAACTCTCTAAATTTCAAATGTAAAGGTCTGGATATTGATGACTGTTGGATTCCAGAAGAAAACAAAAACAAAATCAGGGAGTTCAGCACACATGCATCTCTGTAGCTGGGGTTATTTGCAGCTAACCAAATAATGGATGAACAGCGGAGGAGAGTGTGGGAGAATAAACTTCAGCCCTGACTGAACAGATAAATCAGGCAGCATGAAATCAGCAGCTGCATTTACTTTTCTACCACAGGTTTAATATACGAATGTAGTTTATGTCATGAAATGAAGTTCCAGTTGTGCTTACTTCAGCGCCTTGAGGCTTCTGTTGGATTTCAAGGCGTTGGCCAGGGCCTTGGCTCCCTCCATTCCTACAGTGTTCCCACGCAGACTGAAAAACATAGTGGAAAATGAGCTGCCGAGCTCCACCCAGGTGAGCGTCTCATCAAACTAGAGCCTTCTATCATTTTTCTCACTTTTCTCTTGTGTCGTCCAATGACAGGTGAAATTGGTTGTTTACCAGGACTAAAAACGACAATTTGCAATGAGCTGCTGGAGGCAATTGTATTTTAATTGTCTCTTTTGTTGCTTCAAAAAAAAAAATTAATTATCCTTTTAGTGAAGTTCCTGAAAGGTTATGACAAACCCATCAAGAAAATCTTGAGATAAAAAGTCACTAATGAAGAAAGTTTGTATTGGTTACTTCAGCAAATAAGAAGCAGTCCAACTCATTCTAAAATCCGCTGACCAATCTTTGTTCACTGCTGCAAAAAAAGCCATTTGAATAAACAAAGAGATTTTACATTTTAAATTTACAATAAGATCAATAAAAATGCCAAATTACTGATGAAAAACGAACTACATTGCATGTTTCAGTAGCTTGTAGAGTCACCTCTAGCAGGAATAATCATTTCAGCATGTTTTTATCAGTGTCTCACATCACTGTGGAAGCATTTTGGTCCCCATATTTGATTCCAAAATTATTCCAGGTACAGAGGAGGTCATGGTTGACCTAAGGACTGCAAGGTGTCCAGATCCTGTGGCTGCAAAACAAGGCCAAATCACCATCCCTCCAACACAGTGATTGACAGTTGTTATGAAGTGTTTGTGCTGTGTTCAAATTTCCCCAAATGTTACTCTGTGCATTGTGGCCAAACATCTCCACTTTGGTCTTTTCTGTTTAAAGGACAATGGGCTTCATTTAATGTGCGTGGAGTTCTTACTCTATTCAAACAAACAAGTGGCTATGCAAAATTACTCTTAGATTTAAGAAACACGTGCACCAGCTTGTTTTTATTCTTACCACAGTTTATATGTTGATAAATCAGACTCTTTATGAACAAAGAGCCCTTTGTAATCGCCATAAAATCTGGATATTGTCACGTCTCCATGTCATTCAGGCGTACGTGCTTGACTTGTAGTCAAGACCGCCTAAACCAAGACAATACCAAGATCAGAGGGTATCGAGACCAAGACAAGACCAAGACCAAGACAGACCAAGTCAAGACCAAGACAAAGTTGAGACGAGACAAAGACCGAGACGAAAAAGTCTTTAAACTGCAGCCAGATGCTGATTCGTTTACGGGTGTCGGGCATATTTATGTGTTTTTGTGATGCACTCGCACAGCCCTCCTCACCACTGTCTACTGTCTCACTCACTTACTGGGAAGACAGACTCCACTTGACTGCCGCGTCTCTCACCCTCTCTGTTTTTCACATAATGATATTATCCTATATCCTCGCATGTGATTGGCCACAATATGGAGGGATTGGAGCATAGCTGAGCCACTGTGTGAGAGCTGAGCAGTGAAAGGAAATTAAGTGAGGAGCCGGCTCTCGCTTACTGGGAGTCGACTCTTGTGATTCACTACAAAGCACTCTCTAAGCACGGCTCTTAGAGCTGATGCTTTTGCGCATGACACATTAGACAGCAAGATCAAGACAGTGAGACCAAGACAAGACCAAAGTCCGTCGAGACCGAGACAAGATCAAGACCACGTAAAAGTGGTCTTGAGACCAGTCAAGACATCCAACTCTAGTACTTCCAGGTAAAGCAGAGAAAGCAGTTACTATCTTGCAAGAGAGAACCGTGCACCACTAAAAGAGGAAAACAGGAGAAAATCCAACTGAAGAAACTTAAACAATTGTCCAAAGAGGAAAAGGCACAGCTTTCCAGAGTGTTTTCAACAGTTTAAAAGAAAAATGAAAAGTGGGGCTCCTACTGACAAAATAGTAGCTCTGTATATCACATCCCCTGAGACTTGCTTGGAACTCAAAGTTGATATAAAAAAGTCTAACTGAATGAGAGAAAAAGAACAAAGAGGACCATATCTGTCAATCTGTGATAATAAACTCACTGAATTCTATTTTTCAGCATCCATTAGAGAGGGCCAAGAAATTAGACTGAAAGACATCCAGCACTAATATCAAGGCTTTTTTTTAAAATAAAAAATAACTGTAATTCTAAACATCCTGTAGAAATTTCCTACGACAGCCAGATTTTAATTTGTCTGTATTTTTGATTGCACATTGTTAGTAAATGAGGTCCAAAGTCCCAGAAATCTTGTGGTTTGTTCAAATACAACTTTACTATCCTAACCTGTGCAACTTCTTAAAGAGAAGAGGTGTCGTCCTGGCAACCCTTTCGAACAAGCCACACTGGTTCAATCTTGTTATCATTGCGCCATCATGAAATTTAATGCTTAGGCCTGTAGAGTCTGTGATGTAGCTCTTGGTTTGTTTTGCAGTTTCCTTGAGCACTGCATGGTCTGACCTCAGGGAAAACTGGTGGGCTGTTCACTCTTGGGAAGACTGTGACATTGTGTTAACACACCTGAATTCTCCAAACCAGCAAAATGCCAAAACCTTTGCTTTCACAGAGGTGCTCGCACTTGCTGATGATCAGTTAATCAAGTGTATTTGATTAGCAGCACCTGCCTTCTTAAGTCTTATAGAAGCAGTTTGGTGTTTTTCACATTACTGGGATTGTTGCATTTCTTTTTCACATGGCTGTATGTATTGTAATATTGTTATGGTATGTTTAAATTTAACTCTATAAAATCAGAGTGAATGTAAATCAACAATAATATAGACAAGTCATTACATGTGAAAAAAAATAAAGAAAAGTAAAGTTGCCATTAAAACACACTGAGTCATTTAATCATCAAGCAGCACGAGAGCTTAAATAGTCTCAATCTGGTTGAGGATTAGTTGGTGAATTTTCTCACATTATTCACAAAGAGAAGGTCTGGAGGTATTCTGATGAATCATCACTTTTATTGTTTAACATTTGGAAATAACGAACGTTTCCAGGGAGGCGCACTCATTTGATCTAGTGATCGCAATCGTGACTTGTCAGTGATCTGTTAGAGACAACTAACTGCCTTCTTAAAATAATATCTACCTCAAGCAGACACAACATTGACAGACTGCAATCAGTAAATTCAAATTGCATGCTGGGATTCTCAAATGAAGATAAACAAAGTTCATAACAGGAACCAATCAAAAGCTATTAATCTTTAGAAGCAGACAGATAAGAGACTAGCAGTTAGTTTAGATAGACAGTTAGTTTCAGATAGAAGTTAACGAGTGCTGCTTGGTTTCACTCTGCTGTTGATTAGGCCAACTTTAACTGACAAAGCTGAACTGCCGAAGAGCGTGTCAATGATATGCAGCTAAAACAAAGGAAAGGTTGACACAAGGTAAAATTTGTACTCACTCTAATGTTTGGAGGGTCTGGTTGGTCATCAGAGCTTCTGCCATTTTAATGGCGCCACTCATCCCTGCTGAGACTCCCTGAAGACTGAAGAGACGTCACACAAAAGGGTCACAACCACCACAACCACAAAAATGATTGATCTGTCGATGGACATGATCGTTATGCCAACCATAAAGTGCGCAGTGACGTGTTGGTTTTCAGAGCCTCAGCAAGATAAGTGACTCCTTCATTCCCGATAGCATTTTCTTGAAGACTGTAGAATGGAGATAGAAGCACACACAGAAACTGCTATGAATAACAATAAAGCTTTGCGAATAAAGTTTTACATAATTGCATGGTTGCTGATGAAATATGTTCACTCAAAGCCTGGAGCGAGTCATTTTCTCAAAGTAATATCAGCGCAGGCTTTGAGGAAAGAGTTTTGAAATTTTGGTTGAGATCGATATATTTACAAACAAAGGAGTGAAAAAGGTTTATTGGTCTTACTCCAGGAGTTGCATTGTGGAATTGGAGAGGAGTGCATGGGCCAGAGCTTTAGTGGCCGTGGACTTGATGAAATTCCACTGCAGACTGTGAAAAGAGAGGAAAAGAAGAGACCCAGTATGAAGCAAATACACTTGAATTCATTAAAGATCTATTAAACAGGTTGCTGGTTCAATCCCTGGATGCTCTACTCTGCATGCCGAAGTATACTTGAACCTTAAAGTTGCTCTCCATGTGTCCATCAACGTGTGAATCTTAGAAAGCATTTAGGTGTCGAAAAAATATGGTTGAATGAGGGGTGTTGAATGAGGCGCTTTAAAAGCTCAAGTAGAAAAGTGCTACATAAGAACCAAATCGTTTACTTTACTATTTTGATTTAGCTCAAATTTCTGCTCAACCACATTTCAGAATCAAAGACTCTAACCATTCATTCTCTTCCACTTGTCCTTATCAGGGTTATGGGTAGAGTGTGTGCTTAAAGATGTAGGTATAAATATCCTGCTTTGTTCACTAGAACTTTATTACATCACTGAGAATGCATCGGTTGCTGTGCAGTGCAGACTCCCACTTCTACTCTCAGACTTGTGTGTATCTGTTTGGATGTGTTTATTTCCGATTCAAGCTCCACTTACTGCAAGGAGGTCAGGCCTCGATTAAACTTGATTGCACCAGCGATAGCTTGAACTCCGTCATCATGCAAAAGGTTGGCTGTGAGACTGGAAAACACACAAATATGCAAACAAAAACACAAATATGAGCACTGTTGTATGTAATGCAAAGACTGTCAGAGCGTTTTCAACATGTCTGCTTTCACAGAAGCTTCAAGTTTTGAAAATAACACTGGAAAAAGGTGTTTACAGGAAGTATTATAACACTAGAATATGGCTGCTGCTCTCAGTGTTGCAGTAGGTTGGAAATGTCCCCACATTACCTCAAAGAGCTACACAATACAAACAGTTATCTCACAGTTTTTGTGCTTTTCATCATGCAGCAGTATTGTATGACAGGGCATGATCTGGGGGAATGACATTTACTGAACAGTTGGGTATTCCTGCAGTTCTGTGAGGGATGATACTGTACTACTATTAACGAGCTGACTCACTCGAGGTCCTGCAGAGTGTTGTTCTCGTGGAGGGCATGGGCCATGTTCTTTGCTCCCTCTACCCCAATGGAGTTCTCCCTCAGACTAAATAGACAGAAAAACACATGAAAAGTGACATAAGACACAAGCATGACAACTTTACAGCCACTAAAATGCCAAGATACTGCCAATTTGGCAAACCTTTTCCAAAGAGAGGCTTTTTTTACTCCCTTTTTTGAGACACAAAATATGAATACTGATCACATGTGTCTAACAGATAAGATATACTGCACATATGATACAATTAGTTTTATAGGTTTTTGAACAGCGAGACAATATTTGTCATTTTGCCTCCGCACACCACATCAGTGGATTTTATATCAAATAATCAAGTGTGAATGATGTGCAGACTTTCAGTTTTCTTTTAAGGTGTTTAACAAAAGTTGTGCCTTAAATAATCAGGAATTACAGCCATCTTTACGCAAAGCCCCCCTGCTCCACAACAAAAAAACCCAGAAAAACCACAGAAGACAACTAAAGTGGATGATGACAGAATTATTTCCATGGTTAAAGGAAAAAAAACCCAAACACCTTTAAAACATCTAACCAAGTCAAAACTGTTTTTCAAGGAGGTAGGCGTATAAATATCAGTCTGCAGTAAACACATGCCTTGATGAATGGAAATAGAGAGGGTTTAAAATGAAGGTGCAAATAACTACATTCAAGAATAACAACGCTAACGTAGCCTTCGCCAGGAAACTTCTAAAAGAAACTGGACTTCAAGATGCCTACTGAAGCTAAGTAAGACAAATAACTGACCCTGATCACTGATTGGTCTCCTAAAGCTCAAAATAACATCAGCGTTTTAAATAATTTCTTAGCTAAAGTAACTCTCTTCTGAGTTTAACTGACAGCTGCTTGTTGGAAAATCACGTTCTCCCAAAAAAGACAAAATATTCTTGGGTTAATGCACAAATACAAACAGGGAAACAGAGTGAAACTTTAAGCTTGGTCCTTACTTCAAGGAGACAAGGCCATGGTTCAGCCTCAGTGCTTTGGTTAAGGCTGTCATGCCCTTGTTGCTGATCGAGTTACTCTGAAGTCTATGAAAAGAGATGAAAAGTTAAATGCAGCTGTAATGAATAGCATTCAAAGCAAACACCATTTCCCCTTCTGTGGTGCATGAATTGAAATGTCACTTCCCACACTATTAAAATGCATTTGCATTGCACTCATGGGCAGAAGATACTAACTGGAGTGAGAGAAGAGTGTGGTTGACCGCCAAAGCCTCGGCCAGAGCTACCGTCCCTTTATCCCCAAGCTGATTACCACAAAGGCTGCAGACAAGAACACAAATACACCCGACACATTAGGAGAAAGAAAACCTGAGTTATCAGTATGTGAACCAGGTTCAGGTGTGGTGGTAAACAAGATCAAATGAAGCCTAGTAACAAACAAGTGTGTCAATGAGCTATCATAACTGTACACCTCATCATCAATCTGCAAAAATGTGAAGAAGTAATGATTAACTTTTAGTCTTTAAATGTTCTGGCCTAGAAGTTCAGTACATTATCTCCAAGATCACTGAATGAATATTAATTCTGCATTACATCAACTTTGTGAGAGTCCGGTTGGTCTTCAGTGCTTCTGCAATCCTTTTGGCTCCACCTGCTGCGATTGTATTCTTCCGTATACTAAAAAAAAAGATGCACATTAATCTACAGAACATTCATTAAAACAACATCTGTAAACAAGACCAAACTCACTTCAGAGACACCAGTTTGCGGTTGCACTGCAGCACTTCTGCAAGCGACTGAGCACCCTCCTCCTCGATGGCGTTGTTCTGAAAGCTGATGAGAAGTCGGGGAAATTGAGCAAATACACCAACTAGAGTAAATAAACTGGAATTCTGGGTGTGTCAGTTAAGCTGTAGAGCAATTATACTCAACTTGATTGATGTCAGGACTTGGTTCATTTTCAGAGCCTCTGCTAGGAACTTTGCACCTTTGGAGCCGATGTTGTTATTCCGAAGACTAAAACAACATAAACAGGTCATTAGATGATTTACTAAAACTCTACTTAGCAATAATAAGATGTAAATTATAAGATGCAGGTTTAGCATTATTATTATGTAGTATTATGATCAACTCTTGAATGACTATACTACATCAAAACTAAAAGCCTTTTCCCCATTTCAGATTACTCATTTTTATTACAAGGTTCTGTTTTTGGAAAACATTATATACTGTATATAAAAGATGGAAGTAGCCCCCATGTTGTCATGGTTACTCATCTTTTAAAGCTTTAGTGTGAGCAATTTATCCACTGCCATCTTAGTTTTTGAATCTAGACACAAGAGAAACTGAGACCCTGCACACTAACAGCTAGCCAAGCTCTAGAGCAGTGATTCCCAAGAAATTGAGTTTGAAATGACTCATAATAATGTACAGTTACTTATTTATATTAATTGATTTAAACAAAAAGTGAATTAAAACTGGTACTTGGAGGTGGTTATTAGTGATATTACTCTGACCTAAATTCACTGCTCTTTTATTGACGCTTGTGTCCCAGTGGCAGGTGGATCACCTATTGGCCTTAATACTCCCACTCCTGTATTTTGATTAGAGTGAAGATTTAAGATTGGGGGGGGGGCTCCATGGGATTTCCTGTTTTATTAAATGGGTCACAGCACTCTTGACTGGGAATAGCTCCTCTAGAGCATACTTGGCTTTGAGTGTCTGTAATAAATGAATTAAAACTAGCTACTGACACCATAAAATATACTTTCCAGACCTGGGGGCAGCAGCTTTATATACAGATAATTGGAAATACTGAACTCAAAAGGTTTTATTTGTTCATTCAGACATCAAACACTGCAGATCTCACTTGAGAGAAGTCAGCGTGCGGTTCACCAAGAGGGCTCGACTCAGGGCTTTGGCTCCTTTGTTGCTGATGGCATTGTCCGCCAGACTGATGGAGGGATAAAAGAAATTGTATTTATGTTGTTCGAGTATTAATAATAATTACAACCACAATTATACTTTCACCAATCATACAATCACACAACCACTGAGAGTAATCAGCAAGGTCAATCATAACTTCATTTAAAAGCTCCGCTGTTTGTCTGAGTTTATAAAGCAGCTTGATGTGATACAGTTGTTCAGAACAACAATTGTTCCTCGTATGATGCTTTACCACAAAAAAGGCTCACCTTATTTTTTGGATATGGCAGTCTTTGGCACTCAGGAGACTTCCCAGCAACTCCATGACATCATCTTTAAAGTGATTATTCTCCAACCTGATGAGCAGATAAAACCACTGAATCTGGAGTTTTCCTTTTATTGGATGTATTTGGGTTGAGAAGCTCACCTTAGATGCCTACAGTACAGCAGCTGCGGGAGCAAACATTTCACTGTCGAGGCGTTCAGAGAGGCTGTCAGGTTGGTTTGTTCGCTGCACTCCGGAGACACGTGGAGCAGGTAACCCAGCACCACACAGTGAGGCCGCGTTAACTTTCCCGCTAGACTGCTGAGCCGTAAATCCTCCTCTACGCTCCGCAGCATCTCTGTGTGCTGCAGCTCCTGTAAACAGTAAGCTAGGTTGACTGCACGCAGGGAGACCACAGCACCCCCGCTGACCAACAGACCCTGCAAAAACCCTGCTGCCCATGCCTTGTTGTTGCCATCGTCTTTCCCGAGGGCCAGAAGTCCAGCAAGAGGTTTGATTGCAGCTGAGCACAGCAGGCCTGTTAGGAAGCGTACGAACACATCCAGGTGACCATCCTCAGCTTGTTGTGAGTGCTGAAAGGCACTTCTGAAGTGGTTCTGGAAACCAATCTTGGGCCAGGACATGGAGCTCTCAGAGAACAAGTCAAAGATTGCCCGCTTTGAGGAAACATGGTAGAAGGTAGCTGCAAGAAACTCCTGCAGAGTCAAATGTGTGAAGCGGAACGTCGTGTTGATGGTTGACTCCTCTCGAACAAGAACTCCAGAACCGAGACTGCTTTGAGTCAGCAGTAGCTCAATCCCATAGTTCTTGAGGTCTTGTTCACTGAAGACATACTTGTGTTTAAGAAGCCCATAGAAAGCCAGTCGTCCGAGATTCCCCAGCAGTTTCCGATTGCTCCCGTGAAGTTGCTCCGTTTTTACAGGCTCTCTGCCTCTTGGTTCGCCCAATTCTGCTTTCATTGAACAGAAATTGGCATACAGCTCAGTGCAAGTCCTCGGAAGACTCTCCTGTGCTTCATTCTGCATGATGTATAACAAAGTATCAGCTACTATCCAGCAAATGCAGGGTATGTAGCACATCACCATCAAGATCTTATTGGATTCCAAGTGTGACCATATTTTCCTGGCAAAATCCTTCTCAGAGAAATGGTGATTCAGAAAGATCTCTATATCCTTAGGACTAAATCCTGGGATCTCAGTCACCCTGTCAACCAGACCTCCGGGGATAAGGGAAGCTACTCTTGGCCTGGAAGTCACCCAGACTGCTATATCGGGAAGCAGATTCCCTCGAATGATGTTGGTAACTAAGTCGTCAATAGGCACTTCTTTTTTTGGGTCGCTGCAAGAAGCTGCGTCGGAAAAATTTAATTTGCAGCGGAATTCGTCCAAACCATCAAGTATGAGCAGAGTCCGACAGGAGCTGTTCAGGACCAGACTGGGATCAGATATATGAGGAAAAGCCATTTTCACCAGCCTCTCAGCAGAAAGCTTGTCCAGCAAGTTCAGCTCGGCAAATGTGAACGGTAGCACAAAGTTTATGTCTGTACAGATGATCCCTTGGCACCACTGCCGGACAAAGTGTCTCACCCAGGTTGTTTTGCCGATACCAGCTACCCCAACTGTGAGGGAGACCCTAGGGGGCATACTGACTCGGGTAAGGGGCTCAAACAATTTTGCTAACCCCAGCTGCCTAAGATGATTTCTTTTCTCTCCTCGAGTCACTCCCACCTGCATCAGGTCATGCTCCTTTTGTTGGAGGTCAGAAAGTCCATCGACAAGTAGTAAGGTTCTTGATGAGATGTTAAGTCTGGGGCAGCTGATTGAGTCTCTGTCTCTGTACTGTTCATATCGGCGTAAGAGGACCTCCTTGTGCTCTTTTACCATGGCATCTACAGACAAAAACAAAAGAAATTCACATCGGTTATTCTCTGGAAAAAGGACACTAATATGGAAGAGTAACTTTGTACTAAGCTTTGATCCCAGTGAGTGAAAAGTGCTTTGCATTTAAACTTACACAATCATACACTAAACACTATAGAAACACTTGTAAAAGCCGCACGTCTATGGAGGAACCAAACTGGCAGAAAAAGTATTAATATCTACATTTCATATACATATTTCCATATGCAAGCAAGTAAACAAATAAACATTTTAAAAATTATTAATTAGTAAACAAAAATGGGAAATAATTCAATTCCATTCAAATTTATTTATACAGCGCTAAATCACAACAGCAGTAACCTCTAGGCGCTTTATATTGTAAGGTAGACCCTACAATAAAACATACAGAGAAAAACCCAACAATCATATGGCGCCCTGTGAGCAAGCACTTTGGCGACAGTGGGAAGGAAAAACTCCCTTTTAACAGGAAGAAACATCCGGCAGAGCCAGACAGAACTTACAGAATATTATTTTATTGATTTATTTTCTTTGCAGTTTCGTTCCTCCAGACTCGTTGCCTGAGCTACTTACCCCCCATGACCATTTTAAAGAATTACACAGGACAGAGAGAAGCAGCCTCTTACCGTGGTTAATGATGAGCTGGGCAACCTGAGAATCTGAGCTCTCTATAAAACCCTGAAGGACGTCAGAGCCTTGACTGTCCTTGGCAGTGACAATAGTGGTGAGCATGTTAACCTGATCCTGCAGTCGGCCTGCTTCCTTGACCTTGGTCTCCTCAGCTGAACTGAGCACATCCAGGTTTCTCATGTGGTTTAAGATCTCCCCCAGGAAGGAGGGCGTAATAAAGCTCTGCAGCTGGTCTTGATGCTTTTGGATCCAACCGAGATCTAAAGAATAACAGAACACTTTTAGGAATTTTATGATTGATGAGATTATTGTGGTGTTAACTCATGAGCAAAGATACTTCCTTAAGCTGGGACAATGCAGGATTATTTGTGTTTTTGTCAGATATTTATTCTCATTAAAAAGTCTGATGATGGTAAATGACTTTGCACACAAGAGGACACCATATTTTTAAAGAAATAACATGCCTTTGCCTCATTTATTTTTTCCCCCTAATCTTTATAAGTGTGTGTGTGTGTGTACACACACTCAAAATTACAGACACGTCAGCTTCTTCTTTGTTGTGTAATACACAAAGAGACAGATAAATATTTTCACATTCCTCTTGGAAAGTAGAAATCACCACATCACAATCGGAGCCTGTGGTGTCCTTAAAACCACTTCAATAATACATCAAAACCAACAAGCTGTCATTTAGAAACGGTGTAAATGTTTCCTAACAAAGAGGGGGAAAATAACAGGAAAGAATAAAGAGCATCAGCGAGTTTACAGGAGAGCTTGAAATACAAACCTGAAAACTGAGGATCTGCGATGATCGCACATTTTTTTTGATCTTGCTTAAAAATCCTAAGTCAGAAAATCTTCTGCTTAAAATTGGCGAATGTCCAAGCAAGTGTTTACCTAATGAACTCCCAGGATTGACAGGTTTGTTTAATCTTTCAAAGTCAATCAAAGTCTCTGCTCAGACTGCTGCTCGGAGCCGACATACGGCTGGATGGTTGGATGGAGATCAAAGTGATTTTTTAAAAACCTGCAAACTTACTGAGAAGTATTAGGGTTTGCCCCTACAGGAAATTTTCGAGCGGACGTGGTGAGCACTGTTTCAAAGTTTTGTTAATGGTTACTAGGTGACAGGCTAAACACACTAACCATAAACAGCACCTGTGACTGCACACAGTATGAACATCGCCACACTTTAACGCTTTTTCAGGTATAAAGCTGCCAGACTGAGGTAAACCTACAACATTTTTGCATATTTGTAAAAGAACAATTCTGTTTTCTGTAATGCAATTCTACTTATTCTCTTCTCCAACAGCAGAAGTCGGCATCTTGAATCGTGATAACATTGTTGTCTTGTTTGCGAACCATATGGTGAAACAAAGACTTGAAAGCTAAACCACAGAGATCAGATTGTCCTACAGATGACACCTCTGCAGCTCAACACTGCTGATAATAGCAGAATACGATGTGCACCGCTAATGTTAAAATAACTACTTCATTTAAAGTCAATTTTATGATCCTGCCATTATCACTGACACACTACGTCCTTTTTTGTCAATTCATAAATTTTATTTTTTTAAAAAGAACAGCAGCGCAGGACGAGGACAGACAACGAGAAAAACACGGCAAGCTGAAACAGATAGACAGGGAGAGATCGAGGGTACTGAGATATAAATGGAATCAAATAAAAAAGAAGCAATATCAGTGCTGATAACCTTGATATATGTGTTCATACCACAAAGATGTATATGTGCACATGTATACATGTGTATATATATATGTATACATGTGTGTATATATATATATATATACATGTGTGTATATATATATATATATACATGTGTGTATATATATATATATATATATATATATATATACATGTGTGTATATATATATATATACATGTGTGTATATATATATATATACATGTGTGTATATATATATATATATATATATACATACATATACATATACATATACATATATTGGGGGTGATCATGGCTCAAAGAGTTGGCAGTTCGTCTTATAACAGGAAGGTCGCCGGTTCGAGGCTCAGACAGTCTCGGTCGTTGTGTCCTTGGGCAAGACACTTCACCTGCCGCCTACTGGTGATGGCCGGAGGGGCCGATGGCGTGATATGGCAGCCTCGCTTCTGTCAGTCTGCCCCAGGGCAGCTGTGGCTACAACTGTAGCTGCCTCCACCAGTGTGTGAATGTGACAGTGAATAAATAGTGGAATTGTACAGCGCTTTGAGGGCCCCGAAAAGTGCTATATAAATGCAATCCATTATTACACACACACACACACATATATACGTATATATATACATACAGTATATATATATATATATATATATATATATATATATATATATACTGTATGTATATATATATATATATATACTGTATGTATATATATATACATACAGTATGTATATATATATACATACAGTATGTATATATATATACATACAGTATATATATATATATATACATACAGTATATATATATATATATATATATATATATATATATATATATATATATACATACAGTATATATATATATATATACTGTATGTATGTTAAAAAAAAAAAACACCCAGCACGCCCCTGCGGGCGGTTTATCCTTCAAGCTCGGGTCCTCTACCAGAGGCCTGGGAGCTTGAGGGTCCTGCGCAGTATCTTAGCTGTTCCCAGGACTGCGCTCTTCTGGACAGAGATCTCCGATGTTGTTCCCGGGATCTGCTGGAGCCACTCGCCTAGCTTGGGAGTCACCGCACCTAGTGCTCCGATTACCACGGGGACCACCGTTACCTTCACCCTCCACATCCTCTCGAGCTCTTCTCTGAGCCCTTGATATTTCTCCAGCTTCTCGTGTTCCTTCTTCCTGATATTGCTGTCATTCGGAACCGCTACATCGATCACTACGGCCGTCTTCTTCTGTTTGTCTACCACCACTATGTCCGGTTGGTTAGCCACCACCATTTTGTCCGTCTGTATCTGGAAGTCCCACAGGATCTTAGCTCGGTCATTCTCCACCACCCTTGGGGGCATCTCCCATTTTGACCTCGGGACTTCCAGGTTATACTCGGCACAGATGTTCCTGTACACTATGCCGGCCACTTGGTTATGGCGTTCCATGTATGCCTTGCCTGCTAGCATCTTGCACCCTGCTGTTATGTGCTGGATTGTCTCTGGGGCATCTTTACACAGCCTGCACCTGGGGTCTTGCCTGGTGTGATAGACCCCAGCCTCTATGGATCTTGTGCTCAGAGCTTGTTCTTGTGCTGCCATGATTAGTGCCTCTGTGCTGTCTTTCAGTCCAGCTTTGTCCAGCCACTGGTAGGATTTCTGGATATCAGCCACCTCCTCTATCTGCCGGTTGTACATACCGTGCAGGGGCCTGTCCTTCCATGATGGTTCCTCGTCTCCCTCCTCTTTCTTGGGTTTCTGCTGCCTGAGGTATTCACTGAGCACTCGGTCAGTTGGGGCCATCTTCCCAATGTATTCTTGGATGTTCGTTGTCTCATCCTGGACTGTGGTGCTGACACTCACCAGTCCCCGGCCCCCTTCCTTCCGCTTAGCGTACAGCCTCAGGGTGCTGGATTTGGGGTGAAACCCTCCATGCATGGTCAGGAGCTTTCTTGTCTTTATGTCAGTGGCTTCTATCTCCTCCTTTGGCCAGCTTATTACCCCAGCAGGGTACCTGATCACGGGCAGGGCGTACGTGTTGATGGCCCGGATCTTGTTCTTACCATTCAGCTGACTCCTCAGGACTTGCCTGACCCTCTGCAGGTACTTGGTGGTTGCAGCTTTTCTAGCGGCCTCTTCATGGTTCCCATTCGCCTGTGGGATCCCCAAGTACTTGTAACTGTCCTCTATGTCTGCAATGTTGCCTTCTGGTAGTTCAATCCCCTCAGTTCTGACTACCTTCCCTTTCTTTGTTACCATCCGACTACACTTCTCCAGTCCGAACGACATTCCAATGTCATTGCTGTATAGCCTGGTGGTGTGGATCAGTGAATCGATGTCTCGTTCACTCTTGGCATACAGCTTGATGTCATCCATGTACAGGAGGTGGCTGACAACTGCTCCGTTCCGTAGTCGGTATCCGTAGTCGGTATCCGTAGCCAGTCTTGTTAATGATCTCACTGAGGGGGTTCAGGCCTATGCAGAACAGCAGTGGGGACAGAGCATCTCCTTGGTAGATCCCGCACTTGATGGTGACTTGTGCTATGGGCTTGGAGTTGGCCTCTAGTGTTGTGCGCCACATCCCCATTGAGTTCCTGATGAAGGCTCTCAGGGTCCCATTGATCTTGTACAATTCTAGGCATTCCAGTATCCAGCTGTGGGGCATTGAGTCATAGGCCTTCTTGTAATCAATCCAGGCAGTGCACAGGTTGGTCAGTCTGGTCTTGCAGTCTCGGCTGATTGTTCTGTCTACCAGTAGCTGGTGTTTTGCGCCTCTGGTATTCTTGCCAATTCCTTTCTGTGTCCCGCTCATGTATTGACCCATGTGCCTGTTCATCTTAGCCGATATGATGCCTGACAGGAGCTTCCATGTAGTACTGAGGCAGGTTATTGGTCGGTATATACTGTATGTGTATATATATATATATATACACATATATATATATATATTGTTACGAACTTGTATGTCCATGTGTTTGTTTGTGCAGGTGTTGTGCAGGTGTTGTGTTTTTTCTATGTTAATTTAGCTGTGCCAGGCCCCTGTTCCGATTGGTGCGTGGATATACTGCCCCGGCGTGATTGGATCCAGCTGGAGGACCCGCCCATTAAAAGGAGGCTGGAGTGCTACAGCGGGAGAGGTCCTCGCGTTTCTCCTCATCACCCAGCAGTAGTCCTGTGGTAGCCGCTGGCTGCAGTATACGCTTGAAAGTTGTGGAAGTGGAGTGGGTAGGGGTGAGCTGCCGTTTCTTTTGATCACCCGTTTTGTCCTGTTTTGAGTTAGTTAAGGAGGTCAGACTCTGTCTTTATTTTTGACTTTGTTTTGGTAAGGTCAGGGGTGCGGGATTTGTGTAGGTTTGTTTTGTTTATTGTTTTGGCCTTGGCTCACCCTGAAGTATTGACACTCCCGTTTTGGTTCTCTTTATTCACATTGTAAATAAATCACCTCACATCTAACGGATTTGTTTCGTGTGACTGCTGGGTTCTTGGGGGGGAAGCGAGTGCCTCGCTCATGTTATGGCCTGGCCCTAGATGGGTCGTAACAATATATATACATAGAAGAACAGGGACAGGATTATAGAGGTCACACAGAGATGAATGAAGAGCCACTGAGGACTGGAGACCTCAGTCTGACCCTGAAAGATCTCCATTATTCATATATATATATAAATAAACCTGTATGTATGTAGATGCCAGTATTTGTACACTTTAGTTCCACTGATGATGACTTATTTTGAAAGGCTAAATAAACCGTTACAGACACAGTGGCTTCGACTCTTACCCTCCGTTTCTGCTTGCGATGAGGTCGTAGACTGAAGATCCACATAGCAGTCGTCCTGCCACGTAATGCGTTTGCTTCGGTCCAGGATAGAATCGTAATGTGTCTTCTCCATGAGAAACTCTGATATATGTCTACCGCTGATGCTCCTGCTTTTATCTATGTGACACACACACACACACATTACTTACTGCATGCAACCGAACATTATGGGCTGTGATCAATGGGGGTTAAGCCAATCAAACAAGTTTCGCCTTCAGTCATCCTGCTGAAGCTCTGAAGAAGAGTTTGCTGTATAATACTGCTACTACTAACCCTAATACATATTTATAATAAAAGTGAGAAATTAAACTGCTAATTAGAGTTTAATAAAAACTTTTTGCACATTGTTAACGATGAATTTTCGCCTTTAACTCAAAGTCTAAAGCATCATCATTATCATTTTGACCAGTTCCTTTAGAAATATGTGTGCAGAGCATCATTGTTATTTACTTAATCACCTCCAATTAATCAGTGTGTTTATTAAAAAGGTACACCTGCATTCACCTCAGTAACACATGCTTATGAGAGCTTATGAGAACACAAGCACAAGTTGAACACTGTGTTTGTTGTTGTTTGTGTTGATATTGTATGAAGACTTCACCACATGCAGATTTTGTGACTCTGAACACAGCAGGAGACAAACACCACCTGCACCCCCTTAAGGCCTTTCTCAGGGCAGAAGGATGTGCTAACTGGCTTGGGATACACAAGTTTGCAGGGCCCTGTAGGAGAGTTATGAGCAATGGATCTACATGAGAGATGAGGAATAGGTAGAGAACCAGAAGAATCAGACTTTTTGATCTTTTTCTTTTGCCAGGATAGACAACGGAGTGGAACTTACTGATTAAGTTATCTTGAAAGACCCTTCTCAATAAATTCAGGTTGCCCGCCCCCCAAGGACCCAAGTCGCTGGTGCTGCTCGATTATATTAAAGTCTGTTTATCCCCCGGGGGTGCTCGTTGTCGGTTTTGTCTATATCTTATTGAAACTGTATTTCAATAAGCTATTTTTCCAGTGGTCTTTGTATCTATTTTTGACACGACAACATGGACTAAGAATCTATTATCCCTTTACTAGACATTGTCGGTGATCCTGTGCAGTGTTTGCCTCTTAAGTTGATGCAGCTTTGCTGGGGAGTTACATATTATCCCCAAACTTCAACAACCAAGAAGATTTTATAAATTAATGACAAATGAAATGAGCACAATGTGCCCAGGTCTTTCAAGTTTAGTCCTCTGGAAACACCCACTGGTTTAACCATGAGTGTGCACAGCCTTTCAAATAACCAGATTTACGGTCATGTTGTGCTTGGTGCACATCCTGCACTTTGCAGAAGACAAACATACTATTAAACAGGCAAATATGTAAACTATACACATGAAAAAGTATCTGCCCCCTTCCTGTATTCTTAGTTTTTTTGCATGTTACACTTAAATGGCCTCAGATCAGGAAAGAAATCTAAATAATAGACAACGATAACCCAAGTAAATACAAAATGCTTTTAAACAGCCGTTTCTTTTGTTAAAGGAAAGAAGTACCCATATCTACCTTGCCTTGTGTGATAAAAGTAAATATCTTCTCCCTGCACTGTGCGCAGTTTATTAAACATTATTAAGCTGACAGTTTGTTGCATGAACATGAAAAGTGTGAAAGGAGCTTCTTCTTGTTTCCGCTGCGATTTTACTAAAGCGGAGTGAAAGTAGTGCAAACAAAAATTCAAGTTTTGTTTGAGGTTGTGCCGAGAAAACGGGAAACTGCAAATGTTTTCCTGTGTGGTTTGTTGCTCATTGCATCATGTCTCTAAAAGGAAGACACAGTTTTAGTAGCCAGAGTAAAATTTATATCCTTAGCAGCCTCATAAGAAGGTCCTACATGTGATATTTCGGAACTATGTCGTATACAAAATAAAGTACACGTCACTGTTAAAAGGCCATCCAGCACAGATAAGTCAGTAAAGATCATTAGGAGACTCACAGCATGAAATCTTCCAAACTACAGTATTTGGTAGCAGCAGCAAAAACACACATTACAGTAGCACAATGTGCTGATTCAAGAATGCCAGCATTACACAGCAAGAATTAAAACCCAGGAATATGAGTTTGCTGGAAATGTATCATATTTTATAGTAAAAGTAAGTGAAAGCCTGTTAAGATTATGCATACTTTATTTTCACTAGCAGGAGCTGATGCTGACTCAAAGCCATGATGGAAAAGTAACGTTTACGACTCTTTAAGCTGCTGAAGGCATGAAGTCAGACGCTCTGCAGCAAAAAAAGTAGGAAAACTCGAGTGACTCACCATGGGTTAGAGGAGGTTGTCTGAACGTTTCAAAGGATGAAAGATGCTTCCTTTACCGCGGTCTCATAAAGTAGCCACATGATTATCACAGAAAACACATATCTGAAGAGTAGAAGTGCAAATTTGACGGATCTTTAAAGATTATAATACAACTTTGAGTTGGCAGGCGAGTGAAGTGAGCCTCAAACACAGCGGCTGAAGTAGGTCTAAAGTCTGCTGCTGGAGATTCGCTTCGTGCTGCACCTCCTTTCCGGTGTCGTGCCTCATCTGCATTTTTGCACTGTGGTTGGCAGGTTGAACAGTGACAATAAGAGAGAGAGAAAAAGTAACTGCTTCCTGTGTGTGCAGACGAAGTCACGCTCTCCAAAACCTGAAACCGCACTGTAGGCCTCGTCTCTTCATCGACTGTGCAGATGCTGTCAAACCACAGGCAGAGGGCTGACACGACATATCAAGGGTCAATAGGAGGAAGTACAAAGAGCTTCAGGTCGCTAACATGTCAGGCAGTAATAGAGCAAGGTGATAAACAGTAAACATGCTGTAAATATGAGTAATTAACAGCACCTGCTGTGTTCATACATAAGTGTAGGAACATCTGCAATCAAGATTATATTAATTCATGTTATTTCAGGCTGTCACATTGTACTTAAAAAAAGACTGCCGAAACACAACTGCACATATTTCAAATTTATTGACTTCTTTTTTCAAATAAATGTGCAAAACATTTGAGGAAAAACATGAAAAATAAACCATTAAAAAAAAAATGGAAAAAAAGAGAAACATATTGTAATTCATGACTTGTGCATGCAGATGATACAAAGTTGTTGTTTTTTTTAACTTTTCCAGTGTTTTTTTGTGACATGTTGTTTGTTGTGTAAAGTTCTGAGAGTACTTGCTGCATGTACACACCGTTTTAGTGCTCAGTCACATTCGCACGCTTCTGTTTTCACTCCTAGTTTTGTTAGACTTTGAATACTGCAAAAACCCGACTCTGTGAATGAGTCAGCTCAGATTTGTAAAGCAAGAAGCCGACACGCAGTAGTGTTGCATGAGCCATTTTCTCACAATAGTTTATTTTAGGTTAGAGACATCAAAGTTGCACTCGGCGGCGAGCTCATTTGCATGTCCGTGTATAATCTGTAATCTTGAAGAGCAGCTTCTTCATCCTGTCTTTTCATTTTCTAACCTATCAACATGCACTGCGTTTCACAAAAACCTAAAATATACCAGAAAAGACATTTAACGGGCATTAAAAGGTGGAAAGCCACACCACTAAATCACTGCGAACGCTTAAAAAAAACAAAAACAAACAAAAAACCTTAAATTGCCTTGACTTGGCTAAATTGATGTAAAAGAAAAGAAGTTGCACAAAAGCAGCAGCGCATCTCTAAAATAAATCAAGCACAGTAGCCCACGAAGTCTAGCTCGGCCTCACATCTGATCTCAGTGCGAGCCCACGTCACATCAGCTGATGGCACAGCTGATACCGTTCTGTGCATCCAGCCTCACTTAGGCCACGCTACTCAAGCTGCTTTAGCCTTCATACACTTGCCGTTGCATGTGCAAACCTCCACCCACAGCTCCTCCTTCTTCATGCTGTTTCTGACGCAGATCTTGCTGCTGCTCTCCCCAGCTCTGGCTTTCCACTTATTTACAAGCTTATCTAGAGCTACGTAAAAAAAAAAAAAAAGGTTTTCTTTTAACTATAGTGGCCCTGACTGAAATCCTATTTGACAGGACTGATGTAGCTTTACATGGTTGTATTAAGAAATGTTACTGTGAGATTAGAGTTGACGAGAAAGGTACAGGGAGGTGGGGGTGGGGTCATTTCATTGATGAGAAAAGCAACACAAAGAGGCAAACAGCACTTCAACGCTATCAAAAACAGCATACACATGCTCATTCAGGGCACATTATCTTGGCAATTTTGACTATTTTAGGTCTGATATTTATAATCTATTAAAAGTGAACTCAAACTAACTCAACTGATAAAATTCTCTCTGCATCCCTGCAATAACTTATCATTTCAGACTGCTAAGAATGTCTTCCCCCCCTGAGAATATCAACGTCATATTTGTAGTACTGACACTTATCTCTAACTTGTGCTGTCCCCTCTATTAAGTGGAGAAACAACTGATCAAACGAAACACCGGGCAAAGGCACAAGAGCGGTTTCCGAGCCACTAAGAACACAAGCGAAACACAGAATAAGCAATATTTCATCTCTTATAAACAAATTCTCCCCATTTAAGGAATTACTTCATACGTCTCGCACAATCCCTTCTTCTAATTTTCAAAAACGAGACACTGTAAACAGTTTTCTTTGACCAAGAGTACAAAAGTGGTTACAGACACTCATTACAGGTTAGAGACATTCACATTTAAAGGGCAATCAGGCCCTTTGACTACAGTTCAAAGTCATCTATCAAAATATAGAGCAGAAAAACAAGGCAGGAAGTCAAAAACATAAGACATGAACAGAATGTAATCTTGTTATACAGCCTGGTGTTAAAAACACTTTAGTGCTAGCAGGCATTCCTGCAGAAATCAGAAGCATTGTTGTTTTAAATGTCTTAATTTAAAAGCTTCATTCATAGCAAAAGAAAAACAATTTAGGACTCAAGTACTTAAAAATAAATCCCTTTCTTATATCTTCCTTTCTTTTAAAAGTAGAAACCAGCACTGTTCACAGGCAAAGGTTGCACATCGATTCTTAGGAAAAAGAAGAAGAAGAAGAAGAATGTTATGACTTTTAAAACGCAGCACACTGGTTGCCTAATTTCATGTCACTGAAGCTATAAAATGTCACGTCATGCACACACTGGATGCAACCACATAGTTAACAATTACAAGTCATTTTGACAGAAGGACACTTTGTGGCGTTTGTTTCACAACAGCCGCACATTTAGTTACCCACAGGTCAAATTAACCCTTTGATTACCCACAGTAGCTCTCTCTCTCTGCTGAAGTCCTCCCCTGCACGTGGCCACTACCACATGCAAAAAGCCGCTGGCCCAAAGCCTGGATTATAGATCAGACAGTCCCTCCCCGTGCTCACTCAGCTCCATGGTGTAATAGTCCAGAGGACGCCTGGGAAAGCACACAGCAGCGTTACAAAATGTAAAACTTTTATTTTTTAAACAGCTGACAAAAAGTGTCTTTTAGATGTAGCTGAAGAAATATAAGACATACTGAAGGGTTTTCACCTAAATTCTGCAATCCATAAACCTGAAAATGTGGATGTTTGAACCTTAAATCTGCTCTTGTGTTGTTTCACTCTTTGATACACTTAATATACCTCTAATAATGCATAAAAATGTGTGATCAGAAAGTTCTAGGACTCCAGCACTCCTGCTAGTCCCAACGGTGACCCCTTAGCTCGTGAATTTCATTTAGAGGAGAAAGTCGCAGAGTAATGGATTTCTGTGAAGTCATTTCCTGACATTTTTTTTTTTAAATCACTGGTCTTTATATAGTCCTGTGAGTTTTACTTCCTCCCTGTGGTAGTTATTCATCCTGGATAATCAGTTCATCTTCCTCCATGCGGGAACCCAGTTCTGGTAAGCAGGGTGGGAAGTGACTGAATGAAGGTTTCACAAAAAAGATGAGGATATGTCAGGTACCATAACTCAAAGGAACTGTATCCTGATCGATATTATTACAGAGACACACACACACACCAAAAAACAAAAAACAAAGCATGCTCCTGGCTTAGACACTGCTATCTGGTGTCTGACTTGTAGTTCTCGTTACGAACTGTAATCCTCAAAATGAAACTCAGGTCAGCTCATCAGGCAACGTTGTGCAAACTCTGTGCAAGTTTGAGGTCTGCAACTAAATTGAAACACATGCATGCAAGTGGCTAAAAAGAGTTCAATGTAATCTAATCAGTAGGAGTCCTACAGCAGTCATGGAACTTCACAAGTAGTGCTGACAGGAAGAAGGTCAGTTTTTATAAATAGTTACAGAAGACGTTTACAGACACTCAGATGAGCAGGAACTTCATGGTAATTTGGGGCTTTAATGATTTCTTTAAATTGCTCTTTCTCCATGGTGCAGTGGTTGTGTTTAATTACTTTAATAAACAAGAAGTGGAAGCACAAGTTTGAATTTATTTTGGATTTTCTCTAATCCGCCTCTAATACATAGAGGCTCAAAGATAAACACAGACACCAACTAATATTTTGTTAAATGTCTCTTAGCACTTCGGCCAGATGCCTCTCTTATAATTCTGGCTGGATATTTACCAATTCTGCCAAGAAGTGTGGTCAAAGTTCATTTAAATTGGTTGGTTGGTTTCCTGGCACAGACCCGGCTTGTAAGAGTAGTCCACAGACTTTCAACAGGTTTGAGGTCAGGACTTTGGGAAGGCTGTTCCAGCAGCTTAATGTTAGCCTGCTTTATCTGTTCCAAAACCAGTCAGTACATGTAAACTTCTGACTACAACTGTTATTTACTCAATCTTTCACAGCTGGAAGCGTACACCCAAAAGTCAGAGCTCAAGGCTGGATTATAACTTGGACACGTGGTCTTGGCTAAATGAGCAGTGCCCATTGTGGTGTAGTGAACTCTGACACACATATTTTAAATCACAGGAATCACTACAAATCAAACGATTACACAAATTTCTGAAAAGATTTATACAGCAAATACATCCATAAAAGGCTTCTGCCATATTGTGATAAGATATTTAAAAATGTCTACATTCATATGTAGTATGAAAGGGGGAGATGATGCAGGAGATCTTACCTCCTCCTGTAGAAATACGTGACCAGAGCAGCTCCTAGTCCCAGCACCAGGATCACAGCTACTATCAGCCCTATCTGTAACCCCAGGGCAGATGCTAAAAAGAAGAGCAAAGGTAAGTTACACTGTCCTGGTCGTGATTGGTGTTGTAACATTCAACCTCCTACACGCAGCAAAAAGCCAACGCAGCCATCGCCCTGGACAGGTGGTTCATTCGCCTTTCCCACGTTCCAACCAGCCACACCTGTGTCCACCTGCAGCTCTTGCCAGTCTGAAGGTGTTTGAGGGGGTGAGCTGCTATTTGCTATGACAAGGTTTTCTCATGCTTATGTTAGATAAGGAGGCAATTTGTTCGATTTGTTTGGTGCTCTTTGGTTAGCTGATAATACTTTACAGATTCATTTGTTTTGCCCACTGCTAGCCCCGATTCTCATTCCAACTCCTACACTTCTATAAATCTCTAAAGCAAACAAAATATTTGAACATTTCTAACAAGTTGTTTCTGTGGCTGTTTGGAACCTTGGGAAGGTGGATGTTATGGTCCTGCTGTGTTTCGGCCAGACCTAAAAGGCTATAACATACAATTTCTGAAAACGTAAGCGAAGAATAACAGCAATTTAAACATTAGGAAGGAAATTTAAAAGTGCAACAGAATTTGTTTTATTTAGATATTTTGATGCATAGAAACCTCATCTCTTTTTGCAAAACACAGCTTTCTGGGTCACAGAACACAATACAAAGCAGAAGGAGTCCAAGCAACACTGAGCCGAGAAATACTTCATACGGCAGCGAAACAGAAACTCCAACTGTCTCTTGTGGAGAGTTTTTAATTAACAGCAAATTATTTTCTCCTCAGTCTATTTTCACTTTGTACTATTAGTCATGTATTTGTATTTGTATGTGGGATCAGTTCTTTATAAATCGTTCCTTACCCTGCCAAAATTCACAGGCACAAGACCCTTTACTTGATTGATAATTACATTTTTGGGCTTAAATGTTGCTGTGTTGAATCTAAACCAGGGTCTTTCACTTCTTATGTTGAACTTTTTAAAATACTCTTGTTTAAACTAGAGATGGCACGATACCACTTTTTTATGTCCGATACCGATACCGATATCATAAATTTGGATATCTGCCGATACCGATATGAATCCGATATAGTGTTTTTTAATCAACAAAACTGTTTTTTAAAATATCTTGCTGCATTTTGCAAGTCTGCAAGTTCATACTCAAGTTTAAAACAACAACTACACTAAAGCTATTCTGTTATACCTGTATACAAAAAAAATATTTCATAGTTCAGCAATACTGATCAATCTAATAAACTTAGACCTACACCATCCTCCCTATTCTGGTATTTTAAAGAGTACTTAGCGTAAATATTAAGCAACCTAACTAATAGGGTTCCAACTCCCAGCAACAACAAAAAGAAATAAATAAAAAATAAGGAACCACCCCTCACGCGCCACCTCATGATGCTTAATCGACGTAATCAACCTTAATTTGATGCAGTGTGAAAAAAAATGCACAGAAATCAATTATTTTTCAAGAAATATTAAATAGATTCAACATCTTTCTTCAACAAAATTGCAGACTGCACAGATGGTACCTTCCCAAAGGAAAAAGTACTATAGCTTACTAGGGTATATATATTAGACTTAATAGTTACTATATACAGTAATTGACTTCTATTCATTTTACATCAAATTAAAACTTTGGGTGTCAGATAATTATTTATTAAAAGCTCGACATTTTAAATGAGAATAAGAAAGAAAAGTATGTCTTTGTGCCCCCTTTTCCCAGTTAATGCCCTATCGGCCCCCCTGGCTAAACTTTGCTAGATCCGCCCCTGCACAGTTACCAGCGTCAGCTACGTAGAAAAAGATCCTGGTGTAGAAAGTAATATTAAATACATTCTAACAACAGCTTATCAAGCTTAAACGTTCTGCTGTTGTTCAGCCGCTGGTTTCCTCTTTCTGGTGCAAAGTGGGCCAAAAACAAACAAGAGACACGGACTCGCGACAGAAAAGCCGATCAGCTGATCATTTAAGCAGTTTCACGATTGAAGTAGCAGCCGGAGAGCGAGAGGCAGTCGCTTGTTAAGCTTAACGTGGGAATGCTTTACAAACATTCAGAGATGGACTTACACACTTGCTTTACTTCTCTCGGGGATAACTTTGTCGGAGATGAAATGCCGGGTTGCTAGCAAAGCTCCAAATGCTATCCAGACCACGACAGGTCCCGCATGCCACAGCTGCTCTATCACGTGATGCATACTGCTCCGACTGCTAACGTTCTGAGGTGAGTTACGGCGTGTTGCAAGTTTTGCGAGGTGCTTTCGTGATATTTAATGGATCGGATTACATTTTTTATTTTTCTCCGATATCCGATCCAGTAATTTAGGTCAGTATCGGACCGATACCGATACGTAATATCGGATCGGTCCATCTCTAGTTTAAACCACTGTAAAGTGTGCACCTACTATAAAAAAAGATATGCATAATGTTCCAACATTTAAACTAACAGAAGAACTTATTATTAATATAAACATAACATAATAAGAAGTTACTTTCTCGTTTCCTTTTTGTTACTAAGGGTAAGAGCAGGTCAGATTTCATTCTAATTAGGGAGGTCCTTCACCTTTCACCTTTATAAATCATGCATGAAACACAATGATCTAATTATATGATCTAATAATTTCCCGCAGAGAGCAAGACATAGTAAAGATAAAGGTAATCAGCCTGCTGCAGCATTTCTAATCTAAAAATGACCATTTCCACTTTTTTTTAGATAACTTTCTGATGAGCAATCACCAGTTGTCACATTTCCTGCGACTGGTTCACAATAAAAGCCAGGATGTAAAGTGTGGCAGCACAGTACTTTAAAAATGAACTGTATGTAATTAAACATAGTATCATGATGGCAGTTAACACTTAGGATCATAATGATTACTTTAAGTACTTTCAGACTTCGTGGCAGGCTGGTTGCTCTCCAGATTTTACATTTTCCACTATTTTACATTTGACAGATTTACACTTGCTTTATTTTTGTTTTCAAAGAGGCAAATTCTGTCTTACATGAGCCTTTTGAACCAGAGGTCAAAAGGCTACAACAAATTCCTGTGTGCCAAAATCAGACAGGCCACGATTACCTTTTAAAACAAGTGGAGACACAAGAAATTTCTTTGATTTCATGCAGTGAAATTTGGGATCCAAAGAACCAAATTTAGAAGTTTAGACTTATGCCTGATTAAGGCTTCATATTTCTTACATAGCCTACTAGAGTAGTCAATGACGTTTATGCTTATGTGTGCTGCATTACATGCTAATTACCATGTGGTATGTGCCAGCCAGCCAGTTCCATTTCTCGGGAGGCGGACGTCAGGCAACTAGGTGGGTTATGATGCAGATTTCCTGCTGATTTCCTGCTAAATTGGGCACTTCACTGCAGACTACAGGGTCCTGACTGATTGCTGTAGCTAATCTTTTTGAAACAATGATGCTGAACTGCTACAAGGTCATTCTTACATGTGCTTGTGTAACGACCGGTAGTGGGGGAGGAGCAGACATCTCCCTGGGTGGACGACAGGTTCATATGCGATGTCTGGATGATCAGGGCCCTCTGATGGGCCGACAGAGCCTGAATGCTCCCCCAAACTCGCAGCCAGCCAGACACACAAGAAAAGTTTGCCCCTTAAACAAGAACAGACAGACAAATTTTTCACCTTCTACAAAAAATTGCTCAGGTTGTGCATTTTTTTGTATACATATAGACTCTGTAAACCTGGGAGGTTGGAGCTTATATTGAACAGCAGCATTTGTGGCAGTTTTTCAGTGTTTATGAGGGACATAGGGCATGATGATGAAAGGAAACAAGCCACACCTTATCTCCTAATGATTTCATTCTCCAACTATAAGTTTCTAGAGCTGTTTCAAAGACCAGGGATGAGCTACTGTAGTCTTTCATTGAATATGAGCCTAATGTGGTTGGTTTTGTGGAAAAGTGGCTCACCTTGGAGATACAGAGCAGAAATGCCACAATGACATCGCTGCTCTAAGTAGTCTGCCACCTCAGAGACCCCCTTCCCCTGGATAAGACCACTGCAGTCTGTGAAAAACAGAGTGTGAGCTCTTAGTTACTGCGTTATAATGAGACCATCTTGATTTTATTAATTTATTTATTTATTTTTAAGCCGGACGCCACGAGCAAGGGATGAATCTGACAAACAAAATAAAATGGGCATTAAATTGTGTTCAATGAAGCTAAAAATGAGCACAAACTAACATAAAATTTACCACGAAAATAATGTCTGATTATGTCAAAAATGAGAAATCAGACTGTTTTTCCATTTCTTCATAAATTTTGACTTCTTTTTGCAAACACAGGAGTTGCCTTCTGCTGGCAGTCAGAAAGAATGCAGGTATAAGGCACTTCATGTAAGCTTCCATATCCCGTAACATTTTTTTTTTTTACTTTTATAAACGTTCATTTTAAGATGCCTTACCTCCCACCTGCTCTTGCCAGTCAGTGGACAGCGGTCCGAGGCAAAGATCAATCTGACTTGAGAAGGTGGAGCTAGGACAGAGGTTGGTGCTGTGAGGTGTGGCAGACGAGGTGGTCCAGGATGAGGGGCTCCTCACCTCACAGCATGAACACCGGCTAAGTGTGACGGGACCATCTTCCACTGACCTGCACGTACAGCGCATGTTTGAGTACAGTGATTTTGAATGGTACACATACTGACAGTAATTTGAACAAACATTCCTCAAAATGCCAAAGGTGCAATTAGGTACATTTTTAAATGCTTGTCTGACTCAGTCAGTGTTAAACAGCTAAACAAAAAACAGTTTCTTAGAAAATAGTCAGTTTTATTGACTTGGCTGAAAGTGAGTGAAAAAGCAGCCAAGCAAAGAAAAACTTTGGAAAACATTCGGAAAGCCTGGAGAGCCACTGCTCAAGTGCACTTGGAAAAAAATTATATTTAGATATGTGGGGTGGCTCAAGACTTGCACTGTGTGCATTACTTCAGACGCTTATCAATCTTTTCATCAATCTTCTTGTCTCAGAGACACTCTGCTAGGCCTCTTGGACCCTGACCTCTGTTGATCTCTGCACTTGTCCATCAGGCCAATCTTTTCCAGAAAGTGTAAAAAAAAAAAATCTTAATAAAAACAACTATTACTTTGCTGTATGGTCGAATGGTGTAGCCTTTAAACACAGACAGTATAGTCTCAAATGTCTGATTGCATTTGGCAGTCATTCCTCTTGTTCTCCAAATTTGTGCTGATAGAATATGAGCCGAACTTCACAGTTCAGCACAAACACACACACACACGCACGCACACACACACGCACACACACGCACACACACACACACACGCACACACACACACACGCCTCCAGCTGTTTGTTCCTGATTGAACCTTTTACCACCACCTGGAGAAAATTGGGTTTCTACTTTCACTTTCTATTTTCACAGCTCCAATTACCTGAAGTGACGCATGTTTGAAATGTGTTTTTCTGATCAAATCATAGACAAGTCTGACAGACTTTGATTAATCAAATATGGCATTTGCTGTGATTAGGAAACATTTTTGCTACAGGTTTCTATGGTTATATTTCACTGAGTTATATTTGTATAGTAAGTAATGGAGGCAGCTATGCCTACTTAAAACGTATGAAAAGGCTAAATAAATGGTTACTTTCTGTGTTTAAATGTGTTGTTTTATGTTCTTTGGATCTTTTTTTCCTGTGAATAAGGACATCTTTTGTCTTAATGACAAAGTCTTGAAATATCTCTACAAAGCTGTGGTTTTGAGCGCCATCATTAATTATAAAGTGTGTGATTCATGTGTTGAGTCATGTGTGTACCTGAGAGCTGGGATTACTTGTCTCCCCCTGGTGGTGGACAGAGAGGACAGCAGTTGCCGGTTCTCACTGAACACAAGCACATCTCTGAGGCTGGAGTTGGTCAGAGCAGTTCCAGCTCTGCAGATGCTGAATAGGTCGTAGCACAGGACTACAGCTCCTCGCCCGGGAATCGTGGAGCCCTCTGGGAAGGTCTGATCTATGCAGAGAGAGAAGGTGAACCGGTTACAGACAAAAAAAAAAAGTGAGGCGAGTCAAAGAGGCAAATAGATTTGGTTGGTTTTAAGAAAGAAAATCTTCAATTGCTCTCACCTGCACCGGTGACATTTCCAATGATGTAAAATCCGTCCCGGTTAATAGATCCGGTCAAGGGAAGGGCAATGACGGTCCCACTACGCTCCTGGTCAAACACAGAGAGCACCAGGCCCTGCAGGTCTGTCATAGGTGGCCCGTGAAGCTCCACAAAGGCCCGCTGCTGGCTGTGATTGGTCCAGTGGTTGCTAGCCACCTCACTGATAACCACACCGTCAGGGGCAGGAGGAGGGCGAGGGCAGCTGTTTTCCCTCAGAGGGGTTGGTGGAGCCACCTACACGGGATGACACAAGACGCAGACCTATATTAACTTCAAAAATGTCTGTGACAAAACAGAAAAGATAATAAACCACCCAATCCTGACTTAGTGCTTTATTGTCTGAAATGTTAATACTCACTGAAAAAGCAGACAGGTCATAGGGGTAAAGGCCTCTACAACGGCTAAGGGCCTCATCACCAGGCAGAACCTCCGGGTCCTCCAGCAGTGGCAGCTGTCCTGGAGTCAGAGCTTTACTCAGCTCCTGTGCCTCCCTGTCTGACCCTCTCTGTCGATAAACCACAGCATCCAGCAGGCCTTTAGTAGGAATTCCCCTCTGCGCGGCCGACGGTGGGCCGAAGGGGCTGCGATAGAGCGCCACAGCATCTGGTCCGTTCTGGATGGTGTTGGGAGGCAGGCGCAGCGATGGGGCTGGCACCAACCTGTCGCTGCCCAGCAGAAAATACCCTTTGGAGGTGGTGAAGTGTCCGCTCAGGCTGATCTCCCTGTACGGTTTGTTATTGTGCGCACTGAAGAGCAGTATCCAGATGTCCTGCAAGGAGACTCGGCGGCCTGATGGGTGCCACAGCTCGATGTACTCCCCGTCCTCAGCTGCGCCGGGTGTATCAGTGTTCAGCTCGTTGATCAGGAAGTCAGTGTTGCCCCAGGGTGGGAGGTGAGGCGGCGAGTCTGTGCCTCCTGGAACCACTGGAGCATAAAAGGAGGAATTTATTAGGGATTTATTAGGCCACTGCAGCTCAGCAACAAGGTGATGTTTTCCTACAGCTGACGACGTCCCCTCTTAAACTCCCACATACAGCGCAATCATGAAACATAACACCGTGATAAAAGTATGATGTCACCTCTACTACTAGTGATCTCATGATCACGTTTGTCATCATATTCAAGATGGTTTGATTTGTCATAGGGCAACCTTAATGGAAACATAAACTGATCACATAGCTGCTTCAGAAGGAAAATACTACGGAACTGTGAGAGACAGAATGTGGAAAAAAAAAATCCATGAATCCACATGGTAGGATTTGTAAAGAATTTATTTGTAAATCAGGGTGGAAAATAAGTATTTGGTCAATAACAAAAATACAACTCAATACTTTGTAACATAACCTTTGTTGGCAATAACAGAGGTCAAACGTTTACTATAGGTCTTTACCAGGTTTGCACACACAGTAGCTGGTATTTTGGCCCATTCCTCCATGCAGATCTTCTCGAGAGCAGTGATGTTTTGGGGCTGTCGCCGAGCAACACGGACTTTCAACTCCCGCCACAGATTTTCTATGGGGTTGAGGTCTGGAGACTGGCTAGGCCACTCCAGGACTTTCAAATGCTTCTTACGGAGCCACTCCTTTGTTGCCCGGGCGGTGTGTTTTGGATCATTGTCATGTTGGAAGACCCAGCCTCGTTTCATCTTCAAAGTTCTCACTGATGGAAGGAGGTTTTGGCTCAAAATCTCACGATACATGGCCCCATTCATTCTGTCCTTAACACAGATCAGTCGTCCTGTCCCCTTGGCAGAAAAACAGCCCCATAGCATGATGTTTCCACCCCCATGCTTCACAGTAGGTATGGTGTTCTTGGGATGCAACTCAGTATTCTTCTTCCTCCAAACACGACGAGTTGAGTTTATACCAAAAAGTTCTACTTTGGTTTCATCTGACCACATGACATTCTCCCAATCCTCTGCTGTATCATCCATGTGCTCTGTGGCAAACTTCAGACGGGCCTGGACATGCGCTGGCTTCAGCAGCGGAACACGTCTGGCACTGCGGGATTTGATTCCCTGCCGTTGTAGTGTGTTACTGATGGTGACCTTTGTTACTTTGGTCCCAGCTCTCTGCAGGTCATTCACCAGGTCCCCCCGTGTGGTTCTGGGATCTTTGCTCACCGTTCTCATGATCATTTTGACCCCACGGGATGAGATCTTGCGTGGAGCCCCAGATCGAGGGAGATTATCAGTGGTCTTGTATGTCTTCCATTTTCTGATGATTGCTCCCACAGTTGATTTTTTCACACCAAGCTGCTTGCCTATTGTAGATTCACTCTTCCCAGTCTGGTGCAGGTCTACAATACTTTTCCTGGTGTCCTTCGAAAGCTCTTTGGTCTTGGCCATGGCGGAGTTTGGAGTCTGACTGTTTGAGGCTGTGGACAGGTGTCTTTTATACAGATGATGAGTTCAAACAGGTGCCATTCATACAGGTAACGAGTGGGGGACAGAAAAGCTTCTTACAGAAGACGTTACAGGTCTGTGAGAGCCAGAGATTTTCCTTGTTTGAGGTGACCAAATACTTATTTTCCACCCTAATTTACGAATAAATTCTTTACAAATCCTACCATGTGAATTCATGGATTTTTTTTCACATTCTGTCTCTCACAGTTGAAGTGTACCTCTGGTGCAAATTACTGACCTCTGTCATCATTTTAGGTGGGGGAACTTGCACAATCGGTGGCTGACTAAATACTTTTTTGCCCCACTGTATTAGGATACTGAATTATAAAAATTCTATTCAAAACACAAACATTTCTTTTTTAATGACTATTATATATCAGTCGCAAGATTCATAGTCACTATTTTCTACACCTACAATCTATTAATACCTAAATGACAGCCAGTGTTACATAATACACACAAATGGTTTCCAACATGATAAAATAGGTTGTGCAGTCTGAAAATATTTGATTGTTTTGAGATGAGAGATTCTATTGATATTTTTTACATGAGCAGCGAAAGATGATTCTGATGTGATGTAGAGGAGAGACAAGCTTTGGGTTTAACACGTTTGTATGTAAACTTAAAAACAAGTATATTAGCTGATCGTGTGTGTGTGTGTGTGTGTGTTTGTGTGTCGCATGCAATATTTATGCAGTGGGTTATCATTTAGGGACGCAGCAGAACACTGAAAGTGAAAATATCTGCATTTGTCCCAAACTGTGACTTCTGCAATGAAGTACCAAAACATGAATTTTTGTAGCACTACATGCTTAATAAGACTGACAGAGTATCATTTATTAATGAGGACCATATTTCCCCAAACACCGGGATAGCTGCCTGTTTTAGGAAAGCTCTACTTTAGCCCGGAGATGCACATGGATAGGCTCAAGACAAGCTTCTTCCCAATGGCCATCTGGGTGCTCAATGAGAACACTGCTCGGGGCTACAAAACCCTCCATCCATCAGCTCCACCACTATAGAATAAACAGCCATATCCCATAAAACCAACTCATATCTTCATTGCCTTATTAATCATCATATGTAAACACCTAATTTACCCTAAAACCAACTTAAAGACCTTCACTGAGAAGGTTGGAAGTTCACAATGCAGAAATACAAACACCTCACTGAACTCTGACCAATGACAGCCAACAATGGAAAAAGCACAAGGTTGCTGATCATTATAACCGTCATGACTTTCCTGCAAAGTCTGATTACGTGTGTACATCTAATTAAACTTCTTGGATGTGTCACTTTCTGATTTGTTGTGGTTTACAGTTTAGTGATATGTTATTGTGGAAAAATATTCATGCACTACATTTACAGCTCATGGACCCAGTCTTCATGACATTACCTACTAGTTTCTGAAATTTGGATTTTTAAGCCTCAATGTTTTGTTGCCACCATGACAGGGCTTTTTGTTGTTTGTTTTTAAGCCAGAATTGACCATATTTGGATGAGGACACGCACTGCTAAGTTATTAGCTAATGCTAGCACGTTCCATGTGGATGTACCGCACAGCGAGCCATAATATTTGACAGGCAAGTACATAAAAACGCTATAAAAGGCAGCAACAGCACAATAGAGATGATCAGTTCAGTGACTCATGAGGTGAGGTCACATGGCCACATGGCCATGATTGCATGCCTGTCAATCAAACTGGCTACAGTTCTAACTTTAACTCTTAACAGGAAACAAATTGACCACTTATCCCCCCCCCCAAAAAAAAGAAAAAAAAAATCATCCACCATACATAGTGTGACTGCTTTCATATTCACTTGGTAATTTGAGTACTTCAGCAACTTTTCTGTCTTTTTTTTTAGCAGCGATTAACTGAAATTATTTTGGGGCCTTAAAGAAATGGATTTGATTTTTTATCATTATTGCGACCTCACTAATTACAAACTCCTTGAAAGCTCTTTCTTATTTGTCTGATCCTAACGGTTGTGAAGGCATGCCTAGACAATGCATTTGTTAGGCAGCCACCACCACACAGAGCATGTGCAAAGTGGCGGGCGTTGTACGGTTCCCACACACTGTCACAGAGGATAAACAACCCAAATCTCTGCCTGAGGAAGAATCACCATGGTCATAATTAAGTAAATACATAACAGCTGCACAGACAAAACTCTTGCATTGTTTTCTTTGTGAGCAGTAACCTTTTTTTATTAAAGGATTCTCTCCTATAAATAGTGGGACATTTAGTTTTTTTGGTTTTATGTATAACCTGTGAAGCAGACATTCAATTTTCCATTTTCTTATAACCTTTATTTAACAAAAATATTTAATAATAAAAAATAACTGAAAATACAAATAAAGCTAAACTAAAATAACAATAAAATATTAAAATAAAACAAAATAATAATTAAAAAATAATTAAAACATTTAAATAAATGACAGACAGACCGATAGATTTTTTTTTTTTTTTTAAATCAACCCTGCTGCAAAAACATGCATAACGGCTAATCAAAGGCACATGTTGGCATGACAAAACATGAGAATCAGAAATGATTGAGCCACATATGCTCAACAATCCCACTTCGAGCTTTAGGTTATTGTCTTGGGACATAAGACAAGATAATAAACCTCCAGCTTCTCCTGAGCTTTCCCTCTAATCACATGATCTACATAAAATCTTTCATTTCCAGTTTTATCTAAACAACATAATATTTCAACGTTTGCATCAACGTCTGGTCACAACTCTAACGGCACGCAAATTCTGAATAACCAAATTCATCGTCTCCTTGGGAAAATTCCTGCGACGAGATGAAAAAGAAAAAAAAAATCAATTTGAAAGCATCCCTGATTGCATGCCTATGCATGTAGTGCCTTATGTTACACGTGCCAAAGAATTCAACAATCAAAAACTGTCTTTCCCTGCAAACAGCTCACACAGATTTTCCCACGGACACTCATTGGATGTTTTTTTATTATGGCAATACGTCTTCTTGCTGCACTCCCATCTGTTGGAGTCAAAGCTGCTAACCGATATCCTTCCTGCCAGTTGTGTTGGGATGGTGCATGTGACGACTCGTCGCGTGAAGAGACTGGCAAATCCTCACGATACCACACACCAAGGCACCACAAAAACTTGGTGGGTGAGCAGCAGGATGAAGCATTTTTAGCCAGCTGCATTATTTACTACACAGAAAAGTCTTCTCTCATAAATACATTCACATGTCTGTTCTACTATTTATGACTCGTGGATTTTCATACACCATGAATCCAACCTTGTTTCTTTTGTCATGTTATTGTTTCACGACGCACTAAGGTCTGGACTCCAACCAGCGCAGTTTAGCAACTGGAGTCATGTTGTTGGAATATGTGCAAAATGTGGTTTGGTGGCATCAGGCCTTTACCTGAAAATAAGTCTTTTTAGTTTGGCAGTTTAAAACCTGCAGGCTATAAACGATGGGGAAAATAATTATTCCATGTTATGATGAATTTGTAAGTTTGCTCGTTCAAAGAAATGAACTAAAATTTTTATGGCCTGTTTAATCATAATGGACAGAAAGAGAATATCAACCAAATATAAAGAAAAAAATTTGATTTCCATGTCACTGAGTGAAATAAATACTTGATCCACAAGCAAAGCATGACTAAGTACTTGGTGGAGAAATCCTTGTTGGCAGCACAGCGCTAAGACATTTCCTGTAGTTCGTCACTCCTCTTCAGAGAAACTCTAAATCCTTTAGGTTTTTTTGGTTGCCACTCGGAAACTCAAAGTTTCAGCTCCCTCCACAGATTTTCTAAAGGACTGAGGCTTGAAGACTGGCCAAGTCACTAACCTTAATGTGCTTCTTCTTTAGCCAATCCTTTGGTGCTGCAGTGGTATATTTTGGGTCTGGAAGGCCCATCCATGACCCATCTTCCACGTTCTGATTGAGGGAAGGAGCTTATTGTCTAAGATTTTATTGCACATGGTCCATTGTGAAAAACAGCCCCAACCATAACTGTGGGGCGTTGACTGTGGTGCTCTTTGGGTCATATTTAGCATTTATCTTCCTCCAATCACGGCGGATGGAGTTGATGCTTGATTTTGGCTTCATCTGACCACAGCACTTTCTGCCAAGACTTCAGTGAACCATATAGATGTTAACTGGTAAACTTAACACGGGCCTGTACATCTGCCTACTTGAGCAGGGGAACCTCGCAGGTGCTGAAAGATTTCAATTCATTTCAGCGTAATGGATTGCATTTGTGTTCTTGGTGGCTGTGGTCCCAGCTGCCTTCAAGATCTCTAACTAAGCTCCTCCCTTGTTGTTTTAGGATGATCCACCAACTTTCTAACAGTCATCATCACCCAATGAGGCAAAATCTTGCATTGAGCTCCAGACTGAGGGCGACTGATGGACATTTCATCCATTTCTGAATAATCGCACCAACAGTTCTTCTTACAAAGCTTCTTCCTGATGGTCTTGTAGCTCATTCCAGCCTTGTGCAAGTTGACAGTATTGTCCCTGACATCCTTTGGTTCTTACCCATGGTGGAAGAAATTGATTCTGTGGACAGGTGTCCTTTATACACATAAGGAGCTTAGATCGGGAGTATCTGTAATTGATTGACTGATTGTAATAAATCTGTACGAGCCAGAATTCTGGCTGGGTTTTAGGGGATTAAATACTTATGTCACTCAACAACATGCAAATCTATTTATAAGTTTTATCTAATGTGTTTTTTCTGGATTTTTGGTTGATATTCTGTTTCTCTCCATTAAAATGAAACAACCATAAAAAATGAAACTGGTCATTTCTTGGAAAGCGAGGAAACTTGCAAATTCAGCAGGGGATCAAATGCTTATTTACCCTATTGTATCACTCAGCATTAATGGTGCCATGTGCTCTGATGCACCCAGATACCATCACACAGGCTGGCCTTTGAACTGTGTACTGACAACAACCAGGATACTCCTCTTCCTTTTCTTTAACTAAGAGGATGCGGTATGTGTGATTTCCAAAACCAGTCTCAGGACAGTTTTCAATTTTTCCTTAGTCCAGCTTAAATGGGAGCTGTGTTTTCTAGATTTTGTTCACCTTCTTTTACATAGTTTTATTTTGAATTAGTAGACCCAGCAACAATACACCAAATATGCACACGCCACAGGTGGCAGACCTAAAGTGGACTTTGAAGAAGTATAACAGGAACTGCTACATCGCCATCGGGACTCCAGCTATGTGTGTCTGCAATGGAGTATAATCGACACTTAAGATTTTCCATTAGAATAATCCAAAAACATGCATGCATGCCTGGAAAGCATTCAAAACACTTACCATTGCTGTGAGGGCAGATTTTTGGCCAGGGGCACTGGTTGGGCAGCCCAGGAGTTTGTGGAGCCTCCCAGAAGATGCCAGGGTCTCTGGCCCAGGTAGCCACACCACAGCGACTGAGATAGAAGCCGCCCTCCCTCAAACTGACAAAATAAAGAAATCATATGAAGAGCAATCATAGTTAACTATGGGCAAACACATTTAACTCTTGATGCTACCCAATAATAAAACCTTAAATTTTAAATGCACTTTTTCCATCAGGCTAAGACATTTTTGGCTTTAGAAAAATGTCATTTGGAATTTGGAACTAATTAATCCCATAAAGTTTGATAACTGTGATTGTAGGTCAGAATTCCCACGTAAACCATACATTCATCCGCTCAGAGCACTTAAGTACATCCACACAGAGCTAAAACAGCTCTAAAACACGGTCATATTTTTATCAGGGACGTGTTAATGAAATGCAGTGTTCAAATTCAAGTGCAAATATCAGCACAAGTCAAAGGCTACTTTTCACTACAGCTCTGCTGTGACCACACAGTGGAGAAAAGAGGAACACTGGTCACAAGCTGACCCTCTTCCCTCCATTGAGTGACTCAGCCTCATGTTGCACAACAAAACTACTGGCTCAAAAATAACCACAGAATATTGCTGACAGTCAAAATATCCACACACACACACACGCAAATATATTTATATTTTTTCTTTTTTTAAGAGTTTTACTTTTGAGCTTAAAATCGAGAAAAAACACTAAACTGTCAACAAGTCTTGCCTGTTGCTGAGCTGGTACGGCTGCCTGCCCGGTATGAGAGTCTCTGTGAGGTTGGCACTAGGCTTGTTTCCGGGTCCGGCATACACAAATGCATCTAGAGGCTGTATCTGGCTCAGTGGACTGCCTACAGGAAAGTCTGTAGCTTTTCCATTGTAAATGGCCACTGCCCCAGACTCATCTCCTGAGAAGCCATAAGAAAAGACGAATGAAAAATGACCAACGCACATGACAAACCTACAAAAGCAGAAGAAACCTAGACCCACAAACAATAAGCTTAAACTACAATAAAAAAGCCACTGGATCAGTACACACTGACCTTTCATGTAGCTCTTCTCTATGGTTACAGAGATCAACCCGTTCCTGGAGGTGTCCACATCCACGTCCACGCTGACACTGACCCGGTCTGTTTTCCCATCCCACACTACCAGTACCAGAGAACCTGCAGACGGAGCCTCCGTCAGCTCCACCAGCCCTTCCACCTGCCCTCCGCCTAGCTTCAGCTCAGTAATTAAAGGGATGGTCAACGGAGCAGTAGGAGGGGTGCAGTTGTTTCGCTGACCAGGGGAGGGTGAGGACACCTGAAAGCCCCACCGATCTTCAGACAGCAGGCACCTTTCGATTGATTCGTCCCCCTCGAGCGCCATTTCATCCTCGACGAAAGCCGGCTCCCCGGGCGTGAGCATCTCCGCGAGGAACTCTGCACCTCCAGTACGGCGGGTCATGTAGACGACGGCATCCACTAACCCAACAGCCGTGACGTTCATCTTCTCATTATAGCGAGCGGCAGGTGTGCGGTAGAGGACAATGGCGTCCGGGCCGTTCTGGACTGTGTTTGGCGGCAGGAGGATGGCCGGTTTGGGGAGCATGTCCACCGAGCCCACCAAGAAGAAACCTCTGTCATCCGTGCTGTGGCCCTTGAGGTCCAGCACCTTGTAGGCTATATTTCCGTTTCCATTATAGAACACGAGGGTGTACCCGTCCAGCGGGGCCCGCTGTCCGCTAGTGTGATACAACTCCACGAACTCAGTGGTGTCCAGTCTTGGGTTGTCAGCATTGATCTCGCTGATGATGAGGCAGGGGTCACCTCCAACCATCACCACCAGGCAGAGACAGGCAACGCAGGCTAGACCGACCGCCATGGTTCACAGCTTCACTGAAGCAGCTCGGAAGCTTCTGCAAAGACAAAAAAAAGAGGGGGGGAGACCACCAGTTGCATTCCTCAGTGAAATAAACTTAGTTAAGGAGTATTAATAAGCCTGAGTGACATTTCACAGTTGTTCACCACTTGAGGAGAAGCCTCATAACATCATGAATGAGTCCTCTATGAGTGTATTTTTTTTTTTCGTTCATGGTGACAGTGGGAATGCACGTCTTCTGAATGAGTCATGAATTGTTGCGAAACGCAGAGGCAAGCAGAGGGAAACTTTGCGTGAAACGATGAAATGCCACACAAGTGAATAAATGGGATTAAGAAACTAAACAGCCACATATACTTTGAACTATACGAGAGAGGCATCAGCCTTCCCAGCCTTTCTTATTTACTTATCCCATTTCTGAGTCAATCTAAAGCTTAATCTTCACAGTATTTAACATTAGCTTTTAGTTATTTTTTTTTAAATGTGTGTTAGGGAGACTACATTAGATTGCACGGCAGTCACTCTTCTTGGTTGGAGAGAGGAGGGGAAAAACGCCTGTGGAGTTAAATTCTTTCACCAAATTATCTCGCATCTCACTGCAGTTATTCCGGTCACGGTTAGGCTGCTATGCATGCATCTTTCCGTCGAAAAGAAGAAGAAGAAAAAAAAGGCTGTCAATCTGATTTCTATCATTGCCACACAAGGTCCTAAAAAGCGTCGCGACTTACAGATTTTTCTCGGTCCTCTTCGTCCAGGTGTCGCTGGTTCGGCAGCTCAAACTTCTCGAGTGGATGTAAAATCACCTCCCCGTCGGAAATATTATTGCTAAAGTTTGTTTTCTGTGCTCTGCCGCTCCCGTCATTCACAAAGCAGCACTTTCTCCCCCCACCTCCGACACCACCGTGCTGTGGGCGGTCAGACTGACTGAGGGGGATGATGCCTGCCAGGGAGGCTCAGGCCAGTCGCAACTGAGGACAAAACGCCAGTAAAAAAACAGAAATAAAGAAAGAAACAGAGAGACGCAGTGCTAGCAGGAAGGAAAAAAACAAGAAACAAAATTAGTCCGCAGCTGTGTGTGAATGCTGTAAATATGTCTGTCTGACTGACTGTCTGCAGCCTAATAATCTTCCGCGAAAGACGCCTTCAAAGACCTGAAGGGGGCCCCTGACCCCGCTCTGTGAACTAGGGGAGAGTGGCTTCAGTAACACTTCAATGAAAGCACAAGTCCCTCCCAGCGCCAGGTTTACTGTTTACTGCTGGTTTGTCTTTTAAAGAGAAGTTCATTAAAAAGCACAACTTCACAAGCATTTCTGTGGACTAGAAAGCTGAGCAGGTATATCTAGTTATATACGCCTCATGCACAACAATAAAGCTCCTATTTGTTTTTGGGCATAGGCATAACAAAAACTCACGGGGAGATGAATACAAAGCTGGATCACCAACTGGGCCAAGCAGACCACTGACACGGGGCCCCTGACCCCCACAACAAAAGCCCCGGCTTAATAATGGGCCAGGTTGCTTCATTTTTCAAATAATATAAATCATTATATTCATATATAGCCAGTGCCCTCCAAATGTAAATAAACAACATAATTTGTATAAAATTAAACACCAACTTGGATCTATCTATCTATTGATTTTCTATTATATTTTATTGCAGTTATTCATAGTTTGTATTATTACTACATATCTGTGAAAAGTGCTTTATAAATAAACTTTACTTAACTTTCAAGAAAAGTAACAGAGAAGTTACTAAAATAAAATCGGTCTAAATGATAGTAATCTTAATGATTATTTCAGGATATTTCTTTATCTTTAAATTTCCTCTGTACAAGTTTTCTTCCCCTTTCTTTCAATGCTACTCAGGGTGTCTGAAGAGGGTTAACATTTGTGGAAATGAAAGTCCCCAAACACCAAAGTTACTGTGGTACTTTCACCCTCGCTACTCCCGCAGCCTTCTGCTGGGATTTGAGCTCCCAGAGGAATCATCTGATACAAAACTGACCACACCAACCGAGTCCAAGGACACTGTTTGTGTAATACAGAGAGTGAATGAGACAGTTTCATTTCTGCTCTCTAGAAATTGCAGTTACTGCAGTTGGGTGTTTTTGTTATGATGAAAGTGCGTATTCTTTTCCCCCTTTTTTTCCCTTTCCTAATATATATTTTTATTAGGGCGACTGGTTTAGCAGTAAGTGTTAAGCAATAGGTTTCTTTTTATCTTTTACAAATTTCTCTTAATTTAAATTTAAAACTAAATATGGAAGTATGATTGAACTTTTTCTTTTTTTTTAGTTTGAATCTCATGTTTATATGCCACCCTTATATGACTCATTTTTTCCCAGCCACACCTACAATAGTTTCACTTTATGAACATCAGCATCTGTTGTAGCAAACATTGTCCCAGTGTGACTGTAATAAATTTGAAATGCAGTTGGATTTGGGGTTGTTGCACCTTGAGCTCAGGTGAATGAGATTACATCATTAAAGACACATTTATGAGTAAAAAGGGAGATTATTGTTGTGTATGTGGCGATGTTAGAGGCAGGAAAAAGAGAAAAAACTGAGAAAATTCTTTTCTAATGATATTTCCTATGCAGGTAGTCATATGACGGCATTATTTGGGAGGTGGGAGGATGGGGAAAGATGAAGGTGTCAGGAAGATCACGCAACCTAATCTAAAAATATGAGCTGCCAAAAGGGGAGTGGAGATGATGCATATCACACATTAGATATGTGGCAAGCTTGGATGTTCAACATGAAATGAAGACTTAACTTGGAGCAACTCCCGTGATTTTTGCTCATCATCATTAAAAGCGCACTCTTCGTCCTGTTTTTAAGACTTTAGAGGTGTTTTTGAAGTGCTTGGTGACTGGGTTTATTGCCTATGAGCACCACAAGATGGCCCTATAATCATTGGAGTGTGTCTGATGGGTTGCACCGAAGATGAAATGAGACTGTCAGCTGGGGGGAAATAAGCAAAAGTGTCTTTAATAACTGTGGCTCCCTGAAGTGAAGCCTTTTAAACGTGACTCTGATTCAAGGGTGGGTGGTATTTCCTGGTGTTTGTGTGCCTCTGTGTGTGTGTGATGCTATTTGACATCACCGGGTGTATTTTGACACAGAAAAAGGTCAGTTGAAATGTTAATGATGTACGCGTTTTGTTTGTGGTGTGCACACGGTGTGTTTTTTTAAAGTTTTTTTTATTACCACAGAGCAAGCATTTGAATTGCTGTCAAAAGGGGTGCTCTCTTTTCAGGAGTCAGCCCATTGACAAGGTACATCTAATTCATTTGGCTGGTTTGTTTTGATGACTCACGATTTAGATGTCATCGCCTCTGATTCATCACCGGGCCCCTGCCTGTGGTGGAAAATGCTCTTCCTCACAGATAATATGGAAAGACAGTATGCTATGCTGGGATGCATACCACTGGAGATGGATTTAATTAACATGAAGATTTAATGCCGGGCTCATTTGTCCAGAAGAGTCTTTAAGTGAGATAATTGGGTTTCAGTTAATTCTTAGAGGTAACCAATCTAGTAAACTATTAATTATGTATAGCTTTAAAATACCCGTTCAGTGTAATACGAAGTCTTCTTACTCATAGACCTTGACCCCTGTGTTTCCTTGAATCTGGTGTATTTACTCATCAGAGAAACAAAAACTAGTGGTGTAAAAGTGTACAGCAGGACAGCACATTTTTATTTCAGACGAGTGTGCTGTCGTGTCACTTTCCGATCACAGCAAAGACTGTGACATCGACTGGATGTGAGTGTTGGATCTGAGCACAGCCATCAGATGAATGTGAGGGCCAGCAAAAGCAAAAGCATGCTTGGTAGGATATTTTCATCCACTGGGAGTGTGGTGCAAATGCCAGAGCGAGCACGGTCTAATAAAACCACAGAGCATCCTAGCCCGGACTCAACACAGAGGGCCACCTGCAGCTCAAAGCAAGGCACGTTGCAGTATTGCATTATTAGAATTACTCCTCACACCGAAGCTCAAAGCTGTGCTCGGATGCAGAGTGATTAACCTGAGGGAACTTCAGAGCAGAATATAACCTGCTGAAGTCAATCTAAGAGCATTTCCTTCGTGGGGATTTCTTTAAACTTTCTAAACCACAATTCTTATGAAATCCTTTCACCAGATAAATAAATAGTGGTGGAGTAGTTAATTACTCTAACATTTAAGACAGCCCCAGGATTATATGTGACAGTCAAACCTCAAGGGTACTGTATATTTATTACAATTGTTGAGTCTTCAACTAACACCTGACGGCAGGAATTAAAGAATAAAGATTAATTTTATTGCAAATAAATACTACTGATGATTTCTGATGTCTGTCAGTTGTGCACTGTTAGTGTTTAAAGATGGCATTACTGTCACGGCTGGGGCAGCAGTCGTGTGGTGGAATGAACGAGGACCCAAGATGCAGATGGCAGTGGAGGTGCAGGTGGAGATTTATTTACAGTGAAAAACCCAAGGTGAGGGCAGAACTGAACAGAAACCTAAACTGGGAAAACTAACACAAACAGAGGACACGAGGCGAGGACCAGAGCGCCACGGCGATATACCAAAAGGATGCAGAGAAATGCAGACGACGCAACGAGGAGCACAGGCAGACACATACTATAAATACACACACCAGGTAATCAGGAAATAGCACACAGGAGGGGACACAGCTGGAACTAATGGGCATAACGAGACACAGACCTACAAAGTAAAACAGGAAACGCACAGACTGTTTTACAACACAAAACTCAGGCACCCGAACAGAGCACAGAGGGAAGACACAGGTAGGGATAATAAATGTGACAACCAAACCCAAAGAACTAATACAAAATCAGAATAAACTAGAAAATGATAATAAACTCCAGTTCCAAATAATTTGAGGTGCTGGGTAAAATGTAAATAAGAACAGAATGCAATGATTTGCTTATCTCATAAACCCCTCACAACAGAACACAGAAGGTTAACAAACAAACGAGTTTAAGAAAACTGTTGACTCAGCTTGAATTTGATGGAAGTAACATATCTCTAAAAAACAACAAGAAGAACAAAAAACTGGAGCACCTGCTCTTCTTTAACAATAGTCCATAAACCTCTGAGAACTAAGACCAGTAGCTTCACAACAGTCCTGGGACTTCTTAGTCATAGTTCTTGTTTCTTGATGGACAAATGTTTTCAGGTCCTGACTGCAGGCAGGGCAGTTCACCATCCAGACTCTATTACTGCAAAACCACGGTGTTGTTATACATGCAGTATGGAGTTTAGCATTGTTTTGGTGAAATTTACAAGACCTACCCTGAAAAAGTAATCATCTGAATGGGAACATATGTTGTTCTAAAACCTGTATATGATGTCAACTTTACAGACACAAGTGCCATCAGAAATGCAGGCTTTAAAAACGGAGCACTGACTATAAGCTGCAGGCTCTCTCTCCTTGTTACTCCAGAGGTCTGACCACAGTTTTTCATTTTGTCTCAGTCCTTTTTAAACGAGCTTTGGCTCAGAGAAGACGACGGGTCGACATATTGTTTCTTCTTTGCAACAATAAAGCTTTAAGCTGTATTTGTAGATGGCACGGTGAACAAACAGACAGTAATTTCTGGAAGTGTTCATGATTGATAGAGCCCAATTATAATGCAGTGTTGCCTGAGGGCCCACAGATCAGACATCAAGACTGATTTTCAACTTTGTCCTTGCACGTACAGAGATTTCACCAAATTTTTGTAATCGGTTGATGAGATTTAAGTCTTCACAATTTTGCTTCTCTAAGATCTGTAGCTGTAAAATGTTCCTCCAGCTTAGTACTCCTTATTTTTCAAGCTTTTGTCTTTTGTCCAAACAGTGTTTTAAGATGTATTGCCGCCACCAAATTCAAAATGATATAATATTTCTCATGAAACAATAAAACGTGTCAATTTTATCGCTTGATATACCCTCTGTGTTGGGTTTTTCCTGTGTTTTTTTAATATTTTACACAGCATCCCAAATTTCACAGATTTGGATTTGTAGAAGTAAATTAAAAAAAATAGAAATTTTCAGGTCATTATGCAAGTTTAAACTGCAGTGTGTGGAATTTATGTCTTCTTCCACTACCCTTGCCATGGACATCAGCTGCTTCAAAAACAGCTGGTGGCATTAATTGTTCAGTCACGTGGCATTAAGTCATGGCAGAAAACGAGGGCACCATAAAGTGATGCCATTAACAGTCTGGCAGTCCAACAATTTAGAAAACACGTTGGAAATATGGTATTTATGTTTGATTTTCTTGTCATTAATTTCACTAAATCTATGAGTATTGCACATTCCTTAGAAACAGATGCATGTAAAAGATTTAATGGTGTGCATTTTAATCATTTAAAGACGACGGTGGAGGAAAAATTGCTACTTCAGACCTTGACCTAAATAACCTGACCTGACACGGTGGTCTTATTGATGATTGGTTGTTAATCCTGTGTATTAACTCTCAATGTCCATATATGCAGCTGTCTCACACCAGAAAGTGCTTTGCATGCCGCTGACCCGAAAACCTTCCCTGGTGTGCCTCGAGCTAATTTTTCACCACATTAGCCTGGGCAGACATAAAAACTGGGCCACCGTGAGGACAAAGCCAGTTTGTGTATACATCCACAGCAGGAAGGCATGGGACAACGCAGCGGAGAAAGAGCTGGAGTGTTCTGAATACTTCACTTCTCAGAGGCATAAAGACAAAGAATTAGGTGATGAGAAAAAAATCCCCAAAACATCAGAGTGACACGTGAGTGCGAGAAAGCATTTCCTGCCTGTGTGTGTGGATATGTGGCGGTACACAGAGACACACACCAGTACAGGCTAACCAGGAGGTGAGAGCAGGGTTTGACATTGATGAATGCCACCCTCTCCTTTCCGTCCTCTCTGTCTTAGAGGCACAGAGGAAGCTTTCTACCGCTTTCCTTTTTTCAAGAAAGAACCTCATCAGCATTCAGCATGCATCACCAGCTCACTGCATCCAATCACGTGCTCTCACCATACAGAGCGAACATTTGTGACTGTGTGTGTGTGTGTAAAGTCTGTGTGTGATGATGGGAGACTGGCATAGACAGGCAGGGAGAATCCCTTTGTGCTGCCTGTGAATGCCCAAGGTCATGTATGAACACATCTGAGACGGGCACCAAGAGGAAATAATAACATTCCAGGTCAAAGTGTGTGATTTGTTTGTTTGCTTGCAGTTCGTTAGGGTTAGTGGAAGCAAAGGGAAGATAAAAGGGTGCTTCTCGTTGGCTAGATTTGCCTTAGATTATTAATCTAAAGTGATGCTTCATCTCCCTTCTCTCCAAGAAAACCCTCCAAAGCTCATACATTTAAATTTATATTCAATCATAATCTTAGGATAATCCAAAATGGTTAAGTGCTAAAAGGGGGATTAGAGGTGTGGGAGCGAGAGCTCGGCCACAAGTCGATTTCTCCGAGAGATTGCACTCATGTTTGATACCCAGTTCCCATGGCAACCAGTTACTGTGGCGTACCTGACCTATATATGTGCTGTATGTACACAAACATGTGCTAACCATCTGTTACTGTTGCTTCGTACAGTGGCTCATGGGGACTTTGAGGAGCTGCTTAATGAGTTTTGGTAATTACAAGAACAAACACAGGAGCCATAAGCTGCTTTTCACCATTTCTCATGAGCTGTGCAAACAGAAACCGCCACTCACACGGATGCATGTTATGTGTTTGTAATTAGCACTGTAAACGTAAGAGGACACGATTTTAGATATGGTGACACCTGACATGTTGTACCAGCAAAGCGCTCCAAAACGTACCACTAATAATAAACCGCCATAACTGCTGCAATGCTGGAAAGTAAAGTTACTCAAGAAACTTAATTACAGTTTTAAGGTAGATTTTACCTAATAACATTTCAGTTCAATTTTATCTATGTAGCACCAAATCATAACAACAGTCACCTCAATACTGTAAGTTACTTATTCTTCAATAATAAAGAGGAAAAACAATTAGATGACCGCCTATAACCAGGTCATCTAACTGTTGACCTGGCCTATGAGCAAGAACTTGGTGACACTGGGAAGGAAAAACTCCGTTTTGACAGGAAGAACCAGGCTCAGGGAGTGGCAGCCATCTGACTCAACAGGGGGGGGACAGGACAAAGACCTGCTGTGGAAGAGAGCCAGAGATGATAATAACCAGAGCTGGCAAAAGTACAAACAATCTGTACTTATGTAGTACAAATCCTACTGTTAAAAAAATACTCCAGTAAAAGCTGAAGTACTGATTCAACTTCTCGACTCAAGTAAAAGTAAAAAAGTACAGACTCTGAAATGTATTCAAAGTAAGAAAGTAAAAAGTTTGGAGGATGTTTCCATTTTGTACGAAGCTAGCTGAACCTTGTGCTATATTAACATAATGATAAAATAATATCAGTAGAATAAAAACCTTAGTCTTTTTAAAAATTCGAATCATATTCAGCTTGAATCAGAGGGAAAAGAAGGAAAATAAAAAAAAATATATCTATTTTCTGTTTCCTACATTGTAGAGGGCATCTTTGCCTCTAAACAGGAAAATGTGCACAGTCAGGGGGTTAAAGTGGATTCAGCAGGTGGAAGAACCCTAAAATTTGCTGTAATGGTTCAGTGTGGGGAAAAGAATCATAACTCATGGTAATTTCTATTGAGAGCTCCAGTAGATTTTCATAGTGTGCAGGCTGTGATCAGCTGACCTGCTGCGCTTTGTGGATGTACACAACTGAATTCAACAACATGTCAGCAGATGTTTCATGAGTTGTCCTGGCTGATTTCCATCCTCTACACTGACAGTACACTGTTTATGTTGTCTTTTTTCCTAGACGGTATAAAGTTGGAATTTAGTGAATGGATCTCAGCATCATCAGCTAAAATCATATGAATCTCTGTTGCACTTTATGTAACCTAACTCTGAAAGCACAGGATCTCTACTTTCACGTCATTGCAGCTACTAGAATAAGCAGCTACCCATTATTAAGATATTTCGCCTTTTAATCACGTGTAAATATAAAATAAGTAGCATTAAAATGAATAAAACAAACCTCAGAGCCTATTTTCATTTGTCTCCAGCACCAATCCACATAAACGTACACACTCCGCTTGTCACCAGATGAACCTTTTGATGTATTTTTCCACTTCCTGGTTGTAAATTGCTTTTCTAACACCATCCATCACTCCAGTTCAGAACAGCACAAAGTGGAGCCTGCTGATAGATTATCAATAGCCAGTGAATGACAGGGTGGAGAGAACCAGACAGGTCGGTAATTTGCTTTAGCTGACATGATGAGAATAAATTACGATCTGTGGTTCATATATATTAATAAAAATGTAACTAATGTAAATTAATTATTTTGATTTTCTGTTTTATCATAACAGAAATGGCACGGCTAACATCAGCCCTATGAGTTGATAAATGAAAGTCGGCACACAAGTTTTTAATTTGCTCACAGACGAAACAAACTGTGACACTGAGTTAATATGACTCACAGCTATCTGTTGCCATAGAAAGAAACCAAACTACCCCGACACTTATTTGGACACGTTTCCAGGTGTCTGATGAATTTGGGTCCAATATGCCCTCTGTATTTAGCTCTGTTTTGCTCTCCTCCTTGGCAACAAAATGCTTCACTGTGTTCACCAGCTAATTTTTGCTTCATAACTTTTGCACTGTCCACTTCCTGCTGTGGCAAAACAAATTTCCCACACGTGGGACTAATAAAGGTGATCTTATCTTATCTTATCTGATCACTAAAAGCATTTTCAGACATGTAACATTCCTAGAATTATCGTTTTATTCAGGCGACAGTGTTCTGTCATTTAGAACTAAAGTAAAATTCATGCTGTCATTGGAATCATGACTATAAGGTGACAATAGATAAAACATCAACAATGAGGACAAAACAAGGTATTGGTGCTTGTTTCTGCATCATAGACATTAAATTGTTCCTTTTTTTAGATTAGGTGTCCTTTATTATTTTTTTAGTTTGTTTCTTTTGTGTTCTTTTTTTCATATTTTTGTTTGCATGTACTATAAAATTGGAAAAAGTACAAAATAAAAAGTTTAAAAAAAATTGTTCCTTTTTAGACATTGAGTCTACGTTAAAGGCCAGTAACAACGCGTGAAATTGATTTGGTTGTCATTTTTGCTTTTTTCAGCTCTGACTTCCTGTAACTAGGTTCTGCAGTTATGAAGTTATGAGGAAATGATGAAAATACTTGCACGTTCTTTTAATACATTGATTCTGATGTGGCCGAGGGAGAATTTCTTAAATAGATTTTATGTGGAATAGCCCATAGCTAACTCTTACATTAAAGTTTTTACTTAATGAGAGTGTAAGGGATATCCATACAAAATGTTTTACAATTGTGGCAATAATCACTGTCAGCATCTTTATGCCATTAGGAATAGCTAGTTATCCTTAAACAAAGGCTCTGAGAGAAATTTAAAACAAATGATTTAACATGTGATGATATTTTCCTCCATGTATTTTATTGTGGTCAATAGGCAGGCTGGACTCAAATGCAGGACTCAGAAAGCAGGTTAAATTAATTTATTTACAGTGGTTGCTGCAAATGAAGTATTTACAAAATCGTCTAACAGGAAATAATCCACAGTCTCCATTTACAAAGCGGTCTTCAGGTAGTGCGTCCATTAGTAAATCCAAGTCTGCAGAGTTTCCTTTACAATTGTGTCTCTCACATGAACACCGTAGCAGGGAAACATCCAGGATCCTGCACAGAGGAAATGAGAGACTAGAAATCTTTAGATAAACAACTGAAAACAGACTTGCAGGCCAGCAGGCTCACTAACGCAGTGCGACACTCAGATAAGCAGTAAAGGGTTGCCTCCAGCTTAGGTACGCTGCCAGCAGATTAGCTGATGACAAACAGGGCGGAAATCCAGGAAGACCCCACCCCTTTAAGGTAAGGTGTGGTTATCCAGACACACACACACATCATGAGAGACAGAGAGGAAGAAAGACAAACAGCAGGCAGAGATGCCCATGAGAACTGGAGGACCATGACATATTTAGGTTGAGGTGGAGGCAGATGACCCAATGTGGCATCTCCTTAAGAGAAGCATCAGAAGAAGATAATGCAGAAGAAGTTGGATTGCTATGCCATGAGGATGCCCATCACTTAGTGTAACAGCATGCCATACAGACTTGTGCTGTGTTGGAAATTAGAACCCACAAGGACCCTTATATCTGCAGGGTCGATATACCAGACTAAGCTGTTGCATAGTCTGACCTAGAAAGACTGTTCTCACTATTGTTCAGAGAACAGTGACCATGCAGGGCGCTCATACCAACATGAAGCCAAAAAGGAGTGCATGTCAAATAAGGGGCTTAACTGTGTCTGTCTGCTGTTTGGTGAGAGTAGAAAATGTACAGCAGGAGTTCAAGAGATTTTTGCTGAAAACAGCTGTCAGCTGTGACCGTAAATGGTGCAGTCACAGTGGCGATTTGGGTCACCATGCAAACCTACAATGTTGCATTAGAGCCATTTGTCGGAAAAACTAAAATAACTGATTAAATAGTGTTTTTATTCACTCAACAAGCATTTTAGTTGAGAATCATATCACCACAACCATCTGGACTTGGAAGAGAAACTGCAGTGAATTCACTGATTCAGAAGCGAACAAGATATGCTGTAGAAATGAATCAGTTAATAAGTTTTGTTGATCAGAAACGCAGACAGATGGACGGCTGTCAGTGAGGATGGTTGCTGTTGCACGGAACGATTGATTGTAGCTGCTTTAAATCTGTTGGGGTTATGTGAGCTTCATTTTCATATTCTGAATTAAAAAGTTTTAAAAGCTGAGAACGACTGACATGTTTCCTCCTAAAAACAAGTAGAGCTTCTCTGCCCTTCATGTCTTATCTGTATAAAAGAACTCACCGATCATCTTGCTTCTGCACTATGTGCTCCTTTTTTCTTTTTCTGAATTTTAATTTCTTTTCAAGATGCTCTCGCTGTCTCTCTCTCCAAAATAGCTGTAACTTCATCTCTTTTTCTCTTTTCTATGTTTCATCGATTCTGTGTAGACAGGTCATGGGACAGTGTTCCCCTGTGGGGCACTCTGGGTAATAAATCTAATTCCTGTCTACATGTGGAGGCTCATGGGAAGGTTCTGGCCCACTTTTCATCCAGACAAATATATCCTCAAATTGGAAGAAAGTGGGCCAAAAAAAAGTAGCATAGAGTAACACCTAAATTTTTTGCTAAAATCCAGCAGAGTCACCAGCTGAACTAACTATGATAACTTTAACATTTCATATAATCCAGATTTCTTTAATGGATCATTAAAGATTTAATTTTCTTGCTTTCAGCACAGTTTCCTTAAATAGTGTTTTACATATCAACTATCAATGTCCTATCTTCTAGCTTACTAAAATTATTCACATTAATATATAGAACGTCATAAATAATGGAGCTTTTCATTAATGCCAGGATTCATAAAAGCAGTGGTCATTATTAACCTAAAGGTCATAGGGCTGGGGATGTGCCATGTATGACTCACGTTTCCTGAGACCTCAGTCCCCTCTCTGCCTCATTTCTATTCATAATTTAAAAAAGGTGGGAAAGAGTGAGCACCGTGCACGTCTCCTGGGACAAAATACATGAAAATATAGGACTGGAATCAATGTCTATTCGCAGCTGTTGTGCTGATAACTAGGTCAGGAGAATCAAGCCATGTAATAAACGTGTCTAGTCACAGTTTTGTAAGAGAAAACTGCAGTGTTTGCATGATCCCATGCAGTGAGTCACTGTGATTTTGTACAGACAAAGTTTCATGTAAGAAAATCAGAGCAAAGATGGAAATGCTCTTTGGGAGAGTAAACTGAAATGAGCATGTCACTTTCAGTTATATGAAGCTGAGCATGCTATGAAGCCCCAACAGGAGAACTGTGAATCCTTTTAGCAAAAATGTATGACATCTTTTTTTTCTGCCATGCACAAAGACTGCACGTTTTTTACTAAGACTTTTTATTTAAAGACAAGAAATGACCAAAAAGGAAGAAAAAACCCAAACGAAATCTAAACACAGTATTTTTATGTCTTAAAATGATTTATTATTTAATACTTTTGTTTATTTTTTTTGCACTGTAAATTCACTCCAAAATACACTTCTTCTATTTTCATTGCTGGTTTAGACATTTGAATTATACATAAATAAAGAGCATAAATTTCTGCGTTTTCAAACACATAGTAGCACTTCTTCTGCCTTTATCCACATTTTCACATCTTCACCTATAGCTGTCTCCTGATCCAGGAAAGGGTTTGACATCTTCAGTCGCTCAGCTGACTGCAGCCATGAGAAACTTTCTGCTTGAATGCATGATAATAATTAAAAATGGAATTTATAGTCTAGAGACCGACCATTTCCGTGGGTTCATTAAATTTTAATGGTTTTCCAGAATGGGAATAGGGGGGAAATTATGTAAGATAATACATCACACTTCAGACGTCACAAGCCACAAACAATGGCAGGTGACGCTGTAGCCACTTCAGACCACTTTAGTTATTTTAAATTTTTAAAAGCTTCCTGTGGAAGTGCATCAGATGCTTGTGAATAATTGCGTGTTGCCGCGTCTCGTTAAAAAGACACAAAAGTTGACTGCAGCATAACGGCTACATTTCTTACAGTTGTGTGATTACTCTGCACCTTAGCCTCAAGATGCAAAAACAACTTAGTTGCAGTTTCTGATCTTTCTTCCATGTTACTTCTGCAAGGAACACTGAGCACAGATGCTCCCATGCTTCCATTCTGAACACAGTTCATTTCCTCACAGCTTCCCACAGAGACTGTATCTGCTGGCACAAAGTCTACCGACACAGCACTGTGCCTGCTGACACACTATGTATGAGAAGGTACCACAATTAGCCTGCAAAACCTTCCTTCTCCCCAAAGTGCCTCCCCCTCCCCTTTCCTCTTTCATCTCCCCATTTGCAACATGAGCACGCTATTTTTTGACTGCCTCACACATGATGAATATTTCTGCAAAAAAACAAAAGAGGACAACCTTCTCTGTCGGGAGCCTTTTGTGTTTTCACGCTAAGCTGAAGGCGAGCTGGTTGACTTGGCACCCGGATTAATCACACTTGAATGTTCCTTCCATTTAGCGATTCCTCCATGCCTAGTCATATTATTTCCCTCCACAGTCACATTATTTTCATCGGGGAAATCTCGGCAGACGAGGCCACCTCACTTAAAAATGCGATGGCATCAACAGATGTCATCTAGAGAGAAGTGCGACTCCAAATTCAAAGTGTAGTGATCTAAAGTCACAAAAGGACTTAAATATGTATTCCAAAATGTAATTTAGAATGCTCCAAATATCTTGTCTAGCCCTTTTTATTTACATCCCTGTTTGTTATGAGGAAAAAAACTTTTATAAAGGTGAAGAGGAGGCTTTTATTTGTTTATTTGGTACTGAATCCTGTGAAATATAAGGATATCAAACACCATACTTTCTGCTCCCTGCTGATAATCAGCAGGGTTCCCTTATCTTGCAGGGGCTCGCTACAATGACTGGATCCACATGTTTGATTTGCACAGATTTTACAACAGATGCACTTCCTGATGCAGCCGTCCCATTTATCCGGGCTTGGGAAGGACACCGGGAGAACACTAGCTTGCAAATCCCTGAGGATGAGCTTTGGTTTCAAACTAAGGATCTTTCATCTGGGTGTGATTTTGTAGCTCGAGGGTGCTCATCCTGTTCCTAATTTCACAAAGGAGCAGATACCCGACCTGTTGATGGGTTAAGAGCCTTCAACGGCCTGTCCAGCTCTCCTACAGTAACTGTCTGTGTACCGGAATCTCCTCCATGCTCTTGAGACTGTTTCAGAAACGCAGCGAACCTTATGACAATTTCACATATTGATGTGTCATCCTGGAGGAGTTGGAATATATGTAGGGTTCAGGTATTGCCTCATGCTAGAAGTAGTGAAACTGATCCAAAGGATGAAAAACCGTAAAAACTGTCAAAAAAGATGAGGATGGATGGGAACACTCATTTAAAAATGTTTTTTTAACCGGTGTAAAAAAAAAAAAAATTACTAAATTCTTTCTCTTTTCTTCCCTGAACTTGCTGTTCTCTGACTCTTTGCACTGGCCCTAACCCTTCCAGTGTTTAACATAAAATAACTGAAATATGCATCACAACACTTCTACGTTAATGCTTTGAACATCGAAATCTGTATTCCCATGAGTCTTTTGCAAGAGGAGAAATAACATGTTATGCTGTAACATTTACAGTAACTAGCTGTTAGCATTTTTTCCCCTGAAACACACAGGCTTTTACAGTTTTCAGCTGTAACACACATAATGAAACAATTGATGTTGCCGTCATTTGTGCAGAGGACAACACTAACTGATGAAGGAGTTATGTGTCGCTTTATTCTTAGAAAAAGAGTGCAGTCTCTTTTTAAAACTGCATTTAAAACTATGAGTCATAACAAACAGGCTGCAAAGGTGCAATTCTATTTCAGAATCTTCAGTCACCCACGTTTATAAAAAGTATCCTGTTTTAAATGGAAACCTGAAGGTTACACGGCTGTACATTTAACAAGTCTCTGGCTCCAGGCTCCAGGCTGTCACCAGAAATGAATCTATTGTTAAGTCTAGGTCTACTGCTCTGATGACAGAAGTCCTGATTGGTCACCACCCTGGGAATATTATTCACAGTTACAGCCGGGATTGGCTGCCGCTGGCTGTGCTGAAAATGATCACAGCAGGTTTAAGGATGCTTTCCCCATGCATAAAGCTCCGGTGCTTCCCCAGCCTGCAAGGTCATGGGCTCATAAGCCTCACCATTTACACGCCTGCATATTCAATCACTGCCGCCTAATGAGTTGTACAAATTTAATCATGTGGAAGGTTATTTAGTACTCCACCAGGTCCTCATTAGAGTTTGAGAAGGACAGAGTTTTCTCAGTGAAAACTGTAACCCGGCTAAAACAAAATTGATTACCAAGTGAATTATTAATGATTTCACTGGTGCGTGTTGTTGTTGTTAACCACACAGGTACACACAAGCCTGGATGTTTTTTGTATTAGTCACACTGATCACACAGCCATAATTGTTATTCACTTTTGGTTTGGTTTGCATGTGTGATCAGGTAGAAAAATCCAGTGTTTACTGCGATCAGGAAGTGCACAGATCCTTAGCTTCATTACTGGAGATCCATCATCTGGATGCTTCGGGATCATCATAACTTTTTTAGGAACTTTCTGTTGGCGTAGGGAGTAACACTGAAAACGAGAGCAGCTTCTCTCTTTGTCATCTTTGGTTCCTACCCACCTCTAAAGTCCCCTCCTCCTAAAGCTATATTGGGGTCTGCATGGCATAGAGACGTGCACAGTCCCGATGCCACTGTCAAACTGGCCATGTGACTTTGTTATGTTCTGTTAAAGATCACCACCATAAATTTGACTTCCTGTTCTTAACCTTTTTTCTGTTTTATTCCTATGCGCTAACCATTTTGTATGTTAATCTAACACATATGTACATTGATCTTCTTGATTTTAAGCCCCAGAACAAGCTGACATGATGACTGTGTGCATCTAATTCAATGTCCAGAATAAAAGTTGTCTCTTCATGTCGTTCGTGTTTTGTTAAGCAAGCCTGTCATCACCCAAACTTTTCACACTCCTTGCTGCATGCTGTTTATTTATTTAAAGGTTAGCTAAAAAGGCAAAGGTCCCGGGTGAACACGGAGCTCCGCTCGTCTCTCTGCACGTACAGCTGCTTGTTTGAGTAAGTGCTTATGTGGATGAGTACCGGCGTCCTGAGAGAGGACAGGTGTAATATGCCTATTCAAATATGTACTTTTGCATGCCAAAGCCAAAAGAGATTTTAATTCATCGATGCTTGGCATTTTGCTGGGCTTTTATTTCCATGTTCTTGCGTTGCATTATATAATCTGTAGTCCCAAACTTATTCCCTTCAAGGAAAAAAATCCTGCACGCTAAAACGTCCCACGCCTAATCCTACCCATCCACTGATTTCTTCACCATTTATCTAATACTGGGTTGCCATGGCAACGGAGCATTAGAGTCACCCAGGCATCCGTCTCCTCGGTGTCCTTCAGCTCCTCCTATGGGATCCCAAATGTTCCAAGGCCACCTGAGGTACATCGTCGGAGCTGTATGCACTAAAGTCTTTCAGCCGTTTCAAAGGTAGACGTTAGCAGGTGAAGTTTGGTTTGTGCTTTGTGACTCAGTTGTCACTTCAGTGTTACAGGCCAATAAGATGACATCATCTGCAAACAAAACAGATACCAGCGTTATGTCATCAAAAAAAGACTCCATTCAGACTTGGACTCCCCTCGTTCTTCAGGCTGTTTTCATTTTTTAAGTTTGTTGGTGCTTTGGCAGGTTTTGTCACTGCTATAGCATTAAAACTGTTCGAGATTCAGTCACACGACTACAAAATACAAATAAACAACAAAACAAGGACTTCAAAGTGGGGTTGTAGTTCAACCTGCAGGTAAAGGGCCCTAGAAGTACCTCAAGAAGTATCTTCAGAGTTTATCATCATGTTAATCTTTTTGCATTGTCAATGCATTTCACTAGCTGGGCCCACGTCCTCATTTTAGTTTTGACAGCATTTTAGTAGGTAAAGGTGAATGCTTTGACATGAATTGAGCTGCGGTTTGGGGAAGGCCTCGAAGGGGACTGGCGATGGCTCCCGGGCCTGGCAGATCCCTGTGCACTAAATAGAAATGAAGAAGTTAAAGAATTGAGAACAAGGAGGCAGGGAGGGTGGGGCACGTAAACGAGAATGAACAGTTTGCAGAACTGGAGGAATCAACCGGAAGGAGCGTGTTTGGAGGCGTGGTCCTGCTCCTGAAATTCCGATAGATAATCTCCAATAGAAATTTACCATATGGGATATCCAGTGTTTTAACAGAGGTTTGTATTATTTTCTGTTGGACTTGTGACTCAAGAAAATTAGAATCACTGCTAATGTGATGCCATTACATAATCTTTAGATAAAATCAGCTCTTGTTTAAGAAACAGCCCCTGTTCCCTTGTGCTCAATCCAGCGAAACTAATCCTGCCAAGCCGCCTCTTCTTTGCAAAATCTTCTGCCTCATTCTGGTGCACTAAGCCATTATAAGCTAATTGCTGCCCCCGATGCTAACAGGCAGTGAACAGTCACTCTCGCTAAGCCTGGTGAAAGATTTGAGCTTTAAAAATGTTTTTCCAACGCTGTATTTTGCTTTGACAAGACTGAAAGCTTCAAGGTCAAGGTGCTTGTTTTGCTTTCTAGTTAATGTGTTAACGTCTAGTAAAAGCAGTGCATAGCTGCTCTTTTTAAGTAAGGGGAAGTATCCTGTATTATCTTTAGAACTGCAACAGAAGTGTTGCATATAATGATGAATGCATAGTCAGCCTTTCTATCCGAACCTTAATCTCACCACAGATCTTCACTCGGCTTAATCCACTCCTGTTCACACGTTGTTTGTTTCCTGTCCCAGTGGCCTAAGTGTGCTAAAGAAAATAGGTCAGAGATGGTGAAGTAGGAAAGAGACGCTGAATGACGCAGCTGGCCTCAGCCTGGTGCTCCAGCATGCAACTACAGATGCGCACAGTCCGTGCGAGGCTGCATGGTGCATCAGCGAAATCAAATGTCCAGAAGAATAACAGCAAGATGCTGATGGAGGTCTGATCCTGAGAGAGGAGCAGTGTGCCGGGGGGACTACACATTTAATATGTCTATTTTGCAGGGAAACAGTGTCCATCAATGCTCACTCATTATCTGGATTCCTTCACATGAATTCAAAGGAAATTCACACCAGCTGTATTTGCACACAGACTTAAAAACGTGCAGTCAATAACAGTGTTAGCGCATTTGGAATGACACTTACCACCGTCGCGTCATCCTATTTAATCTGTGTTTCCTTCACATATGTCAGGATAATATTTATAGAAGCTCATCAGAGTCAATGCCAGGATAGATGTCTGCCAATGGCAGATGGCGCTTCCTCTGGAAGCCGCAGCTTTTTAATAATGAGCTTGACGTAAAGAGCTCAGACTGAGGGAGAAAGAAACAAGGTTTGAAAAAACAAACAAAAGATAAAGATAATATATATATAATATACGGAGACAAATAAATCAGAAAATTGTAAAACATAACAGACTAAATGTTTCAGTGGAGGTTTTTTAATGCATCTGAAGCTCAGAGAGTCATATTTGCTGACACATTTACCTCACTGGGTCCTTTTTTATTTAACCACAGCTACCTGAATTTCCGACTCCCTCTTTAGATTTCCTGGCAAGTGCGTGGGGTAGTGTATTTTTGGTCTTCTTTTATTAACTGCCAGTTTAGATGTGATCCATCTTTAGAGATCCAGACTGGGGCATCTGTGATGCTGATGATGATGTAAGAGCTTCTGTGGGCCAAGACTGTGGGAGACCCACCATCTTGGCATTTTTGCAGAGACAGGAAGCCAAACACTTCATTCAAGTTTCTGACTGTCGGTAAAAGACTTCCAGGAAACAGATTTCGAGCATCATTAAAACAGATTTTGCCAGCATGATAGCACTGCTATCGCATAAGATACAGGCCTACAACTTTGCAGTGCTCCTTTCCGTGGGGTGAGGAGTGTTGCTTATAAGCCAGTGACCTACAGTTGTGGGACAGAAGTTTATGTCCAGTCAGCATGGGCACAGATGTCATGGTCATTTTGGGCTTTTAATTACTTCTTTGAACTATTCTTTTTCCAGGTTGGAGTGCACATCATTAATGACTTTAAAAAACAAGAATTGAGTGCAAAGGTTTGGATTTACTTTGTTTATCTAAGCCTGACAGGATCAGAAGTATACATACAGGCTCAAATATTGTAGCCAGGTGGAATAATCGGGGGGAGGGAGACATTTCTCCTTTCCACTAGTGGGATTGTGAGATATTGTGAGCATCTTCTCTGCTTTTGGTAAACAGTGGGTGAAGGGGAATGAAAACTACAAATGTCTGGACAAGAATCAGTCAGGCCAAGGAAGAGGGCCACAGCTAACACTTTTGGAACAAGGCATTCAGTTAACTGAGGTGAAATACTATGAAATATGCTTCTATCTATCTCCAGATTAATGCTTCGTGTGGATGAGCTGTTCAGCATTGTATTTACCAAGGAGTTACAGCTTTTTGCTAAATCCGCAAGCTTGTTGGTGTGGTTGAAGGTTGAATGACCTTGCAGGCCTGAGGGGATGAATGCCACTGGTTTTCCTTACTGTTTGCAGTATATTTTGGGGTGTTATTTCATGATTTACTGTTCTATTTTCTTATATCTGTTGATGCACTCAAAGAATACATTTCACCTTTAAATCATTCAGTTTGTTCAGAATAAAGGACCTTTATTTATTTGTCCAGACAGGACATATATGCATACACTCAAATCTTTTAATAAGTTCTACAATGTCTTTTAATTTCACAAGGTAGTTTCTCTTAGCTTCTCTTAGCTAGCATAAAAACGATTCATTTGACAGCACTCGTCGGATTGATAAAACAGTTAAAAAACTCCTGGGAACTCAGTGAAGATCAAGACGGAGGACTGTAGATTCACACAAAAAAGATCCAAACTCCTTCAAACAGTAATTTTAACTGTCACCTTGGCCTACTCTAACTTGTCCTCTTCTCTTTGGCAGAAATCCCAGCAAACTTCCTGTAAGGAAGCTACTCACCTGTTCCAGTATCCGGATTCTGTGAGTCTTGTTCAGGCCGGATGCAAATGTAGACTCAGAATGCAGTTCTGTGAATTTATTTACAGTGATGTGAAAAAACTATTTACAGTGTCCTTCAAAAAAGGTAAAGCATCCACAGTCTCTATGTAATGTATCCATACCAATGGTCCCGAAGAGTCCACTCAGTCTTTACACTCAATAGTAAAACAGAGTTCTCTCTCCAAACACACAAATCCTCCTCGAGGGAAACAGGCTAGGCTCTGCGACTGTGTTAACACTATGACAGGTTTCAGAGTTTTCTGTAAATAAACCAGAAAACTTAAATTATTTCTGGTCTGAGTCCTGAGTTTGGATCCATATTTTCTTGTTGCGTTGAGGTGTTTTATTAGTGTGTTGGTTCGAACTTTCTGTCAGTGTGATGAAGCGATGTAGTTTATTACAGTTTCGCAATCATTTCATTCCAAAAATCTGTTCAAAATCAAATGAAAAGAGAGCGTGGCTTTAGGTCTGAGCACCGCGACAAGTTCAATCATCTCAACATTTGAAGGCTGTGGCTCCCTTTTTTTTCTCCGCTGCTTCCACTCTCCTTTGAAGATAAGAGAGAAGCAATTAATGAGAGGTAATCCCAGAGCAATAATAACCAACCAGCTTTCAGTGTCAGGGTTGAGCTTCCCATCTGCCATTACTCAAAAGGCTGCCTATTTGATGTCCTTCTAATGCCATCAACTTCTAGGATTTGTGTAATGTTTGGCAGCCTATTCATGAAAGCATACAGGCTCATGAAGAGGATTTGGATGATTAAGCCGAGAGAGAGCCACATAGTATTATATTAAAGGGGAATTTTTCATGCGGGCTGTCGCGCAACTGCAATGTGAAAGAGCAAAAGTCTCGGTCTTTTGTGTTAGACTTGTATGTCTGCCTTCAAGTTAGAAGTAAAAACATGCACCTAAAAAATGTTCTTACAAGAAACTCCAGTAAAAAACTTTGTATCTTGCACCCCGTTACTTTTATCTTTTCCTCTTCTTTATTCTCCCTAATTTCCTTCTTGCTTGCATTCTCTAAAGATCCTTCCAGCCCCCCTTTTTTCCTTCCCCACCTATACCCGTCTGTATGCATGAGCATGCATTACAAAAACCCCCGTTTGCCCCCAGGATTCTTAAGCAGGTCTGACGTAGTTGCATGGGAAGAATGACGCAGATGCCTTATTGGGAGTAGGTGGTGTAGTTCTCAGGAGAGAAACACAGGGGGGGAAAGTGGCAAAAGGGAAACAGGGCACCGTGCAGAAAGGCACGGAGAGGAGCGAGAAATGAAAGGAGACGAGGGAGCGGGGCTAAAAAGGGAGGTGACTGAGGGAGACAGATGAAGAGGGGGAATGTGAGAGGGGACAGATGGATGAATGAATGTTTGTGCGTGCCCCGGCGAGGCAAATGCCAATTTACTACACCAAGCAAGTGTTTCAAATTGAAGTGATGTTTAGAAAGTGGCTGGAGGGAGATCCACTCAGATTCAAAGCACCCCCTTTTTATTCAACTTCAAATCCTGCCTGAGTGGAGTCTGGAAAACAGCTAAATGAACTCAACCAATTATTCAACCATTAGGGAGTGATATTTTACTTCTTTTTTTTAAACATGAAAATACCTGCAAGTATGCACCAGCAGACATTTGACGTTAACGGCACCTTGGTTCTGCATAAGAAAGTAACTCCAGAAGCACCTATAAGATGGACTTAACTGTTAGTTTTCAGGGATATTCTTAAATACAGTCATTTAAGTTTATCTAACGAGTATGTGCCATCAAGCTCTGAAAGCCTTTTTGTGTCCTCAGTAGCAGCATGAGCCCAGTGAGTATAAAAACATTTATTCGAGAAAATACATTCTTGTGCTTTTCTTCAGATATCGACAGCCTTCCCATATCTCTTGATTTGTGTGTATGTGTCTTTTTTCCTTTCCTTTTTCTTTCTGTTACTGTGTTTGTTTGCAGTCGTTTTAGGTTTACTCACCTTTGTCAGCCCTGCTACCTAATCAGTTCCAGGTCTATTTATAGTCCATTTTAATGAATTTTTTATGATACAAAGTTAAAGAAGTGCTCAGTTGGGTTGAGATCTGGTGGTTGTGCAGGCCGTTTGAGTGCAACTCATTGTCATGTTCGAGAAATCAGTTCGCGAGCCTTCGAGCTTTGTGACATGGTGTGTTATCCTGCTGTGAGCAGCCATCAGGAGACAGGTTCACTGTAGGCATAAAAGAGTGGTCGTGGTACTCAGGTAGACTAAATCCCTCACACCAGTACGCCACCGTTGCCGGCATGGACTGCTCATACAAGGCAGGATGGATTTCGTGGTTTCTGACCCTACCATCCAAATGTTGCAACAGAAATCAATTGAATTGTAATGTCTGCTTCCTGTTTCTTAGCTGATGGCAATGGCAACAAACGTGGTCTGCTTCTTTAGCTTATCTGATTCAAGTTGAAGAGATGCTCTTCTGCAAAACTTAGTTGTAATGAGTCATTATTTGAGTATCTTCCTGTCAGCTTGGAGCAGTCTGGCCATTTTCTCTTTTTTTACCATCAACTAGGGATTTTTCTACAGTGAAGTGCTGCTCACAGATATTTTCTCCATTTGATACCATTCTCTAAACTGACACGCAATCTTGAAATGGTTCTCGGAGAAAATCTCAGTAGATCTGCATAGATCTCCATTACTCAGATCAGCCCATCTGGCTCTAACTGCCACGCCAAGCTCAAAGCCATTCATTCTGATGTTCAGTCTGACTTTCACAGGTCATCTTGATCATGTCTAATAGCTAAATGCATTAAGTTGCTGCGAAGCGATTGGCTAGTTAGATTTTTGCTTTAGCAAGCAAACAGGTGTGCGTAATAAAATGGCCAGTGAAATACACATTCCTCTGCTTTTTTCCAGTGTTAAAGAATTTTTGCTCCTTTCTTTGGTTTGTTTTGACTTGAAATGTTTTCACTTGTCTCTTTGTAGCCTTTTCATTCTCTTTACTCAATGTTTCATTACACAAAGCCAAAGAAATACCTACACTTAAAGAACAAACTAAAACTGTCATCATAAGATTCACCATTGTTCTTAAATAAAACAAGTATAAATAAAAGAGGTAAATTAGTAGTCATTACTACCTTTATCCAAACCAGATTTTTATGTGTGTACACATACATATGCATATACACAATTATACACAAGTACACACACCATATCGCTTTAAATACCTATGAACGCTGTATATTTATGTAAAAATGTAGGTATATTTTTTTAATTTGTCATTTATACAAGCACAAAAATGCTTTTGTCTCTGTCTTTAATCTATTAAAACTTCCTTTTGAAAACTTCCTGTGTAATGTCCGCACATGAACATGAATACATAAAACGTCAGTTAGGCTTTGTTATTTCATTGACAGTTTTCAACAAAGCTCAAAGAGTTTTCCTTTTCAAAGAGCCGACTCTTAACATAATGCATTTGTGTTATTACACATTTGATCTTAATCATAAATAACAAAGTGTATTCATTTCTTAAATGTTGCATAATGTAAATACGTATTCAATTCTTTCAAAAGCAGAGCAGACTTCAATCATCGCCATTCAGTGAGATTTTATTCAAAACTATTTATTTATTATTTCTGCTTCTCCTTGCAAGCTCTTGTGTTACTTCCTGTGTCTCTCCACTTTTCTCTTCTTCTTACTTTTAACTGATTGCGGCAAAGCGCAGCACGAGAGCGCAGACTCTCATCAGGACAGCATGAAAACACAATTACCGCATTTTCTGAAGTGATCCAACTGTCCGGGGCTAATCGGTGGAGTGTGAAGTGACAAACGTTTTGGATGTGCACGAGTCATTTTTTATACTTGCTGCATTTCGTGGCTTTTTTACACTGCCAAATGAGAGAAAAAACTTCGTGCCCGCCCCAAGGAAAGAAGGAGACAGAGTAAAACACATGAAAAAGTAAAGTATGCTAATATGTTCTTGGGTAACTTCCTTTAGCTTTCTTTTCTTGAAAGCTCATATTTATCAAAAGAACAACATTATCATATGCAGAAAAACCGAGACGATGTATATAAGGCGAGAAAAACAGCGGATCTGAAGGTACAGTGAATTAATGTGTGGGTAAAAAAAAAATTCAGTGCAATGACTAATGCAACATGCTAATTAAATTCATCTGGTCTGCACAGTGCTCATTTGTAATCACCAGCATGATTTCTTTGGCCGAAAAACTGCAACATTAATCTCATACACTGGGGTTGTGTTGGCCGAGCATCCTGAATGGACAGGATTTTTATGTTATACACTACAAAACTTTAATGAAGGCCATGGTGAAGATTTCCTGTTGCATAAAAAGCTGTTATTGTGATGAACATCTTCTACCTTGCACTCTCAGTATCTCGGTGTTTTCTCTGGATCATTGTCACTACATTGAAATGAAGAGATTTGTACAGAGAAACATGAACACGGCAGACAATGCCTCTGATTCCATTCATCAAACTCATTTTTTCAAAATAAAGCAGGAGGAGGGTTTCATAAGGACAGCAGAGAGGACGCGTGTATGCTACTTTTTGTTTGCTGGAAGGAGATTTCAGCGTCAAAGCTGCTGATTGACTTGTGAGCGTGTGCGGGTGCGCACCAAAGCTACACTTCACACTTTCCTGGGGTTTCATAATGCCGAACACTGGCTTGAAAAACAAGGTCTGCCCGAGCCATTTCTCAAATGAGAAACATCCTAAATGTTTACAGTGGCGCATGCTTTTAACTTCCAAGTTGTCCCCCCTCCTGCGTGCCTCCATCTGTTCTGATTTGGGCCAAGACTCAGTCGGTTCAGTCAAACAGGCCAAAGTACTTTTAAGAATGATTAAATTTTAAACTCTTATTCTGGTGCCAGCCATTGTACGACGTCTGCAAAAACAGCTTTCAAGAAATGCTTATGCAATGTGGCAAAATTTAATCAAGCACTGAGTTGCGTAACCAGCTTAAACCAGAACATATTGTAATTATATCTGGACCTGATTCCTATACACAGGGCATAAAGGCTTATTTGATACTTAATAAAAGTGCTTGTATTCTGTTAGGCTTAAACGTATTCCCAGGTTAAGGTCTGATTACAGATAGCTCAGGTCTGATTGCTGTAGGTGGAGCTGCAGAGATGAATTTTCATGTGAATCCAGCCCAGTGAAACTTATGTAATCAATAGGTGAAGACTGAGGTTCTCATTGTTCTTCAACACTGGAGGAAAATGACACCAGGGGATTATATAACACAGAGCATTATGCTGAAATTGACTGCAATGTAACAAAGGCTGACAAGCTGTCATTAACAATGTCATCAGTTATCTTAGCTTTACGGCTGAATGGTAAGCTGATAGCTTGTACCTTCCTGCAAGGAATTGCAGCCTCATGTTGTCATGGTTGTTTTGACCCAATGTTTTGAGTTTGTTGTTTGAGATTTTCTACATTCTTTTAATTGTGTTTTTTCATTATGTGATTAAGGTTATTTTTTCATGTTCCTTCCAGGTTATATTTAATTCCTTGAGTTTTCAGCTTATCCCGTCTCCCCTGTGTTTACTGTGTCTAGTTGTAAAGTCTCCATCTGTGTAAGGCATCTCATATTTTAGTTATTTCCTGTTTTATTTTGATCGTTCCTTGTCTGATGTGTTGTACTTAGTTTCACTTCCCCCGTCTTGTTTGATCTGATTAGTTTTGATCAGGTTTCTCCTTATACAGCTGAGTTGGAAAAATCAAAGTCAGGAAAAAGTAATGCTTTTACTTTTCATTTAAACATATTTATTGTAGTAATTTTAAATATATTACAGAAAAGTCTCAGGTTGAAATTTGAAAGTGTTAATGGCATCCATTCATGAAGGCTTTGTGCAGATCCATCCAGAACTAAAACTGCCTTTAAACAATTTTATAAATCCAAACAAAAACCTGCACACAGATCACCATCTGCAACAATGACATATTTCTCTTTCAATTAGTTTTTGGCAACACGGGGATACCAGAACAAGTTGAACAACACTAACATATTTCATTTCAAGTATTGGCAAACGGATTTTCCTTTTCTTTTCTTTAAACTTGATTTCTGATGAACGGATGAATCATTTCTCTCCCTTTTATTCCCGTCTTTCGTCTGTACAAACTTTTCACCAGCTTCTTGACTTTGACCGTTTGCTACGCGCTGCTGATGGGTTGGCATATGTTTTGTTTTTGTCTTCTTTTTTTCTTCATCTCGGCGAAGATCTTTCTGCTGTTGCTGAAAACAACTACATTTCAATACAGTCTCAGAGAAGTTTGTGAAATACTCCTGAAATTTTATCTACAGATTTTCCCGGATCGTTTCGTTCCCTTTATTTCATACTGTTCAACAAAAAGGTTGCTGGAGGTGTGATGTCGTCCTTGATGTTGATTTTACACTTACATTGCATTTTCCTTCATGAATTAGTTAGCTTTAGGCAATAAAACTGCTCAGTTGTGTTTAGGAACCAAAAGTAATTGGTCAGTGTTTAAAAGTTCAGTTTTCTTAACTGGCATTCTTTTTGCTGCCTTGTAAACCAAGGCAAGACCAACAGTCTGCTTTAAGGTCGTGTCAAAGCATCTCAATCGGATTTAAGTCTGGACTCTGACTAGGCCACTCCTAAACCTTTATTTTGTGTTTGAGACATTCAGAGGTGGATTTGCTGGTGAGTTTCAGATAATTGTCTTGCTGCATAGCCTGAGTGCCCTTGAGCTTCAGGTCAGAACTGATGGCCGGACCTTCTCCTTTCTTCTCTTCCAAGATTTTCTGGTAGAGAGCAGAATTCATGGTTCCATCATCTACAGCTGCTGAAAGAGCAAAACAACCCCAGACCATCACACTACTTCCACCATGGTGGATTGTTGGTATGATGTTCTTTTTATGAAATGCTGTATTAGTTTAACACCAGCTGGACTCAAACGTTCCAACAAGTTCCGCTTTTGTGTTGTGAGTCCACAGAATATTTTCCCAAAAGTCTTGGGGATAACCAAAATGTTTTTTTGGCAAATGTGAGATTAAGATTTGTGATTTAGTTTTTTGAGGGTTTCACCTTGGAACTCTCCCATGGAGGTCGTTTTTGGTCGGTTTCTTTCTAATTGTTGAATCATGAACTCTGATCTTAACTGAGGCAAATGAGCCCTGCAGTTCTTTAGATATTGTGATTCTTTTGTGACCAAAAGCGCATCAGCTTTTGGAGTAATTTTGGTTGGCCAGCCACTTCTGGGAAACTTCACCGCTGTTCCATTTGTGGATAAGGGCTCTCATTGTGGTTTATTGGAGTCCCAAAGCCTTAGAAATGGCTTTTTAACTCTTTCAGACTGATAGATGACAACGACTTTGTTTCTCACCTTTTCTTCAGTTTCTTTACATCATCTCACAAGCTCATCAGCCTGCTCCACAGTCAGGTTCTACTACAGGTGTGGTAGTAATCAAGCCTGAGTATGGCTACTGAAACTGAACAAAAAAGAAAAACAAGTGGCAAATCATAGTTGATTAATTATTCAACAAAGGGCCAATTACTTTTCACATAGGTCCGGGTGGGTTTGGGTAGCTTTTTTCCCTTTGATAAATGAAACGTCATGGTTCTGTACTGCTCTGGGGCTCCTGCATCACACTTTTTACTGGCCTCAGACCCCAAACCAGTCGCTTGAGCCGCTGAGCTTCCCTCGGAAGGAGAAAGTAAGCACATTCCTCAGTCTCTCTGATAAATTACTCACCTCACTCCACACTTGGACTAACCTACTTCTCTCTCCCAGAGCAACTTACCTGCAGTGCAAGTCCCAGTTCCTGAGAATGCCCTTGCCTTCTTCAAAGTTTCATTTGTGTCTGATTCAGTAAACCATTTGAACTGTGCTCATCTGTTCCTCGGGTGCTGCTTTAGAGTCTCCCAAAACCTTGTACGTCTTATATTTGTCGCACCAAGTCATCATATAAAAACTGCCTTTTGTATTTACTCGGGTTATCTTTGTATGTTAAAATCTGATGTTAAAATTTGATGATCTGAAACATTTAAGTGTGACAAACTTGAAATCGGGAAGTGGGCAAATACTTTCCAGTTCTGTACATGCACAGAATTTCTTCCAACTGAAATATATGCATTTCAAGGTCCTGCTGACTTAGATTGAAAATGGGACGTTTCGTGTCCATGCAAACGGGCAAATAGATCCAGATAGATCTTGATAACTATTTAATGTTTTGACAGGATATACATTCCTACTGCAGACATAAATGGCACAAATCTGATTTTATTTTATTTCTATTGTCCATATGAAACTCAGAGCTGTGAACAGAAAAAAAAAATGGTGTATTTTGCTTTAAGCCACAGAGGTAGTAAAAAGCAGCCCTGGAGATTCAGAAAAACTGTTTTAGTAAAGACATTCATGGCACAATGCTACCACTCCCGACTGCCACTTATCCACAAAAAAACCCATGCTGAGGAGCTGGCTCCCTTTCTCTTAAACCTCACTGTCATCTGTTCAAGAAAAGGAAAAAGAAAAAGAAACTGATGTTTGTGATGTCTTTGTTTTTGTTCTTTTGTGTGAATCAGTTCAGGCTCTATTACAGAATACTCTGTTCCCTTTGAGGGTGACCAAAACAAATCACCCACCTCCCTACCATCCTCTTCCCCCACACTGACCCTCTGCATTTCCCCCTTCACTACATCCATGAACCCTCTTTGTTCTTGCTTGGCAGATCCATCTTTAATATCTTTTGTCCAATATATCCACTATCCCTCCTCTGCACAGCTGAAAAATTATATGATCAAAATAGGAAAAAAGTGACTCGATCAATAAATTGACTACTAACCTTGAAGAGTGAAGGCACAAAGCACGGAGAGAAAAAAACACAAGAACAAAGCTGTAGAGCTGCAGCTCACCCTAACTTAATGGTGGCAAAGACCCACTGAGAGACAGAACCTATAACTAATTTAGAATCAGCAATTAAACACAACATGAATGAGTCTGACTGGAAACACTGGGGGAGCAACAGTTATAGCATTAATTAAATTGTTTCAGAAAGGTCATGATTACACATGAAAAGATTGGCGAATATTTTAAGAATGTGTGCACACAGTATCCAGAGGTGCACATCTGTCACTGGATGCTGCGTGGTTATAGAGTTTAAAGCATCAAAGATGCAGAATATAGGCACGTATATAATCATCTCCAAAAATCAGAAGTTTAAAGGGAAAATCAAAAGTCCACAAGCATAAGGAGCAAAAGTAATCCAAGGCACAGGAAGACTGAACACAGCAGCATAAGGAGAGGAAGTGACAACGACAAGACACACAAGCTGAAGGCTGACTGGGGATGGGACACAGCTGGAAGAAATGAGACACATGTGCAATCAATCAAGGCAATCAGGAGGAAGTAAAACCGGCACTGGATGTGAAAATAAACAAGCCTTGAGACCGATACCAGCATGAATACTAACACCAAACAAGGTGTCCAGGACAAAGAACGGGCACAGGGACCTGACATGAAGCACAAGTTCAGAAAACACCAAGAAAATGAAAGCAGGGATCCAAAACCTCAAACAAGAGAACAATAAAACCAAACACCTTATTACTAATTATGGAAATAAATGTGCTGGATGCTAATAAGAAACGACTTACTTTACCATTCAGATCTGGATCAGTAAGGTGATCAAAATACCCTTAAATTAAAAGTCAATTCTTCTTCTTCTTCTTGTGCTTCTTCTGTCCGGTCACAGCCATGGTGGTGGTTATATATACAGTGCATCGTCATGGCTAATACAAAGGACCATAGAGATTATGGAGATTAATAGTTTTCCTCAGACAGTAGTAGTTTATAAATAATATATATACAGTCATGAACTTGATCTGTGAAATGTGAAACATTAAAATATTACTTATTGAATACAAAAACTAAATTGCAAGTCTGTAACAATGATTTCTTATTCTAAAACAGTACCATACATGTAAATATTAAATTGGCCATTCAATTAGGCATTCGCTTTCTTTCTATTATTCTTTCCTGACGCTGTACGTGAAGCGAAGTAATTAACTGAACACCCTCTCACTTTCCTAGGTATGATTTCTTTGTGTTGAAGACTGATATTCCTCCTCCTTCCAAGAACTCGCTTCACTCTTACCCAAATTATTGATGTCTTTCCAAATCAATTGTAACAACAGCGTCCAAGGCTTTTCTCAACACGTTCGAAAAAAGGGGAAGAAAAATTGCTTTTCAGCCTCGGTGTGAATATAACAGATATGACAAGGAGAGAGGGGCATTTTTCTAGCAAACACAATAAATCTGCCGCTCTGCGTGCAGCAGTCACTTTCTCTCTTTACCTTTGAGTTTTTAGTTATTTTTTGTTTAATGTCTCTGTGAAATGAGTTTGCAGTGATCTTGACCCTTTTCCCCCGTGACCTCATCGTTAGCAGACCCCTGACTCGCTTTAATGATGTGTTAAAACTGAAGAGCGAGTAGAACTACCCTAATTGCATTATATACAATGGGATAATTAATGAGGCAATCTGTGCTGCCTTGTATTTTGGGGCGTTAGTGCAATTAATGAGACAGAGCTGTTGTTTCTGTCTTCCTCTGCTTTGAGAAGAGTGAATCACTTTTCTTTTGCAAACTCAAAGCACTCAGATTGGCACTCCCGGAGTCAAATCCAAAAAAGAAAGAAAAAAAGACCTCAAAGCTGCTAGTTTTCAAAGCATCTCATCTTTTTTCATGATGTATTATCTTTGACAAGGAGTGGATGGCTCTCTCAGTGGGCTTCCTGTTTGCTTCATAAAAGCTGTTTCTCTCCTCAGCCGTTTTAATGACAAACAACATGCATCCAGTCATATCCTGTTACCAGCCACGCTGATTATTCGAGATTACCCTGGCAACATAGGCGTGTGTATTTACACCAGATGCAAAGCAACCACTTCAGTCTGCGTGGAACACGTTTTAATCACCTCTTGGAAAACAGCGGTGTGTGTTTTGCACCCCAATCAAACTTTGTCTCTGCTTTACAGAAATGAGAACGGGCTCACAGTTTGTGATAAGAAATCCAGAGCCGGGCGCTGTCGGTAGTATAAGCGGTGACCGTGATTCACTTCTTCATTTCATTCACAGGGGTGCGCAGTATGACTCACTCGGGTCTCGACTCGTGTTACATATGTCTAAGATTTTCAGTTCATTTCTATTTTCAGCCTATATCTCTGCCTGCCTCCTCGCTCAGTCAGTGCAGCAACCAGTGGATGCAGTGGTGGAGCAAATCATAATATCATGTATTATGGATTGTTTTCTGTTGCTGTGTGATTTTAAACACTTCATTATACCACTGAGCACTGAATAAATAGAGTACTAGTACTGGAAGAATTAAAAGAAAATACTCCCCTTACCTGATACAAAACATGACTATTAATATTGATATATTTATTAAATTTAAATCCTCATTTCTAATCTAGCTAATGATTTTATGTATGTGTGTCGCAAAGTAACTCAACTGTACTTACAGACCTTTGTAGTAGTTGTGTAGTAATTTTGTACTCCCAGAACCTCTTAGGTGCCTCCATGGCTGATGGCAATGCCAAGGGTGCTCAGGTGAGAAAAAGCTCAGGCACTGACTTTATCTGTCAGTGCAGCGAGGCACAAAGTTTCAAAAATCTTCCAGTGGTGGAGACAGTATAAAGGATGTCACCAATTGGTTTTGGGATGTGCATTTTGAAGCCTCAACTTTAGTGTTTTGTCTACCAACATTCAGTTTTTTGTTTTTGGAGCAAAAAGTCACCGCATGCTAAGTCACCAGCTAACCCTAGGAAGCTACATTCATGAACTGTATGAGAGCAGTACACAGAGAAAGACATATGCAAATTATGGCTTAATAATGACTGATAAATGCTACAAAAGGCACTACTGGGAAGAGGTCCAGTTCCAGAGAAGACCGGTTCAGGTCCAGTTAGCCAAGGTGAGGGCTAGCAGACACTGAAATGCTACAGCTGCCTGGAAGGACTCCTGTCAGTCAAAATTAATGGCCCTAACACCAGAGGTGGAAGTTGACAGTATCAATACCAGCGCTGGTATTGGTATCGGTATCGGATCAAATAAAGTTTAACATTCAGCATCCATGAAAACAAGGATTTACAAGGCTGAACAGAGTTAGCAGGAAGTTAGCTTGAAAGTTAAGATGCTATACCATGTTCTGACTGAGGGATTTCTAAATGTCAGAAAACTAAACAACAGCAATGTTTTTGTGGTTATTGAAATTTGGCTAGCAGGCTTATTATGGTTTTAGCTGGTGGCTACCTACAGAGCTATAGTTAAGATAATATAAACACATTAGCGCAGTGAAAAAAGAGGATGAGGGTTAACTTTCTTTCCCTCAATAAAAGTTAACATGAGGGTCCCCGATGGACAGAGACAAATGCAAGAATGTGGCAAGAAAACGACGCTGAAAACGAAGCAAAGTTCAGTGAAAAGAACATCTGAGGTGATCCCTCCACATCACAAGGTTACTCACTGATATAATGTTCAGCACTGCAGCCAACACATTAAAGCCAAACACTCTCCCTATCCGGTGTTGTGTTTTCATAGCTTCACTACCACAAGCAGAGTAGTTGGAGTGTTTGCAGACAAGTTGTAAGAAAGGATATCATACTGTGGTCAGCTGTGTTACACCACTTTTCTATTGTACCATAAAGATGCTTTTAAATGCTTTAAAGCACCCCTGCTTTAAAGCATTTTAACATGGGCCTCCACGTTGGAGCCAGCCCCTTTGTTAATACTATATTGGTGAGCAAGACAATTTTCAAATGATTTTCCAGACTGAAACCACAACTTACATTGTTGTGACAGACCAACCAATGTCTTGTTTTCAGTTATATTTTGTTTCCAGTACCTCGTTTATTTGGAGGCTCATTCTTAAAGCATGCTTATGTATGCATGACAGACACTTTGAGGATCCATATCGGATAAACATTTTTTTATGTAAACATAAACCAAATAAAAGCATCTGGAAGCACTGCTAAACTGATTCTTTTTAATTGCTTATAAAGCCCACAAAGTAAATACAGTTTAAAATGGTTGGTTGCACTTTTATAACGTGACTGATGTTTGTTGTGTGGTTGTGTGGTTGTGTGGGGTGGCAGGAAGCATTGCTTTGTCTCCACCCTACTACAGCAAGCCACTACTGAATAGGCTCAACCCTCTAGTGACAGGGTATACTGTAGCTGACAGTTATAAAAGAAGGAGGCCAACAAAACAAATTGAAATCGCTAACCTCCTGTGTGGTCTGAGATCACTGCAGCTTCAGACAGCACAAAGACTAAGGTAAAGAAAATGTGTGCTATTTGTAGAAAAGCCTGTTTTGCATACTGGACACTTCAGGTTAAAAAAATAAGTTAAAATACACATTCAATACATATGTCAATATGTACAGATGTCATATCTACAGATGTCAATCACGTAGGTGCTCAGAAGTCAAGTGCAAGCTGTAAGTGTTTGTCCATAACTCTTCTTGGTGTCATCTTCCACCCACTCCCATCCAATAATATGAAATAAATACATTTTCATAAGACCACATTTTGCCTGCAGGTTAAAAAGAAGAAAACATAACACGAGAAAAACTAAAACAAGCAGATGTTTGTTACTCAAGAAGAAGAAAAACAGCTGAAAGAATAATATACTAATAGAATACAATTTGTTTCTTGCTTGTTTTTTAATTAAGTAATGCATAATTTAGTTATAATTTAGTTTCTCCCAGATTTGCAGCTAAAAGTGAGGGTATCTCAGTTTCACCCACTCCTTATGTAATCTACTGCCTGTGAGTCTAAACTGCTGAAGGGCCTCACTTGACACAAAGTAAACGGTCGTTGCTACAAAAGACGGCGTTGTGGCTCCAAATAAAACTGATTTATCGACATTACAAAAGAAAAGAAAAGTAACAAAACAAAGAACTGCAATGGATGAAAGGACCGAGGCTGGTTCTTTAATCGCGGCGTGGAGTGAGGGGACTTAGTGACGGGACAGGCTGTTTTGTCAATAATATAAAATCTATGCCCCAGCAGGTGTCTTAAATACCCTTCACACACATGCTGACTGGAGGGTGCTCACCGAGCAGGGCTGTAAACGAAAGCATTGATGGGAGCTGTTTCCTACGATATTGTTGGTTGGTTGTTAAATGTCACGGCTATTAGGTGGGCAGCTTACGGCTTCCTGAAAGAAAGGAGAGCATTGCACTGTTCTGTTTGTGATCTCAGAGAAGAAAATTATCTTTGCTCGTCTTACCCAAATAAGGAACTATTAAAATGTTGCATTCAAGACAATGCAGGAAATCATCTCCCATGTCCACCTTGCAATGCTGATTTTGCTGCCTTCCTCTGTCAGCGAGTTTGCGGTGAACATGAATCATCTTTACAGAGCCGGTAGCTGTAATTCCTCTGTCACAGCTGCACCTCTTGTTTCCCCACTTATTACAGAAACTCATTAGCAGATAATTGAAAGTAACGACACTGATTATGAGAAGCGCTTGAACAGCATCCCCGGGGTCTTTGCAATTTACAAGCTGGCAATGACATGTACATGATTGCTGCCACAATCCAAAAGGGAGCACTGCTGTTTACAGGCAAGAGGAAAAAAATATGTTGGTTGTGATTAATAATTGTGTTTTGTTTCAGCATGTCTATCTCCATATCACCTCCCAAGACGAACCATGGACTTTGCTTTTCCCTTGTTGATTAATAAACAAAAATACTGAGTGGCTGAGGAATTTAAATAAATAAAACTTCAATATTACAAAAGAAAAATCCCTCCAAAGGAGTTTAAATCAATTTAGTAAACAAATATCCCAGGTAATTTCAATGTCAATAAAGTTCAGAGCAGTAATATTCGAAGGAATATTATGATCTTTAGTAAATAAACTTTCTGTAGCAATTTGCCTTGATAGTTCCTAAAGACCAAAATAACAAAATAAAACCTTCCTACTGGGCAACCAGCAGAGATTTCTTGCATTCAAGAAATTTTAATAACTAAGACCAATCTGTAAAATTGAAATGTTAACACAATTACTGGCACAGCCCATAAAATCTTGCATTCTGCTAATGCATGTTGATTGGGTGGCTTATGAAGGACATAGTCCCTTGATGGCACGCTATTGTCACCCTTTGACAGATGGCAAGAATGCAATTCCAAAACACAAACTTAGCTGTGAGTATGAGAAGCAGCTGGTTCTAGTGGTTCAAAGTGATTGCTATCAGATGGCTGCCACTAGAAATTCTGTGCTGCTGCTTGCCTGATGTATGAAATCAAAACGGCAAATGTCATGAAGTATCTCACAGTGCTGTGCATAAACAGTAAAAGACACTAATGTGGCTCCCAGGTCTGAAAGCTGAAGCCAATATTTAAGTGCCTTAAGCCTCCATTCTATTTAATGGCCACCAGTGCACCACCCCTGGTTTTTCTGTTTATATAGAAGTCAATGGGAAAACATTCCTTGGCTCTTTTGTTCTGTGACCACCTCTGCAAACACTTTCTTAAGGAATTTTCGATTATAATTATTATATGAGTCAAAAAGGAGGATCCAAGGATCCAAGGTATGCTCATTGGCTGACAACTTGCCACCCACGTGTCCTTAGCCAATAAGAATGCAGTTTCACAGTGATGTTCACCCCTCTCTTGTCACATCTTGTTTCTAAAGATCAAGAATGGTGATGATAAAAAGGCTTAATATGTCGCTGTGACATCACTTATACTTATATTTAAATGGACCCAAATGCAGGACTCTGGAGACTAAAGGGAAGCTTTATTGCTAATAATCAAAAACTAAAAAATACTAAATTCTCAGTCACAGATAAAACCAGGAACGTGGAAACTAAGAAACACACAAGACAGCACCCAACATGAGACTATATGTTAACAAAGAACAGGGGGAAACTGAATGGAGACACCCGGGAAACACAGCTGAACAGAATCCAACTAATGAACCACGGGAAGCAAAACTGAAAACAATGGACACAAGACGAGGGACTATCAAAGTAAAACAGGGGGGGGGGAAACAGACTTAGATTAAAAAAAAAAAACCCAAAAAAACATGAGGGCAAACGGACAGGGACCACAAGTAACACCTAAATATTATAAAATATTTATAAATATTATATAAATATATAATGTAACTAAATATTATATATTATATATTTATTTTGATATATCATTTATATCATAAATTTTTCACAAGTTTCATAACTTATTTATCTTAGCAAAGTGTATGTTGCAGTTATTATGTCATGTTTCTATTTATCTTGATTTTGAACATTTGTATTGTTTCCAATTATACCTATTGTGATTTTGTAACCCCTTTCCTATGGCGCACTATAGAGAGCTAGAAGGTTTCTGAAAAACAAGTGCACAAGTGAGTTTAGCAGCAGAAGGTTTGTTAAAATTCAATGGTCAGGCTTAAGTTAAATTTTTGAAAGTAAAATGTTTAATTCAACAACTAATAAACTTATAATTGTAATTAAAATGAACGTATCAAAAGCTGGACATAGAGGGTTTTCCACCTACACTCTCAATCCACCCTTTTGAAAAATAGTAAAAGCTGGCAAAGACAGAAAAATACGATAACGCCACCGACCCCCTTTTTTTAACTTCTCTATCTTACAAGCACCACCTATGAAAACAAACTCTTTGAGAAAATGAGCTCTTCTTTTAATTCTCTAACATTATACTTTTACAGTTTAAAATTCTGAAGTCATTAATAAATATGTTCTGACATTTGGTTAAGACACCGAGATATCCATCAAAATCCTGGTCCACACTCTTGGATGACGTACTGAGTCTGTAAGACTGCCAACAGATAACAGAAAAAACAGCAGTTAGTCAATTAATGATTGCATCTGCAAGGTCGTGGAGACATTATCCCTTTAAAAAAACAGTATTAAAAACCTGTGGTTTTTAATATTGAGAACAAAAAAGTCATGTTTTTCCTAGAGAAGGGACTGAGCGCCATGCATAGGAAGTATGGGAATGCTATAACTGTGTAAAGTGTACGGACAACATCAATTTAAAGTCACTGCAAATAGCACTTTATAAATAAATGTTACTTACTTAGGGAATAAGTCTTATTTTACATGAGAGCAGATATAGAAAATATATTCAGTCTATCATGACAGATCAAAGCATCAAGTAACAATGCCACAGGCTCAGCAATACAAATCATTTAAATCAGACCTTCTAAAAATATAAGCCACACTAGAGCTATATGTAATTTTACTGGCTTTAGGGGGGATGAAACAAAGTCGGGGAAGCAAAGCACTGGTAAACAGTGACACTGTTTGTGCACTGGGCAACTTTAAATCAGTCTCACATCATAATATCAGAGCTTATATGAGGTAATGCTAATATATTAATGTGGGTTCATATAGGCAATAATAAGAGAAAAAGGCTGGCCATGCAAACTGCTAAAAAAGGAGAGACAAAGTGAGAAAGTAGATATTAATATCAAATTCTCTATATCAGAGGCTAAAGGTAGCTGTGTGGAATCAAATTAATAAAAGCTAACATTAATACTGGGCTCAGCAGACAAAGGGAAGCAGTAGAAAAGAGACAAGACTAATAATATGTCAGCTACCTTAACAGTACCTCTATACTATAGGAAATTATGATTATGTGAAACAATAGAGCGTGTTCTCATACTTGCAAAAGAAATATGTGGTAGAGAGTATAGTAATGCTAACAGGAACTGGAAGTTTTATTTTCTTCATATAAGTGGTCTTCTAAGGATAACTGGGGGGTTTCAGTCTGTGACTAAATCCAGAAAAATTGCAGTGATTCAGCTCCATGGATGCAAACAGCTATGTAAAACAAAGAAGCTGAACCGTTAACTTCAGTCAGGCTACTCGGCTTGGTTGTCGAGCTAAGCTAAGATAGGATAAGCTAAGCTAACAGGTTAGCTGTAACCTTATATTTAGCAAGAGTAGCATCAATCTTCTCATCAATCTCTTTGGTCAGAAAAATCAGCGGTTTTTCCTCAAAAACAACTATTATTTCTTTAAAACAAGTCCTAACCAAGCACATTAGTACTTTTACATATGAGCAGCTTAAAACGCTATGCTGCTAATTAGCACTGCACAACTGATCAAATTTTAAACTCAATCTTGAGGTTGCCAGTGCACAATTAAATAGATATGATCAAATGATCTTGAAATAGCATGCTTCACAAAAAATAAAATCAAATTAAATCAAGCACTCCCTAAATCAACACCTGCCCTTACCTGCATTACCTTAATCACAGCAGTCCCTATATTAATCTGGAGGAAGAACCAGACATTAAATTAGATGTACAACAAAATTCAGTAGAAGGTGGTTCTCCCTCAAAGCAGATAATCATCTGTTGTTTAGAAGTACTGTAGATTTAGGGTAGGTGATGTTAACCAAGAAGAAATCATATGGAAAGAGAGCTATGTAAATGGCCTGTATTTGTATAGCGCTTTACTAGTCCCTAAGGACCCCAAAGTGCTTTACACATCCAGTCATCCACCCATTCACACACTGGTGATGGCAAGCTATGTTGTAGCCACAGCCACCCTGGGGCGCACTGACAGAGGCGAGGCTGCCGGACACTGGCGCCACCAGGCTCTCTGACCACCACCAGTAGGCAACGGGTGAAGTGTCTTGCCCAAGGACAAGACTTGGACACAAGACTGTCCAAGCCGGGGCTCGAACCGGCAACCTTCCGATTACAAGGCAAACTCCCAACTCTTGAGCCATGATCGCCCGGCTATGTGCCTACACTGCAAAGCAACTCAATTTATTCAACCACATTGAAACACACTACAAACTGCAACATAATTATTGAATGGAAGCCAAGAAACACAAATTAATGATTGCTAACAGGAAGCATCTGTGACAGTGAACCTGTATGGCACATCAGCATATCCATCCAACTCACTGAAACCAATGCAATCACATTCCAATGGGCCAAAGATATGTGCTCGTTAAACACAGTGGGTAACAAATGCTTTAGGGAAGTAGTGATAGGTTATTCCCTTGCACAGTTACATTCACAAAGTGGCAATACCTGCACTGTATGCAAAATATGGCAGCAAGCACCTAGATATGCAGTTTACATCCATCATCCAGCTACAATGAATAGGGTGCTTCTAAGAGGTGAATTAGCACCTAATTGCCTGCAAAGGCTTTTAATTAAGAGGAATATAGCACAACTTAAAAGTGAGAACTGTGCTGTGGTGACTGTGAGTGCCAAATATCCTCAACACATATGTTAATTTTCAAGTAGGGTCATGTTTTAAATCTTGCTACACAAGCTGACATAACCTCCTTTTAGTTTCAAAGAGTCATGAAGGGGAATTCCCAAAGTCTGGGTCGACCCATCCACTCAGTGTCCTCTTCAGTCAAGCTGCTCACTATAATTGCTGGAAACTCACTAAGGTACTTTGAACCAAATAATGAAACTGAGCTCGCCCTGCAATAATGGGTGTTTTAGATTTTCATTACCAAATTGTATGAATTAGTGTAACTTATAGTTGAAGTGCATCAGTAGAATTCATCTGGACCCCCGAGGTCCATTCACAATTAAGTCATTTATTAACATTTATGTGACTTTCAGGCAATATTCTGAAACCTGGAATTAATCATGCATTATTTAAGGTCTTATTATTATTCTAGGGAGCATAGAAAGAAAGCGACTGGACTTCTCTAAGTTTCTGGAAGACATTGCACCTCTCATCCGAGAAGCTTCTTTGGTTCTAAGACCAAATGATGGAGAGTCCCGTGCATATAAATCCTAGTGGGGGTTATTCCTTAAGAAGGTCACTGACTCACTATTAATCCCGTGCATCATCACATGGCCCAAAGTGTGAAAAAAGGCATGTGTCATTATCACCAGAGGTTTCAGGTAAAACCATTGAGACCTTGCCTCACCCTATCACGTGACCCATTGAGGTCACCTGACGCAAGACCACCCCCTCTGTTCAAGATGGTCATTCACAGTAAGCATACATGGACCTCACAACCCTCTTAAGGGACAACCCCCACTATGGGAGACACCATTCGGTTTTTGAACTGAAGAAGCTTCTCGGATGAGAGATGGTGAAACGTCTTCACAAAACTTAAAGAAGTTCTTTCCAAGCTCCTTAGACTACCATGACCTGAATGACTGAGAACCTGTATAGTCTTATTATTATGACAATCGTACCACTTTTTTCCAGTTTATTCATAATAACAGGCATTATAGAAATAAAATGTCACAAAACTTATGATTACTGCTTCTCAAAGTAGAGGTGAGGGAGGCAAAAGTCTTAAGTTTTATAAGTGTGATTGCCTGATATTCATAAAACTAACAGTAAATTTCTCCGTTGTAAGCATGCGTGGTGGTATTTATCCTCTGGGCTGGGTGTGAAGAGATGGAAGAATCGAAGCGTGGAAGATGACAGATGTTGGTGGGTGGCACACTCAGGTCTCGTGGCAACTGACAGTACACATTCAGGCTTCAAAATGCAGGGAGAATTTCTGCCCTGAGAGTTGACAGCATGAATATGAATGAAAATATGCAGCTTATGAGGTTCTTCGACAAAGTGGAATGTTTAAAAAAAAAAAACAGGACTCATTAATGAGTGGCAATATTTGAATTCAGACAATTTGTGGCCATCTGGGCCCAGATGTGAGCACTTCACGTGATGATTTCATTGAACACACCAGCCTTCTTATCATTATGTTTACATCTTACCGTGGTTTGTCCCTGGGCTCACATAAACACCAGCTGTTGTGCAACTTTTCTGCCCTTTGATTTTGAGCTGTGTTTATTTTAGGATTTAATTAAATTACATTGTATTAGACTTCCACAGTGCATGTAAGATGAATCTAAAAAGCTATTAAACAAACACAAATTGCAATCTGACTGTTAGAATGTGATGGATTGTGTTGTGTTTGGAGATCTGAGGGTGCCGTGCAGACTTAATAACTGATGATAGAGTGTGCAATGTTTTTAGCTTCGGGGTGAGCATGGATGATTAATTTTATGGCAACCTTTCAATTAGATTAAGTCTGATAGTGCCACTGAGGGAAGATCAGGAGGTAGAGTCGGATTAAAATCTAGATGGAAAGTCAAAGGGTCACTAGATTCATTATGTTTCATACTTCCTTAGAAGTTTGTGAGATATTTGATTCACGACATACTGTATAGGATATACCGAGACAGCATTGGATGCTTGCCTGCACCAAGGAAGCTAGTTGTGTATATGGGAAAATGCAGCACCAGCAGAAGCCCTCCAGCTTAACGATCCATCTGAGTGGGAGACAATACACTAACATAAATAAACAAGATTTTTCAGTATGATAAACCGAGATAAAAATACACAATGAAAAGCGCCTTAAGTGTTCGCAGCACCTCCACAAGAAGAAATGTGCTGCGGGTTTCTAAAACAAGGAGACAATTTCAGAGCTCTTCTAAAACGGGATCATCTCAGTTGCTATAGCAATGGTGGCAGACGACCACACACTGAGAATTTATGTCTGGCACAAACAAAATTTAGTAGCACACTGCAATCAAAGCACAAACCATACTCACAAATGGAAATATCCAAAAACATCTGACAAATTTAAGATAAAAGTGGTGGTTACGCTTTATATTATTGGGCGGAAACTCCACTTTGTCCTCTAGCACACAAACACATTTCCTTTTTTTTTTTTCCTCACACACTTGACACATCTCTTCCTGCTTGTAGCTCTCTGTCTTCTCTGCACTCTGACATTCTTTTCCTCCGCTGTCCTTTTTCATCCTGCTGTGATCAGACACTATTTCCACATCATGTTTGAGTGTAGATCTGAGGGAGTGGGTATCATCCCTTCGCGCTCAACCCCTGCTGAGATCACTATCACAATCAGAGTTTTCCGACTTTCAAATCTACAGCTGCTTCTCCGGTGCGATGCCCGTGGCTGTTTTGCAAAATGCATCACGGGACGAAAGGAATAGGTAGCGGTGCAGCTGACAGTTTCAAAGTGAATCGTCTGTAAGGTGCAGAGGCAGGATGCTGAGGAGATACGGGAGGTTCAGCTCTGTACAGTGTGTTCCTCGTGGTGTTAAAATGAGAAGAAAACAATACTACTCTGCAGCCTTCAATATGGAAAACTAAAAAAACAGAATACCTCCCCTCATTGTTTACTATGCATTTAATATGCAGAGTGCTTCTCCTGTACTTGTTTGCAAACAGCTGAATTGAAGGAAATGGTGGCTTATGTAAAAATTTAACAGCTGAAGCAGAGAGTAATTATTCTTTGTACCTAAAGCCTCTGTCTGCACAATTGTTTATCTTTTTTGAAACCAAGCACTATAAGTCACTGTCCCATCTCAGCTGTCACGGGGCAAGAGGTAGTGCCGTGCAATACTCCAGATTTTGGTATGATCCAATACCAAGTAAATATAGGTATACCAATGCTTTAACCTATGAGGTTTACAGTAGGGTACAGCAGTAGAGGTGATGGGATCAATCCAAATATTGATAGTACACTTTTTCTACTCTCTAAGTTCAGTATGTAGGCCACTGAATTTTGTTAAATAAATTTTTTTGGGGGGGAAATAGAATAATATCGATAGAATCGATATTTGGATCGATCTGCTCACTTTGAGCGATAGATGGTACAACCTGGACAGGTCAGCAATCTAGTTGCATCCACCCACATGCAACTTTTAGGATTAACTTGTGCCGTGTTTTCTTTTTTTATGTTAAGCCATTCAGCTGCACCTGGTATACATGCTGCAAGTGCACCTGTCCAGCGCTTTGATTCAATGAAACTGCAAGGTTCTGCCAGCCTCTTTTTTTCTGAGAACCATTTCACGCTGTGATAACATAAAGCTGCCAACACTTTGAAATCTTGCCACGTCTGCTTGAGCGGTGTATAGAGGAGGTGAAACCTGGTAGTTAGTGGTTGAGATCCAGTATTCTGACACGAATCTGTGAATGGTCTCCTTGTCAGTCAGCCGCACAGGCCCCTCACGCTGAGGAAGCATAACCAAAGAGGATTTAACACTTGATCTCACAGAGACAGCTGCATCCAGGGAAGATCGCTTTCCTTTGTGAACTATCTACTGAAGGCTTAACATCCAGCCATCTCCAGCCCTGGGATTCAATTTAGTTTAGCTGGCAGTCTTTAAAAAGGCTACAGTTAAGGAATAATCTGGAAAGAAAAAATTGCTTTTGGTATTTAGCCTCTCAGATTGTTGTGGAGACAGCTAATAATGAAAAAGTGCATGTCCTCAGAAAGCCCGGCAGGTCGCTGTGAGGGATAATGTCCTGTCTTGTACATTACATTCTTCAACTTTGAGTCAGTTTGACTGTTGCAGGTAACACAATTACCACACCACCACTAGGGCGGCTGTAGCCTTTTACAGGTGGATAATAGGCCATCACAAAGGACAACCTTCCCCCTACTACACAGGCCCAGTGTGCCAAGGCTGACCTTTCCTTTTTCTTGCAGTGTCTGAAGTGATTAGCTTCGCTCTGTGGCAGATATGCCACCCCACTGTCTAAAGTCAGCCTGATAACAACTTGAGCCAACTCCTCCACTCTGACAACAGTTGAGATGCAGCATGGACGGCTGGTGGGCTGATAATGGTTCCCATCTTCATATTCTAACCGTCCTTGAACTCACTTGCTCTTTGAGGGCCGTAGATAGCTCCTATCTACAGATGTGTTAATTGAGCTTTTTCAGAATGAAGTCAGCATATTCAAGTAGTCTGGGGGCTCGCTGGCAAACCAGACGAAAGCCAGAGCCTTGGGAAATCACATGATTGTAGCTGACCTTCATCTAATGGTCTTGGGACAACACAAAACTGCGGTGAATAAGCTTTGCCTGCAGTGACAGAAAAAAAAATCCCACAGTATTTTAAATTACCCTCAGAAATATCCAGCAGCCATTGCATGTGGTGCATAAATTTATTTCAACATATATTAACATTTTGTATATTCCTTTTTAAATTTTGTTAAAGACACAGTACATACAGTATTTACACGAGCTTCTACGATTTTTCAACAAAAAAACAAAAAACAGGCTAAGACGAAGGCTACTCTCTCTAGAGCTAAAATAAAACTCGATAGATTTTGACACCTCATCATTAAACTTGACAATTCCTGTCATAACAGTCCATGAGAAACAACAGTACACATTAGAACAATAGATAGCAGTTTGATGATGCTAATGGCTCTGATTTAAAACAAAGCAGCAGCTGCTCACATCTGAAATTCGCCCCAGTTTACGCACCGTAATGCCATGTTGAACTTTGCAATACACCTTACTCGGTGTTATGCTGTATTACGTTAGACTACTACTTTACATTTCCTAATGCACACTGAAGGTCAGTCTAATCCCTGTCTTTTTCTTTTATGTAGATCCTACATAGAGTAAACAACAAGTTCTAAGGCAGAGCTAATTCACATTTCACTACCATCTACTCTAGGATTACCCTTTGATTAATTCTTTGAGGCAGCCAACATCTCAGTATACAGTACATCCTTCTGAGAGGCCTTGATATGGTCAACTCTACAGAACCACAAGTAAAGATGGAAAGAGACAAGGAAACTGATAGGGACCATCATCAGCTTTGATTATTTGCTGGAGGAAAATGTGTCATTCAGTACAATAAGTTAAGTCAGTGGTTCCCAACCCTGTTTCATATGACGTGATCCTATAGCCTCTGAAAAACACTTCAAATCCATAGCTTTCAAAATCAGTCCGCTTTTATATTTAAAGGTATTCACCTGAAATAACTGAAACTGGACAACTTTAGCTTGCTGTACGCTCAGCTAGTCAGTTAGGTATTTTGGCCATCCATTACTACTATCGTCGTACTTTAATCCTACATTTCAGTACATTCATTTGCTACTTGTTTACTACTTTTAGCAAAATGATTTAAATGCTATTATCTACCAGTTTCACAAATTATCCATTATGTTTAGGTAACAATTTTGTTGCTACTTTTAGCTAACAGATTCAACTGTGAATTATACTTTTATTATGCTATTCCAGTTGATACTCAGTGCTGTTATCTAACAATATAACTGCTAGTAACAATTTTAGCATTGACAGTTTAAAAAAATTGGCACAGCTTCTAAAACCCTGCATTTTATCGGAACACCAGCAGGTGGCGCTAGCCGTGGCTGCAAAAAGGCTACCAGTCGTGTAGAAGTCTATTTACCTGCTGAGTTAAGGGACTCCATCATTTACTTTGGTTTATGCTGAACAAAAAATTAAGTCTGTTTTGTAAATCTTCCTCATACTATGTTTCAAAATGAAGATTAAGTTTGGCGTGAAATCAAAAACTCATTAGCTAGCGACACGGCAATCACAAGTCGCATCTGTTACTTTGCAACCAAGATGACAGCAGCTCAACTCGAGGCTTCAAAAAGGACTTCAGCAACCAGGAGGTGATGTAGCAATAACCACATCCATCATACACAGTTTTTAGTAATTTTTTTTAGAAGGTACTTTTTTGTTGTAATCTTGCTAGCTGCTGTATTCATTAGCTAACTGATAAATTGTTATCCAATATACTTGGCAACATATTTTTGTCTTTTTTTAGTTCTCTTAACTAATAATTCATCCATTAGCTATTTAAACAATCTATTTTAATCATTTACTTTTCTATTTTTAGCTTATCTGGCCCAAGAACCACTGAGCTTATGTAATCCCCCAGGCCCTCCATAATTAACCAAAATTACTACTCCTCTTAAAGTATTGGTCAGGTTATAGTTAAACTTGTACACTGATGTGTTTTAACCCAAATTGTGCTCAAGACTAAATTAACAATTGTTGTTTGACAGTCACTTATCCAGTTTAGTAGGAATTGCGACTCCTCCTAGAGTAGTGGCCAGATTTTGTCCAGGATACGATTAATCGTGAGCCTCCTTGACTTTTCAGATTATTTTAATTCATAGTGTGTGAAACACAACCAGCAGATTAATTTAGTGCATGATTTGTGATGGGTCATGGGCCGGATGAGCTACTATATCAATGATAATCTGGTGATAATTTATACATTCTGTTTGGTTGCCATTTACTTCTCAGTCCTCTTCAGCTTCTTCACCTAATATTTCTATGTACCCTGTGACTACCGCAGAAGTAGCCAGGGTTCATGAACTCAAGGTTGGGACTCACTGAGCTAAATCATTGTCATGAGGAGCTGTGGATGAGCACTTTTTTCTCTTTTCTTTTTTGTTCACTGGAGCTCAATTAGTCTTCGAGAAGCGGGCAGAAGCTATTAAACCTGAGGAGCGCTGGTACCGACAGTACAGGGACAGAGGTGATGAGCTGTCACAAGAGGAGTCGTTACATGAAACGAGAACACATTCGCACAAAGCTGAGGTGGACACACACACCTGACTGACATAAGAGTGAAGCAGTTCAAGCAGAGAGAAAAAAAAAAAGGTAATTAGCACGCAGTGAAGCGTAGAACACACTGCTCCGGTTAGATGCATTCCTAATAAGCAGTATCTCGATGGAAGCTGAAGCCGGGGCTCTGCTCCGGTCGGGAACAATCAACAGCTCGCTCATTGTTAATGGCTGAGACTTAGGTCATCCTTCCAGACAATGTTTAAGTAATAGAGGGGCTGCGGCGACATATACCGAGTAACAATTGCAAGGTGTCGACCTGCACAGGGGCTCTCGTTAGCCTTAACTGATCAAATTAAGACAGTCTGCTGCTGCAATTGACAAACAGGAAGCATAATGATTTTTTTTTATGCAGGGAATGTGTGTTGCCCGTGATTAGGCTGGGGTGAAAGGACATGGCAGGAATTAATTAATTTGTGTGTCTGGCCAGGGTTAAGACCCAGTCAAATTAAAACCCAAAACAGTCAAAGAAGAAAAACGAAAAAGGGGACCAGCAGCTGCTACGATGATAGAGAAAGTGATATTTCTACATAGCACATCTATTTTTTTAATGATAGACTCTACACTCTGTCATGTTTTGATGCTACATATGATGCATTGACCCCGGCAGTAACCGTAAAACCCTTTCCTGTTGTAGAAAATTAATACAGCTACATCATTGAACTACCTGATATTACGGTGCCCTCCTATCAAATTATGTACAATATCGACCTTTTCTCCAAGAGTTCATTTACAAAAAAATCTTGTGCTTTTTTTCCTGTTGTTGTATTCCTCCGAAACACACATACACGTCCAAAAACGTACACGGCTGGTAGAAAAGAAACAATAAAAAGCCTTTTCTCCTCCTCGCCTCCTGTGTTCCTCCTCCATTTTCACTCAGAAAATGCACAATCCCTGCATTCAGTTGCGTTTAATTGGAAATGAATCTCACTGAGAGCAGTTCAAGATGTGGCAGATGTGTCTTCCAGCCACTCAAAGGATTCACGTTAATAATAAAACAGAAAGTGACCCACTGAAGTGTCCTGAGCTGATGCCTTTTCGCTGAGAGTCTGCCTCTCAGTCTAGACACCTACATGAAAAGATGCTTCATACAGACTGCTACATTTTTTTTTTCATTTTTATCTTTGTAAAACTTTATCTTGAAAACATCTATGAGTTTTATCCACTGGAAGTTTGCAGGAAGTCCGAGAAATGGCAGTTGAATGTAATTGCGTAGATTGCCTTCTGATAACAAGCTTCCGTCTGAAAAGGTCGCCTGTTCAGAAGAATTTGGGGAATCTCCTGGACATAAATAAACACTAAAGTAAAGAGACACGAAGTAAATCTAAATATAATATCATAAGCACCACCACAGTGTATGGGCAGGAGAGCACAAATGTTAGGGTGGCAATAATGAGCTGCCTTGAGGAGTGACAACAGACTCATAAACACGGCTTCTCAGCTTGGGAAGCAGTCTTTGGTCACAAATCAAAAGCTGAATAGTATTGAATGTCAGTGATAAGCTGTCCCAGTGTGCATCACTGACTGATGATGTCCATTTCCACTGCTTGGGATTGGATCCTGAGCTTCTCTTTCATGTCTAAATTCTCCTTTTTCACTGGGCTCTCTGTGCTAGTTATTAACACCTCTTCACAGCTTGTTATTACTGTGAAAAGCCCTCTAGTCTCCAGTGCTAGCGCTAGTGTGATCACACACAGATTTCTATGGCCGTCGCCATCACCATCTGGCTTTTGTTCTTGTCTCTTCCCGGAGACTGGTGCTGTCCGGACTCCTCTCTGGGAGACAACGGGTCGGAGAGGACGCTCCTTTTGAGGGGAGCCGGGCGCAGGCAGGATGTTCCCGGAGGCGTGGAAGGCTCGGGGTGTCTGTGGGAGGAACGCGAAGAAGTGGACGTCGAAGAGGTGCAGCTGCCGGTGCACACTCCAGAGCTTGACCTCTCACTTCTCTTGGCTCGACAAGACGCTCTGCGCCTGAGCTCGCTGACCAGCTCGTACTTGACAAAACAGAAGACATCCTTGACGCCGCAGCGTTTTTCCGGCTCAGCGGCGAGCAGCCTCTGAAACATGCGCAGAGCATCGTCGGTGAAGCGGCGCCACTGAGACGGGTAAGTTCCCACGGGACACCCCGCTTTCTGCCAGCGTCGGAACTCCTCGTAGAAGGCGTCGGCGGGCATAGCTGCCTCCCAGGGGAAGTTGCCCGTCAGCATACAGAACACCAGCACGCCAAACGCCCACACATCCAGGCTGGTGGTCACCAAAAAACCCTCTGACCGGTTAGCGCGGCAAACCTCCGGAGCCGTGTAGGGGATGGTGCCACTCACCCGTTTCACACGGCAGCCCACACGTCGGGTCATACCAAAGTCAGCCAGCTTGATGCGGCGGCACTCGCGGTCAAACAGGAGCACGTTCTCGGGTTTGACGTCGCGGTGCACCAGGTTTTTACTGTGCATAAAGTCCAGGGCCAACCCCAGCTGCTGCATGCAGCGTTTGACCATTTCTTCTGGAAGACCCACCTAAGAGACACATACAGAAAAGAAAATCAGGCAACGTCGATTAATACAATCTGACGGGTACATTACATGGAGGAGGTGAGAGGTGACACAGAGAAAAGAGCCTTATGGTGAGAATACAGTACCAATAAAACATCGATGTTATATAAAGAAAAACTGAAACACGCAGAACCTCAGTTCTAAGTCCCGGTCCAGCCATTTTTAATGAGTCTTCAGAAGAACCTTGAAGTCGAGCATTCCCTGCACATCAGCCGGAATAGCACTAAAGGAAAGTGAAACGCTTTGCACAGAGAGGAAACCGGGACAAAGACGAGGCTCCTACCCCAAGAGAGCTTGTTAAAACTGCCGTGACTGAACATCATGACTGATTGGAGCAGCTCAGGCTGACTGTGAGGCCAGTGATTGGTGGAAGGATGAATGATGGCGTTACCTGTGGGGGTATGATGTCGAAAAGGTCCCCGGCGGGGGCATACTCTTGTCCAAACACGTAGCTGTCCTCCGTTTCAAAAAGCACGTCCAGGACTTTGATGATAAAAGGACTGCAGCTAAGTGAGCCTGTTAGGCTGTATTCCCGCAGGAAACTTTTCAGCTTTGTCTTGTTCTTGGTAACAAACTTCAGGGCCATTTTGGTGCCTAAATAAATAAATGAAAAAAACAAAATCACACATTAACACAGAGAGCACACAAACACAGTTAAGCTCTGGTGTACTAAACCTGTGTCTCACATAAGTACTGCCAACATTTTGCTGTCCAACACTGTCCATGTGTTACCCAAAAAGCACTTAATGTGAATTTGGAACTATTTCCCGATACTCTCGGCGACTAGAAAGATTTCTGACTACTCAACCCTTTCTTTGTGACAGCTGCTGTGTTCATTCATCATTTACGCAAACGGTGCACGGTGAATGAAACTCACCTCCGTCACACACATAACCAGCTGTTCACAATCACAGCTGGAGGATCTCGTTAATGCTCGCACAGCTCGATAAATCTCCGACACATTGTCATTCTGCTCCACGCCGCTTTAAACACTCCCTTATACTGCGCTTATACTGAGCCAACTCTCTAATCTTGGGTTTCTTACAACAAAAGATTAAAAACTAAACCTGAGAAATCCTCAACCAACCCTTCTAACTCTGCCAAAATTAATTCCCAGCAAAGTGCCTCGAGACTTTGCGGCGTGCTGATCAGCCTTAAGTGGTTATGCTCAACTGTGAGGCCCGCTGGCACACCGTAGATGCTGAGATTATAACAATCTGCTATCCTAAATTTCAGTTTTTATGCTTGATTAGTTTGGAGACGGGAATGGCGGCTGGAAGAGCTTTTGCACCAACTCACCCTGCGTCCTGTGCACCACCAGGTCCACCTTCCCGTAGGTGCCCTTCCCCAGCTCGCGGATGTGCTCGTACTGTTTGGCTACGTCTGCGGCTGATAGAGAAGTGATGGCCAGGGCCTGCATATCCTCCACGGGCACCCCTCCGCAGTAGCCCATTTTTGACGTAGGGGAGCCTCCGCCGCTGCCCACCCGCCCCGGTCCAGACGGAGAAAGAGACAGGCTCGCCTTGACGCTGTGGGGCAGACTGATGGGAGAGGAGAAATCCGATTAGAATCAGATTACTATGATGATGCCTAGCACTTTATACATGTGCTATACTGCACGTGTTTATCCTTCTTGAGTGTCACATCCATGCATTACCCATCTAGACCGCCCATCCCAGGGGATGGTTAAATCAGGAACGCCTTAATGGACCTTAATTTCCATACAATCAATGCAGGGAAGGCATCTACAGGGGGAAAACTTTCAGTAAATGTGTCGTACTTCCTGCTGTCTCTCTGGATCACTCTGTCCAGCTATCAAATGTGGCTGTACTCAGACAGCACTTACTGGCAGACAGCAATGGGAAAATCAATAACAACAGGTAGAAGGAAAAGGAAACATATCGAGAGGGCTGACAGCTTTAAGGTGTAAACATGCTGGTACGACATGCATGCCTATCTGAGACGGCTCTGAACTGATCGTCGTCCGTATAAGTAATTAGCTTCGCCTCGACAACACATCTTACTTTTGCGCCACAGTCGCCCTGAGCATTTCTGTCAAACTGCTCAAAGTGAGGAATAAATGACTGCAACGGCAAAGTTTTGGCCGCTTTTCAAAAGCGCTAAGTTTGAAATAGGTCAATGCGATCCTGCGAGAATTTAAAAAAATATAGGCGGTTTAATTGAGTGTTCAGACACACATCGCTGGTAACAAATTAAATATCAGGGATGAGTGGATGCACGCGTATTGGTTACAAGGTTGAGCGAATCAAAGGAAAGTGAAAGAAAACCGAAGCTATCAAATAAAGTACACAAAATTGAGCTTTTGGTGAAATGAAGCAGAACACCCTAATGATCCCATCCATTGTCTCAGTCTCTGTTCAGCCCCCTCCTCCCGACACACACAATCAAATTTAATCATCCAATCATGCACAGTGAGCACACACACACACGCACACAAACACTAGTAGGAACCAAATCAGCACAAACAATTTTTGCTGATGGCCTTTTTCATCCGTCATTCAAAGCCAGCTGCCTTGCTCTTTGTTCTTTTTTCCCCTGGAGCCTGGTTTCTCAGCGCCGCTGCTTTAAAACCAGGCTCAGAATAAAGAGCATCAACTCTGTGTTTCCATTAACATTTTGGTACACCTTTGGTGAGAAACAAAAAAAAAGGACTCTGACTTATTGCACAGTACTAGATGTTCAGCTGAAAATATGGCATGGGGTATATTTTCGAGGCATTTGGTTGGTGCTGCTCTTGTGGGTAGAATGTGATAAATATAGCTATTAGACAGTGAAGCCTAAAATAAGATACAGCCATTTGCAGCTTTGTGTTCTTGGCTCAACACCCTTTCTAAAAAGAAGAAGAAGGAAAAAAAAACAAGACTGCAAATAGAACGAGTGCCCTGTGTACCCCATGTACTGTGCAGATAACACTTGTTTCTTGATTTTATCATAACCGTGGAGATGGTTATATAAGAAGCTATGAATATTGTAGCCATCTCGTGCTGAGCGTCCTCGCCGCATGTAGCCTTCAGCGAGTCGACGCACGAGGCGATGACTTCCAGATCAGAGTGCAGTCCGGGTTTGGTGATACACAACACAGAACATTTCCTCTGACCGCCCACCCCGCGTGGCCCCCACAGCCCTCGATCGGGGCTTGTTTACCGGCACCTTCCAGTCAGCTCCACAGGCCGAATGTGGAGCATTTCAGCATGGATCCATAATCGCGTTACTCAGCAGCTCCCACAAAGACATCTTCCCCCACCCTGCATTTCCCTTTGCAGTAGTGAATTAAGAGGCCTAAAAATGCGACGGTGGATGGTTGGAAGATGCCCCCCCAACTGCACCCTGCAGACATGTTGTAAATGTGAACAACAGGAAAAAGGCAGTGCAGTGAAGGTGGAGGTGAGGTGTGGGGATGAGGCTGTGTGTTTTTTTCCGTGTGAGTGTTTGCACGCGAGTGTCTGGGAGGGGAGGCAGGTGTATCAGTCCCACAGTGACACTCTATTAAAGGCTCTTTGTGTTCCTACCTCTGAGAGGGAGCAGCTGTCAGCCTCAGCACGACTCAGCGTTTGTGCCCGACCTACTGATCTGCCCCGCCGCCCTCTGCTCCCTCCTCGTCCTCTCAGGCGGCCACAGACAAGGTAACGCGCACATGCTCCACATACAGATGAAGATTGGGCTCGAGACTAATTTGCATATCTGGGGATTTTTGGAGCCAGTCTTATTCATTTCAATCAAAATAAAACAGCTCCCTAGATTGGCTGCTTCTTCTCATATTTGTGTTTCCGTTTTGTGAGAGGCCTAAAAACAACTGCAAAAAACTAATGATTTTTTTTATGTATAAGAAAGAAACAATCTGTTTTCCAGATTTATTCTTATTCTGTTTGGGAGATAATGCACTATAACAAGCTGTTTCCCCTTCTTACTGTTTTACTTCATTATCACCACAGCGATGGACTGACATTTCGTGTTTCCTCATCCAAGCTTAAAAAGGGAGCTGTTCACCTTTTGTTCTAGCTGGAGACAAACATAGTTGAACCCTGTGACAGATGCTCCTAGCTTTTTCTTCCACTGTCAAATGCTCAGAGGGTGTAGCCCTAAAAGCCAGGGTTGGCACTGTTAGTCCATCTGTAGGCCCACTGCATCAGATTAGACTGAAGTCTCTCCTGTGTGCAATAATAGTGTACGGAGAATAAATCCTACTGGGGTGATCCTTTGATTTTAGCTTTTAGCTCTCATATAGTACCTTCAGTAGGTCTTAAATCTTACCAGTCATCCCAAAGGAAGTGCAGCTAGCTAACATTACAGCTCAGCTAAGGTGTCACACACAGGTAGATGCAGGCAATTTTTTTTTTCTTGGAGTATCCAAGTCGCAGCTCCTGACATTGATACACACTGCTGGAGAGCTTTTCAAATATATTTTATGGCACTTTGAGCACCGTCACACAAGCAGGAAAGCAGACATCTCTACTCAGACGGAGTGACAAATTTCATATTAGGTTAAATCCCTGCAAAACTGAACTCCATCCTCTGCCTGCGTTTGTGTTTAGTGTCACCGTGCACACAGGGTACGCCAGCAGGTCAACAGGGCAAACGTTCTGTTCGTGTTGATCTGAGCATTTCAGCGTTTGCTTCTTCAAGTGCAGCTTCACAGAGATGTCTGGAGACTCTTAACGGAGCGATTTGTCCTCCAAAGATAAACTGTAATAATGTCAACAATTCATTACCATAAGAAATCAGAGCTCGGAAGCAGACAAATCCTATCTGTCACATTAACATGGGGCTCATTAGGGAGAATTATTGTGTATTCAGTGAGCTACTGGATCTCCTGGTGTGATGAGTGTGAACGGCACAGCTGCAATGAACTGTGGCCTGACTTTGATCAGGACATGAAGACTTTATGAAGGTACGATTCAGATATAAATCGATATAAATAAACATAATAGATTATATATAATAATAATAATATTTTTTAAGATGAAAATGTATTAATCAATCTCCAATTAATATGTTAATGTGCATAAAGCGTATATATTATGGAAAGCGGAAACAAATCCAGCAGCTTTACACACACACACACGCACACACACACACACACACACACACACACACACACACACACACACACACACAGAGTTTGTGCTTTTAAGTCCGTCCCTGCTTCCTCCCTCCTCTCCTTCATCTCTTTTGTCTATTGCTGAAAATGTAAACAAGGGGCTAATGAAAGAAATAAATAGATTGCAGCTTTACCTCTCTGTGTTACTAATGGACTAGTTGCTTGGCTCTTGGCAGAAGAGTCATTATGGGTGAGGACTGAACTCTTGTGTCCAATTTACTGTCAAAATGCCCAACGTGCCTCGCCTGTGGGTCAAAGTGAAACCAGCGAGTGAAACGCGACGTGACTAATGCGGTTTCTCCTGCTGTCTGTCTGGGAAAAAAAGCAACTGCACGCAGCGAACAACATGTACAGTATCTGTTGGTCTGTCTGTCTGCATTTCCTTCCTTCTTGTCTCGCTATAGGTGGGCAGAATAAAAACACTGATCATTCAATCTAAACTAAATGGCTTCCTCCTGACAGCCACTTGCAGGGAGGACACTCTGTTCTTTGCCCAGACTTTTTAAAAAAAGAAGCTGAATCTCCTTCGTCAGCAAAACAAAACTTCATGCCCAGTGAGTTGGTGGGTTTAGTGCCTCCGTCCTGCTGTGCTGTGATAGGTGAACCAGTATCCACAGACTGCAGACGCTCACTTTGACAAATCACCTGCTCTCAGCCCTGCACAGCTGCCCATATGGACGAACCCCTGCTGGGACCGAGCCTGCCGTAACCTGCTCCTGGCTTGCCTTGCTTCTGCCCTCTTTCCCCCATCATCCCTCCCTCCCTCTGCTGTATGTCACACAGCCTGGAACAAAAGCTGCCTCCTGCTGGAAAGACCAAAGACTCTGTATGGGATAACCCAAGGTTAAACCTTCCCTAACAAGGACTGAGAGCGGTGGTTAGCTGTGAGGGGTGACACTGCAAAGGACATGTCGTTCAAAGACGACAACCAAGGCCTATCTGTGACATAAAAGGGCAAAAAATATGAAAAAAAAACCAACCTTAAGAATAGCAGCTATCATTATTGTAGTTTACGATTAAGGTCTGAGGTATAAGAACTTGTAAACATCTGATTATAAACGCCAATCAAAAATCAACGTCACCCTCACTGTGATGTCTGTCAGCGGTGCAATAAGCTGCCTATGGGAGAAGCTGTAAGCTACCCTCACTCTCTTACAGCCTCACAATCCAGTAACCTAAAGTGATGAGAATGAGAGAGAGATGGTGTGGAAATCCAGTGAGAGAACTCAAGCATTGCCTCCTCAGTAACCACACAGCTCGTGTCCCTGTGATGTCACAAAGATGGGGGAATGTGACTTTAATTTGAGCTCGGTAAAATGGGGTTTAAACGGGGGTGTAGATAAATGATGTAACAGCTCCGTTAAGGAGCATGTTGCTTTTTTTTTTCTCCCCCAACCCTGAAAAAAAACAACCTCTACTTCAAGGCAAGCTAACAGTATATGGTGCTTTGTTATCTTGCACAAACACAATAGCCTCTAAGCACAATTACTAATGCTGATTGCTCAGGCTGCATTCACTAACTCTGCTTTATCTCTCTCTAAATACATCGGTGACAGATTATTCGTTTAAATCTGAAGACAAGAACAGACACAATTCAAGAATTGACTGACCAGTTACTAGAATAACGCCATATTAACGCAAACTGAAAAAAGGCCTTAAATAACAGAGTCTATACAGTGTTATTCGCACAGGACGAAGAAGGAAAAGAAGCCAACAGAGAAAACGCAAGCACATGTGTCACAATATGTACACTAATTGGGTGTCATTAGATGTTCTAGGATGTAATCTGCACGTAATTGTTTTGTTTGTGTATTTTTTATACCCAGCAGGGGCCAGACATCTGAGCAAGGGGAGTAAAGAGCTTCGTGTCTTCTATGCATTTTAATTGACAAACCATTTGCATTCTTTGTGTCCTCTGGGCAGCCATGTTTTACCGTGACAGCCACTGCACAGGCAAACCGTGCCTGCTTAAATGGGATCTTTTGATAAAGAGATCTAAATCGGGCAAAACTTTGTTAAAGACGGCGTATTAGTCACGTGCACGTGGGTGTCAATGGGCGGAGATGGGTTTAGTAGGAGCTGGAGCTGGTTATTGCCCATTATAGCCTACTGTAGCTATCTGTGGAAGCTGGAGAAGTTCTGCAGGGTTTGTTTGGAACATTTTGGGTAACTTCACGCTGCTTTTTCTGTCATAAACAGTTAAGAATTTCAGCTGAAAGCGTAGAGCCCAACTTTAAGATCACATCATCTCTGGGGTGTTTTGTTTTCACACCGTTCAGGTCAATAATGTGCGTCTCCTACTTCACCAGAAAAAAATTTAATAAATCTGCCAAAGCAGAAAGAAATGTCAGCCACTGCAGCTCCTTTATATACAACCGTTGGCTGCTGTTGTGTTTCAGTTAGAGTCCATTACCAGCCTCCAGCTTGTGCTTTTTATGGGATTTTCAAGTCAGCTTCTCATTTAAATGCATTAGACAGCATTAGGGATGAGATATCACCTGTCTGCTCTGGACAAAGTCTGAAAGGGCCATTAAAGACCAGGATGCCCTCACATCCACAGTGCGGACTGAATAACAAAAACAAGGAGGGGGGGGGGGGGGGGGGGGGGGGGATATATGCAGGTATCACAAATAATGTGGATGAAAACACAGATCGGGTCTTTTCTCAACCATTAATACCAGTTAGAATGACTCATAGCCTGGTGGTGGGGAAAAGATAAAGCTGCTGTGCTGTATAATAAGTGCTGACACCGGGATATTTTTATGTGCTCCTGTATTATTCATGCACGGATATGTTGTGAGTGGGTCAAAGTTGAAAGTCGCTCAGAGTGGGGAGCACCAGATTTTAATTGCAAGAGCGTTTTATTACATTTAAAGTATCGCAAATAAAAATTGGGACACTAAAAGGAAAAATAAAGATTTTCTACTTCAGCTGTTTCTTTCCTTCCTCTCTCATTTGCAGTGTCATGCATCATGCAGGCTGACCCGGTTTCAGGCACCTCGGGGTGCATGTGAGGTGTTACTCACTCACCTGCTGGCGACCTGTCTCTCTCCTCCATGGTCCTGCATCCGCTCGGCGAGCAGAGCCTCTGCGCTCTGCTCTGCTCAGCGCCGATCCGTTTGATCCGGTTCTCCTCGTTATTATCGATCACTCAGAAACGCCACAGAGTTCTTAAAAAACAACAACAACAAAAAACACCTTAAAGCCTTCGCAGTTTCACAGCGGGCAGCCTGCTGCCCCCCTGTTTTCTGGAGATGCTCTTCAGTTTGAGACTTTCTTTGGAGGCGGGTGGAATCAAAGCAGCATCTGATGCTCAGTGCTGAGATGGGGACACATGCTGGGATCCCTCCTCTGTGCGCCCACCATCTGAACCTGCCGTGCAGCGGGAGGATGAGGACGAGGAGAAGGATGAGGAGGGTGCGTGTTTATCTTTCGCTCCTCCAGCGGTCCGCATGACCCAGTTCAGCACCACACACACATACACACTCAGAGGCGAACCCATTCATTCGCATCCACGCAGGAACCTCAGCGCAGCTCCGCTCTGCACGCACGGACGCGTTTGCGTGTTTCCTGCGCTCCTCTCTGAACTCAGCCCAGCGGCCCCGCTGTTACTGACGGCCGGTCAGTCCGTACTGTCTTTCGCTCTAGAGTTGGACAGTGGGTGTAGGGGAGGGGAGGGGGTGTCTCAGATGTTTCTCCTGTGCAGGTCCTACCAGTCAGTTTCTTCATTGTTCGCCGTCTCCACCCCTCCGGCAAACTAATACGCTCACGTGTCCTAGGTCCTAGCGCCGGACGCGTCCACCCAACGAGCCTAAAATGCCTCCAGGGGCTTCTTTAACTTTTGATTCATGCTTTGAACGAGCAGGCTTCTCCGCTCTTGCGTAATTCAACAGCTTATGGCCCCAATTGCGTGTACTTCACACGGTGACTTTGCCAACTGTCCTTATTAGGTAACAGCGAGGCAAGACCTTCGATTAATTCACTGCCCGGCAGCTCCCCCTTTACTGTACATGTTAATCAACAGGCCTCCCGCCACACTTGTTTGCCAACCACAACAGATTGGACTGAGGAAAACGCCGTGATGTAATGGCTGGGTTTGTTTGGAGAATGTAATGCTTTCACACGTTTATGATTTTTTAGTGACATCCACTATTGATCCATGGGGTTTAATAAGATGTTGGTCCACCTTTGGCTTTCCACAAGGTTTAGGAGTGTGTTTATTGGAACTTTTGACCACTCTTCCACAAATGCATTTGTGAGGTCAGGCACTGATCTTGGATGCGAAGGCCTGCCTCACAGTCTCCACTCCGATTCACCCCAAAGGTGTTCTCTCAGGTTTAGGTCAAGACTCTCAAGTCAAGTTCTTCCAAACCAAATTAGCTAATCCATGTCTTTGTGGACCTTGCTTTGGGCACTGGTGCGTAGACATGTTGGAACATGAAGGGGCCATCGGCAAACTGTTCCCGCAAAGTTGGGAGCTTGAAATTGTCCAAAAGTTCTTGATATGCGGAGGCATTAAGAGTTCCTTTCGCTGGAATGAAGGGGCTGAGCCCAACCTCTAAAAAACAACCCGACACCAAACTTTACACATTCTAGGTGATGTTAGAACTTGTTCTTAAACTTTAAAAGTTTAAGTTGGCCTTTGCGTCTTGCAGTGTTTGTAAGACACTTTCTTGCTTTGAGGACAGCTTCTTGTAAATATCCTTTACTTTTTAATTAACTTTGTAATGTTTAAGTTAAGCCTTTGTGTCTTGTGATGTTTGTAACACAGCTAACTAAGAATATCTGACTTTTAAAGAATATTAACTAACACATGTGAAATGTATTGTTTTTTTCTTAATATGTGACATTGCCTGTGTGACTGTAAGGTAGTGTTTTAGGTGTTGTTACTTCTATTTTTGTTAATATCACAGGTAACTGTTTAAATGACTTACATATTTTTTCTCACGCTCTAGCTCACCATGCAGGACAAAGGTAAGTCCGTACTTAATGTCAACACAAATAAGTAGAAATGGTTTAAAAATGATGTCGTGAACTGACTGTAGTCTCTTGTTTTTACATAAGATATAGCCTGTGGCTAAGGGATCACAGGTAAGGTGAAAACACATAACAGAAGAAAAGTAAATTGAACAAATCAGTGATCTGTGAATTCATCCTTTTCTCTTTGTCTTTTTGTCTTCAGGTGCTTTACGCTTGTCCTCTCCCAGCATTCCAGACGGCGCTAACACAGAGAGATGCTCCACCCAGAAGACAGCCTTACCCCAACCCGATGAGAAGGATGGATGACCAAGTGACAAACTGGAGAGTGGTGCTGTGTTAAGTTATCACCTCATATTGGCTACAAACTGTCTTGAAGACTAAATGCTTCCAATAGCTGGTATAAATCATCGCCCTACAGTACTGTAGGTCTAAGTTTATTTATAGTTATTGTGTATATATGTTGAGTTTAAAATAGCATTTTAACAACATGCTGCAGCTACCTACTATGGAAATGCTGTTTTGTGTTAAAATTAAGTCTTTCTTGTGTTATTGCTTTGCAGGGCAGCTGAGAGTGGACAGAGTCATACCTGACTGGCCACAGCACCACTCCTCTTCACCCAGGGTGAGGAGGGTCCTGACTCCGCCTGCACAGAGGGAGTTGTGAACATGCACTTCTGTGTCGGTGGGTTTAGGAGCCTCCTCAAACACACACGGATAAAGACTGTCACTGGAAGATGTCTCCATTCCATCAGCAGGACAGGACGTAAGCATTTGTATAATGTTACAGTTTGTGATGTTTTATACATGTTTTTATTGCTTCATTTCAAACTAGGAGATATAAAATAAACCAGTTTTCATAATAGTTTCTGTCTCTTTAGTTGTTTTCTTAAAGCGATCCATTCTTTCACAAATGTTTGTAGAAGCAGTCTGCACGTCTAGGTGTTTGGTTTTATACATCCTCTTGTTTTTATACGTGGAAGTGATTGGACTGCTAATTTATATCAGACCAGCAAACTGTGCTCCTTATACTTTTCCTTATTTTCCCTTTTCACCCAGCATCGAAATAACAAAGAGAGGCAAGTTAGACTCAGATTACATATTGACAGTGAAAAATAAGCTGTTATGGCAGCTAAGGTTTTAGGAAAAAGAAGAATGACTCGTATAAAAAGGGGCAGCACAGGGGAATGTGATCTTTAGTTTCCTGAAAGTGAAAAAATCTGACCCATGTTGTTTTAATCCTTGTTGGGGAAGTGCTGGGTATTGAATAGCTGCATCTTCAGCAGCTCTCGGAGGCATTCAGGTGTCTCACAGTGCGCTGCACCATTAGGCCAACAGGCAGCGAGGCGAAGACTTTCCTCGGGGTTATCGTGGGAACGGAGCTGTCATAAATCATCGTGAAGGTCAAGAACTGTGCGCCGACAGCAGAGAGCATGAAGGGTCAAATACACTGAGGACACAAACACACACACCTCCAAGCTGTGAACAACTAGGGCTGCTACTCCTCTCCTCCCCTCCTCACTCCTTTTTTTTCCAGGCACAAAACTCACGTCCCAGTTTTCACTTTTTTGTGTGTCACCTAAAGTTTTCCGCCTCTTGAAAGATGATGGCCTTGTTTTTTTTTTTCCATGTTCTCAAATTCATCTTCATGTAGTGTTTACTGCATTACTTTGTATCCTAGCTTCACTTCGAACCGCAGTGTCCTAAGAGGAATTTACACAAGGCCTCAAGAACCAGAAAAGCCTTCTTCCACCCACAGTCCAAAGACAGTTGGTTAGGTTAACTGGTGATTCTAAACTGATCATAGGTGTGGCCGCAAATGGGGTTTTTTTTTTGCCTCTCTCTGTCTCTCTGTCCAGGATGTACTCTCTCACCCAACAGCTAGAATAGGCTCCAGCCCCCCGTGACCCATATTGGGTAATTGGATCAGCCAAGAAGAAGGAAAAGTACAAAAGCAGAAAGTTCCCTCAGAGATGGGACAAACCCTTCTGTTTCCACATTAATATGAAGACTAGTTAGCAACCTTAACAACCCTTTCCATCAACTAAATATCTGGGAACTGTTGCAACATTTGCTTTGAGTGGTAAAAAAGTATTTTAAAGAAGAAGATTTTCTTATTTAATGTCATACCCTATTAAAACGTTAGATGCTCATATATAAAAAATGGACGTTTTAAACAATGACATCAGCATATGTCTTCTTAGGCAAAAGCACAGGTTTTAGACTCCTGCAAACATGTAATTTCAGATCTTTTTTTTCTACTTTTGGTCCTGTGTGATGTCAAAGAAGTACAGCTGTTTGTGAGGAGCAGCCAATCAGAAGAAAGCTGGCTTAAAGGGAGTGTGGCCTTAAAATAAGAGAAACCAAAGTGAGTAGCTGAAGACAGAAGACAAACTACTTTTTGGCTTCGTGTAGGTTAAAAGGGGATTATTTTGAACTGTGGAAAACCAAAACGTGTGGAAACTTGACCTTTAAATAAATACTGGAGAAAAGTACCCTACTGAATTGAAACTTAGGCTGGTGGATTCTTGCTGTCTACTGACTCTTATTCCTTATATTCCCACTTTATGCCATTTCCCCAGTCTTTTATTTTGTCATTAGAAAGTACTATTTTATTTTTAAGCGAAATAAAAGCGATCAATGTTGACTATTGATGCGTTCACAGACATTAAGAAAATTTTAATGTCATAATCAAAGTGACACAAACCAGACTGTCCAAGTTTCAAGCTGTTTCCTTGTCTCAGAAACTACATTTCCCACATTGCAATGGGCCCGTCACAGGGCGATGACGCAAAATTTACGCGCGTGTAACCTTGTCTTCCTACTCAGTAGTGTTTCTAAATCAGGCGTGGATATGTTAGTTCGTTTTTGATTGTTTTTTTTAATTCCGAAGTTATGAGCAGATATATTTTACCCGTGTCTGTCTTTGGAACAGTGTTTGGATGCGCTGTTTTACTGAAGTGAGTAACTAATCATCATCATGAGTACACTGCGATGTTTCTGGGTGCTTAATTTACACTGGAAATGTGTCATTTCTCAAGTGCATTCAATTCAGTGACAGAGAGTCGTCATACTGGGTATTGTCACGTTATTTAGTAGTTTTTGGAGTAACTGAAAGGGAAACACTTCACTCTTACACAACCCCACAAGGTACAGCCTTCTTGGCTAAATGGTATAGCTGAATAGAGCAGATTTTACAGATTCAAAAGGTGTTAATGAAATTCTGTTCGCACATTAAAGAGCGTGAAGGCAGGGTGATTTTTGATTTTCTGCCTTACTTAGTCAGAACAAAAACAAGAACATTTTGGGTAGTGCTGTGCAATACTTTTAACCTATAAAGGAAGCTTATTATAAGCAATTTATTTATCCAACACAATTCATCGGGCTATATGCTGAACTTAGAGCGGGCAATACAATATCAAGTCGATACCGGATCAGGTTTTTTTCTGGTAATGTGATGAAACACAAATAAAACCGGCAGAATGAACATTTCAGACACTGTGTTAATGCAGGCTCCCTTCTCAGACTGACACACTGTAAAGCCTCTCTGATTTCATTTCATTAACCTAACCCATGCATGTGTTTGGACTGTGGGAGGAAGCCGGAGAGCTTGCAAACTCCCCATTTGAACCCAGGACCTTCTCACTGTGATGAACGTCCTGTTAAATAAGTACGAAGCACTTTACAGGCAATAATCCTGTGTGGTGGCATGTTCTCCCTGGGTACCCTGCCCTCCCACGACCCTGACTTGCCCAGTGGTTAAGAAAATCGATGGCTGGATAGAAAAACAACAGTAATGCTGAGTTATAAAAGCAGCTATGTAGATTAGCTGCTGCAGGCCAATTAAGCTGTGAACTGAGATCTGAGGGCGGTTATGTAATGTTCACAGGTGTGACGACCTCTGGTTGTTTGCTCGAGTGAAATAAATCTTGCCGCTCTTCTCATATCTTACTTTCTGCATGCCCTCGCCTCCTCTCCTTGTGTTTTAGGCTTACGATGTTGATTTATTCGCCTGAACTGAAGAAAAACCCACTTTAGGTCAAGTCTTGTTGTTTTTAAACGTGGCGTATCAATAAAATTGACTTGACCTAACCTCCCACCTGAGATGCAAGCAGAGCAGGCGAGAAAGGAGTCAGGGCCTTTAACAAACTTAGATGTTGCTTCAGAGCTGTCATTCTAAAGCAGTCCCAGCATAATGTGAGATGCACCTGAATCATCTGCTCACTGTTTTGCTGATGCTGCCAGATGAGTTTGCAGAAAGTTTTGACACTCAGTGATCTGTGTGTCATGCTCACGGCTTCTTTTTGCTCCTTCTCGAGGTACATTTAAAGAACTGAGACATCCTTCAGGAGGGTGAGTGGCAGTCTCCAGTGTTTGAATAAGATACCAATAAACCTTTGTTTAATTATTTTCATAGAGACCGTATGACTGGAGGCCGGTGTCCTAGTAAGGCTACCATTAATGAAAAGACTGTGGTTATAACAGGAGCTAACACAGGCATTGGAAAAGAGACTGCCCGAGAACTGGCTAGAAGAGGTATGGAGAACCTGATTCCCCTCTGATTTGGTGCAAAAAGGTGCAACTACTTCTCTCTCACTGACACACCTTGCCTTTAAAAAAAAAAAAAAAAAAAATTCTCAACATCATCAGGTGGTCGGATTATTATGGGATGTCGCGATATGGAGAAGTGTGAAGCAGCTGCAAAGGAAATTCGGGGGAAAACCCTGAATCCTCACATTTATGCACGTCGCCTCGACCTGGCCTCCATGAAGTCAATCCGAGAGTTTGCAGAGAGGATCAAACAAGGTGATGAACCCAGAACAGTTCAGTTTAAGGTACGGGAGTAAAGCCTGCTTCTGTAACACTGTTTCTACTGTAGAGGAGCCGCATGTGGACATACTGATAAACAATGCTGGGGTCATGAGGTGTCCACAGTGGAAGACAGAGGACGGCTTTGACATGCAGTTTGGAGTGAATCACTTAGGTACACACTAACCTCTAAAAATCACAAGCTAGACTGACTATGCATTCCAGTGAAATTTCCCTTCGTCCGTCACGAGCTGATTCTGAGTTTGTCTCCCACCAGGCCACTTCTTACTGACGAATCTTCTGCTGGATAAGTTGAAAGAGTCCGCCCCCAGCAGAGTGATCAACCTGGCCTCTCTCGCCCACATTGTTGGAAAGCTTGACTTTGAGGACTTGAACTGGGAGAAAAAGAAGTTTGATACCAAGCAGGCGTACTGTCAGAGCAAGCTTGCCAATGTTCTGTTCACCAGAGAGCTCGCCAAGCGATTACAAGGCAAGTCTACTGGCTGCTGTATATGTGGGCATGTGTGGGAGAGAGTACGGCCTGTGTTCTTGTTTGTAATTGGCCAGTGGACACGTATATGTGCGGTATGTATTTTTAAACAATGCTGTGTGCAACAGACACAGGAGTCACAGTGAATGCGGTGCACCCGGGAGTTGTTGCCACGGAGCTCGGGAGGCACACTGGCCTTCACCAATCACAGTTCTCGAGCTCTCTGCTCAGTGAGTATCCCGTTTCCTTACTGGATCCCGAATCAATAAAAGCTCACCACACTTAGCCCAGTCTGTGTAGACGCTAACACATCGGGAGAGGAACTGTTCTTTTTTTCTTATTAATTGGGGGGGAAATTTAAAATAACGTAACACACATCTAAAATAAGTTCTATTTAATTTTAGTTGCATAGCTCAACACTGTGACAAATGAATTTTAACTGTAACTCATGTTACCGCTCAAAGTCATGTAGTTTTTAATAGCACAATTACAGACAGTGTAAAACATGGTTGTAGCTTCTGGGTTGGAAAAATAAAGCTGATGCAGAAAGCTGATGCAATCTGTCTGAACACCACCAGATGGCGATAGATGTAGTTGCAAAAAGACATCTGAGGGAAATCTGCTTTCTGTCTTCACCTATGTAAATGCTTTCCTGCTAAATTCATGGGTTTAGTTATACTGAATACAAACTTAAATCTATTTTGTAAACGTTGGTCATGCCATGTTTCAAAAAGTAGGATTATCTGTGGTATTTTCCACTCGCTTATTGACTAACGACATATTCATCATAAGCTGTTGCCCAAAATGGGACTTTTGGATGTCACAGTAGCTACGTTCATCCTTTATACTGTTTAAAACTAAAATGCAGGTGCTGCACATTTATTTCTCTGGTTCTCGACTTACAGTGCTGTGCAAAAGTCTTGAGCCACTTCCCATTTCTTTATATTTTGCTTTCAATGAGCCAGACTTGCTCTTTTATTATGGTGGTCTTGAGAAATACTTCCCCAGGATTTCTAAAAGACTTCTTTGAACACAGAAAAGTGCCATCAGATTTCAATCCACCACGCAATACCATCTGGAAAACATCTGAGTGGTAATGGCTTTGTTTTTCAGCACAACAATGATCCTGAACACACTGCCAATGCAGTAAAAGCATAGCTGGATAGAAAAACACACAGGGGAACACAATCGGTCATGGATTGGCCTCAGCAGAGCCCGGACCTCGACGTTATTGAGCTAGTGTGGGATCATCTTGACAGAGAACAGAACAAAAGCAGCCAACATCCAAGAAAATTATTTTTGCAGGTGTTTCAATAAGTCGCTGCACATATTTCACATTTTCCAGCAAAATATAAAGAAGTGAAGGCTTGCTAAAGACTTTTTCACAGTACTGTAAAATAATCTAAAATATTAATCAGCAAAGAAATGACATCCCAGTTCTATTAAAGCCTCTTAAATCAAATACCAGCAGTGTGGCAATGTTGTTCACTTACACTGTATATAAAACACTGATGCAGCCCCCTCCCTGCCTCTAACCTATATTCTTTCTAAGTGTATAGTGTTACCCTGGCAACTCCAACACAGGAGATGAGGATTTCAACGACAACTTCCTTCTATATTTTTTAAAGCTGTGAATGTACTTTACTGCTAAGGGAATGCAAATTCCAGGGTTTAGACTTAATAATTAAAGCCCTTATCTGTGGATAAGGGTTAGGCTATAATACTAATACTTCAAAAATAAATAAATAAAAATAAAAACACCTTAAAACCTAAGAAAAAGGGCCTGCAAGTTCCCAGTTGCATCTAATAGAGGATGATGTTGTAGGAGGATAAAGCGGGGTGTGTTTAAAGCTAATGTTACTCAGTCAGATCCACCTCCTGCTTTTTTACATCTGGTTTGAATCCCCTTGGCTACATAAACATTTTCTACTGTGGAAAGCAAAGTTTTTGGTGTTGAATTAAAATGAACCTTTCCTCCCAGGTCCCTTTTTCTCATTGTTGGTGAAAAGCCCAGAGCACGGGGCCCAGCCCAGCGTCTACCTGGCCGTGTCTGAGGAGCTGGAGGGGGTGACGGGGCGGTACTATGATGTTATGACCGAAAAGGAACCAGCGCCCCAGGCCCTGGACGATGAGGCAGCTTGTAGGCTGTGGGAAGTCAGCAGCAGGCTGGTGGGTCTGGAGCACGAAGGACAGCCCAGCGTGTCAAACCCATCAGCGGAAGGCCAGAACAAAGCTGCACAGACAAACTCAGCGCAGACACTCGGGCAGAATGTAGGAGCAGCTGTCAGCACTGTAGGCCTATAGGTCCTCTGAGCCAGCAGGAAATAATGGACCTTTATCACTTGAGCTGTGCCAGACACAGGAACAATTCTCTGTCTCAGACTTTGAGTCTGAGTGTCTCTATAATAGCAGTCTTTTGTATGTTCATTTATGTTCCTGCCTCAGGATGTTCTCTCTTTTAAAGAGAATCTGTAACATTGAAACACACTTACGGATTCAAAGTTACATCCAGTTTGTATTTCTGACTTTTCTCTGCTTGTTCTAGTGATAAAATGCAAGAAGTTTTAAAATAAAGTGCTACCATGTCATTATGAGCAAAAAAGTGAAAGAGGGTTTTCAACATACTCCTAAAAACCTACCATAAAACAAACATAATGTTGTTTTGTTTTTTATGTCAAAATCACACCAACGTCCTGCTTTCTGTGGAGTTGAAACCTTGCACATTAAAATACACACCAGCAGAGGCTGTGTATGGTATGCTTTCTTTCACAGAGCACAAAATCAAATCTCCTTTGGTTGAATCATGTCTGTAATTGGAGAAGAAAGCATTGTTATGCAGTCTTACTGGAGGACTGGAGCTTTGAAACTTTTTTTGTGAATTCTGTCATGAAAAGTTGAAATAAAGCGCCACCTGCCTGCTTAAGATTAAAATACATGTGCTGAAAACCACATGAAACCCTATTTAAGAATTTGTGTTGTTTTTTTTTATTCATACATGCAGATTTGGCAATAATTTCTTCAGCTGTACAGCGGTGTTAATTATTTTTCCTTCAAATTAATTTGGCTTAGAAAGCATTTTTTTTGTGCACTGAAACTATATATTAAAACAACTTTACAAACGTAACTGACGAATTTACACACTAACCTTAAATTGTTCCAATTTATTATTGGAAGTATTAGAAAATATCTAAAAATACAAAGTATGACACTAAAGTTAAATGCAGGATCGCTTATGTTATTGCACACTCTTATGAGTTCTGCTTCATCGTCCTCACAAAAACAAATCAAGTTACCAAAGAACTCACAGTGCAGGTCTGATCCTCTCAGACATGCAGCCTGAGTGCAAAGAAAAACATCCATCCCTTAAGTATTTAGAGGATCCATTGCACGGGGTCCTCTCCAACAGTGTTTTCCAAAGTAAAGATCAATAGGGGGTGAGGGAGGAGGACACTGCACTAATGCACACTGATCAGCATCAGCCGTGATACCGTAAACCCTCAATCGTTTAATTCGGGGTTGGTTTACAGATGGAGACCCTCGCTGGTGCCATCCTAGAAGCTGATGGCGATTGTAGACGAGCAGCAGAATAATAACAGGGTTTTCCTTTGCTGGGGAGGAGACTGCCTCCAGAGGATGGTGCCGTCTGAATCAAACCAGCTTTGACCTCTAAAGTTTAGGACTCACAGCACCTTTTGAATTTTAACTTTGCTTTATTTGTATATTCATATATATATATATATATACATACATACATATATATATATATATATATATACATACATATATATATATATATACATACATATACATATATATATACATACATATACATATATATATACATACATATATATATATATATATATATATATATATATATATATATATATATATATATATATATATATATATATATCCGCCGTTTTTAACGTGTTTCGACCGGGATGTATTCGTTGTCTTGAATGCACCCTTGTCGGACTTCATTGCCCACAATGCACCACTAAATAAATACGAAAAGTAAACGTCCAAGGTACAAATCGTTCCTACCAGAAAAAAAGGTGCTAATGAGTGAACTATAAATGCAGATACGGGTGGGCCTGGTCGTGTGTTAGTGTTTCGTGTTCAGCACAGAGGCATTGGACTGTCAGCGCTACTAACCAGCTCGTCGTCTTCTTCAGGTAACACGACGAAGTGCTGCAAGTACACGGAGCCATACTGTTAATTAAAGGTGTTGGCAAAAACAACAACAATAGTAATAGTAAACTCTATTTTAAAGAGACGAACAGCTCACAGTACTCTGGAGCAGAGGTAGACCACTGCTTTGAGTGAGGCATGTTATTTTGCAAGTCCTCGGCTTGCCGTTTTTATTTTTTTTAAATGACAGTATTTTATTAAAAACGTTTATTAGTGACTATAAATGAGAGCCTGCTTCACAATTTTCACTGTTCCGCTTTGGTAATGCAGTTTTCTTGTAGTATGACCTCTCACCTTGCCAGGAATTACGCAAACGTGTGTTTAAATATGCTGCTAACTTGCATTAAAGTCTCTGCACTCTGCAAAGATTTCAAAATAAGAGCGTCATACTGGATAAAACTTGTTTGAATACATGACAGTCCCAATTTAAAAAAAAATCGTATTATTTGTTTTTATTTTGCATTTCTTTTCGCTATTTTTCTTACAGACAATCAACATGGCAGAGTCGAAAACAAAGGCAGAGCTGCTGCCTGAAGATGTTGACACGGATGACTGTCTGACTTCATACACTTACATCTACAGTCCGGATTTACTGAAGTAAGCATGAAAATATGCGTTTCCATCAGCACGTGTGATTTAGTCTCTTTCCTGACCGTTTCATGGGGTGTACTGTATTTTACAGAGACCAGGTTGCTTTTATCACAGGTGGAGGATCTGGAATCGGTCTGCGCATAGCTGAAATCTTCATGAGGTGAGAAGATCTGCCTGCTCATCTCCGTAACAGCCAATCCTGTTGCAGTCAGTAAAATATCACATTGAACTCTAACAACATTTTAATTATTGATCTGTGCATGGTAACCCTCAATTTGTTATATTTTACTTAGTTTAATCACAGTTCTCTGGGCTTTCTGAAGGTCTTTGAAAGGTTTTCTTTGGACATTGGCTCCTGTCTCACTCATTTTCAGTTCACTTCTCGCACCAGACCATTTTCTGAAGGATGTTTTTAAGTGTTTAAGCCACTTAACACTAACCAAAGGTGGTGATGTTTGTTTGTTTTTTGTTTTTTTTACTTTAATGATTCAGACTAAAGCAATGAAAGTTGTTTATACATAACATAAAACTTTGCAAAGAAGCAACTTTAAATTGCATCTTTAAGGATGAAGTGGTAGACAAAAACCCTGTCTACAGCAGATGAACAGTATCTAAAAATCCAGCAAAGAACTGACAAAGGACCAGAGAGATGACCCTTCATTTCATTCTTCTACTGTTTACTTTAGCCTCAGTTGAAGGTTCAGTGGTCTCAGTGAAAGGGTGACTTTCAAGAAACCATTTATAAGGAAGGGCAACTGGGTGAAAACGCCAAGGTATTCCTGATTACACAAGAATTAGACTGAAAATCAGGTGCATTTTCATAGCAAAATACACAGAAATGAGAGAGGGCTCAAGTGAGGCTCACTCCATGATGAAGCTACATTTGCCTAACCTTGTGCTGTTCTACCCTTTGTTACCTTACTTTCCATCCTGCCTGCCTCATATCTACCTTCTTTATTTATGGGTTGATGATCTTTTCCGGTTCTGATCAGCACAATGCAGCATGTGTTCTCTCTGCAGTGTTATACATTTTCTCTGTCTTCCAGGCATGGCTGTGACACAGTGATTGCCAGCAGGAACTTAGACAAGCTCAATGAGGTTCACTCTTCCCACTCTTTCCGCAATCATAGAAGATCATTATATAACACGAAGATGCCAGTGTTAATGAATATTTATCCCTAGGCTGCTAAAAAGCTGTCAGCTGTGTCAGGGCGGCGCTGTCTTCCACTGTGTATCGACGTGAGGCAGCCCGACAGCATCATGGCTGCTGTGGATGAGATCCTGAAAGAGTTTGGCCGTGTGGACATCCTTGTTAACAGTATGTGATGCCTCGTGCACAAAGACCAGCTTTATATATCTCATGCATCTTATGGAAAAAAACAAACAAAAAAAAAAGGCGGGGCACCCCGCCACAAACAATTCCTGACCTTTGCAATCCAACCACTGAAGGTCCAAATGATTTTTAAAGCCAAAATAAGTGCAAATGTACTCTGTTCAAAGGTCAAGTGTGAAAGGTTTTGGTTTAATCATCAACCTTCCTGATACTTCATCTTTTTATCTTGTATTTTTACCCTGTTGCATCACTGTAGCATGATTAAGTGTTAGATACAGGTCATCTGTGCAAACTGATCTTTATGTCAGCAATTAGGCACTGCAGAGTTCTTTGCCTTGGAGTTGTCATAATTACTGTGCTGGTTTCAATCACAGATGCTGCTGGGAACTTCCTCTGCCCTGCTACCGCACTCTCCTTCAATGCCTTCAAGACCGTTCTGGATATAGACACGTTGGGTACATTCAACACCAGCAAGGTGGTTTATGAGAAGTGGTTCAAGGTACGGCACTCGTTCTGTTTGTGTGATGCAGTGTTTCTGAGCTGTGCTGAAAGAGCCACAAGTACAGTTGTTAATGCTTTATCTGCCACAACATCAAAGTCTTCAATAAGATTGTTTTCCTGCAATACATGCTAGTCACCAGAAGAGGGCAGTGCACATTAAATTACTTATTGCATTACGATTCACTCAGGATCATGGTGGCAGCATAGTCAACATCTCTGCAACGCTTGGATACAGAGGACAGGCCCTGCAGGTGCACGCTGGCTCTGCCAAAGCAGCAAATGGTGTGTGTGTGTGTGTGTGTGTGTGTGTGTGTGTGTGTGTGTGTGTGTGTGTGTGTGTGTGTGTGTGTGTGTGTGTGTGTGTGTGTGTGTGTGTGTGTGTGTGTGTGTGTGTGTGTGTGTGTGTGTGTGTGTGTGTGTGTGTGTGTGTGTGTGTGTGTGTGTGTGTGTGTGTGTGTGTGTGTGTGTGTGTGTGTGTGTGTGTGTGTGTGTGTGTGTGGATATTAAAATGCAAATCTAATATCTCCATGCTGTCTTTCTTGTACCCAGATGCCATGACCAAGCACCTGGCTGTGGAGTGGGGGCCCAGTGGAGTGAGAGTCAATGCTGTGGCTCCAGGTCCCATCTCTGGGACAGAGGGCTACCGCAGGCTGGGTAAACACTGAGCTTAAATAATGATCCGTCAGTTTAAGGGATCTGTATTTGATCTTATAAAGTCTAAAACAACTTCAGGCAAAGCATTGATACTGTTGCCACTGTGCAGGCTTCTGCTGGAAACGAGCATTTATTCCTGATTTTGTCAATTTTCCAATATAGAAAGTTTTTGTACAAAGCCACTGTTTGGGATGAGCTGCCTCTGCAGTGTTAAATCTACAGCATTGATTCTCATGGGTACTTCAGATTAAAAGCCCTGAAGAATGTCATTTGGCTAGAAACACTCTGTGAATCACGTGCATCAGCATGATAAATTTAATTTTTGGTTAAGGGAGTATGATGTTTATTATGGTGTGATGCTATGTTTGCTGTATCCAGTTAAAGGAATTCTAGGAAGTGTCAGAAATTGCCAATTAGGTAAAGCATGTTCAGGCACATTTTTATAACACATTTTATCTTAGAATTCTTTAAAGAAATCACTACCTCATGATGATGATGATATCAATCTTTACAAAATTATTTAAAAGCATGAGCTCTTGAAGTCACCTAAGGGCTGTTGGGTCAAAAATACTGTAATCATGGTGTATACGTGTAGCTTACATCATCTGAGGATGCTCGTTTCTTCTTAAAACTTTCAGGTGGTCTTAGAGTGGAAGCTGCTGGTGCTTTCCAGTCCATTCCTTTGCAGCGAGCTGGCAACAAGACAGAAATGGCCCACTGCGCTCTCTTCCTGGCCAGCCGGGCGTCGTCTTACACGACTGGAGCCATCCTGGTGGCGGATGGTGGGGCCTGGCTGACCTCAGCCAACGATGTCTCCATGCTGTTGGGTATAGCTTCCTCTAAATCTGCTAGACTCTGAACGGGGCTCTCCTTTCCTCCTCCTGACGCCTCCCTCCCCAGGTGTGTGGGAGGAGGTGAAGAGAGAGTACAACTAGGAATGTGATTGTGCTGTTTTATGTTGCAGGAATGCAGTGAAACCTGTAATAATTGATGTGTATGTTATTGTCTTTCAGGTTATTGGTCAGCTGAACACAAAAGAGACAAGTAATTGCTGAAACAAAGAAATATTGCAGCCATCTGTAGTACTGAAATGCCACGTGTACAGTATTTGTAGTTCATGTAATCTACTGGTGCCTTAAGTCAGTATTGAGACTCATGGAGTTGAACACTAATGTACTATATTTGCTGTACTATAGTAGTTTACAGTCTTAGAAATTAAAGAAATACTTTATTACAAATAACCAACTTTGTTTCTCTCCATTCCACTGCTGTAAGTGTGCATTTAATGAAATCATGTTAAATAAAATATTTACCTAATATCTAAGGGTGCTGTTTGTATTTGTGGTCAAAAATCAGGTAACTGTTTCACTCTGTCAGATTGTGCCTGCAGCATGGAGCAAACTTTTAATTTTAAGTTACAACTGTTTAAGTTTGGGTCTTCGTGGCTGATTCAAGGGGGGGGGGGGGGGGAAAACTATGCTCATACAATGATTTTTATTTTTTAAAGTCTTACATGGCTCTAAAGGCTTATCCAACAGGTGCCCAACGCAAGAGTGAACACAAGGTCAGTAGGTGGGGAAAGTTTCTGAAGCACTCTGTTTAGTAAGATTTTTTATTTATTATTATTATTATTAATGTTATTATTATTGCTGGAGCAATTCTGCAAGTAAAACTGACCAATGTGTAGTGACTTAAAGTCTTCATCAAGGCCTGACAAATGCACCATACCAGCTCTGGGACGTTATTAGTGTGTGTGCGTGAATGTATATTTCATACACAAATTTAACAACCAGTTCGACAGGGATTCACAGTACCGCTGAGAGTCAGATGGGGGCGCCAAAACATTACTTTACATCCAATAAACAATTCTCCACAATCGTTTGTAATTTATAAACATAATTATATGGGTTAATATGTTATATGAGGAATATTTGTTTTACCCAGACAACCGTGCAGCCTGCTGACTCTCGCTGATCACGGCACTCTGATCTCTGTATAATGTGGAAGCTCCTCTGCTGAACCTTAACTTTGACCTCTGTGTAAATAAACATGAGTGCGGACCAGTGTTTTGAAAATTGTCTGTGGGCTTTCCAAGCAACGAGAAGACAGATAAATAAATCCCAGTTGGTGGCTGCTCATGATGCCAGTGATACTGCGGGGTGTTTAGTACGCGTGCGTGAAACGTCAGTGGTGTGTATGCGGCTGGAGGAGGAGGATGGGACACTGCTGATGCTGATGCGAGAGCTTTCGGCGTCTGTAATCAACATCGATGGTCTGACTGCCAAAACGATGGAGTTTCTTGGCCTCATTTGACACCCTGTTGGTTTCACTGTGGTCATCAGCGGGGGACGCTAGCGCAGGTGTGCTTTTGAGGACAGCGGAGGGATTTGATGAGGGAAAGAAAACGGTTTCGTCTCGTCACTCGTCTGGCCTGGCTTCTGAGGGACACAGGTGGACCGCCGCTGGAAAACGGCATCAAAATTAGGCAGTGATATTTTACTGCGAAGAGGACGATACTTCACGTTAATTACCCTTTGAACCCCGAAGCTAGCATTTTGGTATTGTTTTATCAAGAGAGGACGAAAGTTAAGCTTGAGGGTTTTTTTGGTGTGTTAGCCAGCTAATAGGCTAATTTCGTTAGCAAGCCTGTTAGCAGCTTCCCCGACCAATGGCACGGGAGAAGTGGGATGCTCGAAGGAGGAGTTAACGGTAGTTGCTGGCTTAAATTCATTCGAAGGAAAGACGGTCGGTGACACATGTGCGAAGCCGCTTTGCAACAACAGATTTGGCGTTAACGTTTTACAGCTTGGTGTTAATTCAGCTTCGAGTAACGCTGCTTACGTCGCTTCCCTCCGAGGCGATTGATAAGATTAGATAATCGGCTAATAAGGCTAATGTTGACAAACACTCTTGACCTAACGCGTTAATTCGTAACTCTAGTGTTTCATATCACCTCGCTGTCAGAGATGCTGTAAAGTCGTGTGCTTGTCGGTTCAGTTTCGAGACGTTATTGAGCAACTTTCAGGCCGCAAGTGAAGCATGCTGAAGCTGGAACATCTGACAACTACCAGGAGCGGACCTGTCATGGCAGAAAGGGATATAGTGAGTCCAGACGCATTTCCATCAGCACCATATTCAGTATGGCCAGGAAATCAGTATGATTTCTAGATTTAGGTAATGCTGTTCTCGAGATGTGGGGGGCAACCACTGAATTAAAAGTCAGAAATAGAGTCTTAGGCGTTTTTTCTAAACCTGCATATCTTCTTAAAACTATTGTAGTTTGTACTTCGTAAAATCACAATATCTGATAGCATCTTTTAAATGATAGCGGTGGAGAGCGCTTGTGGGGGCTCTCCACACTTGACTCACAATTTCACTAGAGATGTGCTGTGCCATATAGAAGCATGGCATTAAAATTGAAGGATTGGATCTTGACAGTAGTGAGATAAAAATAAATAGATACAAATCAGCAGCTTTCATAGGTTTCCAAAGGTGAACAGCCAGCATAAATGGAGCCGACAGTTGTGTCTGGCCCTTTGGGGCACACGCAGTGGGAGCCAGAGCAGCCATTTCCTCTTGGATTTGAGACACTGGATTCAGACAATGCAGGTGTACCCTGTCAAAACAAGAGTGAACAGACTGGTTTGGACTTCAGGAATGGCGACCAGAACAACATATCCCAACAGACTCAGAAGGAAAAGGATTTAGTGGACAACCACCTGAATGTCTCAAATCTTTCTTTTGGAGATTTGCAGTTTGAGGGAGATCACACCACTATCTCCCAAACTTTTCTCCACAGTACTCACATTAAGGATTTGTCTTGCACAGAAAAAACAGAGGGACTTGATGAAATTAGTGACTGCACATTGTCCTGGCTATTTTCTCCCAACTTCGCTGATGTGATTGGAAAAAACTCTGCTCAAAAGGAGCTGACTCTTAAACGGGATTCCCCTCTGGAGGACTTAGAAGTCCTCAGTAGTCGGGTTGCGCTAATAACCCTCAGCGTGCCATCATCTCCAGTGAAGACCGATACAGGGGATCCATTTTTGCTAGTAGATCTCTCCAATGAACATCCTGCTCCCAACTCAGAGTCTTCAGGCGAGTTAAACCCACAGGGTGTCAGTGAGGAGCTGGTAAAGGTGCCATGTAAGGAGCAGGTCGACCTCCCTCCCTTACAGAGCAGGGAGACTTTGTCACCTGAAATTGGAGACAAAGGTTTATTCCCTGATCAAGTGACCGATCTACCTGTAACCAGTAGCGCTACCCTACAAGGTTTACCTGAGAACTGCCTCCTTCATAACACACACAGCACACCGCTGGAGTGTTTTGAAGGATCTGTGCCTTTGTTGGATTTAGACGTTCCAGATTTTGACAGCAGCCTAAGCCTGTGGCCTGCCAGTGCTGCCTCTGTTATCTACACAGGAACTCCATTAGATGTATCATCAGAGGAGTCAGAAGTGGTACATGAAGAAGCTGCTGTTATTAGGAATCTTACTTTGGAGCAACAAGGTGAGAACGACCTGCTTGCTCTGGGTTTATTAAACGAACCTTCATCACTGACACTGCCTCTGGTTGAAGATGCCCTCATCCAGGGTGATCTCAGCAGTCAGAGTTCCTCTGTGGAAAACACACCTAAGGATTTGATGGAAGACAACATCTGTTCTGAAGTCAAAAATCAGGGAAATGAGGCAATGGCTTTGGATCCGTGCTTGACTGTTGAAGAGGTCCACGATGACGAATCTTGGGACTTGAAACCCCAGGAGGGAGTGCGGAATGAAAACAGTCCAGCAGCTGAGGAGAGGCCGGCCGACACTACACAGCTCCAGGGTTCAGGCTGTGATGAAGTGGCCTCTTTTGATTTTTCAGTTCAGGATTTAAATACAACTTCTTCTGAGCCTGAGTGGACTAGTGAGCAGGCCGTGGAGACGGTCTCCCTCTCCAACATGGTGGTAGATGACTCACTGCCGATGGTCTCAGCTGTGAGTGCAGGGGAGGAAGAAGTCTCCCCTCTGAAAGCTGTGTTCGATGCTTTAGACCAAGATGGTGATGGCTTCGTCCGCATTGAGGAGTTCATGGAGTTCGCCACTGCCTATGGGGCCGATCAGGTGAGAAGCTTGGTTTTTTTTTTTTTAGGTGTTTTTTTTTTTTTAATTTTTTTTTTTTAGTCTTGCCATTTTTGAGCAGGCAGCTTCTTTGTACCGTATGTTGGGTAAGATTCAGTGTAACACAATAAACTGCTCCATATGTGTAAAATCTTTAGTATTGATTTTTAGCAGGAACTTGGAGTGCTTCCTGTAAAACACTGGTAATTAAATAAACTAAAATCCATCTACGTCTCATGTCTGTGTTTTAGAATGTGTATGATCCAGATTTATTTCAGATAAAACAAGTCAACTGTCAAAATGTGGTCATTTATCTGATAGGTTTTTGGGTGAATGTTTAAAACCTTCATACAGACATGAAAGCTGGCTCAGGTGATGTTACAGTGTCACGTAATGGAGTGGTAACTTAACCCCTGCTGAGGTGCTGGTATGTTTCTCTGCAGTTTCCAATGCTTAGTGTAACAGACAATACTGAAAGTGCAACTTATTATGAAAACCATGCCTGGATTAGTTTGTCATCTATCTTCAGTGAGTGTTGAAAGGCCAGGACTTGTTTTTCTCTCTGATAAATCTGTTAAACATGCTGTCTGTAATGAGTTATGTCAGGCCTGAAACTCCATATGTCAAATGACAGAATGCTCACTTCTTCATTTGTACACTCTGTGGCTAGGGGATTACCCCTTGTGGTATAGCTGCTGTGTGTCTCTGTACCCATTAGCCTCACTGGTTTGATGTTATCTTCCCCTTTACATCAGGTATTCAGTTTTATTTCCACAAAAATAGGCCTGTCTGTCAGGGGTACCTAAGTGAGTATACATTAATATTAGAATTTTAACATGATCTTCTTTAGCAGTTTTTGATATGTATATATCAGCATGAAACTAGCCCGCTCAAAAGATGTAGGTCAAAAAATTTGGGCAATAAGTTAATTTCCACTACTTTAACCAGCTTGTTTTTAACACTGTGAACCTTTGGTACACACACACACACACACACACACACACACACAAAACGTAATGCGTGCTCACTAATGCTTTTTAATCTCTTCTTTCTCAGTTCAAAGCACCTCTATTGCTGCTGCTCTGTCCCGTGTCTAGCCATAGGCATCTGCAGCTCTCCAGGCAGGGAATTGTGAAGGATTAAGAATTAAATGTATTTTCCTGAGTCGGAGGGACTTCGTGCTTTGCGTGCAGTTCACCAGCTGCCGATGACCTTGTTTCGAGTGACACAGGAGCACAACGTCTCATGTTTGGTGTAATTAAAATAAGTTGCACCTGCTGATTGAGAGAGTGCTAAAGTTGACACATCTATGACACTGAGAGTTATTTTTTTTTCCCAGAGGTGTGGTCTGTTTGACTGTTATTTCCTGCCAAAAGGTGCTATCCAGATTGTGCAGGTGGCTTACTTGTTTGTTTGTTTGTTTGTTTGTTTGTTTGTTTGTTTTTCATTGTGTTAGCTATCCAATATCTGGTTTGCAAGAGCTCCATGAGCTAAATGTGCCCTCAGAGGAGGCTCCTCTCAGATTTCTGTCCTTTCCTGAGACCAAGGAGACAAACGTTTAGGCGCGCTTGTTATTTCTAACCTTATTTTTTTCATTTGCAGTTGTCGAGCAGTCAGCAGACAGACTTATCTATAGAATTTGTGGAATGTTTTAAGCATGTTACCTTTAGGTGAGTTCATCATTCAGTAGCTCACACGAGGATCTGTAGAAAAGTCAGCTCTGCTTCAACAGGGCAAACATATTCACTTTATAATTGTTTCTTTGCTGAGTGTTGAAAGTGTTTTTCTCCTCCCATATCAGTGCGAACCACATATAAATGTGCTTTTGATATTTGACTAAGCCTTTCCCTGATATGTCATTGTATTTCAGCTATCTGGAGATAAAAGCAGTTTGAATAAGCTCTATGCCTGACCGAGTCCAAATGGGGAAATTATGACCTGGGCCTTGGTGGTAACACAAGTGTTTAAATATGTTGGTTCAAAAACCACAAGGCAAAAAGTAATACAGATCCATAAAAAAATGCCCATTGAGAATTTATGATAAGCTCATCGTGTCATGTTTGTTATGTCATAGTTTAGCTGGCAGCTAGGACTGTAACTTGGGTTTCTCTTTGCAAATACCCCCAACACCTGATAAACACCAGGAAGGTATTCATAAGACATTTGCATGAATGTTCAGATGGCGTTCGTATGCTAAGCATGCAAATGTTTCCTCTAGAATTATTCCAGGATGTGATACCGACTATAACCGCACACAAATGTAGTGTATTGCGAATAACATGGCAGGGAAACACTGAGCACCAAATGTCTCTCTGCAGTAGTGAATCCACTCTATGAAACCTTTTTGACTATTTAAAAAAATTAAAAATAAAGGTCCTGTCTGGCAGGTCTTAGTATGGCGCTATTGAAAAGACTTTCTAACTCCCACTCACTCTCTGGTTTTGACCCTGATTCTGCACAAAAGCCACACTGAACTTCATTGAGTTTGGGACTCTCTTCTGAGTCGACATCACCAAACCTACTTTGGTCAGCCTCCCTCCCATCACCCACTGCTGTTATGCACCACCCCTCTAATCCTCAGTGGAATGCCCCAAGCCCTGAAACATCCCCTCTCTTTAGTTCCCTTTTGTTTTCATCTGTGTTTTATTTACAAAGACTACTTATTTATTTTCATCCGAACCTGCCAAACTTATGATTATGGCTATCAAAGTTTCGTTTGGCAACTGACTATTGCGAAATGCCCTTTAGGAAACACTCTCACCAAAGGGTATTCTTCTCATCGGGGTTATGCACAAAAGTGGTCTGTGTGGAGGCGGTCAGGCGTGCCCCGGCACTGATTAGACACAAATGGAGGAAAGCGAAAAACCACAGTGCTTTGCTCCGCTGAGCAGTGGAACCGTTGAGCTGCATCTGACTTTTTATCTCAGTCTTTCCTCTAGGTCTCAGGGCTGTACATCTGTCTAAAAAAAGACACTGTAAAAGCTAAAAATGTAAGTTACCTTTTAGAAATGGAAGAAAGGATTAACACAGACACAAATAAACATGAAAAGTGCTTAAATCTATTTAATATAAAATCTTTCTGGAAAATAAGTGTTTAAAGAAATTACTTTTCAGAGATTTTGTATTAAATAGATTTATCAAGTTGTATGAAATACTTGTTCCATGTAAATAAACTATGTTATTGTTTAATATGTTATTGTATCAGGCTTAAAATAGAAAAACAGGTCATATAGAGAACAGCAACAGTCAAAACAAGGACAATGATAAAAGTTATGTGAGTCTTAGAAGAGGATAATCTGATTTCTTTGCCCGGTTAATAGGTTGATGCAAAAATGAAATCACATTCACCTTTCAGTTTTTAGGTTAGACCTAGGAATAGCCAGCAGGCTCCACTAACAAGACCTGAGGGGCCTGGCACTGCTGTACAGCTGAAATGTAGGCCATGGACACTTTCCACAGGATAGTAGCTTAAAACTGATCTGGGAGCTTTGGCACTGGAGGTTTTTACAGTAGCGTATCCTACTCGGCTCAGTGGTGCATTTTTTTTTTTTCTAATGCCACAGAAACGATACCCACAAGCTGTTCTTTGCTTTTTATATCAGACGTGCACAAAAACGTCACTGAAACCACTGATGCTCGTTAACTCCCCGCTCACACCTCAGTTTTCTCGCCTTGCCCAGAAAGAGGTGTTTGTGAAGAGCTGCGTGGAATAAAAGCGTTTCCTCTGAGCTGTGATGTTCTGTGATGTTGGGATGTGGAAAAAGCTTCAGTAAAACACCTTACGCTGACCTAAAGCACACTTTGTTTTTCTTCTTCCGTGGACTTGCATACATGAAATCACTTGCTGTTTTGTGGTTGTGTTTTGAAGCCCCAGTTTTTACACTACACCTGTCACCGTCTTGGTTTTGTTTAGTTAGAAGTGTTCGAGAGTGTGTAGAGTGTCAATTTATCAGGTGATTCAGATAACTTCTAATTTAAGCCCGATAGCATGCAAATAAAATGCTAGAATTTCTACCATCAAAGGAGTATTTTTGCATGGTCTGTTAGAACAACCAGCGGGCATTACAACCTACAGCCTTTCTGTCAGTTAAAGCAGTCACTACTGTAAAATGTGTAAATGGATGAAGTTATTAAACAAGTTCACCCTTATGAAAGGAGTTAATAACCTATGGAACCTAAAAGCAGCAGGCTGGTTATTTATGCTGTAGAGATGGGAAAGTTAATCTCATGCATTGTAGGTACTTTGTCCATGTTGTTTTGTTTTTTTTAAATGCACAAAGCCACTGTGCCTGAGGTTTTGGATTCTACATTTTGAAGTGTCAATGTTAGCATTTTAGCTGTTGTAGCGCATAGACGTTACTATATATGGATGAAAGGTTGCTAAGCTATCAGCTATCTCTAGCAGTCGTGGTTAGCAAGCTGTATTAATTAACTGTGCAGGGTGCAGTGAAGAGAGTCTGTGTGGATTGACTTTTGGTCATTTAAGGAACGGCAGTTTTTCCCCCTTATGCTTCGGCCCTTGGGGTCCTACTATTGATCAACATTTCTGACAAAAAATACTTTGCTGTATTTAGTGAGGATTGGCCCTGCTTTCATGTGACTGCATAGTTGTAGCACACATGTGTTATGCTAGCTATACCCAGTATTTTTTGCTGGATGTAGTTTTTGTTTATTTTAGAAGCGAGCTGTAGTACCCTTTGCATGTTTGTCTTGTTTGAACAGAGCATTTAGTTGGTAATCTATCCTTCCGTTTTTTTGTTGTTATTGTCCAATAACTTTTTAGTGCATGAGAACCAAAGAGGCACGGATGATTAAACAAAACAAAAAAAACCCCAAAACTTTATTTAAAAAAAAAAAAAAAAAAATGTAAGGGGGAAAACCTAATGATTCCTAGTTGCTAGGGTTCAATACAAAAAACTGTCTTCATCTGTGCTCTTTTTAAACCTAGAAAATGGTGAGCGTATCAAATCTGCTGTAAGAAAAAGGGTTCACCATTGCAGACAAGCTTGCTGGATGAGCTGGATGCTTGAACTCAACATTGCTGCATGAACTCTTATTTAGCGATACCACTCACTCCCCTTCTCTCACCCAGTACAGCTGGATTTAATTAATCAAACCCAGATCATAAGCCACAGGCTTGACAGAGTCAGTTTGAGTAGTTTCAACCTTCTCAGCCTCTTGAGTAGGAGCTCAGTATTGCTAAGAAGATCAAGTTATTTTTATGTGTAACTGATATAAAAAATGTTCCAGAGACGCCACGCACAGAACAGCAATCCCTTTAACATGTTCACACTGTGCTGACGTTCTCAGAGAAGAAGTGATCCCAAACCACAGAAACCTCACGTCGCTGGTGCTCCCACCCAGCTGCTCTAATTCTGTTACATGCTTGAAAGTATGCTGCAATCATGTGTTAGTCTTTTTTTTCCCCCATGTGTGACATTTTATGCTCAGAGGGTGAGGTACTTTTGCTGATAGCTAGTTCCCAAGTTAAATCTCTGGAAGCCAGATAACCTATCCAAACAAGCCCTCTTGGTAAATTAAAAAGATTTATTAAAAAAAAAAAAGCTATAAAGCTAACATCCTTATAAACTTGTCCAGAATTCAATAAAGTGAAACTCTTTACATCTGCAAAAGTTGATTTTTCTTCTCAAGCTCTAAAGTGTTTTATTGGTGACTTTCTGCTCCTGTAATCAAAAATGGAGCTTGTGTAATTGTGCAGTTAAACTGTCAAATGAGTTGAATGATCCTGAGTATGACTTCTTAACAGTTTTATGAAGCCCAAAGCAATTTTGAATGCAGTGTCCTCCCCCCCCCCCCCACTGAAGTCAGTATGCAAACATTGCAGCTAAGTAGTTTCCCCTTATGTCAGTCATTACATCTCCCTGAAGCATCCATGCTGAACATATGGTAGGTTTATGACAGGGAGCTTTTATGATGTCAGTGTAGTGAAATCTTTCTTGTTTGTGTCCCTCTTTAGGTGAAGGATCTGACTAAGTTTTTGGATCCAAGTGGGCTCGGTGTCATCAGCTTTGAAGATTTCCACCGTGGAATCTCTGCCATTAGCAATGGAGGTGAGTCATCGCGCATCTCCTTTTGTTTTCCTTGTAAACTTGTTCCTTAGTACCCTCTTTTTGTGGACCCACTACGTCTGCTTGTTTCAGACACTTGTACAAAAAAATCTCTTGAGCTACCCCTTGCCCCAATTTCTTTACATTTTGTTTCCAAAGAGCCAGACTTGTCCATTTCAGTCCAGTCTGACCTTTTATTTTGTGTGTATGTGTGAAGCCACTTAACAATAATCTATGAATTATTCAAGCATTAAAAAAAAAACCCTGCTTCATACCTGAGCACACATCATTAGAGATGGCATGTTGCATCCTGAGTTTCTCATTCAGATCAGACACAACTCCTAATCCTTTTTGTGGGTTTGTTATAACATCAAAATCAAATCTTATCCAAATATTGAATTAACGTTCACATTTGCTCAAAAGTGGACATTAGTTCAAAGAGAGAGTGCTGGGTGTGTGGTGATGTCATTGCAGCAGTGAAACTGATGCCTCAATCTGCCCGGACTATTGATTTGAAGAACTCATTCCCAAGGCTTTCTAGGTTGCATATATCCAGTTTCTCAAACCATTAATAAGTCATGCACTGGAAAGTGTTAGATGCACAGACACATGGGCTGACTGGTGAGGTTTCAGAGCGGGATTGGCAGAGGGAGAGATGAGGTTTGGGCAGAGCGTCCTGTTCATCTTAATTATTTACAGTCTTCTCTCTCTGCCCTGTCCTCTCAGTTTTCCCCACTATATTTTTCTCCCACTAGTCACTACTGTTGATGCAGAGTACAGTGATGAAAACACAAAGAAAGGACAGATACTGCCTATATTTGCATCCAAGGATAAATATCTCAATGTAAACTCTGCTTTTGTGTACATTTTCTTACTAGATGCTCTTATTTCACTGCTCAAGCAGTCTCAAGTAACTGGTTTAATAGGCAGTTTTTGTGCTCCTGTCATTTGAGCAGAGTCGTTCTGGTTTGTTTTGGTGTTTTTGTTTGATTAGTGCACATACCGTATTCAAGGAACAAGGATGATATTGTTGAAACTGGCCACTAGTATTGTCCTGTGTTTCCCTTACTGCCTCTCCATTACTTTAGGTGCGTCTAGCTCTGTGGTTAATGAATCAGTTTTTTCCTCCTAGGAGAAAGTTTCTCATTGGTGTGTGAAGATCTAACTTCCCAAGTTGCTCACACACTGCTAACAAAATCACAGTGTGCTTGTCACTTTTCAGCTAAACTATTCCTATTTAGAGCCACTGCATCCATGTCGTATTCATTACCCCAGCAGTGACCTCCTCTTGTTGTAAACGGAGGCCAAAATCTGCTCCCTCGGGTCCCAGCCTGGCGTATACGTTCATCATAAGCTTCACTCAACTTTCTTCTTTTGTTTCCATTTTTGGATCACTCCTCACGGAAAATTGTACCTTTTTAATAAAGGGACGTCTGCAGGCTATGGAAATGCCTTGTATCCCATAGTGGCTGTGGCATGTCTGGAACAACAAAACATTGCCTAGAAATATTTGTGCTCTGAAATTTTTACATGATGCCAAGAGACTACAGGTGGGCAGCCTGCTTCTCAGGCCCATTCTTTGTGCACTCCTTTCGCTTCAATAGCCCACAATGTCTGAGTCTCCAAGAGCAAAGGGTTGCATAAAAACCCTTGGGTCTACTGCCAGGACACTGTTTGTGTTCTGTTCTCCCAGCAGGGCGCTATTCATTCCTCTGTTTACTAGATACGGAGCCGCAATGGCTGATGGGACTGTCGTTGGTCCGTCTCAGGTTGCACTGTTGGTACTTTCAGTGGAGGGTTTTATTGACAAATATAAAGTGGATATGGTTGCTTGTTGCCCTTTTTACAGTTTTATTGTACCAGTCGCTTGACATTCTGTAGCCCCTCAAACGTCTGTAAAAGTTACATAATGTTTGCTGTCAAATCACTCTTAGATTGCTGACTGTAAATATACAAGTAGGGCAGCTCAGGTGTAGACTCTGAAATGTGCTGATTAAAATGCTTAAGTCTGTTTTTCTCCCCCCTCTAAAAGTCAACATTTAAAATGAATCTTTGTTAACGGTGACACCTTTACTCATTTGCAAATTGAGGCTAATAATTTAATTAAATGGAGGTTTGTTCTTTTTACCACTGTAGGGAGAAGCAGGTTTCATGGTTTATTTATAAAAAAAAAAAAATAGAGAAATGTTAATGTAAACCGAAGACTGACATTTTAATAGAACCAAAGTAAGGCACGAATAGATTAAATAAATGCAGTTTTGTTATTGTGCTGTGCATGTAAGGGGAAACAAAAGCTGACAGGCTCTTCAATTTTAATCCCAAATTGTGCACAACATTTACATAAACACCTGAATCCAGTGGTGATAATTTACCTGCACACTTGCAGGTGTCTTTTTTTTTTTTTTTTTTTTCTTTAATTGTATTTTCCTTCAGTTGTTTCATTCACCTGCAGAGACATAATCCTGCATCCTGGCTCTCTGCTTTCTCATGGACATTGTACTGTGCAGACCAGTCTCGTGTTTGTTGAGCCTTCTTTTCTGTTTGGCTTTGTTTGTTCTGTACACATTAAACCTGTCTTCCTCCTGTCACATCTGCAGGCCCGGAGCCACAGCTATACAGTGTAAACTACAGTCCAGGGGATGGAGCTGTCGGCTGTCAAGAGGAGTACGATGAGGTGAGGAGCCATACAGGGAGGCTTAGTCGCTCTCAAGTTGTGCATGCGGTCCAGCTGTTGTGCTGTCAGTTCCTGGTGGTGCATGCAGCAGCACAGTGTGAAGCTTGCAGGCTGAACTCCCTGTGTACTCTCACTCTTCCCACTGTAATTCACCGAGTGGCTTGCAGAGCTATCATTACTGCTCTATGAATGCTCCACGGGTTGAACACCCTGGTTTGGCTGACACTAAATAGCATCTGGCAGGCGAGGCTTTTGAGTATTCTTTGACAAATATTGAATTAGCTGGAATGTGAGCTTGTTTTCATGTCTCTGGACTTTTTTTTCTTTTTTTTCTTTACTGTTGTGGGCAGCATATCTAGAATTCCTGTCTTCTCTGGTGTATGAAACTTGTATATTTAACAATCATTTTTGCTGGCCTCTGCAGAATTGAAAGGTTTCTGCTATTATGTGTGCCTCGAGCTGTGCTGGAGGACGACTGTTGTTTTAGTGGCTTTACAATGCATGGTATCGGCGCCCTCTCTTGATGTTGTGTAGAAGTGCAGTCACGTATGTGAGAGACTGATTGAATAAATATTTAAGCATTCTTCACAAATACTAGGATATAAAAATAAATAAATAATAAAAACAGAATTGATCTTTGTGTACTTTTTATTTTGGCTAATCTAATTTGAGCACAATAACTGTTATAGAGCTTCACTTGATTGACAGCTGAGGCTTAAAATTACAGTCATGGCCTTGTTGCAAACTAAATTTAAATGCATTAAATGAATCCACTAGGTTGACAAGTTGCTCTGCACAGTAAGGGCTTTACATGTGAAAGCTTGGTTTTCACCTGAGTTGCTTAAGGTTTATTTTCAGATGAGGTCTTGCTTTTCGTAGATGTGAGACTTCTCTATAGATTACAAGACATGCCAGCCAGTCAAAGGGAAGGAAGCGAGAGGGCTCTACATGTTTGCAAAGAGAGGGGGGAAAAAGATAAGAGATACTGCTGGTGGGAGCAGTGTTTTATTGTCTGGCCATCTGTGAGTCTAGATGGATTCACACTTGTTGGAAAGCTTTTAGTTGTAGTTAAGAAAGCAACTTGTTATATTCTTTAAGGAAATGAGTGCACATAAACTGGGTAGATGACATACTTGCATGGGAATCATACTTCTGCATCAGGTCTACACTGTGACTTAAGCCATAACCAGAACCGCATTTTAATCCCACACCACAACCTTCTCTAAACCTGATGTGCACATCCTGAGAAATGCAACTACACGTCGGGTCGACGTATACCAGAACAACTTGAGTAAAAGGTTGCAGTGTAAGGATAAGAGGAGTTTCTGGTTGCTACATTAGTTATGACATAGATTTCCAACAGAAGTCTTATCAAGCTTCAAAGTACTTTTTTAACAGGGACAAAGCCTGTTATGAATTGTATTATTTCTCAGTGTTTTTGTCTTGTCATATCTGTTGATTCCTTGGATGTTTATGGGTGATTTCTTTTTATTATTTTCCAAAAAATAGCCATTTGAATTACTTACTACCTAATTACTACCAATAGATGCGGCTATTTGAAAGTAACTGTAAATTATCATCACCGAGGTGAATATACCCTAGCTGTAGCAGTCCACGCAGTGTTAACTGTTTTTGTTTTATTCTCTTTAGACTTTGGTTCCTTGTTTTTATCCTTGATGCAATTATCTATAATATTTTTTCTACTTAAAATATCCCAGCCGCTTTGGCTGCAAGTTTTTGGAACCCATAAGCAGAGTCCGGGGGTTTATTCTGTGAATGTTTGAAGGCGACGCCACACCTGTGTCCGTGGCCTTCTTTTTTTTTTCCTCGAGTTTCTGGCAGGAAAAAGTTCCCCTTGCTCTCGCTCTCTGTCAATGGCCGTGCTGTTCTGTCCCTGTTTGCTTTCAAAACAAGCAAGGTGAGGCTGTTCAGCTCGAGCCTGGCATGAGAGAGAAATGCAACACCCAGTCCACCACATTTTTCCTTTATTAAATAACTTCTGCCCTTGCTGATGTTCACATTTCCACCTCAGCTTTAATTGCTTTACAGGGACAATGACAGGTGTTGTTGAGCTGAAACTTTGTTAAACACTGCCCCCTCAGTGTTTGCACACAGACTGTTTAATTTAGGTGGTTGTAACGTGGAGACCTCGTTCGCTGTACAGTCTTAGACATGCAGAACGTGGCGTGATCATTTAAACGTTAACACTGTGGCACTAAGTGAAGTTCTGAGGGGCGAGCCGGGAATGATTAAATTGTTAATCTTAACTGTTAGCTGATTGTGTGGCATTTTCACTCAGAGCTGTTAGCAGCTGATTGAGCATTACAGCTGACTTCTGTTGCTCTTTGGACTTTGTCACTGTCTCCACCCCTCTGACCACCCAGTGTGCAACAGTATTATTATTTTTTTCCCTTCCCTGACGCTCTCTGCACTCTCTCTGAGAGTGAAGGTGAGGAAGGAATAGTAGGAGTTATAAGTGGGCTCTTATGGCAGGCCAGCTTTTCCGTGAGTGAGCCTGGGCAGGAAAAATGGTTTTTGGCATGGTGGATACCCCTCAGGGTCCCTCATCTTCTGATACTCCATGTAGACTGGTATGTTAAATTTTCCAACATGACTCACCTTTGCCTTATTATCGCTTCACAGCTCTGACACCTGATGAGTCTCTGGTTGCTGATGACTTCAGATGTCTATTTTCTGGCGTGTATCAGTTTTAAGCAGTTGGTATTTGTTGTTTGCAAAGCATTTTGTTTGAACATGTTGCTTAGAGGTGTTGATGCAGCAGGTTTTGCTTGGAACTGCCATCAGAAGCAGTCTCTGAAGTCTGTTTGTGCTGAGATTTATTTGCTCGCTGCTTTAATTGGCATCAGTACCTGCTGGCTAGACAGGAATATTCAAGATTAGCTCATCTTTGAAATGACTGCCTTGTTGACAGCTGTAGTTTGTGTGTGTGTCAAATAAACAACAACTGACAATCTTATTTATCTTCCCCAAAACAACCAAAGCACCATGGTGGTTAGTCTCATTCAAATTCATAATCATAAGAAATGTGTAGAGCACTGTGAGTACTTTGTATTGGGGCAGTGTTTGCTCGATGTTAATACTTACATTCGGCCAACTAAAATAATATTTGCGCATATTAAATTCCACCCATAAATATGCCCAGCTAGTACTCCAGTAAATTATTAAAATAGTGATGGATGTGGAAGTTTACCGCCTGAGTGCTTTCCTGTAATGCAACCTTATTCTGTTTTTGTGACTGCAGCAAAATGAGGTGACAGACAGTGCATACCTGGGCTCCGAGAGCACTTACAGTGAGTGCGAGACCTTCACTGATGAGGACACGGGGGCCCTTGTACCTCCTGAGATGCACGAGGATGTGGAGACGGACAGCGGCATCGAGGCCACGCTACACGACCCTGAAGATGGCAGCAACAGGTTGGTATATAAATTTCATGTCAGTGTTGGCTGCTATGCCTTTATTTCCTGGGGGAAAAAAAAAGAACTTGTGTGTTTGTTCAAGGCTGAGAAAATTGGATTGTAAACTTCAGTGTCTTGAGTCATACATCATCCCTTTATTCCACTTGTCATGAGATGCAGAAATCATGTTTGTAATGGCTCCTAGGTACAGAAATCTCCCCCAAAAATGTGTGTTAAATCTCTAGCTGAGGGTTAGCCCTGGAGCTGCCCTGCACTGCCCTTTTACACAGATCATGTGGTTTATGGGTCTTTCGTGTGTGACACTGGATCACTTGGGTTCTATGTGGGTCAGCAGACAGGCAGATTAAAGAGAGGCAATAGACTAACTTAATGCCTTCAGTTCCCCTGAGGTCATCCATGCGTTACTGTGTTGTCCTTAATGGAGACACCTGTATTTCATATCCAAGTATAGATGTCAGTGGTTGATTTACCTGCTATCACTTAAATTATGTGCTGGTAAATTTCAAAAATGGTTTCATCCATACAGGAGACAAAAGGTTAGTTAGTAACTCTCTGTAATAAAGACTTTTGTTGTTTTGGCCAAATTGTTGTTCTAAGCTTCAGTATTGCCTCAAAACTTTGCCGGCAGAACATCAGTAATGTTCTTTAGCTTTTTTCTTTCTTACTTTTATTTTTCTTAGTGAAATCATACATGCTATAGAGTATTTGGGGCGAAGGTTCATAATCAGTGAGAACATTCACTGTTAGTGTTTTTAGTATGACTGAACCGGAAAGCTTATTCAGAGATAACTTGGAATCTGCACAGTGTAAGCACAAGAAACCTTGAACACAGAAAGCCCTTCTACTATTCTTTACCTACGGTGGTCGGAGTGAAGGAGTCTTTTTACTGACCTGAAAAGAGGCTGAGATCTACTCATCTTCTTTGGTTATTTAGTAAAGCTGTTTCTAATAACAGCAGGTGAGTTGTTTTAAAAGTTCTCTTTGCTAAAATTGGTCATTGTGTGTTTTCAAAAATAGTTTTTGTTTTGTTTTGGTTTTTTTTTTAAATCCATTCATGGTGAATGTGGGTTTAATTGTTTTGCTCTGGACTTTCTTTTAATTGGTTTTACTGTTAAATTTGAGGTTGTGCTCTGTAAAGCGTTCAGTTATCTCAGCACCAGTGCAGCCCACTCACAGTTGACAAAATTAGTAAAGTCTGCATTCCAGAGCTACAGACTAGCGGGAGGTGAGGGTTGGTGTCTGATTCTCACATTAATATTTTCGTCAGTAGTCCTCGTTTAATCGAATTAAAGACTGTAAGATCTTTTTTTTTTTTTTTTTTTTTGTCGTCTCAAACAGTCGGACACTTCAAATGACGGCCCACATAAATAACAGTGCCGGTTGCTGTGGCAGATGAGATTCATGTCAGCATGCAAGCGTTCTTGTTGATACAGTTTTTAGGGTAAACACGAGAGAGGAAGTGCACAGCTATGTGGCTTCATCTGCTGACTGTGTGACCTGTCTGTCCGGCTTGGTGACGGATCGGAGTGGACTGCCTGACATGGATGTGTTTGCACTTCCCATTCCATGTGTGAACCTTGAATTCCAGGAAGTGTTGAGTTGGCTCTTTTTTTGTGTTGTTTCCCCCCCTTTTTTTTTTTTTTGCAAGGCTAATCTGATTCTGCCTCTCCATTTACTCAAGTCATCACCCACACCTCTAAGTCTGACTCAAAGTTACATTTTAAAGTGTTTATATTTACTCACCTGCTTACTAAAAACTGGAAATGCATTAATTGCCAAAAAAAAGGACCCTTCCGTAATACCAGTGATATCATCAATCCTGTGAAAGGAGATTAGGTCCTATTTAAAATGTTATTACTGTCCAACACTGTCTATATAAGTTTTTTTTTTTTTGTTTTTTTTAATACAGCTTCCTTGTCAAATACAATCTTTGGCTTACTGTGAGCATTACTGATGAAATGAAACTAAGTGGACGCTACGTCAGCTGAGGTTTTGCCATGTAGCATGGTTAGCTGAGCGAACCCTAGCTCGAGTCTGCATTCAAAAGAGATTTTAGGATAGGAGTATATGCACTGAAGTGGGGATTAAGAATCTAACAGGATTAGCCACCTCCTCCCTTCTCTGTCCTACCCCTGTGTCCCCCACACACATTTGGCCCTTGGACAGTCAGCAGGGCTGTCTGTTGGTCATTGCTTAGCTTCAAATCTGATTAAGCCACTCACAGTCAGCCTTTACCAGTACACGGCCTTAAGTCTTTGCGGCAGCAGCATCCGTCATGTAGCGCTGGCAACTTGCAGCTCCGCAGGATTTGTTTTCTCCACACTGGAGAGTGGTGGTTTTTGTTTTTAGATTGAGGTAAACTGTGAAAATTCAGGATTCCACTCTGGTTGTCAGGGGTTTTAACTCCAGTTGCTCCGAGGCTTTCACGCCAGGGCAGCGGAGGGCGCTTAAAAATGCGTTCTCTCTCGTCACCGTCTCTCTGTGCGAGGGACCTCAATATGGGGCCAAGTAGCAAGAGCCTGAATAAAGGGTGAGTAACAATAACATTGGTTTTGTTCAATTTAATCCGTTCAGCTCGATGCGTTTTTGTTTTGGTGTTTTTTCGCTAAAACTGAATTATTACTTCTTAAGAGTGCTTAGGAGTGTTGGCTTTGAATTAGACAATAAGCAAAACAAATCATGTCACAATGCGCTGAAAAAGCAGAGATTTCTGCTGATTTAGGCATCCTCTTCCTGTAAGAGTGTGTTTGTGCACATTTAAGACCTCCAACATCCTGCTGGACTACAGGAAAGCTCTTCTCTGAACCTTTCCTGGTACATGAAAGTAAATCTTGTTTTGTAACTCAAATTTACTATAAAGTCCTTAAGACCAGCCCTCCACCTGAATTATGTTTTGCTGCACACAACAGCCAGAGCAGTCATGTGGGTGAAAGTCTCAGGTTTTTCAGTAAGCTTGACCCACATTAAACACCACAAAGACTCCAGTCACATGTCTCAGGTGTTGCCCTTGAGGTTTTGCATTAACAGAGTACAAGACATGTTGTTTCAGCCAAAAGCAGGCCTCGGGATTAATGTGAATTAACAGATTACCTTTGAAGACGAGCGATCGAACTTGTCCAGACTGTTGCTCTTCTCGGGGAAAGATTAATTGTGCTTGTTTTGATCTGGTTAGATCCAAGATTCTGAGCTTTAGAGATTAAGGTTTGTTAAGTTTATGGAAGTGTGGCTATTTATGCTCAGACAGATGTTACTTCTGTCTTAACCTGGAACTTTTTTTTTTTCCTCTTTTCTTTTTTTTAACTCGGACTTGACATTAACAGTGTTGTTGTTTACGCCTGTGGGCACGCTCAGCAACTCTTCCACTGTGTGTTTCAGGTTTTCCCTGAACTCAGAGCTCCATAACCACTCCCTGGTGACGGTCATTGGTGGAGAGGAGGAGCACTTTGAGGACTTTGGGGAAAGTAACACTTCAGAGTTGCTGCTGGAGAGCACCACAGAAGGGCCCGAGGGAGAGGGTGACTCCCATCTCACACAGACGCCTGAGCAAGTCAATGGCTCAGCATTGCGCTCCCCCAGGTATGAGCTTGTCTTCCCTACACAACTCAACTCAGGCTTCCCGAAATTTAAGTTATTTGTAGTGCAAGTTATTTCAAATTTTAACCCAAAGTCTGTAGATCTGAGAAGCCATTAATAAGTGTAACCTGCACAAAGGTTATTTCTAAACGACATGAATCTATGAGAATTTAGGCTGTGAAATCATGGCTTTATTTTTATCAGCCCTTCCTGATAAGAGGTGTGAGACTGTCACATTCTCAGATGTGCTGTCCAGGCCCTGATGCGTATCTTTACATTCTTCAGAGAAAATGTTTCTCTTTTAACAAAGACACTGAGGTCAAGCATTGATAAGACATATCTGGAGACATCCTTGCCACCACTGTCTGCCTTCTTTTCTTGCCAAGGGAAAGATAAGATGGCCTGAACACAAAGTTCATTCTGGTTTAACTCTGCTTGTTGTAACAAAACTGAAAATGTGGATTTATTTCTCTTTTGGATGCTTCTTGGTATCCTTGGACTAAATGTGTTTTCAGTCAGTGTGTCTTAAAGGTGGCATCTGTTAGTGCAGGTCAGACAAAGATGGATGTTTTTGTTGCACTGAGTTTAGACGTCTTTAAGAGGCTCCAGCTGTGTAAAGTGCCCATTTAAAAACAGAAACGGCACGAGACACAAACGTATTCACGCTCTGCACCTTTATGTTGAATAAAGCTCCTGTTTTAGCCTTTTCCCGCTCATTTGTTCCCTTCCCCCCTCCTCTTTTTCTCATCAGAGACTCTAAGCCGGATAATGTGTAATATCCGCTTGGGTGATATTTCAGTGACTTGACTTGCCAGGAAGCTCTTAACAGTTAACTGCCTAGTTGTTGTAGCCTACTGACAATGCAGAAATAAGATGGGGTAACTGGATTGGCACTAATAATACCATTTCAGTTATCACTATTAAAGACGTCAAGTACAGCCTCACTCAGTTCCTGCTGTTTTAGTAAAGCCTTTGTTAACATTAGAGGAAGGCTACATCACTATAGATGTATTATAATTCTTAGATTTTTGTTAAGTATATAAGCTCTAAAGAAATATTATGTAATATTTTTAAACAGAAAGTGCATCTTTTCCCATACAAGTTGAGCAAAAATCTGTTTAGTGGATAGACTCGAATCTCATACACAGAAAATAACCGCATCCCACAAGCTTCACCCACTCGGTGTGAATGCGTCACCGTGTTTTGAGCAAATCATGCTCATTGTTGGCGCATGTATCACTGCTGCCTACACACACACACGCCCCCACATTTATCTACATATTACCGTACTGAGTACATGTGCACACTCTGTCGGGTTAGTCCTGTTCTGCACAAACACACATCGCTGTGGGCATCGTTTAACACGCTGTCAGGATAAAATTGCTCAGTATGATGCTGCATATGGCCATCGAGTGACTCTCAGTCTGTCGTGTAACGCAGCCTCTCTGCCTCCAGGAACCGAAACGGGTGCCAGTTTATTAGGTAATTCAGGTCTGACTCTCCCCGAATAAACAGCAGCTGGTAGACGTGATGTGCAGAGAGCAGCAAGGAAATAAAATTCAGGCAGGCAAATTAATGGAAATGGGTCTAATCACTCAATAAAGATAAGCACAGTCTTTATCTAAGAGATGTTTTGTTTCCTTACACTATCCAGAGCACGAGTCACAGCCACACTGCCGTCTGTCTCACGTCTCCTCTCAGCACTGCAGCCTTCACTTGTCACTCTTTTCAAACTCTTCTGTGGATTTCTCTGATACCCCAGTGGTGTCCCTTCCCACCTGTGTTCACCCCCTTACTTGTCCAGCACTCACCACATCCTCCCTTTCCTTTTCTTCCTCCTTGTTTCCTCTTTCCAGTGCACCCACTTCTCCCCCTGGCTGCTTTCAGAGCTTCCTCAGGGAGGAGGCGCTGGACTTTTTCTGTAGCCAGTGTCACAAACAAATAAGTCGTCTCGAGGACCTCTCCACTCGCCTCAGTTTCCTAGAGATGACTAGGTAACACGTCATTCACAACCTCCTCTGGGTATAAGCTGTGTGACTGTGTGTGCAGTGCCGATTAGATGCAGTGTCACGCATGTTGTCATGATGATTGCATGACATTGGCATGATGGATAGGAGTGTTAGCATGTAGTATATATTAATAGAATAACATTGCTGATTTTCTTTTTTTCCCCATCGTTGCCATCTTAACAAATGATTTGTGAGTCTTAAAGAATGCTCATTTTAAAATAAGCATCATAGTCTGATTTTCACGTTTCATTCATTTGAGACATTAGCAGTATGAAATAATCACAGCTGAGTGGTGTCTGAGTTTCTTTTCGTTCCTCACATCATTGACTTCATGCTTCATTTGACTTTGACTGAATCCTTCTGCTAGTCAAGTGAAGGATCCTGCTTTTATTCAGACTTACTCGGATCCATATTACAGACACCCAGTAATTCCCAAACTTGGTTTATTTACAAACTGTAAATTCACAAGTATGTAATTCATTTTTGCCAAGTGCTGAAATTGCTATTTTATTTTAAAGGTTTCTGTAATACTCACATGGGTGTGTGTTAATCTGTTTGATCCTACATCAGCACCTGTTGGGTACGATTGATACATGCTGGTTTGTTGGTGTTCAGAGTGCTGTGGTGTGTGAATCCCTTGTAGCTTTAGTTATTATTCATCAACATGTTTTGTTTTGCTAGTAGATCTGCTAGTAGACAGAGGGATGAGGGGTTGGATAGGGATACCAAGCTGCGGTGTCTCTTTCCTTTTCATCGTTTTCTCTTCCTGACCATTTTTCCTGTTGTTCTGTCTCCCCATCCAGCGCTGGCAAGCGGCTATCCAGCAAGAAAGTGGCGAGGTAAGCCAAACTTTAGCTCTGTATTCTGTAGATATCAGCTCCCTTTTCTAGTATTATTGTAATTAATGGTTGTTTTTGGAAGCAGTTGTTTATCAAATATGAGTGGATAAGATGGAGTGATGTTTTTGCTCTTTACATGCAGACACCTCCTCCAGAACAGCTCAATGACTCTGGACACCATGAGCGACTTGACGCGGGACATCCTGGAGCTGGCTGACAACGACATCACAGACAAGGTGACAGTTGTGGTTACGCCGAGTGAGCTGCAACAGTTTTCACCTGTTACAGTTGTTGTGAAAGAAAGGAGGAAAACATTTATTGGCAGCCAGATCGATCGGTTTAATTGTTAATAAGTCAAAACAAGTGTTTTTTTTTTATTTTTAATAACTGTGAAATGTGTATACTGTCCAGGTGCTCCTCCTTGAGCGCCGAGTGGCAGAGCTGGAGAAGGAGTCCGAGGCTTCAGGGGAGCAGCACGCACGCTTGCGCCAGGAGAACCTTCAGCTGGTGCATCGGGCCAATGCCTTTGAGGAGCAGCTTAAGGAGCAGGAGCTCCAAGCTGACGAGGAACTGCAGCAGGAAACCCGGCGTCACAAGGAGGCCCTCAGCAAGCTGGAGAGAGAGAGAGGGTTGGAGATCGAAAACATGCAGGCGAGGTGAGGAGACTGCGAGGGGGGGAAATGGGTGTTTTTACACCTTTGTGGCTCCACGAAATATCAAAATATAGATTTTTACTGTATTTAATTTACTGCTTGTAATTGTAATTATAAATGCACTTTGATCCCTTGTGCCTGCAACAGATGGGTTTTTGCGTCGTTTATATTTAATGGTGTTTTATAACAGCCTTGCTCATTGTGAGAAGAGGTTGTTGTTTTTTTTTATTGGAGGACTCATGGCTCTGCACTGCCACCATATGGCAATAATCTTCCACTGATGCCATTTTTTTTTTTTCTCTTCCCCTTGTGCAGTCAGATTGTTAAATATTAATCAACTGAGCTGTTGTGGAGTTTTTGGTTTTGGTGTGTACTTTTGACAGATCTGTGCTTGTTCCTCAGGCTTCAGCAGCTGGACGAGGAGAACAGTGAGCTGAGGTCCTGCGTTCCTTGTCTTCGAGCAAACATCGAGAGACTAGAGGAGGTGATGACATCATTGTCACGTTGCTTTGTCTTTTCTCTTTTGTGGTCCTATCATAATATCTCCCTTGCATTCACTTGTAGGGACTGTAGCTCCGAAATGACAACACAGGCACGGCTTCCTCAAGACGGGCGCTTTGCTTCTATTTATTGAACGCCGTGAAAACTATAAACATAAAACACAAAGGCTGTAGGCATTTCAGTCACTTAAAAGTAACACATGTGCTTTAACAAAAATTACCTTGTGGCCGCCTGTCACTTCAGAGGTCCTAGACGAATAACCTTATAGTCTTGTGCATTCTAAATTAAATAATTAGAACACCATACATTACAAATTTGCACAATATTACACTTACAACAAATACCTTGTACAGCTAGTACACAAACCAGACTTCTGCAGATGGCTCACTAAAATCCTTTGTGTGATTATCAAACACAGGCCTCACAGCCATCACACCCAAACCTCGTGATAATAGCGGTGCAACATAAAAATTGTTCTTTGTGCCAAGACGAAATCATCTCATACACCAGATAAAACACACCTTCACAATATGTTCCACAGAAATTTACAAGCAAAAACATTTTAACTGCTGGAACGAACCATTAACCTCTTTTATGCAGAAGCCATTTCTGTGACACTTGCAAGGAATCATTTTATAATTGTTTTTGTCTCTTCTTGCTAACACTTCCCCACGTCTTTATTTTTTATTTTATTTCCTTCTCCAGGAGAAGCGGAAGCTGCAAGATGAGGCTGAAGCCATGGCCGACAGGCTGATGGAGGAGACAGAGTCTCGCAGGAAGATGGCCGACAAGCTGAGCCATGAGCGCCACCAGAACCAGAAGGAGAAGGAGTCCACGCAGGAGGTCAGACATGTTTTGTTTCTTTTCTCCGTTTGAAATGCGTAGCACAAAAATATAAAAAACAGAATACAGCTAGAGCCCATCATATTAAAATTTTACATCATCTCGTTTTTTGTCATTAACATGATTTTTCCTCACATCCTTGATCTGTTTGTGCCACAGCTGATTGAAGATCTGCGAAAACAGCTTGAGCACCTACAGCTGTACAAATTGGAGGCTGAGGCAAAGAGAGGACGTTCACCTGGAGCAGGGCTGCAGGAGTACCAGACCCGCACCCGTGAAGCCGAGCTGGAGCAGGAAATAAAACGACTCAAACAGGTACCAAAAGAATCCTCATTCTGCTGTTTTTGTTGTCTTTGCGGTTTTGAGATGGAGAGGGGAATAATTTAGCAGCTGCATGGATTCAGTGTCTGACTTAATCTCTGCAGGACAACCGTACTCTTAAGGAGCAGAATGACGAATTAAACGGCCAGATTATCAACCTGAGCATCCAAGGAGCAAAGAATTTGATGTCTGCATCCTTCTCTGACTCCCTGGCTGCAGAGATCAACTCTGTCTCTCGCACAGAGGTAGGTTGAGGAAAGAAGTCGTGAACCGCATTCGCTGTCGGCTTTTCCCTCACTTCTGCTTCTCTCTGTTTCCAGCTGATGGAGGCCATTCACAAGCAGGAGGAGATCAACTACAGGCTCCAGGACTATATTGACAAAATCATCGTGGCCATCATGGAGTCCAACCCCTCCATCCTCGAGGTCAAATAAACAGCCAGAGGGACTCTACGGACTGCAATTAAGAAAATTGGAGATATTTCTAATAGAGGATATAAAAATATTCTGGAAGGAGAAAATAAACAGTAACGCCCAACTCCCCCCATCAGAGAGGATTTAACAAACAGTTCATGGCTGTCGTTGACAAATAAGCTAGTTTATTTTTGGTTAAGTACCCATCGAGTCTGTGCTTTTTGTGAGCGTCTGTGTCGGCCTTCCTGATAACACTTGGGTTCTGATGACGTCCATGTTGGTGGCTAGAGGGACCCAAGATTCCCCGTTTGAGTGAATGAATGTGTAAATGTGTGTGAGAGGGAAATATCCTACAAAGTAGAAACCCCTTTTCCAAACGATGCTAGAGCTAAAACCTGATCAGTTGTACCTAAAGGCCTTAAGTAAAAGGTGATCAGTCTTCATTAGTTATGCTACACATGCCTCAGTTCAGTCAGCGAAGGCTTGCTGGGATGGTGGCAGCATGATGGCTCAGATCATCTGAGCCGCGCTGAATCGTGTTTTTAAACAAAAGCCGTATGAAGCGCCGCTCAGGAGCCGAGTAGAATCTGTCCTTAACATTTTAAAAGTTTGCAGTGCTTCGTAGCACCGCGCGCTTCTCTCCTTTAACAGAGCTCAGCCGTCTTTTCCAGGGAACTTCTGCTGGGTCGCAGACAAGGAATGCCTCAAGGGGGGGGGGGTGTTTTTGATGTGTTCAACATTCCCCTTTTTTGCTCTGGTTTTGGAAGAAGCTTGGCAACACTAGGAGTGGAAAACATTCTTGAAACCTTCAAGTGATCTGTGTGCTTTATATCATTTATTTTTACAATGAAACAGGGTCCTGCAGGTCTTCAGGTGGGCTGGAAACACTACGCTTCCCATCACTCACTGGCACAAACATTTAGATATCTCCCATTTATTGCACAAAGTATAGGCTGGGTATACTGACTTTAACTCTCCAGACACTTGAACTGAACTTGAAGGGAAGCTGGCGAGTGATGGTGGAAACTGTAGTTTGGCTTCAGTGAAGTCCAGCCCACCTGACCTCTGCGTTCTCTTGCTGAGTGAAAGCGACAGGGAAGCTTATCAGTTTTTGTTTTTCCTTCACGAGCGATTTGTTGTCAGTGGAAATGTCGTTGTGACTGAAACGCTTACAAATGACAACTGAGAAGAATCCAGACTTTGTCTTTTGCACTACATTTTGATTTAAATATTGTTTTTGTTGATGGAATAGAAAAAAATGTTTATTGTAAAGGGATGAAATCATAAATGAAGATTGTCAAGTGTGGGATTTGTTCCTGAAGGAATCCCACTCATGCTGTATTGGGGGAGGGTGTTACATTGCTCTAATATAATTACATCAAATTGAGTTTATTTAGGAAAAAAATCCTGCAGCCATGACTTCAGATTAGTTTGTCATTGAGAGCTCAGATGAGCTTTCTGCTGACTGTCAGCCAGACCTAATCTGCATATAACATTGAGGAGAAGTGGCAGACCTTGGTAGCAATAATGCTGGCCCATGAAGTGGACATTGATGGGTGGGTTGAAGGGACAGGATAAAGAAAAGCTGCTCTCCATTTCCTCTGCTTAAAACGTTTCTCCTTATTGCTGTAATTGAGGACGGCAAGAAGGAACAAGGACTGATTCTGTGCTCATCGGTACTCTGCAGCCATCTTCAAACACATGGACATTTTTTTCCCCCTCTGACCTGAAAGTGGATGTTTAAGTTGGATTTACATGCCAGGCATCTTGTTGGACTCGTATCATGAAGACTGGGGGGAGGGGGGTATTTTTGTCCAAACAGCATGGCGTTCCGCGCACACACACACGCTAAAATGAATTCCTGTTTTTCATACGTTCACCTCTGAAGTCTATCTCACCGCTCCTCTTCTTCACCTGCCACTCCATGAAAAATGGCCTTGGATGTAAATGACTTGTACATGTAAAGTTTTTTCTACACTCATTCTAGATTCTAGGTATTTTTATAGTCAGGAGAAAAAAAAAATAAGAGCGTTTCTTTTCGTCTTATGCTGAGAGACGGCTGCCTGTACTCTTCTCTAGCATGTAGCGTGTACAGTATCGTTTGGGTTTCTCTTTTCTCTCATTTTAAATCACATGCAGATATTTATTCGACTTACACTCTGATCTGTGATCTGTTCTGCTGAAAATATATTTGTACATTTTTGAATTCATGAGGGGAGGTGATTAATTCACAGTGAATGAATCTATGGGCGAATTTACCGAATTCTGAGAGTTTAAAGCAAAGTTATATAATGTTTGGGGCAGTCAGCAAACACAAAACAAAGCTTGAATGTGACCTGCTCAGTGCGGTGATCTGTTGAGGTCTGGGCTCTCTTCCATTGTGCTGATGCTGCTCTGACCTCTTGGGTGTTGTGATTTAGATACGGCTGAGTCTGCAGTTTTCTAATGTCGTCTTCCCAGATGGAGTCAGGTACTGCATGGAAACACAGATTTCTTAATGTATATTTTACTTGTTTGACTTGTTCTCACTGAAGAATCATACGCTGAAACATCGGACGGCAGAGCTGTAGGTTGAGACCTCGATGTGACACACAAAACCTCGTATCCAGGCTCTATGTTCAGCTTCCTGCCCTTTTTTTTTCCTTTTTTTTTTCTTTTTTTTTTCTTTTCTGTGGTTCTGGGGGTTCTTTGGGGGGGGGGGTTTCCACGACAGATTCTTTATAATACTGAACCATTATTATGCTATAATGTAGAAACAGGACGACACCTGCGCACAGTGGGATACATGACACTCGATTGGTGTTTTGTCTTTCTGACAGACGGTTTGATGACTGGCGACAGTTTGATTAGTCGGTGAAGCCACAGAGCTGACAAAATCTTTTCTTTCAGCAGAGCTGAAGGTGATTGCACTTTAACCAGATCTCTCTTCATTTTACTCCTGCCTTTTAAAAATGACCAAAGACATATTTAAACATTGACGGATCAAGTTATCCATTAGGATTCACTTTTATTAACACTTCTCCTGTTCTAGTAAAAGATAAAAACACGCTTTCAGCTTGGAAAGGAAAGAAGAAGAAACTGGCCTGCTAGTCTAAACACTGTGCCTCTGTCTCAAACTCCTCTAAACTAACCTGATCATGAGCCCTGGGGAAAGCACTGACCACGTGACTGTCAGTTTGTTAAATTATAATGATGAAATCTAAACTGTAAATATGAATTGTCTTTTTTTTTCTCCTTTTTTTTTTGTGGATTTCTTTTGTTTTTGTTTCTTTCATCTCACGCTCACTTCCAGTGTCCAAAGAAAGTTTGCTCAAGGCACAAACGTCACTACTGGAGTAGTGCATGGCTTACCATTATGTGACATGGGAAGATTAAAAGAGAATATTGTAGAGGAAAAAAATAAACTGTAAAACTATTTTCGAAGATAAATGTATAAATTATAACAGTATTGGTTACAGCTGTATTTTTTTTTTCTGAGATCCCCAAAATGATCTAATCCTAATTGTTCTTGGGGAGCTATAATTCAGTCATTGTAAACAGAGAAAATTTAAAGGTAAAGGTGAAAGTAAGATTAGAAAATAAAGGAATAAAATGATCTGTGTGGTATTGGCTCATTTTGTTCGCGGACTCGATGCCTTGTCTGATCAACAAACCACAGACGCCTCCAACCGGCCATTCAGCACCATCTGCTGGTTATGCTCAAAACAACACATCTCTCATGCTCAGTGTTTACAAACTGCCCAAACTCAGTGTGTCTGTTTTATTGTATTTTACACTGCTCAGAAATATTAGAGTACTTGATCACCACAGTACAGCATAAATCAGTTAAACTCCAGGTAGGTGGTATGAGGTGCCAATGTCCTGTGCTGACACCCCAACACCATTTCTGTCGGCATTTCCCAGAACACACCAAAATTGGAGCGGCTGTCTCCTTATTCCCCCGAGTAGCGACCAAGACACCACCAAAGAGACCTGTACAAACATAAAATTGTCCAGTTCTAATGAGTCTGTATTTGACATGACCACCTTTACTCTTCTGCACAGCGAGGTCACTCTTAGCTTAATTTGTCGTTTCTTTAAGTAGTCTTCAGAAATGGTTCTCCAGGCTTCTTGAGACCATTTCTGAAGATGTGATGAACCGTAATGATCAACTGAAAGTCCAGATGCTTGGTTTAACTACAGATACAATTTAAAACTCGTTTGCTGACCACAAATCTTTTGCAGTTTTCAATACTTGTGTACTATTACTTATGTAGCATAAAGACTTTTACCTAAATAAAGTACGTGAAGATTCGTCAGTTTGCTACACTATTTATCTCTGATCAGATACTCCAGTTACCAGCTGCTGAAACGTCAGTAATGTTGAAATGTACTTTTATATCTTCGCCTTTTGATGTTGGCATTAAGGCACGAAGTCATTATTTTATTTCTTGTTATATTTACAATAAGTTATGCGTATACAAGTGTGTTGTTAATCGATATGAGGGAGGTTATCCACTGATTAGACAATCTGCAACGTTACCAAAATAGATTAAATAAATCGTAGGTTTCTTGAACGCCACATCGGACCGATTATACCCGGAACCAATTCTATCCTGCTCACCACGAGCGTATTTTGGTGCTGCACTCTCGGAATCGCAAACAGCTACGGCGGCATGATTCTCTCGCTGAATCCACAGCTGTCCGTGGGGACGGATAATTTCCCCTGAAAATAAAGTCCTCATTTTACTGTGAGTGTAAATCGTGCTCATGAAAGCTCGTGTCGTTATAAAAATGTGCGGCTGCACATCAGCTTGACAGGCTAACAGCTGAAGCTAACCCATTCAACATATGGGACTCTACTAGACTTCATACTTTGTAGCACAAGTTTTTATTTCTCTACTTTTCTTAGTAAGTTGGAGGCTAGACCTTGGTAGAAACACTGCTGCTTGTCGTTATAATACCGTTATAAAAAATGGAGTCGCTAACTACAAATACTGACGTGCGACTAACGGTGACCCGGTGTTTCCGCACACTCAAGTCATCCACGGACAGCTCAGACATCATTACGGCTCTTCGGACACTCCACTCCTACTTGGATGAAGGACCGGACAGCACAGCCACCTCAGCTGAGCGTGCAGAGTTCAGGAGAGCTCACTACTCTTCCGCTCTGCAGCTGCTGGTCAGCAACATTCAGGCTGACTGGTTACACCAGCTGACAGCAGCCCAGCGCGCAGAGCTGTGGGACGGCCTCTTCCTCGCAGGACCTCCAGAGCAGGCGCTCCTGGTGCTGATGGATGCAATAGGAGAGCTGAGGTGGGTGGTGCTGGGTGTGACGTGCTTATCATCATCATCTTCTTTAATAACCTTAATGCCTGTGTCTCGCCCCTGCAGACCCACCTCAAATCTGGACCACGTGGTCAGCATCACTGAGAAGTTCCTTCAGCGTGGTCGCCTGGCTGAGCTGCTCTGGTCCTACTGTCTGGAGGCAGCGCCCTCTGACTCGCAGCAGCTCAGAGAGACGCTGCTGGGGCGTATTAGCGCGTTGCCAGACATTACCGCGAACAAGCTACAGCTAAACAACAGAGCTCTTTTCCGTCCTCAGCAGTACTACCCACTGCTGGCCACAGAAATGCTCACTGCCCTGGAGCACACCTGCCAGGCACTCAGAGGTGAAGGGCATCTGTAAAGCAATGATGACACATTATTAGGAATACTACAGTGTGTGCCAGGAGACATCGTAATCTCTCATTCTGTGTGTTTGTAATTTGTAGCTGGAACGGACTGTAATTTGACTTTTGTGGCTCAAACACTTGGAAAAGTGTGTATCCAGGGGCACGGCGGTGAGTTTAAGGATGTATTTGGTTATAGTTGTTTGTCTCTGTACTGCAGGAGTCCTTAAGCTTTTTCAGGTTGAAAGCCAGCCTTCAGAACCTGAAAAAAATTCATACTCACGCTAAATTAAATAAAGATCAGCGCATTAGAAAACTTATTTTTCCTAAAATAAAAATATCAGTTTATTTTTCACCTAGTTTTCCAGTGGCTCTGCTCCCCACACTTTGCAAACCTCTGCAGTGTGTCCTCCCATTGTGCCACAACCTCCTGCATGTCTTTTGCTGTCAGAACATCCTGTTTTTACTGTTATTACTTATACTCCCCAGCTACTTTATTAAATGCACTTTGCTACTACTAGCTTTGCTCTCTTTTGCCATCAGAACTTGTATAAATTCAGACCATTCTCATTTTTTTTTCTTCACTTTTGTCCTGCTGCAGGTTCGGTCTTGGCTGTGATGGCTCCTCGTCTGTCCGCGTGCACGCGCTCAGACATGGTGTGGCAGAGGGTTTGCTGGAAGCTGCTGGAAAACGTTCCCCAGCGATGGATGGAGAGCGTGCTCACTGGGCTGGTGCAGGCTGTTAGTGGGTGAGACTGTTGCAGATTCAGAGAATCTGGGAAAGTCTTTTTATTTTATCCAGCTGTCAGATCTGTGTTTAATGGCGCACGTTTGTTGTGTTTTTGTTTCTTCAGGCCGGACGCACTGGGCAGGATCATCGGAAACCTAGTGCTGACAAATAAAAAGGCTCAGTTTGTCATCACTCATAAACTTCTGTTACTGCAATATAAGTATGAGGTACTACAGTAACTTCCTCCCTGACAGTTATATGTGTTATGAATATCGTGCTTTAATCTGCGGCTCTTTTCCTAGACTCGTGTTCTGAGAATTATTCTTGGTTACCTCGCAGCAGACAGGGATCGCAGACCTCTTCTTATCCAGGTGGGTGGACGTGAAGTTAAGCAGCCTAATATTATAAACATATTAGAATATAAATAACCACTTCACACCCTCACTCAGCTGTGCTAATGTGTTAGTTAATGATTTTGGTGTTTTCAGGTTTTACGGTCTGTGTCCCAGGCCTGGGCTAACTCCAGCGCAGTGAAACACACGCCTCTGGAGCAGCAGTTATACGTCAGCAAAGCCCTCCTGCTGAGTGTGAGCCTGCTGAAAGACTCTGAGATACAGGAGCTGCGCTCAGGTATAACAAAGCCTTCTGCTTTGTGCCCCTGAGGATGAAATAAACCCTGACTGTTGGTCTGTTTTTGTTTGTTTTTTAATTAAGAAAGACCTCACGGAGCATAAGATCACTTCAAACTCCATTATTAACTATTCTGGAGCTTCTGCATGACCCTTACTAGATGATTTATTAGTTATATATTTTTACATCTTCATATTTGTGCACATTAAATAAAAATCAGTCAGAGTTTTCAGCAGTAAAATTACTACTGATACTAATCAGATACTACAAAACAGCTACTGAAGTAATAAAATACTTGATTAAACTGAAGTCAGTTACACTGACCGGTTGAATCCGTCTCTCTCAGAGTTACTTCAGTGTATGCTTGGCGGCATGCAGACCCACCTTGACAGCAACGTGGTGCGGATCAGGCATATGGGGATGGTGATTGGAGAGTACCTGAGCTCCCGCATGGATATCAATGGAACCAAGCTTAAATTTGAGGTACGGTTCATTTATAGCAGGAGCAAATATAACAAGCCACCACGAGGCAGCCTGTCATTGTTTGTACTGGACTGTGAGGCTCGTGTGTGAGGTGATGCTGTGTCGTGTTCTAGTACGACCAGGACGAAGAGACTCGTGAGCTGCTGTCTCTGTTGGCTCCCGGCGCCTGTGACGAACCAGAGGCTGAGCCCGTAAATAGGTAGGTCGTACTCCCTGTCACTTCTGCTTAAAGATGTAAAAAGATGAAACTGCCAATCAGCTGACTTGCTAAGTGATGAGAATATTATTTTTTAAGGATCCTGAAATGTTTTACCTAAAATTTTAAAAATGATCTGATTCATCTTAAATGTATGCAATATGTATTAAATACAAATACAAAAATATTGTGTCATCTGTCATCTCCAGAGCTGACGGTCCTCAAGAGACAGCTGAGTCAGCTCAGAATGCATCGCAAACTACATCAGGAGCTCAGGCATTAAAAACGGATCCAGACTCTGATCTCGATAGGTATGTCAAGCATTCAGTAAGAATGACATCCTTTAAAGATTTTTTTTTTTTTTTAAAAACCCAACTTTTACATGTTTAGAGCATATATAAAAGTGCACGATTAACCTTTTATCACTCCAGTGACGATGAGCTCACTCCGTACGATATGTCTGGAGATCAGGAGATCAGTAAGGCGTCCCCGCCTCGCTACCTACGAGACTGCCTGGAAAGTATGACTTCACCCATCTCATCCCTGTTTGCCTTATGTGATCACCTGTGTCGTATTCTCACTCCAGCATGTCCTCATGTTTCAAACTTATCTAGTTTTAATATCCTCTGAGGACCCAGTGCGCGTGGAGCTTGCTTTGAAAGCTGCTGAGAGTTTGGTGCGGAAGAACAGTTTTGCAGCCAGAGAGGTACGACGGGAATAAGAGAGGCTCTAAGATTTGAATATTTCCTCTGGAAGATAGGGGTAAAATGAATTGATGTTATAATGTAGGTGTTTTCATTCTTGTTTTCAGATCAGTGTCCAGATGTCCAAAGTCCTCCTTCATATGGACGACAAATACAACATTAACGGCTTCCTGTACCTCAGGCAGGCGACGATGGTGGCTCTCACTGTCACTGACTGTATTCCTGTATGTTTGCCTTCTCTTAACAAACTACACACAGCTCCACAAACTTTCACTCATAACCAAACTGTATTTCTGTGTCCTTTGGTAGGTGGCTCACTATTTAACCACAGAGTTTTACTCCTTGAACTACAGTCTGCGCCAGAGACTTGATATCTTGGAGGTAAAACGAGAGGTCATAGTGGTTATCTGCGTGATGGTCTTTGATCATTGCTACATATCATGTAATTATGGCCTCCATTATTTGATATCACAGGTTCTTGCCTTAGCAGCTCAGGAGCTCTCTAAACCAGTCACTGAAAAGAAAGCTGCATCCATAAGCTCTGCTACAACAGCTGAGTCGACTCCATACCTCGGTGACAACCCTGTTCACTGGCAACAGGTGGTAGAAAAGCGAATCCAAAGCAAGACAAAACGCCTCACTAAGGTACTTCCAGTCTCTCTTGTGATTTGGAATTTGAGTGCAAGCTCACTCTGAAAAGTAATTTTGTGTGTTTTTGCCACAGAAAGTCAACCAACCTGTTACTAAGGCAACACCAAACCGCTACGCCCCTGTTGCCGGGCACTTCTTTTTCCCTCTGCTTAAAAACTATGACAAGTAAGCATGATCCTTGTTTTCAAATCCATGAACTCAGCTGTAAGAGAACATTTGTTTAATACATGATACCTTCCTGCTAGGCCTCAGGTGACCTTTGACCTGTTGGGCAGTGACCACCTGGTACTGGGCAGGCTGATCCACACTTTGGGCCTCTTTATGCATCTAGCAGTCAATGCACCGGTACATGAATTTCTCCTTCTCTGGCCTATTATAGATGCTGTATTTGTTTTACAATGCCTCTGTTATTTTGCTTCAGATAGCCGCACAGATGGGCTGCGCTTTGCTGGACTTTGTGTGGGCAGTGCGGTACCATGCTGACCAGTATGTGTGATTCATTATCTCTGTTTGTCTCTGTAGTGTAACACAGAATAATATCTGTGGACCTTTGTTGTCATCTAACCTGAATTCTGTGTGTTAAAGGATGGTGAGACGAGGCGTCCTCTTCGCTGTTTGCTCTGTGTTTCTGAGCATGCCCAGTCAGAACCTGCTGGTGGACATCAGTGATCAGCTGTTTGAGACCAGGTCTTGGCTGGCAGGTATTAAAAAAAATGTGGTGTGACATTTTAATGACAGAAAAGAAAAAGCCCGATGCCACACCTGCACCTGATAACTGTCAGCAATCTGTCTTTACAAACACACAAAAAGATAGTGCACAGTCATTCACAGCTGGACTGGACATTTCTGGGAAGCTGATGAGGAACCAGGATGTCCTGTAATACAGGGGTGTCCGTGATTTGATTGGCTTTTCTTTTTTTCTTTTTTTTTTTTATCCCAATGGGAATAAAACTCAGAGCTGAGTGATACAGGTCAGAGGGGTCACAACTTCCGTTTTACAGGTTGCAAATTGTCAATACTACTACTAATAATAATAATGTTACTGTCCACAGATGTTGCTGAAGGAGACCCGGATGCAGATTGCAGGAGTCTGGCGGTGCAGAGCCTGGTGCTGCTGGATAAGAGCTTGAAGAAGCAGCTACAGGATCCACAAGCGCCGACTGTGGAGACGTGACACAACGTCAGCAATGCACAATGACATTCTGGGTGTGTGAATACCCACACATGAAGAGAAATGCGTCTTTAATGTAGATGTTCCTTTAGCTCAGGCATGAATCCTACTTACTGCAGGTGCTGCTTTTTAAAAAAAATATCCTGCAGCATAGTGCCAACCAGAAAACATCTTCTCACACATGCACTAATGGCACATACGCTGGTTTGTGTATTCAGTGTCCGATTTACAAACCAAATGAAATATTAGATGGAAGATGAAGTTTTCCTTAAATAAAAAAAATGTTTAAAATGTATTAAAATATTTTGTTATGAGGATATCCTTTCTCTGCTTCTTTCCTGTATGGGTACTCTCTGTACTTTGGTTGTTTGTTTGCAGAGGACATCCTGTGAACATTCACATGAATATCACTCTGACAAATAATGGAAATACTATTAGTACTTCCTGTTGTCATGGTCAGAGGAAAGTCCACCACTGCATTGTCTGATAAAATGAAACTACAACGTCTTTTTTATTAGTCTGTTTGAATTCATATGGTTAATTACATTAATTATTTTCATTGTTAAAAAGTTAAAATGTTTTATAATTCAGACAACTGTATTCCTTGTTCTATCTAAAGGTTACACTGACAGTTTTGTACATTAAAAAGATTCTAAATTTATTTTTATTGAGAGAAAGTGTAGGGTTTTGTTTTGTTTTTTTTCAAATAATTAAATCTGATGACGATGGGAAATGATTGGGATTTCAGTGTTTTGCCATGTATAAATATACTAGTGCTAAACAAGGAAATAAAAATTAAATATGCCTAGGTTTTGACAAAAACTAACAATATGTAGTTTGGTCTTTAAGTTTTTGAATAGAGGCATTTGTTATTTTGTGGGTTTACCTGTGCACGCCACTACTCAGTAGATTCAATTCAAACTATATGACTGAAGTGCAGACTTTCAGCTTTAATTCAAATGAATATGACATTAGCTGGCTTTTATATAAGTAACCAGACAAACTAACGATTTAAGATATAAGGACTGTTTTTAATACTTGGATGAAAATCCTTTCCCCGATTCCATTGCCAAACAGCTGCTGCTTATTTGTGGGTTACTCTCTCAGTTTTGTCTTCAGCAACTAAAAAGCAGCTCTGTTAAGTTGAGATCAGAGCTTTGGGGGTGCTGAGCACCCAGAGAGCTGCCCATCCAGGCAAGGTAAACTGTACTCGTCACGATGAGACTTCTTCCCTGTCTCTGTCGGTCCCTGCATCCTTAAATGTCTCCAGATGTCCCGAGTTCCCTCTGACTGTCTCCTTGGTGCATTTAAACCCCTGTTCCTCCCTGTCCTCGTCGTCTGTTGTATTCATCTCCATTATCAGTCATAATTTTACCATCTCTGTGCAAGTCTGCAAATTTCTTTATTAAATCATAAGATTCTTAAATTCATCAAGTCTCTCTGTGCCTGGGTCCTCGTCACAAAACATGACATCACTGTTTTGTACATTTTAACAATTTAATCCCACATTTTTTGAAAAGATGTAAGAAAACCATCAAATGTGATAAAGGTTATTTAAATGCTGCTAAAGAAGAATGGATTGGAAATTAAAAAAAACAAAACAACATATCCTAACCTTAATTACTGCGGGAGAATAATGAATGATGCTCATAGTGAGTAAAAAGTAAACAGTGCATTTTTTGGACAGAGATTCACTTTTAAAGTGTGTGTTTAATATAATACAGATACATAAAAAACACTCCAAACTGTACAAAATATTATTTAAAAAATTACAAAAATGGAGACACCTTGGCCTTTGGTACAATGTATGAAAAGATGTTTACTGCAGATACTACTATGGCTCTGCAGATTTGTTCTTTTCTTTTATCCTATGTCGCCTCACCTTGAGGTTGGTAAATCTGTCGATCACATTTTGGTGGTCAAGTCTCTCAAGCATCTCTTTCTCAACTGACATCACAGCCAGGTGCTGGAGTCTGCTTTGACCCATGGTCCTTCTCAGCCAGGTATGGAGCTGACTCAAGTCACTAAAAGACCTCTCACAGCTACAGCTGCTAACTGGGTTTGTTAGGGCAACCTGAATAACAGTTTTCAGTGTGGGGAAGATCTGATTATCCAGAAGATTGTACAATGTTAACATATCTGGAATGGCACCAGCCTCACTCTTGAGCTTCAAAAAGTTTTTGGCAACTGTGACTTCCTCTGACTGAAGTTCAACATGGTAATGCAGTGCCAGGCCAGGGCTGACAACCCACTTTGTTTTGCAGATTCTGTACAGCAGAACACAACTTCCAGATTGTACGAGTAAAATTAGTTGGTTTTTTCTTTGCCAGTTTAACAGTTTGTGTTGTGCCTGTTAGTACTCCCTGTCTGTTTTCTTACCTGGTTCTTCCTGACCTTGTACTTTCTCCTCATGTTCTCCTCTTTCCTCTCTCCCTCTTTTGACTGACTATCATACACAAATAGATTGTATTCAATTAGATTAAAAAATACTATTAAGATCACTAATAAAAAAAGTCCTCTCTCAGTTTCCTTTTAACCAAAAGGCAAATAACCAAACTACATGTACATCTAATAAAGGACATAAATATTGAAACACTGATCCAACATTATCCTTTATTGATGGATCATTTGATTTCACACTTTTACCTGAATGTGGCTACTTTAAAAAAAAAAGAAGAAAGAAAACACTTCCTCATATCCATTATGAACCTGGCTGCCTCTCTGTACACACACACACACACACACACACACACACACGCACGCACGCACGCACACACGCGCGCACACACAAACACACACACACACACACACACACACACACACACACACACGCACGCACGCACGCACGCACGCACACACGCGCGCACACACGCGCGCACACACAAACACACACACACACACACACACACACACACACACACACACACACACACCATATAGTGCTACATAGGGGGTATGCTGAAAATAGAGGGTGATAAACTGGGAAGGTGAAAACTAGTGAGTGAGTGACAATGAAAAGGCAGTTTTCATACCGCTGTAGCTATAATGGAGCAGACTAACAGCACTAATGTTTCTATTGTTGTCCTCTTCTATTTCATATTGTGCTGAGTGAGCGTGCCATCAGCCTGACCAATAAGAGCCAAGAGTTGCAGTGATAGGCAGGCTGAACCAGCAAATAGCCAGAAACAACTGGTCAGTGCAGCACCGCCTCAGGTACCACATACAGATTTTAACTGGCTTCTGACTTTGTGTGGTGTGGAGTATGCTAGATTTTATATAAATATGGATGAGATTAGCTGGGGATGAACAAAATCTCCTTCAGCAACTATTAAATAGCCAGAAGGGGCCAGACAGTCAATATATTAATTCAGCGTTCCTACAGAACAGACCGTAAAGCATTCCCAAAAAGTCAAAACAATTATTTTAGCAGCTGATTTCTGTACTTAAAAAAACCCCAAACAAACATTTATTATAGCTCTATTATGTAGGTAATGTAGGAGACGTGGACACAAATACACAGAGGGTTAACGAGGGAAGTGGGAGCACACGGGGAACACAGGCGACACTGATAATCATAACGAGACACGGCAGGAGTAACACAACACTGACGGGAGACTATCAAAGTAAAACAGGAAGCACACAGAGACGCAGACCAGATTGGAAGAGAACACAGACATAGCGGGCTGGGAAAACATGGAATAAAACACAAGGAGGAGAAACGAGGCATGGGGGCTGGCAGATACACAGAGGGGGCACACAGGGGGTAAAGTCACGAGGGGAAATCAAATAAGCAACATCTTAACAGAACAACCGAGGGACCCTAAAGCTGACATCAAACAACAACAATACAAGACACACAAAAAACCAGGTAGAAGTCCCAGGACCATGACATGCAGGTGGTTACATATGGTTAAAATGATTCAAATGCACTAAGTATGCATGTTTTTCATATCAATATAGTCCATAACTTGATTACTGTCTGTAGCCCACATGATTAAACACTTTAGTTACATAAAACATGTGAGGTTAGATTTTATCTACTGTATAGCCTGTATAGTAAATTAATATGTAGCCCAATAAGTATAAAATCCAGAAAGCTACACAACATGGGGCGGTTCATTTACAAACACAGTTCTAACTTGAGTTTCACACAGTTTTTATTAGAAAACAATCAAATTGTTAAATGCTTCAAGTACACAAAATGTCAGAAATCTGCACCGTCATGAACAGAAATTTAAACCTAATTTTTCGTGATTTGTTGATTAACCCTCCGAGGTCTAAATCCCACGTTGTGCACATCAACATCACAGATTTGTACAAATCAAATTTATAACAAAGACATGTTAAATATTAAGCACTGGAAACAGCTTGTTGCTTTGTTGCCATAGCGTTTTGTTTTGTCTCCATTTAAAAGATATCAAAATCTGAGCAAACAACTTGATGTCAAAAGAATCTCTGCACATTCCGCAGTCTTTGCTGCTAAAGTGACATCACAGCATTTAAGCATGTTTGAATGAAAACATCAGCATATGAACACAAAACTGAAGAGACACTGCAACCGAATGAAAGCAGACCACTATTTAGTGACATTTGGACGTTTCCCTGAGGATTAACTGCTGTGTAATCTACCAAGAACTAAAGTAAGCTCAAATTTCAGTTTATAAACTCAAGATCATTTACTTAAATATATAAAGCCTGATTTCCCTGCTTGCCAGGACAGTATTTATGTACTTTACATTGTGCAAGACTAGACTATATTTTCCATCATAGAGAGGATGATGTGGATCTATTATTCAGGAAAACAAATGAAGACTTAACTATTTGTCAGCTGATGTAATATTTGACAAATGATACATAAATTAGAAAATGTTCTTAATCATATCTTAGAGTGACAGAAGCTCTTTTTAACACGATTATTTCTCAGATTATTTTGTTCATTTAGGAAAATAGAGAAGACGTAAGTTTTGTTCTCAAACAAACTATTAGAATTTCTGAGAAACTGAGCCTACGTGCACATGTACACGGCTATTTTTGAAAGCGCAGCTTTGTCTCTGCATTTGGGCCTTTCGTCCACACCTAAACAGCAGATTGAGTCACTGAAAGGTGAGATTTTTAAAAAGCACATTTTTGTGTTCAGGTGTGGACGAGGAAAACGGACATTTACTCAGGCAATGTCAAAAGTGTGCGCCGCTGTTGAAGTCACGCTGTGGCCACGTTATTGTTTACGTGAGATCAATTTCTACAATGGCAGATGTAGACAACATACTGTGTCTGTTAATCTTAGTATCTGCAGTTTTTACACGCTTACATCAGACGTGGATTCTACATTCAACACAGACGCTCTCCCAACCCAGATCCTGACGTCGGTTTGGAATAAATGTAATTTTAAAAAATGACATTTATGTATGCTGTATGCATTTAGTCCATTCCAAAGTTGTGAGTCTGTCTTTAGTTATTAACATTTGAAACGATGAAGGCACGTGAAAGTAACACAAAATTAGCTGCTTTTCCAGAAAAAGACAAAAACTTCTCAGAAGTACGTAAGGTTTTATGAGGTTTTCCCACCCAGGCTTCTAGACTTCTGATTGGCCAACATTTCTACACGGTTAAGATTTGGCGTGTTCTTGACAGCGTTTCACTTTGTTTTTAGTGTTTAGATGTGGAAGGAGATATTTTTTCAAAACTGCACATGTGGACTGGATTTTTATTTTTTTTTAAACGAAAAAGGAAAATTGTCCGTTTTCAAACATAGCCGTGTACGTTTGGACGCAGCCTAAAGTCATCACAAAAAAAGCAAATTCTCTGAACATTCTGGGTTGAGGTTTAGTGATCATTGTTGTTTTGTGTTCCTTGTAGTCAAAATGAGTGCAAGTGGAGACGGACCACAAAATAACCAAAACGGTAAGCACATGTACTCAGTCTTGAAATTGATGAAAAACAGATTTTCAGCAGATAGTTATGGATGTTAATTAAAAGATTTAATGATCTTGCAGGCCAACAGGTTAACCCACGAATGTTGGCAAATGGAGATCAGGAACCTGCTAATGGCTTCCTGAACGATCTGTATCTCGCTCTCCGTGAATATTGTTGCTTTCTACATGAGCTAATAGCTTCAGTACTGGCACAATATGACAATTACCTTTACGGGGACGACGACGATGACGACGATGACAACAACGACAACGACGATGACGACAACGATGACGCGAATGACGGCGGCGACGGCGACGGCAACGATGACGATGACGACGATGACAACGACAACGACAACGACGACGACAACGACGATGACGACAACGATGACGCCGATGACGGCGGCGACGGCGACGGCAACGATGACGACGACGATGTTGGTGGCATTGAAAATGAGGAGGCATTTGAAGGCCGCATGGATGTTCGCCAGTACATCCCAGAAGAGGACCCTCAGCCAGGTGTTTCCAGGAAGAGGTCTAGAGAGAGGGATGAAGAAGATTTAGGAGCAAACAAAAGAATGAGATGGAGCGATGATGACTCTGAAGTATTTGAAGATGCGCACGAAGAGCTTGAACACGAAACTGGAGGCTCGAGGAAGCGTTCCCGAGAGGATTTTGAGCAAGAAGAGGAATACTTGCCTGTGTGCAAACTTCAGAGGTGTTCAATTGAGTCGACCAGCAGCAATGAAGACTAAGACTACTTCGACGGGTTTTTTCAGTATCCTTTCAGTAATCTGATGGCCTACTCAGGTGATCCTGAATCCTCTATGCTGCAATAAGCTGGGCATACACTGTGCTGCGATTTTTCAGTCGCGTTATTCGGCTCCTGATCAAACTGTAGGATTGACTCGCAGGGGTGAGAAGTTTGATCAAGGCCAAACTCGGGACGATCCCCAAAACGATCGCACGACTGAAAAATCGGCTCAAAATGGGCCAAAAATCGCACAGTGTATGCCCAGCATTAGGCTGCCGGGGGATTCCCATGATGCACTGGGTGTTTCTTCTTCACCCACTATGTTTAATAGACCTCTCTGCACTGAATGGTACTTGTTATTAACCTCTGTCTCTGTTCCATGTCTTTATACTATTTTCCTTGCCCCTCCCCAACCGGTCGCAGCAGATGGCCGCCCCTCCCTGAGCCTGGTTCTGCTGGAGGTTTCTTCCTGTTAAAAGGGAGTTTTTCCTTCCCACTGTCGCCAAAGTGCTTGCTCATAGGGGGTCATATGATTGTTGGGGTTTTCTTTGTAAGTATATCTTACAATATAAAGCGCCTTCAGGTGACTGTTGCTGTCATTTGGCGCTCTTTAAATAAAATTGAATTGAAAATTAAATAGATGTCACTGTGATGATTTCTTCCCTGCATAGAAAGCTTAGACCCAAATGCAGATTCAATGCACATGGTTAAACTATTTATGAGACTTTAGAGAGGGAATGGAGAACGTGGCTCGAGCTAGGAGTGTCAGCAGACAGCAGGAACCAGAGGAAAAGCTATCGAGAGACTGAACACCTGGCTCCTGATGGGAACAATCCAATGGGAATTCTGCAACAGAGGGAGAAGAAGTTGCTGGACGGGTAAGGGAGTTTGAGGGTAGGATGAGTACGTTGGCAGAGGAGACCTAAACACAGGGAAAACAAGGTTAAACACAGGGAAGGAGCACGCCAGAACTGGAGCAGAGGGGAAGCCTAGTTACCACTGGAGATGGCAGAACAAACTGGCGAGGAGTAGCAGGCAGCGCTGGTTTAAGAAGCCCTCCTGCTGATTGTTTGCAGATGAGGCCCAGGTGAGATGCTGGAAACTCCACCTCTGAAGTGTGGACACAGTATCCCCATTCCAAGTGGAAAAGCCCCTCAGACACTTCCATGGTGCATGACAAGAAGGATGAGAAAGCATTCATGGTCCATCCATCCCTCCGTCAGCGTAATGCCTAAAAGTTTATTCAGATGTAAATGTATTACATTTTTAAATAAAGATCATCAGTGTTTTTAATGACGCTGCAGTTCATTCATGTGTCTCTATTGGACAGTGTTGTAGAAGTTACAGAAGACAGGAATCAGTTCCAGCTTGGCCTGACATTTGATCACTAGTGATGTGTGATACCACTGATTTCCTTTCCGATCCCATACCAAGTAAAATTCAGGGTGGTATCGACGATACTGCTCCGATACTTTGTACAAAAACTTTACTCTTTTATTGTATCTCAAATTATAGCGTCATAATCATTACAGGACATCAGATTACTTGTTCTTATCACTTAATAATGCAGAATTCATCATATAGAAATCAAAAACCTGAAGTTGTGCACTATGTGAACACCTTGCCTGCCTGCAGCACTAAAGGACTCCCTGAGAGACGTCTGTCTCACCCTAGCAGCACCCGTCCTTCTCCTCCTCTTCAGTTTGCCTCAACATAAGCTCGTCATATTCTGTGATATGATTTACTTTGAGGTGTTTGACAAGGTTAGTGGTGTTGCCACAACACCTCACTTTCTTGCCACATGTATCGCAAACCACGTCTGGGCTGTTTGTGGATGTAAAATACGTGCGCACATGACTCCAGTTACGCTCAGCCATTGTTGTGAGTGCGCACGCCACAGGCTGCCACACATTTATACAGCCGTATTTCACACATGACTATAAAAGGCGGAAGAGGGAGTAGTTCTTTCCAATGTAGACAATCTGAATGATAGTTTCTTTCCACTGTGTTCCTGTTAATGAAAAACTACAATTTACCCCAAAATGATTCAAATATCGATATTTTAATGTGGAAACCTTCTGTTTCCACATCTGGACTTTCTGTTGCTGCCCACGCGGGTGAAACTTTCTTTGAAGTGGCTCATTGAAGTTGTAATTGATAATCAATTCCCACACAATGAGAGAATCCAATCAATTTGTTTATCAGGGGAAAGGTGTGATTTTTTAGGACACTGGAGCCTAACATTAACTGGTTTAAAATTAGCTTATTTCCATAAGAAGAAAAACATACTGAGAAAGAGATCACCAAAATATACATGTACAAATGTGAAATAGTCATATGTAGTGTGAAAGAGCTATTTGACATCTTTAAATTCAAAGTAATGTATAAATCCACTTACATAAAACATGAAAAGGCGGCGCAGCGATGCCCATCTCAGCCAGTGTATGATGGTGGGGCAAGATGGCAGCTTCCACAACATGACGCCAGCTCCTATGTATTTTTAGTAGATAAATGATACGTTTATGTATCAATTTGTTGGAAGATGTAATTACACCTTAATTATGTAATTAGAAGCAAAAATGATTTTTTTTTAATCAAATCACCTCAAAAAATTACTGTACTTACTTTCTAAATCATTCTTTACCTCTGAAAGGGGTGGCTGTGGCTCAGGAGGTGGAGCAGGTCATCTACTAATCAGATGGTTTTTGGGTCGATCCCTGGCTGCTCCAGACTGCATGCTAACTGTCCTTGGGCAAGACATTAACCCCAAGTCACTCTCTGATGCATTCATCAGAGTATGAATGTGTGTGAATGTTAGGTAGAAAGCACAGAAAAAGGGCTTCTATGAACAGGTGTGAATGAGGCAACCTGTATAGAGCGCTTTGAATGTTCAGGTAGAGTAGAAAAGCACTGTAAAAATTTCTCTGTGTTGATTTCTTTTGGACCTCAAACATTACTCACCTTGTTGCAGGTTTCTTTATTAATGCTGAAAACCCAGAATGGAAACTGACCTTACTGCTTCCTTCCTTTCCAAACTATTGCGGCTCCTCCAACCAACGGCCGCGGCAGGCTAAACATGAGGACACAGATGACGTGCAACAGTAAATGGTAAATGGCCTGTATTTGTATAGCGCTTTTCTAGTCCCTAAGGACCCCAAAGCGCTTTACACAACCTGTCATCCACCCATTCACACACACATTCACACACTGGTGATGGCAAGCTACAATGTAGCCACAGCCACCCTGGGGCGCACTGACAGAGGCGAGGCTGCCGGACACTGGCACCACCGGGCCCTCTGACCACCACCAGGCGGCAACGGGTGAAGTGTCTTGCCCAAGGACACAACGACCGAGACTGTCCAAGCCGGGGCTCGAACCGGCAACCTTCCGATTACAAGGCGAACTCCCAACTCTTGAGCCACGATCGCCCCATGAGATACACCTCTGTACTATTTGCTACTTTTATTCCACATACAACTGTCCACTGTACAAATCGGCACACGGCCTCAAACCATTAAACAAATGCACAGACTGCACAAATAACTGCACCATTTACTATGCCAAATTTCAACATTGGCCTATTGCATAACTTAGTGCAGAAGTATACATAAACCAAAAGATGCATCAAAATGATTCAAGCTGCGCTCAAGCTGCAGTCAACAGAAGGTTTCGCCTCATGCTCACCCTACCTTTCTGCTCATTAACATCAGGTGCCGTGAACAGGTGAGTGCAACCACATTTATCACACCCATTAAATCCTTTTATCTCATTGTGTTTGAATAATTGTAATTCCTTCTACTGGGATCTCAGCCAGAAGTCCATCTTTCACCTCCAGCTCATTTAAATCTCAGCTGCCAGACTTATAACAAATTCAAAGAAATAAATCATCATTCTCCTCCTCACAACCTTTTGGGTATACGATACATGGGTACAAGCCTTGTTACAGATTTGGTCACTTTTTATGAACCAAGTCACTGCCTGCATTCTGCACATCAGACACTCTTAGCTGTCCGTGCAGCCTGGCTCAATGCAAAAAGAAAACAAACCGTTTCATGTTTTAACTCTTTGAACTTTTCTTTTGAGTTTTTAACTAAGATTTTATTGTGTTCTTTAACACACTTTGTAACTGTTTTGAAAGTGCTAGGCAAATTAACTGTTAACTATTACTGTTATTATTGTTATTGACAGTCTGGAGCTTTGGCAGTATGGAAGGTGGATGCGAGAGGGAGACTTCATGGAAACCACCTTTTTCTTTCCCATCACCATATTCCTGAATGTTTCCAAATGCATAGGTTAAAAAAAACAAAACTCGTTGCTTTTTTAAAAATTCTGCAACACTCAGAAATCCTAGCAGCTGGCACCACCAATGGACGCATAGCAATGTGGAGGATGGTGGTGCAGTCGGGTAGCAGTAGACACTAAGCCCCAGTGGAAACTGCAGACACCAACAGAAATTGGAGGAAATGTCACTCAGCTACAGGTAATGTCTTGACCAGCATTAGTACATTACTTTCGTTTGGTTTAATTACACTTTTATTTTAACTGGAGATTGACAGTAACAACACTGTTTTTCTTTGAGCCAAAATTTCATTGAAGGAAATTTCAATGCAGCTTTGATGCTGGATGGAGACAGCAACGCATTTTAAAACCCTGACTTGGACTGTGGGAATCAAGTCTTTACAATGCACACACACACACACACACACACACACACACACACACACACACACACACACACACACACACACACACACACACACACACACACACACACACACACACACACACACACACACCAGCCTGACCAATAAGAGCCAAGAGTTGCAGTGATAGGCAGGCTGAACCAGCAAATAGCCAGAAACAACTGGTCAGTGCAGCACCGCCTCAGGTACCACATACAGATTTTAACTGGCTTCTGACTTTGTGTGGTGTGGAGTATGCTAGATTTTATATAAATATGGATGAGATTAGCTGGGGATGAACAAAATCTCCTTCAGCAACTATTAAATAGCCAGAAGGGGCCAGACAGTCAATATATTAATTCAGCGTTCCTACAGAACAGACCGTAAAGCATTCCCAAAAAGTCAAAACAATTATTTTAGCAGCTGATTTCTGTACTTAAAAAAACCCCAAACAAACATTTATTATAGCTCTATTATGTAGGTAATGTAGGAGACGTGGACACAAATACACAGAGGGTTAACGAGGGAAGTGGGAGCACACGGGGAACACAGGCGACACTGATAATCATAACGAGACACGGCAGGAGTAACACAACACTGACGGGAGACTATCAAAGTAAAACAGGAAGCACACAGAGACGCAGACCAGATTGGAAGAGAACACAGACATAGCGGGCTGGGAAAACATGGAATAAAACACAAGGAGGAGAAACGAGGCATGGGGGCTGGCAGATACACAGAGGGGGCACACAGGGGGTAAAGTCACGAGGGGAAATCAAATAAGCAACATCTTAACAGAACAACCGAGGGACCCTAAAGCTGACATCAAACAACAACAATACAAGACACACAAAAAACCAGGTAGAAGTCCCAGGACCATGACATGCAGGTGGTTACATATGGTTAAAATGATTCAAATGCACTAAGTATGCATGTTTTTCATATCAATATAGTCCATAACTTGATTACTGTCTGTAGCCCACATGATTAAACACTTTAGTTACATAAAACATGTGAGGTTAGATTTTATCTACTGTATAGCCTGTATAGTAAATTGATATGTAGCCCAATAAGTATAAAATCCAGAAAGCTACACAACATGGGGCGGTTCATTTACAAACACAGTTCTAACTTGAGTTTCACACAGTTTTTATTAGAAAACAATCAAATTGTTAAATGCTTCAAGTACACAAAATGTCAGAAATCTGCACCGTCATGAACAGAAATTTAAACCTAATTTTTCGTGATTTGTTGATTAACCCTCCGAGGTCTAAATCCCACGTTGTGCACATCAACATCACAGATTTGTACAAATCAAATTTATAACAAAGACATGTTAAATATTAAGCACTGGAAACAGCTTGTTGTTTTGTTGCCATAGCGTTTTGTTTTGTCTCCATTTAAAAGATATCAAAATCTGAGCAAACAACTTGATGTCAAAAGAATCTCTGCACATTCCGCAGTCTTTGCTGCTAAAGTGACATCACAGCATTTAAGCATGTTTGAATGAAAACATCAGCATATGAACACAAAACTGAAGAGACACTGCAACCGAATGAAAGCAGACCACTATTTAGTGACATTTGGACGTTTCCCTGAGGATTAACTGCTGTGTAATCTACCAAGAACTAAAGTAAGCTCAAATTTCAGTTTATAAACTCAAGATCATTTACTTAAATATATAAAGCCTGATTTCCCTGCTTGCCAGGACAGTATTTATGTACTTTACATTGTGCAAGACTAGACTATATTTTCCATCATAGAGAGGATGATGTGGATCTATTATTCAGGAAAACAAATGAAGACTTAACTATTTGTCAGCTGATGTAATATTTGACAAATGCACTTGATCAAGATGGCGCCGAGTATGGCAGCCTCGTCGCGAGCTCCCCCAAGCAACGGCTTTCTTCTGTGTTTAATTTTACTTTTCCTTTATTTTTTCACGAGCAGCACTTGTCTCCTTGTGTACGACCGACAAACCTTACTGGACATAAAAGACGGTCTTTCTTATAACTTTCCGGAGTTCAAGTTTTGCAACACGGACGCTCCGTTTGCAGACCCCCCATTCATCTCACCTGAGACGCCTTTGTTCTCTGGCCCTGGAGGCCGCAAACGCCGACGCAGAGGGAGAAGATCTGGCGTTCTGGTTCGACTGAGACGGCGCACTTACAGACCACCGTTACCCAGTTTATTACTGGCTAATATGCAGTCTCTGGAGAACAAGCTGTGCGAGCTTCGGGCACGGATCTCATTCCAGCGAGAGATGCGGGACTGCTGCGTGATCTGCCTCACAGAAACCTGGCTATCGGACAAAGTACCGGACTCCGCAATACAACTGCCGGGGTTCTCTGTGCACCGCGCGGACAGGTCACAGGATCTTACTGGGAAAAGCAGAGGCGGTGGTGTGTGTTTCATGATCAACAACAGCTGGTGTGATTATGCGAACGTGCACCCGGTCAAATCCTTCTGCTCACCGGACCTGGAGTACCTGATGATTAAGTGCCGGCCATTCTGGCTACCGAGGGAATTTACAGCAGTGATTATTACGGCTGTTTACATTCCCCCACAAGCCGACACTGACCGTGCACTCAGGGAACTGTACAGCGCGATCAGCAGCGAGGAAACCGCACACCCAGAGGCAGCGTTTATCACAGCCGGAGACTTTAATAAGGGAAACCTGAAGAAAGTCTCACCAAAACTCCATCAACACATCCTTTTCAACACACGTGGAAACCGGCAACTCGACCACTGTTACACCTCTTTCCGGGATGCGTACAAAGCCCTCCCCCGCGCCCCATTCGGCCAATCAGATCACCGCTCCATCCTGCTCCTGCCCGCCTACAGGCAGAAGCTGAAACAGGAAGCTCCAACCCGGAGGGCGGTGCACTGTTGGACGGACCAATCGGAGTCTGCGCTGCGGGACTGTTTTGATCACGCGGACTGGGAAATGTTTCACGTGGCCGCCAGAGACATTGATGAGTACACAGACTCAGTCTGTGGATTTATCAGGAAATGCGTGGAAGATGTCGTCCCATCCAGAACAGTCAAATCCTTCCCAAATCAAAAACCCTGGATTAACGGAGATGTTCGCGCGGCACTGGCGGCACGGAACACCGCCTTTGCCTCCGCGAACACATCGGACTACAAACACGCACATTACCAACTCCGGAAGACGATCAAAGCAGCCAAACGTGAGTACAGGGACAGGGTGGAGCAACAGTTTGACAACCCTCGGAGTATGTGGCAGGGACTAAACACGATCACAGACTTTAGAGGGAAAACCAGCACACCGCAGACCACGGCCTCTCTGTGTGAGGATCTAAACGTATTCTACGCTAGATTCGACACAGCGAACACCATGAGACCGGACAGTGTGCGCACCGCGGATGACGTCAGTGCGCACACTGTGTCTGAGGAGGATGTGCGGAAGTGCTTCAGGAAGGTGAACGCACGCAAAGCTACTGGTCCGGACGGGATTCCCGGCCGCGTCCTCAGGTCATGCGCGGCTCAGCTGGCTGGAGTGTTCACGCACATCTTCAACCTTTCCCTCTCTCTGTCTGTAGTCCCAGCCTGCTTCAAAATGGCCACCATCGTCCCTGTACCCAAATCCTCCACCATCTCCTCATTGAACGACTGGCGACCTGTAGCCCTGACCCCCATCGTAAGCAAATGCTTCGAGAAGCTGGTCAGGGACTTCATCTGCTCTGCACTACCCGACTCACTGGACCCTCTACAGTTTGCATACCGCCACAACAGGTCCACTGATGATGCCATAGCCCTGACACTACACACTGCCCTGTCACACCTGGAGAAGAGAGACACGTATGTGAGGATGCTGTTTGTAGATTACAGCTCAGCATTCAATACCATCGTTCCCTCGAAGCTGGACAGGAAACTGCAGGATCTACGACTGAGCAGCTCCCTCTGCAGCTGGATCCTTAGCTTCCTGTCTGACAGACGCCAGGTGGTCAGACTGGGCAGCATCACCTCATCCCCCATCACACTGAACACTGGTGCTCCACAGGGGTGTGTACTGAGCCCTCTCCTGTACTCACTCTACACCTACGACTGCACAGCCACTAACAGCTCCAACATCATTGTGAAATTTGCGGACGACACTACAGTGGTGGGTCTTATCACCAACGGTGATGAGACGGCTTACAGGGAGGAGGTCAGCGCCCTGACCCACTGGTGTCAAGACAACCATCTCACCCTCAACGTCGCAAAGACAAAGGAGTTGATAGTGGACTTCCGGAGGTGCAGAGAAGTACACACCCCCATCACCATCAACGGCGCTGCTGTGGAGAGAGTGAGCAGCTTCCGGTTCCTTGGTGTACATCTGGCTGAGGATCTTACGTGGTCAGTACACACAAACAAAACAGTGAAGAAGGCGCAGCAGCGCCTCTTCTTTCTCAGGAGACTGAAAAGATTCGGCATGAGCCCCCGCATCCTCAGGACCTTCTATCACTGTGCCATTGAGAGCATCCTCACTGGATGCATCACCACCTGGTATGGCAACAGCACCGCCTACAACTGCAAAGCTCTCCAGCGAGTAGTGCGGTGCTCTGAACGGATAATTGGAGGTGAGCTTCCCTCCCTCCAAGACATCTACAGGAAGCGGTGCCTGAGGAAAGCGGGGAGGATCATCAAGGACTCCAGTCACCCCAGCCATAAACTGTTCAGACTGCTTCCATCAGGAAGGAGGTTCTGCAGCATCCGGTCCCGTACCAGCAGACTGAGAGACAGCTTTTTCCATCAGGCCATCAGACTGCTGAACACGTCATAGACACCTCAGCTTCACTACTGGAACTTCAACATTATGCACTCCACACTGTATATAAATGCCACTTGTTTTGCACATATTCAACTCTGTATATTTTATATATTTTATTATTATTATTATTATTATTTTTATTTATTTATTTTTTTTATTTATTTATTTTTTTTACTATTTAATTTGTAAAAATGTGTATACACACACACACACACACACACACACACACACACGTAGGAAAATATTTAGTATACACATCCAGAAATGCATACACTATTATATATTGTACATATATTTATTAGTTTCAGGTTGGCCATTCTTGTATTTTGCTCGTTTGTGTTGTTGTGTTTGCACATCTCTGTTGCTTGTGGGGCTCGCACACAAGAATTTCACTCGCATGTGCTGTGCCAGTGTGCCTGCACATGTGATGTGACAATAAAAAGTGATTTGATTTGATTTGATTTGAAAAAATTAGAAAATGTTCTTAATCATATCTTAGAGTGACAGAAGCTCTTTTTAACACGATTATTTCTCAGATTATTTTGTTCATTTAGGAAAATAGAGAAGACGTAAGTTTTGTTCTCAAACAAACTATTAGAATTTCTGAGAAACTGAGCCTACGTGCACATGTACACGGCTAATTTTGAAAGCGCAGCTTTGTCTCTGCATTTGGGCCTTTCGTCCACACCTAAACAGCAGATTGAGTCACTGAAAGGTGAGATTTTTAAAAAGCACATTTTTGTGTTCAGGTGTGGACGAGGAAAACGGACATTTACTCAGGCAATGTCAAAAGTGTGCGCCGCTGTTGAAGTCACGCTGTGGCCACGTTATTGTTTACATGAGATCAATTTCTACAATGGCAGATGTAGACAACATACTGTGTCTGTTAATCTTAGTATCTGCAGTTTTTACACGCTTACATCAGACGTGGATTCTACATTCAACACAGACGCTCTCCCAACCCAAATCCTGACGTCGGTTTGGAAGAAATGTAATTTAAAAAAATGACATTTATGTATGCTGTATGCATTTAGTCCATTCCAAAGTTGTGAGTCTGTCTTTAGTTATTAACATTTGAAACGATGAAGGCACGTGAAAGTAACACAAAATTAGCTGCTTTTCCAGAAAAAGACAAAAACTTCTCAGAAGTACGTAAGGTTTTATGAGGTTTTCCCACCCAGGCTTCTAGACTTCTGATTGGCCAACATTTCTACACGGTTAAGATTTGGCGTGTTCTTGACAGCGTTTCACTTTGTTTTTAGTGTTTAGATGTGGAAGGAGATATTTTTTCAAAACTGCACATGTGGACTGGATTTTTATTTTTTTTTAAACGAAAAAGGAAAATTGTCCGTTTTCAAACATAGCCGTGTACGTTTGGACGCAGCCTAAAGTCATCACAAAAAAAGCAAATTTTCTGAACATTCTGGGTTGAGGTTTAGTGATCATTGTTGTTTTGTGTTCCTTGTAGTCAAAATGAGTGCAAGTGGAGACGGACCACAAAATAACCAAAACGGTAAGCACATGTACTCAGTCTTGAAATTGATGAAAAACAGATTTTCAGCAGATAGTTATGGATGTTAATTAAAAGATTTAATGATCTTGCAGGCCAACAGGTTAACCCACGAATGTTGGCAAATGGAGATCAGGAACCTGCTAATGGCTTCCTGAACAGACTGTATCGCGCTCTCCATGAATATTGTTGCTATCTAGATGAGCTAATAGCTTCAGTACTGGCACAATATGACAATTACCTTTACGGGGACGAAGACGATGACGATGACGACGATGACGACGACGATGATGACGACGATGACGACGACGACGACGACAACGACGATGACGACGACGATGACGACGACAACGACAACGACAACGACGATGACGACAACGATGACGACAATGACGGCGGCGACGGCGACGGCAACGATGACGATGACGATGACGACGATGTTCAAAATATTCATGTGAGGGACAATAATGCCAATGGTGACAACGATGAACAGCACGGGGATCACAATGATGTGGTTGTGATCATTTTCAATGTTGGTGGCATTGAAAATGAGGAGGCATTTGAAGGCCGCATGGATGTTCGCCAGTACATCCCAGAAGAGGACCCTCAGCCAGGTGTTTCCAGGAAGAGGTCTAGAGAGAGGGATGAAGAAGATTTAGGAGCAAACAAAAGAATGAGATGGAGCGATGATGACTCTGAAGTATTTGAAGATGCGCACGAAGAGCTTGAACACGAAACTGGAGGCTCGAGGAAGCGTTCCCGAGAGGATTTTGAGCAAGAAGAGGAATACTTGCCTGTGTGCAAACTTCAGAGGTGTTCAATTGAGTCGACCAGCAGCAATGAAGACTAAGACTACTTCGACGGGTTTTTTCAGTATCCTTTCAGTAATCTGATGGCCTACTCAGGTGATCCTGAATCCTCTATGCTGCAATAAGCTGGGCATACACTGTGCTGCGATTTTTCAGTCGCGTTATTCGGCTCCTGATCAAACTGTAGGATTGACTCGCAGGGGTGAGAAGTTTGATCAAGGCCAAACTCGGGACGATCCCCAAAACGATCGCACGACTGAAAAATCGGCTCAAAATGGGCCAAAAATCGCACAGTGTATGCCCAGCATTAGGCTGCCGGGGGATTCCCATGATGCACTGGGTGTTTCTTCTTCACCCACTATGTTTAATAGACCTCTCTGCACTGAATGGTACTTGTTATTAACCTCTGTCTCTGTTCCATGTCTTTATACTATTTTCCTTGCCCCTCCCCAACCGGTCGCAGCAGATGGCCGCCCCTCCCTGAGCCTGGTTCTGCTGGAGGTTTCTTCCTGTTAAAAGGGAGTTTTTCCTTCCCACTGTCGCCAAAGTGCTTGCTCATAGGGGGTCATATGATTGTTGGGGTTTTCTTTGTAAGTATATCTTACAATATAAAGCGCCTTCAGGTGACTGTTGCTGTCATTTGGCGCTCTTTAAATAAAATTGAATTGAAAATTAAATAGATGTCACTGTGATGATTTCTTCCCTGCATAGAAAGCTTAGACCCAAATGCAGATTCAATGCACATGGTTAAACTATTTATGAGACTTTAGAGAGGGAATGGAGAACGTGGCTCGAGCTAGGAGTGTCAGCAGACAGCAGGAACCAGAGGAAAAGCTATCGAGAGACTGAACACCTGGCTCCTGATGGGAACAATCCAACGGGAATTCTGCAACAGAGGGAGAAGAAGTTGCTGGACGGGTAAGGGAGTTTGAGGGTAGGATGAGTACGTTGGCAGAGGAGACCTAAACACAGGGAAAACAAGGTTAAACACAGGGAAGGAGCACGCCAGAACTGGAGCAGAGGGGAAGCCTAGTTACCACTGGAGATGGCAGAACAAACTGGCGAGGAGTAGCAGGCAGCGCTGGTTTAAGAAGCCCTCCTGCTGATTGTTTGCAGATGAGGCCCAGGTGAGATGCTGGAAACTCCACCTCTGAAGTGTGGACACAGTATCCCCATTCCAAGTGGAAAAGCCCCTCAGACACTTCCATGGTGCATGACAAGAAGGATGAGAAAGCATTCATGGTCCATCCATCCCTCCGTCAGCGTAATGCCTAAAAGTTTATTCAGATGTAAATGTATTACATTTTTAAATAAAGATCATCAGTGTTTTTAATGACGCTGCAGTTCATTCATGTGTCTCTATTGGACAGTGTTGTAGAAGTTACAGAAGACAGGAATCAGTTCCAGCTTGGCCTGACATTTGATCACTAGTGATGTGTGATACCACTGATTTCCTTTCCGATCCCATACCAAGTAAAATTCAGGGTGGTATCGACGATACTGCTCCGATACTTTGTACAAAAACTTTACTCTTTTATTGTATCTCAAATTATAGCGTCATAATCATTACAGGACATCAGATTACTTGTTCTTATCACTTAATAATGCAGAATTCATCATATAGAAATCAAAAACCTGAAGTTGTGCACTATGTGAACACCTTGCCTGCCTGCAGCACTAAAGGACTCCCTGAGAGACGTCTGTCTCACCCTAGCAGCACCCGTCCTTCTCCTCCTCTTCAGTTTGCCTCAACATAAGCTCGTCATATTCTGTGATATGATTTACTTTGAGGTGTTTGACAAGGTTAGTGGTGTTGCCACAACACCTCACTTTCTTGCCACATGTATCGCAAACCACGTCTGGGCTGTTTGTGGATGTAAAATACGTGCGCACATGACTCCAGTTACGCTCAGCCATTGTTGTGAGTGCGCACGCCACAGGCTGCCACACATTTATACAGCCGTATTTCACACATGACTATAAAAGGCGGAAGAGGGAGTAGTTCTTTCCAATGTAGACAATCTGAATGATAGTTTCTTTCCACTGTGTTCCTGTTAATGAAAAACTACAATTTACCCCAAAATGATTCAAATATCGATATTTTAATGTGGAAACCTTCTGTTTCCACATCTGGACTTTCTGTTGCTGCCCACGCGGGTGAAACTTTCTTTGAAGTGGCTCATTGAAGTTGTAATTGATAATCAATTCCCACACAATGAGAGAATCCAATCAATTTGTTTATCAGGGGAAAGGTGTGATTTTTTAGGACACTGGAGCCTAACATTAACTGGTTTAAAATTAGCTTATTTCCATAAGAAGAAAAACATACTGAGAAAGAGATCACCAAAATATACATGTACAAATGTGAAATAGTCATATGTAGTGTGAAAGAGCTATTTGACATCTTTAAATTCAAAGTAATGTATAAATCCACTTACATAAAACATGAAAAGGCGGCGCAGCGATGCCCATCTCAGCCAGTGTATGATGGTGGGGCAAGATGGCAGCTTCCACAACATGACGCCAGCTCCTATGTATTTTTAGTAGATAAATGATACGTTTATGTATCAATTTGTTGGAAGATGTAATTACACCTTAATTATGTAATTAGAAGCAAAAATGATTTTTTTTTAATCAAATCACCTCAAAAAATTACTGTACTTACTTTCTAAATCATTCTTTACCTCTGAAAGGGGTGGCTGTGGCTCAGGAGGTGGAGCAGGTCATCTACTAATCAGATGGTTTTTGGGTCGATCCCTGGCTGCTCCAGACTGCATGCTAACTGTCCTTGGGCAAGACATTAACCCCAAGTCACTCTCTGATGCATTCATCAGAGTATGAATGTGTGTGAATGTTAGGTAGAAAGCACAGAAAAAGGGCTTCTATGAACAGGTGTGAATGAGGCAACCTGTATAGAGCGCTTTGAATGTTCAGGTAGAGTAGAAAAGCACTGTAAAAATTTCTCTGTGTTGATTTCTTTTGGACCTCAAACATTACTCACCTTGTTGCAGGTTTCTTTATTAATGCTGAAAACCCAGAATGGAAACTGACCTTACTGCTTCCTTCCTTTCCAAACTATTGCGGCTCCTCCAACCAACGGCCGCGGCAGGCTAAACATGAGGACACAGATGACGTGCAACAGTAAATGGTAAATGGCCTGTATTTGTATAGCGCTTTTCTAGTCCCTAAGGACCCCAAAGCGCTTTACACAACCTGTCATCCACCCATTCACACACACATTCACACACTGGTGATGGCAAGCTACAATGTAGCCACAGCCACCCTGGGGCGCACTGACAGAGGCGAGGCTGCCGGACACTGGCACCACCGGGCCCTCTGACCACCACCAGGCGGCAACGGGTGAAGTGTCTTGCCCAAGGACACAACGACCGAGACTGTCCAAGCCGGGGCTCGAACCGGCAACCTTCCGATTACAAGGCGAACTCCCAACTCTTGAGCCACGATCGCCCCATGAGATACACCTCTGTACTATTTGCTACTTTTATTCCACATACAACTGTCCACTGTACAAATCGGCACACGGCCTCAAACCATTAAACAAATGCACAGACTGCACAAATAACTGCACCATTTACTATGCCAAATTTCAACATTGGCCTATTGCATAACTTAGTGCAGAAGTATACATAAACCAAAAGATGCATCAAAATGATTCAAGCTGCGCTCAAGCTGCAGTCAACAGAAGGTTTCGCCTCATGCTCACCCTACCTTTCTGCTCATTAACATCAGGTGCCGTGAACAGGTGAGTGCAACCACATTTATCACACCCATTAAATCCTTTTATCTCATTGTGTTTGAATAATTGTAATTCCTTCTACTGGGATCTCAGCCAGAAGTCCATCTTTCACCTCCAGCTCATTTAAATCTCAGCTGCCAGACTTATAACAAATTCAAAGAAATAAATCATCATTCTCCTCCTCACAACCTTTTGGGTATACGATACATGGGTACAAGCCTTGTTTCAGATTTGGTCACTTTTTATGAACCAAGTCACTGCCTGCATTCTGCACATCAGACACTCTTAGCTGTCCGTGCAGCCTGGCTCAATGCAAAAAGAAAACAAACCGTTTCGTGTTTTAACTCTTTGAACTTTTCTTTTGAGTTTTTAACTAAGATTTTATTGTGTTCTTTAACACACTTTGTAACTGTTTTGAAAGTGCTAGTCAAATTAACTGTTAACTCTAACTGTTATTATTGTTATTGACAGTCTGGAGCTTTGGCAGTATGGAAGGTGGATGCGAGAGGGAGACTTCATGGAAACCACCTTTTTCTTTCCCATCACCATATTCCTGAATGTTTCCAAATGCATAGGTTAAAAAAAACAAAACTCGTTGCTTTTTTAAAAATTCTGCAACACTCAGAAATCCTAGCAGCTGGCACCACCAATGGACGCATAGCAATGTGGAGGATGGTGGTGCAGTCGGGTAGCAGTAGACACTAAGCCCCAGTGGAAACTGCAGACACCAACAGAAATTGGAGGAAATGTCACTCAGCTACAGGTAATGTCTTGACCAGCATTAGTACATTACTTTCGTTTGGTTTAATTACACTTTTATTTTAACTGGAGATTGACAGTAACAACACTGTTTTTCTTTGAGCCAAAATTTCATTGAAGGAAATTTCAATGCAGCTTTGATGCTGGATGGAGACAGCAACGCATTTTAAAACCCTGACTTGGACTGTGGGAATCAAGTCTTTACAATGCACACACACACACACACACACACACACACACACACACACACACACACACACACACACACACACACACACACACACCAGCCTGACCAATAAGAGCCAAGAGTTGCAGTGATAGGCAGGCTGAACCAGCAAATAGCCAGAAACAACTGGTCAGTGCAGCACCGCCTCAGGTACCACATACAGATTTTAACTGGCTTCTGACTTTGTGTGGTGTGGAGTATGCTAGATTTTATATAAATATGGATGAGATTAGCTGGGGATGAACAAAATCTCCTTCAGCAACTATTAAATAGCCAGAAGGGGCCAGACAGTCAATATATTAATTCAGCGTTCCTACAGAACAGACCGTAAAGCATTCCCAAAAAGTCAAAACAATTATTTTAGCAGCTGATTTCTGTACTTAAAAAAACCCCAAACAAACATTTATTATAGCTCTATTATGTAGGTAATGTAGGAGACGTGGACACAAATACACAGAGGGTTAACGAGGGAAGTGGGAGCACACGGGGAACACAGGCGACACTGATAATCATAACGAGACACGGCAGGAGTAACACAACACTGACGGGAGACTATCAAAGTAAAACAGGAAGCACACAGAGACGCAGACCAGATTGGAAGAGAACACAGACATAGCGGGCTGGGAAAACATGGAATAAAACACAAGGAGGAGAAACGAGGCATGGGGGCTGGCAGATACACAGAGGGGGCACACAGGGGGTAAAGTCACGAGGGGAAATCAAATAAGCAACATCTTAACAGAACAACCGAGGGACCCTAAAGCTGACATCAAACAACAACAATACAAGACACACAAAAAACCAGGTAGAAGTCCCAGGACCATGACATGCAGGTGGTTACATATGGTTAAAATGATTCAAATGCACTAAGTATGCATGTTTTTCATATCAATATAGTCCATAACTTGATTACTGTCTGTAGCCCACATGATTAAACACTTTAGTTACATAAAACATGTGAGTTTAGATTTTATCTACTGTATAGCCTGTATAGTAAATTGATATGTAGCCCAATAAGTATAAAATCCAGAAAGCTACACAACATGGGACGGTTCATTTACAAACACAGTTCTAACTTGAGTTTCACACAGTTTTTATTAGAAAACAATCAAATTGTTAAATGCTTCAAGTACACAAAATGTCAGAAATCTGCACCGTCATGAACAGAAATTTAAACCTAATTTTTCGTGATTTGTTGATTAACCCTCCGAGGTCTAAATCCCACGTTGTGCACATCAACATCACAGATTTGTACAAATCAAATTTATAACAAAGACATGTTAAATATTAAGCACTGGAAACAGCTTGTTGCTTTGTTGCCATAGCGTTTTGTTTTGTCTCCATTTAAAAGATATCAAAATCTGAGCAAACAACTTGATGTCAAAAGAATCTCTGCACATTCCGCAGTCTTTGCTGCTAAAGTGACATCACAGCATTTAAGCATGTTTGAATGAAAACATCAGCATATGAACACAAAACTGAAGAGACACTGCAACCGAATGAAAGCAGACCACTATTTAGTGACATTTGGACGTTTCCCTGAGGATTAACTGCTGTGTAATCTACCAAGAACTAAAGTAAGCTCAAATTTCAGTTTATAAACTCAAGATCATTTACTTAAATATATAAAGCCTGATTTCCCTGCTTGCCAGGACAGTATTTATGTACTTTACATTGTGCAAGACTAGACTATATTTTCCATCATAGAGAGGATGATGTGGATCTATTATTCAGGAAAACAAATGAAGACTTAACTATTTGTCAGCTGATGTAATATTTGACAAATGATACATAAATTAGAAAATGTTCTTAATCATATCTTAGAGTGACAGAAGCTCTTTTTAACACGATTATTTCTCAGATTATTTTGTTCATTTAGGAAAATAGAGAAGACGTAAGTTTTGTTCTCAAACAAACTATTAGAATTTCTGAGAAACTGAGCCTACGTGCACATGTACACGGCTATTTTTGAAAGCGCAGCTTTGTCTCTGCATTTGGGCCTTTCGTCCACACCTAAACAGCAGATTGAGTCACTGAAAGGTGAGATTTTTAAAAAGCACATTTTTGTGTTCAGGTGTGGACGAGGAAAACGGACATTTACTCAGGCAATGTCAAAAGTGTGCGCCGCTGTTGAAGTCACGCTGTGGCCACGTTATTGTTTACGTGAGATCAATTTCTACAATGGCAGATGTAGACAACATACTGTGTCTGTTAATCTTAGTATCTGCAGTTTTTACACGCTTACATCAGACGTGGATTCTACATTCAACACAGACGCTCTCCCAACCCAAATCCTGACGTCGGTTTGGAAGAAATGTAATTTTAAAAAATGACATTTATGTATGCTGTATGCATTTAGTCCATTCCAAAGTTGTGAGTCTGTCTTTAGTTATTAACATTTGAAACGATGAAGGCACGTGAAAGTAACACAAAATTAGCTGCTTTTCCAGAAAAAGACAAAAACTTCTCAGAAGTACGTGAGGTTTTATGAGGTTTTCCCACCCAGGCTTCTAGACTTCTGATTGGCCAACATTTCTACACGGTTAAGATTTGGCGTGTTCTTGACAGCGTTTCACTTTGTTTTTAGTGTTTAGATGTGGAAGGAGATATTTTTTCAAAACTGCACATGTGGACTGGATTATTATTTTTTAAACGAAAAAGGAAAAACGTCCGTTTTCAAACATAGCCGTGTACGTTTGGACGCAGCCTAAAGTCATCACAAAAAAAGCAAATTCTCTGAACATTCTGGGTTGAGGTTTAGTGATCATTGTTGTTTTGTGTTCCTTGTAGTCAAAATGAGTGCAAGTGGAGACGGACCACAAAATAACCAAAACGGTAAGCACATGTACTCAGTCTTGAAATTGATGAAAAACAGATTTTCAGCAGATAGTTATGGATGTTAATTAAAAGATTTAATGATCTTGCAGGCCAACAGGTTAACCCACGAATGTTGGCAAATGGAGATCAGGAACCTGCTAATGGCTTCCTGAACAGACTGTATCGCGCTCTCCATGAATATTGTTGCTATCTAGATGAGCTAATAGCTTCAGTACTGGCACAATATGACAATTACCTTTACGGGGACGAAGACGATGACGATGACGATGACGACGATGACGATGACGACGATGACGACGATGACGACGATGACGACGATGACGACGACAACGACGATGACGACGACGACGACAACGACAACGACAACGACAACGACAACGACGACAACGATGACGACAATGACGGCGGCGACGGCGACGGCAACGATGACGATGACGATGACGACGATGTTCAAAATATTCATGTGAGGGACAATAATGCCAATGGTGACAACGATGAACAGCACGGGGATGCTGTGGTTGTGATCATTTTCAATGTTGGTGGCATTGAAAATGAGGAGGCATTTGAAGGCCGCATGGATGTTCGCCAGTACATCCCAGAAGAGGACCCTCAGCCAGGTGTTTCCAGGAAGAGGTCTAGAGAGAGGGATGAAGAAGATTTAGGAGCAAACAAAAGAATGAGATGGAGCGATGATGACTCTGAAGTATTTGAAGATGCGCACGAAGAGCTTGAACACGAAACTGGAGGCTCGAGGAAGCGTTCCCGAGAGGATTTTGAGCAAGAAGAGGAATACTTGCCTGTGTGCAAACTTCAGAGGTGTTCAATTGAGTCGACCAGCAGCAATGAAGACTAAGACTACTTCGACGGGTTTTTTCAGTATCCTTTCAGTAATCTGATGGCCTACTCAGGTGATCCTGAATCCTCTATGCTGCAATAAGCTGGGCATACACTGTGCTGCGATTTTTCAGTCGCGTTATTCGGCTCCTGATCAAACTGTAGGATTGACTCGCAGGGGTGAGAAGTTTGATCAAGGCCAAACTCGGGACGATCCCCAAAACGATCGCACGACTGAAAAATCGGCTCAAAATGGGCCAAAAATCGCACAGTGTATGCCCAGCATTAGGCTGCCGGGGGATTCCCATGATGCACTGGGTGTTTCTTCTTCACCCACTATGTTTAATAGACCTCTCTGCACTGAATGGTACTTGTTATTAACCTCTGTCTCTGTTCCATGTCTTTATACTATTTTCCTTGCCCCTCCCCAACCGGTCGCAGCAGATGGCCGCCCCTCCCTGAGCCTGGTTCTGCTGGAGGTTTCTTCCTGTTAAAAGGGAGTTTTTCCTTCCCACTGTCGCCAAAGTGCTTGCTCATAGGGGGTCATATGATTGTTGGGGTTTTCTTTGTAAGTATATCTTACAATATAAAGCGCCTTCAGGTGACTGTTGCTGTCATTTGGCGCTCTTTAAATAAAATTGAATTGAAAATTAAATAGATGTCACTGTGATGATTTCTTCCCTGCATAGAAAGCTTAGACCCAAATGCAGATTCAATGCACATGGTTAAACTATTTATGAGACTTTAGAGAGGGAATGGAGAACGTGGCTCGAGCTAGGAGTGTCAGCAGACAGCAGGAACCAGAGGAAAAGCTATCGAGAGACTGAACACCTGGCTCCTGATGGGAACAATCCAACGGGAATTCTGCAACAGAGGGAGAAGAAGTTGCTGGACGGGTAAGGGAGTTTGAGGGTAGGATGAGTACGTTGGCAGAGGAGACCTAAACACAGGGAAAACAAGGTTAAACACAGGGAAGGAGCACGCCAGAACTGGAGCAGAGGGGAAGCCTAGTTACCACTGGAGATGGCAGAACAAACTGGCGAGGAGTAGCAGGCAGCGCTGGTTTAAGAAGCCCTCCTGCTGATTGTTTGCAGATGAGGCCCAGGTGAGATGCTGGAAACTCCACCTCTGAAGTGTGGACACAGTATCCCCATTCCAAGTGGAAAAGCCCCTCAGACACTTCCGTGGTGCATGACAAGAAGGATGAGAAAGCATTCATGGTCCATCCATCCCTCCGTCAGCGTAATGCCTAAAAGTTTATTCAGATGTAAATGTATTACATTTTTAAATAAAGATCATCAGTGTTTTTAATGACGCTGCAGTTCATTCATGTGTCTCTATTGGACAGTGTTGTAGAAGTTACAGAAGACAGGAATCAGTTCCAGCTTGGCCTGACATTTGATCACTAGTGATGTGTGATACCACTGATTTCCTTTCCGATCCCATACCACGTAAAATTCAGGGTGGTATCGACGATACTGCTCCGATACTTTGTACAAAAACTTTACTCTTTTATTGTATCTCAAATTATAGCGTCATAATCATTACAGGACATCAGATTACTTGTTCTTATCACTTAATAATGCAGAATTCATCATATAGAAATCAAAAACCTGAAGTTGTGCACTATGTGAACACCTTGCCTGCCTGCAGCACTAAAGGACTCCCTGAGAGACGTCTGTCTCACCCTAGCAGCACCCGTCCTTCTCCTCCTCTTCAGTTTGCCTCAACATAAGCTCGTCATATTCTGTGATATGATTTACTTTGAGGTGTTTGACAAGGTTAGTGGTGTTGCCACAACACCTCACTTTCTTGCCACATGTATCGCAAACCACGTCTGGGCTGTTTGTGGATGTAAAATACGTGCGCACATGACTCCAGTTACGCTCAGCCATTGTTGTGAGTGCGCACGCCACAGGCTGCCACACATTTATACAGCCGTATTTCACACATGACTATAAAAGGCGGAAGAGGGAGTAGTTCTTTCCAATGTAGACAATCTGAATGATAGTTTCTTTCCACTGTGTTCCTGTTAATGAAAAACTACAATTTACCCCAAAATGATTCAAATATCGATATTTTAATGTGGAAACCTTCTGTTTCCACATCTGGACTTTCTGTTGCTGCCCACGCGGGTGAAACTTTCTTTGAAGTGGCTCATTGAAGTTGTAATTGATAATCAATTCCCACACAATGAGAGAATCCAATCAATTTGTTTATCAGGGGAAAGGTGTGATTTCTTAGGACACTGGAGCCTAACATTAACTGGTTTAAAATTAGCTTATTTCCATAAGAAGAAAAACATACTGAGAAAGAGATCACCAAAATATACATGTACAAATGTGAAATAGTCATATGTAGTGTGAAAGAGCTATTTGACATCTTTAAATTCAAAGTAATGTATAAATCCACTTACATAAAACATGAAAAGGCGGCGCAGCGATGCCCATCTCAGCCAGTGTATGATGGTGGGGCAAGATGGCAGCTTCCACAACATGACGCCAGCTCCTATGTATTTTTAGTAGATAAATGATACGTTTATGTATCAATTTGTTGGAAGATGTAATTACACCTTAATTATGTAATTAGAAGCAAAAATGATTTTTTTTTAATCAAATCACCTCAAAAAATTACTGTACTTACTTTCTAAATCATTCTTTACCTCTGAAAGGGGTGGCTGTGGCTCAGGAGGTGGAGCAGGTCATCTACTAATCAGATGGTTTTTGGATCGATCCCTGGCTGCTCCAGACTGCATGCTAACTGTCCTTGGGCAAGACATTAACCCCAAGTCACTCTCTGATGCATTCATCAGAGTATGAATGTGTGTGAATGTTAGGTAGAAAGCACAGAAAAAGGGCTTCTATGAACAGGTGTGAATGAGGCAACCTGTATAGAGCGCTTTGAATGTTCAGGTAGAGTAGAAAAGCACTGTAAAAATTTCTCTGTGTTGATTTCTTTTGGACCTCAAACATTACTCACCTTGTTGCAGGTTTCTTTATTAATGCTGAAAACCCAGAATGGAAACTGACCTTACTGCTTCCTTCCTTTCCAAACTATTGCGGCTCCTCCAACCAACGGCCGCGGCAGGCTAAACATGAGGACACAGATGACGTGCAACAGTAAATGGTAAATGGCCTGTATTTGTATAGCGCTTTTCTAGTCCCTAAGGACCCCAAAGCGCTTTACACAACCTGTCATCCACCCATTCACACACACATTCACACACTGGTGATGGCAAGCTACAATGTAGCCACAGCCACCCTGGGGCGCACTGACAGAGGCGAGGCTGCCGGACACTGGCACCACCGGGCCCTCTGACCACCACCAGGCGGCAACGGGTGAAGTGTCTTGCCCAAGGACACAACGACCGAGACTGTCCAAGCCGGGGCTCGAACCGGCAACCTTCCGATTACAAGGCGAACTCCCAACTCTTGAGCCACGATCGCCCCATGAGATACACCTCTGTACTATTTGCTACTTTTATTCCACATACAACTGTCCACTGTACAAATCGGCACACGGCCTCAAACCATTAAACAAATGCACAGACTGCACAAATAACTGCACCATTTACTATGCCAAATTTCAACATTGGCCTATTGCATAACTTAGTGCAGAAGTATACATAAACCAAAAGATGCATCAAAATGATTCAAGCTGCGCTCAAGCTGCAGTCAACAGAAGGTTTCGCCTCATGCTCACCCTACCTTTCTGCTCATTAACATCAGGTGCCGTGAACAGGTGAGTGCAACCACATTTATCACACCCATTAAATCCTTTTATCTCATTGTGTTTGAATAATTGTAATTCCTTCTACTGGGATCTCAGCCAGAAGTCCATCTTTCACCTCCAGCTCATTTAAATCTCAGCTGCCAGACTTATAACAAATTCAAAGAAATAAATCATCATTCTCCTCCTCACAACCTTTTGGGTATACGATACATGGGTACAAGCCTTGTTACAGATTTGGTCACTTTTTATGAACCAAGTCACTGCCTGCATTCTGCACATCAGACACTCTTAGCTGTCCGTGCAGCCTGGCTCAATGCAAAAAGAAAACAAACCGTTTCGTGTTTTAACTCTTTGAACTTTTCTTTTGAGTTTTTAACTAAGATTTTATTGTGTTCTTTAACACACTTTGTAACTGTTTTGAAAGTGCTAGGCAAATTAACTGTTAACTATTACTGTTATTATTGTTATTGACAGTCTGGAGCTTTGGCAGTATGGAAGGTGGATGCGAGAGGGAGACTTCATGGAAACCACCTTTTTCTTTCCCATCACCATATTCCTGAATGTTTCCAAATGCATAGGTTAAAAAAAACAAAACTCGTTGCTTTTTTAAAAATTCTGCAACACTCAGAAATCCTAGCAGCTGGCACCACCAATGGACGCATAGCAATGTGGAGGATGGTGGTGCAGTCGGGTAGCAGTAGACACTAAGCCCCAGTGGAAACTGCAGACACCAACAGAAATTGGAGGAAATGTCACTCAGCTACAGGTAATGTCTTGACCAGCATTAGTACATTACTTTCGTTTGGTTTAATTACACTTTTATTTTAACTGGAGATTGACAGTAACAACACTGTTTTTCTTTGAGCCAAAATTTCATTGAAGGAAATTTCAATGCAGCTTTGATGCTGGATGGAGACAGCAACGCATTTTAAAACCCTGACTTGGACTGTGGGAATCAAGTCTTTACAATGCACACACACACACACACACACACACACACACACACACACACACACACACACACACACACACACACACACACCAGCCTGACCAATAAGAGCCAAGAGTTGCAGTGATAGGCAGGCTGAACCAGCAAATAGCCAGAAACAACTGGTCAGTGCAGCACCGCCTCAGGTACCACATACAGATTTTAACTGGCTTCTGACTTTGTGTGGTGTGGAGTATGCTAGATTTTATATAAATATGGATGAGATTAGCTGGGGATGAACAAAATCTCCTTCAGCAACTATTAAATAGCCAGAAGGGGCCAGACAGTCAATATATTAATTCAGCGTTCCTACAGAACAGACCGTAAAGCATTCCCAAAAAGTCAAAACAATTATTTTAGCAGCTGATTTCTGTACTTAAAAAAACCCCAAACAAACATTTATTATAGCTCTATTATGTAGGTAATGTAGGAGACGTGGACACAAATACACAGAGGGTTAACGAGGGAAGTGGGAGCACACGGGGAACACAGGCGACACTGATAATCATAACGAGACACGGCAGGAGTAACACAACACTGACGGGAGACTATCAAAGTAAAACAGGAAGCACACAGAGACGCAGACCAGATTGGAAGAGAACACAGACATAGCGGGCTGGGAAAACATGGAATAAAACACAAGGAGGAGAAACGAGGCATGGGGGCTGGCAGATACACAGAGGGGGCACACAGGGGGTAAAGTCACGAGGGGAAATCAAATAAGCAACATCTTAACAGAACAACCGAGGGACCCTAAAGCTGACATCAAACAACAACAATACAAGACACACAAAAAACCAGGTAGAAGTCCCAGGACCATGACATGCAGGTGGTTACATATGGTTAAAATGATTCAAATGCACTAAGTATGCATGTTTTTCATATCAATATAGTCCATAACTTGATTACTGTCTGTAGCCCACATGATTAAACACTTTAGTTACATAAAACATGTGAGTTTAGATTTTATCTACTGTATAGCCTGTATAGTAAATTGATATGTAGCCCAATAAGTATAAAATCCAGAAAGCTACACAACATGGGGCGGTTCATTTACAAACACAGTTCTAACTTGAGTTTCACACAGTTTTTATTAGAAAACAATCAAATTGTTAAATGCTTCAAGTACACAAAATGTCAGAAATCTGCACCGTCATGAACAGAAATTTAAACCTAATTTTTCGTGATTTGTTGATTAACCCTCCGAGGTCTAAATCCCACGTTGTGCACATCAACATCACAGATTTGTACAAATCAAATTTATAACAAAGACATGTTAAATATTAAGCACTGGAAACAGCTTGTTGTTTTGTTGCCATAGCGTTTTGTTTTGTCTCCATTTAAAAGATATCAAAATCTGAGCAAACAACTTGATGTCAAAAGAATCTCTGCACATTCCGCAGTCTTTGCTGCTAAAGTGACATCACAGCATTTAAGCATGTTTGAATGAAAACATCAGCATATGAACACAAAACTGAAGAGACACTGCAACCGAATGAAAGCAGACCACTATTTAGTGACATTTGGACGTTTCCCTGAGGATTAACTGCTGTGTAATCTACCAAGAACTAAAGTAAGCTCAAATTTCAGTTTATAAACTCAAGATCATTTACTTAAATATATAAAGCCTGATTTCCCTGCTTGCCAGGACAGTATTTATGTACTTTACATTGTGCAAGACTAGACTATATTTTCCATCATAGAGAGGATGATGTGGATCTATTATTCAGGAAAACAAATGAAGACTTAACTATTTGTCAGCTGATGTAATATTTGACAAATGATACATAAATTAGAAAATGTTCTTAATCATATCTTAGAGTGACAGAAGCTCTTTTTAACACGATTATTTCTCAGATTATTTTGTTCATTTAGGAAAATAGAGAAGACGTAAGTTTTGTTCTCAAACAAACTATTAGAATTTCTGAGAAACTGAGCCTACGTGCACATGTACACGGCTATTTTTGAAAGCGCAGCTTTGTCTCTGCATTTGGGCCTTTCGTCCACACCTAAACAGCAGATTGAGTCACTGAAAGGTGAGATTTTTAAAAAGCACGTTTTTGTGTTCAGGTGTGGACGAGGAAAACGGACATTTACTCAGGCAATGTCAAAAGTGTGCGCCGCTGTTGAAGTCACGCTGTGGCCACGTTATTGTTTACGTGAGATCAATTTCTACAATGGCAGATGTAGACAACATACTGTGTCTGTTAATCTTAGTATCTGCAGTTTTTACACGCTTACATCAGACGTGGATTCTACATTCAACACAGACGCTCTCCCAACCCAAATCCTGACGTCGGTTTGGAAGAAATGTAATTTTAAAAAATGACATTTATGTATGCTGTATGCATTTAGTCCATTCCAAAGTTGTGAGTCTGTCTTTAGTTATTAACATTTGAAACGATGAAGGCACGTGAAAGTAACACAAAATTAGCTGCTTTTCCAGAAAAAGACAAAAACTTCTCAGAAGTACGTAAGGTTTTATGAGGTTTTCCCACCCAGGCTTCTAGACTTCTGATTGGCCAACATTTCTACACGGTTAAGATTTGGCGTGTTCTTGACAGCGTTTCACTTTGTTTTTAGTGTTTAGATGTGGAAGGAGATATTTTTTCAAAACTGCACATGTGGACTGGATTTTTATTTTTTTTTAAACGAAAAAGGAAAATCGTCCGTTTTCAAACATAGCCGTGTACGTTTGGACGCAGCCTAAAGTCATCACAAAAAAAGCAAATTCTCTGAACATTCTGGGTTGAGGTTTAGTGATCATTGTTGTTTTGTGTTCCTTGTAGTCAAAATGAGTGCAAGTGGAGACGGACCACAAAATAACCAAAACGGTAAGCACATGTACTCAGTCTTGAAATTGATGAAAAACAGATTTTCAGCAGATAGTTATGGATGTTAATTAAAAGATTTAATGATCTTGCAGGCCAACAGGTTAACCCACGAATGTTGGCAAATGGAGATCAGGAACCTGCTAATGGCTTCCTGAACAGACTGTATCGCGCTCTCCATGAATATTGTTGCTATCTAGATGAGCTAATAGCTTCAGTACTGGCACAATATGACAATTACCTTTACGGGGACGAAGACGATGACGATGACGACGATGACGACGACGACGATGACGACGATGACGACGACGACGACAACGACGATGACGACGACGACAACAACGACAACAACGATGACGACAACGATGACGACAATGACGGCGGCGACGGCGACGGCAACGATGACGATGACGATGACGATGACGACGACGACGATGTTCAAAATATTCATGTGAGGGACAATAATGCCAATGGTGACAACGATGAACAGCACGGGGATGCTGTGGTTGTGATCATTTTCAATGTTGGTGGCATTGAAAATGAGGAGGCATTTGAAGGCCGCATGGATGTTCGCCAGTACATCCCAGAAGAGGACCCTCAGCCAGGTGTTTCCAGGAAGAGGTCTAGAGAGAGGGATGAAGAAGATTTAGGAGCAAACAAAAGAATGAGATGGAGCGATGATGACTCTGAAGTATTTGAAGATGCGCACGAAGAGCTTGAACACGAAACTGGAGGCTCGAGGAAGCGTTCCCGAGAGGATTTTGAGCAAGAAGAGGAATACTTGCCTGTGTGCAAACTTCAGAGGTGTTCAATTGAGTCGACCAGCAGCAATGAAGACTAAGACTACTTCGACGGGTTTTTTCAGTATCCTTTCAGTAATCTGATGGCCTACTCAGGTGATCCTGAATCCTCTATGCTGCAATAAGCTGGGCATACACTGTGCTGCGATTTTTCAGTCGCGTTATTCGGCTCCTGATCAAACTGTAGGATTGACTCGCAGGGGTGAGAAGTTTGATCAAGGCCAAACTCGGGACGATCCCCAAAACGATCGCACGACTGAAAAATCGGCTCAAAATGGGCCAAAAATCGCACAGTGTATGCCCAGCATTAGGCTGCCGGGGGATTCCCATGATGCACTGGGTGTTTCTTCTTCACCCACTATGTTTAATAGACCTCTCTGCACTGAATGGTACTTGTTATTAACCTCTGTCTCTGTTCCATGTCTTTATACTATTTTCCTTGCCCCTCCCCAACCGGTCGCAGCAGATGGCCGCCCCTCCCTGAGCCTGGTTCTGCTGGAGGTTTCTTCCTGTTAAAAGGGAGTTTTTCCTTCCCACTGTCGCCAAAGTGCTTGCTCATAGGGGGTCATATGATTGTTGGGGTTTTCTTTGTAAGTATATCTTACAATATAAAGCGCCTTCAGGTGACTGTTGCTGTCATTTGGCGCTCTTTAAATAAAATTGAATTGAAAATTAAATAGATGTCACTGTGATGATTTCTTCCCTGCATAGAAAGCTTAGACCCAAATGCAGATTCAATGCACATGGTTAAACTATTTATGAGACTTTAGAGAGGGAATGGAGAACGTGGCTCGAGCTAGGAGTGTCAGCAGACAGCAGGAACCAGAGGAAAAGCTATCGAGAGACTGAACACCTGGCTCCTGATGGGAACAATCCAACGGGAATTCTGCAACAGAGGGAGAAGAAGTTGCTGGACGGGTAAGGGAGTTTGAGGGTAGGATGAGTACGTTGGCAGAGGAGACCTAAACACAGGGAAAACAAGGTTAAACACAGGGAAGGAGCACGCCAGAACTGGAGCAGAGGGGAAGCCTAGTTACCACTGGAGATGGCAGAACAAACTGGCGAGGAGTAGCAGGCAGCGCTGGTTTAAGAAGCCCTCCTGCTGATTGTTTGCAGATGAGGCCCAGGTGAGATGCTGGAAACTCCACCTCTGAAGTGTGGACACAGTATCCCCATTCCAAGTGGAAAAGCCCCTCAGACACTTCCATGGTGCATGACAAGAAGGATGAGAAAGCATTCATGGTCCATCCATCCGTCCGTCAGCGTAATGCCTAAAAGTTTATTCAGATGTAAATGTATTACATTTTTAAATAAAGATCATCAGTGTTTTTAATGACGCTGCATTTCATTCACGTGTCTCTATTGGACAGTGTTGTAGAAGTTACAGAAGACAGGAATCAGTTCCAGCTTGGCCTGACATTTGATCACTAGTGATGTGTGATACCACTGATTTCCTTTCCGATCCCATACCACGTAAAATTCAGGGTGGTATCGACGATACTGCTCCGATACTTTGTACAAAAACTTTACTCTTTTATTGTATCTCAAATTATAGCGTCATAATCATTACAGGACATCAGATTACTTGTTCTTATCACTTAATAATGCAGAATTCATCATATAGAAATCAAAAACCTGAAGTTGTGCACTATGTGAACACCTTGCCTGCCTGCAGCACTAAAGGACTCCCTGAGAGACGTCTGTCTCACCCTAGCAGCACCCGTCCTTCTCCTCCTCTTCAGTTTGCCTCAACATAAGCTCGTCATATTCTGTGATATGATTTACTTTGAGGTGTTTGACAAGGTTAGTGGTGTTGCCACAACACCTCACTTTCTTGCCACATGTATCGCAAACCACGTCAGGGCTGTTTGTGGATGTAAAATACGTGCGCACATGACTCCAGTTACGCTCAGCCATTGTTGTGAGTGCGCACGCCACAGGCTGCCACACATTTATACAGCCGTATTTCACACATGACTATAAAAGGCGGAAGAGGGAGTAGTTCTTTCCAATGTAGACAATCTGAATGATAGTTTCTTTCCACTGTGTTCCTGTTAATGAAAAACTACAATTTACCCCAAAATGATTCAAATATCGATATTTTAATGTGGAAACCTTCTGTTTCCACATCTGGACTTTCTGTTGCTGCCCACGCGGGTGAAACTTTCTTTGAAGTGGCTCATTGAAGTTGTAATTGATAATCAATTCCCACACAATGAGAGAATCCAATCAATTTGTTTATCAGGGGAAAGGTGTGATTTCTTAGGACACTGGAGCCTAACATTAACTGGTTTAAAATTAGCTTATTTCCATAAGAAGAAAAACATACTGAGAAAGAGATCACCAAAATATACATGTACAAATGTGAAATAGTCATATGTAGTGTGAAAGAGCTATTTGACATCTTTAAATTCAAAGTAATGTATAAATCCACTTACATAAAACATGAAAAGGCGGCGCAGCGATGCCCATCTCAGCCAGTGTATGATGGTGGGGCAAGATGGCAGCTTCCACAACATGACGCCAGCTCCTATGTATTTTTAGTAGATAAATGATACGTTTATGTATCAATTTGTTGGAAGATGTAATTACACCTTAATTATGTAATTAGAAGCAAAAATGATTTTTTTTTTAATCAAATCACCTCAAAAAATTACTGTACTTACTTTCTAAATCATTCTTTACCTCTGAAAGGGGTGGCTGTGGCTCAGGAGGTGGAGCAGGTCATCTACTAATCAGATGGTTTTTGGGTCGATCCCTGGCTGCTCCAGACTGCATGCTAACTGTCCTTGGGCAAGACATTAACCCCAAGTCACTCTCTGATGCATTCATCAGAGTATGAATGTGTGTGAATGTTAGGTAGAAAGCACAGAAAAAGGGCTTCTATGAACAGGTGTGAATGAGGCAACCTGTATAGAGCGCTTTGAATGTTCAGGTAGAGTAGAAAAGCACTGTAAAAATTTCTCTGTGTTGATTTCTTTTGGACCTCAAACATTACTCACCTTGTTGCAGGTTTCTTTATTAATGCTGAAAACCCAGAATGGAAACTGACCTTACTGCTTCCTTCCTTTCCAAACTATTGCGGCTCCTCCAACCAACGGCCGCGGCAGGCTAAACATGAGGACACAGATGACGTGCAACAGTAAATGGTAAATGGCCTGTATTTGTATAGCGCTTTTCTAGTCCCTAAGGACCCCAAAGCGCTTTACACAACCTGTCATCCACCCATTCACACACACATTCACACACTGGTGATGGCAAGCTACAATGTAGCCACAGCCACCCTGGGGCGCACTGACAGAGGCGAGGCTGCCGGACACTGGCACCACCGGGCCCTCTGACCACCACCAGGCGGCAACGGGTGAAGTGTCTTGCCCAAGGACACAACGACCGAGACTGTCCAAGCCGGGGCTCGAACCGGCAACCTTCCGATTACAAGGCGAACTCCCAACTCTTGAGCCACGATCGCCCCATGAGATACACCTCTGTACTATTTGCTACTTTTATTCCACATACAACTGTCCACTGTACAAATCGGCACACGGCCTCAAACCATTAAACAAATGCACAGACTGCACAAATAACTGCACCATTTACTATGCCAAATTTCAACATTGGCCTATTGCATAACTTAGTGCAGAAGTATACATAAACCAAAAGATGCATCAAAATGATTCAAGCTGCGCTCAAGCTGCAGTCAACAGAAGGTTTCGCCTCATGCTCACCCTACCTTTCTGCTCATTAACATCAGGTGCCGTGAACAGGTGAGTGCAACCACATTTATCACACCCATTAAATCCTTTTATCTCATTGTGTTTGAATAATTGTAATTCCTTCTACTGGGATCTCAGCCAGAAGTCCATCTTTCACCTCCAGCTCATTTAAATCTCAGCTGCCAGACTTATAACAAATTCAAAGAAATAAATCATCATTCTCCTCCTCACAACCTTTTGGGTATACGATACATGGGTACAAGCCTTGTTACAGATTTGGTCACTTTTTATGAACCAAGTCACTGCCTGCATTCTGCACATCAGACACTCTTAGCTGTCCGTGCAGCCTGGCTCAATGCAAAAAGAAAACAAACCGTTTCATGTTTTAACTCTTTGAACTTTTCTTTTGAGTTTTTAACTAAGATTTTATTGTGTTCTTTAACACACTTTGTAACTGTTTTGAAAGTGCTAGTCAAATTAACTGTTAACTCTAACTGTTATTATTGTTATTGACAGTCTGGAGCTTTGGCAGTATGGAAGGTGGATGCGAGAGGGAGACTTCATGGAAACCACCTTTTTCTTTCCCATCACCATATTCCTGAATGTTTCCAAATGCATAGGTTAAAAAAAACAAAACTCGTTGCTTTTTTAAAAATTCTGCAACACTCAGAAATCCTAGCAGCTGGCACCACCAATGGACGCATAGCAATGTGGAGGATGGTGGTGCAGTCGGGTAGCAGTAGACACTAAGCCCCAGTGGAAACTGCAGACACCAACAGAAATTGGAGGAAATGTCACTCAGCTACAGGTAATGTCTTGACCAGCATTAGTACATTACTTTCGTTTGGTTTAATTACACTTTTATTTTAACTGGAGATTGACAGTAACAACACTGTTTTTCTTTGAGCCAAAATTTCATTGAAGGAAATTTCAATGCAGCTTTGATGCTGGATGGAGACAGCAACGCATTTTAAAACCCTGACTTGGACTGTGGGAATCAAGTCTTTACAATGCACACACACACACACACACACACACACACACACACACACACACACACACACACACACACACACACACACACACACACACCAGCCTGACCAATAAGAGCCAAGAGTTGCAGTGATAGGCAGGCTGAACCAGCAAATAGCCAGAAACAACTGGTCAGTGCAGCACCGCCTCAGGTACCACATACAGATTTTAACTGGCTTCTGACTTTGTGTGGTGTGGAGTATGCTAGATTTTATATAAATATGGATGAGATTAGCTGGGGATGAACAAAATCTCCTTCAGCAACTATTAAATAGCCAGAAGGGGCCAGACAGTCAATATATTAATTCAGCGTTCCTACAGAACAGACCGTAAAGCATTCCCAAAAAGTCAAAACAATTATTTTAGCAGCTGATTTCTGTACTTAAAAAAACCCCAAACAAACATTTATTATAGCTCTATTATGTAGGTAATGTAGGAGACGTGGACACAAATACACAGAGGGTTAACGAGGGAAGTGGGAGCACACGGGGAACACAGGCGACACTGATAATCATAACGAGACACGGCAGGAGTAACACAACACTGACGGGAGACTATCAAAGTAAAACAGGAAGCACACAGAGACGCAGACCAGATTGGAAGAGAACACAGACATAGCGGGCTGGGAAAACATGGAATAAAACACAAGGAGGAGAAACGAGGCATGGGGGCTGGCAGATACACAGAGGGGGCACACAGGGGGTAAAGTCACGAGGGGAAATCAAATAAGCAACATCTTAACAGAACAACCGAGGGACCCTAAAGCTGACATCAAACAACAACAATACAAGACACACAAAAAACCAGGTAGAAGTCCCAGGACCATGACATGCAGGTGGTTACATATGGTTAAAATGATTCAAATGCACTAAGTATGCATGTTTTTCATATCAATATAGTCCATAACTTGATTACTGTCTGTAGCCCACATGATTAAACACTTTAGTTACATAAAACATGTGAGGTTAGATTTTATCTACTGTATAGCCTGTATAGTAAATTGATATGTAGCCCAATAAGTATAAAATCCAGAAAGCTACACAACATGGGGCGGTTCATTTACAAACACAGTTCTAACTTGAGTTTCACACAGTTTTTATTAGAAAACAATCAAATTGTTAAATGCTTCAAGTACACAAAATGTCAGAAATCTGCACCGTCATGAACAGAAATTTAAACCTAATTTTTCGTGATTTGTTGATTAACCCTCCGAGGTCTAAATCCCACGTTGTGCACATCAACATCACAGATTTGTACAAATCAAATTTATAACAAAGACATGTTAAATATTAAGCACTGGAAACAGCTTGTTGCTTTGTTGCCATAGCGTTTTGTTTTGTCTCCATTTAAAAGATATCAAAATCTGAGCAAACAACTTGATGTCAAAAGAATCTCTGCACATTCCACAGTCTTTGCTGCTAAAGTGACATCACAGCATTTAAGCATGTTTGAATGAAAACATCAGCATATGAACACAAAACGGAAGAGACACTGCAACCGAATGAAAGCAGACCACTATTTAGTGACATTTGGACGTTTCCCTGAGGATTAACTGCTGTGTAATCTACCAAGAACTAAAGTAAGCTCAAATTTCAGTTTATAAACTCAAGATCATTTACTTAAATATATAAAGCCTGATTTCCCTGCTTGCCAGGACAGTATTTATGTACTTTACATTGTGCAAGACTAGACTATATTTTCCATCATAGAGAGGATGATGTGGATCTATTATTCAGGAAAACAAATGAAGACTTAACTATTTGTCAGCTGATGTAATATTTGACAAATGATACATAAATTAGAAAATGTTCTTAATCATATCTTAGAGTGACAGAAGCTCTTTTTAACACGATTATTTCTCAGATTATTTTGTTCATTTAGGAAAATAGAGAAGACGTAAGTTTTGTTCTCAAACAAACTATTAGAATTTCTGAGAAACTGAGCCTACGTGCACATGTACACGGCTATTTTTGAAAGCGCAGCTTTGTCTCTGCATTTGGGCCTTTCGTCCACACCTAAACAGCAGATTGAGTCACTGAAAGGTGAGATTTTTAAAAAGGACGTTTTTGTGTTCAGGTGTGGACGAGGAAAACGGACATTTACTCAGGCAATGTCAAAAGTGTGCGCCGCTGTTGAAGTCACGCTGTGGCCACGTTATTGTTTACATGAGATCAATTTCTACAATGGCAGATGTAGACAACATACTGTGTCTGTTAATCTTAGTATCTGCAGTTTTTACACGCTTACATCAGACGTGGATTCTACATTCAACACAGACGCTCTCCCAACCCAAATCCTGACGTCGGTTTGGAAGAAATGTAATTTAAAAAAATGACATTTATGTATGCTGTATGCATTTAGTCCATTCCAAAGTTGTGAGTCTGTCTTTAGTTATTAACATTTGAAACGATGAAGGCACGTGAAAGTAACACAAAATTAGCTGCTTTTCCAGAAAAAGACAAAAACTTCTCAGAAGTACGTAAGGTTTTATGAGGTTTTCCCACCCAGGCTTCTAGACTTCTGATTGGCCAACATTTCTACACGGTTAAGATTTGGCGTGTTCTTGACAGCGTTTCACTTTGTTTTTAGTGTTTAGATGTGGAAGGAGATATTTTTTCAAAACTGCACATGTGGACTGGATTATTTTTTTTTAAACGAAAAAGGAAAAACGTCCGTTTTCAAACATAGCCGTGTACGTTTGGACGCAGCCTAAAGTCATCACAAAAAAAGCAAATTCTCTGAACATTCTGGGTTGAGGTTTAGTGATCATTGTTGTTTTGTGTTCCTTGTAGTCAAAATGAGTGCAAGTGGAGACGGACCACAAAATAACCAAAACGGTAAGCACATGTACTCAGTCTTGAAATTGATGAAAAACAGATTTTCAGCAGATAGTTATGGATGTTAATTAAAAGATTTAATGATCTTGCAGGCCAACAGGTTAACCCACGAATGTTGGCAAATGGAGATCAGGAACCTGCTAATGGCTTCCTGAACAGACTGTATCGCGCTCTCCATGAATATTGTTGCTATCTAGATGAGCTAATAGCTTCAGTACTGGCACAATATGACAATTACCTTTACGGGGACGAAGACGATGACGATGACGATGACGACGACGACGACGACGACGACGACGATGACGACGATGACGACGACGACGACAACGACGATGACGACGACGACGACAACGACAACGACAACGACGATGACGACAACGATGACGACAATGACGGCGGCGACGGCGACGGCAACGATGACGATGACGATGACGACGATGTTCAAAATATTCATGTGAGGGACAATAATGCCAATGGTGACAACGATGAACAGCACGGGGATGCTGTGGTATTGATCATTTTCAATGTTGGTGGCATTGAAAATGAGGAGGCATTTGAAGGCCGCATGGATGGTCGCCAGTACATCCCAGAAGAGGACCCTCAGCCAGGTGTTTCCAGGAAGAGGTCTAGAGAGAGGGATGAAGAAGATTTAGGAGCAAACAAAAGAATGAGATGGAGCGATGATGACTCTGAAGTATTTGAAGATGCGCACGAAGAGCTTGAACATGAAACTGGAGGCTCGAGGAAGCGTTCCCGAGAGGATTTTGAGCAAGAAGAGGAATACTTGCCTGTGTGCAAACTTCAGAGGTGTTCAATTGAGTCGACCAGCAGCAATGAAGACTAAGACTACTTCGACGGGTTTTTTCAGTATCCTTTCAGTAATCTGATGGCCTACTCAGGTGATCCTGAATCCTCTATGCTGCAATAAGCTGGGCATACACTGTGCTGCGATTTTTCAGTCGCGTTATTCGGCTCCTGATCAAACTGTAGGATTGACTCGCAGGGGTGAGAAGTTTGATCAAGGCCAAACTCGGGACGATCCCCAAAACGATCGCACGACTGAAAAATCGGCTCAAAATGGGCCAAAAATCGCACAGTGTATGCCCAGCATTAGGCTGCCGGGGGATTCCCATGATGCACTGGGTGTTTCTTCTTCACCCACTATGTTTAATAGACCTCTCTGCACTGAATGGTACTTGTTATTAACCTCTGTCTCTGTTCCATGTCTTTATACTATTTTCCTTGCCCCTCCCCAACCGGTCGCAGCAGATGGCCGCCCCTCCCTGAGCCTGGTTCTGCTGGAGGTTTCTTCCTGTTAAAAGGGAGTTTTTCCTTCCCACTGTCGCCAAAGTGCTTGCTCATAGGGGGTCATATGATTGTTGGGGTTTTCTTTGTAAGTATATCTTACAATATAAAGCGCCTTCAGGTGACTGTTGCTGTCATTTGGCGCTCTTTAAATAAAATTGAATTGAAAATTAAATAGATGTCACTGTGATGATTTCTTCCCTGCATAGAAAGCTTAGACCCAAATGCAGATTCAATGCACATGGTTAAACTATTTATGAGACTTTAGAGAGGGAATGGAGAACGTGGCTCGAGCTAGGAGTGTCAGCAGACAGCAGGAACCAGAGGAAAAGCTATCGAGAGACTGAACACCTGGCTCCTGATGGGAACAATCCAACGGGAATTCTGCAACAGAGGGAGAAGAAGTTGCTGGACGGGTAAGGGAGTTTGAGGGTAGGATGAGTACGTTGGCAGAGGAGACCTAAACACAGGGAAAACAAGGTTAAACACAGGGAAGGAGCACGCCAGAACTGGAGCAGAGGGGAAGCCTAGTTACCACTGGAGATGGCAGAACAAACTGGCGAGGAGTAGCAGGCAGCGCTGGTTTAAGAAGCCCTCCTGCTGATTGTTTGCAGATGAGGCCCAGGTGAGATGCTGGAAACTCCACCTCTGAAGTGTGGACACAGTATCCCCATTCCAAGTGGAAAAGCCCCTCAGACACTTCCATGGTGCATGACAAGAAGGATGAGAAAGCATTCATGGTCCATCCATCCGTCCGTCAGCGTAATGCCTAAAAGTTTATTCAGATGTAAATGTATTACATTTTTAAATAAAGATCATCAGTGTTTTTAATGACGCTGCATTTCATTCACGTGTCTCTATTGGACAGTGTTGTAGAAGTTACAGAAGACAGGAATCAGTTCCAGCTTGGCCTGACATTTGATCACTAGTGATGTGTGATACCACTGATTTCCTTTCCGATCCCATACCACGTAAAATTCAGGGTGGTATCGACGATACTGCTCCGATACTTTGTACAAAAACTTTACTCTTTTATTGTATCTCAAATTATAGCGTCATAATCATTACAGGACATCAGATTACTTGTTCTTATCACTTAATAATGCAGAATTCATCATATAGAAATCAAAAACCTGAAGTTGTGCACTATATGAACACCTTGCCTGCCTGCAGCACTAAAGGACTCCCTGAGAGACGTCTGTCTCACCCTAGCAGCACCCGTCCTTCTCCTCCTCTTCAGTTTGCCTCAACATAAGCTCGTCATATTCTGTGATATGATTTACTTTGAGGTGTTTGACAAGGTTAGTGGTGTTGCCACAACACCTCACTTTCTTGCCACATGTATCGCAAACCACGTCTGGGCTGTTTGTGGATGTAAAATACGTGCGCACATGACTCCAGTTACGCTCAGCCATTGTTGTGAGTGCGCACGCCACAGGCTGCCACACATTTATACAGCCGTATTTCACACATGACTATAAAAGGCGGAAGAGGGAGTAGTTCTTTCCAATGTAGACAATCTGAATGATATGTCTGTGAAGGTTCTCAGTCTTCCAGGTCATCGTAGTCAAAGGAGCTTGCAAAGAAAAGCGTCTGGACTTCTTTAAGTTGCTTGAAGACGTTTCACCTCTCATCCGAGAAGCTAAGAATAGCTGATCTGGTAGAGAAATTAGGGATGAAACGACGATACCAGCCAGCTAAACCCAGGAAGGATCTCAACTTTTTCTTTGTAGTCGGAGGAGGACAAGAGGCAAGGTTCTCGACCTTACTCACCTGAGGGCGGATGACCCCACCCCCAATGACGTATCCCAGGTACTCCACCTCGGTCTGTGCAATGTGGCATTTCCCAGGGTTGATGACTAGTCCAGCTGTTCTGATGCGTTGCAGGACATCAGCCAGATGTTTCACATGGTCCTCCCATGTCTCGCTGAACACCACAATGTCGTCAATATACGCTGCTGCATAGCCATCAGCTCCTTTCAGAACCAAGTCCACCAGCCTCTGGAACGTGGCTGGAGCTCCATATAGTCCGAAAGGCATAGTTCTGAAACGATAAAGTCCGCTGGGAACCCTGAATGTAGTTAAATCCCTTGAGGACTCTGTTAGGGGGACTTGCCAATAACCTTTACAAAGGTCGAGTGTTGTGAGGTACTTGGCAAGCGCTCAATCAATTCATCCACTCTTGGCATAGGATATGCATCAAAAGCAGAGACAGCATTAAGTTTTGAGAAGTAAACACAAAATCTCTGTCTTGCATCATTTTTCTTGGGGACGAGTACCACAGGGCTACACCACTCACCTCTAGATGGCTCTATAATCCCTGTTGCAAGCATTTCTTCCACCTCCTGTTTCAATGCTGGCATTAGCTTTGCTGGAACTCTGGAGGTGGTATCCCTGATGGGTGGTTGATTCGAACAACGCAGGTGTATGTCATGCTGAATGAGATGGGTGTAGCCTGGCTTTGTGCTGAAAAGCTCCTGTGGCATTATGGCCGCGAGCTCCTCCTGCTGTTCTGGTGATAGATGGCTCAAATCCGGAAATAGCTTTTCTTCAGTACTGGTGGGAAAGAATTGCTCTTGAGGCTCTTCTTCCTGCAGTACAACACGAGCCCACAACTGAAGTGATTGCTCTGGCTTCTCAATCCACTCCCTCAACATGTTGACATGAAACACCTGTTGCTTTTTCCGACGATTCGGCATGTTGAGCTCATAAGTGACAGGACCTGCTTTCCTGTTTATCACAAATGGCCCCTGCCATTTGGCTAAGAGACTGCTTTCAGTGGTTGGCAAAAGGAGCAACACTTTTTGTCCTTCTTTAAAGGTCCTCCTGCGAGCTGTCTTATCATAGTTCTGTTTTTGACGTCGCTGGGCACTTACTAGGTGACAATGAGCCAGTTCCTGAAACTGTTCAAGCTTGTCCCTCATTTTCAACACATAAGAGAGGGAAGAGCACTGTTTTTCAGGGCTAGCTTCCTCCCAAGCTTCCTGAAGTACATCCAGTGGACCTCTGACATTATGGCCGTACAAGAGCTGAAACGGAGAAAATCCAGTTGATGCTTGTGGTACCTCTCTATAGGCGAAAAGCAAAAATGGAAGCCATTGGTCCCAGTCTTTTCCCGATTCTCTTACGAACCTCCTCAGCATTGATTTCAGGGTTTTATTAAACCTCTCAACAAGTCCATCAGTTTGTGGATGATAAGGGCTCGTTTTGATTCCGGTAATTCCCAGAAGTTTGTAGACTTCTTTCAACAGGTTGGAAGTGAAGTTTGAGCCTTGGTCTGTCAAGATTTCTTTGGGAATACCCACCCTTGAAAACATCTGTATCAGACAATTAGCTATTTGGCGGGCTTTGACCCTTCTCAATGGGAAAGCTTCAGGATACCTTGTTGCATAGTCACAAATCACTAGAATGTACCTATGCCCTGAACCACTTCTCTCCAATGGGCCGACAATATCCATGGCAACACGAGAAAAGGGGACGTCTATTACAGGCATAGGAATGAGTGGGGCTCTGTCTCCTTTCCTACTTGGGGCTGTCAACTGACACTGTGGACATGATTTGCAAAACTGGGCAGTGTCTGAGAATTGCTGTGGCCAAAAAAAACGAGTTACCATTCTGGAAAAGGTTTTAAGATGTCCTAAGTGGCCTGCCCAAGGAACTGAATGAGCCAACTGCAAGACTACAGGTCTTAAGCTTTTGGGAACAACCAACTGGTCACCAACTTTGCTACGACGATATAGTCGTTCATTCTTAACAATGAATACTTCCCGTACTCTGTCTGTAATCTGTGTTGATTCTTGGGTGCTCTTAGCAAACAGAGGTGCTAAAGAGGGGTCCTCCCTTTGGAGTTGGACAATATTGCTCGGGACAACCAGGAGCTCATCGATCTCTGGTTCAGGAAGTGACTCAGCAATTTCTGTCCCCCTCACTTTTTCCTGTCTTCTCTGCATTTTACTTTTCTTTATATGCGGCCTACTTGGTCTGTCAATATCTGGAATTTCACTGTCTGCATAGGGCAACTCACTCAAACCTGGCTCTGACTGAGAAGCTTTATTACCAGACCTAGTGACTACTAGCAGACCTTCACATGCAACATGCAGATTCTTCTCTTCTCTGTCCTTCTCTGTCTTTGCTAATAACTCCCCAAGAATTGGCATGTCCCGGCCCAACACAATCTGGTAGGGAAGTTTATCCATTACTCCAACTGTAAGTACGTACTCCTTTTCATTAACTTGAAGGCAAACATTGGCAATAGGATAATCAACATTATCACCATGAACACACCAGACTTTAACTTTACCACAAAATGTGGTGTCGCTAGGGAGGCAATCTTGCCTGACAAGTGTGCGGCTACTGCCTGAATCCAAGAGGGCAACACACGGTTTTCCCTCAATGAAAACACAGATGGTGTGCTCCTGATCACTGGAGGGTACTAGAGACTCTGTTTCTTCCTCTAGCAAGTCAAAACACTGTGGTGAAAGACACATGTAAGTCTTACTGACTTGCTGACCTGGGCAATCTGCCTTAAAGTGACCTGCTTGACCACAGGCATGACACACCAACGGGCCTCTCTGCTTTACTTCTCTAGCGCGGCTACTGCTAGTGATTGGGGAACTTTGTTTAGGGCTTTTAGCTTTGTACCCATTCCCACCCCCTGACCTACCCACAAAAACATTGGCTGAACTGGGTTTTCCTACCATGTACCCTTTTTGTGGGCGTCGGGCTGCAAGAAAAGCCTCTGCCATCTCTGCAGCTTCTTTTGAAGTGGTGGGGTTGCGCTCTTTCACCCAGGTCCTCAGCTCTGGGTTAAGAACTCTGAGAAACTGTTCCATCACTATGACATCTCCTATTTGGTCCTTTGTCTTCTCCTTTGGAAGCATCCACTTTTCATATAGGTCTTTAAGGCGGGTTCGCAGCTCTTTGGGTGTCTCATCGTCCTTCACCGTCATGTTGCGAAATCTGGTTCGGTAAGTCTCAGCACTTATTTCAAATTTTTCAAGAACGGCGGTTTTTACCTTATCATAGTCCATTGTTTCTTCAGTGTCCATAGCAACATATGCCGCACGTGCTTTACCACTAAGAAGTGGAGCCAGATGCAGTGCCCATTCTTCTTGTGGCCACTGACATCCTGTTGCAATCCTCTCAAAAGTGGTTAAATAATGTTCAATATCTTCATCCTCACCATAGGGCTGCATCTTCGGGCCTTTCCAACCGCTTACTCTGCCCAGATTGGATGAATGTGGTGCTGCGGAAGATTCAGGGGGGTTTCCTCGCTGTTGAACAGGTTGCTGCACCTTTTGCCGCACTGAGGAACTCAGAGGCACTCCGGAATCAGCTACTGCACCTTCCCACAGCATCTGATGCTCCCGGCGCTCCGACTGGACCTCCTGCTGCAGTTGGCTGAACTGGTGTTGCATTCTATGCCACCGTTCATCCTGGCGTTGTCTGTCCTGCTCCCATTTTGCCTCACGGTCAGCCTGCTGTTGCATCAGGCCTTTTAATAAAGTTGAGAGCTCTGAGAGACTTTGTGCTTCCGTGCTGTGCTCACCCGTAGCTTCTGGCAGGTTGCCATCATCTTGGGCCTCCTCTGGGGGAAAATCTGTTGGCCCTTGAGGTTTCCTTGACTTGGTTGATTTCTGCATTGTTATCACCTATTGGCCTGGAGCCACTGCTGCCACCATTTGTGAAGTAGCATAACATAAGCAGCATGAAAGGTGATAGGAAGACAGCATCTGCAGACCGTTCAAGTTTCTTTTAAGTGTTCTTTACTTTCTGGCGTCGCCCTTCAACAATTATCTCACAAAACATAAGAAAACCCTGAGTCAAAATCTCACCTGCTTTATATAGAATTCCTACTCACACCTGGATCTCATTAACCTCTACATTGGGAAAACAGGGTAGACTAAATAACACGGTCTAGACAAAGAAACAGGAATAAAATCATTTTTCCACTTAACAAACTCATTCACCCAACTAAACAGTTTGAAAAGTCAATCTCTTCACCTAATCTGAGTCATGAGGTTATTTTAAATGAAATAGACAATTTTACACAAAATAAACACCCCTTCATTTGGTTACACCCAATTGACATGATCAGTGACATCATATCCTATAAAATCAGGAAGTACTGGGGCGGCTCTTCCCACATACCAGCTTTACACATAGGACCTGTCCTAAGGAACACACAATGGTAAGTATAACCAAACTACATAAACAAATGAAAGATTCAAATCAATTAATGATGAAGTGACATTTAGCTTTAAGTACATTTGCACTGATGACATAAATATAACCAATGCTACCACAAACAGACCCGGGATAGTATGTAGAGCTAAGGTTACATGTGCTGTGTTTACATTAAAGCATTATGATAGACTATGGGATAACAGAACACAAAATAACAATATATGCAAGTGACAAATGGCAAATGAATTCTGTCCTAGCCACTTTGTCACATCATCAGAGTATGAATGTGTGTGAATGTTAGGTAGAAAGCACAGAAAAAGGGCTTCTATGAACAGGTGTGAATGAGGCAACCTGTATAGAGCGCTTTGAATGTTCAGGTAGAGTAGAAAAGCACTGTAAAAATTTCTCTGTGTTGATTTCTTTTGGACCTCAAACATTACTCACCTTGTTGCAGGTTTCTTTATTAATGCTGAAAACCCAGAATGGAAACTGACCTTACTGCTTCCTTCCTTTCCAAACTATTGCGGCTCCTCCAACCAACGGCCGCGGCAGGCTAAACATGAGGACACAGATGACGTGCAACAGTAAACACATGAGATACACCTCTGTACTATTTGCTACTTTTATTCCACATACAACTGTCCACTGTACAAATCGGCACACGGGCTCAAACCATTAAACAAATGCACAGACTGCACAAATAACTGCACCATTTACTATGCCAAATTTCAACATTGGCCTATTGCATAACTTAGTGCAGAAGTATACATAAACCAAAAAATGCATCAAAATGATTCAAGCTGCGCTCAAGCTGCAGTCAACAGAAGGTTTCGCCTCATGCTCACCCTACCTTTCTGCTCATTAACATCAGGTGCCGTGAACAGGTGAGTGCAACCACATTTATCACACCCATTAAATCCTTTTATCTCATTGTGTTTGAATAATTGTAATTCCTTCTACTGGGATCTCAGCCAGAAGTCCATCTTTCACCTCCAGCTCATTTAAATCTCAGCTGCCAGACTTATAACAAATTCAAAGAAATAAATCATCATTCTCCTCCTCACAACCTTTTGGGTATACGATACATGGGTACAAGCCTTACATGTTACAGATTTGGTCACTTTTTATGAACCAAGTCACTGCCTGCATTCTGCACATCAGACACTCTTAGCTGTCCGTGCAGCCTGGCTCAATGCAAAAAGAAAACAAACCGTTTCGTGTTTTAACTCTTTGAACTTTTCTTTTGTGTTTTTAACTAAGATTTTATTGTGTTCTTTAACACACTTTGTAACTGTTTTGAAAGTGCTAGGCAAATTAACTGTTAACTATTACTGTTATTATTGTTATTGACAGTCTGGAGCTTTGGCAGTATGGAAGGTGGATGCGAGAGGGAGACTTCATGGAAACCACCTTGTAAAACATGAATACAAGAAACCTTTAACTTGCTGCATCTTCAGACTGTCCACACCTGGAGAGTAAGCAGCCTTCGAAGTCCCATATCAAGTGGAAGAGTATGACATTTTTTTAATCAAATACTATTTTTTGTATTTTATTATAGTGATGTGGCAATGCTAGCTCGAGCATCTGTGAGAGGAGATGAGCGTGCGCTGGACAAGTTTAGCTGGAAGGGGGCACCTCTGAAGATGGGGCCACAGGAGGGACTTGGATTCTTTATCTGCACTGCAGATGGTAGGAGTTTGTGATTCCTGTTGGAGTTTGGAAAATTAAATCATTTGTTATTTTCAATGCATTTGACCATACTTTCTTTAAGACACAATTTGTTTTTTCATTGCCTTGTATAATTTTGTCTGAGGCCAGCAGTCTTCTGCAGTCACAGCCCTCAATGTATAAAGGCTGTTTATTTTATTTGTTTGTTCTGTAAATTGCATTGATGATACTTTGCTTTATTTTTGAACAGTTACGAAGAACAGTATGAGAAAAGTATTCATGGTTTTAGAAAGTCTGATTAATCCAGCAGACTTGTTGAAAATTATATCAAAAGTGTATTTTGCCTCTGTGAAGCAGTAATCCTGTGGGAGTCTCCAGAAAGGGGAAAATACAACAAGCTATAATGCTATTGATCCAGAATCCAGTCTGATCTTTAATAAATATGAACACTTTGTGGTTTGAGCTGTCAGATATTCCACTTATTTCATCTTTAATCCCATGTCTTATGCATATAGGTAAAGTCCATAGTGTGGATGAGTATTGTAAGACGAGTGTCCTTCTCAGTGTGGAGGGCTCCATCAAGAAACTTCTCTACATGCTACGTGCTACATAACTATGTTTTGTCTCTTGATGAGACTCTGGGATATGAGAGGGGAGAGATGATCAACTGTGTTTCATACTGTGCAGGCAAAGGCAAAAGTTTGCACAGAATTGTAAATGAAAAGAAGCTTTTTCTTTCCCATCACCATATTCCTGAATGTTTGCAAATGCATAGGTTAAAAAAAAAAAACTCGTTGCTTTTTTAAAAATTCTGCAACACTCAGAAATCCTAGCAGCTGGCACCACCAATGGACGCATAGCAATGTGGAGGATGGTGGTGCAGTCGGGTAGCAGTAGAGGTGACACTAAGCCCCAGTGGAAACTGCAGACACCAACAGAAATTGGAGGAAATGTCACTCAGCTACAGGTAATGTCTTGACCAGCATTAGTACATTACTTTCGTTTGGTTTAATTACACTTTTATTTTAACTGGAGATTGACAGTAACAACACTGTTTTTCTTTGAGCCAAAATTTCATTGAAGGAAATTTCAATGCAGCTTTGATGCTGGATGGAGACAGCAACGCATTTTAAAACCCTGACTTGGACTGTGGGAATCAAGTCTTTACAATGCACACACACACACACACACACACACACACACACACACACACACACACACACACACACACCAGCCTGACCAATAAGAGCCAAGAGTTGCAGTGATAGGCAGGCTGAACCAGCAAATAGCCAGAAACAACTGGTCAGTGCAGCACCGCCTCAGGTACCACATACAGATTTTAACTGGCTTCTGACTTTGTGTGGTGTGGAGTATGCTAGATTTTATATAAATATGGATGAGATTAGCTGGGGATGAACAAAATCTCCTTCAGCAACTATTAAATAGCCAGAAGGGGCCAGACAGTCAATATATTAATTCAGCGTTCCTACAGAACAGACCGTAAAGCATTCCCAAAAAGTCAAAACAATTATTTTAGCAGCTGATTTCTGTACTTAAAAAAACCCCAAACAAACATTTATTATAGCTCTATTATGTAGGTAATGTAGGAGACGTGGACACAAATACACAGAGGGTTAACGAGGGAAGTGGGAGCACACGGGGAACACAGGCGACACTGATAATCATAACGAGACACGGCAGGAGTAACACAACACTGACGGGAGACTATCAAAGTAAAACAGGAAGCACACAGAGACGCAGACCAGATTGGAAGAGAACACAGACATAGCGGGCTGGGAAAACATGGAATAAAACACAAGGAGGAGAAACGAGGCATGGGGGCTGGCAGGTACACAGAGGGGGCACACAGGGGGTAAAGTCACGAGGGGAAATCAAATAAGCAACATCTTAACAGAACAACCGAGGGACCCTAAAGCTGACATCAAACAACAACAATACAAGACACACAAAAAACCAGGTAGAAGTCCCAGGACCATGACATGCAGGTGGTTACATATGGTTAAAATGATTCAAATGCACTAAGTATGCATGTTTTTCATATCAATATAGTCCATAACTTGATTACTGTCTGTAGCCCACATGATTAAACACTTTAGTTACATAAAGCATGTGAGTTTAGATTTTATCTACTGTATAGCCTGTATAGTAAATTAATATGTAGCCCAATAAGTATAAAATCCAGAAAGCTACACAACATGGGGCGGTTCATTTACAAACACAGTTCTAACTTGAGTTTCACACAGTTTTTATTAGAAAACAATCAAATTGTTAAATGCTTCAAGTACACAAAATGTCAGAAATCTGCACCGTCATGAACAGAAATTTAAACCTAATTTTTCGTGATTTGTTGATTAACCCTCCGAGGTCTAAATCCCACGTTGTGCACATCAACATCACAGATTTGTACAAATAAAATTTATAACAAAGACATGTTAAATATTAAGCACTGGAAACAGCTTGTTGTTTTGTTGCCATAGTGTTTTGTTTTGTCTCCATTTAAAAGATATCAAAATCTGAGCAAACAACTTGATGTCAAAAGAATCTCTGCACATTCCGCAGTCTTTGCTGCTAAAGTGACATCACAGCATTTAAGCATGTTTGAATGAAAACATCAGCATATGAACACAAAACTGAAGAGACACTGCAACCGAATGAAAGCAGACCACTATTTAGTGACATTTGGACGTTTCCCTGAGGATTAACTGCTGTGTAATCTACCAAGAACTAAAGTAAGCTCAAATTTCAGTTTATAAACTCAAGATCATTTACTTAAATATATAAAGCCTGATTTCCCTGCTTGCCAGGACAGTATTTATGTACTTTACATTGTGCAAGACTAGACTATATTTTCCATCATAGAGAGGATGATGTGGATCTATTATTCAGGAAAACAAATGAAGACTTAACTATTTGTCAGCTGATGTAATATTTGACAAATGATAGATAAATTAGAAAATGTTCTTAATCATATCTTAGAGTGACAGAAGCTCTTTTTAACACGATTATTTCTCAGATTATTTTGTTCATTTAGGAAAATAGAGAAGACGTAAGTTTTGTTCTCAAACAAACTATTAGAATTTCTGAGAAACTGAGCCTACGTGTACACGGCTATTTTTGAAAGCGCAGCTTTGTCTCTGCATTTGGGCCTTTCGTCCACACCTAAACAGCAGATTGAGTCACTGAAAGGTGAGATTTTTAAAAAGCACGTTTTTGTGTTCAGGTGTGGACGAGGAAAACGGACATTTACTCAGGCAATGTCAAAAGTGTGCGCCGCTGTTGAAGTCACGCTGTGGCCACGTTATTGTTTACATGAGATCAATTTCTACAATGGCAGATGTAGACAACATACTGTGTCTGTTAATCTTAGTATCTGCAGTTTTTACACGCTTACATCAGACGTGGATTCTACATTCAACACAGACGCTCTCCCAACCCAAATCCTGACGTCGGTTTGGAAGAAATGTAATTTAAAAAAATGACATTTATGTATGCTGTATGCATTTAGTCCATTCCAAAGTTGTGAGTCTGTCTTTAGTTATTAACATTTGAAACGATGAAGGCACGTGAAAGTGACACAAAATTAGCTGCTTTTCCAGAAAAAGACAAAAACTTCTCAGAAGTACGTAAGGTTTTATGAGGTTTTCCCACCCAGGCTTCTAGACTTCTGATTGGCCAACATTTCTACACGGTTAAGATTTGGCGTGTTCTTGACAGCGTTTCACTTTGTTTTTAGTGTTTAGATGTGGAAGGAGATATTTTTTCAAAACTGCACATGTGGACTGGATTTTTATTTTTTTAAACGAAAAAGGAAAATTGTCCGTTTTCAAACATAGCCGTGTACGTTTGGACGCAGCCTAAAGTCATCACAAAAAAAGCAAATTCTCTGAACATTCTGGGTTGAGGTTTAGTGATCATTGTTGTTTTGTGTTCCTTGTAGTCAAAATGAGTGCAAGTGGAGACGGACCACAAAATAACCAAAACGGTAAGCACATGTACTCAGTCTTGAAATTGATGAAAAACAGATTTTCAGCAGATAGTTATGGATGTTAATTAAAAGATTTAATGATCTTGCAGGCCAACAGGTTAACCCACGAATGTTGGCAAATGGAGATCAGGAACCTGCTAATGGCTTCCTGAACCGTCTGTATCGCGCTCTCCATGATTATTGTTGCTATCTAGATGAGCTAATAGCTTCAGTACTGGCACAATATGACAATTACCTTTACGGGGACGACGACGATGACGACGACGACGACAACGACAACGACGATGACGACGACGACGATGACAACAACGACAACGACGATGACGACAACGATGACGCCAATGACGGCGGCGACGGCGACGGCAACGATGACGATGACGACGATGACAACGACAACGACGACGACGATGACGACAACAATGACGCCGATGACGGCGGCGACGGCGACGGCAACGATGACGACGACGATGTTGGTGGCATTGAAAATGAGGAGGCATTTGAAGGCCGCATGGATGTTCGCCAGTACATCCCAGAAGAGGACCCTCAGCCAGGTGTTTCCAGGAAGAGGTCTAGAGAGAGGGATGAAGAAGATTTAGGAGCAAACAAAAGAATGAGATGGAGCGATGATGACTCTGAAGTATTTGAAGATGCGCACGAAGAGCTTGAACATGAAACTGGAGGCTCGAGGAAGCGTTCCCGAGAGGATTTTGAGCAAGAAGAGGAATACTTGCCTGTGTGCAAACTTCAGAGGTGTTCAATTGAGTCGACCAGCAGCAATGAAGACTAAGACTACTTCGACGGGTTTTTTCAGTATCCTTTCAGTAATCTGATGGCCTACTCAGGTGATCCTGAATCCTCTATGCTGCAATAAGCTGGGCATACACTGTGCTGCGATTTTTCAGTCGCGTTATTCGGCTCCTGATCAAACTGTAGGATTGACTCGCAGGGGTGAGAAGTTTGATCAAGGCCAAACTCGGGACGATCCCCAAAACGATCGCACGACTGAAAAATCGGCTCAAAATGGGCCAAAAATCGCACAGTGTATGCCCAGCATTAGGCTGCCGGGGGATTCCCATGATGCACTGGGTGTTTCTTCTTCACCCACTATGTTTAATAGACCTCTGCACTGAATGGTACTTGTTATTAACCTCTGTCTCTGTTCCATGTCTTTATACTATTTTCCTTGCCCCTCCCCAACCGGTCGCAGCAGATGGCCGCCCCTCCCTGAGCCTGGTTCTGCTGGAGGTTTCTTCCTGTTAAAAGGGAGTTTTTCCTTCCCACTGTCGCCAAAGTGCTTGCTCATAGGGGGTCATATGATTGTTGGGGTTTTCTTTGTAAGTATATCTTACAATATAAAGCGCCTTCAGGTGACTGTTGCTGTCATTTGGCGCTCTTTAAATAAAATTGAATTGAAAATTAAATAGATGTCACTGTGATGATTTCTTCCCTGCATAGAAAGCTTAGACCCAAATGCAGATTCAATGCACATGGTTAAACTATTTATGAGACTTTAGAGAGGGAATGGAGAACGTGGCTCGAGCTAGGAGTGTCAGCAGACAGCAGGAACCAGAGGAAAAGCTATCGAGAGACTGAACACCTGGCTCCTGATGGGAACAATCCAACGGGAATTCTGCAACAGAGGGAGAAGAAGTTGCTGGACGGGTAAGGGAGTTTGAGGGTAGGATGAGTACGTTGGCAGAGGAGACCTAAACACAGGGAAAACAAGGTTAAACACAGGGAAGGAGCACGCCAGAACTGGAGCAGAGGGGAAGCCTAGTTACCACTGGAGATGGCAGAACAAACTGGCGAGGAGTAGCAGGCAGCGCTGGTTTAAGAAGCCCTCCTGCTGATTGTTTGCAGATGAGGCCCAGGTGAGATGCTGGAAACTCCACCTCTGAAGTGTGGACACAGTATCCCCATTCCAAGTGGAAAAGCCCCTCAGACACTTCCATGGTGCATGACAAGAAGGATGAGAAAGCATTCATGGTCCATCCATCCCTCCGTCAGCGTAATGCCTAAAAGTTTATTCAGATGTAAATGTATTACATTTTTAAATAAAGATCATCAGTGTTTTTAATGACGCTGCATTTCATTCATGTGTCTCTATTGGACAGTGTTGTAGAAGTTACAGAAGACAGGAATCAGTTCCAGCTTGGCCTGACATTTGATCACTAGTGATGTGTGATACCACTGATTTCCTTTCCGATCCCATACCAAGTAAAATTCAGGGTGGTATCGATGATACTGCTCCGATACTTTGTACAAAAACTTTACTCTTTTATTGTATCTCAAATTATAGCGTCATAATCATTACAGGACATCAGATTACTTGTTCTTATCACTTAATAATGCAGAATTCATCATATAGAAATCAAAAACCTGAAGTTGTGCACTATATGAACACCTTGCCTGCCTGCAGCACTAAAGGACTCCCTGAGAGACGTCTGTCTCACCCTAGCAGCACCCGTCCTTCTCCTCCTCTTCAGTTTGCCTCAACATAAGCTCGTCATATTCTGTGATATGATTTACTTTGAGGTGTTTGACAAGGTTAGTGGTGTTGCCACAACACCTCACTTTCTTGCCACATGTATAGCAAACCACGTCAGGGCTGTTTGTGGATGTAAAATACGTGCGCACATGACTCCAGTTACGCTCAGCCATTGTTGTGAGTGCGCACGCCACAGGCTGCCACACATTTATACAGCCGTATTTCACACATGACTATAAAAGGCGGAAGAGGGAGTAGTTCTTTCCAATGTAGACAATCTGAATGATAGTTTCTTTCCACTGTGTTCCTGTTAATGAAAAACTACAATTTACCCCAAAATGATTCAAATATCGATATTTTAATGTGGAAACCTTCTGTTTCCACATCTGGACTTTCTGTTGCTGCCCACGCGGGTGAAACTTTCTTTGAAGTGGCTCATTGAAGTTGTAATTGATAATCAATCCCCACACAATGAGAGAATCCAATCAATTTGTTTATCAGGGGAAAGGTGTGATTTCTTAGGACACTGGAGCCTAACATTAACTGGTTTAAAATTAGCTTATTTCCATAAGAAGAAAAACATACTGAGAAAGAGATCACCAAAATATACATGTACAAATGTGAAATAGTCATATGTAGTGTGAAAGAGCTATTTGACATCTTTAAATTCAAAGTAATGTATAAATCCACTTACATAAAACATGAAAAGGCGGCGCAGCGATGCCCATCTCAGCCAGTGTATGATGGTGGGGCAAGATGGCAGCTTCCACAACATGACGCCAGCTCCTATGTATTTTTAGTAGATAAATGATACGTTTATGTATCAATTTGTTGGAAGATGTAATTACACCTTAATTATGTAATTAGAAGCAAAAATGATTTTTTTTTTAATCAAATCACCTCAAAAAATTACTGTACTTACTTTCTAAATCATTCTTTACCTCTGAAAGGGGTGGCTGTGGCTCAGGAGGTGGAGCAGGTCATCTACTAATCAGATGGTTTTTGGGTCGATCCCTGGCTGCTCCAGACTGCATGCTAACTGTCCTTGGGCAAGACATTAACCCCAAGTCACTCTCTGATGCATTCATCAGAGTATGAATGTGTGTGAATGTTAGGTAGAAAGCACAGAAAAAGGGCTTCTATGAACAGGTGTGAATGAGGCAACCTGTATAGAGCGCTTTGAATGTTCAGGTAGAGTAGAAAAGCACTGTAAAAATTTCTCTGTGTTGATTTCTTTTGGACCTCAAACATTACTCACCTTGTTGCAGGTTTCTTTATTAATGCTGAAAACCCAGTGTAGCATCCAGTCGAACTGAGAAGGCCAGAACTGATGGTTGTTGAATGACCTTTATTATTCCTTGCCGTGTATCAGACAACGAACCAACGTAAGAGCTAGACAAACAAATAAAACAATTACCATATTATTCATGTAACAGCATCTTAACCGCTCATTACGCTGGTCTAACCGTTTTCTATTAAACTATATAATACATATTATGCATTTCAGATTGCTCAAATTAAATCACATACATTACAAACCTTGTTCCCCTGTCGACTGTAGCTAGAACCATTCGTTTTTGTACAATTTAACTATATTCTTCTCTCCCTTTTCTCCGTTAGCATTAGTTTTCCGTTTTCTTCCATCTCTTTTGCACATCAAGTTGTTTACCGTTACATCATTCACTTCCGGTCACACAGGAAGTTACCACAATAAAAGTACAAATTTTATATTACGTGAATATGCGCTAGCTTTACATATCCGCCTTTACACTCCCACCAAATTATTTGCTGTTACAAACAAAATAAAACACAAATAATTTCTAAACAGGTAACTTAACAATGATAATACCTTTGTATATGCAACAACTAATTCTCATTGCATTTTAACTGCTTAGTGCATCTTGCTTTTGACAACTTTCTAACAGTAGAACCAACTTATGAACTGGGCGTTCCACTGTAGACATCTTATGCAAACGTTCACCCCTTTTACTAAGGTTTCTGTCTGCAAAGGTTACTTTGACCTTTCTCACAAGTCCATCTTCGTCTGTTATGGTGTCCACAACCCTACCAAGTCTCCATTGGGATCGTGGCAGTATTTCTTCCTTGTCCATCACTATGTCACCTACTTGCATATTCCTTTTAGCAGCATGCCATCTCTGCCGAACCCTGATGTTGTGAAGATATTCTCCAAAATTGCTCCGTTAGGTATTGTACCTGACGCCATTGCTTCCGAGCGTACAGATCCTCTTTAACAAACTGTCCTGGAGGAGGCAAAGCTGTTGTGGTTTTCATAGTTAGGAGATGATTTGGAGTTATTGGTTTCAAACTGTTTGGATCATTGAGCTTGTCTGTCGTCAACGGGCGGCTGTTTACTATTGCAGCTGCTTCATAGAGAAAGGTTCTGAGCGATGAATCGGTGAGTCGTCTCTTTGCGAGAGCAAGTGTGGAGTTGAGGATACACGAGGTCTGCGGTTGTGAGGCCGGTTGGATGTGCTGCCATATTCTCTGAAACGCCTGTGGAGACGGCTTATGGTTGAGAAATGAACATTCAATGCACGGGCGACAGATCTGGTTGACATTCCTGCTGTCAGCATGCCAATTGCACGCTCCCTCATTGCTTGTGGCATCTGTGGCATTTTGCTGTGAGACAAAACTGCACATTCCAGGGTGGCCTTTTGTTGTGGGCAGTCTGAGGTACACCTGTGCACTACTCATGATGTCAGATCAGCATCCTGATGTGGCACACCTGTGAGGTGGGATGGATTATCTCAATATAGCAGATGTGCCCACTACCACACATTTGGACTGATTTGTGACCACTGTTTGGGAGGGATGGTTATATTGTGTATCTGGAATGAATTTTAGGTCTCTACGTCCATCCCATGGGGAATGGGAGCAGTAACAAAGGTGTTGCGTTTACATTTTTGTTGAGTGTATATTATACTGTTGCGTAAACGTGCCTATCCAGAGTTGGGACTAGGAATAAGTGTTGCAGACTTACCTGCCTCTCTGCAGCTTCTTTCCCCCTGTTAAATTTACACATAAAATCTGCAATCTTAAGTCCACCTTGTTAATCAACCAAAGACCCAGACAGAGTCTTAATTCATTCGAAAGCCTGATGCTTAGCCTTTTCCACCCCAGCTGGAACACACAAAAACCTTTTTTTATTTTTTGTTATCTATCATCCACCTGGGACCTACTTAAGAGTTTGTGCCATATTTCTCAGACTTTTTATCTGATTTAGTGCTCAGCTCAGATAAAATGATTGTCGTGGGTGATTTTCACGACCATGTCGAACTCTAGATCTTTTTCTGACATATGGCATAGAAACTGAAAACTTAATAATATTTCCTGAAAACCATCTTTTGTCAGACTCTGGAACTCTCTCCCTTTGAGCTTGAGATCTGTGGACTCAGTGGTCTCTTTAAAAAAAAAAAAAAAAGGCTAAAAACTCATCTTTTTAAACTTGCTTTTGGTTAATTCTTGTTTTTGTTTTTTGTTTTAGCTTTTCTGTGAAGGACTTTGATTTTGATCTTGAAAGGTGTTATACAAATAACATTATTTCTTTAAGGTATTTTTTCTCCAATTGATCTTTCTGAGTTAACTTCAGTAATTGCTTCCTCCAAACCATCAACGTGTCTTTTAGACCCCATTCCTGCAAGCAGAGGTGGCTAGTAACGAGTTACATTTACTCCGTTACATTTACTTGAGTAAGTTTTTGAAAAAAACGTACTTTTAAAGTACCTTTTTTGCACGATACTTTTTACTTTTACTTGAGTACATTTATGAAGAAGAAACGGTACTTTTACTCCGCTACATTTGCAAAATTCGACTCGTTACTTTTTAAAAAATAATTCGTTTAACACATTAGATAACATGCCGGCAGTGGAGTTTCCGGTAACTTTTTTACCAGTAAGATGTGGCCATGCAGTCACATGACCAGTTTGAAACTGTGGCGGTCCGAGCAGCCCAAGCGTTTCAAAGTAGCGGACACACGGAAAGAAGAAACACGAAAACATGGCAGAGTCTACGCTAGAGCTGAAGAGGATGAACAGCATTTTCCTCACATACAAAGAATGTTTCTCTTAAACGCAGTACAAAAGAACAGCTATGTCTTCAGTGTCGGTGTCTTTAGTGAGAGCCAAAACAAACAAACTCGTGTAACCTGAGGAAACGGTAAGTTTTCTCTAAATATCTTTTTAGCTGTGGTTAGCTGGATGTCAGTCTTATGTTACAGCAGCTGTGTCGAGTTCGAGCTGCGAGTGAATGAAAAACATTGACCAGGCAGCTGTGATTGAGCAGCAATGTCCATCCAACTCTTTTTGTGGTTGTTGTAGTCGTGATAATTTTGTGAGGCCACATTGAAAAGCCTCGGATACGGAAGCGTAGAGCTGCCACCCAGGCAAAAGAAAAATAGAGCTATATCACGTTATAACATGAAAAGTATATTATTATTGTTCTAACAATATACTACCATGTTAGTACAATATACCTTTCATGTTTGAACAATATAATATCACGTTATTACAATTAGGGCTGGGCCATATTATACCGTTCACGGTAATACCGGTATAATGTTAGGCAACGATAGGAAAATGAAATATCGCGATAGAATATGAGTAAAACGCGCATGCGCAGTGCCTTTGTTTTCATACGCACATGGCCGATTGTTGAGTGAAACAGATGAACCAGAATTGGTTTGTAAAAATGGTGCAACTTCAGTGATGTGGAACTGGTTTGGTGTTTGTCCGTCAGATACACGACAAAGCACATTTTTTTGCAGAACATGCAAGCGGCCGTCATTATTGTCGTATTTGTCGGACTAAGATGCTCTTAAATCTGGGAGTAATCTGGGTCCAAAACTCTGTAATTTTCAGGTCAAACAACACTGCAGCACCACTGAGAGTTAAAAACTGTCTAAATTCTTTCATCTTTAATGAAACGATCAGCATTGCTGCTTTACCAGGTGTAACTATGAAGTTTAACTTCCAGGCATCCATGAAAACAAAATTTATTACATTTAACGGAGTTAGAAGTTAGCAGGAAGCTAGCGGAAGTTAGCTCGCTAGTTTCGCTAGTTACGTAAGCATGATATAGCATGTTCTGACTGAGAGATTTCTGAAAAAATTCAAACTCTGCTATCACTTCCAACATAAATGAAGACAGGAAACTAAACAGCAGTGACGTTTGTAGGGTTACTGAAGTTGGGCTAGCTGGTATATAATGATGTGCTACGTGATCGCTAGTGACACAGCTATGTTAGCATAACATAAACAGTGAAGCTGGAGGAGGAACACTAACACTTTTCCACTTATAAAAGTTAACGTTAAGGTTCCTGATAGTTAGAGACAAATGCAATCGCATGGCAGGATGCTGTAAACGGACCAAACTTCAGTCAGGAGTACAACTGAGATAATCCATCCACAATACGAGGTTAGTCATTAATATACTGCAACAACATGGGAATAGAGCAGCTGCCAGAGAATTCAACATTAATGAATCAATGGTACAGAAGTGGAGGAAGCAAGAAGAATGAGTTTAATAAAGTTTGATTTATCTGACTGCTTTGTTTCGCTTAATGTGCCTTATAATCCCTTGCACCTTATGGTCCGAAAAATACGTACTGCACACTGCAGTTTAATGTTGCAAAGCACCTCTTTTTAACTTCAGTGGATATTATACATGGTTATGCTCAGGATATGTCAGCCCATTTCTACTGGAAATGACTTTTGGTTAAACTTTCAGCAAGGAATTTGCATTTGCACTGTTACATTTTTATAAAGCTTTAATGTACATAAAAACCAGCTTCTTGTTTAAGTGAAAATAAATGGAAGGTTGTCTTTTTGCGCTAGTAATGTTGTGGAGTTGTATTTTGTCTCGCATCAATTATATTGTCAGTTATATCATTATCGCAAATTTCAAATATATATCGTGATAAATATTTTTGGCCATATCGCCCTGCTCTAATTACAATATACATAATTATCACGTTCGTACAATATAATATTTATATTGTACGGATGTGATATTATATTGTTCAAACGTGAAAGGTATATTGCACGAACATGAAAAGTATATCGTTATGACAATAAACTTTTCACGTTATAAAGTAATATAGCTCTATTTTTCTTTTGCCTGGGTGGCAGCTCTACGCTTACGTATTCGGATGAGCTTGCCAAAGTCCTACAAGTTGTGCCTCCATCTCCTGTGTCCCGATCACACGCTGCACTGCCGTGCTGCTCCACCTTTTCTCTTTCATTTCTGTGTTTGTGTGAGAGGCTGCGTTGAGGCGCGACAGGATTTCAAACAGGTTTGATTGTCTTGCGACCATACGATTGATGATTGGGAGCTGGTCGTGAGGTGTTAACTGCTTTTCGTTACCCCATGTATACTACACGATGCACACACTATTAAGGCAAAACTTGGGCCGATCCCCAAAACGGTTGCGCAACTGAAAAATCGGCTGAAAATGGGCCAAAAATCGCACAGTATATGCTCAGCTTTTGGAGGCTAGCTCCAAACAAACATCTGCAGCTTGGCAGTGTATACAGCACTATAATGACCAGACCTAATTCTTTTGAAAACCATACATCTTTCCACAGGTCTCCACTTCATCAGACATCACCTAGACTCAGAGCTGGATGAGGCCAGCACAAACAGCGGCCTATTCGACGAAGATGATGGATCCATGGGGTCAGGAAAGCCAGAAGCAGGGGAGCTGGAGAGGTACCTTTCTTGTCCATTCACTGGAGGTGTGGCTCTATTGCATGGCGTTCCTCACATCAAGAAGCTGTCGATCAAAGTCAGTACAGCTCTTCCTGCATCTGGAGCTTGTGAAGGACTTCTTAGTCATGCAGGACTCCTGTTCACTGCTAAACGGTTACAGCTTCACAGAAAGAACCTTGACAGCAAACTGCTGCTGAAGCTTAACCATCACCTTACTGAGTGAAGAAATGGCACATTTTTGCTAAATATGCAGAAATAAATGCACACCCATACAATTTGTGGTAAACTGAGCTGCCTTGTATGTACATATGTTGAAGATGCCTCGTTCTAATGTTTTCTCTGAGGCTGCTGCTGTTTACATATTTATATTATTTACTGTAGATATTGGTGAAAAAAGCTTTATGTTGTGAAAAACTGAAATCTGGAAATTAGAATTGTTGTGCCTTATTTTGTTGTTTTCACATATAGTCCTTTTGAAAATACTAAAATTTGTATTTTTACTCTTACTTGAGTAACTTTTTTGACCACTACTTTTCACTTTTACTTGAGTAATAATATTTTAAAGTAATGCTACTCTTACTTGAGTACAGTTTTTGGATACTCGACCCACCTCTGCCTACAAGACTGCTCGAAGAAGTCCTGCCATTAATTCATGCTTCAATCTTAAATATGATCGACCTATCTCTAATAATCAGCTATGTACCACAGGTGGCAGTAGTTTAAACCATTAAACTTAAAAAAACATCTTTTGACCCAGCGGCCTTAGCTAATTACAGGCCAATCTCCAACCTTTTTTTTTTTCTCATTCCAACAGTTCTCGAAAGACTAGTTGTAAAACAGCTAACATCATCTGCAGATGAATGGCTTATTTGAAGCACAGAAACAGCTTTAGTGAAGGTTACAGATGATCTTCTTATAGCCTCTGACAGCGGACTCATCTCTGTGCTTGTCCTGCTAGACCTCAGTGCAGTGTTGAATACTGTCGACCATGAAATTTTATTACAGAGATTAGAGCATGTGGTAGCTTTTACAAATACTGTGTTACAATGTTTAAATCATTTCTAATAGATTCCAATTTGTTCATGTAAATTGGGAGTCATCTTTACACACTAAGGTTAACTATAAAGAGAATGCGTTTCTTGAAGAAAATGCGAATGCTGATACGTTAATATTCTTTTAGCTGTAATTCTGTAATTGCTGAAATATTTGGGTAACTTGATAAATGTAGCACCCCTGACTCAGTACTCCACTATAGCCGGATACGCCCTGAGTTCTAGTTACCTTGAACTTACCCAGTTGCCCAGAGTGCAAGCTCCCCTGAGTTACACACGTAACACCTTTATCTTACTCTGAACTATAGATAAGAAACAGTACCAGACACAAGATCTTCTGTTTAAACCAAGCAGGTTTACTTAATGAACTGGTGAACACCCAATAAATCAATAAAGTAAGAAGTCTCTTGCAATGATAAAATATAACAATAATAACAGTTACACAGTTCTTTACCGTAATGGGCCTCACACACACACTCTCACACACCACCCAGTTTCCCAAGTCCCCTCGGTGCAGGCCTGGATCGATGGTAGGGTGCGTAGGAACCAACGGTCCTAAAAGAAAACAAAATGGTGCTCCTACCTGGAAACCTTAGTCTTTTGTCCACAATACACTCACAGCACACCAAGAGGTCTGTTCCTTAGGTCGCCGAGCTGCACGCTTACTCCTGTTAAGCAGCAGACCTGGGCGAAGACTCCTTCTGCCCCCCCCCCCACACACACACACACACACACACAGGATTGTACATTAACATAAAACTTTTGTCGGAACCATACTGAATTTCACAAGAGAAACACACACATATGAAGAGAGAGAGAGAGAGAGAGTATGCATAGTATGCAAACAGCTACCAAACAGCCATCATAATTCGTCATACAATGAGAACAGGACAAATCAACAATTAACAATCACTAATTAATATTACAATCTGTAACATAATGTATCGTTTGGAGTTTAGTCTGTTACTGTTACCATTTTTACCATTTCTTTTTGGAGCAACTGTAATCCACATTATTTCCTTAGGGATTAATGAAGTATTCTGATTGTTACAGGATGACCTGCCATTATCCAATGACACATCTGCTTACCTGTATCTTTTGCTCATTTCTCCTCCTCTTCTTTTCTCTTTTTTCTAAACTGAAGACCTGATGGCTTTGAACCCAGGATTCAAATCATGAATACATAATGGGCTTGGATTTACAACATTATGAATGAAATGTGCTCTATTTGGAAGCAGCAGGGCCCCCTCCCCTTCCCACGGGTTGTGTGTAAGACATTAAATCATCAAACTGTAAATTATAAATTTTAAATTGTTAGTGATCCCTTTGCCTCGAGTTCTAAAGTCTGTATTTATTTTCTTACTCTTCTTATATTTATTGTTTGTTTACTTGCACTGCTGTAACTGGAGCCTCGCCGTCTCATCTCTCTATATACTGGACTGTATGTAGCGGAGATGACAATAAAGTTTACTTTGACTTCAGCAGCGAGCAGGCGCACCGAGGAAAAACAGTATCTTACTGACAGGAGCTTTTGAGAGAGGGCCATCAAATGAGCAGATAAATTAGTTTTCAATGAAAAGATAATTGTAAAAGTCATCGACTGCCTCCAACTGCCCAGATTTGAACCACCTGTCTGCTGAAGACAAATCCATCAATGAAAAATAAGCCTGAAATTAATGTGCCAATCAGAATGCTCTATCATTCCCATACATTTAAATTCACTATCTGAAAATAACTGCCAAAGAGCTTTGAGTTGGACTGCAGTAAATACTAAAATAGTGTTACTCTGTAGCAAATTCCTGTCAAATTTGTCTTGGTGCGCCTGCTTAAAAAACTGCTTCTAAATCCAAGATCTTGACTCCTATCAAAATAGTTTTTAAACCACGAGGGTCCAAAAGACTTGTTCTACACAACAGTGTATTTTAATGTTTCTGGTCTCAAAAATGTGGTCACAAGAGTAAAAACTTTCAGTCTTTTCTGCTCTTGAGACAAACTCCTCACTCAAAAGACAATGGATCACAATGGGTCAGTTAGATAGTACTTCCTTTACTTTCATCTATGAAGCTCAAAAAGTGTACATCTCTTAGCTTTGAGAGACACATCGTTAGGAAGTGACCCACGATTGGAATGCTTTGAGGGTAAAATGATGGCTGTAGAGCGAAAACTGTGGACACGGCAGCAGCTGAGAGATACGTTTTTAAGATGAATCTTTTGGTTTCTGCCACTGTGGCAGCTGATCTTCTCAATTAAACCGCCAACATTCCGTCCCATAGAGACATCCATTATAAACTGTGAAACGGGTGAAAGGAAGCATGAAACTTAAACTGGAACTGATGGAAAAACTTTAAAAGGTATTGAAACGATAAATACAACCTGAAAAGTTCAATGTCTTGGCTTTGTTTTAAACTTTGAACAGTGTCTGTAGGTGAACGTATGTGGAAGCAGAGTTAACCCTTTTGCTCCCCTTTGGGGCAGCTCCGGACCCCGGGGGTCCCAGAGGAGTACCCCTGGGTCGCATTTCACAGGCCGCGCATCAGGGTTGGCTCCCGCGCCCTGTACACCCACGTTTCCCTCCCTGAATGCCACTCCCATTTCAATTTTTCTCCTAGTTTCAGGCAGGCTCTATCACGTTCATCCATGGGAGGCCGCTGTTAACCCTTGTGCTCCCCTTCGGGGCAGCCCCAGACCCCGGGGGTCCCAGAGTACCCCACCCTCAGTAGAGACAGGTGAATGAAAATGAAAAAAAACCCCAGAACGATCATTTGTGGTCGAAGAGTGCCCCAGAGCGATTCTAATGGGTTTCGTCAGGGGCTCGGGAAAGAAAATGTAGCACTTGGGGGCCACGCACAGAAGCTGCTGCGGCAGCGTGGGGGTCATTGATACCCCAGTACATGAAAATGAAGCATAATCACAATAATGATAATAATGATAAGAAGAAGAAGAATACAACACACAGACGCTTCTGAGTTTTATTTTATTTTATTTGAAATTACACTCGCGATACAACTGAGGCAATCTGGAAGGCAAAATAAAAGTCAACAACGGGGTTGAATCAGCCTTTCAAGACAAACGAATCTCAGTAGATATGTCAAGAACAGGTTTACATGAAAAAAAAAGGTTTACATGAAAAAATATCAACAAACGGTCTGTGTTTCAGGCGCTCGGTGCTGTACAGCGCCTCCTGTGGATGAACGTCATAGAGCCTGCCCGAAACTAGGAGAAAAATTGAAACGGGAGTGGCAGCCACAGAGGGAAATGATGACCTATCCAGGCCATACCATTTAGTGACATGCGCCCCCCCGGGGCTGTATTTTTGATTACAATATCAACAAACTGTCCGTGTTTCAGGCGCTCGGTGCTGTACAGCTCCTCCGGTGGCTGTGAATACATGATAAAAATGTCACCGTAGGATGCGTGCATTGAAAGAATCAGCCTTTCGTGACAAACGAATCTCAGCAATCTCCTTTGTAACACTCTGTGGCCAGCCGCAGCTGGCCGATTTTCACCACATCCTCTCCCACCAGTTTGTCGTAGGCCTCGGTGATGGCGTCGAAGATTTTCCTCGCCGATTTCAGCTCATGCAACAGCGTCTCCGCCACGGTGCCGACCTTGACGTCGCCCGCTTCCATGTTGCGGGCGATCAGGAGACGATGAATGGAAGGAATGAAACGAGGCGTGAGGAGTCTTTTCCTGATGCTGTAATAATGTTCAGCGTAAAAGTCATCGTCCAAGACTCGCAGACACTCGTGTTGTCTCTGGCTGGGGTGATTGGTCTTGCACCCGTTGCACGCTTCGGTGCGGTACTCGTTGATCACTAGGTCGAGTAGGTGATAAACCGCAGTTTTCACTGTATCGACGAGTAAAGAAGACGCCCAACCGTCAAGCTCGGCGTCTTGCCGCTCGCCCACCGCCGCATCACACTTCGCGTCGGACAGTATCTCCCCCTCTTCCGAGGAACTGTCAGTTGAGCCGTCCGAGGAACGGTCCTCCTCGTCGCGACTTAGGGGTGCAGAGTCCATCTTTTTCTATTTTTTTTGTTGTTTTATAGCGACTTCATAGAACAGCTACAGCATAGGAAAGTAAGTAAGTACAAGTAAATCTACACCGCTCCTTCAATTCGATCCTCTCCTCTTCTTCCCTTTTTCTTTGTTCTTCCTCCTTTCTCCCCTTCAGCTTTTCTCCTTCGAGTTTCTTCTGGGCTGCCTTATACATCTCGTCGGTGTAGTGGTTTCCTCCACTGAAATCCACCATTTCATCTATTTCATCCAGAAGACAGCCCCGGAGTGTCGATCACAGCGATATTTCTTCCGTCTTCGCCCTCTGCCTCTTTTCTGAGACAGGCGTCGGTGACAGACTCGGGCGAAACGTCTTCTTTGAAAGCGTTCGCATCCCCCAGGATGGTGTTTCCAGACGCACTCTTTCCCGATCCTGTTTTACCGACCAGAAGGAGTCTCAGTTCTTCACGGGTCGCAGAGCCTGCGGGGTTGGGGAAATGATGGTAACATTTGAATCATTCCAGAAAAAAAAACCCATAAAACACTACGTTACACTAGGCTTTTCTTTTGTTATCTTTGTATTGATGTTGACAGCAAGCAGTTTGTCCACATAAAGCGAGTACCACAAGCAGCACACAACCCTGGGATTGCACTTTACCTTTGTATCGATGTTGACAGCGAGCAGTTTGCCCACATAACGAGCACAAGCAGCACACATCCCTGGATCCGGCCTTTGGTCGCCAACATTTTCAGTAAGCTAATGTTAGTATACACATCCAGAAATGCATATACTGTATGCATATATATATATATTGTACATATATTTATTAGTTTCAGATTTAGCCATTCTTATATTTTGCTTGTTTTACATTATTGTATTTTGCACAACTCTGCTGCTTGTGAAGCACACAAGAATTTCACTCACGTGTACTGTACCAGTGTACCTGCACATGTGATGTGACAATAAAAGTGATTTGATTTGATTTGGATTATAATATTATTTTATGCCATGTTAGACCCCTAATTAAAGATTGTGAATTATTATGTAGTTTTAGTTTGCATTATTCTCCTGAATTAGAAGAAGGTGATAACTATTGCATTTGTTAAACTGATTTGCATTACATTAGACTGCTGATTTATTGTGAATGAATGATATTGTTTAATGATGCATTATACTGCTGAGTTAAAAGAAATACTGTTCGCAGAAAGTCATCGCCTTATTTGTCTGATTAGAAGAGAACAGAACATGCTGGAGAGGTTTTCTGCCCCATCTCAGCAGGAACAGATAAACAGGGAGCCAAGGTCATAGCTTAGGCGCTGTGTGAGAGAAAGAATGTGAATGTTTAGGCTTTTATCATTAGGTGGGGGCCACTAGAGGCTATAAGAGTTTGATCAATGCTCCACCATTTTGAGATCTGATGCTGTCTGCGTACGGTGTCCATCTCCCACGCGTGTGATCATTAAAATCATCGTTTGACTCAACCCGGCCGGACCAGTGTTGTTATTGTGGTTTTTCCTCTTGTATCCATCCCCAATATTTCAATCCGTAACACTAAGAAAAGAAGAAAGAAAAAAGAGGTGAAATTAAGGCACATTCAAGGAAAGTATTTCAGATCAGATTAGCAAGTTAAACCACACTGAAAATACACGTTGAATAAACCATGGCCCCAAACTGGTTGGTTGTCCCATGTGTTTCCCCCGTAGCTGCTCCGGGCGCACACACAATGAGCCCTGGTTTCGCGACGCAGGCGTAGCAACGACCTCCTTCTACTCCTCACTGCCTCCTGTGTGTGTGTGGTGGTGTTCGCAAAACCCGCCCTCCCTCCCGGTGTTCGCGTACTAGGCAGGCCAAACAGCTGCGCTTTCACTAGCGAGGCACTTGAGAATGATGGAGAGAGAGCAAGGAGGACACGGAGGCACGGAAAGCCCGAGGTCCTCACCGACGGGGGTGTTCGCGAAACCGGCCCTCCGGAGACCTAAGTGTACACTAGTGAGGAGCATGAGAACGATGTAGAGGGAGCAAGGATGAGGAGGAGGCAAGGAGTTTCTGAAGTCCAAACGGAGGGCGGTGTTTGCGTAATAGGCACGCCAAGCAGCTGCTCTTTCACTAGCGAGACACTTGAGAAAAATGTAGAGGGGCAAGGAAGATGGGGAGCAACGGAGATCCCAAGGTCTTCACCGAAGGGGGTGTTCGCGAAACCCACCCTCTGCAAACCTAAGCGTACTCTAGCGAGGAGCGTGACAAGGATGTAGAGGGAGCAAGGAGGACGAGGAGGCACGGAGAGCCTGAGGTCCAACTGGAGGGCGGTGTTCGCGTAATAGGCAGGCTAAGTAGCTGCTCTTTCACTAGCGAGGCGCAGGAGAACGATGGAGAAGGAGCAAGGAAGACGAGAAGCAATGGAGAGCCCGAGGTCCTCACTTAGGCCCATTTACCCGTAACCCAAGTAATCGTGAAGTAGAGAGCACCCCCGGTCCTCACGGAGGCCTTTTATCGCGTAACCTTTGGCCCCTCTGGCTAAGCGCTCGCCTGCGAGGAGCAGGAGAACGGAGCAGAACGAAGAAGGAGGACGCTGAGGCAGGGAGAGTCCGAGGTCCTCACTGAGGCCCGTTTACGCAAACACTGCCGAAAAGGAGACGATGATGATGATGATGATGTGAAGTTGAGAGTTGTTTCCTCCGGCGGTGCGGGGTCCCTCCATACCCCAGTGTTTCCCATCCTAACTTACGAATGTGCATTGGGGTTGCGAAATACCCCATCGCGATTACTAAGGGGTCACAGTGTATCCACGTAGTAGAAAGCACCCCCATTCCTCGCGAAGGCCAGTTTACGCGTAACCCGGGGACCAGCAGCTAAGCGCTAGCCTGCGAGGAGCAGGAGAACGGAACAGAAGGAGGTAGGAGGACTAGGAGGCAGGGAGAGTTTGAGGTCCCCGCTTAGGCCGGTTTACGGGTAACCCGGGGCCCATCCTGCTAAGCACTCGCCTTCGAGGAGCAGGAGAACAGAGCAGAAGGAGGTAGGAGGACAAGGATGCAGGGGGAGTCCGAGGTCCTCGCTTAGGCCGGTTTACGCGAACACTACCGAGAAGGAGAAGATGATGATGATGATGTGAAGTTGAGAGTTGTTTCCTCCGACGTTTCGGGGTCCCTCCAGACCCCAGTGTTTGCCATCGTAACTTACGAATGTGCATTGGGGTTGCGAAATACCCCATCGCGATTCCTAAGGGGTCACACAGTACCCACGGAACACAGAGTGCCCAAGGTCCCGAGTTAGCCCTGTTTACGTGTTATTTGGGGCCCACCCGGCTAAGCGCTTGCCTGCGAGGAGCAGGAGAATGGAGCAGAAGGAGGTAGGAAGGCGGCAGGGAGAGTCTGAGGCCCTCAAGGAGGGCGGTTTACGCGAACTCTGGCCTCTGTAAAGCCAAGCGTCCAACAGCGAGGCCCAGGAGAACTGAGGAGAGGGCCAGTTTACGTGAAGACTACCCTCTGTAAAGCTGAGGGTTTGCAAGCGCAGGGTAGAAGGACCAAGGAGAAGGAGGAAGGAGACGATGATGATGATGATTTGAAGTTGAGAGATGTTTGCTCTGGTGATTCGGGGTCCCTCGAGACCCCAGTATTTGCCATCGTAACTTACGTATGTGGGGTGGGGTGGCGAAATACCCCATCATGATCACTAAGGGGTCACAGAGTACCCACGGAGCACGGAGCGCCCGCGGTCCTCACTTAGGCCGGTTTATGCGTAACCCGGGGCTAAGCGCCTCTCCAGCGTCCCTCCAGACCCCAAGGTTTGCCATCGTAACTTACGCGATCGATGGAGGGTTACAACCAATTAGGTGCCTTTGTCCGACGCTGTGACGAGACCCGCTATAGCCGGAAGTCCGCCTGATCCCCATCTGCCCCCACCGCGAACCGGAGCCCTGTTTCGTAAGCGACGAGAGGGGCTTTTACCTCGTCGCAAGCATATCCTATCCACATAGGATATGCTTGTGAAGATGGAATATGGGGGAGAGCAGAAGTGCGTTAAAGTTCCACAAAGTGATGAATGAAGGACATGCATATTGTATTGAAGAAATAAGTGATGAGAATGTTGTTATTTGCATTTACCAGCTCACCTATGTCAGACTTTTTGATAAACAAAATTCTAATGAAAGTGAGAACTGTCATGATCCTGGGCCATGTTGGCCCAGTATTCTTAGTTTTCATGTATTTTTGTATTTTGTTCCTTATTTAGGCCATGCTTCCTCGGTTGCCCTGTTACGTTGTTCCTTATGTGTTTTCCCCTTGTGACTCTTACCCCCTGTGTGCCCCTCTGTGTATCTGTGAGCCCTCGTCTCTCCTTGTGTTTTATTCCATGTTTTCCCCAGCCCGTTATGTCTGTGCTCTCCCCGTGCTCTCTCTCCTCCTGTCTGAACCTCCGTGTACTTCCTGTTTTACTTTGACAGTCTCTCGTCAGTATGCGTCATGTTGTGTTCACTCCTGCCCTGTCTCGTTATCTGTGTCAGCTGTGTTCCCCATGTGTTCCCACTTCCCTCGTTAACCCTCTGTGTATTTATGTCTGCGTCTCCCTCAGTTCGGTGTCGTGTTCTCCCTCATGACTGTGTGCCCCTCCGTGTGTTTCCTCGTAAGTCAGTTCCTTAGTACTTTCCAGTTTAGTTTCATGTCATTTTGTATCGCTGTTATCTTTTGTCATCTTTTGTCATCTTTTGTCAGCAATAAAGCTGTATTTTGAGTTCAGTCCTGTTTTCCTGTGAGTTTGCGTTTGGGTCCTATTTCCTGCCTGCCACACAGCCAGTTCATGACAAGAACATGTACACTGTTACATCTTTCAGAAAATGTTTTGAAATTGTAGTGCACAGTTCAGAATAAATGTTTTTCAAAAACCATTGCGTCTTTTTAGTAAATGTTTATTTCCAAAAGAAATTTCTAAAAGTTCAAAACAAGAAAATTCACGCTTTTTAGAATTAATTAGAAGATAACTCTTATGTAGTTAAACTAAAATACTCTTTGAGAGTTAATATATAAACTCTTAACACCTAGTTAGCATTAGTAAGTGTTAAATTATCAACTCCAGACAGATTTGGTGTTTAACACTAAATCAGAGTCAACGTTCCAACTCTCCAAAAAGAGTTAAATTAACACTCTCTGGTGTGGACTGTCGCGAAATCGATCAATGTAGAGCAGTGTCACAAACCACGGAGGCCCCAGGAAAGTGCAATCAAACATTGAGTTTATTAACAGCCCGGAGAAAACATCAACATATGTCTTCTAATAGCTATAAACAGACATAGAACTTCTCATTTTGATAACACCTTCCATACAAGGTAATAATCTTAAGCCCTCAGAGTGACTGAGGGCTGGTTATCGCCTCCAGTCATCTGTTACCAAGTAGAATAAGATGCAACAGGTTTGCAACAAGAAGCTGGAAACATTTGGGCCTCTGCTAGATTATATGTATTATATGCACTGTAAGCATGCATTGCAGTTATCCTTCTATGTTCTAGTTTCCCTCAGCATGTATCACCTGGACAGTCACGCCAGTGAAGCTTAAGACCCTTAATGAACCGAACATCAACTCAAAATAAGCACAGATATGCAATGTGTATAAAATACTTCTAACCGTACTTGTAATAAAAGTTAACATAATGGAAGGATCCTCAAATGGACATCTTCAATAAACAACTGTAATGCAGTATCAATACTGTGAGAAATATTATTAGATGAAATAATGCTGTAAAGAATGTTATTAATGCAATTACAATGATGCAGATTATATGGCAGCAATAAAAGAATTTCTGTATCTTCACAGCACCCATATAGACACTTTCATAGTGTTGAAATCAAATCTGACAGTGTTAATTTGAACATGCTGGATTTGCTGTGTGCAGGACACCGGCCCTCGAGGCCTGGAGTTTGACACCTGTGGTCTAGGGGCTCACTGCTGTAAAAACTCTGTCTCGGTTTTGTATGCTGCACATGAACTCAGCTGGGGATTAATGGATGTAAAAGTTCTCTGGTGTGCAGTAATGGTTATCCACACAGAGCTCTAAAATTCAAAACCTGAATCTTAAATTGGACTGAAATTATCGGTAAGCCAGTGTAACTGAATTTTTAACATGGTCATATTTGAGTACTTAGATGTTTTGGTAAGAAAATTGCATGCAGTCCAACTTTTAATAAATTCTCACCGCCTATGAAAGGTCTGTAACTTAGAAACATCTTGGGGCTTAATAGATATATGTAACTGAATATTATCTGCACCCCAGTGATAGGAAATTTTCTTTGAAAGTGCAGAAAAAAGGTAAAAGCCCCCAAAATTCACACGACAGGTAAGAGAAGTGGACCTGAACTTCAAAGCAGCTACAAAAAAGGATCGCTCAGACACGTGTGAAGAGAACTACTCTATAGCAACATACTTTAAATTTACGAACTTATTTGATACCAAGTAAATACAGGACCGATATGGATACTTTCTAGGTTTTTGTTTATTTATTTATTTTGAGACCTGGAATCTAATTGTTCCCGTCTTTAAAGCACTTTGGGTCAACCTCTATTGTTTAAATGTACTTACAAACAATAGCCATGTAAGTCAACACAAAAGTGCATGTTTCATAGTGCATATTTGAGGTATTGTTTTAATTTCTTTTCTTCTTTTCTTTTCATTACTATATAAAGCACCCTGAGTTGACTGTTGTGATTTTGCACTATATAGATAAATTAAAATGATTATTATTTAATGATGAAATGATGAAATTATTTATTAAAAAAAAAAAAATTATTTATCGAACACTAGATACTGAACTGGTATATATTCGCTACCAATACCAGCATTGGTATTGATACTACGGATATTTGCCGACCTCTCTTATTGAGCATAATGTGATGGTCAACAGTATCAAGAGAAGAGGTCAGGCCCAAGATCAGCAAAGCAGAACATTCTCCTGCATCACCCAGCATCAAACTGTCATCAGTCCAATAAACAGCACAGAAGCCTGATTGTAATTTATGAAGTGCTTGTCCAGGAGAGCTGTCGCATAGCCACAATCTTGGCTAAAATCTTTGCAACAAACGGTTAAAAATAGTGTTATTCCTTAAAAAAAAACAAAAAAAAAACTAAATAGATTGAATAAACTATTTTTTGTAATTATTATAGTAATTTTGCTGAAAATGTTTTTGGATGGAAACGTTTACTTGTCAATAAAGCTTCCAGAAAGAAAAAAAGCGGGGTACTTCCGGTCTCCGCTGCTTCGTAAACGTGCCGTACGTCATTACGTGTTCATATTTACGGCAGCAGCTCCATCCATGTGGTTTTAAGATCTGCGGTTTCTCGACGTCAGCTGCTGAAGAAGCGTAGCAGTCGCTAACTATGTTCATGTAAACAACAGTGAAGGATATGGTTTTTGACGCTTTGTTTTACAGCTAACACGATGGCGCAGCCGGCGGAGAAAGGTATGTGTCACTACAAAGTTATTTATTAAAAACACAGCAAGCCAGCATATTTTACTGAGCTGACCAAGACCTCTGCTTGTAACCCTGCAGACGCTTCCCTAAAAAAAGCCTCTTAGTGACCAAGTCAGCATTTTATACTTCCAGTGTCACAAAAAGAGCTCGTGACTGTAGGAGAAGTTGGCTGAACACGAAACTCAGTTCGCTCTGTGCGTAATTAGCACACATAATTCTCCACTCTGTTCTTCGTAATTCATAAGCTTAACTGAACAGAACAAGAATAATTACATATATTTTTTCCTCCTTTAAAAACAAAAAACAGTGTCAGGTCGCACAGTAGCACTTTGTTAAAAACCAAAAATATCCTCAGACATAATAAAATATTTGTTATATTGGCTGCTGCACTTTTAAATCACCTGATGTTGCCCTTTCTTTATTGTGCTTCACTGTCTTGCAGCATACTATCGCTTTGTGGTGCTCTTCTTTAACTGTCTGCTGACCTTTGGGTCCTACTTTTGCTTCGACATTCCCAGTGTGTTACAGGATCAGTTCCAAGGGGTGAGCAAGAGGCAGCGCTGCTTACAGATCGCATCAATATTGCACGACTTGATTATCAGCAGGGAAAGACTGATGTTGTTTTTAATGTTTGACAGAACCTGACGTGTCCCAATGCGACGGAGATCAATGGGACAGTGGACTGTGTGGAGGGACTGGGGATGACCCCTCAGCAGTACAATCTTCTCTATGCCATCTATGCTTGGACGTAAGCACATTAATGCATTGATTTCACTGTGAAAATGCAGAAAAGTGGCTTATCAATGAGAAGCTTCTCTCTGTTATCAACAGGAATGCAGTAGTGGTGATCCTGGCTGGATTCCTGATTGACAAATTAGGAAATCGCTGTAAGTTTTGTTTTATGTTTTCTCTCTGCATGGTCTGCAGTTATTTTTAATCTACTGACAGTAAAATGATGGTACAACCATTTCTTTTGCTCCTCTTTGCAGTCGGTGTGTTTCTCTTCTCTTTTCTCTGTGTTTTGGGCTCATCGCTGTTTGCTCTCGGCTCCCACTTCAAGGGATCTCCCTACTTGCTGCCGCTAATGCTCACCGGCCGTCTGCTGTTTGGATCAGGCAATGGATCTCTGACTAGTAAGTTCTCTTCATGGATATGAACAAATATTCTCTGCAGCGTTGCCTTTGAGGAGCATTTCTTAACCACTCAGTTACCTTTCTCCTTCTTCATTAGTTGTTCAGAATCGCATCACAGCCTTCTGGTTCAAAGGGAAGGAGTTGGCTTTGGCTTTCGGCCTGACCCTGGCCTTCTCGCGGCTGGGCTCGGTGTTGAACTTCTTCCTCACGCAGAAGTTTGAAGAAAAATATGGCATGCAGTGGACACTCTGGGGTGGTAGGTGACGAATGCGAAGAAATCTCAAGGATTATGGTGTGGTGCCATGTGACCTGGGTTTCTCATGTTATTGTTTCTTAGGCGCACTGTTGTGTGTGCTGGGCTTCACTTCCGCTGTCATTGTCAGCACCTTGGACAAGATTGGAATGAGACAGCTGGGTCTCGATGGAGCCATCCAAGAAGAGTCTCGCAAAGTGGTACGATCAATATCCTTTAATAATAACAACATGCATACATAGGGATGGGTATCGTTTAGGTTTCATCCGATACCAGTACCAAACCGGTACTTTTGAAACAGTGCCGGTGCTTAAACGGTACTCAAACCAGTGCTTAAAGAATAAAGAACACAAAATTGGTCCAAAAACCTCTCATGTTCAGCTGTTATTTTGTAAAAAGATAACAATGTTAGCCTTTTCTGCAGCTATAGGGCATATATGGTATCACTCTTGGCTGGAAGCAGTGCTTAAATAATGGAAAAAACACAAACTTTGTCCAAAAACCTCTCATGTTTAACTGTTTTCCACTTTTTCTTTGGTCATTTTAGCCTTTTTGGCCAGGGTGAAGGGAGTATCTGCCATCAAACAAGAAGACAGCCGCATGTAACTACGACTTTGTTTGCTAGTTCACCTTACATGCATTAATGTAATAACGTGGTTAGCCTACTCAACGTAAATTACGCATAAACAACATTAAGCTACTCACGCAGAGAAGAACGGCTGCTGCTGCTGCCATCATCATCCGTCATCATTTCTGCTACACTGGCAGGGCTAGGGGCCAGGACTCTCCTCTTCGGGTTTTTGGGGGATGTTGCTAACTCCGGGTCGATAACAGGCACCACACCCGCAGTAGATGTGCTCGGTGTGAGGTCTCGCAGGAAGCGATCAAATACGGCGCATTTCTCGGCTTTTAAAAACACCGCTATGTGTCGCCAGGTGTTTCATCGGATTTGAGGTGTTACCTCTTTTGCACAGTATGACCTTAAAGCACTTGTTGCAGGCTGCTGAGTTTGCGTCTTTTGTGAAGTACAGCCAGACTTTTGACCGCTTCGCCTTGGGCATTTTTAATCTGTAGCTCTGCTCTAAAAGAACGTACGTACCTGGGCCCACCTACTATCCTCGGAAACGTAAAATGATTGGCTAGAATCTAAAGTGTATCACAGCTCAGGAAAAACAAGCACCGAAATGAAGCACCGAAATCTGCGCTGCTTTTCGGTCTGGTTACTACCGTTTATGTCAGAACCGGTGACATCATGGCACCGGATACCGGTACCCATCCCTATGCATACGTAACATTGATGATTTAAACCTTGTTTTTTCAGTATTATGGACACACTAGTGATCTGTGTGTGGAGCATCATTTATTGTTGTGTGTTTTTTATTTGTAGAGGATTCAGGATGTGAAGCTCCTGTCAGTAACATACTGGCTGCTGGTTCTCACCATCATGTTCTTCTACAACGGCATCTTCCCCTTCATTGCTGATGCAAGGTAGAGTTCTTGACATAAAGTGTGTGCATACTGATGAAATACAGTGATGTGAAAAAAATGTTTTCCTCCTGCCTGATTTCCTGTTTTTGTTTTTGTTTTTTTGCTTGTTTGTTTGTTTTCAAGCATTTGCGATAACTGGCAATGCGTCTTCACAACGCTGTGGAAGAATTTTGGCCCATTTGCAGAATTGTTGTAATTCAGCCACTCTGGAGAGTTTTTCAGCATGAACCAGCTTTTTAAGATCATGCCACAGCATCTCAATCGAATTCAGGTCAGGTCTTTGACTAGACCACGCCAACGTTTTTATTAGATAAGATGAATTAACTGTGGTGTGTCAAATCTTTGGAAAGCTGAGTTTAGTTTCTCTAGCCACACCCAGGCCTGATTACTTCCAGACGTTTTTATAAAAGTAACACAGCATTTTAGAAAAGGAACATTAAAATATGGTGGTGGTAGTAGAGCAGGGCGATATGGCCAAAAATATTTATCACGATATATATTTGAAAATTTGCGATAACGATATAACTGACGATATAATTGATGCGAGACAAAATACAACTCCACAACATTACTAGTGCAAAAAGACAACCTTCCATTTATTTTCACTTAAACAAGAAGCTGGTTTTTATGTACATTAAAGCTTTATAAAAATGTAACAGTGCAAATGCAAATTCCTTGCTGAAAGTTTAACCAAAAGGCATTTCCAGTAGAAATGGGCTGACATATCCTGAGCATAACCATATATAATATCCACTGAAGTTAAAAAGAGGTGCTTTGCAACATTAAACTGCAGTGTGCAGTACGCATTTTTCGGACCATAAGGTGCAAGGGATTATAAGGCACATTAAGCGAAACAAAGCAGTCAGATAAATCAAACTTTATTAAACTCATTCTTCTTGCTTCCTCCACTTCTGTACCATTGATTCATTAATGTTGAATTCTCTGGCAGCTGCTCTATTCCCATGTTGTTGCAGTATATTAATGACTAACCTCGTATTGTGGATGGATTATCTCAGTTGTTCTCCTGACTGAAGTTTGGTCCGTTTACAGCATCCTGCCATGCGACTGCATTTGTCTCTAACTATCAGGAACCTTAACGTTAACTTTTATAAGTGGAAAAGTGTTAGTGTTCGTCCTCCAGCTTCACTGTTTATGTTATGCTAACATAGCTGTGTCACTAGCGATCACGTAGCACATCATTATATACCAGCTAGCCCAACTTCAGTAACCCTACAAACGTCACTGCTGTTAAGTTTCCTGTCTTCATTTATGTTTGAAGTGATAGCAGAGCTGTACGTTTGAATTTTTTCAGAAATCTCTCAGTCAGAACATGCTATATCACGCTTAGGTAACTAGCGAAACTAGCGAGCTAACTTCCGCTAGCTTCCTGCTAACTTCTAACTCCGTTAAATGTAATAACTTTTGTTTTCATGGATGTCTGGAAGTTAAACTTTATAGTTACACCTGGTAAAGCAGCAATGCTGATCGTTTTATTAAAGATGAAAGAATTTAGACAGTTTTTAACTCTCAGTGATGCTGCAGTGTTGTTTGACCTGAAGCATACAGAGTTTAGGACCCAGATTACTCCCAGATTTAAGAGCATCTTAGTCCGACAAATATGACAATAATGACGGCCGCTTGCATGTTCTGCAAAAAAATGTGCTTTGTTGTGTATCTGACGGACAAACACCAAACCAGTTCCACATCACGGAAGTTGCACCATTTTTACAAACCAATTCTGGTTCATCTGTTTCACTCAACAATCGACCATGTGCGTATGAAAACAAAGGCACTGCGCGTGCACGTTTTACTCCCATTCTATCGCGATATTTCATTTTCCTATCGTTGCCTAACATTATACCGGTATTACCGTGAACGGTATAATATGGCCCAGCCCTAGGTGGTAGTGTGATGGTCTGGGGCTGTTTTGCTGCCTCTGAACCTGGAAGACACGCTGTGGTAAATGGAACTGTGTGGCACGTCTATCAAAACATCCTGACGGAGAATGTCAGGCCATCTGTTCATGACCTCAAGTTGAAGGGCACCTGGGTGACCCAAACCACACCAGCAAATCCACCTCTGAATGGTTGGAAAAAAACAAAACAAAATGAAGACTCTGGAGTGGCCTAGTCAAAGTCCTGACCTGAGTCTGATTGAGATGCTGTGGCATAACCTTAAAAAGGCAGTTCATGCTTGAAAGCCCTCAGATGTGGCTGAATTACAACATTTCTGCAAAGATGAATGGGCCAAAATTCCTCCACAGCGCTGTGAAGACTCATTGCCAGTTAACGCAAACGCTTAAGTGAATTTGTTACTGCTAACGGTGGCCCCGCCACTTATTAGATTTAGGGGCAATTACTTTTTCACACAGGGCCATGTAGGTTTGGATTGTAATGTAATATTTACATTTGTTTGATCTGAAACATTTAAATGCGACAAAGATACAAAAAAAAAACACCTTTACACACCACTTTCAGAGCAACCAGTGAATTATAACCCAGCATTCCTTTGAATAGACCAGCACCAAAGTGATACTGGTGTCATAAGCATTCACATCTGCCATTTATTCTTTTCATTTGCCAGCAAGTTCATCCAGGATAAGTACAGCTACTACAGCCAGAAGGAGGCGGCTTATATTGCAGGAGCAGTCTATGACAGCTCACTGGTCCTCTCAGCCAGCGTGGGCATTCTCATCGTATGTATCTTTAGTCTACACCAAATTGTATTCCTGCATTGAGTTGAGTTGGTTTATCATGAAACACTCTCGCTGCCATGTGTTTCAGGATTATGTGGGTCTGCGGGGAGTCTTCGCAGTGGCGTGCGCTGTCCTCACGCTGCCCGTGTTTGGACTCCTGGCTTTCACTTTTGTCCCTCCTCTGGTTTCAACCATATGGCTGGGAGTCACCTACTCCTTTGCGGCTGTGAGTAAATAGACATCAGTAAAATGGTAAATTATTACTATGAATTAATGTATTTCCTAGTATGTTAAACTTGTTGCTGCCTGTGTGGCATTCCAGGCCAGCATGTGGCCGTCTATTCCCCTTGTCGTACCTCAGGCGACCCTGGGAACTGCCATGGGCCTGGCCACCTCCGTACAGATGATTGGGATCGGGATCTCCAATCTCGTTGTTGGACAAATACTAGGCACCAAGTCCAGGTGGGGAGAACCTGACATTAGAATCTCATTGCCGTGCACTAATTGTCCTTCCAGTCTTGTTTAGCTTTGCAGTTTCTCTATTTGTGTTGCAGTGAAACTAAGATCCCGCTGTGGCGTTGGCAGAGGATGATGATCTTCATGTTGGCCAACACCATCAGCTGCATTGTGACCTCAGTGCTGCTTAATGTTGTTGATCACAGACAGGTCAGACATCTGTAGAAGTTATCTCATGAGTTTATACTCTATACACACACTCAGCAGGAAGTTAATTATTATTTTTTTGTCCCTACAGGGTGGGACCCTGAACAAGACAACCAAGAAGTCAGGGCAGGAGCAGAGAGACCCGGACCGAGAGCCGCTCACCCAGGCAGAGGAAGAGCCAAATGAGCAAGATGGTGATGCTGTTCAATCTCGTTCTATTAACTCTTAAGGTTTTCATTTGCACAGTTTTTTGTTATTTGAGCATTATTCTTGCTGTTTTTGAGTGATGCAGTCAACTCAGAAGGTATTCAAGACCTTTCCTTTTCCTTTTTCATGCCATTCATTAAGTTTTCAGCAGCTCTGACGAGTATCCCTATCATACAACCATCATGCTGCACTGTAGGGATTACAGTGAAGTTTTGAGCAGGTTATGAGTCATGTCTGGTGTTGGCTAGATTATCTTTTCCTTTCCTTTGAGAAAGTTTGCTGTTTGGAAGCTCAATGAATCTGTTATGCCTTTTAGTTAGAGTAACTTCCATGTGGCTGCACAGCCGTGAAGGCGATTAGTAAGGTGCTGTTGAGATGGATATCCTGGGCTTCTCTCATCTCACAGATAACCAAACTACCGTTAAAAGAGTCTCAGGTCCTTGGTCGCCTCTTTGACCGAGATCCTTCTTGCAAGAAAAGCATACGACGAGTCCTGCCAAATCAGGTCCTTTATATCACTTTTTTTTTAAAGTCAAATCGTTCCTGATTGCTTCAGAAGTTGTTTTAAAAATAAAAAATTTCTTTAAAAAATCTACAGTTATAAACCATGTTTTAAATTCCCTCTGGTGGATTTCACTCAGGTTCTAGAAACATTTCCAGGATTATTAAAGAAAAAGGGATGTATCTGATGATGGTAACACAAAAGCAAACAGTCTGAATACTTTTGTAAGTTACAGATTTCTGTTCGAGTTTTAACTTTGTGTTAAAAATTGATTACAAACACTGAAACACATTTTGTCAGTCTTGTTGTGACTATGACTTTACTGCTATAAATAATTGTGTGGAAATTCCTGCAGTTACTAAATTTTATTTGTAACAACAGTGAGATTCTTGTAATTCTGCTGCTTTCCAAACTTCTATCATTTCAGTTTAGTATTTTATCTGTGCAACTTGAAACTTAATTTGTTTTCCCTCACAGTGACCACAAACACAGCACATGACAGACACGATCAGCACCTAGCTGCTACACACGGTGGTGCTTATAACTGCTAGAAAGAGTTATTTCTCTCACACATTTGGTTTCATGAAAACAGATTTAGAAAAGAGTCATCAGAACTTGCGTTTATTGAAATATGCAACATAAATGGTGATCATGTAAGTAGTGTTCACAAAATGTTTTTCTTCACACAAACATGTTAAAGATGTTCTTGCAAAGTTGCGATTTCAGCACGTCAACTTGACCTGCAGGTGGAGCGTTCGGTTGTAGTCTCTTTTATGAGTGCATGTTAAACACACAACAGCCATTAGGTGGCGCTCCTCACACATGTACAGTTTGTATCAAGATCATGGGATTGTGAAGAGTCCACTTTTCTCTTTGCAGGATTTTCACCTCAGTTGGATGTTTCCCGTATTTTAACCTTTTGAATTTTATTGTCAATCCCCAAATATGCAATGGGCCCTTTTTTTTATTTTTATTTTTTTTATAAGTGATTGTGGGAATTTTGGGGGAGGTAGGCAGAATAACAGTACTTCATATCACACCCATCAAACTGTCAACACCTGTAAGAATGTGGCCTTGGTTAAAATAGCTGCAGATAAATAGCAGCACACCCTCTTCAGTGAATACCACAGAGTCTTTAAGGCGTTCACTGATTTTCCCCATGCCGCCTAATTCTGGACATGCTACTACTTTTTATATTGTTAGTGACATTGGTGTATTTAATTCCGTTTTCCATTTGTATTGGTCCAGTGATACTCGGTCTTGTACAAGTTTTTTCCATTTCTAAAAGACAAAACATCAATGCTACTAAATAAAATCTAAATGCAAATACTTGTGCAAAATGCCTTTTGATTCTTGAGTCATAACTTACAGTATCAAGGAGTATGACAGGAGGAAGAAGTAAAGTTGGTGAATCTGACAACATTTGAAGATTTTCAATTCATTCCTCTGTGCAGCTGTAACCAGTTATAATAACAATAAATAAAATAAGCTGCATTTTCTTCTCTTTTGATAAGAAAAACAATCCTGCAGATGATGTAACAATCGTACTGTTCTGGATCTGCTGTGTCACATTTACTGTTCAGTCACTTGTGTTGTGCTTCATTCATCTGCTGGTTAGATTATAGCAAAGCTGAGACAGCATGAGTAAGGTGGGTTAAACGGTGTTATAAGGTTAGTGAATATCATTTACATGTACATGTGTGTCTGTGTCCAGCTGTCCTTTAGTTCAGCCATAATCCGTCCAACCATCAAACAGACTGACTTGTACAGATATGGATGGCCCTTTTTTTCAAAGCTTCAAATACGGGCATACAGCTCATAATCTTCTTAAAAAACTGCCCCAATTGAGTAGAAAAGTAAGATTCGAATGCTGACATACTTGTGTGAAGTCAGTGTAACGGAGGTTACTTGAAAGAGACTTCCAAGAGCTGAGATCCTCTATTACTGTGAGGATCAACCCTAAAAATACACCTCACCTAAGCTTCTTAAGGGGTGTGCGGTGGGAGTTAGTCTGCGACTCCCTGATGGACAACACACACTAACGCTGACTCACAAAGTCGATTTAATACCTGACATTCCACACAAGGGCTTGACCTCTTCAAGTTTGCTTTATGGTTTCTAACCAGCAGTCGGTCTTCAGCCTGAACTGTTTGGCTGAAAGTCTCGACAACATGAGCGTGTCAAGCCTTCTCAACCTCAGCAACCTGGGCAAGATCTGCGGCTCCAGCCACAGCAACGACATGATAGTTCTGGACCGGGTGAAGAGGAAGAACTCCGTCAGGCGCATGTCAATAATTGAAGACGGTCAACTCGCAGAGGTTCTCTACTTGATTCCAAAGCAGTCCATAATGGAGCAGCTACCGTTCCTCAACCCTAACGACTACATTCTGTGTGAAAAGCTGGCAGGTATACCTGCAGAGCTGTCAGGTAATGACTCGTTACTTCATTAGGTGTTAGCTATTGGTCGTATCTTTTGAAAAATGAGCTGCTGCTTGATATTTCCCTCAAGTTTATAAAGTGGTATAACGTTTTCTCTAATCCATACTGGGTCAAAATTATAGATACAGACATAAACCCCTAACTAATATTTAGTTAAATGTCCCTTAGCAAGTTGTACCTTGGATCAGATGCTTTTGGTATCCATCAACAAACTTCTGACACAATTCTGGCTGAATATTTGACTGATAGAATAGGTAGAGTTAAATCAATTGGTTTCTTGGCACAGACACGGCTTTTAAGCGTAGTTCACAAATTGTCCATAGGGTTGAGGTCTACATGCACTCATGATGACTGCATGCATCACAGTTTCAGTCATCATAAGTCTGCACAACCCTTGCTGTGCACATCTTGAAGCTGAAGTTTATTGAGCAACACAAGAAAGTCCTGAAACATCACAGAAGACAGCTAAAGTATAATGACAGAATTATTAGTTGGTTTTAGAAAAGGTTAAACATCTGAAGCCTTTGCCAGAAAACATCAAACAGACTTTGAACAGTTCTGGAAACAAAATCTGGGCAGTGGAACGAGGTGATCAGTGTTTATTGATGATGTATCTGCTGACAGAAGAAGCAGGATAACTTTTGAAGTACACAGGACGATGCTCTCTGCTCGGTTTCAGACAAATGCTGCAAAATTATTTGGACATTGCTTCACAGTGCAAATGGACAATGAGGCATGGCTTTTGCAGCGAAGCGCAAAAGCAAAATAAGAGTTTGGTGTCAAAAATGCACTTTTCTGAACACAAGAGCCAATTTAAAATAAACTATTAGCCAAACAGGCATGCAGAGATCCCCCAGGAACGTTCAGTCCCAGAATGATCTGACAGTCCCAGCTGCTGCACCAGTGTGATTGTTTTTCGAAAACAATCAAGTAATCCTGATATATGATCATCATTTATGTAATGCCGACATAGAAAAGTTTGTATGTTTTTCCCTCTAAAAGAAAACCCCAACACTAATACTTCAGAATAACACACAAGTGCAGCAGCGTTATATTTCAGAGAAACAATTACATCGTTGCAGTGAGCTCACATTCACATACTCTCCCCCTCGGAATGGATGAGGTCATAGATTAGAAGCACAAGAGAATTTAATGGCAGTCCTGCTGTCCTCTGTCATTGACACACACACACCACACACACACAAACACACACCCCTGGCCTTTGTGTTGTGGAACCACCCCTTTCTCTTGGACCAGCAGTCCATTTAGTGCCTCTCCTCACTCACGCCGTGAACTTCAGCGCAGAAGAACAGAAACCATGAAACAGAAAGGTAGACATTTTCACGTGTGTTTGTGTTTGTGTATAGGTAACAAAGAAAGGAAAAATGTCTCCTTGTGTATATTTTTGGTTGTCTTTTTATATTTATGAGATGTTATTTGTGTTGAGTCAAAGTTGGATCCGGATGACACTTTTGGTTCTGGTAGTAAAAATGAGAAATGTGACGTTTTCATTTCAGATCACTGAACACCTACATCTATGCTAGATTGACACTGTGCATGTGTAAAAGTGTACGGTGAAAAGTGCAAGTACAACTGTTACAATAAAAGTAGAACATAGTTGGGAAAGAACAGCATGTGATTTCAGAAATACCTCTGAATTAAGCAGCGATTAGCCCACTGTGCAGCAACAAGGAGCACTCAGATGTGACTAAAATGTGGAGGTGACTCTTATCAGAGTGAGGGTATTCTGTCTTCCACAGCAGCAACAAGAAACATCTATAAATAATTTAAAGACATTCAACTAAATGAGCGGTTATTTGTATAATATTCTCACACATGGTGCTCTCTACTCTAGAAATTCCCATTGCTACTTTGCTCCTACTGAACCTGAAGTAATTTGAAGGGTTACACTGATTTTACATCTTTGTAGTGTTGGAATCACAGCCTGAGTGCTTTAATACAGCCTCTGTAGAGCGCAGGTAGGGTGCTTTTAAATCTGTCTGCCCAAGATAATGATGGCATCACAATACACTGCAAGACTTTGATTTGTAGTACATTACAATATCTGTGAATATGAAAAAACAGCCTTAAAAATCCAGATTAGAAATGTAAATATTCCCTGCATCACAGTTTTATTTAGGTTTAGTAACGTGTCACTTAAGTAGATCTCTGAGCTAAGGCAAAAACAGATTTTGTACAATTCTAATGAACTTGAAAGTCATTGCCTGGTATAATCACCTTTATTATTTAACACAGCCTGAACTCTGTTAAGCAAGTTTTCTCGTAATTTATCTAAGTAGTCTTCAGGAAAGTTTCTCCAGGCTTCTTGAAGGACTTTCAAAGCTCTTTTTTGGCTCTTTGTAGGCTTTCCTATTTTACTGCTCTTTAAAGATGATCCCACACTGCTTCAATAATGTTGAGGTCTGGGCTCTGGGGAGGCCACCGTGTGTTTTTCTATCCGAGTACTGTATGCTTTTACTGTTGGCAGTGTGTTTGGGATCGTTTCCACGCTTAAAAATGAGGCAGTTGCCACTCAGAGGCTTTCCAAATGGTATTAGAAGGTAGATCAAAATCTGATGTTACTTATCAGTATTCATAATTCCATTAATTTTCATAAGATCTCCACCACCACTGGTTTTACAGCTGTCTGGAGACACTCGCTGTTGTACACTGTTTTATTATCAGAATTCTCTAATTTGGACTCATCACTTCATCAGAGCTGTTGTCAGATACTTTTTAGATAATGTTTTAGGCCTGCAACATCTTCTTTTGTCCTCCACTTATCCAGTTTCCTCATGTTTTTTAAGGTCACATTGATATGCCAAATTTCCAGCTAACAGCTCTTTGGGAACCACCTTCCTGATATCGCCAAAAGTTAATTCTGTCCATGTGGACGTTGTGTTTTCAGTGGGAGAAACGTTTCGTAACTCATCCAAGTGACTTCTTCAGTCTCAGCTGACTGCAAGTTTCCTCAATCTTATAAACAGTACATTAATGACTGAAACTAGCACCACTGAAGGAACAGTGGGCTGGGAGGTCATTTCCTTGATCATTATTCAAGGATCAACTTTTGGGGAATTTCTTACCTGGATGATTGAGCATCAAGACACCTTACTGATACAAAAATACTACTTTATGCCTGTCAAACTGTGTTACCTTTGGCATTTTTCACAGATTCGGCTAAAGAATTTTCAATGTTTCATAGGTCAGTTTTAAATGACAAATGAACCAATGTCCAAAGGAAAACTTTGAAAGAGCTTCAAAAAGCCTGGAGAGCTATCGTTCAAGACCACCTTAAAATATGATAAGAAAGTTTGACTCCTTGTAAAGTGATGAGCGGTGATGAAATGATAGGCAATGAGACCTTTGCACATTATTTATTATTGTGCAAATTATATGTTATTAAAAAACAAATTCAAAGTCAGGCATTAAGGTTACTCGGATGAAGTCCCGAAGCTGATTTGGAAATGTATTTGTTTGACAATAGAGTTCTAAGAACCACTGAAGTTTAAATCTTCTGATGCCATTTTACTTCCCCCTACGTACATAAAAACTAAGCATACCAAAAATAGATGCTCCCATACTCCTCTCTCACACACACACACACACACACACAGATACAGATTTTCATAGCTGGGCTGTGTGCGATTAGCTGTTCGGCTCGGGTTTCTCTCCATTTGCTGTCTTTCTAAATCTACCGTTTGCTAATACTTGACACATATCACATATCAGCTTCAGATTCTGGAAGAGATCAAGAAAGTGTGGGAGGGCATTAAAAAGCTTTCCATCTGAGGGCTTCAATCATTTTTTAGTTTTACCATTTAAAAAAAGACAATTAAAAGCACACAAAGGGTGCATATACTTCAGTGCAGGATGACACCACACAGTGCAGAATAGTACAGCTAGACCTGAATATATCCATCATCTAGTTTCCAGCAAGAACAAAACTTAAAGTATTTCTGACTTCAAGACAAGTGAATTGCATGAATTCGTGCTGGCAGAACATCTCTGTCATTAACAAATGTCTGAGGCGCTCTAGGACAAAGACCTGTTTCAATAGTTGTTACTGTCCTATGCCCTAATTGATGGGCTACATTCCAACTAGGATCATCCCATCTGCTCTAACACTCCAGATTTTTATGTTCAGTTTTGTTCCATAACATTGGGATAGATTTTTGATTGATAGGCTTTTTCATAACTGTTGTGCTAAATAATGTACATTTAACCATAGTGTCTGTACAATGAGCCTTTGAGATATGGTCCCTAAATGTCGCTTGTTGCCATAGTAAGAAATCTCTCCTGGTGCGGGGCAGATCGGAGCCACATACCAGCGGTGCTTGACTCACTTCAGTAACATTCACAAGCCCGTGCAAAAAACATTTCACCTTCAAGTCTGCACAAATCTTTCTGTTTGAATCAAATAAGTTTAGACCCAGCTCATTGAAATTAGTGTGACTAATAGTATCTGAGACAGATTTCCAGTTAGTGAATTTAATAAGAGTGTGTATGTGTGTGTATTATGGAGCACTGTTGACTTTTTGGTTGCCAGCAGTATATGAAAAATGAAATTCATGTGTCTATCTCTTTGTATGCAGAGTGTCCGATTACTGGATGACAGACTGCTCTCGACACAACACATTCTTTCCTCCCTCTCCTTAGATAATCACATTAAGGACGTTTCAAGAGGCTGTGATTAGATTGTACAGGCACGCTGGTGCTGCCATTCAGAAAGATACAGAAAGAGAAATTATCTTAAGAGTTTTAGTAAGATATAAGACAAAACTTTGCACAAGGGCCACTGCTCTTGTACATTATACCTACTAAAAGTGTTGTAACATTAAAATTTTTATGTTTCCATGGTGGAAAAAAAGTTTTGTGATGTTGTCTGACTTTTGTGGGGTAATATCCACCTGGCCAGCCTGTATTCAAAGTCTGTGGATGTGTAATTAAGCCAAAACATAGTGCACATGTACCCAGTTCTGAAAAAGCTGGGATGCTGTGTAAAAAGTAAATATTCTCTTGTAAATAAAAAGAGAATGCAATGATTCTGCAAGTCTCTTAAATCCATATTTTATCCACAATAGGACCTAGAAACATATTAAATGTTTAAACTGAAAAAATGTACTGATTTAAGAAAAATATTAGCTCATGTTGAATTTGATGGCAGCAAAATATCTACAACAAAAGTTGTGGCAGGGGGTGGGGGAGTAACGTTGCCCCATTCTTGTCCGATACAGGATTCTAGATGCTCAACAGTGCCGGGTCTTCTTTATTGTATTTTTTGTTTCATGTGGTGCCAAATGCAGTCCAGACCACGCAGTCCTAGACTGCACGTAGGGTGGTATGAAGCCATGTTGTTGTAATAGATGTTTAACTTTGTCTTGCTGAAATATGCAAAGCCGTCCCTAAAAAAGACGTCGTCTGGATGGTCCCCTGCTTGGTGTTCTTCCAAGAAGAACTTTTCCAAGAACAAATTTTGATCTATCAGACCACAAAACAGTTTTCTGCTTTGCCTCAGTTCATTTTACATTAGATTTCCCTCAGAAGGCAGCTTTTTGGATCATATTCATAAATGGCTTTTGGATAATACACCCTTTAGCCTACATTTGTGGATGGCACAGTGGACTGTGTTTACAGACAGTGATTTCTGGAAGTGTTCCTGAGCCCATGCAGTGATTTCCACAACAAAATCATGACTGTTTTTAGTGCAGTGCTGCCTGAGTGTCTGAAGATCATGAGCAAACAAATACTTTCCAGCTTTGTCCCGTGCGCACAGAGATTTCTCCAAATTTTTGAAAGTCTTTGATGATGCTGTGTAACGTATATGATGAAATATTTAAAATGTGCACAATTTTATGTGAGGAATATTAGCTCTGCCACTCTAAGAAGCTCTTTTAACCCAGTCATGTTAAATACTTTGTCGAGAAATGTTCTTACAGCCTTTTCTTTTTAGTACCAACTTTTTAAAATGTTGCTACCATTGTATTCAAAATGCATATTATACCTTTCATGAAATCGTGCAATATTTTAGTTCAAACATCTGATATTTTTCTTTGTTCTAATGTGAATAAAATACAGGTTTTACATACTACACAGAGTCCGAACCTTTCAGATTTGGGTTGTATGTTTATCTCAGTTATGTAAAAGCTGAACTGACTGGCTGACAGGATTAACGTTATGAGCTGTTCAGGCAGAGCAGGATAAATTCCTCCTATGGATGAAAAACGATGATGACAGAGATGATTGCTTTACAGTGACTTGTATTAGAAAATGAAGTAATGTTGATTGTCATGTAATGGCACTGTGGGCGTGTACATTTGTGTACATATGAGGGGCACAGCGACACATTTTGTGTTTTAACCTCACTGGTTTGCATGGCTCCAGGGAATTAGGTTTAACCAACTGGTTCTAGACAAATAGAGTGGGAAAATAGAGTGAAACCTGTGAGAAAATAAGTAAGTCCTTTAATGATACTCTTTATTTCCCTAAAATTGAACTCAGTTTTGTTATGTTGCTAATGGTTGATAAAAAAAAAAAAGACATGATCATAAATGGGAGCATTTAAACTAGTGTTCTGAGAACCACTGGTGTACACCGTCCTAACAAGTACTGGGCAAGTTGCCTTAAATTATCTGAGGACATTCATGGTTCCCACAGGATGAATTCTGGATCAACAGGTCAAAATTTTAGTTCGTCCAATTACTTTTTAAAACACCTGCAAAAAAAATGGCCAGTCCTCATCTCGTCTTAAGCACTTATTAGCAAATGTGAACATGCTATGTTGCTAAACATGTTCACAGACTTTTGTGTCTGTGGAAGTTTCCTCTACCAACATGATGTTGCGAATATTAGTTTGCAAATAATTATGGAAGACTCTGCAATGCACAACTTTGTTGCATACAATAGACAAAAAAGAGCAGTGTAAAGCAGCAAAACTATAGCAGTTAATCGACTGATCAATACTTAACTAATTTATTTATATCTTGTGTTCATGTAGTACTACACACCCAGGATAGCTGCCACCCCTGCCCTCCAGCAGGGAAGAAGGTCATCTGCTGCTTCAGGTGTGGGGAGTCATGCAGAGGAGAGGTGCTGCGTGTTCAGAGCAGCTACTTCCACATAAACTGCTTTACATGCAAAGGTGAGTGTTGATGGAAGGACACCACTGCACTGGTATTACTGTCCTGGTAACGCAGCACTCGAGTTTTAGGCTGAAAGAGGAATCTGTTTATAACAATGTTCCTGATTGTCATTTCCATTTCAGTCTGGCTTTGTCTAACCAGACAGTGATGCAATTTTCCTGAGGACAACAGGCCAGTAATTCAGCAGTCTATTGTGAGAACCACCTGGGTTGTCAAATGGCCAATCAGTGGTGTTACTCTGCTTCGTGGAAAACATGCAGTGCTTCCTCTGCAAGCAATTGTCCCCACTAATAAGCTCTGACAAGCTTCTAGTGTTGTTGTCCTTTCATGTCATTGTGACGATGTTTACAGCGCAGGGGAAACAAAGAGACTTTCAGAGAAGAGAAGCTTGCAGTACGGAGAGAGCAGGGCGAATGAATCAATGTCTGACTGTCAGAAATGTGTCTATCAGTGTTACACTGCAACACATTGCTGTTAAAATACAGGACATTTTAAAGTAAAGTAACCACACACTGTTACTGTTATTGTTCTTCAGTCAGTCTTTTTTGAGTCTGTTGCTTGCAAAATCATACCACTACCTCATTTCGTAAACATATCTCATACAAAAATTCAAATGTCAGGAAAAAATATTGCAGTGAGCCAAAGAGGTAGTAACTCTGGTCAGCAGCTATCCCAGTAGTTTCACATGAATGTTAATATTTATGTTAAAGTAAATCTTGTGTCATATCAGATGTGTTGTGTTTAGCGTTTGATTGTATAAGATGTGTGATTTATTTTTCAGCTGTTTATGTGGCCAAGGACAGTGTTAAGCTTTCGCCAACTTGGTGCCAGTAAAATATAATATCCTTGTTAAAATGCAGTGAATTAGGGCTGTTGATATTTTGTGGAGGACTGTCATTATTTTTGTGCAAATTTAAAGAAATTTGCACAAAGTTTCTATTGATTAAAAAAAATCTCCTGCTTTGAACATGGAAGCAGGGACATGTTCAAAGATGGTTGAATTCAAAATAGCATAATTTGGAACTTGTTTACATTGTTAGAGAGTAGCAGGCGGACAGGAATAGAGCAGCACAAATCTGTCCTTGGCATTGTGTGCATTCTGTTGTGGCAGGCGCAGCAGGACAGGTTGGATGCTGCAGTATCAAATAACTAATAACAAGCAGACAGACAACTCTATATATCGCCTGTAAACTGGCACGAAGCTGATCAGTACACACGCACAATGTTTACATTGTGTGTAATGCACAAAACCACAGAAATGTTTCAGGAAGCCTTAAAAATCAGAGGGTCAGGGAGCAGAAATAGCCGATGCTTTATTAACTTCCTACTGTGACAACATCAAGAGTGAAGGTGACACTTTACGTTAGCTATGGTCTGAAAACTAAACTAAAGGGCAACAGAGTAAACAAATGCACAAAGACAAAGGGAAAAGTAAGAAATATTACTTTTTAGACCAACTTAAAGTGGCCACTTTGGGGTCAAAGGTTTGATGGGTTTTGATGAAAAAGATGTCTGCAATGACTTAAAGATAAATGGGTCAGGCAAAGTCTCTAAATAGAGCTGGTAATAATCCTCTTTGGTGTTATCACTAGCTTTTACATCACTAACTTGTAACAGTCTTGATATAAAACATTGTAATATTGATCAGATCTTTCTCTGAATGTGTCTCTGTGCAGTGTGTGGCTGTGATTTAGCTCAGAGTGGCTTCTTCATGAGGAATGGGGACTACCTCTGCCCGCTGGACTTCCAGCGACGTCATGGCACAGCTTGCAACAGCTGTGGAGAATTTGTGGAGGGAGAGGTGGTTACGGTGTTGGGGAAGACCTACCACCCAGCCTGCTTTGTTTGCGCCATTTGCAAGTAATCTTAAAAAATATGTTTGGGAGGTTTTAGTTCTACATACATGTCTTACAAATCTGTGGTATAAGTGTGTCTCTTACTTTGATTCTCAGACAGCCTTTTCCTGCTGGGAATTGTGTCACCTTCATTGGAAGAGACTGCCTCTGCCAGCGCTGTATGGAACCTGTGTCGCCGTCTCCAAACGCCACCAGCTATTCCAGCAGTAAGAGCATTCCTGCATACTCTCTAAGCAGTGTTCATATCAAAATATTTAAAAAATATATCAAAGGTTTTGATCCCTTGTAGTTTTAATAAGACAGTGGATTATACATTGAACACTGGCCAGCTGTGGGTCTTCTGCCAGCTGCTTGTGTATTTAGTCTATCCTGTCTTCAAGAGTCATTCAAGGTCAACATCTGTTAGCAAACAGGAAGTTTAAGTCTTCACTTTTTTGCAGGTAGCACATCAGACTCTCCTGTGCTTGTGTAGAACGAATTGGATAACAAAAGTATTTGGGATCATTCATGAAATCTGCACGTAAGAGGGGGAAAGAAATCAATCATCAATTGTAAGCCTTTTCTGTGTCTGGGTAATGTCACCTTTCTTATCACTATGACGGCTACACAGTGTCACTAAATCCAGTCTAATACCCGCCTGCAGCTGTTGTGGATTTCTTTACAACCCTTAAAGTTGACTTTCCTTCATGAATCCAGTCATCCTATTGTGAACCTGCCAGTATGAAGCAAGAGATACAGTAAAACGTAACTCTTTACCTCTGCTTGACCTCATCTGTGTACTGATTATAGATAAATGGGCGATAAATCGGGGATTTGGACTCACAAAGCCTCTGGACTAAGAGGATCTCTCCGCAGGAGTGTGCGGAAAGGTGCTTTTCTCATGGCAGAGATTCATCAAGCTGCTGGAAACTTTCCTCAGAGATGTTGGTCCATATTGACATGAGAGCATCACACAGTTGCTGCAGATTTATAGACTGCACAGCCATGATCTGAATTTCCAGTTCCATCCCAAAGGTGCTCTATTGGATTGAGAGCCAGCGACTGTGGTCATTTTACTACAGTGAACTTACTGTCCATGTTCAAGAAACCAGGTGAAATGATAAGAGCTCTGATGTGTTTCCTGCTGGAAGCAGCCGTCAGAAGATGGGTAGAGTCAGGTCTTGAAGGGATGGCCATGGTCAGCAACAACACTCATGTAACCTGTGGTGTTTAAACATTACTCAGCACTAAGGTGCCCAAAAATGGAAGCTCAGAGGGGACAGGGCATTCTCTGTTGCCTCCCCTAGTTTATGGAATACATTTCTTTAAAGCTCATCTTAACACACATTTATAGTTTCTGGATTTTGACCCAACATTGGTTTTTTTGGTATTGTTCTTACTTTTCATCATTGTCATTGTATTTATTTTTAGCATACCAAATATAAATGAATGAGTTATTATTTTAGGTACAGTTGCCTTCCTATAAGCGCCAAGCAGTCCAGCCATTCCCCTTTGACCTCTGGCATCAACAAGGCCATTTTTCATCCAGAGAACTGCTGCTCTCTGGATGTTTTCTCTTATTCAGATCATTCTCTGTAAACCCCAGAGATGGTTGTGTGGTAAAATCCTAGCAGATCAACAGTTTCTGAAATACCCTTTCCTCACTGTGATGCTTGGTTTGAACCTCAGCAGGGTGTCTTCACCAAGGTCTACATGGCTAAATGTCATGTGATTGGCTGATTAGATATTTTCATTAATGAGCAGCTGAGCATGTCTAATAAGTTGAGGAGCTGCCTTCTAAGTGACCACTGAGTATAAACATATATGTTGTGTTTTCAGACTGCACTGGCTGTGGGAGAGACATCAAGAATGGACAGGCTCTATTAGCCCTCGGAGGCCAGTGGCACCTAGGCTGCTTCAAGTGTAAAACCTGCAGGAAAGCGTTGAGCGGAGAATATATCAGCAAGTAAATATAAATGTCTCATTCATGTACTCACTCATTCAATATGCTTTGTCTTCCGCTTCCTTAATCTTTTATTTCTAAATTGAGTATGATATGATGAATGCTGCTAAAATGATGATATAAAAGTTCCACATGTACTGCTGGGTAAGAGTATGTCATGTGCATCTTTCAGGGATGGAGTTCCCTACTGTGAGAGAGACTACCAGATTCAGTTTGGGGTAAAATGTGAAGCATGTCAGAAGTTTATAACTGGAAAACTCTTAGAGGTAAGAGAGGTCGGCTTTCAGCGAAGAGTCTTTGTTTCTTTTTCTGTTGCAGTACATTTTATTACAAACATTAGTCTCAGAAGCCCTTCAGAGATTTAAATCTGTTAAATTCCTCTTTGTAGTCCGTAGCTGCCTGTCTTTAATTTTGCTGAGTGTTCATGCAACTTCTTTCCCTGGAGCGTCGCGTGTGCCGCCACTTCTTCTGTTCCTAAAAAGGTCTAATCACCTGTTTTGAATGTTATCTGTCTATTTAATGGCTATTATCATTTCCCACTCCTAACAAGTGTCCTCCCACTCTAACGACCACACTCTAGGCTGTTAACACCTCATTTAGTCAGCGGTCCAACTACACTGCTGGGCAGACGTAACCTGGTGAACTGCAATGTGATTTCTGCAGCAGTTCATTTCATGCAGCTCCTGCACATACGCAGTCTGTGAGCCACTTTTGTCTTCCTCATTATCTGACTTAGGCTGGGGACAGACATTATCACCCCAGCTGTGCAAGATGCAGCCAATGCGACAGGATGTTCACAGAAGGAGAAGAAATGTATGTGCAAGGTCAGTTTGAGATCGTAGCCTCTCTTTAAATAAACGGCCTGTCTATTCGAGACCAAGAAGCATTTTTGGTCATTGATGAATGCATAAGAACGGTCCTGTTGGTTAAAAACGGTAAAAGTCTTCTCATTTTGGTAAAAGTTGCAAAAATCAATTGTCTCTTCTTTCACAGGATCAGTAATTTGGCACCCAGATTGCAGAGAAACCAGCAGAATGGAGGACAGCTACAGGGTAAGGTTTTTTTTTACTCATTGTTAAACATGTTAGAGGCAGTTTGAGGATTCTTACTATCATTTTCTAAAACAAATATAAGTGATTTTACAAACTCACAGAGCAAAGACTTACTGCAGCTGTAAAAGGTGATTTCTTTACGAGATGTATTCCTCCCCAGGTCGGGAGACCTAAAACGCCCTGTCTTGATTTCTTTTTCCCTCAACATGAACTGAAGGTTAATACTGCGAGCAGGTCTGCGGTTTGCAGTGAGCAGGCTGCGATCTCGTGCTTCGAGATTAACCACACGTGCTTGTTTCACAATTCAATATGACAGACACTTTGCTCACCTGGCTGGTCAAATCAGAGCTTGTTTCATCTGATTCACAGTCTACATTAGATTTGTTTACATTGCACAATGATTAGCAGGACCTTTAATAAGCTACTGCTTCTGAATGAACTTTGTTGGCAGTGTTGCATGCTCGCCTTCACACTTTTTTTTGCCATCAACCACATTGAAATTGGCTGGAAATCTCTTAAATAATCACATTACTTAGTTAAGTGCCTCTATTGTACACTGAGTGTGCCATGGATTGCATTCCTGAAAATAACGCTTGTGTGTGCGTGGATGTAAAGCCATGTGAAAGGCCACAATCAACAGCAAAAAAAGAGTACCGTTTCCAAGGTAGCTCTTTCTGTTGCTTGATTTTTTTCTCTCCCATTCTCAGCAAACTAGATCATCATCTGAAAGCTCCTGTTCCAGGCCGGGCTCATGCACTCCTGGCAGCCCAGGTCGAACCATCTGTGTAAGTTCACAGGCCAGCATTTGCGTCTATGGTGTGTGATTCACCGTGGGTTGATCTGTGTTTGACCTATCCTTTATTTATACAGGGGAGTCGCACGGACGGAGTTTCCCCCTTGCAAAAAAATTCATATTGATGTGAAATGTGGAGGAACACTTAGGGAAATAGAACATTAAAATCAGTAACATAATTCAACAAGTGGTACCTTGACTGATTGGAACTAGTTTCTTGGTGCTTGTTAGGCAAAATGTGATTTTAGTTGTGGCTGAATGATAAAGAATGTCAATGCATCCATAAATTTACTGAGAAAATCAGGGTTCGAATGCATTCAGACCGACTTTGATCACAAAAACTGGTGCTTTCGGTGTAATTCGTTTCCTTCACCCAGCTTTTTATCACCCACAGAAATGAAATAAACTTTACTCCCACCAAAACACTTCAGAATATAAGAAAACTACTTCTGCTGTGCACAAAAGCCTGGAAATCATTTTGCATGTTGAAACAAAAACATTGGATTTTATTCTAGACTAATGGAATCCGCTCACCTCATGTGCCTAAATCGCGGGATTAAAGTTTAATTCCTCTCTGAAATGATGTAATAAGACACCTTTGACCTTTCATAAGACCTAATCTGTTGTGTCTGCTCCTTGTGCATCCTCTTCTCTCCTTTCCTCCCTGTCCTGCTCCCAGGCCAAAGTAGATAATGAGATCATTGATTACAGAGACTTAGCAGCAATTCCCAGAGTCAAGGCTATATATGATATTGAGTATCCTGATATGATATCTTATAAGTCTGTGAATGACCACCCCTCCACTTTGGATGAGAAAGGAAACACACAACACAGCCAAAGAGTCCAAAAAAGTCCTGCAGAGGTAATTACATCCAACGCTCCAACTTGTGTCGAGTGACATGTTTGTGTGTTTATTTTATTTAGGAGTCTAACCAACTACTTGTTTTTCCTCATTCTTGTGTTTAGTTGTATTTGGCCAAGAAAATAAAAACATCTATTGTAAAAACAATTCTTTAGAGGGACAGATCACCCTAAAATGAAATATGCATGTCATTATTGTGGAATGTGGAGCTATTTATCTATTTAGTCTGTTTCACTGTCTTGAAGGAAGCATGCTGTGCAGGGAGGTGGATGCTCATGACAGTGGCAGCAGTAATGACGTCTCTCTGAGCTTAGCTGTAATGTGAGGTAACTGCATGCTTCCTTTAGTTTGGTAGGTGGAGTCAGAGTTCCTACATTAAACTGCTTAAAATTAGATCAGTGGAAGCACCGATGCTGAGGTTTTCCAACATGTTTTTTGGTTCTTGCCATTTAGTTCAGTTGTATTCAAAAGAAGCCAAAACTTGGCAGCTAACATCAGAACAGTCGAGATGGATAAATAGCGCCACAGACCAGAAGAAAAAGCATGTATATTTTTGTGAATTGTCCCTTAGAGTGTGCTTTGAAGCAAGAGTGCTTCAAGTTTAAATTTTTACATTAAAATGGTCCATCAATCCACTTCCATGTGTTTATCTCACATTGAAATCTGAGTCAATGTTTGAACATGAATCTCTCGAAAGCTATTAAAGATACAAGCCTCAAATTTTCACTGGTCTCACTTGCCATCACAATGAACCAGAATCTGTAGTTGGGACATATACATCGAAAAATGTCTTCATACGGACTAATTAAAATATGAAAACAATTGAAGAAGCCCTGTCAAGTCCCATATTTGAGAGTGTGCACTAGTTAAAATAAACAACCTTGACATTGCAAAAGACAATTAGTGAGTATTTCTAAACATTCAGATTTCATAGTCATGCAAAAATAAAACACAGATTACTTGTTAACATGAAATTCTTAGTCTAAAAATGAAAAAATTCGTATTTTAATAAACCAATACTCAGATATTTTGAGATGTATCTGTCCCAAATTACAGATCCTGAGTCATTTTAAAAGGGATTCAGGATTTGATTTTTTTTATAGTGTTTTAGATTTTCATTGTCAAGCATTGCCTCTAAGACTGACAAATGAAGATAAAACACATGGAGAAAACGTATAAACTTTCTAATTTGGGATGGAATCACCCATATGCTGTGTTACCTTCGAATTAACTACGCGATTCAGTGAATGTGCTGATTTTGCTTCTTTTCTTTGTCTGATTTAGTCACCAGAAATCAAAACTGAACCCACAGAGGTAAAACACACTTTTATTAACTTTACTTACAACAGACGCACAGAAATACCATGAAATCTGGTATCATACAGTGTGAGCCAGTCTTCCCTTTAAATCGATTTATTTTCACGTGGAGTTTCAGCTGGCTTTGTTTTCCTCTTCTCAGGAGAGTTTTGAAATAAGAACACGTGTACCCAAATCTAAAAGCCAAGGGCCTTTCGGACTTCATACAATGTATCATCGCCATAGCTACACTCCAACTTCGTCCAGATCACCACAACACTTCCACCGACCAGGTGAGATAACACAAAAGAAGCATACCAACACTCTTGTTTAAAGATATGAAATGCATCCCATGTTCAGCTGTTCTCTGTTTTACCACCACAACTCCTTCTGTCTGCACTTCCCGAAATCCAAAGGGTTCCCGCTTTCTTCCTCTTTATTCTGTGGCAACACTGGCACTTCCCCTCCTTCTCTTTTATATCACACCTTTCCCTCTCAAAGCAAAGGTAAGACCCCTGCTTCTGTGCCACCCTCTTTAAGTCTTCTCCTCTATTAGTGTGTTAAATTGCATTTTGTATTCCTTATTAACCCAAATTATTTAATGGTGAACGCAGCACTGGATTTCATTTGGATGAAGTCTGAAACACAAAAATAATACCAACAAACTATTTGGAACTAGCACGCATGGTTCACTTTATTCTTTGAAACACTGTGCCACCTAGTGGTCAAAATTCAGAACTTAAATTCTGCCTGGTTTAATTATTTTAAAATGGCTTTGATTGATTCGATAAATAAATATTTCAGTCGCTTTACAACTTCACACACAACTTCCTGTGCAGCTGTGGTTATTTATAGCAGCGTTGTGCCTTTGAGTGAAGTTTATCGTGTGCGAACGAGATCTGCCGAGCTTTGATCAGTCATCACTGGTCTGTGTTTTTGTTGTGGTAGATTACAAACTAACTGCCTTAAGGAAACCATTTTTGCATTTTTCATTGCTTGAAATGCTTCCTGATTTTGAGGGTTGATGTTTTCAATTTCAAGCAAGACGCTAGTGTTAATACTAACTGTTTAAAACACTGAGAATAAAAGTGGAATAGTTTGACAGCCACCTTCCAGAGACATACATTCATACTAATCTAATGTTTCCACTGTGCAGTAGTGAAAAAAATGAAGCATCTGCTAATACTGCATTCTTTTCTGACAGCAGACGAAAGCTTCAACGTGTACAGGAGGGCCCCGATTTATAAACAGCAAGGTACAGTATTTAAACCTGGTATAAGTTATGCTTGAATCACTCAAAATTACATTTAAGTTTCAGTTGTGTTGTTTAAAAGTATGCATTTGTATCTTTGTAAGTTAAGCTAAAGAAGCGACTTTTTATCAAGACCTTAAGATCTTGATAAAACTTTACCTCAAGTCACTACAAGATATTTTAAAGTCAGTTTTGCAGTATAGTTAGTAGTAAATGGCTGAGCTAAGAACCGGAGAAGGTAAATTTTTCTCAGTAGGTCTATTTCGGGCAAAGATCCCAGTCTAAGTGTAAATCGTCTCGTGATGAGCTTATCTGTCTGCTTTCACACAGATCCAAATTCCTTGACATCCCCAGCATCCTCTTTGCCCGGTCGGAACAGCCTCAGCCCGGTAGGACACGCGTTACTAATGCTTAAATCTCACTTTGGAAAGCTTGCATAAGCCTGGTACATGACATTCGTCTAATTGCTGAATTAATTAGATACACACTTTGATTAAGCTTTGTTTTAAAGTCAAATTAAATGAGACACATCTACAAACAAACATTTAATCTTGTATACACACACACACACACACACACACACACACACACACACACACACACACATATATATATATATATATTAAAAATAAATAAACTGTATTTATATATATATATATATATATATATATATATATATATATATATATATATATAAATACAGTTTATTTATTTTTAATGCTTTTCTATTTGATATATGTAGGCGCTAAATAAACACTTTAGAAAAGGTTATTATATTAATATTGTGAAAATTTTGTTTTCATGTGTTTTCTAAGCCACGGCCAGCTGATTTCTCCCACTACCATGACGACAGATGCAGAGGTATCCATGTAGACAGATGTGGTTAATTACTATTTTAACTACCATTAAAATGAAATTAATTACACTTTGTTGGGATTTACTCTCTCTCTTTCAGACTTCAGGGTATGTGACAGTAACCGAATGGAGTTGGTATTCGAGTCAGTCCTGGTTCCCTGTTTGGTTTGTGGCATATTTTTTTGAAGAACTGGCCTAACTCATTGTGTGAATATATCTTTATTAACTCATATTTCTACATAACCCGCTTTTTAATCATGCATATATTCAGCTTTACTCGCATTTATCTGGAAATAATCAGCAAGTCTTCAATCAGGTCATGATATTTTCCAATTGCATGTGTTTGCTTCATTTTGTAGCTCATCTATGACCATCAGTACCCATTAACACAAATGGAGAGAGGAGTGTCTATGCCTAATTTGTTGGAACCAAATGCAAGTATTATATTTTATTTTATTATATAATTTGTCTTTTAACACACTTATATCACATGAGAGTTTTAGTAGATGCACCTATGGTGTGATTCCAAAAAAGTAAGTTGGTTTGTTCTCGGGTTATTGCAATCACAAACTTGGGTCACCACAGCACCCACATGGTGGTGTGATGACAATACCACATCGGCCTTTTACGGCTGAGGGATATAGCGTCTGGTTCCATAGCAGGTCCTGAAAATATGTAAATACAACCTCAGCTGAACAGCAACATGACACATTACACCATGTTTAGCAACATAACTTAAAGTAATGATAAAGTATGACTTTTTCTGTTGTGATTTGGGTTTTGCTTGGGATCACTGTCCTGCTGCATGGACCCAGTTTTGCCCAAGCTTTAGTTGTTGGACAGATGGCCTCACATTTGATTTTATATAAAGTGCTCCATAACAAATGCTCCAAACATGGCCCAGTGCATTATTGCCAGACATCTCCACTTTGGTTTCATCTGCCCAATACATTGTTCCAGGTGTCTTGTGATTTGTTCAGATGCAACTTTGCAAACCTGAGATGTTTTCTAATTGTACAGCCATGAACTTAAACATTTAACACACTTGAATGCTTCAGACCAGCAAGCTGCCAAAACATCTGCTTTTATGCAACAAGTTCTCACATTTGTTGATGATCAATTAACAAGCGAATACTTACCCACTAAATTTCTATGGAAGCAGTAAGGGTGGACATGTTATTTTTCACACACTGCTTCTGAACTTTGGCTTAGTTTGTGTTAAACAATGAAACTGTAACTTGTTATGTATTTTTCTTCATCTTAAGTTGTATTTACCAAATTTTAAGACCTGATGAGGTTGTGTAGATTTAATTAATGAAATGTTCTCAAATGGTTTTTATTTGTTTGTCAAGATCTATCCATATGAAATGCTCACAGTTAGTAACAGAGGACGAGTGAAGCTTCCCAGGGATGTTGACAGAACAAGACTTGAGGTGTGGCTTAAATGGTTTTCTTTAAAAAAATAGTTATAAGTTTCACTTAAATGTAATGTTTGAGCTTTATATTAAGAAATAATCAGACAGAATTACTCTGCGGCTTTATGCACAGAAACATTTAGTTCATCCTGCTTTCTTTTTGCAGCGTCACCTGTCCCCAGAATCATTCCTCCAGATCTTTGGAATGGATATTCAAGAATTTGACAGACTTCCACTTTGGAAACGTAATGACATGAAGAAGAAAGCCGATCTTTTCTAATACATGCTGTGAATATGCGATGCACGAGTTCCTTTGAACCTGTATGTTTATTCCAATGTAAAAAATAGCACAAAAAGTAAGGACATTTGTGGTTGGTTGATTTTTCTTCTTTTGTCTTTTTAATTTTTTTGTAACAATTGCATTTGTAGATTCAATAGCAAAATAACTGGTAGAGAAGATTTGGCAATTTTTTTCATGGGCGCAACCCACAGACTGCTCAACCTACAAATACATTTTCTTACAAATGTAGCACCATTTAAGGGAGAATAAACCGGCTTTTCAGCCGCATAAGATTTGTTGCCAAGAAGCATTGTTCAAAGCATCAACCAAACAAATGTCCTTACTTTCTGTACTAAATTTATCCTGGGACACTGTACCTTTATCACTTTTTTTTAGTTGTTCATAGGTTAGAGTAAGGAATAATAGCATAATTAATATTATAATATTCAAAACTTAACCTTATTTATTTGTGTTTCCACGGGCAGCCGTGTATCCTCTAGATTCCCTGCTTATATTAAACAACTCTATATTTTTATTCTTGGAATCTGCTAGAGCAGCTGTTCATGATTCACAGTTTTAAATAATTTTCCTTTCCCTCTCCTTTATGACAACTTTCTTCTGGTTCGTAGATGTCCTCACAACAGATCTGTGCCTGAGATGACAATATTAATACATCATACAGAGCCAAGGGTAGAATAAACTGTCAGTGTTTAGCGATTTAAAGCCTGAACTTCAGACGCATAGATATTATCGCTTGGATCATTTGAAACCATGGCCTTGTTTAACATGAGCCTCCACCATAGTAACTGTATGCAACACTATATGGACAATAGTATTGGACCATGCCTCTAGGATCACTGAATTTAAGTGTGGTACTGTAATTGGATGCCACTGTTGCAGAAAGTAATTTTGTGAAAAGCCTTCCCTTCCAGATATTGAGTGATCAGCTCTGAGACATTTTATGCTACACTCAGCAGGCACTTTGTTAGTGTCGCTCAGTTTGAACTTCAGCAGGTCATGTTCACCAGCGGTCCCCAACCAGACCGTATGTTGGACAATATTTTCACGGACCGGCCTTTAAGTGGTCGCGGATAAATACAACAAAATAAAACCAGTACCAGTACCAAAAAAGAAGAAGATTTATTCATAACACACGAGAAAAGACCCAGGGAAACAGAGTTAACGATAAAAAAATAAAGATAAAAACCCCGAAAACCATAAATTTCACACCCGAGCCTCAAGTCTCATGGCCCCGTACCAAACAACTCATGGACCACTATCGGTCCACGGCCTGGGGGTTGGGGACCGCTGATCTACACCATGCCTAAATGCACTGAGTTGATGCGCTGTGATTGGCTGGTTAAACGATTGTGTTACCGAGCAGAAGAACAAATGTACCTAACAAAGTTGCTGGTGAGTATATAAGTAAAACATAAGTTTGCTGGTGAAAGAAACTGAATATGATGATGATATGTTTTCCTATTATGTTTATAGAATTTAACTCTGTTTCATACCCAGTGATATAACAGAAGTACTGGCATGCTGCAGGAATTCCTCAGACCTGAATGGATCCTTTATGTAAATCCCATTGATTTTGTTGTGGCTACTTGTTAACTGTTACAATCAAGCTCAAAATAAAGTCACTGATGCACCATGAGCAAGTAGCCTGCGATGAATATAAGTTCAGTTTTCAAACAAAATCTGAACAGTCTGCTTGCTTTTTTCCACAGCAAGTAAGCAAACAAAGAACAGAGTGCCACTCAGTTGAATTTCAATGTAATTCTATTTATGTTCTTTAGGGAAAACATACGGCATGGACGATGTTACAAAAACCAAAGGAAGACAATTTTTAAACACTAATTGGGGAGATGGGAAACATCAGGGAACACAGCTGAACAGAATCTGACTAACGAGACAACAAAACCAAAAACAGCAAAATAAAACAGGAATACACATTTGACACATTGACAACGTTGAGTCCACTGTCAGAGGCCATAAGTAATATTACTAACCCTCACTAGTTCTGTTTCTGTACTGTGACGAGTTCTGAAACCTAACTGAACTCTTCAAATATACCATTCCTCTGCAGATAATTGGTTAACTGTTTTACAACTACTTAAGAATTTTTGACATAAAATTGACATAAAAGTTTAATTACTGCCATAATAAAAGCCTGTGGTACAGAGGTCGTTAATAAAGACAGCATACACATATTCAAGACAGAAGCATTAATTAATGGTAAGACGTTTTTAAGCAGTCTTGTAGGAATGGGGTCTAAGAGACAGATTGATTATCTGCAGGAAGTAATTATACAGTTTGTGAAGGTTCTCAGTCATCCAGGTCATCGTAGTCAAAGGAGCTTGCAAAGAAGTCCAGACGCTTTTCTTTGCAAGCTCCTTTGACTAATTATACAGTTGCACATACTGTTCTTGAGAACTTTATACTTGGGCAAAACTAGCAGGTCTAATACTGAAAAGAAAACTGTAAACGCCTATTTTAAATGCAAAGAATACAGATGATTAACCATTTAATGCAACTGTCTTTTTTTTATTAGGAAACATCCACAAAGCCAAAAGAGCGATTTAAAATCTAAAGAAGAACATTTGGTGAAAATGCCCTCAATGTGTAACTGTAAGCACAAAGAGCACTGAAAATGCTGTTTTTGGCCAAATGGGAACATTTTCTTACTACCATCTTCCTGCAACTTTGAAAAGCAGCTGCACTAAAAGCATGTCGTTGTTTTTTTTTGTTTGTTTGCTTTTTATGGACAGAGTCGACTGCCGATGCAACCTGAAATTGGTTTGCAGCCTTTTAAAGTGATCCTTCAAAATCCTTTATGTTTCTATAAAAATTCCTTAACTGGAACACCTGTGCACACATGCACACCTGGGGTTGTGTATCTCTTTTTCAAAGGAGATCTGACCAAGAAGCCATGCTTTATTTGCACTTTATTATTAGACACTTTATTTATATAAAGGGTCCTTAAACATTTTTACAATTCAAGCTACACTGAGTACTCATCTAATTAAATTCTATATAAAATGCACAATACACAAAGTGTGATAGGTGCCAGCTTTTCTAACCAAACTAGGCTTTCCTTAAAACGTTTTATATGAAATTTAAATAGAAATCAAACATTGCTTTTTCCTCTGGTGGGGTTAGCAGATTTGATCATTTGTATTTGGGATGAATTTGGTAAAACAAAGATGGAGGCAGAGAAAATCAGGAAACAGCCATCTGAGTTTAAATCAAACTTCTAGACTTATTTTTTTAACAAGGATCAAGGATTTAATCAAGGGAAATGAATGTGTCGCATGGGAATTGCCTTCGTATGAAAATAAAGTACAATAGGAATAATAAGATCACGAGGGCTCTGTAATGTTCCTGAATCCTGTTGTGGTGCGATCATTATTTTTACTGTCTCTCTACTAACAGGAAGTAGCACTTTTTTTTAATTAGCTTAACTGTTGTTGATAGCGTTGCTCAGAATGGAGTGTAAATAAGAGAACATGGCTGAAGCCGGCAACTCCAGATGATGGTGTAAGCGTGCTACCAGAAACAAAAAGCTGGCGACACAACATCACACCATAAAATCTTTTTCATTAACCGAAGACGTTAAAGCTAACTCTTAATCTGTTCCATTAAAAAAAGCAACCAATGCTGGGCCCAACTAGCTTAATAAAGCTATCTTTCAATTAGAAATTAGCTAAGAAAATAATATAATCCACCACATACTTTATCTGCAAAGACCAGCATTCATACAACACTGTGAAAAGGGGTTTTGTTACATGCTCAAGATGCTGTAACCCAGGTAATGTGATGCTGTCGTGTTTTTTTCACAATTGTGCTTAAGGTATACAGCAGGGATATAAAACTAATTTTATGTTGTGTGCTGTAAGTGGACCAGTGAAACCTCCATTTCTGTCAGTGTAAAATATTTAATCCTTGAGATATTTTATAAAAAGACATCTCAGAGATTAGAATTTCAACATGGCAAACATCCTGCATCACATCATTAAGCATGTAGAACATAGTATGTTTCTTCAGTTCTCAGCACTTGGCTCCTTCTTTTTCGTAATCAGTTCTACCCATCTTTTCTTGAATTTGATTACTTGTTTTAATCTAGGTCTGGAATAAATTGGACCTGAGGCACCATTGCATTTTATTTTGGTTAAGTTAAATGTGTGTTTGCAAGCTAATTAGTAATTAACATCCTTAGCTAGCTAGCTAAGTCAGCTGCCAGGAAAAGCCGTGTCCGTTAGCTAATCCATAGACATAAATAAATTTAAGTTAAAAATAAACACTTAGCTAAAGTTGAGATTTTGCAAGAAACTTTGATCAGAAAAAAAATAACAACTGGAAAAAAAAAATAACAACTGGAAATGATCAAAAGTGAAGTAATTATTAAGAGTGAGAAAATACTTGAATATATACAAATGACACTCTTAAGACGATGGGACGTAAGTGATATTTCAACTTGGTACTCCACAGTATTGTAGTTTACTTACCCTAGTGTAACAATAATTGAAACATTTGATTAAAACTTTTTTTTAAACTTGTATTAAGCAATAGGCTTAAACATTAAATTAAAAAAAAATTGTTTCTCCATGAACCCTTTCAGACTATTACATACTACAGCATATTTAAGAACAGAAATTTGGTGATTTTAATAAGCAATGTCATTCTCTGAATATTTTATTACGGACATATTTTATCCGTCAAGACTTATTTGGCTGAATTTTGAGCTGCGAAGGACTATTTACAAATTTATCTTCCCTGATCTTGAGCATGATCCAGTTTTTGGTTACTTGCTGTTGAATACCCCTTTCTGTACTTGCAAGATCTCCACCGGCAGTTTCCTCTCATGAAAATTTGTTTCTCTGCCATTGCCCAGCAATGCCAGTGGAGATGTGGTCATCCACAGAAGATGGACAAGGCTCGATGCTTTGTGTGATGGCTACCTTTTTGTGGTAGTATTGTACAGCATCCATACGTGAAGCATAGGAATCTTGGCCACTTTTTCTGTGATGGTGTTCATTCAAACCCTTTGGGAAATTATGTTTTTAGGAAATAAATATATTAGGAAATATTGCCCTTTGTCTGTTGACTTTGGACTTTCCATTAACCTTTTGGCAGCAAAATAGAAACCTGCAATTTTATTCTTTGTATGTTTTTTTAATTTAAAATAATTTTAAATTTTTACTTTTTTTTTTTGCCAGGGTAGCCGTCACACTTTTCACTGATGCCACAGTTCTTTCTCCTCTTCTTTCTCTTACTCTGTCATCCTCTTCCAAGCCTCTAACCCTAGCCTTTCCATCTAGTGGGACTTTCTAATTTGTTTTTCCCCACAATAAATTTAGCTTGTATATTGCTGTAAACATTTTTCTTTTTTAAATTCACCTTAAATTCAGCATGGCTTTGATTTGATATTGCATTTTACATTCTGCAAAATGCACTGATTTGAAATCAACAGCTTTTTCGAGAGTTATTGGGTGACATCCTTTAAGGTGCAAACTTGTCGTTAATCTCCGGGGACCTGGCATATGTGGACATCACATTTTGGGTTGTCTAGGCCACAATACTAAATTTTACTCTACAAGGGCCTGATATCCACTTACGAGGACATTATACTGCCACTGTTCTATCGAAATTTAAAACTAATATCCTCTTATGTGGATCTCATTTTTCTCAGAACCAAAAATCAGGTTAAAAAAAATTTCAGGTAATTCTTTGTTTTTACATTTATCAGGTCCCAATCAGCCCAAATAGAAAAGAGAAATTAAAAGTGCATGCAATGAAAGAGTTCAGGTCTTAGGAGGTTAATCACAATCTTAGCTCTTTCCTGTACTTTTTTACCATTTCTTCTCTACCTTGATTTTTCTGCTTTAAAGGCATTTTATTAATAATTTAATAGGGAAAGTTTTTGCAATACTGTCGATTTATAGCTGACCAAGACATTAACATGCTGTAGATTTATAGTTAGAAAGTCGTGGTTATATATTTTTAAATTACATTGAAATGCAATGGATTTATAATGTTAGAGGAAATTATATTGAAATACTGTGGGGCTGTAGTTCAAAATTTTGGATTAGTTCACTCTAAAATTTTATTGAAATATCGTGAATTTATAGTTGTAAATGTATCGATTTATGATAGACTGGGAAAATATATTGATACGCTGTCGATTTACGTTTGAAAAAATGTGAATTTATGGTTGGAAATTATATTGAAACGCTGTGGATTTATGGCAGACCAATTCCATCCTCTCAGGTAAGTGTTGTCATTTTGTCACTCCCAGTTGTGTCTATTATAATGGAGTGCAGATTAATTAAAGCTCAGTTGTTTCAAGGCTGTTCATTTGACTGTCAATTATCTCTAACAAATGTGTTTCACTCAGCTAATGCCAATGCCTTGGTTGAGGTATTCCACTGACCTCATCTGTGACACATGCAGATCAGGTTGCACATTTAATTTGCTGAACCACTGAGGTCAGTGACTGTTCATTTTTAAATCTGTTTGCAGAAACACTGGTTGTAGGAACCTCAGTTGCTTCACTTGTGGGTGAAATAAATGAGGTAAATGGTGCAAGACCGATATTAAGGATGTGTCTGGTGACAAAAACTACTCCTTGGCCCACAGAGTCACGGTCCGCGGATGCAGACTCTGTGGAGGTGAGGTGTGGATTCAAAAGTAGACTCGTGGAACAGAAATTGGTTTTAGCAGAAAGCCTAAACTGGGCAGAAAAACCTAAACTGGGGTAAACTAAGATTAAATATGAAAACACCCCGAACATGAATTTGATTGTGAACGAGAAACCTGGACTTAAGATACATGAACTCATGAAACATAAGACACGGAAAACAGACAATGAACAAAAGGAGACAGGACTTAAATACACAGAAGGGTAACGAGGGAAGTGGAAGAAGACAATACATGACTAAGACACAAAAAGGACGAGGGAGACTTAAACACAAGGGAAATGACACACTGCAGACACGACATAGACAACATAGTGAGGGAAACAAACATGGGAGGAACCTAAACCGATAAGAACTAAACAGAGAAACCGATAAGTGAAAACAGAACTAACAGAATCCTAAACTACTTTTATAAAATTATATAACTTAGAGCACAATACAAAAAGGCACAAAACTCAAAATGCTGGGTCAAAGTGACCCAGAACCATGACACACATACACAACTGGAGCTATAACAAAAAGGAATGAAGAGCTGAAAGATTTGTGTTAACTCTGGTAGCAATAGTTTCTTCTTCGTTTCTTTGAAGACCTCCTTGGACAACATTTTGTTCACTCTCTTCAGATCCATTTAGGGTGTGAGACTGTTCAGGTTCAAAGCAGTTTACAGAAACACTGGTTGTAGGAACCTTGGCTGTTTCACTGGTGGGGAACCGTTCAGTTCCCTGCTGACTTTCAGTTGTCAAATTGAATTTGTGAATACGTTCTTGTTCCCTTGTTGTGCTCGAGGTTGAGCAAGTACTCCCAGCTTGGTGTATTATACTGCTCTTGTTTCTGCAAACCTTTCTGAAGCGATACTAGCTAGAATAGGTTGTTTATTAGTTTCACTCAACCTATAGAGTTCTCTTGGTTGAGGTCTTTCACAGACCTCATCTCTGGAATCATCTGCATCAGACTTTTAGTATCCAAAAAAATTGCACTAATGAAAACCTGTCCATTCTCTCTCTTGCTTCCCCTGCTCTTCTTTCCTCCATTTCCCTCTGCAATCTGATATCCCCCCCTAATCAAATCTAACAATTCATCTCCCCTGTCCTCCTTTCTCTTTTGGCTTCTTTGCTCCAGCTGGCCCTCACCCTCATCTTCCTGCTCTTCTTGAACCTGCTCTTGGAACTGCCGAACTGGGCATTTGAGTGTCCTCCTGGATGGAGGCAATTAGGACTGGAGGCCTGGTAGAAAGCCGTCCTAACTCCTCATCCATAAGGGGCAAACCAGGGCAGTGTAGCAGCAGTGGCCTTCCCACATTCACCTGACGTCGGACACATGCAATTCTAAAGGCAGAGGAAATCAAAATTGGCAGTTTACAAAAACAGCAACAGCACAGTTTCACACAAATACACTATAGTACATTTTTTGTATGTTCAGCAAATAGTTTATATAATCACCACTATTACTTTTTTACATTTAAATTAGAAAATAAAAAATCTGAAGTACTCATTCACTTGTAATGATCCGTTGTGACACACACTAGATGATCCTCACGCAGTCCCCATGACTCGAGAGCTTCCCCAAGGCCTCTGGCTATCATTTCTCCTGTGTGGTCATCAGGAAAATAGCCTGTCTGTAAACATCAGCTGAAGAGTGTCCAGTCTCGAATGAAATGCACCGTCCTGCTCATATAGGGGTGCATTGTGTGCCTTGTCCACATATCCATTGTTGCAGCGTAGTATGCAAAGTTGTGGACTTCCTCCTCTACTTTGGCCCAACACTCGTAATATAAACAAGGCAACTCGTGTGTTTTCGGATGGGCATTGTGTACTTGGAGTCGAGTATTTTTACTAATGCACGAAACCCGTTTCTCAACAGTGTAAAAAGGGATCATATCTTTGCAGATATAAGTTGCAATGGCGGCTGTTATCTCCTTCCATTTTCGTGAGTCTTTGTTATGTGGCGTGCCACGGCACTCTTCTGCATAACAGATTACAAACTGCACACTGTTGCTGTACCTCCACGCCACAGTGGCTGAGTTTTGGGCTCCAGTGAAAAGGTTTTCGTTGTCTCGGCGGAGTTTAATAAACTCCTCCGTCTGCTCCTTGTTACCTAAAATATATAAGAGGCCATTGGAGTAAATTTTGTTTACTACCATCTAACACAACATGGTTACTCAGCAAGCATCCTGTACGTTTTCTGGTTGATGTTTGTACAGCATTTAATATTCAGCTGTGTGAAAACTAATATACAACTTTTATGTTTAAAAAGGAGCGGGACCCTGCATCTACGTAAGTTACATAAGTTTAACGAATGCTAAGAGTTTAACTTAACATTTATAATAATAATAATAATAATAATTAAATGTCACATTTTTATCGCTAAGTCAAAAATACCCTACATTTAAAAATGAATGTTTCCTCTGCCGCTGTCGCTGTCATTTTCACTTTTAGTCTTTGGAATCTGAGCGTCCATCTTTTACATTTTTAAGATAAGTTTTAGCAATTTAATTTCCCATCTTTGTTTTTCCAGCTTCCATCTTTGTAATTTCAGTTTCTGTCTTTGTCTTCTATATATCACCTTATGGAGGTAAACACAGACGACACGGAGCTCTTAGTTCTCACTCCTGCTTTATTCCTCTCTTCACATCAACTGAACACATCGCGCCACAAAACACAGCAACACGCTTCCTCAAAACTGGGTGTGAGAAGCCCTCTAGTGGTCCACCACAACCTCTTCCAATACTCTCTGGAATTCCATTAAATCTCTCCTCTCATTTTCTGTTTCAATATTTGCATTTTTCAGTATTTGCCTCCAGAATTCAGCTTGCAGGTGTGTGATTTCAGTTGCTTTTTGTTTTTCTTGTGGCTTTTCAGTCACTTTCAGTGCCAACTGCATTTTATTCTTCTCTCCCATTGCTCTCTAGACCACCGTCATTTTCATCTTTGCCTTTTTCTGCCAAGAGAACTGATTTTATACATATTTGGATGCATAATGATTAAAACTAATTAAATGAATGAACAATTGAACATATTCTTTAAAAAAAATACTTAAGATTGAATGAAATTGTAACAATTCTTATTCTTTATTATTCTTTTGTCAGTGGTATTCTTAAATGTCAGTTTGCATATGTAATGTTAGACTTGTTATTAGGCTATTTACATCACTCTTTATGCCTTTTTAGAGCCCGTTAGTAAGTCAGAGTCCCGTCAGCGGGGCTTCCGAATTCGGGGTTATCACTTGGGTCATGAAGACTTCAAATATTTAGTGCTTTGCTAATTTAAAAAAATACTTCTTACTTGTTTCCTATTAGAAAGGCATCTTAAACTTCTATGCTGCTATATCTCTCTGGTGAAGCTAGTCTGCCGGAGTTAACGGAGATGATGGGACTCTTTCATTCATGCCTGAGCATGGACTTTTGTCTATAGCCATAAATAGGCAAGAAGTTTCAAGGCAACAGTGTTTATTCAGTTTATCACCCAGATGTTCAGCATAGACTCACAAGTCTACAACATGTCTCAGAGAAAACAGCACAAAAGAAAGAAAGTTTGCGCCAGCTCTCCTAGCTGGGGTGATCAGCCAAATAACCCAGATCATGTTTTATCAATCTGAACAAGTTGTGAAGAAATGGATTAAACAAACAGAGGAGAAGAGAATTCAACTAGAGGACACATGCAGAGAGATGGAAGCCTAAAATAAACACAAACAAACAGGACATGACAGTTAGGGAATGATCTTTAGTCAAGCATGGCAGTTATTATAAACTTGACTACAGAATAGAATAGAATAGAATAGAATAGAATAGCCTTTATTGTCATTGTACAGAGTACAACGAAATTGGAGTGCCACTCACTTGGTGCAAGATTCAATAATAAATATAAATGTAAAATATAAAAAGTACAATAAAACAATCGCAAGTATTCAAACAATAGTAAGTAAGATATATACAGGATAGCAGCATTAATATAATGACAGTATGAATAGCAGCATAATACAATGGCAGTGACGTATGGTATAGCTAAGCAGGTTCAATTGTTTTTGTGCTTATTTACTACGGTGATAGCTCTGGGAAAGAAGCTATCCCTGAATCTGTTTGTCCTGGTTTTATGTGACCTGTACCGTCGGCCTGACGGTAATAGTTCAAACAGTTGATTGCTGGGGTGAGAGTGGTCCTTGATGATATTGCCAGCTCTGCTGAGGTACCGAGAGTTTACAATGACCTCCAGGCTGGGCAGAGAGCAGCCAGTGATCTTCTGGGCTGTGTTGATGACCCTCTGCAGTACTTTCCTGTCCGCAGCTGAGCACCCTGCATACCATGTTGTTATGCCGTACGTTAGGATGCTCTCTATGGTGGCTCTGTAAAATGTCACCAGCAGCCTCTCCTCCAGGTTGTTCCTCCTGAGCACTCTCAGAAAGTGGAGACGTTGCTGGGCCTTTTTTTACCACCGCCGTGGTATTTGCAGTCCAGGAGAGGTCATAAGGGATCTGCACGCCCAGAAACCTCATGGAGTGTACCCTCTTCACACAGCTCCCGTGAATGTAAAGTGGGGCTGGGTCTGCTCTGCCCTTCCTGAAGTCCAAGATAAGTTCTTTAGTTTTCGTGGTGTTCAGTTGGAGGTTGTTAACTGAACACCACTCAGTCAGTCTGTTGACCTCATCCTCTGTAGTCCGACTCATCCCCCCTTGAGATGAGTCCAACCACTGTGGTGTCATCCGCGAACTTTATGGTGGTGTTTGAGAGATGGGTAGGGGAGCAGTCGGATGTGTAGAGCGTAAACAGGAGGGGACTCAAAACACATCCTTGTGGAGACCCGGTGCTGAGTGTGATGGTGCTGGACCGGTGGGGGCCGAGTCTGACAGACTGTGGTCTATTTGTCAGGAAGTCCTTGATCCAGAGGCAGATGGGGGTGGAGAGTCCCAGGTGAGACAGTTTCTGGACCAGGATCTCCGGGATGATATGATTGAATGCTGAGCTAAAGTCCAGAAAGAGCATTCTCACATAGCTTCCTCGGTGCTCCAGGTGACTCAGCGCAGTGTGGAGCGCTACGGTGATAGCGTCCTCGGTGGATCGATTTGTCCTGTAGGCAAATTGGTGGGGGTCCAGAGTGGGAGGCAGACCGGCCCTGATGTGCTGACAGACCAGTCTCTCAAAGCACTTCATCACTACAGGCGTAAGTGCAACAGTCCTGTAGTCATTTGGGCTGGCCACAGCTGTCTTCTTGGCGATGGGGATGATGGTGGAGGTTTTGAGGCAGGGTGGGACGGTGTTTGATGACAAGGAAAGGTTGAAGATTTTAGTGAAGACTCCGGTCAGTTCGTCAGCACATGCTCTGAGAACCTTTTCATGTATTCCATCAGGACCTGCCGCCTTTCTGGGATTCACTGACCTTAGAACACACCTCACTTGATGCTCCCTGAGTGTTAGTGTGCCAGTGCTGGGGGCGGGTGGAAGTGGTGTGACAGCTGAGGGCCTGGTCGTCTCAAAGCGGGCGAAGAAACGGTTTAGATCCTCAGCCAGCGAGGCATCAGTCCTAGACGTCGCCTGGTTATTGCTTCTGTAGTTGGTAATGTGATTGATCCCCTGCCACATTTTTCTGGGGTCGTTGTCAGCAAAGTGATCTTCAATCCTCCTCCTATAGGCAGCCTTAGCTTTCCTGATGGTGACGGAAAATAAGAAAAACGATGCTCAGTTACAAGAAATGTACAGCTGCAAGAAATGCAATCAATAAATGAGGAGATAAACTGGAAGCTCCAAGACACAAAAAAAATCAGGTTTGCAAGTAATGCTTATGAACCACTGAAGTTCTGTGTCCAGCCGTCGACGGCTCCCATGCCGCCACTTGGAGGCTCAGGAGAGCCTTCCAAGCCGCCTGCTCCATTAGAGGTCCTCATGCCAGCTGGTCCTGCCAAGCTGCCTGAGGAACTTCGCCTGGGCTGCCGCTGTTGGACGTGCAGCCGGCCTCCAGAACGGCTTTTCCTTCGTTGCTGGACGCAGTTGTCTGCCAGGCCTGCCTGTCCGCGCTGCTGGTGCTGCAGCCATCCACCAGACCTGCTTTGCCTTCACCTGCACTACCACGGTCTTCCACATGGCCAGCCTCAGGACCTGCTTTGTCTCCGTCACTGCCACTGGACACGCAGTTATCCGCCAGACCTGCCTCGCCTGCGCTGCTGGTGTTCCAGCCGACCGCTAGACTTGCCTCGTCTGTGCCACTGGTGCAGTCTTCCACACGGTCAGCCTTCAGATCTGCTTCTCTTTCACCACTCGACTATTTTCAATTCAACTCAATTCAATTTAATTTTTATAGCACCAAATCACAACAACAGTCGCCTCAAGGCGCTTTATATTGTAAGGTAGACCCTACAATAATACATACAGAGAAAAAACCCAACAATCATATGACCCCCTATGAGCAAGCACTTTGGCGACAGTGGGAAGGAAAAACTCCCTTTTAACAGGAGGATTCAGGGTCACTTGATCCAGCCCTAACTATATGCTTTAGCAAAAAGGAAAGTTTTAAGCCTAATCTTAAAAGTAGAGATAGTGTCTGTCTCCCAAATCCAAACTGGAAGCTTGTTCGATAGAAGAAGGGCCTGAAAACTGAAGGCTCTGCCTTCCATTCTACTTTTAAATACTCTGGGCACAACAAGTAAGCCTGCAGTGCGAGAGTGAAGTGCTCTAATGAGGTGATATGGTACTATAAGGTCATTAAGATAAGATGGGGCCTGATTATTTAAAATCTTGTTAGGGTTTTGTTTTCCTTGAAATCCATTTAACCATTATTTTAACCATTAAAGCAGGAATAATGAAATCTTCTAAAAGTTTATAGTTCAAATTCAAACATCAGTTTCAGTCAATTAAGCTCAAAATCATTGTTTGCAACTCAGATTTACAAAACGAATTAGTCTAGAATTCAAATTCTGGAGTCATACAATAAAGAACCAGTATTTCCCACACAGATTTTAAGGTTTATGATATAATTAATAACCAAACTTGACAAAGTATGGTGATGTCTGAATTTCTGAATCTCTTACACTTCACTAACACAAATGCAGTGTTTACCTGTACGGAGACTGACAACAACTTCATTTTACTCAACATTTACATTCAGCAATAACTTCCTTGTCAAATGCTTATGCTCATCAGATTAAATAGGCTTGTTAAAAGACATTATATTTAGTTCTTAATGTCAGATTTAGCTAATTAGATTCATTTAAAAAAGATATAGCAGACAAGTTCATATTTTATTGATGAAAACTTTGACAGAGGAGCAACAAATAATTAAAGAAAGGAATGTCAGGACATATCATTTCTAGTGTTTTTACAGCCGAGTCTTTTGCATGTTATGATGTTTTGGTGATTAAAACAAAAACCAATGCTGATAATATGCAAGAAAACTGAAGTGAAGGAAAGCAATGACTCTCTATCTGACCCTGACTATGACCTGAGCAGCACTCTCGTCTCTGCAGTTTAATGAGGTAGACGTGGAGACAGAGTTCTTGAAGAAGTCAGACGCCTCCTGTGATGTTGCTTGTCTCATGTACGACATCAGTGACCCCCATTTATTCAACTATTGTGCCAGCATATACAAGGTCAGTTACAGGACCATTTGAAGGATAAAGTGTCAATTTCTATTCATTTTTAATTTTGAGATCAGTTCTACTTTTACTGTGTGTTTTGCTGCTGTTTACCCACAGTTACCCTATCTGATAATCCAGCACAGCTCACTTTGCAGCCTCTCCAAAGTCTTTACCGTTCGTATATGTAATTACAGAAAGATACGTTTGGAGAGCTGAAGATTGCAGAGGTTAGACGGTCCAACATATTAAATAGACTTGAGACAGACATCCTTCCAGCATCATTATCAGTTTTTTAATATTTGTTTGACTAAAGAAAGATTCAGTCACAATTACTCTGCAGTTACTAAGCAACATGTAAACATGTTCTATGCTGTTGCATGCTGGGGGAGCAGGCTGAGGGTCGCAGATGCCAACAGACTCAATAAACTAATCCATAAGGCCAGCAATGTTGTGGGGATGGAGCTGGACTCCCTCAAGGTGGTGTCGGAGAGGCGGATGCTGTCCAAGATAAAGACAATGTTGGATAACACCTCCCACCCACTCCATGACATGCTGGTCAGTCACAGGAGCTCGTTCAGTGAGAGACTGAGATTACCGAAAAGCACCACTGAACGACACAGGAAATCTTTCCTGCCTGTGGCCATCTCCCTGTACAACGCATCCACTTAACACACTGTTTGCTGCTACAGCTACACATGTTTCTTTTTCAGCTATTTATTTATGAGTGACTTATGTATGTATGTATGTATGTATATATATGTATATATTGTACTATTCTTAGTTAGTGTATTGTCTGTCTTGTCTTAATGTTGGTTTATAATGGAGCACTGTAACAAAAAATAATTTCCCCCAGGGATCAATAAAGTATTCTGATTCTGATTCTGAAACATAAACTGTGATTTCATTTTCTTGTATTCGGACCCACTGGCTGTAATTAGTTGACAACCCCATAGTTATGTGTTATCTGAATTACATTAGAACACCCTTTTATATAAATTTACTCTCCCTCAACTCAGCTTTTCAGTGTTTGAATTTTTTCTATTTTTTTATTTAGCAACATTACATGGAAAGCAACATCATGTGTGCTGGTCGCCTCCAAGGTGGACCTTCCTGAAGGTCTTCAGGCTGGGGAAGACCCCAGCAGAGTTCTGTTATAAGCACAGACTGCCTTTCTCCATGCTGTCCCTTGACTCCACCAGCAAGAACATCTACACCAGGGTTGCCTGGGCAGCCATGTACCCGTATGTTTCAGTTATTTCTACTTATATGTCACACTTTTCCCCCTCAAAGCAAAGGTAAGACCCTTGCTTCTGTGCCACCTTCTTTTAATGCTTCCCTACTCCACTGCAATTTGTATTTCTTATTAACCCATATTATTTAGTGGCTGAAATACACAATCATGACCAATGAACCTTTTGGAACTAGCACACATGGAGAGTTTGGCACTGAGATGTGGTTCACTTTATTCTTTAGACTTCTTCAAATTAGTACTGAAATTCTGCCTGTTTTAATTCATTTGTGTAAAATGGCTGTGATTGATTAGATAAATAAATATTTCAGGGTCTCTTTGCAACTTCACACACAACTTCCTGTGCTGCTGTGGTTATTTATAGAACTGTTGTGCCTTTGGGTGAAGTTTATCGTGCGCGGATGAGATATGACAAACTCTGATCAATCATCATGGGCCTGTGTTTTTGATGCTGAAGATTACAAACTAACAAAAACCTGCAGAGCTTTGAATTTGGCCTGTAGAATAGCTGTGGGGAGAACGATGAAGTGCACCAGAGAGAACTAAAGAAAGCACAGTGAGCACATGCAAACTCGTGACATTGCTTCACAGTGCACATTGTGAAGTCTTTGTTAAACATAAAATCTTTTGAATGACACTCTATTATCATTTGTACTTCACAACGACATGGAATTTAACTGCATGTAGAAAATGATTTTTGCATTTTTTTTGCAAAGTGTTGTTTCTGAAATGTTACCTGAAATTGAAGATATTTTTTCCATTTCAAGCAAGAAGCTAGTGTTAGGTCGTTTAATACTAGCTGTTTAAACACTGTGAATAAAAGAGGAATAGCTTGACAGTCACCTTCCAGAGACACACATTTATACTAATCTAATGTTTCCACTGTGCAGTAGTTAAAAATGAAGTATCTGCTAACACTGCTTTCTTTTCTGAAGCAGATGAAAGCTTCAACATGTATAGAAGGGCCCCAATTTATAAACAGCCATATATAGTATTACAGCTTGATATAAATAATCCTTAAAGCATTGGAAATGGCATTTAAATCTCAGTTGTGTCGATCTAAAGAATGCATTTGTATCTCTTTATATTAAGCTAAACAAACAACTTTTTAGCAACTCCTTAAGATCTTGATAAAACCTTACTTCAGATTAAATCAAATCAGATTAACTGGTTTTCCATTACAATTAAGTACCACCTAATATAGTAATGCAACTGTGCGTCCCTTGACCTAATTAGTATGCAACACGAATGCTATCTACAACAAAGGTGGGCGCTGAGGCGACGATATACCTCCTGCTCATTCTCTGGGTTTTTGTCAGACTCGGGGACCACTGTGTTGTTTTTTTTCGCTTATTGCCAGGTTTTAAAAATGGCAGTTTTGATTTTCGTGAAGGAGACGCTCTCATGACTCACTAATGCCACTGACCAGCTAATTGGTGGCGTGACGTCACATTTTAGTACCAGCTCAGATCGCTTTGGAACACGAACAGGTACTATTTTAGTACCTGGTACCAGGTACTATGACCTAATGGTAATAACTTAACGGTAATAGTGCCCGGCTGTGCCCAAAAACCTAAGGCCTGGCCACTAGGCAATCCCCCTTGGGAACCCTTCCAAGGCCTGGCTCCAGGGCGGTGCTTCAGTAACCCTATCCCAGAGAAAGTGAATTGTTCCCTAGATTTTTCACTCATACGGGTTTTTGAATCACTCTTTGACTGGCTCCTCACCCAAGACCAGGAACCCATTATGCTTCTTTCCAACTCTATATTTTTATTCTTGGAGTCCTCTAGAGTAGCTATTCATGATTCACGCCTTAAAATAATTTTCTTTTCCCTCTCCTTTAAGATAACTCTTTTCTGATTGTCTGATGTCCTCACAAATAGATCTGTATGCCTGAGATGACCATATTAATATGCGCTCCCAGTGACATCATACAGTGCCAAGAGTTGAAAAAACTGTCAGAAACAGTGTTTTTGTCCGCTGCTGTGTTTTCAAACATTTGTGAAAGAATGAGTTCACTGAATTTGAACCTTGCACAGGATGCAACTGTTACAGAAAGCCAGTTTGTAAAAAGTCTTCCCTCCTATATATTCAGTGATCAGCTGTAAGTGGTATTATATCAAAATGGAACCTCAGCAAGTTAGTCATTAAGTCAGGCTTGTCACTTAATGACCAAGTGGCAAGACACATAAAATGACACAGCTGGGTCGCTGAATGCTGAGCCACATAATCTGTAAAAGTCATCAACACTGCTGACAGTAACTGCAGAGGTCCAAACCTTCTCTGGCATTACCATCACAACAAAGCAGTTTCTGTAGGTGTAATGTGTACCGGTAGGTAGCCCAGTACTTTTGTTCATATGACAGAAAATAAAGAAGTGAGGAAATAATTAAAGAAAGTTTCCTTTAATTGCAGTAGTAGCTTTGAGTACCTTTAGAGGGTTAGGAACATCAAAAGCAGGCAAAAAAATGGGACACACAAGCAAAGTGTGTCCAGATCACTAAAATAATCAGATGGGGGGCATCCTTCAGAATTTGGGTGCGTGAGGGTCACGTACTTGCTACACAAGATAAAAAGTAACATTATTGGTGGGTTGTTTTGCTTGCCTTCTTATAAATTTAGTGTTTAGAGACTGACCACCAACCACTTGCGAGAGATAGCTTCCCCCCCTCCCTAAGCCTGTTTCGGTGGTTTCTTCTTGTTAAAAGGGAGTTTTTCCCTTCCCACTGTCACCAAAGTGCTTGCTTGTAGATTGCCATCTGGTTGTTGGGGGTTTCTGATTTTTTTTTCCTGTATTATTGTAGGGTCTTTACCTTATATAAAGTGCAATGCAGTAACTGTTGTTATGACTTGGTGCTACATACACACATGAAATGGTCAAGTAGTCAGCAATGTTCATGTCAACCTTTGTGGATCAGTAACACTACTCTTTCTGGATAACAGTCCCAGGATTTCAAATTCTTCACTAAATACTGGATTCATTTTCAAAATAAAATGATGTCATGGTTTTATGACTCATGGGATGCATATTTTTTTTGTTTTCTAGTTACTCAGAAGCATGTTTCAGTTTAAAATGGAGAACATATTTAAAAAATGTATTCCAGTCATTTACTGTAATGACCTAAATGAATAATTACACATATTTTTGCTTTAAATTTCTCCCAGACTTAGCTGTTATATTACCCCACTATATGTGCTCACTTGGAGTTACAATCCCACCACCTCAAGCTGCATAATCGAAATCAAACACTTCTTACAAGCACTGGTTTGTATTAACTAACACTAATTTCTTTCTTTCTCCAAGTTACAAACAACAACAAAAAACATAAAATCGTGCCTCAAAACACAGCATGATGCAATAACTCACATATTTTGTGCCCTGAGTTCACAGTTTTTCCCAATCTGGAGCATCAGCCTGGAATCTGAAAAACATGCTGCACTTCGCTTTCAAGTGCACTTCAAAGAACCTGACGGTGATGACAGACATTCGTGCTTTGGTTTTCTCTTCTCTGCAGAAATATCTGCACAGTTACTATTCTTTCTTTTGTGTGCAAATAACAAACCCATGCCTGTCCTCCTGTTCAGAATGCACTAAGTCATCTTAAATAAATGGCAGCCAGGAGGAACACAAGCAGATCGCAACCCAGGTCCATCATTTTCCACACTCTCTACATATCCTTTAATATATACGTTTCTAAAAATCCCAGTCAGGCCATTTGAAATTCAAGACCAACAGATGGTGCTCTGGAGTCTTAAGATTGCCGTCTATGTTTAAAATAAGAACACCTGCCAGACTTTAACTTGCATTTGTGCTGTAGATTTTAGATTTTTTTTCCTTGATGATGATGTACGTTTTAAAACACCATAAAGTAGCATTAGCATCAGCCTGAAAGTTGCATTATTACCGCTTGCTGTGCAGCCCACTACACTATATAAGCCACACTTATTAAAAAAATGTATATAATAAAAAAAAAATTGTAATACACATTCAGGCTTTGCTCCTGTACACCTTTTATAGATTCTTTTCACGTGCAGTTTCCATAACTATTAGTGCATGATGTGTGCTGTGTCCTTTTTTGGCCTGCTGCCATTTATTTTATTAGTAATTCATTAGGAAGCCATTTCTGTGTATACCTTTAGACTTTTCTTTCATATGTAAAAACCAAACCGTATTCCACAAGCTGAATTTAAAAAAATTAATGTTTTTTCATTAGTACAATAATGGAATAATATTGACGTGGATTCACCCTACACAGCAAAATATGAGCACAGGCAATTTCAACAACATCAGAGTTTTTGTACGGAAGTTAAGTGGGCCTTTAAATACCACCTAGCATGAGGGAAAATATTAGCACTTCGGAAGATTTCCTATTGGTCCACGAAAGAAACGGCCTGGACTTTGGGCGTGTCCATCTATTCCGATTGGACGAAGGCGTTGTCTCTCAGCCCCACTCTCTCCCGTTCACCTCTCCACCGACTGAATGTCCGGCCCGAACGAGGATTTGCACGAAAACATCAACCGCAGACTGCGTATCAGTACCAGAGGGGGAGCAGCTCTACGACGAACAGGACCCGACGCTATTCATCCAGCGGCATGACAACCACGTCGATGGCTTTTCCGAAGTTTGATAACGTTCCGGTGGCCCTGAAGCGAGAAAAAGATTTAACGGCAATGACCGCGCTATCACTTGTTTGATAGAAAGACAGAGAGGGGGGCCGAAGTGGACTCCCTCCCCCTCAGTGAAGAGCCGTTCCGCCCGATGGAGACTGTGACGGGACCTCTGCAGCGAGCTCGAGGCCCGGAGCGTCACCTGTGAGACGTCGACACCTCGCCGGAGGACGTAATTAAGAGAGACACGCGAACATCTGTCCGCACTTTCGACGACTTTATTTGACAAGTTCTGCCCAAGCCTGCACGCTAAAACTAAAGTTAGCAGCTCAGCTTTAGCTGCAGGAGGCGACCCCGCGCGCAAGATGACCAATATAGATATCACTTAACGAGGGGTTACGCACTGCCTCAGGTAACCTCGGGACAGGTGAACTGCGCACTGTTAAATAGCTTTGTTCTAGAAAGCGTACATCAGCAACTAGCGTCAGTCTTTGCTGTGAGAACACGGACTTTTAAAATAAGTCTTCTTTTTTTTTCTCATCGAGTGTCGCTCCCTCAATCAACCATGTCACTCAAAGACAATCCCTGTCGGAAATTTCAAGCCAACATTTTCAACAAAAGTAAATGCCAGAACTGCTTTAAGCCCAGAGAGTCGCATCTGCTCAACGACGAAGACTTAAACCAGGTAAACAAACGCTCCAGCAACTTTCCATTGCGTTTCACTCTTACTATGTGCCGTTTAATGGGAGTGCAAATCCTGTTGCTGTCTTTTCTGTTTGATGTGCTCATTTCAAACGACTTGTCGTGTGCTAATAGACCACGAAGTGCAAAGGTTGGGTTAATTGGACATAATTAGTTTCCAGCCCAAGGGCGCATATTGACCCTAATTCATGCACACGCAGGCTTCCACCCAGCTCCATGCCCTGCAGCACAGGAGCAACGCTATCAGCTGCTTTTACAGGAGCTGTAATTATTTCAGATTATGTTGTCTCCTTTGATCATTTAACTGTAGTTTGAACCATACTATTGCTTAAATTAAGAAACTGTAAAGTTTACTTTAACATGGACTAATATTGGGCGAGGCTGACTTATTATTATTATTATTATTATTATTATTATTTTTAACATTATTATTATTTTAGTGGAGATATTTCACTGTTTACATTGTCCCCAGCAGGGAGTCTTATGTTGTGAAGGTGGTATGGTGTCATGCTGAACTTTGTTGACCCACATTGTGATCATTCCTCTTGGGATTCTTGTTTAATGGGAAAGATCAAGGCTCATTCTCAGGTCTGTGAGACACATTGTCCACTATCATTGTCCTCCACGATGTTGGTACAGAAATTGGCTTACGTTTGTTGGCCTCACATGGCTATTAAAGATTATTAGATTGTCTGTTGCTGGAGGTTTGAAGTCCTGTAGTCCATATATTAAGTCTTTACACAGACACACGCACAGAAAAAATATGGAAAAGCGGAGCATCTATTTTCAACCAGAACTGTCATTCTGACCTCTCATCTTTCCAATTTCACTTGCCTTAAAGGCCCAGGCTATTGAAGCAATATTAAAATCCTTTATGATGACATGGAATAAGAGGTTGTGAGGTGGGGGGCATTGCGAAATGAAGACACAGGAACACGCTCAGATGAGTACATTTAACCGCTGAACCATTAGAGGCTAAAAAGTGACCTAGATTCATCACGCTTATTTCTCAGTCTCAGGGGGGACTTGCCATTGCTGTCAAGTCTTATAAGGACAGATGAGATGTTTTTCTAAACTGTTTTTTTTTTCCTCCCTATGGGCATTAAAACAACAATACACAACAACAGTGTCCCACTCTCTTATTCTTTCAGTTGCCTTCATCTTGCATTTTTTTCCCCCTCCATTTTTAGTGTCTGAATGTTTCTCTTGCAAGTCTGTTCAAACTCTTGACGGTCCAAGGTTATAATTTGGACTTGTGCTTGGAAATTAATGTTATGTCATTTTGTTTACACAGTCACTCAGCTGGAAAATGTGCTGTGCTGCATGTAATCAAAGCAAAAGAGGATTTTATGGTGGATTATGCTCGGCCGTACATAGGGTGAAGTTATGACTGTAATCAAAACCTCAGATTGAAAGACATGGAAGTGCCAGACAGCTGGATATGTCAAGCTCTTTTGACTCAGATTGGTTGGCTACTGTTTCATAGGCTGGGGGACGAAGCACATGTGCATTTATGTAAGACGCTTAATTTGATAAGCTCTTTAGGCACAGGTAAGATCTTAATGTAAACATCAAGTTCAGCAAGGTCTCCTGCACGCAGTATGCATGCAGTGGTTATGGAGGGCTTCTTGGCTCGGCAGACAAGTGCTGACTACTAGCGTGGCTACAGTTCAAGCATGTACCAGAACAACTTAAGAAACACTGCCAGGCCAACTTGCGTCTCTCAGTACATGTTTGAATTGCAAATCTGTAGCCACAGAAGCTCGGCACTAATTTCTTCTGCTTCTCATCCACTGCTTTTTTTTTTTTTTTTCCTCCTAACTTCTGCCTCTTGCTTCCCCCACCACCCACCAGTCCACCCACTTAGAGGATCAGAAGAAAAACTGTGTGTGTGTGTTAGCCTTTCCTTTTTCTTTTTTTTCAGGGCAGCATGGTGCTCTGGAATAAAGCCAAGTGGCGAGTGTAACCTAAAGTCAAGGCAGCTAATGTCTATTATAACACTTTCACGGAGTTTAACACATGTTTGTGAGTGTGTGCGTGTGTTTTTAAATAGGTCATAGTATGTGGTCTCAACTTGCAGGATCAACTTCTGTGTCCCATAATTAGACAGTTATTTATTATGCTAATGATTGCTTCCAACACTGTCATTGTGTTTTCCACTCACCAGGCAAAACCTATATATGCAGGATGGCTGCTTCTGGCACCGGAGGGAACAAATTTTGACAATCCCTTACACAGATCTCGGGTAAGTGGTTTCATAAGTGTTTAGCTTTGCTGGTGGTGAGATTGCTTGTGTTTAGAAGAGAGCATTATGTTGTGACTTCACCTCTTCTTGACTTTCTTTTGGAAGTTTTGGCAGAAATTCATGGCAAGAAACTGGCGCTCTTTATAAGAGAAGAGGTCCATTTAACCCCCCTGTGTTTAGCTTCTGCTCGTCTGAATGGTTGATTGGTGTAGTGGTTTTGATTTTTTGTTAAACTGCTTTGAGGAAAAATGAGCAGCCTGTTTGGTTTTGAGCTGACAGATGACGTTATGGCATGGCGAGGCATCCGCTGTCTGCCCGTCTGTCCACTGTTGGCAAGAAATGCTGCTCCTCTTACAGTGTTGGTCACCTAATAGGTTTTCACCCGAGGTGTGAGAAGCTTAGGGGAAACTTGTCATCCTAGTGTACTGATTTTAGTGACACTTGCACACAGTGATCATCTAACAGGTCTTTGCCCAAGTTATGCTCAAGGTCAAGTCAAATTTGGATACTGATGAAAAGTTTTGTTGAGGACCAAGAAAAAAAAGTGTGAAATCTATGTCCAGTAACACGTATCTATGGATTAAAGGTTGTGCCTTTTTTCACAAACTGCTGTGAGACTGTATTGGAGCCTTTCTGGAGCTTCTTGATGTGCTTGCGTGGTTTCTGTTCAGGTACGCCGCCTTCCTCCCACAGTCCAGACATGATTGTTGGGTAATTGGTGATTCTAAATTGCCCAAAGGAGGGATTGAGAGTGCAGATGGCTGTCTAGTTACCAGGGTGTACCTCGACCATCATCCACTGGCGGAAATCCCAGCATAGCCATTATCCATTTTTCTTGTCTGTGATGATTTTTGTTTTGGTTCTAAGCTTACAGTTGTAGACCCCCCACCCCATTTAGCTAGGCAAAGCTATGTTGTTTACCACCAAAGTTCTAAGCTAAGTTTGTTTTACCAGCTCAGAGTGCTAGGTAAGTAGCGTGGCTACTCCTCCCTTTAATTTCCTTTATCCATTCTGGCACTCATTTGATAAACAAGAGCTCTTGTTGTTGTGGCTTCAGTGGCTACTTCATGAAATCAGCAGATTCTTATGGGAATCTCGGTCCTCTGTCAGTGAAGCCTCATTGTTAGGAAATAATGAGCCTAATATTGACTTCATTTAATAACTCTTACCACTGCAGTATCGTGTAATCGGAGCTGTCGTTTATCAGCTGCCAGATTATATGCTGTGGTGGTGCATCCCAAAAAGAGGACTGCGGAGAATGTGGGGGAGGAGAAGAAAGGTCTCAGTTCTCACAGCCTCGCTGATGGCTTCCATATGAGTTTTGGGAAAAGCACCTCTGGATCTACTATCAACAGTCTGCCGCTGCTTTGACATCATCAGTGATGCGTTCTGCCTATTCTCCCAGTCAGCGTTTCACTGCGGGGGTATAATTGCTGGCTTGTACGTAGTGCTGACGTGAGCACATTTGTCAGGTTTACACTGAAACAAATAACAGAGAAACAGAAAACCGCTGATGTCTCAGGTGAGTCACGTTTTAGGGTCACTTTAGTTTAACAGGTTGTGGAGGGGTCTGGCTCTGTTTTGTGACAGTGAGGCTGGAATTCTATAATCAGCCTCTGTAGCCTGTAATATATCGTGTTTGGTTTTTTGTTTGGTTTGGTTTGGTTTATTTTAAAAAGCATCTGTGGACTGCAATGTCCCTTTAACATTGCCTGTGAGGCTTCTCGGCCCCCCTATTGAGACCTTCCAGTGGCCTTTTAGGTTAGAGAGCAGCTCTCAATATTTCATGCACCAGGCCCTGTTAGAATAGGAGCCCAGGAAATTTAACACTGAGACTAAGCGGTACATTAAGATATGAGGGCAGTGGAAGAGAACTGATCAAGACAATGAGGATGAATATCAGTGGAAATTGTATTATTGTAACTGACAGGATTCCCATTCAAACCAAGACTTACCCCCCCCCCCCCTTCTCAGCTAACCTAACCTGGTACATAATGATACTGCGCTTCACAGTTGCATGCCTTTCCATATATATCCTACAGTTTAATCAGCAGTGTAATCTCGTCTTCTCTTATGAACGTCTGTATCCACTTAGCTCTTGTTGTGATAACACCTGCACTTTATATATGAAGGCCTTCTTTCCTCAAATTGTTTTCCTTTTCTTTACAACTATCTGAAATCTTAATGACCGAATGCAGCTGATGCATGCTGATAAAAATGTTGTCCAGCTTGTCACAGCTTGAAAGCCTTGTGATGTCCCGTAAGAGGAAAGTGTGCCAGCATTACTTGCTTACTGCTGTATAGCAACTGTTTCCAAAAACTTGATTGCACTTCCGTGTGTGTGTGTGTGTGTGTGTGTGTGTGTGTGTGTGTGTGTGTGTGTGCGGTCTTTATACCCTAAGGTGTGTGTTCAAGCTTTTCACTGGAGTTTCTAGATCCAGCAAAATAATCTCAGGCTTTAGAAATTTATTGGCCTTCCACAAGTCTGTGTTTGACTCTCATGCCCAGAGTTATAAAATGTGTAATGATTGATATGATAAATACTGGCACAACTTCTTGTGAGGCTTCTTTTTTTAAATTTTTTTTTATTATATATATATAAAATGACTATGGTTTGATATCTTTTGTGTGATCATGTCCGTAATGACAGATTTGTTTGTTGTTGTTTTTTTTGTCTTGTTACAGAAATGGCAGAGGAGGTTCTTTATCCTCTACGAGCACGGCTTACTTCGCTATGCTCTGGATGAAATGGTGAGCTTCCTTCCTGTCAGCTGATGATTATTTTGTTGCCTGTTTTGTTCATATTCTGAAGCTTGTCTGTGACCGTTAATAGCTGGTGGCACAGTCTAAACAACCAAAGCATGGTTCAAACAAACAGCAGCATACTGTTCAGTGTATCTGTGTTATAATGCACCATGATCTGCTCATTTACACAGCCTTGTTCACCTCATTGCTGCTACTATGACATTGAAAATTTGCAGCATATAAATAAAAGGGAAGTTTTTTCCCCTCTCTTTGACTTCTGAAAACAAACAACTCCATCAGCAGTTTGACGCATAAGGGGAACAGACGTTAAAACTTTCACTTCTTTCTTTTTCCTGCTTCACATCAAAGGACTGCTCTCTTTTCACTTGAGTTAAACCAGAGGCTTTGGCTACTATTTAATAATTTACAGTGGCAATTGTTACTGTAATAAAGTTGTATTTATTGTAAGATGATAATAAAGTGTGATCATTTTTTTCATTGTTAGTTGCAAGTTTAGTTTATCTGACAAGAAATGCTAGTTACATGATTTCTGTGCAAAATTAGTTGTTTTAAAACCAAAGAAAAACTTTGATGCAAGTGCTGAAAATGTGAGATTGATGAGGCAGCCTACACATGGTTAGCACTAGTCCTTTGTTCCATACAACCACGTATTTAGTGAACGTGCTAAACACTAAGCCTGCTTATACAGTAGTGTGAAAAGGAATGAGCGTGTGGTGTTGACATTCAAAGTTATGTACCTAGCTTTGTGTGTTTATTTAGGTGGTTACTACACTGTGCACTTGATGTGCAGGTGTCCCGTGGTTACTTCCTGTTCTTAAAGGAAAGACTGGAAAAACCACTTATTGACTGACATATTAAATCACCGAGTTATATTTAGTCAGTAGACTAAAATCTATGTAGTAATTATAAAATTAGTATGTAGACTTTCTGTCTGAGCTTGAGTTTTGTAGTCGACTTGGTTCAGGAATCTAGTTTGTCGGTTTTATTGGCACTGTAAGATGTAGGCATGCTGAATATTGATTGACCCAAGCAGTGTTCAACAGCCTTTTTTAAGCGTAGGATGTGTTTTGAAATGAGGTGAAAGCAGAAGTAGATGAAACGGTATTTGTTTTATTGACTTTGACCCTTTCACATTGTGGTATTTTAGTAGAAAAGCTAGTGTGAGGTTTGATGTAATAAAGGGAACAGGTGCTGGGGTGCAGTGTGGCATTCTTTTTTTTTTTTTTTCTCCTCATATTAAGTCCTTTTACAGTTATTGCATTCTCACAGTTGAAGTCTTGCAGACACATGACAATTGCTAGCTTAATGCTGGGTTGTAGGTTGACTGGCATTGACGGACTGGTTTTCCTTGAAAGTAAGAGTTGCACCAATTTAAAAAACAAAAAAACATTTGGCTAAAGCGAAGCTTCTTCTCACACTTTTTCAAGTTTAACTACCACTCAGCTAGTAGTTAGCAAGTATTTGCAGACAAACGTGAAAAACTGCAGGCAATCTGCTAGCAGCCAAAGGAATCACTAGAAGATTTGTGCACACATTTTTACCCAGCAACAGCCACCAACCCTCAGGAACTACTATACTATTCCGCCCCCCCCCCCCCCCCCCTCCCCCCTAGGTACAGCGATATATCATGTACAATATAGTTGACAACTCTTGAGATACATGCACACGACAGCACGTGAGCAACCTTAAATTATGTCTATTTCCACTGTTTTTACTGGAATAAAATAAAACCACTGGCTAACAAAATCTGTCTGAACATAGCTTTTAAATCCTGCAGTGGCCCTAATGTGCTCTTCATATTGAGGCTCGTTTGTGAGGCACTGAATGGAGGAGGAGGATGACATGGAAAGAAACATAGATGATGAGGAAGAGACAAGTGAAGTGGCGGATGTCCTCCCTCCGTTCAGTGTTCTCTCTGGATGTCACTCTTTGTGTTTTCATCCCTCTTCTGAGTGGAGGATCAAAAGTATAGGGACAATAAGGGTCTGGAGCTTGAAATATCAAGTGCCACTAAATATAGAGCCTCGCTTGTCACACGAGGCTAATTAGAATAATTGTTTTCAGTTGAATAAAGAGCTGCACAAACTTGGCTAAATGGTGTACATATCTGACATTGTTATTAGGCTGTTTTCAATTCGATTAGTATTGAGATTAGAAAAAATTTAATATTTGGCATGGAACACATCAAGGAGCCACAATAATCATTACTTTCCAAAGATTAGATTGTATTTATAGCAGTAGTAAGGGCGTTGCATCCATCCATTTGCAAATGTGCATGTGTGATAGGAGGCGAACCTACATTTAAACATATTAATCATTTACATACTTTATGACAACAGATAACAAATTGGTATTCTGCTTTGTTTCCAGTCAGGTCTTCATTCACATGCTCAGAGCAGCTGAATGATATCAGGACTGCTTGAACAGATCAGAAAGCTAGTATGGTAACAAAACACAGGGTAAGTTGGGACTAGCTGTTTAACAGTGACTGAATTTTCAAAATACACTCAACAAAAATATAAACGCAACACCTTTGTTACTGCTCCCATTCCCCATGGGATGGACGTAGAGACCTAAAATTCATTCCAGATACACAATATAACCATCCCTCCCAAACAGTGGTCACAAATCAGTCCAAATGTGTGGTAGTGGGCACATCTGCTATATTGAGATAATCCATCCCACCTCACAGGTGTGCCACATCAGGATGCTGATCTGACATCATGAGTAGTGCACAGGTGTACCTCAGACTGCCCACAACAAAAGGCCACCCTGGAATGTGCAGTTTTTTGCACTATTGGGGGTCTGGGGACCCAGAACCGGTCAGTATCTGGTGTGACCACCATTTGCCTCATGCAGTGCAACACATCGTCGCATGGAGTCTATCAGATTGTCAATTGTGGCCTGTGGAATGTTGGTCCACTCCACTTCAATGGCTGTGCACTACTCATGATGTCAGATCAGCATCCTGATGTGGCACACCTGTGAGGTGGGATGGATTATCTCAATATAGCAGATGTGCCCACTACCACACATTTGGACTGATTTGTGACCACTGTTTGGGAGGGATGGTTATATTGTGTATCTGGAATGAATTTTAGGTCTACGTCCATCCCATGGGGAATGGGAGCAGTAACAAAGGTGTTGCGTTTATATTTTTGTTGAGTGTAAGAGCTAGAGGATGTCCATAAATGTTAAAGAGGGGGAAAAATGGTAAAATATGTCGCAAAATATTCTTGATTTATTGTAGTCTGTATGGCAAACACTGGTCAACATTAAGATCAGATGAACTAAATTGATTTTTAAAGTTTGCCAGCTTTCGCCAGTATAACGTTCCTCTAAACCACATCAAAACCCAATTTTGGGAGCACTCGTTATGATTGTAAATGAGGAGGTTCCCCTCTGTTTTGCTCTTAGCCTGGTTTTTTTTTTTTATGGCTCTTCTGTCTTGGCTTAACCAAACCCAGATGGGTTGAGGTTCCAACCTGCAGGATGTGGCATGGCTCTGTGGGAAAGGAATGGACTAGCAAAAACCTGGGAGGGAGCACAGTACTTGAAGTCATTGATTTGGGGTTGCCCACCTACAGTGAACAGCTAACATGACACACCACTGCCACGATTTTCTGCTAAGAGCAGCAGTGGCTCTGGAGAGCTGTTATGTGCACAAGACAAGTGGTAAAGAGAGGGGTAAAATGTAGCAGCAGTAAAAACGATAAAGAGAACTGTGATAAAGAGAACTGTTTACTGTTGCTGTTTGAGTGTGAATAGCTGAAAATGTGCCACTAGTTCACAGAATACGTGTTGTTTTATTTGGTATTTGCAAATATGGAGAGAAGACATAATTATTTAGCAAGCTCACTTGCAGTTCAGTCCCCAGTATTTGCTGAATGCACCAGCTGGATTGTTCTAAAAGCAGACTAACACAGTTTTGTCCAGGCAGCGTTGCTGAGGCAACACGATTTGTCCCTTTTGTCCACCGGCAGTTTACCATGGTATTTGATGCATGGGGCAGATTCTCAGTTTTGTTGAGAGCTCTAGAGGTCTCTGACCTGACTGATATAGGACAGAACAGACTGGAAGCAAAGCACGGATTTGAGCGCTGAAGTTGTCTCTAGGCTCTGTCGAGCAAGCCTTTCTGCTGTGGCTGTGGACAAAAACATCAGATACAGCATCAGAACAAATGTGCAAGGCTGAATTGAAGTGTGTGTGTGTGTGTGTGTGTGTGTGTGTGTGTGTGTGCGCCTACCTGTGAAAGAGGGTACTAGAGAGCAGAGGACACGTCTGGAACAGGTGTTGCAAGTTCTGAGTAAGCTCTTTATTAAAGTGTTCCTTGTTTGCAGAGAACAGATGCAGAAGGTGGGTTTTACGATAAGTTTGAGTTAAACATAAAAACAAATAAGACAAATTACATAATTGTGTGTTGAAGTTGTCCAAGTGTGGTGAGAGAAACAGCCTCTCACACCAGATCCATTATCACGTCAGAGTGAGGGCAGGTATGTAGATGAGAAAAACTGTCAGGAAAGCTGCTTTAATGACAGCGAGAGTCAGAAAGATCAACACCCATACTCTAATAACCTTCACTGTGCAGTCAAATGCCCTACACATCACCTCGCACCCAGTGAACGTCCTTTGACCGATAGATAACCTATTCTAACTGAAACATGCTCTTCATTATGTGATCTAAACTTTCCTCTTTGGGAATTTATCACTCTTGTGTTGTGGCGTCTGAGGTCACACTGAATCATCAGGCTTGTGCATTGCTAATCTCTTATTAACGTTGAGGGTGGTGTGTGTGCAGTATTTCTTCATTGTATTTCGAGACCTTTGCGGGAACACAGTGCAGGTTGTGTTATCACGCTGTTCGCTTAATGTATTTTATCCCAGGCTGAACAAGCACAGTATACCTGCGAATGAAGTGAGGCTCCCTATTGAGTTGCAGTACACAAAAGACCCTTTCAGATACACTTGGATTGCGTTTGCCTTTAGACTGTATTGACTGCAGTCTGTATCGCAGCCGTATTCAACGAGAACATGATGTTCTCATGATGTTTTAGCTGTTTAAGTCATTCACATTTCATCTTGGCTCGATTAATTTGCTGTGTTTACTGGAATTCAAATAGTGGACTTCTGCCCCATAGCTTTGTCCAAGAACTGAGAGGTTTTTTTTTTCTTTTTTCTTTTTTCTTTTAGACAAACTTCCTTCCATTTCCCACACATTTGTGCATTCTTTTAACTTGAGATACACACAGGTCCGGCTGCATCTCTGCTTAATCTCTGACATGAACCCATAGAGCCCCGGCCTGTATTTGCCTTCAAGCCTTGTAAAACCTTTTCACATGCTGAAACATGCGTAAATTCTCTCTTTTTTTGCACCTGAGAAACATGAATCTAAACGTTTCGCAGTGAGTGTCTGTTTGGGGTGAGAGCTAGGGGATGGATGAGTGGGCATGGCTTTTGAGCTGTGTTTCTTGCCTCCAGGCCACTCTATGTGGGGGAATAAGTAGAGTTTTACCACCCCACCCCATCAAATTAGGAATACTTAGAGGTGCTCTAGTCTTCCACTCACAGCAAGCGATGAGAAAATGAGTGGAGAAAGAAGTGTGAACCACATGAAGTACATTTGTTTGCGTTATAGCACAAAGGGACAAGAATAAACGTTCGTTGCAGCTCTGGTGGATAGAAGTGGTATAATCTCTCCATATTAGAGCACTGAATATGGTTTCTGGGTTAGGCATATGTTGGTTTTGTAGAGATATGGTGCGTGAGAGTCTTATTTAACCCCTGCCCTTCCTTCCCCATGGTTCCAGTAGGAACTGATCTGCTGGAATGTAAACAGTAATGGATTACAGTTGGGTCACTATACCCAGTGCACAAAGCCACAAAACCATGGGAAGAGCAATTCATACAGCTTGTAATAATCAGGATCTGCAGCACTGTAACTGACATTCAGCTGAATAGCAACCCCCAGTCATAAAGCTTTCACCCAGTGTGGTACATTTATAACAAGAATTCCCTTGTTTTTGTTTCTGTGTGCAGAAATGGGGACTTTGTGGGGATTTTTTCTTTTTTGTCCCTGTTGTGTCCTAGTTAAATTCCCAATTTTGCACTGAAGATCTTATCATTGCTCTGACTTGTTGGCTGATAAAGTTTCACTACAGTAAGAGGGCCAACTTCGGTAAGCATTGTTGCTCTGGCACAACCAACCAAAAATGACAACACAGGCCTGCCTGATTTGAAATTTCATAGCTTGATGATGGAATTGGATGAGTATATGCTAAAGTCATTAAAGCACAAACAACAGGCTCAACAGCTAGCTTACAATAAAAACAGTCACACAGGTCTGAAGGCTGGTTGGTGGTCGCATAGCAACCACCAGTCATTAAGGTACAATTTTTGTTCTCGCGACTGGTTGGCTGTGCGTGAAACTGATTCCTAAGGCCCCAGACACACAGGTTTGGAGTCCTGTAAGTGATGCTAGGTTTCAGTACACCTGGGAAGTGGTGAGTGTTTGCAAACTTCCATGCAAATGCTGGGAGACAAAGTTTTTAGTGCAGCACTGTCTTTGTGAATGATTTCGCCTGACGATAGCCAGCATGATGAAGTAAGGTCATGCTTCAGGCCAGCTCACAAGCACAAAGTGCTATGTGAGTAAGTGTGTTAATGAGAGCATGGGGTTTTTAAATAACACACCACTCCTGTGCTCTGGTTCAAAGTACTGTTTTTCCATGAAAACATTGTTCTGTAGAAGCATCATCATCCTAAGACAACAGTGATTTGTCATTTGTAGCTTTATGACCTAAGACACAACTTTTTTTTTTCTGTTGATGTCTCTTATTGACTAAACAAGCGTGATGCATGTCAGCCTCTCTCTCTTGCTCTCGCTCTCTAAGATCCAGTTAGTTTCAGCTCATTAAAGGCAGTTAATCCAAGTGAACACACACACACTCGAGTACCACATCTAGTTGATGTGGATAGAGTATTTCTTTCTTGAATATCTCTATGTACCTATTGGCCACTTCAGTAGGTCCACCTTGCCTCGATCAGGCTGAACCATCTTTTTTGGGCCTTCAGAAATGCCTTCATACCTCACAGCATAGATTCAGCAATATGCTGGCTTTGATATATGTTTGTAGCTCACTCGTTCTCTCCACCTTTGTCTCTCTGTCCATGGGAGATAATCGCAGAAGTGTTGTGCGTGAAAATATGTTTTTGTCATTTGAAGACAATGGGTCCTATTGTTTAAAATCTTTTTGTCACTTCTTCACTTCACAACTCTGAAATGCTTCTATGAACATCGAGTGAAAACAGTGGTGATTAAGGCATGACTCACAACAGAAGACTGTCAGTAACCACACTGGTTTCTTTAGGGAGGCTTTAATCTATGACCCAGTCTTCCAACCTCGTAGAACACCTGACTCGCTTGCTTATTCCAGCCTGTGTTGTGATTGCTCAGTGTGTTCAGTAAAGATACGAAAAGATGCATGAGCACTCTCCAACTGAGTGTTGACATGCAAGTTTGCTATTACCAAGAGAGTATGACTCAACTAAACTAAACACGGTGAAGGGTCTTAGGAAAGATGGGCTAGGCTGCATATTCAGTTAATATATTACCAGTCTTGCTCTGTGTTATGCTTTTGGCCTGAATTTCTCCATCTGTATTCTTATCTTTGCTCCTTAGTTTTTGTCTCTGTCTTAGTGACCACATTGTTCTGGATATGGCGGATATAAATACTCTGAGACATTTCCTTTTCTTCAGTCAGCAGTATCCTGTAACTGGCTCAGGACCAAGTCTGTCCTCTAAATATTAAACTCGTGGGCTTAGCCTATCTGTGAGCTGCTATCAGTTACTTTTATTTGTGTTTAGTTGTTTTCTCTTAAATATAAAATGTAATTTAAAGTTTTATATTTTCATATCTTCTCACTAGCTTCCCTTTGTTCATAGTGATTGTGTGTTCCACAGCCAGATGGTTTAATATGCCTGCAAATAATGGCGCTGAAATTACTGTAGCGACAAAAGATGGACTTACAATTATGCCAAAATATATGTCACTCACATCCCCTTCACAATTGCTAGAGGGGTAGGTTATGTGTAAGCTATTATGTAAAGTAGCAAACACATACTTTTATCTTTGCAAATTCTGAAGTGAAACACTTTTTGTTTTTTTGTTTTTTTTTTAAAGACACTTTGCTGTTGTAGTTGTGAACACATTTTGTGCCACTGTGTCCATATTGGTACTGGTAACCTTAGTGCATCGCATGGTATTCACGGTTAAATGCCTTTGTGTGAGAATAGATTATAATAATTAAGGTTATGCAGGGTGTTGGACTACTGTTTGTTATTTCATGGACTGTGTGGGATTTTGGGCATCAACAGCAATGATGGTGTTCGAATACTGATTTAGAACCTCGCTTACCATGGCAGCGACCTGAACTTCGAGTTCAGGGCATACCATAGTGATTATATTGGCTGTGTGTGTGTGTGTGAGAGAGAGACTGTTGACAGGATCATTAAAAGTGTGCCAGGTCTCCATTTTGTGTTTATGTGGGACTTTAGCTGACTGTGACTTTGCACTTTCTTTCTTGTGTCATATTTCTCTTGGCGAATGTGAAGGAGGTTTAGTTGAATTCTGGTTGACTGTGGACGAGTACTGTGCCGTGGTGAAAAGTTTTCAGAATATCCTTTTACCATCCTTCGTTTCAACCCTCCCTCAGTCACTCTCTTGTACTTTTTAATGATTTCCAGCCATTCATTAACCAGAAAAAGGCTTATTCCTGGAGGATTTGGCTAAACAAGAACTTCACTTATACATTACTCAGTCCAATTTACTTTCCCGTCCTTTTACCGCTCACTTATCCTGCCACTGTCTTGTATCTCTCTCTTCCATTCCAGCTCTGTCTGGCAAATAAACTGTTTGTGCTGGGGGAGAGCAACCACCAGTATTGTGTAACTTCTTTTCCCCCCCTAAACCCCTCCCTGCTCTATAAAGCCAAACGGGGCCTGGCAGACTGCTCGCTCAGTTTGTTCTAAACACCAGACCAGGACACTGACAAAAGATTTCATTTAAAGTATCAGGGTGAGAGGTTAGCTAGCTCCAAGACGGGTGCTAATAAAACAGTGGGAAGGTCTGCATGTTCAGTGGTGGTGGCGCAGGGACACTGGCAGGCAAAGTGAAAGTAAAAAACATACATTTAAAACCAAACCAAAAAATGCTTCCCAATATATTTAGATTACTTTTTTTGGGCTAGATACATTTTGGACACACGTTTTAAAATAAACCTCCTGTAACTGTAATTTTTGATTTGGTTAGCACCTCAGTTCGAAGTTCAGTTGTAGGCTAGCCTTAGATTTGAAGCCATTGCCTTGGGATAGCCTGTAGTGGCCACAGCTGCAGTTGAATGTCTTTCAGAGACATGACAGGTGCAGCTGTATTAGGTGACCTTTGACCTTTTGCCTCAACATGGTGACCCAGCAATCCTGTCACCTGTTAATGTCAGGGCTTTGCAGCAAAGGTATCTTTAAAAAGTGCAGCCTCAGAGCTGCGTCTGGTCACTGCTTACAATTACAGGATAAGAATAGGATTCATATGTGATGGTGCACACTTTCAGCTTCAAGTATGTTTGATATACAGGTGAAAATGTCTCCCAGTAGATGTTTTTACTTATGTGGGCCTCTTTTAATGAGTAGCTCAAGCTTATAAAACCTACATTACGTGGAGTTGAAGATTTTGGCTTGCTGCTAATTGTTGTTGGGTGAGCGACTCTCTCTTTAATAACCTGCTCCAGCTTCCTCAGGAGCTGGCCCAAAATTCCCTTTTCCAACAGCCGTGTTCTGGCTTGCTTCCAGCGATTGCACCCTCAGTGTGGTCCTCTCTCTTCTGTGCTTTCTCTCAGCTTTAAGGCAACAAGCACACACCTTCTTTGTAACTTTAGCTATCAAAAATGACTCATGGATGCAATTTTTAAAAAGTTCTTGTAATACAGTACTTATAGCTTTGTGGAAAAAACATGTTGCCTTCATCATCAGTGAGCAGTTTTTTTTTTATTTTTTTGTTTGTTTGTTTGTTTTAATTTTTTTTTAAAATTATGGCTGACTGTTTTGGCCTGTCACAATGACCAGATGGTGCTTTAGTTTTAATGGTGTCTGGTCCTAGAACGCATAAAGAAATCTGGAAAGTTTTGTTACCTGATGAATCCTCGCTTCGTTGCTTGAAATTGTTGTCACTGCTGTTTTGATTACGCTGCTTTTCATCCTTGTAGGGAAAAAAAGCTAGCTCCACAGTTGATGTATTAACTTAATTAAGTGAAGAAACATTTTCCTGTGCCTCCTCCATTTTCCCTTCCATTCCTTTTGGCTTGATGGGCAAATTCTGCCTCGACTGGACTGAAGAATTATTTGGTATCTCCCTGCATGTCTTCTGTAATTTCTTCATAGAGCTGACTAAGGTGCAGAAACTAGCTGTTTAATTGAGTTATTTGTATTTATGAACCTTTTCTGTGACTATAGAAGTTTTTATTATAGACTGCAACAGCATCAGAAGACCAAGCATAGAACGGGTACCTTTTCACTTTGGCCTACTTTCCAAAGTGCTGTGTCAGTGCACTGAATGGCGTGCAGCAGCATTTCAGACAGTTGTGTTTGGAGGCAACTTGTAATCTTATAACAAGTGCTGTGTTTTTGCATTGGAGCCAAAAGCTGACCACAGAACTGTGGCTTTAGGGTTTACTGTGCTAGAAGTTAGTGATTAAGATCATTAACATTTAAGACTAACAATGGATAATAGCAGTGTTGCAAAACAGTCTTAATGCGCTGGGCTTCCAGCATTCATTTGGGAGAGTAGCTGTTGGAATGAATTTAGGCTGGTGGACTGCTTGATGAATGTGTTTTAGGATCTAACTGCGGCACTGATGTGACATGCATTTGTGCATTCAGCTCCCAGCCACCCAAGATTTTACATAAGGTCAGTTTCCTGTCTCTGTGATCCACTTTGCTGACAGGAGCATGTGGCACAACAAAAAAAGCTTCTTTACAGTCTTTGCATTCTTTGTTTGTCATCCTATTACTCAGACAAACAGAGGTATCTTTTAGATGATTTTGTCTCAATGTCAGTGGGAGTATGCAAAAGGTGCAAAGTCAAATTTAATAAAATTTGGTGGAGATTTTGTTATAAAGTTGGATCACTTTCATTGAAGGTATGACATGAGACAGTGGACTTGGCAGAGAAAGCCCTTCTCGGTTAGAGATTGGTATCGTAGAAACCAATGCAGTCCCTTCACACATAGGGTAATTATTTGGCACCGTCTCTACAACCTCAAGTGAAGGGTATAAACTGAACAGATAAGCAGTGAGTAGACATAACAGGCTCCATTCATAAGTCAGGAGAAGGAGTGAAGACGGCAAGGAGCAGATGAGAAATTATTAAATAATGATTTTTGACACTGAGATGATTCAGAGAAGAAAGGGGCAGCTTTCACAAAGATTATTGGGAGAAAAAGAAAAGGTGTTATCTGTGGGTAAACACACACACACCCTAACAACAACTTTTTAGATCTTACAGCCAAGGCAACATGACACAACTCGACTGTAGCACCTGTTTCTGCTGCCAGCCCATCAACTCTGTCACCACTTCAACATAGGCTGACAGATTTCTCACACTCTGCCTTTTGCTGCTTTTTATTATGTAGTCATTATTACAGGCGTCACACCAACAGCTCCTGGCTGAGTGATACTGCGTTACCGTAAATGCCTTGTTTGACTTTTGTGTGACTACATGTGTTTTTATTATTCTATTGTTGGCTTGCCACCATAACGGGCAGCCGGAGATCAGGTTCACATAGTTGTAGTTTACTGCACTTGATTGACCGATTGCAATCATAGCCTGCATTTGAAGAGAATCCTGCTGTACTAAGCGGCAAAAAAAGAAAGGTCTTCATCATCACTTACTCACCCTCATCTTCCTCCGCCTCTGCATTCGTCGGCTGCTGGCCTCCTAACACAGCATTAAACCACCCACATTCTCTCACCACTCTCCATAAGAAGAGAAGCGCTGCTGCCACCCACAACCCTCTCTGAAATATCTTCTACAAATATGTGTGAAATGTGTGCTGTGGTTTTTCCTTTGCTCTTGTTCATTTTTTTTTTCACATAATATTGTGTGTTAGCGCTGTGTTCTTCCAGCCTCCGCTGTAGCTCTGTTGCTTCGTTACCGTCTGAAAGTCCAGAATGCATACCAGTGGGATGAGGTGTATCTGAGAATGCCTGACAGGACTGCACTTTATAACACATGGTTTATTTTGATTATTGTTATTGTTTTAATCCATCTATATGTTTAGCTGGAGTACAGACCTATAGTAGTGTTACAGAGGGGGCTGTTACTGTGCCTGCTGAAAGCAGTCTTAATACGGAGGTAAAATGACCTAACCGAGAGGCTGTTGGACTTGATGATTGTAGTGTTGCCTGTGACACATCTCTCAACTCTATTTCCTAGCCTGATCACAATGTATATCTGTTGTTGTATGATGATTATGTGCTTGGGAAGGAGGTGGTTTGATGGTCCTCTGCAGCACAGCTAAAGGTGACTCCCATCCATATAGCACCTGAGGATATTTCCCTGCAGCTGGTTGTTGGCTCAATTACTGGTATCAAAAAATGTGTGTTTGCTCCTGTTGTTCTCAGTTGCTATGGAAAAATTTATCGCATAATTGCTGTTATTTGTAGCAAGCAGAGGATGGACCCTGAAGAGACCTGATTTCAAGCTTTTGCACGTGAATCAGGATGAAACGGCGCCAGTTCATCGGCTTTTCTTTTGGCTCCAGTGTCTGAAATGATCAAACTAGAATAGCTTTGGATGCAGAATAAAGAAGCCTGCTGGTACATGTCTAAAGACGAGTAATGTAACTCAAGAAGTGAAGTCATAGCATTTGAATTTGTCACCACACAGGATGGCAGACAGAGTGGCACCTAGTAACCAATAACAGATGTTTCTAATTAACGGACAGGTGTTCGTAGCTAACCTTGGCAGCATATTTAGTTGCAATTATGCTGTGAGAACTTGACTGAATGTATTGGAAAATGTATTGCAACTTGTGACTCACACAGTATAATGCAATTTACCTCACAATCTTCGTGAGTCATTTTCAAACGGCCTCTCGCTTTCCACGAACAGAAACGAGTCAATCGAACCCAAAAATGTTGATGGCAGAGGACGAGAATTTGCTTCGCAATGGAAAAAAAGAAAGCGGACCATCAGTGAGCTGCCAAAAGAAGCAAATATTTCTCCCACTGTGTCATAAGGGAGAATGGGCTGTTTTGCTTAGCTGCAGAATTGCAGTGAGCAAAGGAAGCCCAGGCACAAAGATATGTATGGAACTCACTGATTACCATTATATAAACAGATGTGGTTTCTAATGAATACCACCATATTGCCACACAGCATCTGAGCAGAATAGTGCATCCTGGCTGCGATATTGTCAGTGGTTTTAATGATTAGCACCCCCTGTTCTTTCCGACTGTACAACTTGAAATAGTTGCTGTTGTCTTTAATTGTTTTCCTCAATAACCTCACTTGCTGTTTTTGACTGCGTAAGCACTTTCACGCTGATGAAGTTATCTACAGTTACTTGGATGCTGTACTAGTATTGCTCACAAAGTCAGTTGTGGAAATCTGCACATATCTCACACTCCCAAATTAACTGGGCACAAAGGGAGGACCACCAACCAATTTTCAGCCATTAGTAGGAGGATGTGTCATTGGCACTTTCTTCAGTGCCAGCTAACAGACGATTATTTTGAGGTATTGATTGTGTTGTAGAATTATTTAGTGCTCCGGCATATAACGGTAGAAGTTTCATATTATCTTTGCTTGGAGGCTTGGCAAGTTTCAAATGTTCACACAAATGGTGCAGTCATTTCCAATAAGTGGACAACTTGCCATGTTTGAAGTTCACATCCTGCATAAATAAGCTTAAATGTTAGGTTATCGGAACAAATTGTTCCTTGGATACTAATCAGTACTCAACATTACTGTTGTGTTGAATATTAATTATCATCACTACTGATATGAACAGAGCTGTCTTCACACAACCCCTCCAGCCACTAGCAGCTGAACACACGTGCAGTGTTTGAACAATAAGAAAACTGAACAGAATATTTTGAGGAATTTCAAGATTTCAGTAGACCATTCTGTGAAAGTGCTAAACCGCTTTGATAACCTGGCCAACAAACATGTTAGCCTTTTAACTATTAGTGATTATCCAATAGGCACAAACCCAGCCTCAGGGGCTCCCAAGCTTATGTGCTATCTTGTGAGCTAGTGCTAGTCCAAAGCCTGCATAAATAGGAAGGTTGCATAAGGAATTACATCCTGTGTAAAGTCATCCGGCTGTGGTCACCCCTTGGGATATTAGGGAGCAGCTGAAAACATATATGTAAAGTGTATATCGCCCTACAGTTACACTTTGTAGGTATTTCTTTGCCTCTTTTTTTTTTTTTTTTTTTTGTGCTACATCCGAAATCTTGAAATAGTATTGTCTGATATTATAGTTGTAATTTTTTTCCCCCATGGTATCTTCAATGGTATTTTCCTGGGTATCTGTATCGAGTTTGAAATTCTAGTATCCAACCTAACACATGCACATATTATACTACATGAAAATGTACTACCTGAAGTATCCAAAGTAAAAAAATGCTTCGGTCTCTTGCTTTTGCATGACATGAGCAGTTTAAGAAGGGAGTCTATTTTCATAACCTGTTAATTTTAAAAATTGAGCCAAACCTGAATTGCCTGTGAGTAAAACAAAATCCTAAAATTGGGAAATTAACTGAATTAAATGAATCATACATTTTCCAGTACAGTAGCCTTGCATGTATCTAATCCCACAGTTTACAGTGTTTATAAATGATGCGACTGCATAGTTTTCATGTAAAGATTGTTATGACAGCTTAAAATTTTTACCTGCAGCTGCTGATTCAGTATTCACATGCTAGACTGGAGAAATTGGATCTCTCCCTGATTTGTCCAGCCTCCCTTTGGGACTCTGTTCAACGACTCCCATGGAGTATTTCCACTATTGTCTAAGAAACCTCAGAGACAAGAATAAGTTTATGCTGGCTTCATAATTTTCATGCTGTGACCACAAAAGGACATTTGTTTGGGCCTCTTGTCTCCCGGTCATTTCCTTATTGAGGGTTAACGGGAGGAGTTGCTCTGTGGACTGTTGCGACTGACAATCCTACATTATGTGAACTAGTGCTGATTCACAAAGGATTCATTGTGAAGAGCGGTGGCCCTGGGAGAGTGGAATGGGTCTAGGTTAGGTGACAGAGGTGTGGGTTCAGGGGCCTGGGGCTAGGGGCTAGAGGCACTATGGCTGGACCAAAGTGGGGGAGTGTATGGTGCTCAGCTGACACAGTGCTGGAGCTGGGAGGGGGCACATGTGTGAGAGGAACCCCGTGCTGGTCGCCACACAGCTCCAGCAAACATTTACTGTACTCCTACTGCGCTGCCTCCTACTACAGTCAAAGCACTGAAATCCCTCTCAGAGGTGAGCTGCTCTATGAAAATAGGTTCCTAATCGAAGCTGCTGTCAGTCTGATTTATTTTCTGTGTTCATGAGAATCCAATGCAGTGCTTATTAAACCAGGGCCTTAAGCTGCTTGTACAACTGTTCCCAGAATCAGACATTTTTTGCCGTTTATCCTCTTCTGACTCCAGCTCAAGGACAAGCCCACATGTGTGGTGTACTCTAGATTTGTTTACACAGACAGATGGCCGAGCAGTCCAAAGTCAAAGTCCACAAAAGCCCTTTTTATTTTATTTTTTTTCCTGCTGCACTGCTGTTCTGCTTGACCACTAGCTCAAGACCTTAATCTCCCTCCTCTCACCCTCTACTGGTCCTCCTCTCTGTCTTTTAAATCTTCAACGTCTCTGTGAGGGTGAGACCAGGGCTTTCAGGTCAAGCTGACTCCAGCCTCTCTGGCTAGCCACTATGGACCAGGACTCAGTCCTTGCCCAGCTGTCCCAAGGGTTGTTTACATGGCTCTGTGTCAAGTCCGGCTGTTGCCCTGGCCTCTCTACTGTCAAAAGCCCTTCGGTTACAGGCCATTTTAAAGTTGTTGAACCAAAACAATGTCCAATCGCCATTTTTATTGCATGCATACACCGCATAGATGTTAGTCTTGTTAGACTAACCTACTGTCCTCCTGCTCCTCACCTTCTTAAACCTTCTTTTTCAGTGCCAAAATTTTGACTCTTACAAAATAGAAAGTGGTAAAAAAGTGACAATTAATAGCAACAAAGTAAACGGGGCCTCTCATCTTCCCTCAGGGTGGCGTTACCACAACTGTGGATTTCTCTGTCCACATTAGAGGCCATAAATGGGCCTCAATTGCTCTCTTACTGATAGGTTACAGTTAAGCTGCACTATTTGGGTCCTTGATTCAGATCTATTGGATCACTACGTGGCCTTTTAATTTTCTCTCCCTTTCCAGCTCTCTCGTAATGAGTGCAGATTTGCTGAGGGCTGTAATTTATCATCTTTGGTCTGCTACGTTAAAGCTTGCGGATCCCTGCATGTGGGGTTGTTTTAGTGAAGCTAGAGCAGTTGATAGAATTTTAGTGTAAACTTTGTCAGTTTGCTTTATTTTGTTTTGCTAGAATGCTGTTTGTTTTATTGTATTATAAATCCCTTTACATTAGTATGCTTTGTCTGTCCTTTTTAATCCCTTATTTAAAAAAAAAAAAAGAGAGAACTTTTGCATTTGTTGTTCAGTTGACTTGAAATTAAAGTTCATGGGGCTCCACCAAGACCATTTAAGCTCAATAAATGTATGATATTTCTAAAGCCAGCGAGCAAAACGATTTAATAATCGTGATCTCAGTTTTTTCCAGAAAAGAAAATTGTAGATATTTTTGTCCTAAGCTAGTAGAACAGATTAGATACGCAGTGCTCACTTACTTGATTGAACAAATTTAAATCCCTCAGTCAACATAGGATAGGATTATTCTAGCTTTTTTTTTTTTTTTTTTTTTTTTTTTTTTTTTTTCAGGGCTCGTGGAAGTCATTTGGAGGTCAGACTGAATTAAAGTCAGGTGTCAGAGCTTTGTAATATTTCTGGTTGCTTTTGTGCAGTTGTTTGCCTTCTTTACTGTCTTCATAAGAAAGCAACTGCACAAGTCTTTTTACTCCTTGGTGCTCTTAGAAAGCCATGATTTTTACAACACTGTAGATGAGTAATGCAGTGCCATTGACTGGTATAACTAGATTATATGATCTTAGTCTGTATTCATTGTAAATAAGCCGTGGTGCATTTAAAAAGCTGTTGTGTACTTACACAAACTTCCATTGAAACCCTAAGTCATTGTACACAAAGTGGTATTATTCAGAAAGTCCTGTGGTCATGGTATTTATTGCTGACAGATGGCATCCGTGTCAGTCTGCATAGCTGTGTTTGCAGATCGCGGCGAGGCATCAGACAGCGAACCACGTAATGAACCTATGAACTTGTACTGTAACAGGCACTTCTTTCACAGGGCCATTCATGCGGTTTTAGTGCAGTCAGTTGAGTTCATTTGAGAAATTTGTCATTCATTTTTATCTTATTTTTGGGTACATGTGCTTATTTAACTTATCCTACAAATAAAATTGCACCTTCACTAAAAATGTAATACAGGCTTGATTATTGACTTCATAACAGTTTCATGCTGATAACATCAAAGCTGCAAAGAACTGCAGTTTTTCCTCTTGTAAAATCATGTTTTTCCTAGAGCAGTGCTGCATATGTAAGGCAATTATGGAATTAACGCAGTTTAAATGCTTCGACGCATATCTCAAATCACAAAATACTGAAAGTGAGCCGTGACAAGAACATTTGCGTTTGCACAGACTGTTATCAGTGTGCGGCATGCCAAGCTTGGCATGAAATTTCATGCTGGGGCGGATTGTGTGAGAAGGCAGACCATGTGGAGGGATTTGCAAGCACGTCTGTTAACTTTCCCACTTACCACTTTCTCCCTGTGCCTCTTCAGCCCAGCACGCTTCCCCAGGGTACAATCAATATGAACCAGTGTTCTGATGTCATCGACGGCGAGTCCAGGACAGGTCAGAAGAACTCGCTGTGCATCCTGACCCCTGAGAAGGAGTACTTCATACGGGCCGAGTGTAAAGAAATCATCAATGGGTAAGACGTAAAAACCTGCTATCATAGTACTCATAATCATCTACTATATTAGGATTCGCAAATGCACATCCTGCCATTATTTGGATACATGTATAGAAAGAAATGACTTCAGGTGGGCAGTGTGGTTTGTGTTGCTCTGTCTTCTGGGTTGCATGGACAGTGGTGACAGAAATAAAGTGGTATGGCTGTGTGTAGCTGCTGTGGCAGCCAAACTGCTCTGCCCCCTGCTGTCTCCTTTGTGCTGTGCTCTTCAGATAGTTGTAATTTACGCTGCAGTGACAGTGCACATTCTTGAACTGTTGGCTCTGCCTGCTTTTCTAACCCTCTCCCTGTCTTAACAAAGTCTTCTACAGCAGGACCTAGATTACAGTACTAAAATGTAATCTTCATACTTCAGGCTTCATTTGAGCCTGCAGTTTAAAGCGTGTTTCTGCACTGCGCTCTCCCTGGCCGGCTGATGCACATTATAGCTATTCTTAGGGAACTGTGACTCACAGCACCCACTCCTCATCATGCTACCTGCTCTGTCGCTATTCACCTCCCACTCTCCTATCATCATCTGGCATGCATGTGTTTGTTCTAGGCCATCACAGAACCATATTAGCTTTTCAAGTTTGTCATTTCCTGACAGTGGAATTTATTTTTCACTATGTTATTCTCCTCTAAGATGTCTTTTGACTTTTATTAGAGTTTGAACACAGTGCCATGTGTTGGTGTTCTGTCCTAAAAATGTTGATCACTAGATTTGCTAACCCTGTCCGTGTCAGCACTTCATTCAGATGATGTAAGGATCTAGATTCGCTGTTACCTGTATAAATATTTCTGGTGTTAAAGCACCGTGGTTTACCATATCCAACAAAATGCATTATCCCCATCTTTTTAACTAAAGCATAACTTCAAAAGAATGAATATGCAAACAGAAATTAAGATCTGTTATGTTCTATGATTTTTGTTCTCTACCATTTTCTTATTTTCTGTCATAAATATGCTCTTAGTTTTTGGTGGATTCTCAGATTAAACATGGACACAGAATCACAAAATGAAGTAAGCATATGTATGTGCCACCCCAAAAGCTCAGACTTCAGATACTCCTAAATGCTTTGACACAGCCAGGGTTTCTTTCTAGTTTTACCTGTATTTACTGTCAGAGTAGATCTTGCTAATGTGGTCATCTCGGACACAGCTCAGGCTATGAGCTCAGACGCCCCACTCACCTGCTGTGTAAACCTTCTGTTTGTGAGAGGCAGCCAAACTGAACAAAGTAGTTCCAAAGAGAGGGAGGCCTTAAAGGGAAGCTGCTTGTTTCAGGCAGAGGATGAAATAGGAGGCTAAACAAACGCTCAGTATGATGCATATTAGAATTCAATGAGATGTACTTTGAACTGTGAATTTGTAAAAGCTACTTTACTAGAGTCCAAGACTACAAATATGGAGCTGGAATAGGCTACCTTTTAAGAAATGAAACTGTGCTGACTTTGCTGCTTTAGCCTTTAGTGTTGTAAATGTGTTATTAACGTATCGCTTTGTCGGGGCATGCTTCGTAGTTTATTCTTTGCTGCAGAAAACTTTGTCCCTTTGTATATGAATCCATTAAGCATGCAGAGTTTATGCAGTCAGAATTTAAGACTAGAAGAGCACTTACACTGTTTCATTATTTGCAGGTGGCAGGAGGCTCTGACTGTGTACCCCAGGACAAACAAACAGAACCAGAAGAAAAAACGCAAAGTCGATCCACCCACTCACCAGGTAATGAACTTATTCTTTCTTTGCCCAGTGAACAACAGCCAAATTTAAATTGTTATATTATATGTCATGAAGTGTATAGTTTTCTTTTCTTTTTTCAGTTTAATATTGGTGGTTTAAAACAAATCAAAAGCTTGGGACTTGCATGTATAAATGTCAAAGAACATTTATGTTGTATTCTATCAACGTGTTTTGTATGAGGGAGAACTATGTTTAATAACTCACAATGAAGCATCTTTATGTTTCTGTGCTTATGACAGCTCTGACAACAGGATTTATGTGCTTGAGTTCATGTGGCTGTCCACAGCCCCAGTCAACCCCACATTCATGAATGGGTTTTCTCTTAGATGTCTGGGGGGAAATATGAACTCACAAATGAGCTGATTAATTAAAGCTCAGAGGTGGTTTTTGACTGTAGCGCAATGATTATGACACAGTTTTACCCAAATATGTGCAGTAATAGGATTAAATGATGACGGGATCACAGGCTGTATTCAGGAGGTTTGTCTGTGTCGACATAGAGCTGCAGCTTGACCCTTATGTTTTAGATATTATGAACATTATAAATTATCCACATGTGGCAATTGCTTCATTCCTTGTCAACAACAAAGAGAGCATATATTTAAGGATGACCTCTGCCATGGAAATATGCAGAACGGATGCCTCTCATTCCTCTCCAACTACAACAGCTTTTTTCCCCCCTTTGAGAGGGAGACAGATGTAGTTTTTCTGCCAGTGACATGCTCAACAGTTTAAACCGCCTATATTTACATTCCTGTGTCACATGATATGTCAGTTTCGATAGACAACACGCCTCACACTTGTCTAATTTAACTCCAGCTATCAGTGAAGCACACATCGTGTTACATATTGTTTCTTGGGTGTTGTAAATCGCATGTGGTATTGTTTTCCACAATTAATACCTGCTTTATGCTTCCAGCAGTGCATAATTGCATAGATATGGAACAGTATCACAAGGTTGGCAGGCAGCAAACATTAGTCAGCTATCAAAATATTCCTGAACAAACAGTGAAGGGAAATGTTGACAACTGCATGTGTGCTGTAACAACATTCAGCAGCAACTTTGATCCTGTTGCACATGAATTTGCTGGTGCGCTCAGTTTCATTGTCATGTCCAGCAGCTGCCATCACACCTGTCAGGCTTTTTCAGTCCGTGTGGTGATTAAGCATTTGGTGCTTATCAAAGCATTCCCATTCAGGACTTATCGAGGATTTAAATCCTTAAATATTTGTGGCAACCCAATAAAGGTTTTGTCATTTCACACTGAGCTCCTGAACTCTTAACAAGATGCATGTTTAAGTCTGTGAGCCGGAAAAGGTGCACTTTGGGTTTTGAACTCCAGTAGTCCTGCCTATTAAACAATCTTTGCAGAGTACATTTAACGGTCTAAAAAGGGTCAAGGTCACTAATGTGTCTTTCAAGCCTGTCTTGCAACGCCTTTCAGAACCACCATGGGAGCAAAAAGCAGTTTTTGCGTCAGAGCAAGTTTTGTATTCCCTGGCAGGTAGGAATAAAAGAATAATGGTCCAGAGTGAAGATGAAATATAAGAGTATGATATAATAAAATTGCACAGACCACCCACCATGGCATACCAGTTTGTGCCCCCCGCCCCCCTCCTGTGTGAGGCCTGGCCAAGTTTGTGGTGCATACAAACAAACGTACAAACTGAACTTCATTGTCTGGTTCCTCTAATGACGGCGCCCCGAATCAGACTGTGACCTTGCTCGGCTTATGCAGACTGGCTCATTTACAGAGAGAGCGGCGACACAGACATGACCTTGACTGTGTCTCGCTGTGACCACCAGTTACGTCTGTTTTCATTGGTCTTGTTTCTTTTCTTTGCTGCGTACAGTAACTGTTCGTGTAGGTAACCAAACCTGAAGCTCCTCTTCTGTTCACATATAATTTCCTCTGAAAGGTTATTCTTGGATTGCTATTCATTTTTGTTCTTTACTTGTTCATTTTGTTGGTAAAATCCACAATTAATTGGTTATTTAATATTATGCTACCTATAGAGTTAAACACTATAGGGAGGCATGGAGTCAGGCCTACAGCTCTAAATCTACATTGTAAACACTTCACTGGCGAATGTGATCAAATTTATATTGTGCCAATGTGACAAATAATTGGGCTACAGCAGTTCTAGTGACTCAATGGTGAAATGCATATCAGCCTATAAAACATTCAAGGAAGAATAAGAAATATGGAGAATGGCAGAATTCAAATTTTTTAAAAATGAACCGTTACTGTCGCCTAAAGCAGACCCTCAGTTGTCATGCCATATCCTGACCAGCAGTTGTATTCTATTGTGAATCATGAAGAACTTCTTGTTTTATATTTGTATTAAATATATGTGGGAAAATGAATAAAACCAATAAATATAATTAAATAAGAAAGTAAATTGGGGGATTAATGCAAAGGTAAATAAAGAAGAAAAGGCAAGAAAAGTCAATTCATGTAATATTTTAAAGCCAGTCACTCTTACAGCAATTTATAATAGTTCTGGTGTGTTTAATGGTATGTAACCAACCAATGAGCTAATGTGGTGGGGAGGTATGCATCTGTCCATCCGTCCAGTTTCCAGGAATCACTCCTCCTCGACTATTGGTCACTTTTTAGCGAAACAAAATTAATTTGTCTTTACGTATGACTGTTGTGAACTGTAGTACAGCAAAACAAACTTACCGCTCTCTTTCTGTACTTCACACATTACAATAAACTGTGAATTCTGATGGAGCCGATGAGCTACTAAGGCTACGTTCACACTGCAGGTCTTAATGCTCAATTCCGATTTTTTATTTTTTTTTTTGTCTGCTTATTCACACTACAAATAAAATGCGACAGCAAACACGCTCTAGTGTGAACGCTCAAAGCGGCCCGCATGCGCAAAAGAAGACGTCACACACAACGCGCTCTGTTTAGACCCAGAACAAACAGTATTGTTTGACTGATGGCCCTTAATATAAAGACTTCAGACTTTACGTTTCCCAATTTTTGCTTTAAGTTATTTTGCTATTTACATAATAATGTAAATAACCTAATAATTACCTTTTATTGCTGTTTTAGAGGAGCGGTGCTTCAAAGGATAGTTGCAGATTTCTGTCAGAATCTGCAGATTATACAGTACAAATAAAATGTTCACGTTTCTCCAACGTTGTCTTCCCAACAGTTTCACTGACATCTACACTGGATGGCCAGGAAGCGTTCACGATGTCTTCTCGGGCGCTTCTCTGGCGCTGATAATTGGCGTCTGTCTTGTGTCAGTGACGTAAAAGATGGATTTAATGCGACATGACCGTTCAAACAGCAGTCGCTTTCTAAAACATCGGATATGTATCGCATTCAGTACCACATACGAAAGTGACCCAGATCAGATTTGAAAATATCGGATTTGTGCCGTTCACACTGTCATAGCATGATCGGATATGGGTCGCATAGGGTCAGAAGAATCGGATTTGATGCGCTTTCGCCTGCAGTGTGAACGTAGCCTATGTGACTGATCTGGTTAGTTCATCCAGCCAAAGGACTGATGAGCTCTCACCATCCATTCACAAGACTCTACTCCTCTTACAATGTTGGTGAGAATTTAATTGGTCTGAATCCAAGGTCTTATTGCTCAAGGTCATGTTTGTCGTTTTAATTAGATTTTAATTCAGTAACAATGCAGGGGATGTTTTGTACAGTAATTTTGGTGGGCTAATCAGCTTCTACATCATTGACCTTATGGTTATTGATTCAGTCTTTTATTTATTTATTTTTGGCAGTTTACCATTAACAAGGAGCAGTTTGCTTCATGGTCATTTTACAAGCACAATGCGCATGTTTATGGTTTTTAAATAGCTGTGATAACCCTTTAAGATAGCACAAACATCTGCAGTCATATTTCATTGGGTCCAAACATATCTGATGTGTGCCTGTGGGCTTCACTTTTAAATACCGCTGTAGTGGTCAAGGCCACTGCATAATTAGGCTCGGTAATATGTGAGCATGGTCATGCTTTCGCTGCTTGTTTGCTGGCAGGTCCTATCAGTATCTCTTAGGTTATTCGAGTGGATAAATACCCAGCGTTATGTCGAGGCTTGAATTTTCCACACCGCACTGTGTCAGCTCCATACTTCCACCTGAAAGCTCCCCTCCCACTTGTGCATACTTTACTGGAGACATACCTGTGCACAGTCGTATTTGTCTTGTGGGTAGCGCCCTTTAAGACAAGTACATTGAGTACAAAAAATGATGTCATGTGACGCGTGTGTGTCATTGTAACTGAAAGTTGTCTGCATTTTTAGTTCTTCTCCAGTAAAGCCCTTGACATCTCGTAGTCATGTTTTGTTTTGTATTTATTTTTTTGTTTTGTTTTTGTTTTTTGACTTTAAATAGAAGTCGCAATAAAAAGAGCGGTCCATGAAAATGTTATGTATTGATCATAATGAGCACTAAATAGTAAGCATTAACATCAAGGGTATTCTGTGATTGGCAGGGTGGAGTAACTCCAAGACAGTGTTTTTCCACTGAGGACATGAATGGGCACCCAGTGAGTTCAGCTTGGCCAAACTTCTTATCCTGCTTCACCTTCAAAAAACCCCTAAATTTTAAAACTCGCGTCGCTCTGTCCCTCTAAATTAATTTCAGCATATTTTCAATCACTCCAGGTGAAGGGGCAATGAAACGGACATGCTTTTAGCCTACCTTTGCGATGCCTAAAGAGCAATTCTTTGCACAGCATCAGCATGTTTGTGGTGATTTGAATAGGCTGGATGAAAGTGGGCTGTTTGAGGGTCGCTTTCTTTAAAAATCTTCCTCTTTCTTGTTATCTCAGTGATTTTGTGCATCTTCTGATCACTGATTTGGTGAAATCAGATCTTTGAACAGCTTTAATTTTGTTTGCATTTGTTAATCAAATCAAGACGTTCTCGGCACTTTTAGCCAAGGAAATCTGTTCCGACATCATCCACCTCTGCACACTGTCCTCGTGGGGTGTTTTAGTTTGCTCTCGCTATTCCTCATAAGTACGTGTGTTTGTCTAGCTGTCAGTCCCTTTCTCCCTTTTATTGTTCCAGCTTCACTCTTCCAGTAATTTACTAGAAATAAAACTTTTTTTTTATTGCCTTAATGTTTGATTCATATAAAAAAACAAAGCAAAACATCTTAAAGAGGACAATGATTTATCTCTACAAATGCTTACTAATGTGATCAGAACATGGAGTACAATAATCAGGATTTGAGTAACATACATATTCCAATATTTGATTTCTCATTACATTTACATCATAAATGTTCTTTAATCTCTTTCCTCCTCATATTCCGTTGTCCTGTAGTCTTTCTGTGACCTTACCTGCCAATATATCCTTTCCTCTCCCCACCCACTCCTTCCAACCCCAACCATTACACAGGAGCCCGGCCCAGCTAAGGTAACAGTGACCAGCAGCAGCAGCAGGGGCAGCATCCCATGCCTGCCCAGCAGTATTGCCAGCGCCGAGCGGGTGCCAATGAGCCGCGCCACTCTGTGGCAGGAAGAGCCCCGCTGGAGCAGGGCCACCATCCCCTGCAGCCGCAGTGCCTCCTGTCTCAGCCAGCTGGGCCACAGTCAGCCAGACTCCAGTATCACTACTCAAGATGGTGAGAACTTTAACAAAACTCTATGAAACTCACAGCAACTGTATTTACAAGGATAGAAAAACAATCTAAATTGAATATGACACGATTGAGCATAAAAGTTTGTGCTTTTAATCACGTTCTTCAATAAACAAACTGAATTTCATGTGCAGCTGGGGAAAAACCCCCAACTTTCCCAGCAGTAAAATGACAGGAATGTTGTTGTTTTTTTTGTCTCATAAAGTCTGCAGTGAGCTGGGCTTTTTTTTTTTTTTCCTCCCCCAGATGGTGGCACTGTGAGCAGTGGACGTAAGGTACGAGTTGAGAGTGGGTACTTCTCCCTGGAGAAGACCAAGTCGGAGCCTTCTCCACAGTCTGCACATCACTCACAGCCACCCCAGCATCTGCCCCTCTCCTCTTCAGCATCTTCCTCCTCTTTAGGAGCTCCCAGTTCCAGGTACAGCTCTGAATCAGAACCCCAGACTTCCCCTCATCAACCCTCCCAAGACCCTCTCCCCTCTCCAGGTTCACTTGTCTCCCCAAGCTACTCCACCATCAGCTCTTCTCAGAGCTCTCTGGACTCTGATCCCAGTGGAGCTACATCCACTTGGGAGGGGCACAATGGTGGCGGGGGCGGCCGAGTCGGCTGTTCCGGCAGGGAGTACGCAGCACTGGCAGATGTGCCCCGGGCCCGCAGACTGAGCTACCGAGAAGCTTTCCGCTCAGAGAAGAAGCGCCAAGACCTGAGGGCGCGGACACGGAGCCCCGGGAGAGAGGAGGTGGCTCGGCTGTTTGGGGAGGAGCGCAGGTGAGGATGACAGTTCAGAGCCGTTTTAAGTTTCCCGCTCTTCCTCGTGATAGACCCAATCAGTGCTGAACAAACACCATAACAAATAAGGCAGATGAACTTGTAGTAATGATGGCAACATGATTAATAGTCATTAATGAGACACTGATTGTTAGCTAGAATAGAGCATGCTCAGTGTTTATGTGAAGTTCATCCATTGCTGAGGATACCCCACACAGTATTATAGCACCACCCTGTGGCTGCTCTCTCCAAGCATCTGTTGCTGTTGCTGCCTACCCTAGCTTATCAGTGGTTTGCCATTAATGATTACAGGGATTTAAATGCATGTGATGTTTTGGTTTTGTACTGCTCTCTACCTCTTTTGCTCTCGGCTACCTTGCTAGTTTTTGTTGTTTCAATCTTTTCCAGGGGCTTCTGAACAGAGCTTCTCAGAGCTAATGCTCAACCAACCCTTCCACCCTGCCCCAATGCTGTTCCCTGCTGGTCACCGCTGACTCCTGCTTTCTATCATTTCATCCCTGCACTGCCTCGGAGCACACACATGCATAATAAATACTTAATTTCCTGTACATACCATGCATACAACATACTGACAGGTTGGGTTATAGATACGGTTTTGTTTTCTCCAACTTCAATCACTACTTATTTTTCAAATACATATACATTAACAAGTGCAGTGCCTTAAGGTAATGCTGACTGTTGCTGCTTCTCTTTGCAATTTGTTTAATCCTCCATTCCATTCATTTTCCATCTCTCCTAAATTTGATCTACCGGTAATTATATAACACCATTTTTTATTTTTTATTTTTTCCTAGAAATGCCTCTGGGTGGTTCTATTTGGTAGTATTTGTTATTTTGCATATATTTATGTTGTATTTTCTGTGGAGAAGACTTTGTGTGTTTCTAAAATGATGATTTATTTGTGCTTACTGTAAACCAAAGTCTCTTCTTTCCTTTAACTCATGGATTTTGACTTTGATTTGTTCATGTTTGGTGTCTTTTTTATGCTCTCTGTGACACGACCATGATGTGCCATACCATTATTTTTTCTGTATTGTTTAAAAAAAAAAAGCAAAAAATTGTTTTTGCTGTTTTTTCTTTTTTTCAAACTTGAATTTTTGAATGTGATTTTTTGTGTCTCCTAGGCGATCTCAAATCATTGAGCGGTTCGAGGATGGTCAGCATGTTGAGCGCATGGAGACAAACGGCTCTGATCCTTCTGCTAACTCCGTGCTGATCCAGAGACAGGGACGCAGCGAGAGACGTTATTTGGCTAATAAACATGTACGCTCTCCTCTGATTAATCCTGAGTAAATCAAACCAGAAAGGTCATGCAATACTTACGGCGGCCCTGAGAGGTCAAACACACTCCAGCTTTAGAAAACACCAACAAGTAGAAAAACACTGGAAAAGCCCCCCAAAAACCCAAAACAAAAGAAATGATAAAAAAAGACCACAAAAGCTCTCTCACACACACACACACACCCTAAAAAAAAAAAAATAACAGAAGTGTTTTGGGAGACAATAGCGTGACAGAATAGCTGCGGAAGTGACAAGCTAACCTTCCAGCTGACCCAATCCTTAATCTTGAGAAAAAGTGATGCATTTCGTCAAAACCTTTATTTAAAAAAAAACATAACCCAAATTGCTAATGTTACCCAGTCATATGCAAAGGCTAATGTATGACCCACCTGGCACTGGGACACAAACCACAGTAAGAGCAGTAAATTTAGGTCTGATAAATGAGTAATATCACAAACTAACCACCTCCTATTACCAGCTTTGTCACTTGTGCATATAACTAAATAAATATGTAACAAATCAAATCAAATCACTTTTATTGTCACATCACATGTGCAGGCACACTGGCACAGCACATGCGAGTGAAATTCTTGTGTGCGAGCCCCACAAGCAACAGAGATATGCAAAACACAACAACACAAACGAGCAAAATACAAGAATGGCTACATCTGAAACTAATAAATATATGTACAATATATAATAGTGTATGCATTCCTGGATGTGTATACTAAATATTATCCTGTGTGTGTGTGTGTACACATTTTTACAAATTAAATAGTAAAAATAAATAAATAAAATAAAATATATAAAAATATACAGAGTTGAATATGTGCAAAACAAGTGGCATTTATATACAGTGTGGAGTGCATAATGTTAAAGTTCCAGTAGTGAAGCTGAGGTGTCTATGACGTGTTCAGCAGTCTGATGGCCTGATGGAAGAAGCTGTCTCTCAGTCTGCTGGTACGGGACCGGATGCTGCAGAACCTCCTTCCTGATGGAAGCAGTCTGAATAGTTTATGGCTGGGGTGACTGGAGTCCTTGATGATCCTCCCTGCTTTCCTCAGGCAGCGCTTCCTGTAGATGTCTTGGAGGGAGGGAAGCTCACCTCCAATTATCCGTTCAGAGCACCGCACTACTCGCTGGAGAGCTTTGCAGTTGTATATAGTTGTAACTATATATATGTTACAATTTCAAACTGAGTAATTTCAAACTGAATTTCTGTAACTACAGCAGCTCATCTGCAGTATCGTCATGGCTCATCTGGAGCCCCAGCCCACACTTTGGGAATCACGGATGGATTTGTGTGCTTTTGCTGTGTTTTTTCTGTTTGTTGGTGTTTTCTTAAGTTGCATTGCATTTATTCTCTCAGGGCAAGTGTACATACTCTAGAATTAAAATGAACTTCTTGTAATTTTTTATACATTTTTTTATTTGTAGGAGATGTCACTAGATTCAGCAAAGGACCGTTCAGTTCCTGATGTATCCAGTTCCACTTTGGCCAACTTAAGAAGGGCCAAATCATTGGACCGCAGAGCAACTGAGTCCTCGATGACTGTGAGTGTTGAGAGTGCTGCCAAACTGTAAAGCATGATATGTGAAAAAAAAAAAATATAGAAATGTATATTTTTAGGAGATTTGTCAGAGAAAATATTTTCCCACTCCTAAAGGTGTCTCTGTTCAGCAGAGCATCAAGCTTGACTTTTTTTGTTTTCTTTATATCTTTGCACACAAGTTGCACAAATTGCCACACGTGCAGTTGTTAGACTTGATCTCTTCAGTTTTCAGCTACAAAATTAAAGCGTTCAAGTTACTTAAGCTTGCAGTGGTATCATCTTGAGCTCTGACTCCTACCAGTCTGATCTGCGGTCACTTCAGGGAGGGTAGCAGGGGTGATCCACTCGGTGTGTGACTTGTCTTTCTAGCCAAGCTGCAGCTGCCCAAACCCACCCCCCTCCACTCACTCAAACACACACTCACGTACACAGCACTGCCGCCACTGCTACTGGCGATTATAAATAGCCTCCACAGAAGCAGTTGCGTGTGTGTCCCTGAGACAGAGGGAGAGAAAGAGATTGTCAACATATGAACTGAAGGCAGTTAGCCATCATAATGACTCTGTGCCAGACTGTGACACCACACCTGATGAAGCTCAACAAAAACAAGGTATTGTTGAGTTAGCGGTGGCCAGGTTTTGGAGGAACAACTTACTTTAGGGTCTATAAACAGCCTTGAGTTTGTGTTTCACGGGAAAGTCTTGCTCCCGCCAGTCAGTCTCTGTAGCTGGAGCCGCTTATTCTTTTTTGAGCTGAGGTGTGGATATGAATGTAAATAAACATAATTATATTGTTATTGCCATGTGATATCAGGTAAAGGTGTCGTCATGTTTATTCATTTTTTAATTTCTTTTCATTGATTAAATGATATTCATTACTTAATGATCCATTTCTGATCTGTCTTAATTGCAGCCCGATCTGCTGAACTTTAAAAAAGGATGGATGACAAAGCTATATGAAGATGGAGTGGTAATTTGCTTTCAGTATTATCTGCTTCTCTGCAATATTGACTAAATAACTTGTACATGTACATTGTTAATGGGGTTTTTTGGCATTTCAGTGGAAGAAGCACTGGTTTGTCCTGACAGATCAGACTTTGAGGTACTATAAGGATTCAATAGCTGAGGAGGTAAGGCTTGTTATTCACTTAATAAAAAAAATAGTTTTAAACTTGATGAAAAATGACATATTTGTACTTATCGTTGGGTTTTTGTTTTTGTTTTCTTCCCCCTCAGGCTTCAGAAATGGACGGTGAGATTGACCTTTCTACGTGCTACGATGTCAAAGAGTTTCCCGTTCAAAGGAATTACGGTTTCCAAATCCTGGTGAGTGTCGAATCTTCGTGTCAGTGTTTATCCCACGTCATTAATCATCAGTAAAGAAGAAGCTTATTGTCCACGCGGTTTAGATCCGGTGTCTCCTGCCAGTCTATAAACAGCTTTAGACACCATGCGGTGCAACTTTTGGGTATCAGGTTTTGTCATTTCTCTTCCTGAAACAATTCTTTGTTTGTCATGAAGGATGTCACTTGACTTGTCATCTCTCTGTGAAAGGCTGACATCATAGCGGACTAAATCTGCCACAGGCGTTGCCAGCCCTGCCGGTGTTCTTGAACCAATGTGGCTTCCATCTGCACAATTAAAAGCCCCGTCCTTGTGAATAATGTCTCATTAGCACTGACTCAAATACGAGTCTATGTGCAGTAGCGTGGACCCTCCTTTAAATGGTGCAGTGCTTTATTCATATAATCTTTTGGGCGTTAAACATTTGTAGTGCTTGTTGTTGTTGGCAAAATGCTTAGTGGAGGTGTATAGTTGGTTGGGGTAGAGTGGTGCCAGTGGGGCTTTTGTTCCTGCTACATGATTTAAGCTCGCCGCTCTAAAGCTGTATCTGAACAGCAGCTACAAGGTCATTTCTTTTGTTTGCATTTGCTTGAAGTAGCTTCCACAGTAAGTTTCTGGAGGAAGTCGGAAATAGATTGCTCAAGAGGATTGTGCATTCTTTGGCTGAAAACATCATTGATCTGGTGTTGTGTGCACCGCAGGTTAAGGTAGATGGAGCTATGGTCAGTAGTGTTTTTGATTTCAAATCTCACTACTTCACATCATCAGGAGTTTTATTCATAATGTTTTGTAGACGTTCCTTAGCTTCCACTAGAGGTCTCTGTAAATGGGGTTAGTGCTTATAGAGTGCTGCTGTTTCTGTTGTTAGATGAAGGAGGCAAGTCTCATCACAGCGTGTAATTATAGAGGTTTAGATCTAGGTAGCACCTAAATGGATGTCTTGTTTGGTATAAGATTTAATATAACGAGTAATTAGTTACATTTTTATGATCAATTAAAATATGTTTTCATTATGTGGATTGTATGTCCTATGTGTATCCTACCTTCAGTTCATCTGCAGTTTTGTCTTTGCTACTTCAGAAAAAATGCGCATTGCATTTAGTGTAGCAGGTTTGTCTTTGCCTCCACCCTCTCCCAACATCCCCAGCCACCAGTTTCCATAGTTCATAAAAGTAACTCACAATGAACTCACATTTATTACAAAACAACAGCCAGAGAACAGCTTTTGCATTTGTGGCAAAAAGGGGCAGCTGTCATTACTGTAGAGTTCTAACTATACGTTAAGTCGAATGTGTTGCACATTCAGCACAAAGCACCTCTGTTACTTGTTTTATCAGTGCAGATGGTGTTAAAAGCTATGGCTAAATGACTAAAGCCAGGACAATGTCGTAGTTTGACAGCATGAGGTGTTAGTTTTGTTTGAAGTAACTTTCCTGTCAAGAAAAACAGAAGTGAGGCTGAGAATCTACTCCTGTCAAAAGTGTTTCTCTGACACTTTTGAAGTGGACATAAGCATCTGTTAAATTGAAAAAATGAGTAATGAAATAAAAAGTGGTTAACAGCAGCTAACTTTTATTAAAAGTACTTTTAGAGCATAATTCTTTGAAATGTGTGGCTTCTGAGTGAGTCAGTTAAATGCTCTGCCTCTGTTTTCAGTGTAAAGAAGGAGCGTGCACCCTGTCAGCGATGACCTCTGGAATCCGTCGTAACTGGATTCAGGCGATCATGAAGAACGTGCGACCCACTATCGCCCCCGATGTCACCCGGTAATACCCACTGAGGATTAACCCTCACCACTGGCAGATATAACAGCTGCTTTTTTTGTTTTATTTATCTGAATTCCTATTTCCTCCTCACCTTCTGTTTCCTTCTTTTTCTTCCTCTTCAACCTGTATTTTCAACCTGCTTTCCAGGAAAAACATCCCTCTGAAACTATCGGTTCTGAAGCCCAGGTTGGAGTGCTTGTGTGTAAAATATCTCCCCCACCCCCCCAATGTTGATGTTCTTGCTCAGCAATGTCAGCCCCACCGTTTTTGTCATCCAACCATGTGTCATGTGATTATTGAGTAATGTCTCCCAGTTAGTTGTGCTACTGTAGAGACCCACACTGCAATCACATCTACATACTTGAATAATCTGCCCAACACCACAGGCCAGTGTCAGTCATGCCTGTAATGTGATGGTCCACTAACTGTTGGAAATGGTGCCACAACAACACCAAAAGCTCAAAATAACTAAGCTTTGGGCTGAGTATAAATGTCCACCTCAAAACAAGAGCTCTGTAACTACGTAAGCATTTATTTTTGTACTTTTCATAGCAAAGCTGGAGATTATCTTTCACATATCAAATGCTGAAGTTGCACATATGACATGTTATATGTTCTTGAGCTCTTTCCCTCCTTGAGGACGCCACACAACACGGTTAAAAAGGATTGTTCCATCAGGTCACCCTGCCCTTTAAAGCAGTGCACATTAGTGAGCAGTTTACTGCACATATTCATATTAAGCCACTGTTAAAGAGCTAAAGGCAGGAACCCGTCATCAGGCTTACATCAGATCAAGTTGCTTTTAGCCGCACTGTGTGTCTTTATAAATGTTTTTGGTGTTTAATGCTTTGACATGCATTTTATTGTTTAAAATGGGGTATCTGCTGGTCTTTAAAGTTAAAGCAACTTCCTTTGTCACTAACAAGACCTAATAATTTTTCACAAAGAAAACCAGACTATTGTTAGTTGGCATTTCTGCTTTCATTTTTGCTAATCGGATGTCAGTAAATGTTGCAAACCAACAGACTCAGTATTTACTGCATTCCCTCTTCTGTTACTCTTTATTTTATTCACTTATCTAGCCGATGGACTGATTGGCTTATGCCATGACAAGGTGTCAGTTATCCCTCTATCCAGAATTCACAAGAATAGCTGCTACTTTTAAAATATTGGTCAGATTTTAGTCTAAATCACGCACATGATCACCTGCTGAGATTTACCCAAACTTTGCTCAAAGTCAGGATTATATTTGTCATTTTACAAACTGTAGTCAATAAACTTTGGTGCTACCACATCGCTGACTTTCTGGTTTAGTTTTTTCCTGTTAAAATTATTTATGACACAATGAATTTACAATTGAGGTTAGTTTAACAGAAACTGGATTGTTGTGGCTTTTAGTCCACGACTCATTTCAGTTGCGGTTATATAGCACCAAAACACAACAACAGTTGCCTCAAGGTGCTTTATATTTTAGGGTAAAGACACTACAATAATACAGAGAAAACCCCACAACTAGACAAACCCCTATGAGTAAGCACTTGGCAACAGCGGGAAGGAAAAACTCACTTTTAACAGGAAGAAACCTACAGCAGAAATGGGGTCAGTCAATGTAATTGGGTTTAGGGTGTTTTAACACCTGCTGTGTCCATTTAAATTGAACTCAGGTGTGAATACAGTAGTCTCGGGTGCAGACCAAAACAACTGCAAAAAGACCCAGTTGGAGGAGGTGGTCTCGGTACGATTCCAAACAAACTCCAGATCAGTTCATTTATGGTGTGAACGTGTTCCCACCCCGATCCAAGCCGACTACAAGGTGTACGTTACAAGGTTGAGCTAACAAAACAATGTCCCGTACCAACGTATGCTAATGCAGGAAGGTACTGTAGATGTGCGAAGGTCTGTACGGGCTAACGTAAATTCTCAGTTTTCTGACACAGGACCTCTTTTGTGTATTTAGTTTTGTTGTTCCTGCCCCAGATACATTTGGCCAGTGAGCAGACTGAACATTCTCACGACATTTGTAGTGACACATTTTGGTTTGCTTAGAGTTCACTTAGATTTTTTTTTTCTGCGTGAAAACAAACCCAGTGTTTCATGTGGAAAAGCTACACGTTTACAAATTCAGATCACAGTAAAAGAACCATAGGTGGGAAGACGCCCTCAGACTTGGATTTAGATCAAATTTTTAAACATGTTTTTATATTTTTGGTGGTTTGTTTGTGAATCGGGTAGTTAAATGTCACGGTTTACCTCATTGGGCCCTGCAGAAACCCTGGAATGCACAGTTAATCGAAGCTAGAAAACCTGAAATCTTATGTTGTTGTTTCGTCCAGCAAAGCTTTATGTAACAGCAGCTTGAGCAAATTCGAATGCAGAAGTTCATCCAGTTATCTTTGAATTGACTTTATATATGTTTTGTTTTTTTGTGCTTTGGTTTGTTCAGATCACTCCCTGATGAGAAGATAAAATCTCAGGTGATGTTGGACCCTGATCCAAGCCATAATCCAGAAATCCCTAAGTCTGATGGGCAGAGGCAGCCATCTGGTAACAATGCCTCTGCCCCTGCCTCTGAGCCACGCAAAAGCAGAGTTCGTGAGCGCAGACGAGAGGGCCGCTCAAAAACTTTCGACTGGACTGAGTTCAAAATGGAACGGAAGGAAAAGCCCGTAAAAGAACGAGCAGACACAGTTGACCTCAGCTCATCGTTCTCCACAACCTCCTCCTACTGTTCTGCCTCCTCTTCTCCCTCCTCCTTGGCGTCATCTCCGGTCTCTTCTTCCTCCCTCCAAACCTCATCTGCATCAGCTGCTCACCCACCTTCAATTACAGAAGAAGCAGAAAAGGAGAACGTTAATGGGGGAACTAGCAGTACAGCTCGCACACCAAATACTGTTACTGTAACGGTGATTTCAACGCTAAATGCTACATCACCAGTACAGCAACCAACACCTGGAATCCAAGAGCAAGGAAAGATGGAAGTGGATCACCCTGCTGCCATTAGTCCAGCCAGTGAAGACAAAGACAGCAGAAGCTCAGATGTTCAGGATGAGATTGAGCAGCGATGGCATCAAGTGGAGACAACACCATTAAGGGAAGAGAAGCAAGTACCGATCACCACTGCCTTAGGAAACTCTGAGAGACTGCCAGCGCATGAGCTTGCTGCTCTGCTAGACAAAGAGGTGAGCGTAACCAGCGTGGGTTATATCATTAAGATTTCTCCTCACCCTGAACCTGTTTTTTCCTTCACACTGTCAACAGCTGCTTGCTCATGTCGGGGTCGTCTCATTGTTGGGGCTTTCTCTGTATTATTGCAGGGTCAATTTAAAGTGCTTTGAGGTGACAGTTGTGATTTGATGCCATATAAATAAAATTAAATAGTTTGTTTTTGGACAATTAGGCATGTCTAGTTCTTGAGATTTTTTTCATTTTCAGATTCAATAGGAAGTTTCATACTGGACACAACATTAAAGTCTCAGCTTTAATTTGACATCAGTACTATATAGTACTATCTTACTCTACACTTGAAATGTATCCACAGTTTTAGAAGGCTTCAGAAATGACATTTTTAATATTTTTCTATCTTTTCTGAGATCTTTGCACTCGTAGACCATCAAAGATGATTAATCAGAGGAAATAATATTTAAATATTTGGCTACTTGCCTGTTTGTTCATGGGGTAGGAATTACTTTTTAGGAGTGGATTTGGTTATTTGCTGAGTCTCTGCATGTCATGCCTTGAAATGGATCATGCTGCAGTTGCTGTTGTGCAACATTTTATGGTTTGCTGTCACAGAAATGAGCAGCTACATCAAAACAAGAAGTTTTTTCCTGCCTCCATCCATTTGTTAAGCTGTTCCTACTGTGTGTTTTTTATCATTCATTTTTAAGCAAATTTGTTTGGTGTGATCAGGTTAATTGAAGGAATTCATTCCAGCCTTGCATGTTGTTTTACGTGTTGCACTTGGTAAGCCACCTGGTGATGAGAAATGCTATACTGTATATGATCTCCTTTATTCCATTAAAAAAGTATTATAATACTTTTATTAAAAAGAATTGTCAACCTAAAAAGGTAAAAAATGCTGAACTGTCCAAATGTTTTCAGTTATATATATTTTTTGGTTATATTTATTTTATAACAACACCCTGTGCTATTTGTTCATTACCTCTTTGCCTCTCTTGACAGTTGGGACAGAAGCAGAAGGAGCTGGACCAACTGCAGAAGCAGAACAACCTCTTAAAGGAGCAACTAGAAAATGCGCTAGTGAGAGAGCAAAGTGCCAGGGAGGGCTATGTACTGCAGGTAGCTGCACTCTTTATATATCCCGCAACCTTATTTTTCTTTTAAATTGATACCACAACATGAATTAACTTAAAGAAATGTTGTGGTAGAGCGGTGTTAAGAATTACAAAGTGAAAGTATGTACTGTACTAACAGGTGTGTGGGTGCTTATTCTCTGATATTGCTATGCGTGGTTGTGGTTTTCTTAGCATGAGATTTTCACTAACTGTTTTTTGATGGAGTTTCACATCTCATGGGAAAGTAACTGATTTGATCTGATGTGCTCAAGGTAAGAAAGAGGATCAATAAGCCTCACGCTGTGCTTTTTCCCTCTGCATGTGTCCTTTCGCAGCTTGATTTCTGCATGCTTTGTGTTTCTGAATAAGTGTGTGATTAATGCCTCTTTTCTTTTTTTCTTTCTTTCTTTCTTTTTTTTTTTTTACATTAAACACTTTTAGGTCATACCATGAAATCACATTATGTTTGGTCATGTTGTATTCTTTTAAATCACCATATTGATCACCCATTTTTTGGTTAATTGTTTTTTTTTTTGGGGGGGGGGGAGGTGTTTGAAGGTGACTTCATCTAAACCTTTCTGTTTTCAAGTCACCTCTGAAAAAGCACAGTAGAAGCTTGAGGGAAAATTTACTTTCCTAAAAAAAAGAGAAGTTATTTTCTTCCTGGTTATCCCCGAGATGTGGCTCTCTGTATTTAGTAGAGGGGAAAGTAACGTGATGATATTAATGAAACTATCTCATCAATCTTTTCAAGAGCGCAACACCTCCTACGTCTTCACCGCACAGAGTGCCATGGCAACACTTGCACAGGCTTAATCAAGATTTACAGGGTGAACTGGAGTCCCAGAAGCGCAAGCAGGACCTTGCACAGCAACAGATCCGGACATTGAAGAGAAGCTACACCGAAGCCCAGGATGCCGTAGAGCGCCACGAGTCCGATATTCAGGCTTTGCAGTCTAAACTTGCATCTGCAATGGCGGAAATTTTAGCAAGTGAACAGGCTGTGGCCCGGATGCGGAATGAGCTCAGGCTAGAGCAGGAGCGCTCAAAAGAACACGAAGAAGAATACAGTCATAGTGAGGCTACCCTACGAGCCCAGCTGAAGGACAGTGAAGACAGACTCCGTGAAGTAGAAGCTAACCTCCTGGAGAGAAACCAGGCCCTCAGGCAGCTGGAGCGCCAGCAGGCACTGCAGCGAGACCACGTGAGGGAGATACAGAGGTTGCAGGAGAAGCTGCAAGAAGTGACTGCTCGACTAACTGCTACAGAAGAGGGTCAGGCGCTGAAAGACGAGCGCCTTAAGCAGGAACAGCATAGCATGCAAGAGAGTCATGAAAGAGAGAGACAGAATCTGTGCAAAAGATTAGCTGAAGCTGAAACTGCACACAAGAAAGTAGAGGACAGGCTGTTCGAGGCTGAGCAGCAGGTAGAGGCCTTGTTAAGGGGTAGGCGGGCCTCAGGAGGTACAGAATGCAAGCAGGAAATGCTGAAGTTGCAAGAAGAGCTGGCTCAAAAGGCTGACATGGTTGAGTCACTGAAGGAAAGTGTCCGTAGACTGGAAGAAGAAAAAGGACATCTTACGTGTCGTTGTCAGGAACTCATCAACCAGATTGCTGAAGCAGACCGTGAAGTGAACAAGCTTCGCTCTCGCCTGGAAACAGAAGAAGCAGATTACTACACCTTGGAGCATTCATATGAGAGGGCTACCCAAGAGTTTCAGAAAATGAGCCAGTTCCTTAGAGAAAAAGAGGAGGAGGTCCGGCAGACTAAGGAGATGTACGAGAGACTGATGGAACGCAAGGAGGAGGACCTAAAAGAAGCACTTATTAAAATGACTGCACTTGGCAACAGCTTAGAGGAAACTGAGCTGAAGCTGCAAGCCAAGGAGGAGCTTCTCTGTCAAATGACTCAAAGCCTCTTGGACAAAGTTGAGCCTTGTAATGCTGAGAAGGATCTGCAAGCCAAGCTTGTGGTTGCAGAGGACCGCATTGCAGAGCTGGAGCAGCACCTCAATGCCCTACAGCTGGGGTATGCTAATCTACACATGGAAAGGCAGCAAATCCCAGAACAGAGTGAGGAGGAAAGAACATCACCCTCCTCGTTATCAAACGCAGAGCTTTCTTTAGACAATACATCCACAACAGAGAGCTCCCCAGACGATAAGGAGTCTCAAGCTAAGAGACCAAGGATACGTTTTTCGAGTATTCAGTGTCAAAAATATGTCAATTTCGAGGTCCTGGACACTAGTCAAAAAATGAATCAGGATGTAGCTGAAGACATTGAGTTAACTGAAGGAACAGCTACTCCTGACTTCACAGCCCCACATGCTAATGACCCAGAGAAGTTTATCTCTATCATACATGCTCTTGAAACAAAACTGCTCGCCACAGAAGATAAGCTAAGAAACCTAACACAAAATCTGGATAGGCAACGATCCACCCAAGCAGAGGACTTGTCCGATATAGATTTAAAGATCGGCGAAAAGGATTCTTGCCCAGAGAAAGAGACTAGTGATGCAAGTGGTATACAGAGTAGTGCTGGCATTAAGCATTGTACCAATGCCCTTGTATGTGTGGAAAATGGTCGAGAAAAAGTTAGGGCTATTCTCAGTGGCTCACATGAAACAGATACACAGCTGCACTCATTGTGTGAGATAGAGAAGGATTTGTTCAATGCATCGCTGTACCTTCAACGGGGACAAAAGATGTTGGAAGAGCAATCACCAGCTTTCCATCCAAATCAAACCCCAGAGACTGTAGATAAAGAGGCAATGCACCTTTTTGCCAAAACTTTGTCCTTTGAGGCGATGGTTTTGAACAAGATGGCTTTGTTAATACAAACGTCAAAGTCTGACCTCCTGCAGGCTCTTACTGAGATCTGGGAGGACATTGAGCACATTAAAAGGAGTGACAAAGATTGCTTGGCTGTAGTTTATGCCGATGTCTTGACCAGGAAGCTGATTTTAGAAAGTGGGTTCTGGAAAGAACTTGAGAAAGCAGAGACGGATGTTGCTAAATCCAAAGAGGGTGGTGTATTAGATGATGTAGATGTTGATGCCAAAGTTGCCTTCAACAACTTCATTAAAGCAGAATTGGCCTACTCAATTCAAAATCTTAAGCTTTGCTATGAGGAGAAATTCAAAATACTTAAAAGGGAGCTAGCTGTAGCTCATAAAAACCTCTATGAAAGGGAAATGGCTTTGAAAGCAATTATTGAAGCCTCTAAAAGGCCTGATTTGAAAACTGTCATAAAAGAAGTCAAAAACAACTTTGGATTCAACAAACAAAAGCTGGCGGACATTCACCCTCCCGAGCTTGCTCCGTACATGGAGCAGATCGAAATAGAAGAAGCTAGAGACTTGGCTGAGGAAATCGTAGACAGACACTTGGCTGGTGAAATGCCCTCTTGTGGCATTGACTCTGTTGAATCACTGCAAAATGCTCATGAAAGCCTGGCTAATGAACTTCAAAGACAAGCAGCGATCCTCCACAAGTATGCCCAAGAACTAGAAAGTGGCGAAAGCAATCCCGGACTGTCTAAAATGATCCGATCTCTTCTAGGACACCAAACTTCACATATTTTCACAAGTACCTCTCTTTGTATGCGTGAAGCCCTCACCCAGGCTCAAGTGGCATATGTGGCATGTAGGTTACGGGCCATGCATGAACAAGATTTAGGCTATTGTAAACAGACCAGTCAAACTATGGATGATCTCGTGCAGCAGCATGCATGCAGTGTCACAGCAATCCAAGAAAAATATGAAGAGTCTTTACAAGAGGAGCGCCGGAACTTCAAGCAAATGGTGGAATCTCTCCAGAAGGAAAATCAGACACTTAAGAGTGAGATTAGCAAACGTGTGAATCAGCTCTCGCAGCAGCAAGTGGTCTTCTTAGAGAAAGAGTTTCAGAAAGAGACGGAAGACCTGAAGCAGAAGCATCAAAGGGAGCTGAGCCGAGCAGAACAAGGCTGTGCCTCAACAGAGCTGGCCCTCATGGAAGCAGCAGCTGACAGTCAACAAAAGTTAGAGGTTCTGCTAGCAGACATGGACACAATGGAGGAGAGGCACGAGAGTCATGTGAGGAAGCTCGAGGAGCAGTTTGAAATGAGGGTTTGCGAGCTCCAGCATATCCACAAGGACAACATCGAAAAGTTACGTTCAGAGTATGTGGAGAACATTCAGAGTCTCAAAGATCACCGATCTTACGATCAAAACCCTGAGGTCTCACAGCCACCTCCTTATGAGGAGGCCGCTACGCCAATGGAAGAGGAAGAGCAGGGAAAAGGGGACGATGTACAGCACATATCAGAGGTCGACTCCATGGTGGTTCTGAAAGACCGCATTCAAGAACTGGAGACTCAGATGAATAATATGAGGGACGAACTGGAGAACAAACACCTTGAAGGAGATGTGGCCAGCCTGAGAGAGAAATACCAGAGAGACTTTGAAAGCCTCAAGGTTTTTGCTCTTTCATTTTACCATTTTAGTGAATAAACCCTTTTTAAGGGAGAGAGATCAGTAGTTATTATAGCCAAAGAAGAATTAACTTTGATTCTTTGATTTCTAATCCTCAGTAACTGGTGATTCGAGTAACTGAGGATTAGGAATTGGGAAATGGTGTGATTTGAGACGAGTGAAACATGTTTAAATTGAACAGTTACATCATCTGTGGGCTGTAGCATGATTGTAACTGGAGCTTTAAAGGATGTCCTGAACTCCTAGGTGATAAATCATAACCACCGTGGTAACTGTAGACTGTATATAAAGCATGGAAATAGGCTCTAGGCCAAACCCCTTAGATCTCTAACGAACTGGACCAATGAAACTTCCCTTTATGTCAGTGTAAAGAAGTTTAACTACACATTTAATATCCCTGAGATATCTTTATATAAGTAAAATAAGCATATTTTCCACAATTTGTCTGTTCTTTTACATCATATAGAAAAGCTGCTGTGTTAAAAGAAAGAAATCTTTCAGCACAACTCTTTGGGCTGAAGTTGTAAGAAATAAATGTGTAAAATGACACAAAGTTCTGGTAGCTCATTACCCAGACTCCCCTGTAATTGTAAAGCAGAAAGTTTTTAATGGTACGGAAAATTGTGTCTTTATAAAATAGTTGCTTCAGTGTAAAAAAATAAAAAATACAACAAAAAACAAACATAAATGTCTATAGTAGATGGAGGAGGGAGAATTTTTTCTGTCATTTAATTCTTTGGCTATTACTTAATTACTTTGGTATGGTATGAATGGCCAAAGGCAGGCTTTTATCACTGATGAGCTGTGACACTTATGAATATGCAGCTAAAAGTCCAAAATGTATGTACTCTTTCATATTTTCCAAAGCCATCCAGTGAGGCAGATTGCTGGGCCTTTGGGCCTTATGTTTGACGCTGCTGCTTTAGGTTTTAAAACTGATGAAGTGTCTTAAATGTGCAATATTTCCAATGAACAACAGGACCTTATTGTATTTTTTATGTAAGTTAAAAATCTTGTTGGCCATCTGAGTCGGAGCTTCAAAAGCTTGCTCGATGAATGACATCAGTAGGTCGTCCATCTTTTATATACAGTCTCTGCTAATGAAAGTGTTGCTAATTAATAGACTAATAGAACTAGTCTGTTAATTATACTAATAGCCTATACAAGACTGTTAAATTGATAAAATTTTAGAATTATGTTTCTAAAATGTTTTTATATCTATCTCAATCTATACAGACATATAGATATAAACTATGGGTTTGTTGTCTCAGGAAGGTTCTGATCTTTCGGTATTCTTCAAATCCTGCTGATCAGCTGGGGACATCCTTTTTTGTTTCAAACAAAGAAGCAAAGCAACCAATAGCAGGTTGTCTTGAGTCCTTTCTGACACAAATTGTATTTCAGTTTACTTTAAATACTCATTTGGGCATCAGTAATCACACCATTTCCCACTTTCAGAATAAAGTAGCCTATCAGAGTAAGAGTCTATCAGTATAAACTGCAGCTTGGCTGGCCTAGAATCTCTGCTTTACTCGCTCTGTTACTAACATAGACAATTTCTACTTCTAAAAGTCTTGCATGGCCTCTATCACTGATTTTTGCATGTAGTCGAGTGAGTTATAGATAATTTACTAAATCTGTAGTCAAAAATAAAAATGTAGCTGCAGTGAATGCATAATTCTTTTCGCAACGACAGATTGTTGACTTTTTCTTCCACTAGGCCACATGTGAGCGTGGCTTTGCCGCAATGGAGGAGACACACCAGAAGGTGATCGAAGACCTCCAGAGGCAGCATCAGAGGGAGATTTCCAAGCTCATGGAAGAGCGAGAGAGGCTATTGGCTGAGGAGACGGCTGCCACGATTGCTGGTAAAGAAAGGGTCTCATCGCTCGTAGCTGCTGTGCTTTGATGACTGTCATACAGTGACTTGATATATGTGCTCTGTTTTTTAATGTAGCTATTGAAGCTATGAAGAATGCACACAAGGAGGAACTGGAAAAAACCCAGCGCTCCCAAATAAGCGGACTGAACTCTGACATTGATGAACTACGCTTACAATACGAGTATGTTTTACAAGGGGAAACCTAAACTTTGCATCCAGTGTATTTACTATATCAGTTGGGTGTCAACATTTAATCTTGACTGGGGCCTAAAAACTGTACTGATGTCTTGCAGTTGCTTTTGGGGGAAAAACAGTTTTATTATATGATGAAAGAAGCTTCTGCGCTGTGAAAAACACAAATGCATGTTGACACTGATTATCTGACTGTGTAGGGAGGAGCTGCAGTCCATCCAGAGAGAACTGGAGGTGCTGTCAGAGCAGTACTCTCAGAAATGTCTAGAGAACGCTCACCTGGCTCAGGCGCTGGAGGCCGAGAGGCAGGCCCTCAGGCAGTGTCAGAGAGAGAACCAGGAACTAAATGCACACAACCAGGTCAGACTCCGCAATCCTGCACACGTACTGTGAATACAAACCTGTTTTTGTCCACAGGTTTGAATACGTCTCCATTTTTCTAACAGGAATTAAATAACCGGCTGACTGTAGAGATCTCTCGGATGCGCTCCTGTTTTAGTGGGGAAACCGCTCACTCATCACTTTCCCAGGGCAAAGATGTGTATGAACTGGAGGTATGTTTAAACGAACACACACACACACACAGACGCTCAACTCATGTTGATCTACACCCCAAGTGCCTCTCCCTGTCTTGTAGGTATTGTTACGAATAAAGGAGTCGGAGATCCAGTATCTCAAACAAGAAATCCACTCTCTGAAAGACGAGCTACAGTCTGCTTTAAGGGTAAGCACATCTCCCTGAGAGTGATTTAAAAATCTGAGGCCGTATATTCATCCCCGATCATTTTACCAGGACAAGAAATATGCCACAGACAAATATAAGGACATCTACACAGAACTCAGCATTGTAAAAGCAAAAGCAGACTGCGACATCAGCAAACTGAAGGAGAAGTTGCTCATTGCCACAGAAGCTTTAGGTGAGAGGACTGTCGATGGAACAGTTACATCTGGATATGGTGAGTAGAAAATGCTCAATTTGACTTTAATCTTTGTTCTTTTTAGTTCCCATTTATATCCAGATATCCGTGAAGTCTACTAACATGGCAACAACCAAATGCTGAGCAAAGCTGTGTTTATTATAAATATGTTACAACTATCCAACCAGCCACCTTTAGTGCCACCCGGGGATTGTCTCTTTTTGGATTGCTGTTGGTTTGAACTGGGAAAAAATGCCTTCAATCCTCGAAATGTTTTTAACATTGTTTTGCTATCTTTATCCTTCCTGAGAAAGATGCGTCTTCCTCTTGGTAAAGTTAGGGAAAAATTTTTAAGATTACCACTTAAATGCGAACAGATGCTGTCGGTTATATATTTTTTGAAGAAGCATCACCACTGTTAATAATAGGGTCTTTATTGTGTTTTTAGATATCATGAAGTCCAAAAGTAACCCAGATTTCATGAAAAAAGAACAGTCGGCGAGCTCCAGGCATTCACGAGGTTTAAGGTCAAAGGTGAGTGTTTGCCGTGTCGTTTGTTGCTTCTGTGGTAGAAACGTGTTCAGAGTCAGTCAGAGGTCATGTTTTACTGGAAGTGCTTCAAGTGTTTCATCTGTCTGTTTTATCCGTCAGTCTGTCACCGAGCAGGTCTCATGGGATAGCTGACACTCCCATTGTGGGGTGATCCCCTCCCAACCCCCGCCCCAACATATGCTGTAGGTATAATGTGATAGACAAACAGCATGCCCTCCATGCCTACCTACCTAACTATGCATGATTTCATCTCCCCTCTGACCCCAAACTCTTTCTTTTGGCTCCACCGTGAGCAATCGAAATATGATATTTCAGCTGAATATCAGAGGTGTGAGGGTGTTACTCATCAAAAGATTTTTAGTTAGAGTCCTCTCCTCCTGCGACTGCAGAAACGGTTAAAAGATGAAAAGAAACTGTAGCGCTTTCACATCAATGAAGTACTGAGCTGTGCTGGGTGCTCACTGTGAGGACTCCCAACTGTCTTTTGTTTTTGTTCTGTGTCGTTTTTCTTTATTTAAAAATGTTTTTTACATTAACAGTTTTTTGTTTGTGGCTGTTTGAATCCTCTGTTTTGGTGTTGTGCATACTCTTACGGTACTGTGCAAAAGTCTTGAGTCACCTCCTCATGTCTTCATTTTGCTTCCGAGGAGCCAGATGTTCAGTTGTTTAATTATATTGTGGTCTTGACCAATAATTTTTCAGGCTTTCTGGGTCCTTGTCCCCAGTTCCTGACTATTTTCAGATGAGTGTTTTCCTGTTTTTAAGCCACTCAACACTGACTTGAATCATTAAAGTACAAAAGAAGGCACCTAACTCAAGGATTTAACCATTTTGGTTTACACATAACTTGAAAAAAATGTGTTTTTGCTATTTCTTTAGTTAAAAGCCCAACAAATGCCAAGATAACATAGTTGTACAGGCATAACAAATATTCTTACGTCAATAAGAGAAACTGTCTCAGCTTGGTGTGCAGCGAGTCCTTAAATGTGATTGAAATGGATAGAGAACAAAAAAAGGACAAAATCCAGCCGAGACCTGACACAGATGAGATATATTTGAAGGTTCATAAGAACTTTGCTTTCATGAAGCCATTGTTAACTGAGAACTTTACCTGAAGACTAGTTAAAGAAAACAGAGGAAAGCTTGGCTAAAAGTTTGAGCTGTGTTGCAGAGTAAAGGTGGTGATATCATTTTTCCAAGCAGAATATAAATAAATAAGGGCCGGCTCAAGACTTTTTCTCTGTACTGCATTTATGTGGCATGACCATATCCATTTATATTTTTCCTGTACGTCGTGTGTTTTAACCTTTTAAATTAAAGTGTGTCGAGCAGAACACATCTGGGATTAGAAGCTGTGACTGTTTTGTTGTTTCTGACTTTGTGGGTTTTTTTTCCTTTGCGTCTGTGTGTGTTTGTGTGTTCGCTCTTTTCTGCCCACATGCGCATTATTGCCTCATAACAGTAAATGACTTTGTTTGTCTTTAACAGAGCCTGAAAGAGGGACTCACCGTGCAGGAGCGCATGAAGCTTTTTGAGGCAAAAGATTCCAGAAAGATTTAACCTGAAAAGTTTTTTGCTTTTTTTATTTTTATTTTTTTCTTTATTGTTCTTTTTTTTTTTACGCTTGCCGTGCCATCATGGGCTGAAGATGTTGGGGTGGCATCTGAGATCAAGGACTTTAATCTATCTGTTCTAAGCCTCTTTCATGTTTTAGCTCGATCTTGTCTCTTATTTTAATTCTTAAAGTACATACACTTACGATCAGGCCAAGTTGGAGTCGTGTCAAACGCGCTGTGAGAGAGATTCGATTACAGCTTTTCTGTTGATCCTCCAAAATGCCAAAACTGACAGCAATACATAATATGAATAATATATAAATATAAATATATCCCAATATTGAATTAAGTATCTGCTGTATTTTATTATTGTAATAGTGTCTATATCTAATAATTTTTAACGTGCTTAATGTTGCACCAGTTCTCCTGTACATAACTACTGGACACATGTAGACTATGGTTTGCTATTATTGTTGGGGCATCTGCTGTACTATTTGATTGATATTGGAAAACAATGTGATGCTTACCTTGGTATGATGTATGAGTGTTTTATAAAACGGTGTGTCTGTGTGTGGAAGTGGGGGGGGGGGGGGGGTGAGATTGCACTTACCTTTTGACTACTTGAGGAGGCTTGTTTTTATTCGTCTCAGAATCGGTGTAGTGACTTCCAGTCGATTTATTGCAGTGCAACCAAACATGCTGACTCGCGTCGCATTAGGTGACCAGCCGTGATTTGTTAGCGATACAGGAATTTATTTCAAATATCTTAAATTCTGACTTTGTGTTTGCTTCAGTGTGAGAATTATCATCTCCTTAAACCTGAACCTGTTTTTTGGATTTGCATGATCACGTTGCCTCCTTTTCCTACTCTTTGCTTTAGTGTGGCGCTCTAGACAATTATAAGCTTTGCTTTGCAAGTCCTACTGTTGAGATGCTGAGATTGAGATGTTTTACTGTAAGCGGCAGTCTTGAAGCACTTGGCCCAGTCCCTGACCTCTTACTGAAATCTAGTCGTGCCTCAAACTGAGTGAAGAATATAGACATCCATGAAACCTGTGCAGCTATGGATACACACTGTATAGTATTCAAACCACGCCTTGTGTATATAAATATATGCCACACGGAAGACTTCTGTGTTTTGTTTTAAACTTGTACCTTGCTCTCTAGCTCTATAAGAAATATATATGAATATTTTTTATTTTAATTTGAATGTATAACGTCAAATAAATGAAGTGTTTAAAAAATCTGTGGCTTGTATTTTTCTTTTTACAGACTTGGGATTCAGCGGTTTGTGCACCCATTCCTTACACAATTCTTCGTTAATTTATTATTTAGCTGTAAGGTGTGAGTCTGTTGTAAAGGCTCACCTTCTAGCACGTTCACTTCACCAGATGCACCTTGTTTCTTTTCCTCACCTTTGATTGGGTGTGGTGCTTGGCCTTAATTGCACTCACCTGTCACACATTATATGTCACACAGTATATAAGGACTGCACTCACCTACCCCTCACTCTTTCTTCACTCCCACATGGGGCGGCAGCTGAGGTGAGTTTCTCTTTGAGTCTCCTGAGTTCATGTATCATTTTGAGTTACTTAAATCATACTTTATGTCCTTTTTAGAGAGAGCAGTCCATGTGTGTCTTTCTTTCCTTCCTTCTTTGCCTTATTGATTTGAGTTGAGAATAAAAGGAGAACCCTGTGAATAATTCTGAATCAGATGGCTGCTTTTTCTTATTCTAACCAGATGAGCCCATGATGCTGATTGCTTCAGCCCTGAACCTTCCTTCCTTCAAAACAGAGTCTGTGGTGGAAGGACCTACTCACTGGACACTTGAATAAGTCCACCTTTCCAGTACCAGGTTGGACTCACTGATTGCCTTCAGAGCTGCCTTTAATTCTTTTGTAGATTCAACAATGTGCTGGAAATGTTCCTCTGAGATTTTGGTCCATATTAACATGAAGGCTTCACACAGTTTCCATGGTGACATCCCAAAGGTGCTCTATTAGATTGACATCTGCTGACTGGAGGCCTTTTGAGTACAGAACACTTTGAGCTTTGTGCCATAGTGCGTTACTCAGATAGGTACACTGTGGTCATAAAGGGATGGACATGGTCAGTAACGGTACTCGGGTAAGCTGTGTTGCTTAAATGATGCTCAGTTGGTTCTAAGGAGTCCCACATTTCCTGAGAAAATATTGCTTTCCAGTCTTCAGTATTACCATTCTGATATTTGGCATCAAGAAGGTATTTTTACTCAGAGCTCACTGATAGTTTCTCGTTTTCAGTCTCTGAAGAAATGTTTGTTGGGAACCTCAGCCTGTCTGCCACCAACAGCCATGCCACATTCAGAGTCACTTAAATCACTTCTTTTTCCCACTCTGATGCTCACGAGGTTTTCTTGACCATGTCTACGTCCCTAAATGCCCAGAGTCAGTATCACAACAGTCAGGATGTTCTGTGCTACCAGTGCCTGGAGGCGGCTGCTGTACAGAACAAAGCTGGTCAGATGTCTAAACTCAGACCCACTTCAGTCTAGGTATGTAGTGGGTAAACTGATTTATTTGTTGAATGAGTAGTGAGCAAAGGTGAACAGAAAAGCAGAGAATATTGACTACCTTAGATTTTCTAGGTCCTGGAAGGAGCCTTGTTCAATAAAGTCGAGGATGTTTAATCGGAGGCTGAGCTCTGTTATCTTCAACAGTTTACTGAGAGACCTCTTGGTTGCTTGGTTCAGCAGGCTGAGCTGTGGGTGGAGCTGGGTGAGGGCACTGAATGCTTTTGACTCATCTGCAACTTGAAAAATAAACTGGCACCAGTCTCTTCAGAGGGATGAACCACTTATGGTCAGTGTTGTGGATTTTGTTCTTATCAAAGCTAAATAAAACCGGGAGGTTATGCAGGCCTTTGAATATGTCCTGATGAGCGGTGAGATTATTTCGATTCAGGGTTTTGAGAACCCTCAAACATAGTACTGGTGGGATTTAGCCTGAGTGTGTTCCCCTTACCCAGTGACAACTGAGCCACATCTCCAAGATTTGCATCCGGAATAATAACCACTTCCAGGGATTACGTTCCACGAACCTGGAGTTGGGTTCAGATAACTTGGATCCTTTTCAAGTTAACCGGTTTCAAATTAGATTCAGACAAAACTTAAAGTGCAAGAGATGCTACAAAAACAAAGAAATGCAACATTGCATGAGCTACACATACTTATTATTTTACAGAGATTTCTTCATAAACAAAGAAAAAAGCCCCAGGAGAACTTCTGGATGTTATTTACTAAGAGATTGAGATACCTAAGAGTTGAAGAACCTCCAACCTCTTCACAGCTGAATGACTTGAGCATGTTGAGAGACAAATCAAGTTTCTGAACCACAGGAAGGATCAGAAGGAGGGTTCATAGGTGAGCACTTGCATCGTGGTGGATGTGTGAGATGTTGTTGGTTTAGAACATCCAGGATGTCCAGGTCTCTGAATTCTCCACCTTTTAGAGAAACTAACTGGTTCTAGCTCTGCTCCAGGTGTTTCAGCCTAAGCGATTCACCTGGGATCTCTGATCTTGTTCTTCTACAAGTTGATTGTAGTTTGTTATCAGGGAGGATGCTAACAAGATCACAGAGGTTAACAGAGTCACGGTTTGGCCACCACAGGACTTCTGTCTGGGCATTTAAAGCCAAGACTACAGCAGGCTGAGGTGCTGAGCAGAAGCACAACAGCTCACAGCATCTTGACATCACAGCTGCTTCAAGACTGCAGTGAGGTCAGGCCTGAGAAATCTGAAGGTGCAGCAAGCTTTATTGGCTCCAACAGCTAAACACGAACGGATGTTCATCACTATGAGAGAGCTTTTCTTTGCATTCTTGTTGTCACGTACAAACTAGTCAGTGATGTAGTCAGTGGCTGATCTGTGATGATGGTAATGCACTTTTATCTTGTGGCTGATGTCTGAGGAAATATAACCCACGTCGTGCAAAAGATCACCCCGGTGAGTTTCTGTCGTTTCTGTCATTCGTGTTGTTTTCCTTTGTATTGTCAGCACTAACCCCAGGGATGCTCATCTGGCTTTGTCCACTTGAGGGCGCTATCATCTTGGCTCTTACTGTTCCCGAAACAAGAAAGAAAAAACACCCAAACAGGCCACAGACGCATGTTTTTCTAAGAAGCATCCAGATTATTTAATTTCACAGGGGTGGATTTTTTTCTGGATGCTTTTGCAGAAATTTTCTGTAAATTAAAGGGATTTTTTTTCCAGCCAAGGAGAAAATCTACAAATCAAAGATTTATATTATTCTTTCATTTTCTCCTTCTACTACTCTTAGTAATACAAACTACCTTGCACTGATAAAGACTTTCAGCACCTTCATTCGACCCTATATAATCATTGCCTCTGGTTTAATAATTTATTCATTATTATTATTATTATTATTATTATTATTATTATGTATTTATGGGGATTTCTTTAACTATTTGTTTTTTTTCTGATGTTCATAGGAGAGATATAAATCTAGTCTAAATTTCTTTATATGTATAACAACAATAAAAAACTATTCTAATTATAAGAATAAGACCTAAAATAGATAGAAGAAGAGGACTGTTGTTTTTCATCTTGTTAGTTAGTGCAATGACAAATCATACAGTTTCCATGCACCCATTGCCTTCTGCTTATCCACTTCAGCCACCTTTCCCAGCTGCCATAGGGTGAAGGCCGGGCGGGTCGGCTGTCTGTTGCAGAAAACGAAAACATAAATTCAAAGCTTATTGTTCTTTCTTTAGCAGGAAAAAAAACGTGTGATATTGCAGGGACTAAATGTTGAATTTGCTGTTAAAATGAGCGGACAGTCATTTTTGGCCTGACCTCTTGAGGTCGAACATCGAGCGGTGGCTCTTCTGGTCGTGGCAGCTGACCTTTGCTGCTGCGTCTGGAGTGTGATGGTGGTGACGGGGCTAAAAGACGTGGGGCAGCCCTGCTCTCTGCGTCAGTCCTCGGGGGAGACAGGTCTCAAGTTTAGTTTATGTGGAGGTCGGCCCCGCAGCCAACCTTAGTAGTCGCACAGGTAACCCAGCCGATGGGCTTTGGCTTTAGGAGCTGCTTCACCTTTAGGACAACGTAGGCAAATTCAGGTCACGGTGCCTCTTTGGATCTATTTGTCTTTTTTTTTCTCCCCTGTTTTTCTTTCTATCGATAAAGACTACAATGATAGCATTTGGCTTTGTGATTGCTCACCGTGCAGCAAAATGTTCAAATTAGTACCTTTTCTTTGCAAATATTGATTAAAATCTTCCCATTTTTCATTATTTTATGTGTCTTAACCCCTATTTTGCTCTGTTTTTGAAAAGAATGGATGTGTTTGTGTGTGTAATCCATTTTATTTTCAGCCCAACACGACATCATCCATATAAAAACATTAGCCTTTAAAACATTTTACATTAATTACATTTATTTTCAGTACAATATTTACAAATCAGCTCAGAGGATTATCTCTTGTCATGATCATTAATGTGCACAATTGTTTAAATTCGCCTGTTAAAAAAAAAAAAAAAATGCTGATGTAACATTTTTAAAATGTCTAAACGTCCTTTAGTGTATCAGAAAAAAAATCCTCCAGATTTTTCAGTCATTCTCTGTTTACTTTATACGGTGCAAAATGTTTCTGTGAACAACTGAGAAACACAGCGACTTTTTTTTTTTTCCAGCTGATGAAAGTCTGAGGCATGCCAGTAACCAAAAACAAAACTACACGTGAACCGCTGGATGGGTTCTGTTATATTACAGCCAGAGGAACAAGCAGAGTTTCAGTTGTCGGTAGCTGTTAAAGGGCTTGGAGGACAGTGGGTTTCGAGTCGCTGTATGGATGGGGGTCTCTTTGGGGGTTTGGCAGAGGAGGAGATGTCGGTGAACACTACTGATCGGCCGTCGGGGCAGAGCAGGACGCTGGAGTCGGCCTCACACTTGGTGGTTCTGCTTGCCCACAGAGCCTCAGCAGGACTGGGCCTCAGGCCAAGGCCACCAGGAGACAGGACCTCTGTGTTCACCACTGACGCCTGACTCATCTTGATCAGCATGTCCAGCGACTGTTTACGACTCTCAAGTGAAGCCCTTATCACCTTCCTCGCGCTCTCGTCCTCCTCGTCCTCTCTTCTCTCTATGAGCTCCTCGTCCTCCTCCTCTGTCTCAGTTGCGTTTTCCTTAAGACCCCCATCTTCCCTCCTGCTCTGATCGCCAATCGACTCCGTCGAGTCCCTCTTTACTGACAGGTCGAGAGGCCCATCGCTCTGCCGAGCTGTTCGCTCCAAAGCCTGGTGAATGTGAGAAAGCTCGCTGCGGATTTTGTTAAGGTGCTCCCAGAGATGTCTCTGGGCAGGAAGGTCTTCCTTCTCTAGGTGGGAGATTTTGCGCTCGGCCTCGTGGTACTCCTGCAGCGCCTTGGAGAGGTCACCGAGCAGAGCAGCGACTGACTCAGACGCCCCGATTGTCCTGGCGGCAGCTGAGTCCTGGCTGTTGGGTCTTCCACAGGTTGAGAGAGAAGATGTTTCGCTGGTGGGGCTGGTGAGAGGATCGTTGTACCACAGCTCAGTGGGCCGACCTTGAACATGAGCATCCTGCAAACTAAGAAAGAGTGAAAGAAAAGAGTTAAATAAATACTCCTAAGAGGTCTACACCACAACTACTACCAATTTTATTACAAAAACAGTTCTGAGCTGTTTACCTGTCCGAAGAGAAGAGAAGTTTGTCTGTCCCCACATTAAGAGTCGATGCAGTTTGAATATTTTTCAGAAGGTCTAAAGTCAAGCCCAAGTTTGGCTTCTTCTCCGCAGGGGCCTCTTGGTTTCTTAAAGGAGCTCCTGCCCTCTTCAGACCCCAGCTTGCTCTGCCTTCCTTGGCTGCAGCCTGCAGTTTATCCCCCAGCCTGTAGCCCTGATCAGGGGAGTCTCTCTGAGGTGACACCCAGCCAGCGGGAGTGATGGTAGATCCCGGCCTAACAGCAGGCACTTTCCACAGATTGACTTTGGGCTGGAAACTGGACAGAGGACTTGCTTCTAGAGTGTTTGTTGATGTCTTGAGAGGCTTGCTGGTGTCGGTCTGACTGGATGCCTGTCCGAATGTGTGCTCGCACAGGAAGGGGTAGTATAGTCGAGGGGGGATGAGAGTTCGATCTGCGTGTGCGCTGGAGGCTGGGTGTATCAGCTGAGCGGCCGAGGCCAGGAAGGGGAGCTGGGCGAGCTGTGCGTGGGTCTGGGCTGTGACACTGGAGGCTGCGGTGGGAATAGCTGAGTTCATGTAGGAGAAAAGGCCAGGGCTGATAGGATAACCTACCCCAAGCACTGAAAGGTTAAGCCCAGTGGGGTCCTGGTAATCCACCAGGTTTGGTGGTGGGGGGTAACAGGGGATTGAATTATTTACTCGAGGCTGAGGACCTTCAGCTTTGGCTTTAGTGTGGCTGGATGCCAGCAGCCGCCACTGCTCCGACAGTAACCCGGGAGCTGTTAGGCATGTCTTTGATAGCTTATAATGTCTCAGTTGGGCCTCTACCTCCACAGAGCGGGCTCGTAAAAACTGATCTTCGAGAGCGAGCATGTCATCGAGCTCTGAATCTGGCTGTTTTGTTTTCTTCCTAGTGCTTTCTGCTGCTTCACCTCTGTCGCTATCACCGGAGCTTTCTTTGATCAGCCCAGCGATCTCTACCCCCTCTCCTCGTCCCTCTTCATCTTCTGGTCCCTGGCTGTCTCTGCCCTCGCCATCCTCCTCTGCAGACCTCCTCTGACCCTGCCTTTCCTCAGTGCGAATCACCTGCTCTAGCTCATCCTTTCCGGGAGCGTGCAGGCCATGGGCCTGCTGAAAGGGCCGGAGCTGCTCTGGGTGCAGGATGTTGCCCTTTTTATACGGCCAATCTGACTCTATAAGCAGGGACAGAGAGTTCTTGCACAGGCTGTACTTCATATGGTTGTACAGGTGAGACTTCTCCATGCAGGTGAAGGGGCACTGGAAGCACTTGTAGTTGTAGGGTTTGCCCCACGGTCGGGGGATGTAGTGAGGCTTCTTCGGCTTGCGCTCCTTGTGTTTGCTGGCTGACGTGACTTTGCAGGTGTCATCCTTGGACATGGTTGAGTCTTGATATTTCTAAAGAGCGTGTGATTTAAATTTTGACAATTCAAGCTAGACTTTGAGATATTTCTTCAGAGTACATTTCATTTGTTGTGAGGTTTTCCTTAATTTTGCGAGTAGGTGGCGATGAAGAAGAGCATCATCTTGGTCAAATTGCAGCTGTACCTGTGAAATAAACAAGAGAGTGGATCGTGAATGAAAGCACAGACTGTATATATGATGTTTTGTTCTCTGCGAGTCAGAAGGAGGGATGCGGTTTTCATTTCTGTAAGAAAACAAACTATGAGAGGTAAAGTTCTGCGTGCACTGAAGGGTGATTTATGCCATTATGCACATATGTGTATTATGAGAGAACATTTGTTTTCTGCCCAAGCCGAGGGTTGCCACTAACCTAACTGCAGGGAGGCCCACGCTGCTCTGTTCTCACTGTACCTGCCACTACTCATTAGTTCCAGTGCAGTACCAGGCACTAGCAGGGCCCAGGGCTGGGGGCAAAGAGGGCTGTCACGGGGGACTCTGCACCTGTGCAGTGGGGTCTCACAGCATTCACAGCCCTGCTTGAGTTCTGGGGCCAGGCCCTTGAAGGCCGGCTACAGGCACCGCACGGCCATGCCTGGGATTGCACAGTGCTGGTACGCGAAGGAGAGAAGTTGGGGGTTTGAGGCCCAATTCCTAATGAGAGCCTGGCATCATGCCTATAGGGCGTCATTAGTGCCAGGACTGGGATCTGGGTCAGGACACGGTGCATAGGTTCCACTGCCTCGACTTACCAGCTCTACATTTAGACTGGGGTCATACTTGTTAGGCAATATTAGCAGGGATTATAATAGGTAGCATTTAATTGAATTGAATTTCCTTCTGATTGGAAAATATCAAAATATACATATATTTATTTACAGTTAGACATGTCTTACAAAAGAAGCCAACAAAACCTTTAAACCTGAGCACCTTTAAATATTATTACTGAGCTTTTACACTACTTTTAAACATTATGCTTTGTTTTATGAATAAACAGGCAGATTTATTGATTAATTTTATTTTTAATTTTCTTCTGCATGTGTTAAGCAGGCTTGTCTTTTGGATTTAAGAACAAATAGTCCCTGTAGAATTTTTTTCACTTATTCCACTCTCTCTTTTTTTGCTCCTCTTCATCTTTTGTTATTTCATTAGTTCAAAATTTAGTTTAATTAACACCACTTCATTCCAATCCTTTCAGATAAATTCAAAAACATTTTTTCCCCATCTGTGAAATTGCAGAAACTTTGTGATCTCTTTGTACTGCGAGCGAAGCCATTGGGTGAAGCCTGCAGTGAAAAAGAAGATGCAAGCAGGCTAGTGCTCAGTTTAAAACACTCTGCTTTGGGGGCTTTTATTTTGCCGTTTTTTTCCTCGGGACTCTCAAAGATGAAAGTCTACGTAAAGTTCAGGGTCCATGCTGAGGAAAAAAGAAACTTCACCAACTCTTTTTTTCTTTAATGCACGGATCTCTTCCAAGACTAGAAACAAAGGAGAGCCAAGCAAACACAGGTGACGGCGTGGATCATCATCTGTGAGACCATGAGACGAAAGCTAACAAAGGATGGCTGCTGCTCACCACTTTCCCAACTGGACCCCCAGAACTGGCCCGTTAGTGGATGACCATTTGACTGGCTCACTTGTCCGCCCCGGGGGTCTGACCTGAGCTTTGGGCTCATAATGGAGTCTAACAGCTGCTGCTGCGAGCCAATCAATAAAAATCATTTTTACAGTAGATTTTTTTTTTTTTTTCCCCCCCTCTTCTGGTCACCGCTATCCGCTCTCCTCTCACTGACTGTGCTCTTTGGCCCCCCCGCTGCCCATATCTGAACCCTGTGGTCTTGTTTTAAGCTTTTAGGGACTATGATCAAACAAGCTTAACAGCTTGAACATCTATTGTTGCAATTAAGGAGGCTCACCACACTAAAAGCTTTGACAAGTTACATGCTACAGCAACCACACCGCTGACAGCAGAAAGGGACTTGGTTATTTTTTTAATGCACAGGAAGTCGATGCACGCAAAGACTGCAGGGGACATTATTTTTAAGCTCTCGTGTTTAATAAATTCATTAAGTTTAATACTTTACCTAAGATGATAGCCCGGGTGAGCTGTCACTCCCTCTGAGAAAAAGTTCTAAAAAAAAAAAAGAAGACAAGAAAATTTTTATGTTGACTTTCTTCTATGATTTAAAAAAAAACATGAATTTCTGTAAATTTACAAATCAAGTAATATTGATATATTTGCATTTAATTTTTTAACCAAATTTAATAGAAATTAAAATGATGATGAATTAAAATAAGCTGACAATAATTCATTATAACACCACAGAAATGTATCTATCCAGTAATATTAAAATACATACATATATATAAAAGATTCTCATTTTAAATCAAAATAGTAATGTCGTTTAATTAAATCTATAAATAATGACATCAAAGCTCACTTTTTTCAAAATTAAAAAAAACAAAGGCATGCAGCAGGACATAAAACAGCATCAAACATTTCTGCCCTGCAAACAAAAGCAGCATTTAAACAGGCCTCTGCTTAACTTCCCTCTAAAATATCGCTCAGCCTTCACAAACAAACCTTGCTTCTTAAAGGAAAGGAGGAAACGTATTCATTCATACCTAAAGTGAGGTCCCGGTGTGGCTGTCTGTCACTCCTCTGCAGCGGCAGGGCAGCGCGTCCCGCTCAAATGGGAGCGCAGGAGCGAGTGTGGAGATATATATTGACTGGGAGCATTACCCCGAGGCGCTACAATACAGCAGCTCCCCCCCCCCCCCCTCTCCACCCTGTTTGCTTCCCCCCTCTCCACCTCTCTGGATTGTCAAGTGTGGTCTCCACCTTGCAGTCAGAATGCAATATAACAATTTACACAATGCTGGCAAAGGTTAGGTTAGTGATGGCTTCTTGTTACAACATAACAGAGGACAGAGGGGGTTAAATCCTCCATAACTGATACGTAATACTAAGAAGACTGACTTCTAAGGCTGACTCTGGATATTCAGTATTTTATTATGTTGGATTATGAGAAAAAGCTCTTATGAATGAACTATTTTTAGGCTTTTTACTTAAACATTGTTTAAGCTTCCTTGATTCTAATATCTGTGGTTTTAATTATAAGCCTTTAATTTTTAATAATCAAAAGTTACCAGAAAATATTCCTTCTTTTCATCTTATCTTGTGTATACTAAGCATTAAAGTCCACAGTGGAGGTAAAGGTGTGTATTGTGGAGTGGTTAGTGGCTGTTTCCGCATCACCCGTCTTTACCTCCATCACCAGCTTCTTTTAAGGAACCTGTGCTGAGGATGATCAGTGCAGCGTGTCGGGGAACGGGTGGTGTGAGCTACAGCATCTCATCCACAAACAGTGACTTAGACATGACGCTTGCGTGCACATATTCCCAGTTTAATAAAAGCCGTGTACACAGTGTACTCCTTTTATGTATTCCAGAGTAGGATGTTTGCAGTATTTTCCAGGTGAGAGATATGCTGACATGATTTGGGTTTTCAGAGCAGCCTCTGGGCATGTATACAGTACATTTAGATTTGCCTGTTTTGGGTCAGGTTTGTCCACCAGTTTGCATTCTCACCTCAAAAGTCTCCACTTCTACAGGAGCTGGTTATCAACAGGTTTTTGGATATGCAAAAATACTGCCGGCTCAAACCTTTTCAAGAGCTTTTACAGCTTCGAATTCATGTCTGTGCATGTAAACGCGGACATTCTCACTCCTCTCCTAAATCTAATCCCAGTTTCTCAGTCTCCTCTCTTCACCCCTTTTTCATTCTCCCTCCTCCATCCATCCCTGACTCTCGTAGCCTGTGGCGGGCTTTGGGTCGACTTCAGGTTCTTCATTTCTCTCTTCGGGCTGGGTGGGAAGCATGCACGCAAGCCCCTTTGAGAAATGTCAGTGTCCGTGTGCCGGGAAAGTCGGGGGCCCTTCACGAGCCATCGGGCCTGCTGTCACACAGAGACGGCCAAATGGAGACTGACAGGCCACTCCATAGAGCCTAACCATCTGTACCAAATGTGACAGCAGGGGAAAGAGGATGTCTGGTAAATCAGGAGGAACGACAGGAGTGCACTGTGACACGAGGAGGAACTAGAGAAGGAAGAGAAGCAGGAGAAACAAAGATCCCTCACTTCTTAGTGTGGCCACGTGGGAGCAGATGTCAGGGTTTTTTCTTGTTTTTTCCCAGAGAGTAAGGAAGCATTTCACTCCAACTGCAGGAACACTTCGGACAAAGTGTCAGTTTCTCCTGTTAAGTTCAAATGTGCAGAACGAGAATTGTCTCCTTCCTCTTCATTTCACTCAGTGTCTTATTAGCATCTCACTGACTTTCTTTTTTTAAAAGAGGTTTAAATGCTTCACCTTTGCATGAGTGTATAATAAATGTTGCATGCAAAATTACTCAGAATAAAGGTAACAGGACAGAAAAGGGGATTTTTTTATTTACCAAAGGGTCTAAACTTTCAGTGTTTTACTAGTGTGATATAAGAGTAAGAATAATTAAATCGAGGCGATTGTAATACTCTATTGTTAATAAATTCATCAATACTTGTGCAGTAGAGTCATAAACACTCCTAAACTTGTGAAAATCCTTCCTAGAAGAGTTGAAGCAGTTTTTGGACATCATATTAAACCTAATGGATTAAGAATCAGATGTCACTCAAGTTTATATGTATGTAAAAGCAGACAGATGAGCACTTTTGGGAGTGTAGTGTCTGTGTCGTCACTGCTGCTCTGTTCTCTTGTGATGTCCATGCATGCTTGTGGAAGAGAGTGAAGGCCCCATGACAGAACCACACAGCTAAATATAAATCATCACAGATGGAAAAAACAACTTTTTTTGGACTACAGTGACAAAACTGCAGTTAACATTAGACCAAATATCAAAAACAAAGACACTGTTATCCTGTTTGGCACCACAGTAAGTGCACCAGGGTTGAGTTTGCATGTTTTCCCAGAAGATCATGTTTCAAAGTGTTAGATTGGCTGCAGGTTAACAGTTCACAGAGAAGTATCACTCATCTGAAGAGATGTTACAAGTATAAATGTTCTCACGTAAAGCTGTGGATAACTCAGTTAGCAATCTAAACTTGCAGCAGCAGAATCACCAATCAATGGGAACATTTTGTCACCGCACTCTGTCGTCTGTTATTTCCAAGTATTAGACTTCCAATAATAAATTATTGTGCTGCATTTTGAACTTACTGAGCCACAGTTTGATATGAATTTAAAATGGCTCATGGCCTTGTCTTGTGCTGCTCAGAAATATAGTACTGAGTATGGCACTGCATTTGATTGTTAGTCTGAAGATTGCAAATGATTCAGAGGCTGTAACGTCTGAAATTAATTCTTTTAGTCGTTTTGTTCTTGCTTTTTGTTTTCTTAAGTGTAAGTATTTATATTCTAGACTCTGTTTTTTTTAATTAAACTTGCTGCACATGCTCCTAAATTACCAGAAAAGTTGACATATGTACAGCTCATTTACAAACTTCCTTCAAGTCTGACTGTAAACTGCAGCGTTTTATCTTCAGAGAAAATAGAAACGTGCAGAAGCCGATACTCGCAGTGTGAACACGAAAGTCTCCTGGCGAGTTGAGGGTCCTTATGGAGCAGCATCTGGGGAGGCTGACAGCAGCACTCTATTACCACTCAGAGAAAGGAACCAGAGGGCTGCAACAACACCGCTACCAGCCAGATCCAGCTGTGCAGATGCCTCCAAACGTACGCACACTTAGACCCATGCAAATTAAGAGAAACACAGAACGCACATATGCCCGCTGTCCCACATGATGGACTGTGTGCTCTAAAAAGAAATATATAAAGATGGAAAGATGAAAAAGCGACCGCTTACCCAGGATAAAGCTGAAGCTTTTTCCACTGCCTGGGTTTTTAGGCCTGAGGTGAAATCGCTAACAGCTCCTCTCTTAGCCTGCGCTGCTGGGCACATTAACTAAACTCATATCGCTCTCAGCCACTATCAATTATTCACCACCCCTCCCCTCTTTCCCCTCATTTTCAAAGGAGAAACGCTCCAAGAGCCACTTCCAGCTGCACTGACACACAGCCACAGTGACAAAACAACCCCCTGCCTTTGGTGCCTTACTTTATCCTGGATGTTTTGATTTTAAAATCCTCATTATGATTTTAACAGTATTCTTTAACATGCTAATAATGATCTTACATCATTGTTGCAATAATATACTTCTTTAAAACTGAGCTTAAGCTATCAAAGGGAGAAGTTGGAGAAGTTGTAAATATCGGGATATTTGAATTGCAGCCTGACTGTGGGATGATGTGCACCATCACCAAACCAGAAACCTGGCAAACTGAGAAAGACCACACCCATTCAGCTGGTTATATCACCAATCGTAGAAGGACTTTTTCATTAAAAACCTCAAATTAAAATGATCTCTACAGTCTGAAGAAAAATTAGACAAAATTATTATTCCATATACAACACTTAACAAATTTATTAGACCACCATCCATGCAAGGTTTGTGCCACAACTGCTGTAAATTAACAGTATTTGTAATTTTCTATGTTTTTGTAATTGTTAATAATTAATGTTAAGCTCGCTCTGTTTAATCCAAATCATATTTGTAATGCTAAAATAAAACTAATGTCTCTAAGCATGAAATTTCAAATTTACTGTTTTACAAAAAAGCTGAAAATATTAGTGGTCGAATGTTACGCTTGATTCGTTCCTGACTTTTCAGAGAAATTCAGTGTGCCGGCTTTAAAATTATGTATGTGAACTCTATTTACTATTTGCCATATATATAGCAATATCAGTTTTTAGTCTAAACATGCTTTTGACAGATTTCGAGAAATGTAACAAATGAATTAAAGCCTTAAAATATTTCAAGGTCAATCTAAAACTAAAACGCGCCTACCTGAGCATGTGGCTCAAATGTAGTGTGCCTAATAAGACGAGTGTTTCTTAGCAACCTATAAATAAAAAGTACATGAACAAAACAACAGGGCTGATAACTGCAAGGCAAAGCTCCATTTGTCTCTACACAATCCCAGCGGATTTAAAGTCAAACAGTGAAGATGTGATCAGAGCTATGACCTTTTTCAGCTTTAATCCAGTGATTTAACAAAAGCATTACAATAACTATTTAGCAATTTCAGCCATTAAGTTATAGAGTCCCCAATTTTCATAGGCTCAAAAGCAGTTTCCACAGTGGATGACTACAGATATGTTTGCATGGTTACAACATCTAACCAAGTCAAAAACATTTACTGGGTGGTAGCTGTATCATCAGATGCTTTCATGGATGGAGAGGCGGTTGCAAAACATTGGAAACTACTGAAGAACAAGAAGGGCAGAAAACATCTAAAAGAGCCTGCACAGCTCTGAAAACAATGTTTTGGATGACGAACTTGAACCAGAATAATGGGAAGACAGCTTATGATCCAAAGGATATCACATCATCTGTGTGTGGGCATGTATGGCTAACACCAGAGCCTTGTGTTTAATGATGATGCGATTGCTGATAGAAGTATTGCAGTATCATTTTTTTTTAAATTTAATTCTCCTTTAGATGGCTGCTGTTTATTAACCACAGTCCAGATCCAAAGTGTTGACAACATGACAGACAAGTGTCCTTTTCAGAGGTGAATCGCCCCCACAGTAGGTCAGGGATCGGTGCTGGGAGCACACAATGAGACATTTTCAGCATGATTATACACAGGGGCGCTAGACGAACGCTGGCCACTTTCCAAATTACAAACGGAGCCTTGAATGTGAGCTGGGTTAATATCTGAAAAGTGCAGATGTCAAGGTTCAGTCATGACTCTCTGGATTTTTTCCTCTGCAGATATCTGTGCCCTTCTCTGAGCCTTAACGTCAGACGGAGACATCTCAGAATCAGCGAGCGCGACGGGCGTGTTGGGGGGCATTCATTTGGAACGAGATGCAGCTGACGCCTGATATTCTCTGTTTATCATTCATATATCTCTGAGTGTGACGAGAGGTGGAGTTCACACCGCCGGGAAGCAGCTGGTGCCTCAATCCTCACTCGTCGTCTCTGTCGTCCCCCCCACCCCACCGAACACGCCCGCAGGAGGCCGGGTCTCGCTCGCCAAGGCACCTGTGGGTGTCACCTGACGGGGGAAAAGCAAGTGGAAATGAAAGGAAGCAGCCGATTCTGTCAGAGCACATCAGGACTGCTGTCCATCACTGCGCCGACCTCCGGGGGTGTGTGCGCGAGTGTGCGTGCGTGTCTATCAAACAGCAGTGGGTTCGAGTGTGTGCAAGAATGTGCATATTAAGTCACTGACCCACAGGGAGTGTATGTGTGTGCATATGCTCGATCATCAATGCAGGGTGTGTGAGACCATGTGTGTATATTAGCGCCTTTATCCCGGCAAGTGAGTGTGTCCGTAAACACATAGACCTCGAGGGTGTGTGTATGAGTGTGTGTGACTGTCTATATCAGTGCAGTGATCTGTATAAGAAGCTGCAGTAGCTGGTAGATCACTGACAACCGTAGACTCCCAAAACCGAAGCTCCTGAGCACGCTCAGTCGACTCGCTCTCCTTCGACTTCAGACAAATTCCCAGGGCGTCCGTTACCTGATGCACAGTGAACATCATTATATATGCTGAGGACCCCAAAACCACCAGCGTGTCCTCATGCAAGGACCAGCACTTGTAGTCCCTCAGCAACAGGCCTCAGATCAGCACCACACTCGGGGACCAGGGACAAGAGGATGGTGTCAGGCAGTTTCTCAGCTGCAACCAGGGCCCCAAAGCCAGTGGCCCCTCACTTCCCCCACTTCACCATCTTTGACTGGGTTTGACTGAGGGTGGGTGTAGGGGTGTGAGCAGCAGCGGCAGCAGAGAGAGAGAGAGTGCTGCTGACTCCTGGAGGACGGCTGTTCAGCTCTGGCTGTCCAAGCGGGAGAAATTGAGGGAGACAGGGACCAAAGCCCGTCAGCTCCATCCCTCAGGGTGCCTTGGCCTCCCGACTACAAGTCCATGTTTTAGCAAACCATATGTTCACCCTCTCCCCCAAACCCCCACCCACCCAGTTAGCAAATAAACAAGTCAGGAAGCCATAGCTAGAGGGAAGTCTTGTTTCCCTCTCACTGGCTTTGGTTCCTGCATAGTCTCACTGCAGCTTCCAGGCTCAGTCCTCTCACATCCAATGGTGTCAGAGTTGCGATGCACGGTGCATGGACGATAGACTCTTCTCGTGTTTTTATGAAGTGTTTTATACATGAAGTCTCTTATTTTCTTTTCATTTTTAAATGCTTGCCTAAGTAAAATGCGAGTGAGTTTGGTATAAAAATAAAAGCACTAATGTAGTCGGCACACGTCTGCATCTCAGGGTTTACATCTGTTGCCGATAAATGAATTAGCACCCCCTTTATTTAACAAGAAGGTGCTGAGGAAAGGGTGGAGGTTCTGAGTTTTGAGTTTATTTTGAGTTATAACAGTAACACTGACTTTTAACTAACTTATCTTTCTCACACCTTAAGTGCATGTTTATTACTGCAGATTCAAACTAAACATTGGCATGAACTTCATTTGAAATTGTGCAAAATCATCCAAAGGTTGGTTCTGCAAAATTCAGTCGAGCAACACTTACAGTAGTTTGAGTTCAATATAATAATCATGACAGTATTAGCTCTTTCCGACTAGTACCAATCTCAGCCCGCACATCATTTGTATGCGGCACAAACACAACACAAGAATGGCTGACGTAGAGGCAATGGTATACCTGCTATATGATGTATGGTCAAACTCAGGTACCATGGTGTTAGTTTCTGTGCAGCCATTTCCTTCCGTGACTTTAGACCAGATCCACCCTGTTGTTTATCTCAGCTGTCGATGCTAGGTGAGAAGCATCCACATCTGTTTACTCTGGAAGAGGCTGTAAAACTCTGTGAAAAGATTAGGATACATGTCGATGAGTCAGTGAAGCGCAGTTCTTTCTGATGACCGTGATACTGAGGTGACTTGTTGAGGATATTCTGAACGTTTCTGTCAGTAAGTTTTGCTGTTAGCTGCTGCTAGCTTCTGTTAGCCTCTGTTAGCTGTTGTTAGCCAGAGTGAGTGAAACTTTCTTTAAAGTGGATCTAACATTGTTGGATTTGGAAAATCAGTAAATAAACTCTCATTCAATGTTTATCGAAAAAGTTATCAGGAAAGTGATCTTTAGGACACTTGAGCCTAACATTAGCTAGCATAACATTAGCTCATAACCAGCTGTTGTCAGCTGTCTGGAGAGGCATCTGTTGACAAAAGGTAACAATGACAATATGAGGGAAAAGAAAGCATTTCGTGTTCTTTTTGTGTCCTAGACTTGAGTTCAGGATATGAGAGTTGAGGTAAGACGGAAAGGGGGAGGTTTTATACAGATACTGGTCACGTTTTCTCTTTAAATCTTTGATACAGTTCTTCTTTATCTTGAGTCTGAAGGTGCAGCACGTGAATGCCTACGAGTTCTCGTCTCCACCGCCTTTAACGTATTAATTAAAGTAATTTGCACTTATCCTCTCTGCACTGGAATATATGTACAAATAAATATAACCAATGTAATGTAATGTAACCTCTGTACATGTGACGCTATACTACATTACCCCTTTTTTAAACTTCCAGTTAAAAAAAATCTGCTGATTTAAGAAGTGTATCATTACTCTCTCCATTCAATAAATCTTCACAGGCTAAATCAGCATGTATAATTCAAAATCAACCAAAGTTGTCTGACTCTGAAAGCCCCAAACAGACGGGCAGCATGTGTATACAAGGTCCACTGAGCCAGTCGGCTGCCCCTTTGGGCAGAGAAATTGTCCAGAGATGGACAGCTGTGCCCAGGGCAGGGCATACAGGAAGTGAAATCACACACAGTATTTATGGCCCCCTCAGGGTCTGGGGACTCACTGACCTGGGTATCCAGCAGCAGACAGGCAGACAGTTGGCAGTCCAAAGTTTTTCACAAGGTCAGCCACCATCCATCACAGTTAGTTCAGTGAGGTTAAAGGATGAGTTTGTCCGAACTTTACTTCTCTTTCCTCATTTTCTATTGATTCATGTTGATACCTGTAATAGTTGAGGTTCATTATTTATTTTTATTTTTGGAGAGTTTGCTTTAAAAAGAGATTTGAGGCTCTCGGGTCAACATGTCTATTGAGATATACGTATAGCAAAATTTCATTCAAATGTAGCTCAGAGTGCTTTACAGGGTCATAAAACATTCAAACAGACGAGTGTACAGGAGTGGGAAAGATGACAGATGGGAGAAAAAAGTGACCAGAAATAAAAGCAGCAAAAAATGAGTACAGTTTAATGTTGGTCACAGCGCTGTGATCTTTCTATGTGAAGTTACACATAATCTCTGATCCCACCTGATCTAATGCAGGATTTCAAGTGTGTGATTTTGTGTTAGAAGAACCCTGAGGGATTTTCAGCACTGTGATCACGGCGTTATAGATTTCCATTTTTCTTTTTGGCCATTGATTTTGTCGAGGGCCTTGACAACCCTTGTAAACACACAAATACACATGTGTATACGCACACACACACACAAATATGGATACACTGTTAGTGACATGACAGCCTGCTTCACTGACTGGTCCATTGAGTCATCACTGACCTTACGTGGGATTGGAGTTGCCAGGCCAATTGACCAAAATCACTGATCTTTAAAAGCAGCTCTGTGGGTAGGAAGGAGGGGGTCGAGTAGCACTGAATACACACACACACACACAAACTCACTCCATCCACCTCACTCTCTAATCAAGGAGCAGGCAGGCAGGACTCTGGGTCGGCACAGCGACACTAACGAGAGGCGACAGCTCCTCAGTGCTCGGGGCAACGACCAGCTCGGCTGTCGAGACTGCGGAGAGAGTCCGCCAGGCACGCACTGAGGCAAGGTTTGCTGTTTTGGGAGGAGGAGGAGGAAGAGATGGAGGAGGGGAGGGAATGAACTGGTGGTGTAGATGCGTGGAGAGTTAATGAGGATGCGTGGTCCTGTGAAGTGATACACACCGACTCGTTCTATTGATCCACCCAGTCGCTCGGCTGTCCTTAGGTCCACTTTCACACATTTACCCATATTTTAAGAGGAGAGACGCACAAAGCAACACCAAATATACAAGCAGCAGCACACACAAGCACACAATCCGAGCCCACGCGCACCCTCACCAAGCCATCCAGCCCTGGGGCTTCCTTGCAGAGTGCTGTTGCCCCCTCCTTGCTTCCCCAGCTCCAACCCCCGCCCCCCCCCATCACCACCCTCACCCCCATCTCCTCTGGAACACAGTTTAACTTCTGTCATTTAGATGAAGCAAGTGAGTCAGTCTAGCAGCGGCGAGAGGATGTGACAGGCCGGTAATGGACAGGACAAAGAGGGGATTTATGAAGTATTAGTAAACCTTAATAATTCACTAAACGAAAGACCCCAGGAGTCCCCCCCCAACCGACCCCATGACTCTGGCTCTCATCCCAGCCATGACATCCTCTGGATCTCTCTCTATCACAGGATGTTACCAGATAAAATCAAGGACAAGGAGAATTCAAAGAGATCTGACTGAAGTGACTGAAGAAATCATTTTATTTATTTTTTAAAAATGTTGACACCAATGACAAACCTTTAAAATATTAAACACTACACAAGTGATTCTGAAATCACATGATCAACCATATCATTCTGTTATATATGTAAAGATTATATTATCAACATGCCATACTACAAGAATTCATTCGCTCATAAGTAGATGAATACAGAGGTCCATACAGATGTGCGAAATAGACGCTACACCCTTTCTGTGTTGTAATGGTTTCCTGGCATTCGTTCCAAATGAGCCACACTGCTAACTGAGGCCTGTAGCTCTTGTTTTGTTTTTTGGGTTTTTTTGCAGTTTATCTGAGCGTTGCAAGGTCTGACCTTGGGGAGAATTTGCTGGGATGTCCACTCTTGGTAAGACTGGCAACTGTCTTGAACGCGTAAATGTGAAATAACTCTTCCCAGATTGATGAGCAGTAGCGATTACTTCTGTAAGATCATTACTGATGTCTTACCTCCTCGCCTGAATGCTCCAGACCTGCAAACTGCTAAACCTTTTGCCTTTATAGAGATGCTCACACCTTCTTAATACTTCCTCTTTTAATTCCTATGAAAGCAGTAAGGATGTACTTAGTTTTTTCACACACTGCTTCTGCATTTTGGCTTAATTTTGGTTAGATAAATAGTGACATGCTGTGATATGTCATACGTTGTTGTTGATTTGATTGAGGTATTTGTACTTACCTCATTTTGAGACCTACTAAGAACTAAATTATTTTGATTATGTCCTGGTAAGCCACTGTAACTTCTTTTTTACTATAATTGTAGGTGCTTAGATGTCACATTTACTATAACAACACTCACATACTAATGTTAAACGAGCACAACGATGAAAATGATCCATGTCTTAGAGTTAGCATGGAGATATTTACTAATGAGGGCTAAACAAAGCATCAGCTTCAGGGATGAAATATGAAGCCAACATGGAAAAGCAAAACACTGCAGTTATTTTAATGTTGAATGCCACTGGCTCCAAAAGAGTTTAAAATTGGCATGGTCAGTTTGAATCGTAGGCTCACAGAACTGGATTTCTCTGTTGATATTACTTGGTAATTAATATGCTCGGCTGGTTGGCTGAACTGATAGACTGTCAAAAAGTTTCTATTCGTGTTCATGTTTCCACTTTAACAATCGAGGTGATAATTAGCTGATTACTTAGCGCTCAACCTTCTCGTCCATATCATTTCTGGCTTTAAGAATCTGAGACGGCAAAATGGGACTTAACAAAACAATGTCGCGGAGGGCATTGTGGGTAACATGTCCATCTTTTGTATACGGTCTATGGACAAAACAAGTACTGAGCCATAAAACTAGGTGTGAACATTTGAAGCTGTCACTATCAAACCAAAAGGCATTAATTATTGAGTTCATCTAAAATTTTCACTGGAGAAAAGTCAGGGAATTACCAAGTGATAGTATCATCAAGAAATTCTTCCTCTTTTTTGTGGAAACATATCTGCTGTATACAAACGTATGGCTGTATACGTAGCTGTTACATAAACAGAGCAGACTGATACAAAAACAGGCCAAAAATCTCTGTGGAATTCTCATAATTCCTCTTCGAGATTAGTTTGGCTAAAAAAAAATCCATTTTGAGCCTAATGGGAGCAGAAAGCCTCGTGCATATCTGACGACTAAAGAGAATTAGGTCAGTATCAAGTCATACCTTCAGTGGCACCTGTATGGGAAGAGAACAAAAGACAAACAATAGCCACGGTCTCAAATTTAGGGTACTACCTCTCAGCACTACTGGCCACCAATTAACTGTGATCAGAGTTCAGCGGGTTACAATCAGTCAGACAGGTGGCCTAAAGGGAAACACACACAAACATCTCTGTCGCAGCTGCTCCTCAGTGGGTCCATCACTAAAACAAGCAGAGCAACCATCTCTGTGACGACTGCAGCCATGGCTGTGAGTGGCAGGTGCAATCATTAGATCCCTGGATACCCCCATTGGCTGCTCTTTTTACCCTCTTATGTGTGTGCACGGTGGTGGGGGCTACAGAGGAGCAGTGATGGGTGTCAGTACTCGTGCCTAGACCAGTCTGCTGTGGACTTGTGTGACAGCACCGCTGCTTGACCATCCCAGCCATGACCCCCTCGTCCCCTTCCTCCCTCCTGCCTGGATCGCCCCGAGAGACATAGAGGGTGATGGGGACTGGCACCGCAGGGGCCGCCCTGGCTGGTGCCTTTGCTGGTGGTCTCTGTGGCCTATTAGTGTCTTGCTATGGGCCTGTCAGACTGACAAAACAGGGGCCTGTCAAATTAAGTAGGGGCTGAGTATCGGAGATATGTATTCAAACGCACCAAGGGGAGATGGTGGCGGGGAGGGGTGAAGGATGAGGAAAGCACCGGTGCTAATGTCGACGCTAAGTGAGAGTGACAGGTTGCGAGCCGATCGGAGGGAAAGGATGGAGAGAGAGAAGAAGAGGGAGAGAAGCAGTAGCGGTAGTTGATAATGGCGGTTTGGTTGTCCTGAGGAGACTTGTTAAGGGTCAGTCCAGACTGAACCAGACAGCCACCGCTCCTGTGTGAACGCAGGTAAACCGCTCCAAGTTTGACCTAAACAGCTGGGAGTTACAGTACTCCCACTTAATGAGATCAGACTGATGAGCCCCGTGTTCAGGTGTGCGCAGGTGTGTGCGCGCCTGTATGCAACAATCCCAAAGCACAAGAGTACTTACTGCAACAATAGATATTTCCTCTGTTTTCTAACTCGTGTACCCAAGGCTCTGCTGACTTTTCCTGCTGGTATGCACATGAAAAAAAAAAAACCCAAGCATTTATCTGGGTACCAAAGGCACGTTGCACCATCGTTTCATATCGCTTAAACTTTTTCGTCTCTCCACTGTGTGTGACTTCACCTCTAGAGACACGTCGATTCCTCCTGCTTCAGGCCAGGCCATTACAGTGTACCTGCACTAAATCCTCAAAATGTCAGAGTGTTACAAAACAACTCGGTCCAGCCACTAAACGTGGAGGTATCCCTCTCGGATATCCAACTTGACTGCGTTATATAGGATGGCTTCAGAAGAGGACAGCAAGAGTAGGGAGCAGGCGGAAGATCAGCAGCTCGATCAGGTCTTTGTGGCAGTTTGACAAAGCCCCGTGTGAGCATGCATGCACGTATGTTACCAGAGGAGCTGTGGCAGTGTGTTTGGAAGAGGGCTGCGACTCTTCCTCTCATGTCGCTGTGCGTTGCTGAGACTGAGAGGCTGATGCACAGTGGCAGCTCCCCCCTCGCAGCCACAGGCCTGCCCAGAGCCACTGCAGATGATAGTTTTAATTGCTTTCAATCTTTCAGGCTAGTCCCTGCCCAGTGGCGCAGGGTGCTCGCGCATGTGTGTGTGGGTTTGTGCGCGTGTGACATGGTGTTTCTGTGTGCGTGTGCACATGTGGAGTGTTTACATCCAACAGTCATTGTCTGTGGATGCTGTACACATATGTGGAGTCTGATGAATGTGTTTGCCCAATACGAGAGGAAAATTAAGAGAGAATTAAGGCCTTGGAGTGATACATCTGATGCACACTTCTGCAGAAGAAAACTGGGAAGAACATATGTTTATCTGACAGTGTTTGTGAGAGCACGCACAATAAAGGCGACAAGACCGGGCTGACGGCTTTTTCCATAAAGCATACATGCGCGTTTATAAATAATACAATTCCGGGTTTACATGCAAAGACCTCAAAACATGTACTCACATTCTTAAAAGCACTTTGAACACGGTGAACTACAAAACCAAGTGATCAATAATTCACAGCGAATGTTGAGATGGCATAACAGATCACAGAGAACAGACCGCAATTAAGATGACAGTAATTTATTCCATACGTGTGAATAAATTGCTCTGACTGATATCTGCACTCAAACAGAGTGACTGTGGATGCCGGGGTGTGAACTCTTTTGTGGAGGGAGGACACGACTGCCAAAACCCTGAGCCCGTGTTGGCTATTCTGTTAGAAATGGACTATGGTATAACTGAAAGCGTGTTTTTTACACTACATGTCCTAATGTGAAGCCAGGCTGCAAAATGCGTCAGTACATGGAATAAATAAGTAAAAACATGCAGGGTAGAAGACTCGTCATAAAAGGCCCTCTAAGGCCAGATTAGGGGTGTCATATCTTTAGTATCGGCTGCATTTGTTGTGAAAACCAGAAAGAATCAGACAAACATATGATGGTTTTTTTCTTTCTTTCATCTATGTGTGTTTCTCACCAAGTTTCATACATTTCGGACATAAAGCTATTGGAATCTTATTCAAATTACATCAGCTAAACAAATTAGAGTAACAAACATAATATTTTTCTTAATGTATGTTTTTTGCCCAGGTTTATTATCTTGTTTTATAGTTGTGCAGCCTCAGCCTCATGAGACAAAATTTATCTATTTATTTTTTAATTAATTAAAAAAAAAAACCCAATAATTTCTGCCTTTGGCGGATGTGTGGTTGTGGCTCAGGAAGTTGTCGAGCACGTTGTCTACTAATAGTTTGGTGGTTTGGTCCCTGGCTGCTCAAGTCTCAGGGAAGATACTGAACCCCAAATTTCTTCAAGGGCTTGGCTGTAGAAAAAAGTGCTTGTGTGAATGAGACGTGCTGTATGTGGCACTTTAAGTGGATGAGTATAACACTATATGAGAACTGTCCCATTTAACCAGATCCTGTGTGGTGGTACGCTTCTCTCATGACCTGAAGGGAGGAAAAAATATATATTTTCATAGCTTAAAAAGCAGAACTGCAAATTACATAAAACCTTAAAGTTGATTAAACTTGTTTATCCTGTTAAGCTGCTCACTGTGAAACCACAGAACATCCTCCAGTGACCTACCGACACGTTACACTGGGGCACACGAACAACAGCCCGTATCCTCTCTGCCTTTTACATCTACAAAGGCACACACACACAACTGGCCCGGGGGTAAATTAAGCCCTAACATTCCCACAGAGGCTAATCTCCATCCATTTAGACGGCTGTAATATTTAATCAGGAGGCTCTGGACCATCTCCCAGCACCACACGCTGTGGCATGGCTCATATGTTCACAGCAGAGGCCAGCCCAGAGGCGACGGAGGGGAATTCACAGCTAAAAGCCGCAACGCATTCAACCGCAGAGCCTCTCGCGCTCCTCTCGACCTCCTCTCCTCCTCTGATGCTGCTTTCCTTTGGGGTGGAGCAGACAGGAACAGTTAAATATGTTGTGGTGGACGGATTCAGAGGAATGCTTTAAATGTCTGGCCGAATATTGCTTGTTTTGTTAAATATATTGATAAAGTGGGCTATTTAGTGGCATTGAGAACAGTAACATCCCTGTCATATGACTGATAACTGTGCTGCTCTCTTATGAATTTAACACAGGTAGACAAATTCTCACATTTCAGAAACTGAAATCAGTGAATATTTGGCTATTTTTGCAATAAATCCAATAAATAGTTTAAGGGTTGTTTTTTTTTTTTTTTTTTTTTTAAAAGGACAAAATTTAAGGGGGACTTCACTGAATTGGCTTCTAATAAAAGCATATTTAACAAACGGCTTATGTTCAAATACATAAGCTGTGGCTATGAGTGACCCTCCAAAGATTCCCAAATGCGTCACATAATACAGATAACACAAAGGTAAGCTGAGCCCAGAGGAGCAGCTGATCTGAGCCTCTTTCAGATCAAAACTGTGTATTTATTGAAACTATAATGAGCATGAATGTTCGTCTTTTTCTGCATTTGACAGTTAATTTTTGTTTATAGAAGAAAGACTTAAAAAACCCCTCCAGAATATATCACATACTCTAGTCCCCATTAGTGTGTAAAACAGACTTTACATTTAAATTTAGTGCAATTTCCCTTTAATTCTAAAAGGTTTACCCCTAAATGTAACACAGTGACACTGATACTTATGGCCTTTGCAGGGGACCGACCCCTCTGAAACAGTGTCGGAACATATTATATATTATATATATTAAAGGGCTATTGTCAGGTACGCCCCCACCCCTATTCACCCCCACCTCCACCTTAAACACAGCGACATAGGACACGAGCTGCACTCAGAGGTAGACGGTACGGTGTTAGGTGTCCCGCCTGGAGGTATCACAGCTGCTCTCACACACTCACTCCTGGAAAAGGTCAGGTCTTGCACCATCAGTGTGAAAATCCTGCACCGGGACTCTAACGCATCACTCCACCGCTGATCACACAGAAGACGCTCGGCTCAACTGAAGAAACGACCTCTGCTGTGGTTTTGTGTTTTTATAAACGTAACATCTGCGTCGCTAAATGCCGAGTGATAAAAGTGTCATGCGAGTGGCCGCTGTAACGCCTGCTCCCTGATTCAGACTGACTCTAATGGGAAGGCCTGGTGAATTTTTCATACAGCCCAGAGGGTGAGGACTTAACGCCCATTCTGGCAGATCACAACCTCTAAGAGAGAGAGGGAGAGAGAAAGAAAGAGCGACCTGACAATCAGGTCACATCTTCAGCCCCCACATCAGGATTTTGGTCATAGATTTGAAAATCATACGATTGTATAAAAACCCGGTTGTGCACATGCTTATTTGGTTTATTGTGGCCAAGTGCACTTTTTTCCCCCAAGCTTTTTTTTCAGTTTTGTAAAGTTTGTAGTGACAGACGTCTTTGCAGAAGTGACAGTTTTCTCCGCCCTCTGCTAGACTTTCATATATGTCATATGCTTTTGTCAGTGAATGAATTCCCAAGCTTATGTTGAGAATCTGTAGATTTCATGTCATATTTTTGATTCATACGTCATGCACTAAATCTGTCAAACAAAGCGGGATAATTCTTTCTGCGCCTTATGAAAAGGAAGAGGAAAAAAAAGCAGGCTGAATAATGCCCAAGATCCTCAATTTAATGGGCTGAAATTTCTGCAAGAAAGCTCTAAAAAAATTACCCATCTGTTCAGTGCACACATGCCACAGCTCACTCGGATAGCTCGTAGCACTGTCTTGCGTATGCAGATATGTTTTGCCTGGAAATCTATTTGGAGTTGCTTGAAGGAAGCCAGAACGGCCCTCCTTCTGTCTCCCCCTCGCCGGCTCGCACGGGGCTCCCTCTTGCCGTCTATCTCCTCTCGCGTGGAAAACATCTTCACCAGCTCCGTGCACACAAACATGCGCTCAGTGGCATCGCCTCGCCTCTGACAGCTTCCCCAGCACCGTGGGCCAATATGCAGATCTCGTGGGCCCGAGCTGGCAGCGCTGTCCGCAAGCGGGACGAGGGGCCCCTCAACTGTTTGTACAGTTGGATTATACATGCAACGCACGGGGACACAGGGAATAATTATCCTCTCTGTGGGGAGGCCACTGATTTTGTCCTCATGTCAAGTCCTCCTTTGCTGCAGAAATGCGAGGGTGCGGTCCCTACGTGTCATCTCATCTGCAAAGCAAACAAATGTGCTGAATTGGAGATAAATTAGGAGAAATGAACACTTACTAACTGAAGACCTGTTTGTCTGTCTTTGTTAGGGGTCATATCACTGCCACTATGTAACCTCTTGTAAGTTTTGAAACTGGAATTTCTATCAATATAAACTATATTAGTAGAAATTTATAAGTATCTATAAAAGAAGAAGTATCCCTCTTGGGTAGAGATGCAAAAAGAAGGAAAAATCAGGCTCTTTTTATGTGTGTGTGTGTGTGTGTGTGTGTGTGTGTGTGTGTGTGTGTGTGTGTGTGTGTGTGTGTGTGTGTGTGTGTGTGTGTACACGTACCAGAGGGCTAAGAAGCCAGGCATGGGCAGATGGTCTACAAAGGTGTTACCACACAGTGAGTGGGCACTGCGATTGATGCATTGCAACATCCAAGAAGGTGGAACATTTGGCTGCTGACCCGCAGTCAGAACTCATTGGCCCTGCCTTCTCCTTATTTAGCTGCTGCGAGAGAGCCGACGGCTGGTTTGGTCAAAATAAACACACACACACACACACACACACACACACACACACAAGAACGCAGCACTTTCCCACCCTCAAGGAAGCCTGCATGGGCTTGAGTGCTGGAAACTTCTCCGCCGTCTCTGCAAGGAGGTCAGGGCGGTGGTGTAGGCAGGCAGGGCCAGCACGCGCTGGAACTCAGGGTTACTGTGTTACACTTGGATGGAGGAGATCTGACCCCGAGCTCATTCTGAGGCGTCTTTGTGAGTGAAGCAACTCCATACGACTCGATTTTTGCAAGTAACACTTAGGTTTGTTCGCCGTGCTGTAAATTTCCATTGTTAAAAAATGTCAACTTTAAACGCCACGTGAGAAGCTGTCACTTAAGCTTAAAAGTGAGATTTTACTCCTGGGGTACAGGAGAATGGTAACACACTGATTTGAGAGGCACATATGTCATTTCTATAAAAATGTGATTCTTTTTGCCCTACTATCAGGAGCTGAACCATATCGTCATATATGAGCTGAGCAAAAACTCTTTGTGTGGAAAAAGAAGCAGACGATTATGAAGAGGAAGCTGCCAGAGTTCAAAGATGGAGCACTCTCTTTAATAACAAACATTATTAGTTATGCACACGGCACGCCTTTTATTTCAGACCCAAAAGCGCTCTTACATCAGCTGAAACATGGAAAATTCATGAGTGAGTGCGCTAACCAAAGGCAACGTAACGGATTTCAAACACAGTGATTGCTGTTTGTCTCTCGGTGTGCTTTAAATCATTTGGTCTCCTGCAGAAATAATACCTGCCTCTGCTCGCTGTTCCAGTATCTCCTCCACGGTTTTAACCTCAACGTTACAGACTGACAAATGTGTTTTTCTTACGGCGTGTTTAATTCTGCAGATACATATCTTTATTTGTAAATAATTGTCTTAACTTGAAGTTGCATTGCAGCTTTGAGTTTAAATTCTATATTATTAACGGCTGCTGAAAGCATTATGGTGTAAGGCGTTGTCTTGGTCATTTGGCACTTCTCTTTGAAATATGCAAACAAAACTAAGATTGACACATTTAAATAAATCTGGATTTTATTAATTAAAAAAAAATGATGATATATAGCTGATGCTTAATTTTAGACAGCTTGCTGTAATGGTGTGAACTGGCATAGAGTGCCCCCTTATGGACATATCTGGCAACATCAACTCTTGAGTTTGAGATTTACCTTGTTTTTAATGTAATGTTAATGTGAAGAACTTCACGTCAGAATAGTTAAATGGTCACAAAATAAAACACTAAATCTAAGAAGGAAAAGAAGACACGCAAGTCCCACACCGACCTCCAAAGCCTCATCCGTCTCTGCTCTGGACTTCAAATTGAGTCAGTCATCATCCACCACCATCACGTTCCCGGTCACCTCGTACTCCATGGTGGCCCAGTCGAAGATATTCCCTTTGGGGACTTTGTGTCCGTAGTGCCAGCCCTGGATCATGCTCCTGGAGAGCACATAGTCCCACATATTCAGGTCCGTCATTTCCCCCACAAAGCTCTGCGTGGCCTCCAAGCCTCCCAGGTGTTTGTCTGGATCTTGCCCCAGGAGGACGGTGCCCTTCGGACGGATGGTGTGGCCGGGTTTGTAGACCTGGTAGGTGCTACGCTTCCCGTCCACCCAAAAGGCGGCGAGGCCGGTGCGCGACTCCCAGGTGAGGCAGAGGCTGGTGCGGAAGGTGGTGAGTGGGGGCAGGTGAAAGAAGACGCCGTCGCCGCTCAGGTAAAAGGAGATGCGGCCGTCCTTCTCGCGCCACACGTTGAGTTCATCGTAGTCGGCTGTGCGGTAGGCGAACAGGATGATCTGGCGCTCCTCCGGCAGCTCGGTGGCCACACGCATGCAGAGGGTGAAGGCCTTCAGCCCCATCTCCTTCTGCGGGATCAAGGCCACGTAGCTGAAGTCCGTCTCATAGGGGAAGACCAGGACTTTGTCGCTCAGACCCACTGCGGTTAACAAGACGATAAATCTGTGAGTTTATTATGACATACAGGTACGATTATGCAAAGCTTTTCTAATTGTTCCAATGAAGGTGAGATAATAAAAGTAATTTTTTAAGCTGTTTTTAATCTATTGCTGTTTTTAAATTGCCTATCAGTACACAAGGCTACCAGATTCTCAAGCTTTAAAACAACCGCAAATTAGTTCAAATAAATGCAACATATACACTCATCGGCCACTTCATTAGGTTCACCTGTTACCTGCTACTTGATGCAAATACATCAACCAACCACAAAGTTGCAACTCATTTCATTTAGGTATGTGCACATGGTCATGGTGAATTTCAAACTGAGCATTGGAAAGGATAAGAAAGGTGACTTTGAACGTGTTTGTTGGTCTAAGTGTTTATACAAACTGCTGAGCTGCTGGGATTTTCCCACAAAACCATCTCCAGGGTTTATAGAGAGTGGTCTGATTTTATGCCCGAGAGTGAGAGAGAATATGCAGCAAGCGGCGATTCTCTGGGTGACAATGCCTTGTTGTTGTCAGGCATCAGATCAGAATGTCCAAACAGCTTAGAGCTGATAAGAAGAGAGTCAAATAACCACTTGTCATAACTAAAGTATGCAGAAGAGCATCTTAATGACCAACATGTTGAATCTTAAAGCAGAGGGCGCATTTTCTTGGCACATTTTGGGCCTCTTAGTATTGACTGAGCATCATTTAAACACCACAGCCTACCTAAGTATTGTTCCTGACTAAATCCATCCCTTTATGTCCACAGTGTACGCGTCTTCTGATGGCTGCTTCCAGCAAGAATACGCTCTATGTCACAAAGCACAAATCATCTGCAACTGGTTTTTTGAACATGACCACAAGTTGACTAAATACAGTCAGATCTCAGTCCAAAACTGTGCCTTTGGGATGTGGTGGAACTGAAGATTAGCATCATGGATCTGCAGCATGATGCTGTCATGTCTGTAAGGACCAAAACGTTTTCAGCTTAAGGCAGTAAGGATGAAAGTGAGTCCGACCTGGAACTAACAGGATGTAATAAAGTGGCAAGTGAGTTCATCAAAAAACTTTTTTTTTGTAAACCTGGACTAAATGAGCAATAGTTTTTAAAAGATAGCAGGTGTACCCGATTCAAACAAATTTGATCATTAAAGGCTGAAAACGACTGAAACAAAATGTTCTACTGTTGGAGATTTGAAGGAAGAAAAAACTCACTTTAATTTTAGAGCACAGACATTAATTTAAAGATGCAACGTGAAACGAGATATGTCTGTGGACATCTGGCAGTCAGTTGTATGGAAAGACAAAACCAGTCTGTGACTGTCTGGACTCACAGCATTTCTTATGTTAAGGCCTGCACACCAAAGCTCGGTCATCACTACGCTTTCCAGCAAATCAGTAATCCTGTTCTTATTCCTTCAGTTTGAAGTATAAGAAACGAGCTGGGAATATTGGAAGCTTATGAGAAACTACCAAAAACCTTTGTTTATTTTATTCAAAACTGACTTTGTTTATGGAAAATTTAGGTATGATTAAAAGGAATAAATAGCTTGATCAATCTCTAGTGATGGGTTTTGTTCACAAACTTTGGTAAAATGACTTTTTTTTTTTTTGCCTATAAAACGTCGTTTTTAAATCCATACCTTGTGTGGATGAGGAGAAAGTCACAAGCAATAAAACACCCAGCAGAGCCTCACCAAACTTCACAGCGTTGTCGCTCTGCAACACACGAACAAGCATCTGACAGCAGCTCCGGACTGATATCAATTACTGAACTATATTAAAAAAAATGTAAGTATGTGCAAAATTACCGAGAAAAACTGATTTTCTTACCATTTTAATGTTGTGTTGTTGATGTTCTCTGCTGCCAACTCTTTCCCACTCAACAGTGACCCGTGCCTGGTCCTCTTCCCTCCTTGCACAGCCCCTGACGTCAGCTCTTTCAACGATGCTCTGACAATAGGCCTGGTGTGTGAGGGCTGAGTGACACCGTCTGTACATGTGACTGAGCCACGCTCACATCGTTTCATCTATTTCTGTCTGCATCACCATCAACCAGCATGAAGTGTTTACATCAGAGCCTCTAGCATGAACGCATGAAAATTACAGCAGCTCTTGCATCAGACAAACCTTAAAGGTTTTCAGCTGGTGGTCCATTTGTTGTTACACGGGCTTTAGACTGTGAAATACTTGGTTATTTGTTGATTTTTCATAACAATTTGTAACTCCTTCCTTTCCTCCCTCACCAGGTCGGGGTTGCAGTTGGGCACCCCTGGATAGGTTGCCGGTGTGTTGCAACACTGCAATTTAGTTTCTTCCAGGATGCACCCCACCTCTCCTCTTACGACAGCTGGAATAGTTTTCCCTTTGACTGGAAGAAAAAAGATGGATAAACAGGTTTTTCAAGAACTGTGACAGAGCAGTGGATGTTAGTTACTGCCCCTCAGCCTCCTGGCAGTACACTCGTTGCGTGGCACAAACCTGCTGGAAGTACAAGTCAACAGCACATAGATAGATGTTAATGCGCATGACACTTTGTATGAGTAGACTTGAGTTAAAAATGGCACAAAAAAAGTTTTCAGTAGCACACACAAGTTTCCAAAAGTAACTAACAAAGTACTTTAAATAAATACTTTACCCATGTGATCTGGACCAAGATAAGCAGTAGAAAATGGATAAATTATCAGCCTCAGCTTTAAAACTATGAAGGTTTTAATGCAGATTTCACAATTTTAAAGAGACACTGAAAGCTGCTATCTGAAATTCAAAAACAGGGAAATTGCGCAATGCAGCAGGAAGAAAATCTAAACATCTTTCATTCTCATGTAAAAAAAAACCAAAAAAAAAAAAAACCCCCCAAAAAACCACCACTATCGAACCAAACTACAGCCTACTACAGACGCAAACGCACAGTGATGCCTTAAAGAATAAAAACCAAATATAAGATTCACCAAATCAGCATTTATTGCAGGATTAAAATCACGAGCTGTAAAGCTGAAGTTTGTGTGGTGTTGTTTAATGAATTTTGTTTGTTTAAATAAACAGAAACACCAGAACAAACGACCTCGTAGTTCACGGTTTAATGGGGACAAACAAAAACTGAATCAGGTGTTTATGTTATCAACATATCTACATTTAATACAGTTTCTCAAGCTCTAAGAGTTCAAGAAAAAAAAAAAAGAACATGACAAAAAAAATGAATATCAAGAAACAAAACCTGAAATACACCAACAAATTATGTACACCACCTGCAGCCCAATACAATCCACTAGCAGGCCTAATTCAACACAGACACATTCAGCTGAAAAAGCCTGTAAACTAACAGCACTCGACTAAAAATGCAGTTTACAGAGAGAGACTGAGGTACAGATGAGATACGGTTTTGTAACTCTTCCAGCATTTCTGTGAAACGGGTCGGGGGGCCACGATGCTGGGGAACTTTAACTTTCTTAAACTTTAAAGTTAGGTTCACACAGGCGATTGGTTTCCGCAAGCTTCTGCGGCCGATTTCTTCGAAACTGTGAGGAGAAGGTGCATAAAAATCAACAGCGAGAAGGTGGAAAAACAAAAAAACCCCAGAAACACAGCTTATCTTTGTATTTTGATACAAAGGAGAACAAAATTCACTTCATGCTTGATGCGAGCGTCCACTGTCATACCAGGTAAACAGCACGAGACACAGACAGCACGGACCAGTCCTCAAAGCAGCTGATGTAATCGGTCCAATCCAAACATTTAACGGTTTTAAATTATTATCCAGCAAAAAGAACACATTTATTGGGTTTTTTTTGTAATACAGCATTTTGTTTTCTGCTTCCAGTTTAAAGGCCTTTCAGTTCAAGGCTCGTCATGAAAACCTTAACATTGTCCTGATACTTAAAAAAAAGCATCTTGAATTACTGAAGGTTAAGTCCAAACCTAAGGAATATATAATGAATACATTCAGTTCATCTCAATTGTCTGTAATGGGGTGTGATTGATATGTGAATAAAACTAAACAAACTAATAAAAACGTACACTGTGGTGAGGTGGCCGTATGAGAAAGGGACTCGTTTCCCTTTCCGATTATCGATTATTTTAAAACTTGCATACAAACAACCCTCGTTCGCGACAGGTTTTTGGCATTTTAGTTACCACTTCGATAAATGTACATTAAGAAGTGGATGAATGCTAAATTACTTAATGGAAAAAGATGACTAGAAAATACTAGAGTAAACATCAAATAAGCCAATGTTTTCATCAATTCTGCCACCAAAAGTGTGGATTTTTTTTTCTTCTTCTTTTTTTAAAATAATTGATGGTTTGTGTGAAACACTGGAGTGCAATGGTGATGCTTTCCGACGACTGTGGCACTCAGAGAAAGAGAGAAGAAGAGGGAGGACCTGAGAGAGAGGCCCATATTTGAGTAAAGAAAGGAGTCGGGCTTGAAAAGACCAGAAACATCGTGACAGAGAGGAAGTCAGAGAGAAAGACTAGAAGGAGCAGAATGAAAGGAGGTTTTAAAGGGAGCGGCAGGCCATGGATGCCTCAGACGGTGAAGATAAGGGAGGAGAAAATGGGAGAGAGAGGAGGCAGACCAAGATACGTGGCTCCCGTTTGGTAGTCCTTAGTGTGGCTTTTCCTGCTTGTGTAAAGCACATATCCAGGCAAGGGGTGATCTGTTCTCTATAGTCTTGTGTTATCCAGGCTTTGAGTTGGGTTTGGGGGCATGAAGGAGAAATGGGAGCTCTCTCCTCAGTAGTCCTCCACCCAGCCGTTCTCCTGGATAAAGGCGTCTATCACTTCCTTCATAGCCAGGTTGGGGATCAGCTGATCCTGGGTCAGGGGACTCCTGGTGACTGGGTCAAAATGACCAACTCGCTGCACAGGGAACACGTTAAGACACAGTGTTAGCGTCAATGGATGATTTTATGAAAATAAGAAAAAAAGAAGCACACCTGCGCTATGAAATGCTACTCTGGCAGAATGAAAACGTGCTGCTGGACATTATACATTAATTATAAATGTGCAGCATACGTTGAAATACAGGACAGAAGGCCAAAGAGAGTTTGTACAATTCTAGGGAGCTCGAACTTCAATATTTGGCATGACCATCTTTATTTTTCAGCACAGTCTGAACACAGTCTCAGCTTTTGTCGTTTCTTTAAGTAGCCGTCAAGACGCACTGATGACAATCTGAACCAGAAAAATTTGGAAATTTGGATTAACTTGTGGGGATAGGTTAATTGGATAATCCAAATTGCCACTAGGTATGAATGTGAGTGTGAATGGTTGTCTGTCCCTGTGTGTTAGCCCTGCGACAGACTGGCGACCTGTCCAGGGTGTACCCCGCCTTTCGCCCTATGACAGCTGGGATAGGCTCCAGCGCCCCCCGCGACCCTGAAAAGGATAAGCGGAAGCGAATGGATGGGATGGATGGATGGATTAATTCACCATGTTTCATAGGTTCAACCACAGGAATTTGAACAAATGATGTGTTTATGAGACAGGCTGCTAGTGAAAAAGAGCTTAAAGATACAATTTAAATAGTGTTTTTTCCCAGGGTGGGGCGCACTGTGTGTGTGAATGGGTGGATGACTGGTTGTGTAAAGCGCTTTGGGGTCCTTAGGGACTAGAAAAGCGCTATACAAATACAGGCCATTTACCATTTAGACACAGCACTGGTTCGTCCTTTGAGTTAGGTGCTTTTTCTATGCTTTATGTTGCTTAAACAAAAAAAGAAAACAAAACAAAAAAGGCATTCATATGAATACTGAGTGAAGAAGCAGCAGGTCCCCATAGACAAAAGTTGAAAGAGCTTCAGGAAGCCTAAAGAACTATTGCTTAAGACGGCTTAAAAAATAAAAAAGTCAAGAAGCGGGGCTCAAGACTTTTGCACAGCACTGTAAGCAACAATCATTTCACCTGTAGGTGCTCTTCAATGTCCTTGCGATCATAGGTGATCCCACTGGGTGTGATGCAGGGCTCCCTCATCAGCTCAAAACTGATCTTCCCACAAAGATAATCAGGAATCTCTCGCTTCTGACGGGAACAAACAAAATACAAAGAAGCATCACTCTGACCTAATACTGAGAGATCCTGTTCATGGCTCCATCCCCTAAAATCAGGGGTGTCAAACACAAGCCCCGGGGGCCAGAATTGGCCCGGCAAAGACTCTGAGCCGTCCAATGGATGGCATCAGAAAATGTAAATATTGGACTTTTAACTGTATTATCACAAGTTTTATAACATTTATAACATTTCCTAAACATGGCCATTCATATTACACTAAAGTAACTGAGTAAGAAATAAGCAATTAGATGAGAAAAAAAGTTCCAGTTTTTTCACTTTCTACAATAGAAATTTCTGGGATTTTTTTGTAATTTTCAGTTTAACTTCTTAGACTGATGGAGAGAGAGTTCGTATGGTTGGGCCCACTTAATATGAAAGTGGGTTTATGTGGCCCACGGTGTAAACTCTCATAGAGCCTAGAGTCACAGCTTAAACTGTTAATTTTTTCTTGCTATAAAATGGTAACAAATTATAGCCACAGTAATCCGTTTTCCTTTCTCACCCTTTTCAGCTTTTTTCTATACCAATTATATATTAAAGACTGTCGACAGAAGTGCCACAAACCCGAAGCTACTGAAGTTGAAACTCTTTGAGTCAACTTTTCTCTAAGCAGAACACCTTCTGAGCCAGACGGGAGAGAAACACTCGGCAGACGCGACGGTGTCGTTTCAATTACATGACAATTGCCACAGCCGACAACTATCTATAGCGAGAGCCTTGGCACACAAGCAGTGACCGTTACCATAGGAACAGCAGCAGTCGAAAACAAAAAGTAGCTGTTTATCTGAAGTCCAAGTGGATTTTTAAAGAGATCACAAGCCTTATGTCAACATGTAGCCTGACTGCAGACAGAAACAAATGTGTGTATTTACAGTAGGTATGCGTGTACTGTTAGCATCTGTCTGTGTTAGCCAAGCTGTAGGCTAATCACGGATTTGTCAGCGTTGCACGAGTACGAAGCATTAGTTAAAAATCGTACTCACTTTTCTTTTCTCGTCCACTTGAGAGAAGAGCTCATCCATATCCATTAGATACTTGTCCTTTCCACGTCAGGGTTTCAGAACAACCGGACATATGAATGAATATTCAATTTCATTTTAAAAAACACACCAGTTTAATATTTGTTCATTAGAGTGACACTAATTACAAAGAGTAAACAAAATGCAAAAACATACATGTTTTGAGGAGATCTTGGCAGCGTCGCCTCCATTTTGATTGTCATCTTGTTTTTCTTTGTATTCTTCTAGTTCTCTGCAAAAATAAGGAGCTAATTTAAATTTATCCATGCAAGACAAAATGACACCTACATGCCAAATTATCAAAATAAAAATGAGATTGTGGTGCTTCAAAGCCTCACCTTTCCTTCTCAGCCAGTATAAGTTTGGTCAGATAGGCGTGTAACTCGTTCTCCTGGTTGATGCGCTTCTCCTCAATACTGTTCCAGCGTTTTTTCTTGGCAATGCGCAAAGCACTGGGGATGTCATCTCCGAAATTCAGCCTTTGTTCTTTTGCCAAGTTATAAGCTGTAAAAGAAAAACACAGCTACAGCAACGTGGCTTTACAGTTAAAATGCTGCCTTCAAAATATCTAAACAAGGTAGATTCAAAGATGTTAATTAGGAGTGCGACAGTTCTGAATCCACAATACAAACATCCAGCAGTGTTCCCACTAACCCTCTGACTTGCAGCTCTATTACTAATCAGCGTACTGATGTTACAGACAGGCCAGACGTATCATGTTATTGTAAAGAGCAGGTATGTAAATACATATGGGAAATAGCACTGGCAATAGCCATGTGTAATAATAATGTAATTAGCCATGTGTAACCATTAAAGAATGCCAGTTTGCTAAAAGCTGATATTAAAAAAAAAAGTTCCTCCAAAGAACAAACTGAGTTTCTCTTTTGTTCATGATTAAACTGTAGCCACCTAAGATTCACTATCAGTGTTTGCATTAACAGTGAGTAACCATGACCTGCACTTATCTAACATATTTTGTGTACTTTTCTTCTTAATCGATCAGCTGCAGCCCACAACAAAGCCATGGGCTGACTTGGAAGTCAGCAGCTGCACGAAGCACTGCGATAAAGCGCTCAGGGAGTCTGCAGAGAGTTCGACCTGTAGAAATATCTGCAAGCCAAACTTGCCAAAGATACAGGCTCTCCATGCAGGGAGGAGCATCCCAAAACAAGTTTGCTAAACTGGTGAAAGGCTCTCCTATACTGTGAGTTATTCCACTTTTGAAAAGTGATTTATTTCTCATTAAGTTGTGGAATTACTTTGGTCCATTTTTCACGACTGAGTAATAGGCGGGCTTCCAGTTTTTTATAAACTAAGCGAAACTAGTAGTCACAAATCATGGTTAGCGTTAGATTGGCGTTTCAATTATCACTGAATTACTTTCTGTAAAGTCTCATAACCATACATTCATACATCATTTCATATAGTGAAGCTTCATCCAAGAGAAGCAACCATAACACTGAGTGGAGACAAAATTCCAGCTTTCCTTCCTTCTAACATATCATTACACTGACAACAGCTCATGCAAACATATGCTGTGCCTCAGAGAAGAGCTCCCAACCCTGTGAGGCCTCACTGATCTTAACAATTAACTTTCACATGAATGAGGAACTGCACGAGTAAATTTGTGCAATGCACCAGCAGCATTTTCACCATCATTCTGGAGTTTTTTCTGACCTTTCTGTAGGTTCCCGATGGCCTCATCGTAGTTCTCCAGCTCCAGGTGACACTGACCCAAGAAGAAGTGTGCCTTAACTGATTGACTGTCCAGCTCCAGCGCATGCTTACAATCTGCCAGGGCTTTGTCATGCTGCTGCAGCTTCACATAGCAGAGAGCTCGGTTGGTGTAGTATACTGCCACGGATGGATTACGGTTCTGTAGAGAATCAGAGGACAATAAACGTGCATTGTAACCTCATTTTTCATCCAGAGGGAATCTGCATCCACTTCGTTTCACTTAGCTTTAATAAAAGAAGAAGAAAACAAAGACATCACTGCAGCATTTGTGTCAGAAATTACTCACAATAGCTTTACTGTAACACGTAGCAGCCTCCTGGTACTTGCGGCAGAGGAACAGCCGGTTTCCCTGCTCCTTCAGCTCCTGCGCGGTGGAACTCTTCTCCGGGCTGCCGGCCATCTTCTCCACCGGCTCCGCGGGGCCCGCCTCGCCCTGCTTCCCTATCCTGTTCCCCGTCTCTTCGGCTGGCTAAACGACAGGTTTAAGAATGCCCCGTCCTTCCTGAGGTCACACACACACACACACACACACACAACAACAAGAACAGAGACACAGTTTCAGTGAACATTCACTGCAATGCACCTGCAATGCGCGTCTTGAGCGAATTAGGTGCAGTGGGTTGATGCCACCCAAAAGGCATCCGTTTAATTTGCTGACTGCGCTCACAGCTCAAAACTACAGCGAGGTGGCTGCACCGCCGGCGAGTTAACTATTCATGTGACGGATATCAGAGGCGAGTCAATGAGCAGCACAGCTGGCTATCACCAAACATCACATAGCCGCGGTCCTTAGCATTGCATTTAAGCGCAGTGTTACACTGAAAGCTGTAGACGAACAGTATTAACAAACTATTGTTTGTTAATACTGTTAACCTCGCTATTGTTTTACTCACTAAAACTGAAATACAGCCGTTACACAAGCACACACACGGACAATGCTGCCAACTCTGGTCACCAGCAGACAAGAGATCGCTGCTATGCTAGCATGGCTAAGCTAGCTCAGTAAGCGATGTTGTCGCTTAATGCCGGGTGGCTGGCTAGTTTGAAGACAGTAAAGCTCACTCACTCGATATAACCAGCAGCTAGTTAGTAGGTTAGTTCTGTAACAATTGTGGGACTGAAAGAGTCGTCTCGACATTTGTTAACCACAGAAAAGAAAAACCAGCTAACGCTACGTTAGCTTATTTTCCACACAGCTCACTGAGGTTTAGTTTACCTTCTGTCCCGTACAGGGTTTGTTTCGCGGTTATACGGTTTTCAACTCTTACCTTTCAGCAGGAATCCCACATCCAAGAGAAACCAGTTTTATGTAACTCAAGATCAAATCTTTAATCGATTAATTTTTCCCCCATACGAGCTGTCATGACAGGTTGTTGTTATGCTGACGTCAAGCGCTTTGACGCGAACTCGACGGAAGCCGGGAGTATGACCAGTCCAGCTTCATGTCTATACAGCGCATACCCTTAAGTTCACCCAGTTCACACCACATCAATATCAACTTCCGATTAAATAGACAATTAAATACGACCATCTAACTGTATAAACAGTTTCTATAAGCATAATTACGAGCTGCATACATGCAATCGGTCTTCTAAGGTGTGCATTCTTCTTCTTCTTCCGCTTGCTCCCTTTAGGCTCCTAATGGAAATCTGACCATCTCTTGTGCTATTCTAGTTCCTATTGTTGGTTCCTGTCTCTTTCACTTCTTAACTAGCCTACTTCAGAGGAGACACGCTTAATTTTAACAATCTACATTCATTTGAATACATTTCCTTTTAAAAAATATTATATGTGAAAATTAATCATCAAAATCTACAGTTAACAAAAAGGGACCAAACCTTTGAGCATCTCAAAATTGCATCTGTGATGATATGAAAGAGGTAATATATCCACCCATTCTGTCTCCAGTGTGCTCTTAAATGACTGCTACAGCCTTCTGAACTTCCACTGTGGGAAAAATAAAGAAAGCTAATAACTGAGAAGAGAAGAATGACTGCTTTTGCGCAGAGCAAATTAAAGATTAAAAAGTAGAAATTTCACACTGATTATCTTGGATGACTTATATTAATTCATAAAGTTCTTACATAAAAATCAACGCTGTCACAGTGATAAGGTCACAAGTTCTTTTCCAGAAAACAAAACCATGAAACATTTTGCACTTAAATGCCAAAGAAATTGGTTTAGTTCAACTTCAAATACAAGAATAAAAGCGCTTCTCCGAGTCAGCTGACACTGAGAGGAGGGCTGATGAAGACTAACCCATCCTTGATAAAATATGTATTATATTAAATCTGCAGTGTAGAGGCTTTGCAGACCTGAAAGCTGGAGGTTCAACCGGCTGCACAGTTTCTGTCTCCCTATAGAGTCAAACTGTGTGCATGCACCTCAGCAGGCAAATACATAAGACCTGTGTGTGCTTATGAAAGAAACAGAAAAGATGAAAGACTTATGGAGCTGGCACAGGAATAAGAAGTGCTCCGGGGACTGGAGGGTGGAGAAGGATGCTGTTTGTGTGGCCCAGCATGGACATCAGCAGCTTCCTCTGTGTCCAGCCTTTTCCAGATCCTTCCTCCACCTCCTCTCTACTCTCGCTCCATTACCTTGTCACTTTCTATCTGTTTTTATTGCCGGTCCACCTTTTCTCTTTCTATCACTCCCTCGCCCTATCTTCCTACCCACTTCTTTCACATTATGTTATTCGTCTTTCTTTCTCTTTCCTCCTTCTTTCACGCTTTTACCCCCTCTGTTTTTCTGTATTTCACCACTCTATCTTTCTCCTGTTATTCCTGTGCTGTTTCTTTACCTCTCTCTCTCTCTCAAAAAATCTCCTCCCCACACCTCCACCTGTGAGTGTTTGTACTTGGAGTTGAGTTCTCCTCATCTTTATGTGTGTTCTCCCTGGGATGCACATACAGATACAGTGTACAGTTTGGTTCATATAAACTGAACATGTTGTGAATCAGTGAGCCAGCAAGAAACAGACACAGAAAAAGGAAGTCTATTATTTCCTAGTCAGCTGCTCCAGCCTCTGTAAGAGTTAGATCATTATCCTGAAGAAATCCTGCAAGCATATCATATCAATTCAACAGAGAACTGTTAAGATTATGTTTTTCCATAAACTTCAGGAAGGCACCTACACTCACTGACCCCTATTTTGCCTTCAGAACTGCCTTAATTCTTCATGGCACAGATTCAACAAGGTGCTGGAAACATTCCTGGAAACATTAGTGCATACTGAGATGAACGCATCGCACATTTCATGCAGATTTGCCAGCTGCATATCCATGATGGCAATCTCCTGTTCCACAACATCCCAAAGGTGCTGTGTGGGTTTGAGATCTGGAACCATGTTTCCATCTGTGACCCTACCATCTGGATGTTGCCACAGAACCCGAGACTCATCAGACCAGGCAACATTTCTCCAATCTTCTGTTGACCTGGTGTGGTCTTCTGCTGCTGTAGATCATCTGCTTAGAGGTTTGACATGTTATACATTCAGAGATGCTCTTCTGCATTCATCTGCTGTAACAACTAGTTAAATTAGACTCAAAGCAGTCTGTCCATTCTCCTCTGACATCACCCAGAGAACTGCAGCTGATTGGATAGTCTCTCTTTTTCAGACCATTCTCTGTAAAATGTAGAAATGGTTGTGTGGCAAAATCACTTTTCCTCCCCATTCAGACGCTCAGTTTAAACTTCAGCAGGGCGTCTTGACCACGTCTACATCCCTAAATGCATTGAGATGCTGTCATGTGATTGGCTAATGAGATATCAGTGCATCAAAATATCATCTCAATCTCAGACGTACTTTCCACTCATTCTTTTCTGGTTATTATTAAAATATATATAATTTAATTCCTCAATGATCCCTCAGTTTTTTCCCCCTATTATTTTTGCACTCTTTACTGCACTACTCTTCTCTGCCTACTGTACAGCCTACATGCATCATGTGGCTGAAGAAGAGAAGCACAACCTCAAATCACCAGCAGGAGGCGCTGGATGATAAAACTTCTTCCAAACATCTTTTCTTTTTAATGGTTAAAAAAGTTTCTTTGGTATTGGAGAAAATTAAAATAAAAGTGAACGAAGTAAAATTGTACTAACATTAAAGTAATACGTGATGTGCAAAAATATTCAAAACCTTTCATCACAGTTGTGGTTTAATATGCTCAAGGAGGGGTCCGATTAGGGAAATAAATTCGGCATATATGCGAGTTGACATCCCACCCACAGAGAGGGCTATAGATGACCTTTATGGGCCTTTATCATATGCACAACATTCAAGTTTAGCAGTGGAGGAATTAGCAAGATGCGATTGAGGACAGGGTCACTTTCATCCTAGCCTGCTGGGCCTCTGTAAAGACTCCACACAGAGATCAGTGTGTGAAGATTAAGCCACATCTCCTGAGCAAACACACTGATAAATGTGTGAAGGGGGCCTCTACAACACAGGACCACCAAGCCCTGTGTGTCCCCCAGCTGTGTTTACCTATCTCCACCGGCCTGGTCCCCCGATCCTTCAGAACACCCACCTATCTAACTAATCTGTAGGTCACAAGAACACAAAAGTCTTCCCTCCTGATTTTAATTGAAATGGACACAATATCAGAAAAACTTTCACAGTTTACTGCGGGAAAAAAACTTTAATAAACTCAACGTAATAGTTTTTTTGTTTGTTTTTTTAACAAGTGAGAGTCTATTTAAAATGTTAATGAATTGCACTTACATCTTAACTGTGTGATTTTTCCACAATAAAATAGGTGTTACATGTCAGCAATAATTTTATGTAAGAAAATCTGTTGTATGCACTGTTACAGGTTTGTGAGGAATCAGTATTACCTTCTTTCACATGTATTTTCTTATTTACTTAGATTCCTTCTTTATTTGCACCCAGTCCAGTTTTCTCAATGCACATCAGAATTCTGTCTTTTAAGAAAAGATGATAATTATACTCTTATAATATATCTGTAGTGTTTGTCTGTACAGCAGGGATGGCTCGTTACTTTAACCTGGAGCAAAATGATGAGGGACAGTAACACTTTCTAATACGGCCCATATTAGAGCCCAATATGGCACAGGCCATAATCTTCCCTTTTTACATCTCTATTTTTATATTCATTGTGTTGATGTGCATGATGGATGTTTTATTGTTCAGTTGTCTTTTTATTAATTGTCCTTACCAGCATACTTATCAAATAAGCAAAAATAAACATTGGAAAATTAGGCCTACACTGCAAATAAATCATATCTGGGACTGCATTCCCAGAAATGTAAGTGCATTTGATTTGCAAATGCTTTGGTCATTGTTGAGTTTTTGCAAGAATAAACATAAACACACCCTCTTCAGACAATTTTATTAAGGAAATTTGAAAGGGATTGGCCGTAAGAAAGTACTCGATCAGTTTTCTGTGCATTTCCCAGGTGTAAAAATCTATGTAAACAAAGTTGCATGCTAAAAAGGTGGGAGAAAGTGAATAGATTTGGTGCTTATCAATTAAAATGGTCCGCTGTGTTTAAAGTATTCATTGCTTACATTTAAACTCCCTCCATCACAGCTTTTCACCAACTCCTCCCATCCAATATACCAACCGTCGTCAACCCCCCCATCAAACCCAACGGCTGCCCACTGCACCAGCTGGCCGCGCTTCCAGTCACCTTGGCAACGAGACCAGGAAGTTGCCCGGCTCCTCTGGCACAGCTGAAAAGCTGCCACTTCCTGATTGAGTCTGGTCTTTCTTTCTCTGTGTGTAGTCGTTTTCCCATTTGGCAGTGGTCTCCACTATTTAGCGCCAAAAAGCCTGAAAAGACAAAAAGAAGAAAAAAAAGGGGGGTGAACACACTCTCCTTAGGACTGAGCGAAACCCCAGGTTCAAAACGGGAGACACAAAAGCAGCATTTATCCACAGTGGTGGCTCTTAGGTGGATTTGCTCATTTTGAACAGACAAACGTTTTATAGACTTATGGCAGTTTCTTCAAGTGGGTCTGAATGCAACGTGTACAAAACAGTAGAGAAATAAATGCACAAAAAGTAGTTCTACTTTGTTTTCTATAAGAAGATCAACACAGGAAAAGAGTAAATTATTCATGTTCTCAGATATATGTCTAAAAATGTTTGCAAACACGCTGCAATCTGACTGCTTATTCATGCATAAATGAACACACATCAAGCCCTCTGTTAGAATTTTCCTCTTCATGTCCATTGAATTAGCCTGCTCCTTTGGTCAAATGCATAAACTTGAAGATCCATCAGGTATTTAACGTCACTTCCTGTTTCACCCAGCTGGATCTTTCTGACCTGAGACACATTTGATCAATTTGTAAGAAGTTTATATTCCCACAATAACACAGATGATTTTTATTTTTTGCCTTTTTTCACAAATTTGGTACGAGTGGCCCTCTGTGTGCAGGACGTATCTTCATTTGACAAACAATTAAATGAAGTGGTTAAGATCAGATTCTTCCTTAGACTGGGACAAAAAAAGAGAGATCACATTACTCCACTGTTAGCAAGCTTGCACCGGCTCCCTGTGGATTACAGAATCCAAGTGCACTGTTTGTGTTTAAAGCCTTAAATGGTCTTCCACCTGCATGTGTTGGATATACAGCGTGCATATACTCCCATATGGTCTATGGCCTTCAGCTCAGTTAATCCTGATCATCATAATTCTTGCATAGTCCCACACGTATTTTAGTGAAAAGTAATTTAGGCGTTACTGATACTGTAACAACCAAAAAATATAGATTAGTTATATGTGCCAATAACTTATAAAATAGGGTCATTGTTGAGTGTGATCCTAATAACAAAATACAAAATAAAATGAGCTGCATTAGCGCTTGCCACCAAAATTATTTTTGATACCAGTGAAGCACCATATTTTTTTATGTTATTTGAATAGGATTAAATGTGGGTTGCATTGGGTTTCCTCTGGTATTTTCCTCTGGCCTTGTCAATAGTTTTGTAATCATTAAAGAAAAAAAAAAAAGACCAGCTGGCTTTGTAAACGTGCCTTTAATGCATCTTAACTCTAAACATGCTAAAGTTGCTAAATTTGCCTCCTCAGGTTAAGAGTTAAATGAGGGATATCCTACTGCTGCCCCACAGGCAAGTAAGAGAAAAGCCAGAGATACCAGAGGAGTCAAAGGTCATCCACACACCTCTGCAGCCCTGATTAAACTTTCTGACAAAGGGAGGGGGGGGTGGTGAAACAGCTCATCAACTTTACCTCCTAAAAAGATGGATCCTGTGTCTGGATCCGGGTCCTGCACAAACACAAACAGGGAACAGAATGTGCGTTATTAACGAGCATTGAATCAATCATTGCAAAGTTTAAAAAAATAACCAAAAAACTATTTTAAACTCTTAATAAACCAAATACTAAAACTCTAAATAGCACATGTTTTTCATGTTGTCAGACTAGTTGCAACTATCTCCATATATTCAACGTTTTTCTCATCATTTTACTCAACTACGCTGAAATCAAAGAGTTTGTTTTGGAAATCTGCAGTGTTAGTCCAACAATCTTTCACACCCTGGGGGGTTAACAGCTGACTAGCTGAAATACCCTCACTTAAAAAAACAACAAAAAAACACACACACACTACCGTGGATTGATGTGTGATGGCTGGGGATGGAGGCAGCTGCTCAGTGGTCTGTATAATAGGACCGAGATTTTGGAGGGAAATCAAACCTGCTGTCTCAGACTACTGCGGGGATGCACTGGGAAATTCATCCACTCTTAATTTAGCACCGCGTTAACTATCAGCACTGCTGGCATCTAATTAGGAATAACATTTTATTTTCTCTTTTCTGATTACAGGCTGTACAGGGACAGACTGACTTTGTTTTAATTATAATTAACTTTTCACAGTTGTAGGCTAATTCATTACATTATCAACTGAAAAGCAGTTGTTCTGGTAAAGCTTGTGCAGGTTACCAGTGATGACTAATCACTGTATTTTCTAACTTTGAAAACCAATGGGGATCTCCACAGGAGAGAAGGACCCAGCAGGGGTACCCAAAAAGTGACTTTCCCTCCCTGTGTGGTGGTTGTCTCTGCCTTTGTGCAGCTTCTCCCTTAACTCTTCAAATATCCCCTCAGGTCAGGCACTCCGGGGTCACTGGTCTCCACCCTGTCCCCACCCCCACAGCCCTATCCAAAACAATCCAAAGGAGCTAAAGCAGCCATAATGAGCCAGGGGCTACGCATGTGCTGCATGTGTGTGTGTTCGGGCTTGTTTTAGTATATGAGTGGGGTCCCAAACTGGGCACTCACTGGGGTTAGAATTGTGTTAAAATCAGGGTTATACATTTAGTTATGATAGTCTTATAGTAGGGGGCTGGAAAACGCATTGTATATACGTAAAGTGACAATAAAGATAGAAATGGAGATGCCTTTCAGAGGAGTCAGACACAGAAATTCAGACACAGAAATGGAAACCATTGCTTTACATTTGTTTATTCTGGAACTATATACAAAGACAAGTACATGCACGGAGAATCATATTTGTTTATTTATACATAGCTCTTAAGCAGCTTTTAAAAAGCTCCAGTTTCATTTTTTCTTTTCTGTGGATTTGATTAAGAAATTTCACAAACTAGATTTAACCCACTGACCTCTGCAAAGCTACAGTGAATGTGAGAGAATAGTTAGGAGCTAACAGCTAACGTTGTTAGCTAAGATTACTCTTCAATAACTTTTACTAGATTAAATAAAATAAAGAAAGGACAAAATTAGACTGAATATTTCTTTCTCGTGTAATGAAACTGTTCCTGAAATTAAATGATATAAACAGCCATAAACAGCCAGAGCCAAGAACAAGAACTTGACTGACTAGTGTTTATTTTTAGCTAGCATGTTAGTTATTAGCTTGTTAGCAACATAATATTAGCTCACCCTGAAAGTATACACGATTGCTTTTATGCTGTTGTAGGCATTAAGATGGATAAATTAGTTTCTCCTATGGAAAACTGATATATACATGTTGAAAAAATTTGGAAAGTATATAAGTATATTTTAATGTTTTTGATTTAAATCATATGAACACACTGAAGTCACACACTATAACTAAAAATGGTAAAAGGGAGCATTACTCGCATTACTTACTGGTTTGCATTGCTGCCCATTTGAACCTCAGAAATGCAGCTTATGATCATGCTGTGTTTTTCATTGTGCATTTTCACCACTACAGAAAAAAACACCTCATCTTTAGACTGAAGCCTATCAGCTTATTAGTGGCAAGCTACATAATGCTTACTGGGTACAAAAATGAAACTATTTAGTGTTGGTATCCTGTGAGAGACTTGCACATTAGAATAAGAGGCCTGAAAAAAAAATCTGTTTCTTTAAATGGACATCTGAGACAAAGTGGTTGAGGAGCCAAACAATGCAGCAACCCAAGCCAACATATCTGATTGTTAGAGAAATGATGTCCAAAATGAACACCAACACACTTGGGAGGAAGCTCAGAGTTTAGGATTGTAACCACAATGAGTCACAGAGAAAAATTTTGAAGCCAAAGTATGGTTTACAGTGATTGGCTTTAGCCTCAGTGACACACCTTAAAAACACACGTTTAATGATGTATTCTTTCAGCCATTACACATTGTCCCCAGGCTTTCATTATTGTTTTTTTCATGCACCTGATGATTTGTTTTCCTGCCCTGAAACGTACCACAGTCGTACCAAGTCTCCCTTGCAAAATAACCAACCACCATGAGAGTTACATACTTAAATAAAGATTGAGTAAAAAAGAATTCAACAATAATTAGCCAGCTTTTAACCGAAAGTGGATATCACAAAGAAAGGAATGTTGCTGTGATAGAGGAAAGTTTGGATGACACCATAAAATAAATACATTTCAGACACTCAGGAAATGCTGGGAGTCATTTCAGAACTGCTCGAGTGTAAAATTAACTGTGCTGGTGTGGACTAATATAAACACCAGCATAGCTGAATGATGAACACACAACATGTTCCTGTGTCAGCTGTTAATCATTAGATTTGGATGGAATCAGTGTGAGAAACTCTGGATTATTCTTTAAGTGGCTGATTTGTTTTCCCCCTCTATCTTTTACATAATCCATCTTTTCTCTGTTAACCTGTGGTAACAATACTTTCCATTCTTAACCAGGTTAATACAAACTGCCTATCAGTTCTTCATTAGATGAAGAATGCATGGCCATTAGCAGACACCGAGTTTGGCCTCTATCTAAAGTTTTCTGTGTGAATAGAACAAATACTCGTCTCTTTAGTCTTCCCATAACAATCCAGCTATTTGTTGTCATGTAAAGTTGCTGAAAAGCAGCTTGTCTTGATCCTAGAAGTGTGTAGTCGGCAGATCCTAAATTGGACGGTAATCAGATCAGTGCGAGGAGTTTGACAAATGACCGATGACAAGCACTGGACCCTGGAGGATGGGCGGAGATGCTGGGGGTTAAGGCTGGGTAGGGTCAGAGGTTACCTTTTCAGAACTGCTCAATCGAAGGGCCATTAAATCCCATCTTTGTGGAATTTCTCAGCCTTGGACTGGTCGTCCCCAATCAATGCACCATCTATACCGAGCGAAGGCGAGACGTGGCCTTTATGTGAAGGAATGAGCAGGCCAACATCGTAGCTTCGGCACAGATCCTGGAGTCAGCAAAGTTTGTGGCAATTACTGTGGCAACCTGGGGAGCAACTAACCTGGTTTCATAGTCATATATTGAGCCGTGGAGGCCACACCAAAATTGTCCGTGTGGATTCCAATGTAAGATATTTATAACCCGATGAGATGCTTTGCAGTCAATGATTGACTGATAAGCACCACTGCAGCGATGCTTATCAGTAGAATGAATGAAAAAGCCTTTGTGATCGTATTTTAAGGGAAGATTTGGGTTTTTTTTGTAACTTCTCACTGTGTGTTATCTCATGTGTAAAGTATGTCGTCTCTGGGGCGTCTTGTCTCTAGCTTTGTTTTCCTACGCCTGCCGTCCAAATTTCCATCACAAACACCTCACCCCGAGTGACCCTTTGCTTTCTGTCTGTTAAGAGCCCCTGATTAACCCGCATACATGTGCAGATAGGGCCCAAATCCTTCAGTTGGGACCAAGTATGAATGTGTGTTTTAGTGCGTATATAAGTGTGCGTGTTTGTGTGTGTGGGTGCGTTCGTGGCATAAAGAGGAATAGTATGAGTGAGTGTGTGAGCTCATGCATATGCGTGCACGCATGAATGTGTCAGGCAGTTCAGGACCATACTTCACGCTTCTAATTATTCAGCAAGTTCCCGCTTCCTCTTCTCGATCCCTTCTTTGCTTTCTCACTTATCTGCCCTGCACAGTTGACTGCAGAAAGAAACCATGTCTATTGAGGAGTCACTCAGTGAGAGGACAGACTCAGTTTTGTCTTCGGTCGTTCCCCTCCCCTCCATCAGCTTCCACTGTTCATCAGTGGCGGGTCAGGCAAATAACCACTTGGAGCTGTGAGATAAATATTTATCGCCTTAGCTATGCTTTGTGGAATTCATAATATCCTGCAAAGATCCCATCTTCTTGTATGAAGTGTAAACATATTGTTCATTATGTCCAATATTTGACATAAAAATAGACTTTTTAAAAAAATAAAACCAAGAAAAAACTGTGTTAAAGCTAAAAAACTGAACCCTTCTGCCACCTGTTGTATACATTCAAATACACCTGTTACCACGAGAACATCCGAGGCCTGCGTACAGCTATACCCCGAGGGGCTGGTGATATGATACCCCTGAAGTAAGAGGTGTGCGTGTATGTGAGAGAGACGTGGAGGGGGGATGTCGGGGTTTACTGGAGCCGGGGAGACACCAAACTTTGTTTTTGGCGGTTCCCTCAAGGGCTTCCTCCCCTCAACAAAGGCAAGCTCATTTGCAACAGATGTATACATCGTTGAAAGGCAGGTTCATTGATGAGTTGGAGGACACTGTAGCGCAGGTGCTGAGAGAGCAAAGGGGAGGGCAGGGCCATGTGCAATGGCATTTTTAAAAAATTAGATCAAAAGGGACTCGGGGGACGAGCTGCAGGTCACCGAGGAGTCTGAATGGAGTTGATGAAAGATGGTGAGAGATAAAGGAAACTCTGGATGCTGATTCGGTGCACAGTTATGCCCCTACTGAGGCTCTTTTCAGAGATTTTAATTGTCACCTGGGGGCTGAAATGCGAAGATTCTCAAGTTACTTCTAAGGCTGGACGACTGATCCGTAAATCACTTAATTTCATTCTTTTAGAATTACGGTTACTTGATGCGGTCACTTTTACTGTCACCTGCCATCCTCTGATGTTTTTCTCAGAGTGAATAATCACATTTTAATGCACAATAAAACCACAGCATGTCACAGTGCGTGCAGCGGGATTTCGATAACACTGGGGAAAAGCAGACAGCAGCGACCTCAGATCATTATAATCAGTGCTGATTGAACGTAAAGCTCAATAAACAATCTTTGGGTGCAGACTTCACAGCATCCCAGCTTTGAAACCGTGACACCTAATCAACTTTATCACTTGAAACTTAAGACATCGAGGTGATGGCAACATTTCACAGCTGAGATTTAGCACCTGTTAAATTCTTCATTATTTTTAGTGCTACAAGGTCAAATGTGATAGACGAAAATGTAATCTTGTCACATCTCTTTGCCTTTTTCTGCCGAGCACTGATGGTGGAGGGTTTTTTAGGGTAACCGTGGCGTTTTTGTGCACGGAGAGATAGCCGAGGGGGTTGTGGTACTGGCATGTGTCTATTGTCTGAGAGGGCCATTGTAAGAGGGGGTTTAAAGTTTAAAGTCTGTATGTGTCTCTGTATGCGTGCAGGCAGACTAATTATAATCTGCCCAGCCAAGGATGACCCGGGCTGACCAAACTCAATTCAGAAGTGGACGGAGTGCAGGGGAGGAGGAAGAGGAGGAGGAGGTGCTGAAGTACAGCCAAGCAGCAGAAAGAAAAAAAACCTGACCATTCAGTTCTTTTGTTTGGACGTTTTCAGCCTTTTACACGTGTTTCTGATCTGCTCAAATATCCTGAGACCTTGTGATTGTGTAAAAGTGAGCTGAGAGTGATACAGCGGGGACTTTTGATGCGTAATATCGCATAAAACTGAAGCAGAGTGAGATATTCTGGGGTGTAAAGACAATATTTGTTGCCATTTCTTTGTTGGTGACGCACATATAGTCTGTGAGTTCCATTAAAGGAACAGTTCGACTATGCTTAATTGCTTCAGAGGCAAGAGTTTGAAAAGAAGAATGACCCTCCCCTAATTATACTGGAGCCAGCAGCCAATTAGCTTAGCTTAGCCTACAGTCTAGAAACTCCTGCTGAATTAATCATTTTTTATACTTTGATCTTTATACAGATTATGGTAGGTTTAAAAAGATTCAGAGGTACTGAGTGTTAGTTTCATGTCTTTAAAAAGAGTAGACTTTCCTTTTTTTTCTGGAATTTATGCTAGGCTAACTAAGGTAAGCTAACTAACTACTTAACTACTGAGCTAACTACTTATAGAAACTTTAAAACATATTATTTCCTTAATATTAAATATTAATATTAATATTAAAGTAGTTTATAAAGTGTATTTCCATGACTTTCCTTAATGTAAGGACACAAAAATACATGTCTTATGTTGGAATATAGCCCATTTTCAAAATTAGGAACTTGTCCTGCGATCTACTGACAACGTTGTATCTATGTAATACCTGGTGGTGCAAAAAATCTGAAAATCTAAAAGTGCATATTTCCTGTGAAAGCAATCCCCACCACTCGGAGCGTGGACTCTTCTCGACTGCTATGCATCTGCCTTGACCGCCAAAACATAGCCCCTTTGTATATTCCCCCCATTGTATCCAAATAAAGGTATTCAAATGTGGATGTGGCCAAGTGGGACAACATCTGTCTTTCCCGTGGACATATGTAAAACACTACACGTATTGTGAATTTTGGAGGGATCCTGCTTCTTCCTAAGTTTTCCCTCCAAACTTATTCGGCCAATTAGAAGAAGTGTGGGGGGTAGAGAATCGGCACGCTAACACCGACAGCGGGGTTGCCCTGTCTGACCCCCAGCTGGGCTCCAGCAAACACACTGCCCATCAAACACATCCTGGCCTGATGCACTATTATAGCGCCACTGGGCCGCTGATAACAATACTGTCATCTGGACTACAAAGAATGGGATTGGGAGATGCACTGGTAATTGCAGCTAATGAGAGTCATAAATGTAAAGTGAAAGAGGCTGAAGATGCTGTGCTCTAAAAGCTAACAACTAACGTGGGTTTCCCTCCAAAAAACAGGCAAAGCAAACCATTTGCAGACCTGATTTGGCCAATAAATGCCAAACAATCAAGACGAGCTCACCCACCCACACACTGTGATCTAATGAAGGAATGTAGTATTTGTAAAGGAGTTCGCTTTAATCTGGCTACAATCAAAAGCTGTGGCGCTGTCTCCAAAAGCTTTGTAGTCTAAAATTACCACCAAACCTCACGTACCACAGGAAACTTCCTGTTGGATTCCTCGGTGGCTACGATGTGTTTTTATTTGGCCCTTTTTCTTCCCTCCCTGCTGCTTACAATCAAAAGAGTAAAAAGAAAGAAGAAAAGAGTTAACAGCGGCGACGTTGTGTTAAAAACCACTTTAAAGAGGAATCTGTTTACCCCCAAGCTCAGCTATTCCCTCGTGTTCGTTTGAGCACTAAAGAATGTGAGAATCTACACAAAGGCCATCGAGGCTGGCCGCAGCAGTGACGCTCTGCCTGTTTAAATCACTCTCAGTCCAATGACACTATCGTCATGTATTTACACTAAGATAAGCAGCTGGATCTGACCTGCTTGGAAGGATAGAGGTGGAATCTTTATCAGGCTTTAAGGATAATCACTCTTTATCACCCTGACACTTTTACAGGTTAACACTTTGAAGGAGCTGGGAGGGACAAGACACTAAAAACCACTTTCAGCTATTCCCTCATTCACAATAACTCACCACAGCAGGTCCACATATTTATAGCTGGCATATGTTGTTTCCATCCCCTTGAAATGAAACCAGGCAAATCTGCAAACTGCTACACCATGGAGCCACTACACGTGTCATTTCATTTAAATGAATAAAATAAATTAATGATAGGCTGGTGGTTTTGTCCCAGCGGTGCACAAAGGCTATCTAATAGCAGTGAAACCGAATGTCTGGAAACATTTATGATGGTTATGGAAAACAAATTTATTATTAGATAACACCGGATGGTACTGGTATCATTATGAAGCCTTTACTGCTTTAATCAGCACTCTAGACCAGTATCTGGATCCATTTGAGAACATGGAAATACAGGTGGAGGCGGAAAAATTCCCATAATGACCATCTCACACAATTTAAAGCCCACAGGTCGCAACAGTAGTAACTTTAGATGTCCAGTGTAGCACAAAGAAGAATATTTCCTCTAGAAATGTAAGAGATGAGAAGGATTAAGTAGCAAAAAATGGTAACATGTAATTCAAGTACTATAAAATTATAGCAAAGAACCCATTTATTTTTTTATGACTCAAACTTTATTAGATTTTAATATACACAAAAAAAAACCCCAGACCCCCCCCCCCCCCCCCCCAAAAAAAAACACCCAAAAAATAGCAGAATGGACATTCCCAGTAACAACAACAGAACAAATTGAGCATCAATGCATATTTCCATCCCCCCCCCCCCCCAAAAAAAAAGAAGCTATATAATAGTGTAAATGGCGAGGAAGCAGTACTTTCAATGGAAAACCAAGGAGGCGCTTTCTCAGGGGGTAAGAACCAATGTGCCAAATGCCGAAGAGAAAAAGCATAATGATATAAAAGTAGATTAGGCATCCCTAACCCACCTCTGTCCACTGGTTTCTGCAGTTTTCTCAGATTCAATCTAGGCTTTTTATTATTCCATATAAATGACTTACAGAGCTGGTCAAACTGTTTGGTGTATTTCAAAGGAACATGGATTGGTAGAGCCTGCAACAAATAATTGAACTTAGGTGTACATACCATTTTGATTACGTTTACCTTTCCCCACATTGAGAGATACATCTGAGACCAACGATCAATATTAATTTTCATATCGCTGAGTAAAGGTTCAAAATTTATCTTTATCAGGTCTGACAAATGAGGCGGGAAGGTGATGCCTAAATACTTAATGCCCTTCTGTGGCCAGGAAAACATACCGGTTTGAAAAAGTGACCTAGGACAATAACTAGTTAACGGAAGGGCCTTTGATTTGGTCCAATTCACCTTATAACCAGAAATAGCTGAAAACGTATTTATTATTGCCTGCAAGGAGTTTAAAGACTTTTCTGGGTCTGATATAAAAAGCAAAATGTCATCGGCGTACAACATCAGTTTATGACAGTCTCTCCCTATACTGACACCTGGAAAATTGGGCTCTCTACGAATAGCCACTGCCAACGGCTCAAGGGCCAGAGCAAAAAGAAGTGGAGAGAGGGGATCCCCCTGCCTGGTTCCTCTATCTAGTTCAAAAGAAGGCCCTATTATTCCATTTGTGAGTACTGATGCCTTGGGGTGTACATATATAAGCTGAATCCAATTAATAAAGCTTTTGGTGAAACCGAAACACTCTAAAGTAGCGAATAAATATCTCCATTCGACTCTGTCGAATGCCTTTTCGGCATCCAGCGAAATCGCAGCTATGGGAGAATGGCTGTCCTGAACCGCCCACATAATATCAATTAACCTCCTAATATTATCAGCTGAAGAGCGTGAGCTTATGAAACCAACTTGATCTACATGTACGAGAGAGGTTATTACCCAGTTTAGTCGATTAGCCAGAATTTTAGATAAAATCTTACTATCATAGGAGGTCAGACTTATCGGTCTGTAGCTTTTACAGTCAGTGGGGTCCTTATCCTTCTTTAGGATAAGTGTAATGATGGCTTCAGATAGTGAAGGTGGGAGCCTACCCTCTTGAAAAGATTCGTTATAAGTGTTTAAAAGCAGTGGCGCAAGATCTTCTGGAAAGGATTTATAAAATTCAGCCGTATATCCATCCAGGCCTGGTGCTTTATCAAGAGGGCAAGTGTTTAATAACTCCCACTATTTCTTCAACGGTAATAGGAGCGTCCAAATATTTCAGTTGATCCATTGTCACCCTAGGAAGATTTAAAGATAACAAAAATTTCTTTATATCACTCTCTGAAATGCTTGATTCCGAGCTATAAAGATCTTTATAAAAGTTACTAAATATTGTATTAATTTCTTTAGGTTTAAAGAAAAGACGTCCATTATTATCTTTAACAGCTGAGATCATAGCCATAGTCTCTCGCTGTTTAATATATCTCGCTAAGAGCCTTCCGGCCTTATCCCCTTCCTCGAAGTGTTTTTGTCTAGCACGAAATAGAGAAAATTCAGCTTTTTGTGACAGTATTGCATTAAATTCATATTTTAACTTGGTCAATTCATTCAAATTCAATGAAGAACGATCATTTTTAAATTTTAAATCAGCAAGTTTAATTTGACGTTCTAGATTTTGAAGTTTAGTAATATTTTCCCTCTTTTTAAATGAGGCATGCTGTATTATATAGCCTCTCAGGAAAGCTTTTAGTGCTTCCCATGCTACTCCTGCTGAAGGGGCAGTAGGGACATTCGTCTCTATATACAGATTGATTTGTAATCGAAGAGACTCTCTGAATGCTGCATCTAATAGAAGGGTCGAATTAAGTCTCCATCTAGGCGTCCTAGCTGTATCATTAGATAGTAGCATGAGGAGATAAACAGGGCTATGATCTGAGAGGATTATGGTACCAATATTACTCGATACAACAGCAGGCATTAGTGATTGGGATACCAAAAAAAAATCTATCCTTGAGAAGGAGTGGTGAGGGGGGGAGAAAAAAGTATAGTCCCTTCCAGAGGGGTTTTGTAACCTCCACACATCTATGAGGCCACACGCTTCAGTCAGCCCTTTTAGGGCCCTATGAGCCCTAGAAGCATAGACTGATCTGGAACTCCGATCCAGTACTGGGTCCATAACCTCATTAAAATCCCCTCCCATAATAATAGGGTAATCCCCCATGTCAGATATTTTTTTCTCTAATTGTCCAAAAAAGGATGGATCATCTACATTAGGAGCATATACATTAGCTAAGATGACCGCCTTCCCTTGAACTTCACACAACATTAACATCCTTCTCCCAGCGTCATCCTTACTCTTTTGGATACATTTAAACTGTAAATGTTTACCAATCAAAGTGGCCACTCCTCTGCTTTTACTAGTACCACTGGCTGCCCCTACATATCCCACCCAACCCACGCATAGCGTCTGAGAATCTTGAGGCAACAGGTGGGTCTCTTGAACAAATGCAATGTCACACTTCTTAGATTTTATAAAGGACAATATTTTGTTTTTCTTAATGGGATTATTGAGGCCCTTGACGTTCCAGCTCATGATACTCAGATTATTTCTACTTATAGATAATTTTAAGGTACATATAAAGCGGGATGTTCAGAAACCTGTAATAATGACTAGCAAATTTGGCATCAAAAATTAATAAAAGAAAAAAAAAGAAAAAAAAAAAAGAACCCATTTAAATGCATTTATTTGTAAGTGTTTACTCATTGCTTAAAAAAATACTCATTTGAAAAAAAGGAAACAAAAGCTAAAATTCAAATTTCGGCACAATAGAGGGAGACGTCCCTTTGAGACAGCAGCAGCTTCTTCCCTCCATTTTGCTAATGAAATGTCCCCCAGGGGCCCCAGCTGTGACCTTTGACCTCAGACACTATAATTAGGTTATATTTGGAGTTGCTGAAAAAAAGGAAACATCTTAAAAGCACTTAAAAAATGAATTTGCAGAAAGTGCCTTAAAGAGACACAAACATGGATGACAGTGATACATCTGATATTTGAAAAAGCGTATTTAAGCTAAAATAAAAGCATGGGGGTCGGGTGCGTTGGTCACAAAAGAAAGAGGGAATCAAAAGGAGTTCTTAGGTGAGAGCTTTCTGCGGAGAGGGAAAATCATATTTCTGAAACATTATGATATCAATACTTATCTTAATGTAAACGTTATGTGAGATCCCAACAGAGAACGTTAAAGCACACAGAGTACGAGAGGATTGTGACAGTGGAGCTAAGTGATCTATTACATGTTTAGGGAAGCATTAGAGAGCGTTCTCAGGGCGCCTCTGTGCGTTTCCAGCTGCGTTTGCTATCAGCCCTGCCTGACTTTGTTTATGTGGTGTAGGATCCTCTTGTATTCTGTTTCCCACTGGGCTTTACACTAACACACAAGCACGCACACACACTATGCAACCAACATGAGAGGCACAATGAGAAATTTACTGTCATACAAACAAACACACACACAATCAGGACCCTGAGAAAGTGCAATGAGAGAGCAGGTGTCAGTTTTCACATGCGGCTCTCATGAGGGCCCGGACGGTTAAAAAATCAGCACGAGTTTTTTCTGAGCTCCGAGCGACGGCTTTTCTCACAGCCTCGGGCCGCAATTCGACTCCGACTCCAGAACAGGAGCCCGTCACCTGCATAGAGAAGTGGGGAAACGCCACTATAATGAGTCCTCTCACTGAGTCATGTCACGTCCTGATGGAAACATCATTGCAGAAACGTTCGGTCAGATTTTGTGTTTGATTAGTAACAGCTTCATTTTTCAGCATGACAGTGATGGATAGAAAAACACACAGTGGAGCACTATCAGTCATGGATTGGCATCCCCAGATTCCAGAACTGTGTGGGATCATCTTGACAGAAAGCAGATCAAAAGGCAGCAAACATCCTAAGAAGAGCTTTAAATGTCCTTCAAAAAGACTGTAGAACTACAAGAAAAGAAGCAAATTGAGGCTGTAAAGAAAAGTAAAGGTGTTCATACCAAATATTGACATTCAAGCCCCATAGATTTGGTTTTTTGGGGTTTTTTTGGCTTCCTACCCACACCTTAATCAAAGAAAATCTCCACACCTGCTCACACTGCATAAAGACGGGAGGTGTGGGCAGTCATGGAAGAGGAGTCACAGAACATGTACACAAGTGTTGCAAGCACCAGGATGGAGAAGATAGACAGATACCAAAGAGATTGGCCCTGGACTTGTCCGTGGGACTGGTGTCAAATATGGTGGAGGAGTTCCTCAGCGAGACACAACCAGTGAAAAGAGTGATTTCTGTGATGGTTGGTGCTAGAGCATCTATTTCAATACTGTGCTTATAATATATCAGTGGGACTAGCTTGGGACTAGCTCGGGACAAGCTCGCTTTATTATAAATTGATTCTTGTACTCTTTGGCTACCATGACCCCACTTTTTTTTAGCTGCTCTTCACCTCTTCCTTCTCCTTTTCCCTCATTACAATGTAACCTTGACGTTTCCATCCACCATCCATTTGGACATTTGGCGTCTCAAGGTTTTTCTCAGCGTGTGTCCCAGACTATAAGTTATGTTAAAACCGTTTCCCATGACTAACCTAACAAATTTTCCAGGCAAAACACAGCACACAGCACAATCCTGTGGAGAGAGGGGCATATTTGTACTGCCTCCCTTAGCGTAGGCTTATTATCAGAGCATCCTGACAAGGTCTTAGATCTCATTACCAGCAGGCGCTGTGCAGGAAAACAAACAGCAATGATTTCAGATCAACCAGATTAGAACCAAGGTGCCATGGGAAGCTGCAGAATAGTCTGGGAACAAGGACGCTTTAACTTTTCGACTCATATCAAGTCTTTTTCAGAGACTACTGCCGCTACGCCAAACTTGAACAACGTTATTGTGATCACTCTCTTTTACCACCAACGTCCAAAGCTCAGGGTTCTTGTGGTGCTCCAATATGATCAAAGTCATCAAAACGAGTTGAAAGTGGTGATAAAGCTGTATAAATTTGTAAGATGTCGATTAAGCTGTGTGTCTTTCTGCTTTTATACAGGCTTTATCCATACTTTACACTCACTTTCCTCCTATTGTAAATCTGTAGGCCCCTTTTTTTCACACTAGAATCCCAATATGACATCATCTACGTGGTTCTTGCTCACTTCTTCTTTTTTAAACCCCTGTCATTATGTCCGTAGCAGCGAGAAGAGACAGTGAGAGAAAGTTACAGAATGTCAAGGCCCCGTAAATACCACTAACACCACACTGCCACTACATCCTCTCTGTGTTTGGGAAGTCCCCCCTTACAGAGGAGTACAGGATTACCAAGCAAACAGACACAGGACTAACACATGCACGCAAAGTCTCGTATCTATACAACAGCACTGTTTAAAGACATTCACATTGGCATGCTGGTGAGAACGCAGCAGCAGAAGCACAGAGAGAGGGAGAGAAGGGAGAGGAACCATTGCGGGAATCTGGTTCAGTGGTTAAAGTATGAGGACAAACAGGCAGTGTTTCATTACAGTCAAAGATGGCATTGTTCTGGATGCAGGACGGAAGCAACCAGGTCGGTCGGTTCACGTACACAACGTGACCTTTAATCGTAACTCGCTCACACGGTTTGATTGCAGCTTATGTAATTTGTTGTTCTTTCGCTGTGTGCGTCAAACACAAGGGTCCTGTGAAATCGGCGTGCCGAGTAATGCCACATCTTTGCCGCACAGGTTAAGTGCTTACTTTAAAAATATGTGATGGAGACAGAATGAAAATCAAAAGGCCAAAATCTTAGCTTTGGACACAGCTCGAGTTATTTCACGCTGTTGGTTTTATTTTAGTGCTGCACATCAAAAAAGAAAAAAAGAAAACCACATATAGCCACATCACATAAAAGCGCTGAATGTGATCCAGGCTGGATGTAACTCCAGCTGAGGTCATAACAAGGTCACGAGGCGTGTGTGTAGCTTTTGTTTTAACAGACATGTACATGTGGAAGTGTGCAAACCTGACTGTGCACACGTGGATGCAGTGGCACGTCTTTGAAGTTTGAAGTTTAGGTACTAAATATATTCATGTGTCTTTCACCAGCTCACCACCACCACCATCGCTTTGTGCTTTAAACTCTGCTCCTTTGAAATGCCCGACAGACAGCAAAGCTCCGTCCTGCCACAGACAATAAAGCAGCTGGATTTCTGCACATGTGCCTTTGTGTTGCTCTGAGGCCTTGTCATAACTCCATCGGAGGGGTCTAGACATTTATCACACGCGCACACACGCACACAGACACACACAGGGGCGCAAGAATGCATGCACTTCCACAGAAAGCTACTCGCTCAGGGAGATGGATGGCAGCACTGGCACAAAAGAATATTTGATTTGGTTATAAGTACCGCGACATGAAAGAGAAGCACGGCGGGGGGGCGGTGAGGGCAGAGGGCACAACCAGCAGAGGTGGCTAGATCTTCATCACCATCATATATGTGTGAAAATGGGGGCAGCGTTATTGAACTACTCTGCACGTCTGCCCTTTTGCCCTGTTTGAACTGATATTTACTTCTATAATAGTAGGTGTTACATATTGGCTGCACATTTAGAGGTCTTTGAAGTGGGCCAGGGCAGGGTTGAACTACAATATAAATCAGAGCACTGAAAAGCTTTTAGTAGACAAATATACTTAATTATAACTTTGAATAAACATGTTCTGTGTTTGCTTAAATCTTACAACCATGGCTTCACCACAAAGAGGGATTTTTCTTTCTTTTTTTTTGCACAAAACCAAGCTTTTCAACTCGTTCACAAAGTAGTCGTTATTTCTATGTTTCTTTTAGCCAAGTTTTTATCCCGCCTCGTTTAAATATTCGACCTTAACGTCAGTGCTGTGCCAAGTAAAAACAGGGCCAGTATACCGATACTTCTAATCTATAAATCATCATTAATTTTCAAATTCAAACACATTTTAATGACCCCTGTGATTTTTTTAAATTTACAATAATTAGTTAACACAACAAAACACACCTTTCAGCTTTCCGTGCAGTTTGAAACTGGGTTTTGTGTAAATACGCATGTCGCTAAAGATTTGGGGTCACTTCTTCTTCTGCTGTTTAAATGTGCTATAAGCTATAAATAAAATAGGCACTGCAGTCAACGCAAAAGGTTAATGGTGCATGTTTGAGGTATAGTTTTTCTTTTCCAAAAAAGAAAATTTAACACAAAACCAGCTTTGGTATGATCGATATTTGTATCCATCCGCCGACTTTTACTTCGCATGAGTTGTGTCTGTTCTTCGGCCGAGAAATAAAACTGCAGAGCTTTCTTTAAAAGTAAGAGCATTGTTCTGAGCTACACATACACTAAAAACTTACTTTATTCATATGTATATATATATATTTAGAATATTAAATATTAAATGAAGTACAAGCAGAAGTGACGATGTAGGATGAAGTGAAACTAATGGAGGTCATAAAACTTCTCAGTCGTGTGTGGAGGAGGAGGGGTGGGGTGTTTTTAAACTGCAGTACTTTCTGTACACTCACTCCTCACTCAGGCCAGTTCGTTTGTATCTTGTATGCAGACACAATAGTGAATTGTTACTCGGTTCCATCCTTGCATACAGTTACTCACTCTCAGGGTCAGACCTCCCTCCCTGCCCCCTCTGCTGGGCGAGTGGTTTAAAGTTTCTGTCGCTGCATTCTGATTGGTCCGTGAAGTTTTCCTGAGGGGGGATAAGTTCAGAGCTCCGCACCTCCACGCTCACATCGGCCCCGGAGAGTGCAGAAGCTGTATTCTCTTATCATACGCATCAGGATAAGAGGGTACAAAGTTATGGAGGTTATCAGAGGTAGATTATTATTTGTTTTATAGACTTTTTTTTTACTCACTGAGATTTAGGACATCGGCAGTTTGGAATAATCCTTTTTCCCCCCTCCACCTTACTTTGCATCATCCATCCAACATGCCCGGCTTTGGGGTTTGGATTTACGCAGTGTGGATTTTACTTTTTTGCCTTTTCCACGTGAGCCTTTCAAACTATTCCGAAGACCAATGCAGCTGGAGAGGCAGGCAAGTATTTCACATTTGATCTGTGGTGTGTGTGAGTGTGTGTTCACTGGGCATGATGGAAAAGAGGATTTAAAAATGACCGCTCAGAGACGCTTACAGGTGCCTCCTGTTCGTGTGGTCGGTGTTTGAGTGAATGCGACAAGTCGAGACTTGTCACTGCGGTGCAGTTTAAATGTTTGCGGGGCTCTGCTGCGATTGCGCCTCTGGGGTGTCTGCGGGAGGCACGCAGGGTCAGACGGGCAGGAGACTGAAAGATTAAATCACATGCATGGAGAAAATATACACATGTGCAGCTGTTGGAGGCTGCTCTTTACTACAGACATGTTTTCAGTATTCAATATATATATATAATTTTTTTTACATATATTTATAAATTCTAAACACTACAGTTGAGTGTAGATGCCACTCAGGGTCATCATCTCTGCAGATCTGCCAGTAGGCAGCGCCTTGTCTGAAACTAAAGTTGACTTTTAATGACATTTATTCACCAGACATCAAACTTTTATTGCTGATGTGCAGTGATCACATTTAATCCCCTCTCCCTCCATCCTGCAGCTGTGTGCAGATGTTTCAGGAAAGTTTGGCCTGAACAAACTTCATAAAAAAACTTTATTTAACCTTGTCTCCTCTCCCTTTTCCTCCTGCTCACAGCGGTTTGTCCCAGCAGCAGGGCAGCGTGGAGCAGATCTCTCTCCACTGCTCCGAGGGCACACTGGACTGGCTTTATCCCAAAGGAGCCCTGCGCCTCACCCTGTCTCCGCGCCTGCCTTCCATGGTGGTGGGCCCCAGCGGCAGCAGCTCTGGGCTCATCACTGCCTGCGTCAAGCCCTCTGAGGAGTTCCATGGAGCCCAGCTCTACCTGGAGAGAGATGGGGTCCTCGAGCTCCTGGTAGGAGACCGCCTGGAATCCTCCCCCCCGCCGAGGGTGCGCTGCTTCAGCCGCCTGCCTGGGGAGAGGGTGGCCCTCTTCCTGCAGGCTACACCGCATCAGGACATCAGCAGGAGGATCGCCTCATTTCGCTACGAGCTGAGAGGGGACTGGACAGCTCGCCTGTCCCTGGACTCCCACCCTATTAGCACTGAAGGTGAGTAGGTGAGAGCAGGTTGCACGAGGTCTGCCGTGTTGGTGCTGAAGAGGGTCTTGCTTAAGCTTGAACCTTTCTTCATATTATTTGTGTTTATGAATCAACATTTCCTCCATGAGTGGCTGCGTAACACCTTAAAGTTCACAGGTTTGTCCAAAATAGTACTTTAGCTGCATGCAGTTCTTAAATCTGTAAAAGGTCTTTTGTTTCCTTTCTGTAAAATTGGCAGATGCGAGTTTGTGATTCACCACTGACGATATTATTACCCCATAAAATCCTCTTTGAGGATGATTCATAACTGGGAACAGGCCTCTGCGGTCTGCATGGACTTTCCACGGCCGTGCAGAGAGAAGGAAGTGGCCAAACTTTTCCCCCAAAGGGTTTGAAGTAGGAGAAGGGGAGTGGTGAAGTGGGGAGGAGGGGTACAAAAGCCCAGTATGTGGGGCTTTCTCCAGAGTCCAGAGCCCTTTGAATGGCTGGCGCATGAGTATTCTGGGATTACTGCCGTTGTCTAGGCAACAGGGAGGCCTCTGCCCAGCTGAGATGCTCCCCTCTTTTGTTGAGTTGCCTCTTGTCTGTAGGAGTTTACCCCCCCCCCCCCCCCCCCCTCCACATACACACTCACACGGGCACACACTGATTAGGTTTGGAAGTGGGGGGTGCTGTGGACTGGAGAGGAAGGAATCTCATTTATCAAGAGGTTTTCCAAAGAACCACAAGGAGAACTTTTAAAAAAATGCCAGAACTTTTTTTTTTCCACAGTTGAATCAGTGCAAACAGTTTTGGTCTGAAGCTTTTCTGGGCCTGATCAGTAAATCCCGCTATGAATCTTAGTGTCTTAGTAAGGCGCCAAACTATTTTTTAAAGTATTTTTTAGTTCTCAATAAAAGCTGTCAAGCCTCCACAGAAAAGTACAGGATTTTCTAAGAAGTTGGATCGGGCTTCTTTGAAGTCCTCCCCCCTCTCCCTGGCCTCTGTCTAGGCTTTGATGAGATGTGACTGCAGACACCCTGAAAGGCTTTACGGGGGGAAGTTTCATTTGGCCTGGGGTAGGAGAGCCTCACACCTTACAGCTCCTCTGGACCTCCGCTGCCAACTGGAAAAGTAGCAGCTGTTTGTTACAGGTTTTTCTCCCCTTTGTTGCTGGGGGTTTTTTTGGGTTTTTTTTTTGCACAGTTAATGGTTTGGATCACATTCCTCTGCATGTGATCTGCAAATGCACTGCCTGATTTCAAGCACATTAGCCTACAGGTTTCTTTCAGGAGTTGAGAGTCTTGTCTAAGGTCACCAAATGACTCCAGCTTTCTTTTCTTTATTTTGTCCCTCCAGACGCCTGCAGACCCTGCAACAACACTGAGATTCTGATGGCTGTTTGCACCAGTGATTTTGGTAAGTCACTACATATACATCAAACCAGACCTCTGCATCTTAATGACGTGAGATTGGCTCAAAGACGTTGCCTCCAAATGTTCCCTTAAAAATAGGAAAGGTTAAAGGTGAAATAGCAAATCCCCCCCCCCCCCCCCCCCCCCCCCACAGGCACCATAGTGGACTAACCCCAGCATCACCCCCCTAGAGAAGGAGTAGTGGACTAATCTGCAGGCCTCTGATTGAGCTGTAAAGGGCTGAGGAGAAGTAGAGCTGACTGAACAAAAGTTCATTGATTAGTACGCAGGTCAGGGACTTCTTAAGGATTTTTATCTGTTGGTAGCTCGCAGACTCTGAACCAAGGCTTAAAACATGCATTGGATAATTATTCTGGAAATGAGCTTTAATGTTAACCTGAATATCCTCCTAATTTGCAGTGGTGCGAGGCAACATCAAGTCAGTGGAGGAGGACGAGAACTTAAGAGCGGCCGTGATCAAGGTCAGCGCCACCCGCGTGTTTCGCCAGAAGTACACACTGTTCACCGGGAACAGCCGCCTGAGCAGCCGGGGCGAGATCAGGACTCTGCTCCAGTGTGGCGTCAAACCCGGACCCGGGAGCTTCCTTTTCACCGGCCGAGTCCACTTCGGCGAGGCCTGGCTGGGCTGCGCTCCGCGCTACAAGGACTTCCAGAGGGCTTACACCATAGCCAAAGCAGCCCAGCAGATACCATGCGAGCTGCCCGTAGACTGAGACAAAAACTCAGCTCGTCTGCTACGCAAAATTGGAAGCTGTGCTGAGCGCCAGGCCAAACTCAGCCCTGTTCCACGTTCGGGAAGAAGCCGAGACGGGCGACTGTCGGCTCGCGTAGCCTTCCCAAAGGCCTGAGGAGTGAAATGGACTTTTCAGACACCATTTCAGTGCAATACGCGGTCACTTGTTGCAAAGAGCCCAGTGGTTTTCGTGACACTGAGGGGGGACACGGCTGAAACGAAGCTTAAGCAGTGATGCCATAAAGATGGTCAAAGTAAAATGATGTAATGATGAAAAAGCTTTCCATTAATTCAGGCCTACTGAGAGTCATCGCATTGAAACTTAGGGAAAAAAAGAAAAGCTCTATAAAAAGCTCAAGGCTATCAGCTGACATCCTGTGGAGCGTACGCCACACAGGTGTTGCTGCGGTCTATTCATAATGTCTTTTATCAGATAATAACAGGACAATGTGATACTTGTCTTCAGTGTTAGTTTTATGAAGGAGATTATATAAGTCCACGCTAAGAGAAACATTAAAAACAACTTGCACTGAATGAAAGGGAATGATCTAGAAAGTGTGATGCTGCAAGCACTGAAAACCAAATAAATGTTTAAAAAAAAAGCAACTATATGTAGCATAGTGAAACAACTGAGAATTTAATATATGTTCAGATAAATGCGAGCACGTACAACAGTAACAAAGCTATGGCTACCCAAGCAGGTTTCACAGCTCGATATAGTGCTGAGAGCACCTTCCTATTGTAGCCTGTCTGAGATTCGTTTCTGCTTCCGTGAGGAGACGCAAACTTTATAAGTCATGTAAGATAAGACGTGTTTAATTTGCATGCAATATTTCTGCAAAACTACAGCTGACTGGACTGCCTTTGATTTTGAAGAGTATTTAAACGTAAAGAGCAAAGCTGCTTGAGTCTTGCCAAAGCAGATGTAAATCTGACTGTTGTCCTATCGCGTTCTGCTTTCTGCTCTCACATACTGATGGAAAGTAAATGCTACTCGACTCTTTATAATCAGCAAACTTCATACACTGATGATAAAAGTAAAAAACCTCTCATTGGAAGGACATTACTCTGGTTGGACGAGGTTAGCTCAAGAAAACAATAAAATATGCATTTAATGTGTGAAATGAGTTCTGTAAAGAATGATCTGATGTGCACTATATCACCAAGGAGGAGGGGTTCGTACCAAATGACCATAATCTGCTGACACGGTATGCCTTTAATGCGTACACTGCCATTTTTGTGTGTAAATGTGAATATAATGTGATTGTAAATATGTTCATAAGAAAGTCTAGAAACAAAAGCATGAAAAAAGTATTGTCTCAGTATTGTGGATTATTTTTATGTTTGTCTGTGTTATTAAAATATTCTGTTAAAAAAACAGATTTCAGATGTGTGTGTTTGAGTGTTTTTCTTTAACTTTTTAAGGTTTTCTTACTCTACTGAGCTTTTCGTGCTCCCTAATCCTCTTAGAACCAAATCATTAAAACTGGTCAGCCTCCATTAGAGCATGTAAGGCTTCTTCCGTGGCTACCTTTTCTCAGAACATAAGTCACTCCAAGTGCTCATGAATCAGATTCCTGAAAGCGCAGAACAAATGGCGTGGCCGAAGAGAGCGAGAGGGCCTGAAAGGGTGGAGAGATTTAGGGACTGTTTGGGACCCTGAGGGTATTTGGACAGGGAAGGGAAGGGAAGGTCGAAAAACAGCGAGAAGAATTCTGTTGTCTTCGGCCTCCCGTTTTTAGGACAGGAAGCAATAAATTGCCATTAAGGGAGTGGCACGGCAGGCCCGGCTGAGCTGAGGTGCCACACAGTCGCCTGCTTTATCCTGACCGCGTGTGCACGAGGAGACAGTCGAATCAATGTGTTTTCCACTCTGCTCAGAGGTCGAGTTGCTTGGAACATGGATAGATGAGGAATCACTGTGATCACTGCTGCATAAACACCTCCAGAAAACTCTCAGATTTACTGTGAGCTGTAAAGCCATGTGGAAAAGAGCAGCTGGGGGAATTAACCTGGTGCTTAAGTTTAATTGAAAAGAATGCTTCCCACGTCTGGCTGCACTCCCGTAGAAAGGCACAGGTTTGGCGCCACTGTCTCAGGAGCTGATGTGGGTGAACCTCCAGCCTCCCCGACCATTTACTGCCTCAGTGCCCCTTTATAACATCCTTTGGCTGGGTGGCCTCGAGCTGCCAGGCTCTTCACACACACACACACACATAAAAATACTCAGCCCCCTCCCCTTCAGTCCATCTGAGCTTACTGCTGCAGAGCTGATAAGCCAAAACAAAGAGCACTCAAATTATATTCCCTACCTATACATCATGTGACATTTTGACAAAGCTCAATTTCCTGCATTGTTGTCACTTGTCTGTGACCCCAGGTTGAACCCCTTAAAAGGACACAGTTACACAACACAGTTACACTGCTCAGTTTAAATGCACACAAACAGAAAAAAAATCCCAATAAGACTTTGGGGATTGTCGTCAAATATCCTCTTTTGATGGCAGCGACTCCTTCAATGCTCAGCTTAGCAAAGCAGGAAGCACTCAAGAAAGGAGAATCCAAAGCAGTGGGAGAGTGTTCCAGGGTGCGGACTTTAGAGGGAAGTGGCCGGAGACAAAGCTCCAGAGATGAGAGTGCAGACAGGGGGAAAGGTGCGCCCAAACACGGCACAGCAGAACACCCCACCCACTGCTGAGGCTCAGCACAAGCTCTTCCTGTTATCCAGCTTTAAAAAAAAAATCTGAGGATGAATCAAACTTAATAATAAACCTGGAGGTAGTTTTGCAGTTTTCCTAATGTGAAATGATTCTGGGGATTTTTGACAAAATCGCAACATAAGGCCTAAATATATGCAACAGCACTGCTTTCGGCGTTATAACGTAGTTTTTTCTTGTTTCTTTGTTTTGTTTTTGGCTATTTATTAGAGCTGAAACCAGCTTTGCTTCTCTCTCTGTGGTTGTGTAACTGCCAGATCATCAGCTGCGTTTCTTACACAAACTTTCGGTACGCTCGCTGCCAGATCTCTAAGTGCGGCTTCTCACACTAATCCTTCATCTGGATCCTTTTTCCCTCGCTGGAGCTGTCTTTTCACGGGTTCATCATCTAATCTTTTCCATAACTTGGGTCCACAGCTGCTGGTTGTTGTGCTGTCGTAGATCTAAAACAGTGGTTGCGATGCTCTGACACACACTTGACAGCGATCTCAAACCTCAGTCTCTTTGTGCCAAACGGCGCTGAAGGCTCTTAAATGACCTCTGAAGCTCTTCGGCCTCTATCCCAAAGGCTGTTACATTTTTTATCTGGTGTATAAGCTGAGGTGATGAGTTACACTGTTGCACACGTTAGGTGGTCAAAGAAGTGATGAAGACACAGCCAGGGATTTCAATGTGCTTTATTTTCCCACAGATGCAAATGGTTGTTCCATAGTTCACGGTAACTGAACATTAGCTCGTACAAAACTTGGTCCATCCACCTCTTTGTTTGACTCGGTGGTTGTGATTCCTGCTGCCTCTCCATCAGCTCGGCACCAGCTGAGGATGAGTCCTTGTAGACTTCTATGACCACATTTTGGCTTCCCAGATTCCCAGCTGACAATTTCTTGTTCCCATAACACCCCGTAACAGCTGGAAGAGGTGATTTCCAAAAGGAAACTTCACTTCATGCCATGCTGATATACGCATGGAAAAACCTCTACAGCAACATGCAACAGTGTTTTTTAAATCACGATCTTTCTGCACTGAGCACTTTGGAAAAACTGGTAAGTCCACAGAGCGGAGCGACATTTGGGAGACAAAACGTAGAGTAGGCAGTTTGGGTGGGTTGAGAGGTCAAAGCAAAATAGAGAACAAGTGTATAGCAGTGCAAGAGCATGTTTTTCTGTCCATGTTATCCCTCTGAAGTGCTAAAGGGTGGAGAGCGAGTAGCACCCTTTGTTCCTCGAGAGGCTGCAGATGGCTTTAATCCCTTCCAAAATGTGCACTGAAAATCAATCAAGACAGGGTGGACATGGTGTATGAGGTTGGAGGCGGGCCCTGCCGCAAAGAAACACAAGTTGGGTCAAAGAAGCGTCTTTGGTGCTTTCCCGCCAAAAAAGAAAGTATTGTAAGAAAAGACAGAGGGAATGAATTGCAACCCCCTCCAGCGAAGGCTCGCTAGCACCGCGTCGAGCTGAACACAGCTGGGGCTGACATCGCCGGCAGGGGGTACAACCACAAAAACCTCCACACACTGACATCACACCTTAATAATGCCACTTAGGGTCACTCAGTGCTCAAGGAAGACGAGAAACATGGCAGATGGACTGATTAGGATTCATCCTCTGCTGCACTTGAACAAAATTCACATCTGAATTCAAATCACTATAGCGCCGGAGCTAATAGCTGCAGTTCCTCAAATGGCCACTTGAGGCTTATTCTGAGACTGGTGTCCTATGGCACGAAGTCTATACAGGAAGACAGCCTTACAGCTTCAAACCAAGAGCGCGCCAAGCAGCAGATGACATCACAGTGTCCTTTTTTGAAATATTCTCACTATGATGCGATCATGCTTGAGGTGTGACTTGCATTTCTGCACAGTTGTTTCCTGGAATAACCTCACATAGCAGCAGAATTCGGTGTTAGGCGAGGACGACTGATGTCTTTGTCTCTCCTCCTCGTGCAGCTGACGTCAGCCTTCTTCATAACAAACTCCAGACAGAGGGTCGACCCACCAAAGACAAATACACCTGTTTTCAGCCGGGCCTTTAAACGCTCCCAATTAACCAACAGGATTATGGTTTTCTGACAAAAACCTCTCTGATTGTCAACACAAAAGGGAGAAACTTCCCCAGAAGATTAGCTGAATTCTTCTCTCACAAAGTGCCCACCCACTCTATCTTTCTCCCATCTAATCTTGCAGCGCAGCACTGCCTGCCTCTCCTTTTGCTCTTTATTTTGTTTTGGGCTTTTTTCGCCTGTTATCTTGCTCTGTGGAGTAGCTGTCTTGGGTTACCTCCTCAGAGACGTATTGCACTATACCTATTGTTCGAACTGTTTATTAAGGAAAGAGGTAGGCAGGAGCGAAACTGCAGTTTTGTTGTGTTACTAGTATCTCCTTGCAATGTTCTCTTGCCCAACACAGCTTCGAGGCAGGATTTGTCAGCAGATACATTTGGTGCACAGGGCTGTAAAACCTGTCTATTTTCACTGAGGAAAAACAAGTAGCTTGACACAGAAATTTAGTCGATATCAGTCAAAAAATAATGAAAAATTGTCGTTTTGTCTTGCTTCTCGAGGTTCTCTAGCTTTGGTGTAAGGTTTTGATTTCCAACCTCTGTCCTGCATGTCACAGAAAATAGCCAGCTTTTAACATAAGGGCATATTAATACATAATGTTACATCTTCTATGTTTTAGTATTTGGAAAGCTAAAAGTCAGAAGGTCGTCTCTTTAAGTTGAATGGTGTTTATAGTTGTTCAGAACAGCCTTCCTCGAGGGAAGGGTGAAGCCGGCCATCACGTGAGAGGCAGTAGACAAAATAATCCAAAAAATGAGAATAGTGGTGCACACCCTCAGACGCTTTCATGTTAGGGGTCGATTGTGTTCCACAAGCAGAAACAGCTGAGTATTGATTAAAATGAGGGAAAAAAATTCAATCAAAGCTTGACAGAGAAGTTCAAAGCCTCCTTACACTAATACCTTTGCACCATCAGCCAGACACGATGCAAGGTAGGTGTGAATGTAAACGTCATGCTTTAAAAACTAAACCTGCAGAAAGCACAGGTTCTTCAGCAGAAAGGCGTGTGTGTGTGCGTGTGTGGTGGGGGTTCATTATAAAACACTGAGTCTAGTACCAAGTGATCATTTTTTCATACGTACAATCCTTCACTAAAATCTAGTCTTACCATCTTATACTAGTCTTACTATGAGCACTTCTAGCATTTCGCTAGTTGAAAGCTAGCTGAAAAACCCATGATACTTTCTAACAATAGATTTTTAAAGAAGTTAATTACTGTGATATTTTAAAAAAGAAGCAGAGACCTCATTTATTTACTGTAATTAATCTAATGTACAAAAAAAATACTATTCAGCAAAACTAGAACAAATATTTCGATTTATTTAGATTGTTATTTAGTCAGACCACCTGTCAGTTAGTTGCTTTAAGAATGCTCCAACCACAGGTACCAACATCACAAACCCAGTCGGGAGGTCTGGTTATCAGTTTAGCTGAGGTGAGGCATCGCAGACAGACATCGCTTACAGCTGCCTGTATTGGCCTCCACCTGTATAATCATTAGCCTTAATACAGTCAGTCACCCATTATTTTGGTCACTCCACGGTCTAATACGGACAATAATACAGAGAAAAGCCCAACATTGGGAAGACCCCATATGAGCAAGCGCTTTAGGGGACAGTAGGAAGGAAAAACTCAATTTTAACAGGAAGAAACCTCCAGCAGAAACAAGGCTCAGAGAGACCAGTTGGGGGTGAGACACACTGTGGAGAAGAACCAGAGATGAGTAATAACTAACGATTAAATGCAGAGTGGTGTATAAACACATGCTGAGAAAAAACGGTTGAATGAAAAAGAAACATTCATCACTGTATCATGGGAAGCAGCCTAGACCTATTGCATTGTCTAGCTCCCGAGTCCAAACTGGAGCTTCAGTGTATTCCTTTCAACAATATCACCAGCAGCCAAACATCCTTAAACTCAGAGACGTAACACAGAAACTTGTCGTGACTAAAAATTGCTCCTGGAATTCAGTGAAACCCAAACATTTGAAAGCGTGAAAGTCTTGAAGTACCAACGCCTGCTTTTAACATTCATAAAATCACAATTTTAACTCTTGGAATGTGGTTAAAGCGATGCTAAGTGGCTGCCGAGAACACTTCTCGCGCTGGACGGAGTGAAAAGGGTGGGGAGGGGGAAAAAAAGTGTAACTTGTGAAAGCATTTATGCATCAGATGTGCTGACAGTCGGGCGGTGTGTTTATATTCCAACAGAGTGCACTGGCACACTGTGCATCAGCTCAGCCGCTGCAGCTTGTCTGATGTGTCAGATGCTCCCTGAGTTTCCCTGCTCATTCCAGGGGAACATGTGCGCTGGAATTCTCCCCCAATTAAGACAGGGATTAGCTGGGTCTACTGTGGGAACCTGCTGAGTGTGGGAACGCAGAGGGCCTGCCCTTCTCTCCTTCCCTCACCGACACTCAGCCTCATTCTCACTCACTCCTGTTCATTGAGCCGCCTCCCTCCCGTCTTTCTCACCAGTACTGTAACCGTTCCTCCTCTCCAGTCTTCCACACTCACTCTATCATCATTTAGCACGGCTGTTTGAAGCACACCCAGCTTAAGCTCAATTTATGAAATCTTGCTTTCCCTCTCATCTTTATAGTTATGCAACCAGGACCCGTTTACAATTTTTTTTAACCCCCTTTTCTTGCAGCCACCCAGACTCTCCAAAGCCTTCAGTCCTAATTCTTCAAGGTTTCTAAAGTGCACGGCTCGTCTCTTCTGTGCACCCCTCTCCTGCCCCCTTCCCTCCTCCCTCTTAATGCCTCTCCAGCCTTCATACTGAAAGCTTGTCTGGAGGGAAGCTGAGGACTCTTGCATGAATAGTCTCAGACTGTCAGACTGAAAGAGGGGGTGAAAAGACAGCTCATCAGAAACGACAGGTGTCTCAGAGAACGGTTACAGTTGATGTTGGTAGGTCTGCAGTTGTTGTATCGTACACTGCACGAGCGATTTATGGGAAGCTCGTAAAACAATAAAGTTCCAATGACCTCCATTAGAACTAAACATCCATGAGAACAGCGAGTCGTCCCCCCCATCGTCACTACATTTCTTTCTCATGATCTCGCGATGCTCTCACTATCACACCAGATTTTTCTCCCACATTCCTCGCACTCATTGTCACTTTTTCTTCCTCATTCCCACTCTTCCTCAACTTTCCTTGCGTTCCCAGAAATCCATTCCCCGTACACCCCTCGACCACACAAGGCTTGTCCGTTCCAATTACGGCAGGGCCGTGCAGCACCCCCACCACCACCACCACCAACCCCCTCCACCCCAGGCTCACACACAGCCCACTCTCATTAAGCTTGTATCAATTAGGCATTAACCTCCTAAAACAAAGGGGCTCTTGACGAGCGGCCCATCGCGAGCCATGTGAGGTACTTCCTCCGCATCGCTACACCCCACTTCCCATCCTCAGAACGACACATTCGTGCAACCTTTTCACCACTTTCCCACCACCAAAACAAATGCGCGCCCAAAGTATCATCGACAAAACAGAAGAGTGTAGGGAACGTAAATAAGCATCATATGTTTCCATGTAGTTGCTAATGTTGATTAGGTCATGGTCCTGCATTGCAATGATTCCATGTAAAGCTCAGTGATAATGGTCCATGCGCTCCTATAGTTGCTGCGTGAATGTGACGCAACCTTCTGTCGACAATATAAATGATATTGTTGCGTGGGTAACTTTAAACAGAACTTTTTTAAATTATTGAAACACAGCATTTTCTTCATTCACAATTCACCAAGAAACCCAGACACAGAAACAAAATAAATATGTCATGAACATAAAAAAGATAAAAATTTGAAATAAATTTGAAATGATAAATTATTGTGTATATGATTGTGTGTGCCTAAAAAGACAGAAAAGGGGAGATAAAGTGTTAAATGAGCTCGGATGTGTTAATCACAGTTTTAATTTGGTATCAGTAAAGTAGAAATATTAAAGAATGTATCATAATTTAACTGAAATAAATTTCGTCTTTGTGGCGTTTAAACTGTTCACCCTTGATCAGAAATAACAGAGTTCGTTCAGTTTGGATTTTGATGCTGAAATCTAAAATGCTGCAGTCTAACCCATTACACCCATCAACCTTGGTCATGCAGGCCTAGAGACCAGTCAGTGACCTCTAGTTGCTAGGGAAAAATGTGCATTTCCCAAACCATTGGCAAGTGTTTGCTGGCAGATGCTAGCAGTCCATCCATCCACTTCTACTTATCCAGTTCAGGGTTGTGAGGGGGCTGGAGCCTATCCCAGCTACCATGAGGCAAGAGGCAGGGCACACGCTGGACAAGTCACCTAACCCCTACACCTTACACCAAACACTTAACCTACTAACCCCACTAACTGCATGTCATTGGACTGTGAGAGGAAGAGAGAACATGCAAACTCCACCCACAGAGAAAGGCCCCGACCAGAGGGTGGATTCAAACCCAAGACCTTCTTGCTGTGAGGCAAAAGTGCCATCTTCCAGTCTGCTAGCAAACAAAGCACCATATAACTCTCTACCAGTTTCACCTTGTGAAACCTTCAGGAACTTTTCACCAACCACTTGTACATTTTTCCTTAGCAACCTGTTGTTTCCAGGGGGTCACAGACTGGTCTCTAGCACAGTGTGACAGAGGCCTTAGCAATCAATTTCACAGCGACTGGCATCAACTTCCATCAGTCACTTGCCAGCCAGTCGAGGAATACATTTTTTCCCTCGCGACCGGTGGTTGCCAGATGGTCACTGACTGCTTTCGTGGGCGACTGGGGCCTTTCATAGCCTCTGCAGGCAGCAGCCTTGGACTGGCACCCACGTCTAAAAAGGAACCCAAAGTACAATTGCCTTCAAACAACATTGTTTCCAATGGCCACCAGGGGGTGACTCCTCGGGTTGCACGCTCGTACACATTTGTGTTATATCAATAAGAAAATGACTCTGTTGCTCACTTCTTTTTAAGGGTCTGAAAATTGCTATAAATAGAAGTTTTTATAATCCTTCTAAGAGAAATATCACTATAACTGAAAAGACAAAAGGCCCATCACACTGATGGTGGATTCATTTGAATGATTGCTTCTCCCCATGAGCTCATATTAACCTCACAAAGAGCTTTCTCATCAACTGAGCACCGGATTCACATAAACTCATTTGTGTTTAGTTTACAGTTTGTCTAACTGCTCGTATTTTTGGAGGTTTTGCAGGAAGCAGGCACTTTGCCTCCACTTCAACTGGAAAAAAGTCATTAACATTTTTTTCTGTATTTTACTGTCAGCCAGACTCTTCACTAAGCCATTAACGGGATTTCTGTGTGGTTTAATGCAGCTGTTACATTAAAATAACTACCAACCAATCCTTCTTGTGACACTCATTTATACTATTTAATCAAAGCCTTTGCCATATTTTACTTGTTAGTTCCCATGAATGAAATTTTCCATTTAGATGTCTACAATCTAAATCTAATCTAATAACGGTTATGGCCAGATTTTACTTCATAATAGCGGTCACATATGTGGCAGCAGATAAATGGCAGCTCACATACTATGGAGTCAAAATTTCCCATCTTAAGGGGGGGGTCCTGGCACATTGCCTCGGGGACCAGCTGTGGTGCAGCAGAGCACTCTGCACTTGCTATGTTACAATCTCCACTGCGTGCTCTTTATTTATTTACTAAGAGCAAATTAATTTTGTGCAAGTTTGCGGAGGTATCCGCGCTTACGCATTACGACCGGTGGCCAAGCGGCAAACCTGGATTTGATTTTCCCACAGACGGCTCTCCCACAGATAGAGAGGAGTGGTCTCCAGCGCCCAGCGTTTTGGCACAGTGACTATGTTGGCACAGACCCAAAGCTGAACACCCCCTACCCCTTTTCCCAGGGCCCTGGGAGTGTAATACATTACTAACAAAATCCCACTTCCCATTCCTCTCAAACTTTCACACCCCTGCCCCCCCTCTTTCTCTCCCATGGCTGGCATGCCCCCAGAAATGGGAATTGGGGTGACATGCGTATGACTCCTTCAATCTCTTCTTTTCTCATCATTTCCTCTACAGTACGGTAGCATGAACATTAAAAAAAAAATTTTTTTTCAACGTAAAGTTTGACATTGTTTTTTTTTCTTATTTCAAAAAAACGCTAAAGAGACTTTTATAATTTTAAAGTTCTGCCTGTGAACTGTGGCAGGACACCCAGCCACCAATCTCACAAGAAAAGAAAAGCAGACCCTTTCACTGTTAAAGGGATTTAAAGGGAATAGCTGCCCATTCACACCATCACTGAGGTTATAAATATGAACCCTCATTCTGGAAAAAGCCTGGCTTGTCTGCCTGACAGTTCTCAACGCTGTATTGAGGGGAAAGCATTCACAGGCGTGCATGTGTCTGGGTAACATGTAATGACATTATTCTCACCACGGTGACCCCTCATTGTCACAACGCTTTCTTCTCCCGAGCTCGTGAAATTGACATAAGCTCTACAAACATTCCAGGCATTTTTTTCTCAAGGCCAGATTCTTTGAGAGGACGGGCGCTTTCATAGCGGGGACCATCAGTGCTCGCAGCACCACCTACTGATGGGACAGGTTTAAATGCTTAAAATGAGCTATTTAAATACACTTATACTGAGTATATTGAGATCTGAGAAAAAAAAGAGAATTTTACAAATTCATAATGTTATATATTTAATTTTATTTTGATGTTTTCATTTTATTACTTGTTTCCTTAGCATTGAGCTGATTTGGCGCTTTGGGAACGCCCCGCCTCCTCTACTGTCCCGTGTAATCCGCGCAGATGTGCGATCTCTTGTTCATACCTGCAATCAGTAGTCAAGACCAATGTAGCATGCGTCTGAGAGCCGACGTTTTATAACCTACACATCAAGCTACTTCCTGACCTGCTCAGGTGCTTTTCAATATAGTCCTGCAACTCCAGCACCTGAGCCTCTGCAACTGTCACTCTGGTCATGAGAAGGGCACGCTCCTTCTCAAAGGACACCTGTTTGAAGGAATGAAATCTTCAAATAACCTTTTATTAGCATTTTGTTTCATATTAAGTATGTAATCAGACAGTATAAAAAGCTGAAAATAGTGATTTGTTTACCGGTGTGGAGTCAGTGGGCTCCTTCAGCTGTTTTCTTATGTCACCACAGGATTCTTCGAATCGCTGCTCCGGTTTGTCCAGCCTGGTAAAGTCACATTTTTCAAACATTTATTTGACAAAATGCACAGCTGACCACATTTGTTATCTGATAAAAATAAGAGCAAGAAAAAAAAACAGTGACACTCACTGCTGACGGTTTATATTTTGCATGGGTATTTTGAACGTAGCCACCTAAAACGGAAAAGTCAGGCTTAAGATCAGGAATGATCCTCTCTGTATGAAAATATATCCCTCACACCATTATACCACCACTACCAGTCTGAACAGCTGATACAAGGCAGAATGGATCCATGCTTTCACCTTGTTTTTATGCAAGGTTCAGAGACAGGCTCAAGACTTCTCAAACCAGGAAATGTTTTTCTGTTGTCCAGTTTTCGGGGATCTTATGTGAATTGCAGCCCCAGTTTCCTGTTCTTTGCTCACTGTGGTCTTCTGCTGGTGCAGCCCATCGTTTTTAAGTTTATCCTGAGTTTAAACTTCTTGTCTTGACTATGACTCTATACTTAAATGCATTAAATTGCTGCCCTATGATTGGCTAATTGATTTTTGTGTTAACAAGTAGTTGAACAATAATAAAGGTGTCAGTAAGTGTAATCTTTCCTTAAACTGGAAACAAGTCTAAACTTCTCATTTTAGAGAAGTCAGTGAGTATTTCTCTGATTTACACTCATGTTCTCAAATAGTTATTTTTTCTGAAAGCGTATTTAAGTAAAATCGGCTCTGCATGGCACCAAGTCAGAAAAAAAACTGATTCAGAGCAGCGACTTTTATATATGAGTGCTGTTACATGATCCGAATCCACCTCTGCAGCAGTGAAACAGCAGTACAAACTTTAAAGTCAATATTTTCAGTATCACCACTCCCAACAAAAGAAAGTCTCTTAATACGGGAAGTATGGAAACAAAGACGACTCCCTACAGACCGAAAATAAGCACTCACGAGACAAAACAAAAGCAAATCATTCCACTTCAAAGCAGACTTTTGCTTTGTGCTACCTGCTCCCAGGCCGCCTGCAGCTGACCTTCCAGCCTTGCTTTGTCCTGGTGCAGTTGTTGGAGCTCCTTCTCCATTGCATCTTTCAGTTCAGTTGGCTCCAAGTTGAAGTGGGCTTCTGGAGGTCCGGGATCAAGACCATTCTCTGGTTTGGCCAAGATCTGCTCCCTCTGAAGCCTAAAGACCATCATGTAGGAACAAACCAGGTATTATTACACCGCTGATGGCAGTGCTTGAGTTCAGCCCCGCCCACAGATCGGACATTGCCGGGTTAGAATAACTTTGCAACAAAATAATCCAAAGTAGTCGTGTTATATTATGCTCTATGTGCAAGATTTAGCATGTCCTACATGCTAAATCTAATTATGGGAACGTTTTCATACACACTACAATAAATTTTAGTAAATGGATCAGACCATTGTTAAACTGCAGCTCATAAACAATCACGTCTAAACAAATAGGAATGAAACAAAGAAAGCATCACCTGTATGCAATCAGGAGGGCATGATGAGTTTGGGTGATCCTCTGTAGTCTCTTCTTATACGAGCGAGCAGCAGTGGCGAGCTGCTCCTCCCTCGCCCTGTAGGATAAACGAACATCCTGCAGCATGCTGTCGATGAATCCTCTCATCTTACTCGGCTCTGACGGCCTTTTACTTTCTTCAAGCCCATCGATGTAGTCCTGGATTACACAGAGCAGAGGTCTTATCAATACTGCCACGTCTTACTATCAAACCTGCTTTGTGTGTGCCGTTACTCACAGCTATGTCCTGTAAGTAGCACACGAGCCTTGTGCGATATTCCTCAATCAGCTCTTTCACCTGCAGCTGCAGCTTGGAGTTCTCCTCCTCTGCCTCCTTTAATTGTCTCTGAGAGCACATCAGGGCCTTCAAAGGAAACAGCACATACAGAACATCATTACCCCCCACCTATAAAGTTTAAAGTTTAAACAGAGCAAGGGATGGATATACAAAGTTATCACAGCATTACAAATCAGCATATAAACAGTGGTAATAACCAGGAATGCTCACCGCACTCTGCTCAGAGACTTTCTGCTGGCTAACGTGCATCGCTCTGTGGATCTGCTGGTGCTCTTTACCCATCGCCACCCTGGTGACCAAACACAGGCCACGACCACAAGAGAGCACAAATCCACAGAGAAGAAGCAAAGAGACCACATCACACATGCACAGAGCAAGTAAAGCCACAGCTTAGCAGAAAAAAATCAAAGAGGCAACCACAAAGCAGATGCATGTGGGGCAAACACTGGGACGCACTACATCCTGACTGGAAATGCAAAGATAATGATCTTTTATTTTCATTGAGCTTTTGCACAAGTAAATGACAAACACTCGCACACTTTCTCCTCCAGTTTCTTCTGCTGCTCCTTGTAGCTGCTCTTCATTTCCTCCAGCTTGTCTTTGATCTCATCTTGGTTTTCAAGCAGCTACGTGAGGAAGATGAATGAAAAAGCTGAGGGAGGCAGTCAGAGACTTATAAACTTCGACGGTTACTATTTTGAAACTTAAGGACTCACAGTTTTCTGCATGCTTTTTTGCTCCTTCTCCATCTCTGCTTGTTCCTCAGGCTGTCAATACAACATACAAGCATTTCAAATGAACAACATAACAAAACATGAGAATCTGTATTCTAATTCTAACAACTTAAAGTTGCTCCTTATGGTGGAGCTCGATATTTACTGCCTCACCTTGACTGTGTCATGTGACATGCGGGTGATCAAAGCCCGCACCCTGTCTAGCTCCCCATGAAGACCTTCGGTGCTGGTCTTCACACATTGATGCTGCTCCTCCAGCTGCCTGCGGAGGGCGTCCTGGGCCTGGGCCAGCACCAGCAGCTCTGCTGTGAGCGCTCCACTCTTGGCTAATTCTTTATCGTGGACCTCAGCCAGAATCTGGTAGTTCTTCTTTAGTGTGGCATATTCCTCAGTCAAGTCCTGGCCACTAGTCTCTTTCCCTTTCAGGCATGTCTCAGTGGACTGCAGTTCCCTGAGCAACCTGTCTCGCTCTATTTCCAGCTCTGTTATCACACCTTCTTGGTTAAGTACCTAACCAGAGTGAGAAGGAAAAAAAAGTGTAGAAAAGGTGATTCAGGATGATCCTGCCAGCAGTCTTGTTGTGGAAGGATTTGTAGAAAAACCCTCACCTTGGTTTTCAGCTCAAATGTCTCTTCTTCATACTGTTCTCTTATCTTATTAGCCTTAAGTTTCTCCTCTACAAGCTCCTTATAGATCTAAACAGACATTGGGAGAGAAAATAAAAAGGTTAGTTCTGTAGTATACACTCACAATTAAATTATGACTCATGTTTGTTTAACGCACCTTCAGTCTTTCCTCTTCACTCTGGACCAGCCTGCAGGACAGGTCTGTGTTGGAGCTGGCCAGGTGGCTCAGTCTGGTCTCCAGGTAGCCCACTTTGGTGAGGACACGCTCGTATTTGCCACGCCACTGCAACTATACACGCACACATTTTATACAGAGGGGGAAATAATTCTTTGATCCCCTGAAAAACAGCGCCAAAGTATAATGCCTCCACCTCTCTGTGCTCGACTGTGGGGACGGTGTCCTTTAAGTTATACTCAGCATTTCCCTCCCTCCAAACATGACGGGTCAATTTTGGTTTCATCTGACCACACAACTTTTCTGCCAAGACTTCTCTGAATCAAACAGATAAGTTTGCCTACACATGTGCATAGGGACCCTTACAAGATCCCACAAGCAGTTGTCACCTTCACACCAAGCTTCTTTGCTGATGGTCTTGTAGCTCATTCCAGCCTTGTGCAGGTGTAAAATCCTGTCCCTGACGTTCTTTGGAAAGGTTAGAATTCTGTGGACAGGTGTGCTCTATAAATATAACAGTTACGATCAGGAGTATCATTAATTGATCAATTGGTTGGTTGGCTGTGCACCACATGGGCACACAGCCAGTTGTGGCTGGGTTAAAGGAGATCAGGTATCTCACTCAATAACATGCAAATACATTTAGAACTTTATTTAATCAGTTATTTTTTTCTAGGTTGTTTTTTCTTCTTTGTCCATTAAAATGAACCCATTATAAAACTTCGAAACTGTTAATTTCTTTGGAAGAAAGCAAACATAAAAAGCACTAGTCTCAAGGCCTCCAGTTTTGCTGCTGTGTGATCATTTCACCCTTTTTGGTAAAGCTACCTTGCCAAAAGCGAGAATACTTAGTAAGAAGACAAATGGGAAAGGTCTTACTCACATTTTCTCCTGTCAGAGCTTGAACTCGTTCCTGAAGCTGATTTGAATTTTGGTCCTGGCCGTCCATCTTTTCTTCCCCTCCACTGTCAGCTGTTGCTTGTATCCACCAACAACCTCTCCATGACTCCACAACACAAACAAAACTCATGTGTGGAAACTCTTTCTTCAGATTTCACTTAATACCAATCGTGAATAAATGTGTATTATCACCACCACATGTCACAGTAAATGTATTCTGGTGCATATTTGACCGCTCTTAGCCTGCTAACCTGTTAGTATCTAAAGTTAGCTTGGTAAAACATGAAGTACGGGTAACAGTAACAGTTTTATAAGCGACTCCGCTGTTTCTATTTATCCTTTATACTGTATTAATTCAGTCCCTTATCAAAGAACTACGGTACAATTCTATGGACAACGGCGCCCTCTTGAGCACACAGTTGGAATAGCTGCTCTTCTATAATACTTCAACAATCTAGCTTAACAACCCAAGATAGTACCATACGCTCATTATATTACATCATAACTAATGACAGGGGGTTATGCTAACTCAGCCAAACATAACAATCTTATCTCTCATACACAAAAGGTGATCATGATAATTGAAAAAAATAGAAGCACAGTCGAGGTTTCTGCTACACCTTGATACTTAAAAAAGTCTGAAAAGGTTAGAACTCCAGCAGCACTTGCAACACAAAAAACTGCTTTACACCTCAGTCAGTGTGCAGTGAGCTTTTTTGCATATCTAGCTAAAACAAAAACTATGATTTCCATCTCATTTTATTTGATGTTTTAATGGGAACTTTACAATGTATAAGAACAATGCAATTAATTCACAGTCTATGGTACTGCTAGACGTGGCCTCGTGTTATCAAAAATAGCTCCAAAAGGCTTTACAGAGATGAGTCAAGACACTGAGAAGATATTTACATTTAATACATCAGCTGAATATGAAAATAAATTGTACCAAATGTGTGTAAACCACAGTCAGACATGAGGAATAAATCAATCCCTGTAAAAACAGTCGTTCATAAAGCCACAGAGATAAATCTATAACATCATTCAGAGCCAAGTTTAGCTCAAAGGCGTTCTGCGTTCACAAAAGCTGCTGGAAAAAGGTTAAACCTAGGATTTAAATTTAAGAATAAAACAGCTGCATTACATGATTTCCCTTTGCAGAGGATAGAGGTTCAATGTTCATTATATTCAGCATTTTGGAGAATGTTGCAACCTCGGCCAAGTTTGTCATATACATTAACTCCATATTGCAGTATCTTGTGTAGGTTTTTGATGTTTTGCAGCTCACACACACACAAACGTTTTAGTTTTCGTGTTTTCCACAGTACTCATTCAATATCTGATAGTCGAGTGCCTTTGAATGCAAACAGATGCTGTGCTCAGTCCACATAATGTGACTTTGGCAACCCTCATATCTCCCATGTAAGTTGTTTCGGACAAAACTAACTCCACAGTTATTTCCGGTCTGAAAAAGTGCAGATATATTTGATATAGTTTTACTGGGTTAAAACATGTTTAAATCCTCCTCCACTTCATCTTCCTCCTTTGAGATGTGTATCTTGTCACTGCGATCCATAGGTATACCAAGCTCTTTCTGCAGGGCCACTAGGCTGGCCTGGCTGATGTAGTAGCTAACATTCTGGGATGGCAACAGCTTTTGGAGCTGCTCCAGTTTACGATTGGCCTGGAAAAGAATTACAAAGGACACAAATAGAAAAATTTAGAAAGTAGCACCAAGGATTTGTTTTTTTAAATTGAGTTACATGATGAGTCATTACAGCCCTACATTAATGTGATTAGTGTAATCTGACCTATTGAAAAATCTAGAAAAAGAAGACAGTCACCAATTGGAAGTTGCCTTGCTGACAGTGGTGCTCGATAAGGAAACCAAACACATCTCCAATCCTCACAGCAGGGTCCAGCTCTGGCTCCTCCAGCAGGGTTTCACACAGCTGCACCGCCTCGCTGGCATCCTCGATGTACAAACTGTAGACAAATGTGATGAGCTCAAAGCTTCGCAGACAGGTTGACCCGCGCAATAACAAAACATCCATCAAAAACGACCCGTTCTATGATGAAAACTAAAACTTACGGTAAAACTGAAATAATGAAAATGAGTTCATATTCGTACCTGCGTATGTGGACAAACTTCCTGATTAAGGTGATCTTGTGCTGCAGATCAGCCAGTCGCACTTCCTGTTGTCCGCTTGAAGCGTCCTTTGCTTTTGAGAGACACTTTGATGCCTCAGTCAGAGCATCCAGAGCCTTTTCATAGTTCTGGTAATCATCAATCTCCACCTTTTAAATGATAACAAAATAACTTTTTATTGAATCATCAAGATTTATCTATAAATTGTACTTTGCTTGATGTGCTCTGATACTGAGGCAAGCTTTTTTGTTTTTTTTGTTCCAATTATATAATTCAATATAAACGTCAAAACAAACCGGCCAAATGAACTGATATTTTCCTCACCTGAGCACAAGCTTCATAGAAGCCAGCAAGCAGGTCCGGTGCCCTGCCTTTAGTGTAGAAACCAATAATTGTTTTTAAGATATCTGGATCTTTACGCCAGTCTAGAGATTGGAGATAGTTGGCGGCCAAGATGAAAAGCTCTTTCTGACGACTAACATTGGCAAAGAAAACAATTTTCTCTGTGTCGCCTGACTTCAGGAGCGCCCTCATTGCCTGTTAAGAAGAAACAAAATAATTTAAGTTTTTAGAGTCACAATTATTTCGTTTCCAGTGTAACAGCATGACGCATACTTTTTTTTTCCCTCAAGGAGACACATTAGGTGTTGCATATGTATCAGGCAAGATACATCCTATGCACAGAATTCCTAATGAGTGTATAGCACATCTGATAATTACCTTGAGTTTGTTGCCAGCCTGTGTGTATTTCTTAGTGGCCAGATGGTAATTGCCCTGCCGCATGCAACAGTCAGCGATCCTCTCCAGCAGCTCCTTGCGGGCCTCTTCGGACATATCCTTCGAATCAGGTACAGTCATTCTCTCGGCCAAATCCTCTGTGATCGTTAGGTTCTGCGTCACGCACAGTTCCAGGGCTTGGTGGTACTGGGTACACAAATGTGGAGACACAAAAGCAGGAGTTAGCACATATGAATGGATTTACGAGCAGACAGGTGATGCTGTGTCGCAGCGGTACCTTCTTGGCTGCTACCAGTAACTCCACTGACTTCTCATACTTGGAATGTGTGCTGAAGAAGTCAGAGCAGCGAGCCAGGAGGGCTGGGTCTGAGCTCTCATTGAGATCCTCTGCAATCATCTCAAGAGCACCAAACTGCTCGGTGGCAAAGGCCAGCTCTAGAGCTCTGGACACATAGCCAGCCTATAAGAAAGAAATGAATAAATATAGCCACAGTTGAAAATCGACTTCACATTGCTTACTTTAAATGTATTTAACAATACCACCACCCCCCCTTGTGGAACGATTTATAATGCATCAATCCATTCACTGGAAAGGAAAAAAAAACACACCTTGTGGTAAAGCGCAACAGCACGATCCAAATGGGAGCCTTTCTCCTCGTAGTAACACGCAGCCTCCATCATGTCCTCTGGGTTACTGAGCAGGGCCAGGTTCATCAGCTGGTCATCCAGGCCGTTCTCCTGATCAGAGAAACACAAGAAAACAACGATGGGAAAAAAGAAAGCAAACAAAAAAAAGAAAAAAAGTCTTGCTTTATATATAGATATATATTTCTAACTGAGGCTGCTGAAAAACCCTTACTTTACAAAGTCGTATAGCATTATTGTAGGCCTGGGCTCGTGTGTAGAAGTGAACAGCTTGTTTAATATCATGTCCCTCGTAATGCCTGGCCAGGTGGTAAGAAGCTGCTCTGTCTCCCGTATTGTTGGCTATCTCTGACGCCTAGGAAATTTCAAAAATGTTATCATATAAAAGAAGAATGTAAATTAGTCAGAATAACAATACTGTTTACAGTGGCTTACAGTGGTACAAGCCTATACATGTTTCCTAAGTACACAAGACACTATATATAAATCAGTAAACTCAACTCTTCAAGATCAAATTCTTTAAAATTACAAGTTTAAAAACTGAGTCACCTTCTGAATGTCCCCCCTGTAGCAGAAGATTCGAACGAGGGAAAGATAATCCTGAGCACACTCGTAGAAATGCAGTGCAGAATCCAGGTCTGCCTGGCTCTCCAGGTACTGGGCCCACCACTTATAGATGCTCCTGAGTTATACATATGGAAGGCCTGGTGTTTAAAAGCATTTCAGATGTTTTTAACCATAAAGGGAGAGCCGGGACTTACTTGTCTTTCATTTTGTTAACATAAATCTCTAGAGATGACGTGTCGTCCTGGAGCATTCTGGGCACTTCAACTCTGTGTGTGTCTGATTTCTCATAGCTGTAACAAAAAGGATAACAATCAGTCACACTTTGTTCCTATTGTATAGTTGTTCTGACACACACGACTACATTACTGACCAAATAATAAATAAGCTTTTGTTTTCCTTACTAAGTGAGGGCCAGTGTCTTGTCGCCCATGGATTCCAGGTATTTGGCATAACTGTAGTACGTGGCGCGCAGGTGGATGCGATCATGAACTTCAGCTGTCTCCAAAGCCTGCTGCCATTTACCAGAAGCCTGATAGAAATTGTTCAGCAGGTCGTAGCGCTGACAGCTTTTGTACAAATTTTCTGCATCCTCCTGTTGGAAGACAGGAAAAGATGATGGAAAGATAAATGCTTTTGGCCCGGAAAGTCCCTTAGTCTGTGCGTGGTACAACTTAAAGGAAGGATGTGTTATTTGTAGCCAAAGCATGTGGCATTTCTGTGAGCTGGATCGCAGGTTTTTTTGTTTTAAAAATGACTAAAATTATCTTCTAGAATGATTTTATAAACTCAAGTTCCTTTTTTTAAAGTTATCTTGTCTTTTTAAATGAAATGTAATCTTTTCTCTTATGGAGTTTTCACATTAAGTTGCAACCTGAACCCAAATACAGAGGAATAACCCTTTTTGCAATTCTTTCTTATAGTCTGGGGCGAAAATAAAAAGATTCTTTAATATCTCACCAGCATGCCCAGCTGAATGGCCAACATCGCAACTTGGGTTTCTGGTTCAGGCTCAGCCTCCGCCTCCTTTAGTGCTTTTGCTGCCCTGGCATTTCCCATATTCCCAAGGCACACGCGTGCCACATCCAGCCGGCGGGTTTTCACACACATCCGTGCCATGTTTTCCCACACCGCTTTACTACAAGAGAAAGGAGAAATGGCTTGTTTGCAAGGATGATGTGTGTGTGGCTCACTGCCTTGGCATTTTAGTATTCAACAGTAAGATCAGTTATACACACATACACAAATAAGTAAATATATACATAGAAAAAAATTAAAAGTTGGTAGGTATTTAATATTTTCCACTTATGTCTGGTTCCATTTAAGCTTATATTTGATAGTTAGACTGAATGCATGTGAATATGGGGACAAACCTGACTTAAGGCTTTAAATGCTTTTATGTCACTAGGGTCAGACTTTTAGTGGTGTAGTATCATTCCAATATCAAACAATGATAATGAATGTCCATCAAACAATCCTGTTTACTGATAAAAGCATAACCTAGAAATTATTACATTTTAAGATGGAGAAGAGGATTTTAAACTCAAAACAGAGGTCATTCTTTATCTTTCCTTTTCTTTTTTCCTTTTCTCTGACGTAAATCAAGTCTTTTACACACACCCCATCCCCCAGTTCAGTTTCAATTCCAAATATAAGATTCCACAGCCATCTGGTCTCTATTTCCATCCCCTCCCTCCTCCTTGCTTTAGCTGATACAGATGTGGGCTGTTTATTAAAGTTAGGCAACAGGAAATACCCCAAATCTTTAGGGGCCTTGCTATAAGAAGTGAGACAAAGTGAAAAAAAGCAATAGTAATAGGTGGCAGCCAAAGTCTTACTGTTTATGGTAATAGAAAACAAAACAGAGGGAGGGAAAAATCTGGGTTATTTAAAAATGTTGAGTAAAAAATCATGTTCACATTACTCTGAGTGGCCAGATTTAGAGAGCCAGAAAAGGAAAGACAAGAGAAGAAACAGGTCTACATTTGGCCTCTCTTCCCATCCTCTTTTCCTCTCAGGAAACACATCCTGTTGCTGGCCGACTGTGGCAGTCACTATGTTTGTTGTACATGAGAGTGGAGACTTTAGCAAACGCCCCCTGGTCTCCAGACAAAAGAATATACCGAACAGTGACGTCTAAGAGGGGGTCTTTTGGACATTCTGTCACATGAACGCACTGGCACAAACACAGGCTCATATTTAAAGTGATCATGAAGGAGGGAGCTGTTTGTTCAGTGCTTGCTACAGCTGCTAAGTGATTCCTCGGATTATGATGAACTGCAACTCCCCTGCATTTCAACTCTGACCGCAAACATTTGCAGAGAAACCGTGTGTGCGCGAGTGAGCAACAGAGAAAAAGAGAGAGTGAGAGGGGAGAAAGATAGAAGGAGGCAAAAGGGGGTGGGCTAGAGGACTTCTTGTTCCAGGCAGGCAGCAGGGGCTCTTCAAGTTGAGAGACAGTCTTGGGTAGTCAAAGCAAAGCCACCTACGAGTCAGCTCCTAGCAACGCTCTCCGAAGAATCTACTTTTGTCATCTGTACTTTTCTGGAAGAAATGTGGCATTTCTGAGAAGAAGAAAAGGAAAGTCGATCTACTGCACACCTAAATAAACCAACTGCAAACCCATAAGTCTGAAAAGTGCATTAAACAGAGCACTGGAGGGTGGAAAAGCAGAAGATAAAAATACAAGCAAGGACTGAGATCCAAGAGTCAAGCTGCAGTCAGCCGGAGCCAGTGGAATGGACCTAGGTGCCAGTTGGATCAATCCCGACGTACCCACACTGCTGTCTGAGGAGGAGGGCTGAGGATCTGCTGCAACGACAACCGACTCCTGAATGAGGATGAATGGAGATGTCCTTTAGCTAAGCCCTAAAACAAAACTCTTGCCAAATTCACCTCTGGGTGAGCTGGGACGACACTAGCTAATAGCTGAAAGAAGAAGGTGGTGGTGGAGGAGGTGGAGAGTAGCCAGGGGGCCCAGAGCACTGCTAGTGCTCCTGGCCCAGAGGAGAGGCGAGGGAGCTGGCAGCCCACTGAGCTCGAACAGGACTCGGAGCAGGGGCACGACGGAGGGGGAGAGGTGGCAGGTGCCGGGCATCACATGGCCTTGCAGAGGCTGGTGGTAGCAGCGGTGGCCGTAGCCCTGCTGTCCCTGGTCCTAAATAATGTGGCAGCCGTCACACCCAGCTGGGTTCTGCAGGCTCTGGAGGACGGCCGAAAGCGCAGTGTGGGACTATGGAAGATGTGCCCCAACGGCGGGGAGAGGGGCCGTGACGACCTCCAGGCTGACAGAAGGGGGCAAGGCACACAGAAGCAATGTGAAAGCATTGGTTGGGGCTCTGAGTATGCAGGCTACCAAGAATCCCGTAGCACTGTCAAATGTAAGTTTTAACTTTACTTTAGATTTTACATTCGACATCACAGCATGCTTATGTCTGCTTTAAAAAAAGTGTCTAACCTTTGTCTTGTTAAACTTGCTGACTGATACATTGGTACATCCTTATAAATAAAAGAAATACACTTAATGCTGCAGATATCGCTGTACTGCAGAGTTTTATATAGTAGTCAGTTTTGTTCGTTTTCATATGAAAACACACCTCTGAAGAATTTCACTGTTGGGGTAAAATTGACATCCATGAATTAAATCCAAGCTCCTAACTTCCAAGTTTATCCAATGTATTCAACCATCCAAAAATCTGTAGCATGTACTCCATAAAACAGCTACATTTTTCAGTCAAAGTCAATGCTACAATGGATTTATATGCTTCTAATAATAAGCTCCAAACTGTCATTCAAGAACAAGTCTGGGAAATGCTGGAAATCCATTGGCCAGCTTTACTGGTCACTGGGCAGCGCTGCCAACTAATGGCAGAAGTGACTTACCATTCATGAAAAAATAGTAATCGTGTCAATGCTCCTGTGCTGGAAGTGTATTTTATAACCCTGTTTCCAAAAAAAACAAAAAAACTGGAATATAGGTCACAAAAGAACAGAACTCCTCCCCCCACAAAACTTCAAAAAACATAACATAACATAGAAACCTCGACAATTTCAGAAAATCTCAGCCAATATAGGAGTTTTATCCTTGCATGATTTCATCATCTGCGGTATAAACTGCCATAAATAAAAGACTCAGATAATCTGGAGAAATCTACATACTTCTAAAATCAAAGTGAACACAGTTTTTGCATCCACAAATAAAAGTTCAAGCTCTAACACGCAAACATAAATTGAACATGAACTGGTATTCATGTAGAGGTTTTACACTCTAACTGACCACTTAATGTATCTACTGGACTGTATGAATACATGAATGTCTTCAAGGGAAATCTGTAGATGGATGTTTCAGGGGTTGTTGTGGCTCAGGAGGTAGAGCGGGTCATCTACTAATTGAAAGGATGATGGTTCATAAGTATGGATGCTTTGCTATCCTTGGCGTGATCACAGTGTGCGTGTGTGTGTAAATCTTAGATAGAAAGCAGTTAGATGAAGAAAAAGGTACTGTGTGAATGGGTGAATGAGACATGCTGTACAAAGCACTTTTAGTGCTCAAATAGAGTAGAAAAGCACTATCTAAGAACAGGTTTATTTACCTTCAGATCAGGGAATGATCAGCTGTATCCCCTGAGTCACATCAACCAGTAAAACAAACACACAAAAAATATATTAATATGTATAAACAAGACTGAGAAACACAGCTGCCTTTTCTGGGAATGATCTTATATGAGATAGATAGAGTCATGGACAGTCTGTCCAGCAGGCTATAGACAAGATCCATCCAGCTCAGTTCCAAAGCATCTGTGATGGTATAGGGATGGAGTAGTACACAAGGCACTGGCAAAGTGCAGAATGTCTGGATACTTGCGTATGCTGCCATCAGGGCAGCGTTTGCTTCTGGGAAGGTTTTGTCTTTTTCAGCAAGACAATGCCAAACCACATTCTGCACGTAATTACAATTCTGCAAGTATAACTGCAGTTCTCCAGAGGAAAAGAGTCCTGAGCATTCCTGCCTTCACACACACACACACACACACACACACACACACACACACACACACACACACACACACACACACACACACACACACACACACACACACACATAAAAAAACTGAAACAAGACAAACCAGCTCTGAACCACTGTGAAGCTGAAATCCTATATTTACTTTCAAAAGTAGATGAGTTATACTCCACAGTTCAAAAATCCTTCAGTGTTTCAGAAGAAGAGGTGGCCTCTATGTTCTGTGTTGTTTTTGCACTAGATTTTTTTTTTTTAGAAACCGTGGGTACATTTTAAATAAATTAGTAAATTGGTTTTATGGTGCCTTCAAAAATTAAGACATATAATAAAGCTATCCTTTAAAAACTATTATTGCCATTTAGTTTTTCATGTGTATATTTGACCCTTTTACATCACAGTGCCAGAAATATGACACAACTTTTTCTTCTTGTCCTTCAAGTGCAGTTTAACATGATGCGAGCATGTAACCTGATAGCGACAGTGGCCCTGACTGCAGGTCAGCTGATCTTCCTTCTAGGCCTGATGAAGTTGCCCTTCATCTCACACGAATCCCAGTGGTGGGAAGAAGCCATCGCTGCACTTTTCCAACTAACCAGTAAGTACCAGCATCCCCTCTTTTTAAGTGTTTTGCCATTTGCAAAGATTTAACCAAATCCAAAATTTAGTGCCATAAAATTGGGCTGTAATCACAGCTGGACCTGCACTGGGCAACTTTCCAATACTGAAGATCGACTTCTAAGCCTCAAATGCTGCAGGAAGTTACTGTGAAAAACTTAAGACACTAGCAAATCTCATCCTTTAGGTCTACCTAAGAAAAAGTAAACCCTAATTTAAAAAAAAAATAATGCATCATAGACCATATTTTTACTAAATGTGGATACTCATCCATATTTAAATGAAAAGTGGTCACAATAGCGGAAACAAAATCTGACTTGATAAGACTCTCCATCAATTCAGTCAAAATTTCGAAAACGAGAGGAAGATAGAACCTGTACTATCCTCAGGATTAACTGCAATTGGAATTAACTAGCATCTATCCATTGTCGATCCCTCCATCCATCCATCCATCCATCCTCTACTATCGACATTAAGTGTCCCCTAGTATTGACTTGTCCCGGTGCCCCTGCTGAGGAAGTGTGTTGTGCGCTGCGGTCACTCAGCTGCTTGGTTTCTGAGCAGCATGAAGGGGGTCTGCTGTGGGTTTAAATTTAGTCCTAGTCCAAAATCCATGGACCAAAGCTGCAGTGAGCCAGGGAGCGACTGTCGGGCGCCAGGATATCCCTGCTCAGGACGAGGAAATGTCTGTAACTACCTGTTATGCAAACCCCTGAGCTGAAGAAGGAAAAAGAGGGGAGGGGGGAATTAACGGGAAAGACAGTTTTCGACGGGGACTGTGTGTTTGTGTGTGCACTGACAGGAGGGAATATGTGCATATATGCTTGTGTATGTTAAGAGTGTGTTGTGGCGTGATTGTCTGTTTATAGTGAGCTTCGGTGAAGAAATGTCCTTTGGTACTCATGACAGCAGGGTGGGACTTGCCTCACTCTAGATACACTGGCCTAGCTTTTATGTCTGTTTACAAAGTGTCTAAGAGTAGTTGCAAGTAAAGAATCTCCTCTTTATCTTTAGTCTATTCAGGACAAATTCCAGCAGGGCTGATGGCTTTTATCTAAAGACCTTGGTGAGAGGATTGAGGCCCACCCAGTATTACTGCATTTTCCTATATTAGACAACAACACGAGGAACACCTCAGTGGCCAAGAGCTCATCTCACAAAAGAACGATTACCAAAGGCAGCAGCATAATAGATTTGGCATTCTAAAAAGAAATTTACAGCACACACCTACTTCCCTGACATTAAAAAAAATAACACTCTCTGGAAAAATCTGATCTTCCAATTTTACTCTTCTGACACAAAAAGGTTATTATCAAAATGTAATCTTGACCTTAGAAGTTTATCAGTTCATAGTCGTTCATAGGACACGACACAAGAAAAAAAAAATCAGATGACAAGTGTCGCTTGTATATACTGAGCTCCTTTGTTTTCTTAAAGACAGATTGCTCCAGAGAACATCTTTAACACATGGACAGCAGATAAAACTACCAAAACTAAGAAAAAAACAGACTAAACATTCGAATTTTGACGACTGGAGCTGAAGTTAACTTGCTACTTCCAGCTGATAGAAATCTTCTGTTTGAGTTTATTACATACATAAAAATAAACTCAACAACTGCTACACTTATATTATTTTCTTCATCATTTCATATTATTCACTTCATATTATTTTCTGATGTTTTTAAAATACACTCCCATATCCACATACACGTAACACGTGTATCAAAGCAACTATCCACTAATATTTGCTACGTGAAAACTCTGTGACATGCAATAAATATGTCTTAAAGGCAGAACAGCATTATTTTAACAGATCAATCCAGACCAAACAGACCTATCTGTTCTAGGCTCGGCAGATGTTTTCACATATTAGAAAATGATATGACTTCCAAATATTATCCTATGAAATATAAATTCAAAATAAAAAAAGGCACATTTCTTTAAGCCTTTTTTTGTATGGATAACAGCAAGATGTTTCTCAAGGTCACAAACAAGGCTTGTTCTTTAGACAAACTAGAAGTCTAAAGCTCCAGTCACACCGGCCTAAAGACTTGTCAGCAACCTCCAAGTACCCACCAGTCACTTGGGGAAAATGTGTATTTCCTGAATACTGCATAGATGTGTCACTAGATGAGAGTAAACTTTGATCTAATGGGTGGGGTAGTTGCACATGTAAGTCAAGAGTCATTAGATATAAGTCAGCAACATTAATCCTACACCATCCTAAGCTTGGCCGTCTCAACCAAATTTCTTGAAAATACATCCAATGTTTATTGTATTAAAGCACTATGAAAAAAAAACTTGGGCCACCTCTTATTTCAAGCCAGGCTTTCTGGTCATTTATTAAAGTGGTCTTCAGCAAAAGTTCTCCATGCTTTCTGAAGCTGAAGTTTTTCTTCAGACATTGTCTGCCTTCCACTCATTTTTACTTCAGTCCTTGCACCAGACCATTTTGTTTGATTGTTTAACGGGCATAAAATAATACTTTTGCACTAATAGGGCTAAAGGTTTAAAACTTGGCGTATTTTAGCATGGTGAGTCTTTAAAGATTTGTGAAAACTGGACAAACAGAAGACAAAAGAAGAAGTGGCCCATCGACAGCAGATGAACAGCATCTGGAAATCATGGTCTGAACAGATAAAAGAAAAACTTTCAGAAAAGACCTGAAACAGGACCATGAGAATTGCATCTGGCCCTTCAGATGATCCATCTACTGTTTACTGAAGCCTCATGAACAGCAGTGACACCTCAATGGTGCCAGTGGAAGGGAAGGAAGGGAAAGGAATAAATTGATGGCTTTTGCCAAAATACACAAGAACTGAGCTGGAAATCAGTAGAAACAGGTCTGATAGAGTGATGTATCCAAAATTTAAATTTTGGGTCGTTAGAATAGGCTCCAGCCCCCCACAACTCTAATAAGGATAAGCAGGAGAGAATGATGATGGATGGATGGATGGATGGGTTTATATTTCCATCTGCTAAACACGGTGGAGGATCTCTCATGGTTTGAAATGCACACAGAAAAGTCCCATTTTGATCCATCATACAATACCATCTGGAAAGCAAATTCTGTTTTTACCTTATATACTGCATTTCCATGTATATTGGTACGTGGTTCAATAAATAACTGCACCTATTTCCATCGGAAAATATAAAGAAATGATGGTGGCTCAACACTTTTGCACAGCACGTTAATCTGGGCCACAGCGGTAGCCCAACTAAACGAACAACAGACTAACAGTGCCATCCCTAAAACCACAAGAGTAACATGAATAATAAAAATGCCATCCAGTTTGGAGCATTTTTGGAGGTTTGGACAGTTGGACAAATAAACAATTAATCAATTCTAAAAAATAACCATCAGATTCAATAATAATGAAGTGACTGAGCCATAATTCCTGGAAATAAAGGCTGAAAAATCCCAAAGAAGACCAAATCATCTGAGTGTAGATAGTTATGCAGGCCTCTACCATTCATTCATTCCCCACTCCCATTTCAGCCCTCCCCCACTGAGTCACTGAATGGGGCTCGCTTCTGAATGAATGGAGGTATTTTTGCCCATCGCTCCCTTTCACTGGAATGTTTTCATTTTCGGACGTGCCAAAATGCTTTACAACTGCAAGTAGAGTGTGAGTGTGTGGAATAACAATATTAAGCTGCATAGAGCCATATCTCAGCAACACTGGCTGGTCCAGACTGAAAGCACAATAGTGGTCTTTTCACCCCGTGAGACAACTCTGGAATGTGTTTTCTGAATGGACACGGCTCTAACGTGACAAATGTCAACACTGCAGATCACATCCCACTAAGAAGCAGGTGATTAGTGAATTTGTACGATCCGTTCACTGATTTTAAACCTGGCTCCAAAATAAGTCACATTTGTGTCTTAAAGTCTGTGGCTCAATAGATTCCTGGTGAGAAGCAAGACATCATGACAACTTCAGTAGGTCACTACTAGCTAAAAGGAAAATGCAGGGCCAAAGGAATTTCCAAGAACCAGTCACATAGCAGCAAGACTCATTAAGATTTTCTCTGTGACACATTGTGTCAGATGTCCAGTAAATGTATTAACCTCGGAGCTCAGGGTGTGGCAAGGAGGCGAGGAAGGAAGGATGGAAAGAGGAAGCAGGGGAAGGAAGCTTGAGAGATAAGTCCCTGCCAGAAAAGAGGTTCACACAGCCCACCCTGGCTGGAAGCTGGAGAGGAGATTATTCATTTTCTTGGATAAGGAGCCAGACAGGTTAAACATGAACAGACATGAGCAAACAGTTACATTCTTACATACACAGTGTAGTGGACACATATTGATATACAGACACAATTATCCACATCCTCATTTAAAACAATGACAACCATCTTACAGTGGAGGTAGAGAAAGAAATATAAATGAACTTCCCTCATTGGTGCCACTGACTGCTTCAGGAAACCGAATGATTCATATCCTAATGCACTAACATCCCTATTTCCAGTGATTATTTTTGGTCCCTGTATTTATACCACTGTGGATGAGGCAGGTTTTTTAGACATGTAGCATTGTTGAACTATATAATGGCTCCAGAGCACACTTGAAGGCATTGAATGAGGAAAACCCCAAGAAGTGTTGATTTAAGACACACTGTACCTAACTGTAAAGAAGTAGGACAACAGCGGCCATGGAGACAGTGAAAAATGTTGATACAACCAAATAAAGATCAAAGGAACAGCATGAAACTAAAGACTAAGGCTTTATAACTTCGCATGCAAGCAGGAATTCCTCTTTGCTTCAGTCAAGCTCCTGTGAATCAAAGACAGCAGGAGATAAAACATCTCAAAGGCTTTTCCAAGCCTGTATTCATGCTCTGATATTTTTCTGCTATTGAGAACTTTAATCTTGAGATTTCTGAAGTTCTTCCTCAGAGGAAACAGATTTCCCAAATCAAAGGCTGCGCACATAGCTCTGGCCTTCCTGAGCAATACAGTGACTACAGTGATGGGGTCTAAGTGTCAGTATGTGGGATTTTAAAAGCCACAGAGAGACTTCAGTTGTACATTAGGCCAAGCAGTCTCTTTCACTTGGGCTTCTAAATATCAAAGGTAAAAAACAAAAATCGTAACTGTTGTTTTTCTTGGGTTGGCCAGTTCCAGTGAAAGGAAATCTTAATGCTTCAACTTACCAATACATTTCCAAATTTGAGAGAATGGGATTCTTCTACCACTGCAGGTTTCATTTTATTAACTGTTGTAACTAAAATGTCTTAAAACGATCCCAGAGACTCTGTCTCAACCTTACAATTAATTGTCAAAAGTCTCATCTGGTACAACACAACATTGCCAGCTCATGGTCATGCTGACCTCGATCACCTGGTTTGAATGTGCACAGGAGTTGCTAGCATTCCTGTAAACGCTTCATTTCACCAACACAGTGTTTGCACTCTGAGTCTCTCAGTAATTATGTCAAGATGAAACATGACCTTGTCTGTTTTTCCAGTGTGAAACAAGATGCAGCTTGAATAGAAGAGCACCTCATAATTTAAAATAAGAAAAAGCACAAATTGTATTTCACTGGATCCTGATATTGGTAAATAACAGCTGACTGATTTTTCTCTCTCTGCTCCGTTGCAGGTTTTGTTCTGGTTATTGGACTTGTGACCTTCTATAAGATCGGGCCCAACACCCACCTTTCCTACTCCTGCTATATGGACATAGCAGCTTGCCTGCTGGCCACTATGGCTGCGGCTATGCTCATCTGGAACATTTTACACCGCCGTGATGACTGCCTTGCACCTCGAGTTATAATCATCAGTCCCTCACTAGCGTCACCTTTTCACCCACGTCTGGACAATGACTATGTGGAGTCGCCTTGTTGAACTCAGGAGATCTCACATGACACGCCAGTGACAGGACCCTTCATGTTTAACTCCAGCTACGTGACAGTAATGGGACTCTCAAAAGAAGACGACGCTCCTGTGCTCCCACAACAGCTGGACTAACATACGCTTGCAATCGTATTCTATTTCTCCCATTCCAACAATAGAGATATGATAAATATTTTGCTATTTAGTGCACAGTTTTCACATTTTTAACTAAAGTTAATGTATAAAGCAGCCCTAACGTTCCAGGGAAATTCAAATCCTGCATGATTCAATCATGTATTCAAGCCAGAGTAATCTGTTAAGTAAAGAATTTGGATTAGGACTGTCTTTCATAAAACATAATTCATATGAAAAGATCAAGCTGGAACTTGACATATTTTATTAATGGTGCATTTATGAAATGGTCTCCTGCACAATCATAAATTTAAGAAAATGAAAGATGTTGAAATTATAATACTAGAATACCTCATATTTGTAGTTTAAAGTTTATTAAAAAATGTTATGCACATAATAATTATATATGTTACATGTAGGGAACATGCCAGGATAAAAGCTGAAGAGTCTTCAGTTAGCTTTTGGGCCGTGCTTTGCCAAATCAGTGACAATATTTAATTTTTTTTTATAGCCAGTGAGAGATGGCATTTTGAACAAATGAAAGAAGAACACGAGGATATATTATAATGTTCCAAGAATACTTTGAAGCAAGAAAATTTAAAAAAGATAAAAGACAAATAACCCACTAAACAATGTGTATGGATAATTGTGGAATAGTTTTTTTTTCAATTGTTAGTAGCTATTTTGCCGATGTACTGCAACTTGTTCAGTTAAGTTCATTTTTCATGATGCTTCCTTTATGATTCTCTCCTTGCTTTGGTACATACTCGATACCTAAATTAATATAATATATATAAAAAATAATACCATAGCGCTATCATAAGTAGTAGTAATGACCATATCATATTTCTGCAAAAAAACCCAGGTTATTTGTGGGACTTCCACATTAAAATAATAATATACCATGTATATCATGTAAATTCAATAAATTTACTGGTAAGTATAATCAAGCAGTGGTTGTTGTCTTTGCTGCTTGGTGCCCAACATCATTAAAAAAGGCTCATTCATTAAAAGTTTATTTTAATGAATTACCATTTTTCTAGTGACTTTAACCATTTATCAACTGGAAATTCTTTATCAGCAGTTGTCTTCTCATAACATTTAACCAGAAATTACATTAAGAGGAGAAGTGGGACAGAAATGTGTTGAAGAAAAACTAAAGATGACAGTTGTCCTGCCCATGCTCCCAAAGAGCTGATTAATTATCTTAATGTGAAACACATTAGCCAATCATGTCACTGTGTTGAGAGAAAAAAAAAAACAATTTTGGGGCAAAGTCAACAAACTTTATTTCTTTTTTAAATTGGATTTGCCTGCTGATTCTTTACAGGATTTTTATTTTTATTCCTCTGTATTCCTCAATATTTGATCCAAGATGGCTGCTTCCAAAACAGATTTGATTTAAAGAGGACATGAAACGCTACACATTTAATTTACATCACTGAGCCCTGCTCTCAAAAACTGACATAGAACACTGTCTGTGAAGCTGGATTTAAGAAATAAGTGTTTAAAGTCAAAGTTTTAAAAACATGTTTAGCGTCATCTTCTGTTAGTAAGGAATGTGGTTGGTTGGTTGCAGCAAATAGCCCTATATTAGTTTATGTTAGCTAACTAGTGACAGAATCGATAACTCGGAGGAAAATAAGGACACTAAAACTAAAAACCAGTTTAAGGGATCACTTTTGTGCTGCTCCTGGCAGAAAAAATGTGTTTTATGTTAAGAAACTGTCTCTTTAGTAGTAAGTGGCTGTTTGCTGTTTGGCTAACTGCACTCAAAAGGGAAAATCCAGCAGTGAGCTGTAATGTTTGATTTTGTAAAGTAGCGGTCCCCAACCTTTTTTGTGCCACGGACCGGTTTATGCCCGACAATATTTTCACGGACCGGCCTTTAAGGTGTCGCGGATAAATACAACAAAATAAAACCAGTACCGGTATCACAAAAAAATAAGATTTATTCATAACACACGTGAAAAGACCCAGGAAAAAAGTTAACGATAAAAACAATAACAAAATAACGCTGAAAACCGATAAAAACCCTGAAAACCATACATTTCACACCTGAGCCTCAACTCTCGCGGCCCGGTACCAAACGACTCACGGACCAGTACCGGTCCGAGGCCCGGGGGTTGGGGACCGCTGTTGTAAAGCACTTTATGAATAAGGACTGTGTGGAGGAGAGCTTGTTTGAGTCATCAGACCAACATGCTGTGAAAAAGTGTGGGTTTTTATTTTTGCACAGTTGTGACACCTACATGTTTCAGGTCAATCCATCCATCCATTCACTTCCGCTTATCCTTTTCAGGGTCGCGGGGGGCGCTGGAGCCTATCCCAGCTGTCATAGGGCGAGAGGCGGGGTACACCCTGGACAGGTCGCCAGTCTGTCGCAAGGCTAACACATAGGGACAAACAAACAACCATTCGCACTCACATTCATTTGCACATTCACATGTTTCAGGTCATCAAACAAATTTTAAATCTAGAAAAAGATTTCAGTGATGGTTTCATTTATTAAGGTAAAAAAATATCCAAACCCTCCTGGCTCTGTGTGCCTTCCTTGTTAATCATGAATGAACTATTTCACTACCCACACCCAGACCTGATTACTGCCAGGCCTGCTGGATCAAGAAATCACTTAAACAGAGCATGTCTGACAAAGTCAAATATGTTAATAAATCTAAAAGCAACACATCATGTCACAATCTAAGGAAACAGCTGAGAAACAAAGTACTTGACATCTATCTTTCTGGAACAGGTTACAAAGACATTTTATAAGGCTCTTGCACTCCAGTGAACCACAGTGAGAGCCATTATCCTGTCGTCCTTCTCTCACCCCAACCGGTCGCAGCAGATGGCCGCCCCTCCCTGTGCCTGGTTCTGCCGGAGGTTTCTTCCTGTTAAAAGGGAGTTTTTCCTTCCCACTGTCGCCAAAGTGCTTGCTCATAGGGGTCATTTGATTGTTGGGTTTTTCTCTGTATCTATGAAGCGCCTTGAGGCGACTTTTGTTGTGATTTGGTGCTATATAAATAAAATAAAATTGAATTGAATTATCCACAAATGGAGAAAAGTTGAAACAGAGGTGAACCTTCCCAGTAGCGGCCGGTATGCCAAAATTACGACTCATCCAGGAGGTCACAAAGGAACCCAGAACAACATCTAAAAAACTGCGAGGGTCACTTGCTTTGGTTAAGGTGAGAGTTCATTATTCAACAATAAGAAAGAGACTGCTGACGTAAAACTAACACAAAGAATCTCATACTAATAGTCAAATATGGAGGTGGTAGTGTGACGATAGTACCATGCTCTCGACCAGATAATCCAGAAGGAGAATGTCCGTCATCAGTTCATCACACAAAAATCAAGCTCACTCTGGTAATGCAGCAGGACAATGATCCAAAACACACCAGCAAGTCCTGGTGCGTCACTCCTCTAAACAGCTCACAAAAATCAAAATGAAGGTTTTGGCCTAATCAAACTTAAATCTAATTGAGATGCTTTAGCCTGACCTTAAACAGGCTGTTCATGGTTAAAAAGCCTCCAATATGAATTAAAAATAGTTTTGCAAAGAGTGGGCCAAAATTCCTCCCCAGCGATGTGAAGCACTTTTTGCCAGTTTCTCCAAATGCCCGATTGCAGTTCTTGCTGCCAAGGGTGGCACAGTTATTAGGTTTAGGGGGAAATTACCTCTTCACAGGTCATTGGGTAAGTTTGGAAAGTTTTTGTCCCTTAAAATATTAAACCACCATTTTAAAGCAGCATTTTATATTTACTCAGGTTATCTTTGTCTAATGAATGAACTAAAACATGTAATTGTGACAAATATAGAAAAAACTAAGATAAAGGGGGGGGGGCACTTTCTCATAGTACTATACGCGTACAGCTGCATCACAGCTGTTGAACCCCGAAACCATGTCCAGCAGTTATATCTCAGCAAATCCAAAACAACCTAGTCTCAGAGTAACTTCCAGTTGTACTATTATAATAAGGAACTTGACTCTAGCCTGAAGCATCAAAGGATGGTACAAAAAGTACTGAATGACGATATCAGTTCCTTGGAGAATGAAAACCTCACAGGGAAGAACAACTAAAATTAGCTCATTCTTTCCAGTGACAACTGGCTTAAATGGGGGTCATGAGGGTCAAATGTATCACACCAGTCTCAGCCTGAACACCTTCTTGAGTCATTTAATTCCAAGGAAAGTTTGGCTCTAAAGAATAAATTCAAAAGAAAAAGACTGTAACAGACTGCTTGCATAAGTGTGGGAAGATAATCTTGTAGCAGCATGTCACTTAAAAGTCAAGGACAATGTGAATGAGAGGAAGCAGCACAGTGTGCACTGAGTAAGACATCCCAACCTGGATGTGACACACTGCTTTTAACGGCAGGAGGAACTTTGATACTGACAACATCACCTTCAAAGTGTGTTACATGTTTTATATCTCATCCATGGATACTGTGGGTTTCATTATCAGAGGGAGGAAGGGCCTTTTATAGTGCACATTGATGCAGCTGTGACTCAGGTGATCTCACCTTTTAATGCACACATGTCAAACAGGCATATTGCCTCTAGTGTTTCCACCAGATATTTCCTCAAAATAAATCTACTACATCTGAATGAATTCTGGTTCACGAGCTAGAGTCAGATTTAAATATGAGACCCTTTGTTAATTCAGACCTGCATCATAGAGACAAGTCCCTGAAGATACAGGTTAGTACTGCAGGAAATGCATAATTCTGTGGGTGGAGATATGCGGGAATCATACACAATACAAATCTTCAAAAAAAAAAATATGCGCAGCAGTAAAAATAGCCTTCAATGAGGAACCAAGTAAACCTGTCATCATGCCTATTAAACAGTTTGGAATATCCGGCCAATGGTGTAAGCTGTTTTCCCATTTGTTTGTTTTTATGCTATTTTCCCATTTGGGTAATGTTTGTACGTGCGAAAGCAACGCTACAGCAGAATTGTTCCCTGGATCACGTACTCCCCTAAAGATAATATCAGATCATCGCTGATATCACATAAATTTCTCAAAGACGCACACACACTTGCAGGAACTAACACACACATCCTTTTAGTGACCTGATTTAATGTTTGTAAGAATGGAAAAGGGGCACTCGCTTTGGACCAAACTGGCAGGGGGACCTCGAACGTGTGTGTGTGTGTGTGTGTGTGTGTGTGTGTGTGTGTGTGTGTGTGTGTGTGTGTGTGTGAGATTTAATGTTTAGAAAAGTACATCCCCTCAGAACACACCCGCACACTAACAGAAACAGTCACACATATACACACTGAAGAGTTCCTTCCCTCAACAGAGACACACAAAAAACCCTTAATCATGTCCTGTGTTTTTAATCTAATTTATGTACAGTGAGTTATTTTAAAGGATCCATATAGAGATTTCAAATTGAAAGATCATTGGTGTGTCATCACTTTTCGTTGCCAGGTGTTTAATTACAAAGGCTCTCATTGCTTAGGACTAACAGTATTAATGATGGACGTCGTATCTGGGACTGAAAAATTAAGGCTAATGTACTTTAAACCTCTATTTATTGTAATTGTCAGCAAGGACCAACAATAGAAACCCAATTGAAAAAAACTTTTTTCAAGCCAAATTTCAGGTTAAGTATCTCAAAAGTAACTCAAACTTCTGAATAAATAAAGTAATTTTTAGTTACTGAGTCAGAATTTTCAAATAATTTTGATATGCTCCCGTGGTTTCTGTGGACATCAATAAATACTCTGCTTTTAGCAACTCAGGTCATACTGAATAAAACATTAAGCTCATTTTGTAAATTATACTTATCATTAGAGTCAGAAAGAAAGATTGACCTGTGCATGCTCATTGGCCAATGACTTGACGATCACAAGTTGTTAACGAATGATAGTGCGGTGTGCTTGACAGTCAGATCCACCTCTCAACTGTCATGTAAGGTTATAAAACGCCAAAATGATGACGATGAAAACTCTCAGCTCATAACCAGGCAGCACCTACCAACAGGTAATGACACAGACACCTACATCCATCCTTTATACCCTGTATGTTTTTAGAGGCAAGACAAATTTTGAAAATATTGAAAAAGCAGGGACAGTTTCTTCATGAGACTTTAAGAGAGCATAGCACACTAAAGGTTACAGAGCTATTGTAAGAGTTTGACCTTAACAGTCAAAGGTGCTGAGTAAAATGAGATTAAATGAAAATCAACAGTTTGTTGTAGCTCTCCCACTGCAGAGCATTGGAAAGCATTCCAAGAACTGTCAAGGTTGTGTTAACAATGCTACCCCCTGTGTGCTGTGTGCTTTGTCTTTGAACTAAAGCCCCTGTGGAAACAATTAGTGGATTGGTGGGGATGTGATGACGGTTATCAAACAGAAGCAAATACCATGCTCCATGCCTCCTCTATTAGCAAATACCACTGAGAAAGACACATGCATCTGTGATGTAAACATACCTCTTGATGAGCTTTATAGACTTAAAGGCTTCATCCATGTCACCGATAGTCAGGTAGAAGCTGAAGTTGAGCATGGCGTCACGAGTGGCCTTCTCACAGTTCTCCAGACCTACAAAGTCTCTAAGAGCTTTCCGGGACACCATATGAGGGACCTGGGAGGGCGTCCCTGTCGTTGGCTGGGTTCGGTATGACGATGCCGAAACCTCTATTAACCCTTGATCCTTCTCACCTGGCTGGTAAAAATATGTAGCAGTAAGATCAGCACCCACATGATTCAGACCCACTCGTAATAAGCATGTTGTGAAGTGAGAACTTAAAAATAAAATAAATGTGAAATACAAAGGGGAACAATGAGCATTAGAGACTGAGTAGGAGGGATCACAAAACATGTCTACCGTACTTATTAAGTGTTTTTTTAGCTGTGCACAATTAGAGTTGTAGATATTCCACAGATGCACTTGTGCTGGCTGGAGTTTTCATGTTTTCTTATATGGAACGCAAGGCACACACAATCACAGCACAACAAAGAAAACTGAGGCTTTCTGAACGAACCGTACAGAGCAGACACTTACTTCAGGCAGAAATACATCACCCCTCCGAAATAATAGCTGGGGGTGTATTGGACCAAACACAGAGTTGCACATAAGAATAATGACAAGCATAAATAAAAAGACACATGATACATGACAAAAAAATTAAGCAACAGATTTATATGTGGATCACCCCAGCTAAATGGAGAACACACACAGGCTCAGTCCTCACCTTGCAGCTATAATAATAGTAGGGCACATCCAGAGCGAGGAGCGCCTGCATGCCTGGAGGTCTAGGGGAGCAGTCCTGCAGGAGGAGCCCATGCTCCTGTGTGCAGAAGAGGGTCACCACCAACACATCCACCTAAGTGAAAGGAAGCCATCATACTTTTTAACTACCCCTTAGTTATTACTATATTACAGTGTTTAGGAGTGGTCTTTACCATATCCAAGGAACTATTTAATATGGATTCAGAGCTGACTGGCACAGTCTCGCAGACAAAAAGACGAGGTTCACTCTCATCCCAAAAATGAGACACAGGAGAGTGACCGCTGAGCGACCACTGCTGCCTGGAAAACAGAACAGAGTGAGCACAGTATGTAATCAAAGGGGGGAAAAGGTAATATGCACGAACACAATAAAAACAGACGAAAGCTACTTTGGTTACTTTTCACTTTCTTCTTCCTGTGAGATACCACTAGAAGGTCTGCCAGTGAAGAAGTCAAAGTGTGTCACAGTGTCCATCTCAACATCATAAAAGTACACTTTGTGATCAGGTTGCCCATTCACCTGAGAGGAAATAATCTCGCACAGTTCATTTAAGTTAAATATGCACAGTTTGATATAAAGACATTACATTTCCAATATGAAATAGAAGCAAGGTTTGATGTGCTCACAGTACACTCACCTGAGAGATTAGGATGCTGACTTGGCTCCCATTAGCATTACATTTAACTGACCTTAGTGCTCCCAGATTGGGAATCTGGTCAGCTAGGTTCTTGGTGCTGCAGTGAGCTTTGGCATCTCTATAAGGACAAAGAACATGTTGATAAAGATTCAATAAAAAAAGCACAGAGGCTTCTTTTTAAATTGTTTTAACCAGGATAACATCCACGTGAATGCCAACCTTCTGGAGAGGTCGAACACTCTGATGTTTGCCGTGTCTGTGCCCACCACCAGATAGGACTGGCGCACATTGAGTAGTACAGGGTTTCCCTCTGCCTTGGAGAAGGTTAAAAGCTGCTTCACTGTGCCCTGAAAGCAATACCCAAGATCAAATATGTTTACATTCTTTAAAATCCACTCTGACTTAACGTCAGCTGATAAGCTGTCTCATATTTGTGTTTATATAAATATATGAGGCAAACAGACCTGAGGTGTGCGGATTTGTACCCGGTTTGGTTCTACAGTGTAAAGATTCTCGCCGTGTACAGCCACCACGTGCGAATCACAAGGAAATGATCCTGGGAATTAGAAAGACGTAAGGCAGAGAAAGCAGATGTGGTGAAATTAAAGGTGGAAACCGCGCTGTTTACTGTTTTTTCAGTGAGTGCTGTACCTGTATTGCGCAGACTTGTCCCTGAAAGCTCATACACAGTGACCTGCTTGCCATTCCAGACCGTCACTGAGTCCTGACAGTGTGACAAAAAGAAAGTTATGTTGACATGACAGCAGTTTAAACTTCTGCTTGTCACCAACAGGAATACTTTGTGAAAGCCTTCATCTCTACCCTTACCTTAGTAACACACACCCCTCTGACATGTATGTCAGACTGCAGAGAAAAGTGCAGACCTGTGTGGAACTGAGTGATGTTGAGCTGTGTTGGGGAAAGCTGCACTGCTGCCACCTGGTGGCTGAAGTGGGCTGACATCACATGCTCACAGAGGATCAGAACTGTGTTTGAATTGTTTGCCGCCAGGAGATTCAGGTTGGAGCCCCACTGAAGGATAGATCAAAGTGGAATTTCTAAACAGAACACTACAGATGGTTTGTGACATAATCATTAAAAAAATTATGTAATGTAATCGAAACACCCCTAACCCATGCATGTTTGGATTGTGGGAGGAAGACAAAGTATCTGTTCAGAGTACTGTACTGGTTAGTTTAACTGATGACTCTTCATTGGCATGACATCTGGGATAGACCTGGAGTGGTAGAACATGGATGGAACGAAAGTAATGTACTAATGCTGGTCAAGACATTACCTGTAGCTGAGTGACATTTCCTCCAATTTCTGTTGGTGTCTGCAGTTTCCACTGGGGCTTAGTGTCACCTCTACTGCTACCCGACTGCACCACCATCCTCCACATTGCTATGCGTCCATTGGTGGTGCCAGCTGCTAGGATTTCTGAGTGTTGCAGAATTTTTAAAAAAATAGTTTTTTTTTAACCTATGCATTTGGAAACATTCAGGAATATGGTGATGGGAAAGAAAAAGCTTCTTTTCATTTACAATTCTGTGAAAACTTTTACCTTTGCCTGCACAGTATGAAACACAGTTGATCATCTCTCCCCTCTCATATCCCAGAGTCTCATCAAGAGACAAAACATAGTTGTCATCTCTTTCCAGATCCCACAGCCTAAAATATTCAACAGGGACATTATTACTCAAGTTTGAAATTTACATGTTTTTTTTCTCAGTGTGTATATACTGACCTGATGACCTGCTCCCCGGATGCAGTGATGAGGAGGCCATCTTCTGTCCACACAACGTCTACATTCTGCCCGGATTTGCTGCTCAACTTACCCTGTCACAAAAAAAGTCACGCATTACTCCACACTGATCTTTAGTCCTGGCACAGAATATAAAAAGGGCACACATATTCAAGTATATTAATAATTAAAGTAACTGAGATTGATCATTCATGTTGATATTACTGGTTAATATATATTTTTAAAAAAATCTTTCTGTATACCTTCATAATCTCCTGTGCTCCACCCTCAGGTCCGAGAGCATACTGTGACAGCATGAGGTTCTCTGTGATCACTGCGAGGGCCTCTGTCTTCTCAATGTAGAGAAGTTTCTTGATGGAGCCCTCCACACTGAGAAGGACACTCGTCTTACAATACTCATCCACACTATGGACTTTACCTATATGCATAAGACATGGGATTAAAGATGAAATAAGTGGAATATCTGACAGCTCAAACCACAAAGTGTTCATATTTATTAAAGATCAGACTGGATTCTGGATCAATAGCATTATAGCTTGTTGTATTTTCCCCTTTCTGGAGACTCCCACAGGATTACTGCTTCACAGAGGCAAAATACACTTTTGATATAATTTTCAACAAGTCTGCTGGATTAATCAGACTTTCTAAAACCATGAATACTTTTCTCATACTGTTCTTCGTAACTGTTCAAAAATAAAGCAAAGTATCATCAATGCAATTTACAGAACAAACAAATAAAATAAACAGCCTTTATACATTGAGGGCTGTGACTGCAGAAGACTGCTGGCCTCAGACAAAATTATACAAGGCAATGAAAAAACAAATTGTGTCTTAAAGAAAGTATGGTCAAATGCATTGAAAATAACAAATGATTTAATTTTCCAAACTCCAACAGGAATCACAAACTCCTACCATCTGCAGTGCAGATAAAGAATCCAAGTCCCTCCTGTGGCCCCATCTTCAGAGGTGCCCCCTTCCAGCTAAACTTGTCCAGCGCACGCTCATCTCCTCTCACAGATGCTCGAGCTAGCATTGCCACATCACTATAATAAAATACAAAAAATAGTATTTGATTAAAAAAATGTCATACTCTTCCACTTGATATGGGACTTCGAAGGCTGCTTACTCTCCAGGTGTGGACGGTCTGAAGATGCAGCAAGTTAAAGGTTTCTTGTATTCATGTTTTACAAGGTGGTTTCCATGAAGTCTCCCTCTCGCATCCACCTTCCATACTGCCAAAGCTCCAGACTGTCAATAACAATAATAACAGTAATAGTTAACAGTTAATTTGCCTAGCACTTTCAAAACAGTTACAAAGTGTGTTAAAGAACACAATAAAATCTTAGTTAAAAACACAAAAGAAAAGTTCAAAGAGTTAAAACATGAAACGGTTTGTTTTCTTTTTGCATTGAGCCAGGCTGCACAGACAGCTAAGAGTGTCTGATGTGCAGAATGCAGGCAGTGACTTGGTTCATAAAAAGTGACCAAATCTGTAACATGTAAGGCTTGTACCCATGTATCGTATACCCAAAAGGTTGTGAGGAGGAGAATGATGATTTATTTCTTTGAATTTGTTATAAGTCTGGCAGCTGAGATTTAAATGAGCTGGAGGTGAAAGATGGACTTCTGGCTGAGATCCCAGTAGAAGGAATTACAATTATTCAAACACAATGAGATAAAAGGATGTATGACTTTTTTCAATGTCCACTTCAGATTAAAAAAAACAAAACAATCTTCTGCGGTAAAAAAATGACACTAAAGGTATGCTGTACACACTTTGAAAAACAAAGGTTAGGTAGTTTCCAGTCTGTGTTCACGCCATGTCGGTAACAATCTCAGGGAAGCAATTGTTGCTTCGATCAATCTGGAAAGGGTTATCAGGCCATTTTTAAATAAGTCCATCATTTTACAGTGAGTGCATACCCAGAAAAAATAAGTGATTATATCTTATTAAAACTGATCCATCATTCATGAAAACATCAGCATGTAAAAGACAATAACGTCCTGGCATATATTATTATATTACATAATAATATATGCCAGGACGTTATTGCAAAAAACTCACCTCATCACCAGTTACCAAGCGGCTGCCAAAGCTGCTCCACTCCAGCAGTTTGATGGTGGTTGTATGTACACCGGGCAAGACTGTTTGATCTCCAGGGGGGTGTGTCAGCAGCACTACTTCTCCATTATCCCAGCCTACCGCTAAAACTGGCTTTGTTGGATGCCAGCGCAGCCCTGTGGGCTGGTGAGGACGAACTACATGGCAGCTCTCCACATACTCCCCCTGAACATGAACCAGATAGGTGTGACGATATTTGTGTGTGTCAATATGAGAGAAATGTTACATACTTTTATGTCCGAGGTTACCTGCTGCAGATACAGGTCTACTTTTCCACCGGTGGCAGGACTGCTTGAGGCCACAGCCAATATAGGAAGACTTGAGTGCCAGGTCAACTGAAAGGGTACATCACTGCTATCAGGAGCCTCAATGCGGTGATCAAAATAGACCGCCATATCTCCCGTGTACTTCTCTATATTAAAAAAAGAGAGACAAAAGACAAAAGATGGATTCCTCTGTTTGTTAAGCTTTGGAAAAAAAATTACAAGTTAGCCCTAAAATGTAGAGTCAAGTATCATTCTCTGCTTTAGGTTGCTGTGTGTTTGTTTTAGTTTTTTTGGAGTTGACATGGCTAGTTCATTAATGGATACATGCAGACAGTAAACAATGCAGACCTAAGTGAAGCTATAAGTTCACCGTAATACTTGACAAAACCGGCTGATACTGTAGCATTACAGGAGATAGCAGCATCACTGGAAAGACGATAAATCCAAAATAGCTTCAACTAGCAGCTAACATTAGCTAAGCCAGATAAGCTAGTCAAAGTTAGCATTTATGGCTGGCCCTCGCTAACGTTCAACGAAGTCAGTCATCTTGTCGAAACCCACCTCAGCTCACTTTCTTCTAAAGTGACGCCAACTTATCTGTAGAGACTGAAAAGGGCTTCAGACATCGACAGTTACTTCCAGTGTTGTCGCGTAGCCTCTGGTGTGAGCGTAAAGCGTCTCTCCCAGTTGCCCCTGACAACCTTACAGACTGCACAGGAGGTGGAGCGAAGAGAAACGACGGAAAAACCCGACAGTTGTCGAAGTTAATTCTAAACTGAGAGAAGCCTAATCAGACACAAAGAGTATTAATTTCTGATGAAGCTGTCACAGGCTTTACTCATTCTAAATGAATATTGTCAGTTCTACGAAAATGTTTAGCCGAGATAACCTTGCAAAACCGAAAGTGCCTTGAACTGTGTGACATTTGCATGTTTACTGTTGTCTGTTGTCATTTCGCAAACATTTCATATTTTAAAAAGCTTTTTAAATTGATCAGTGAGGTGGCTTTCATTGGTTTTAAAGGTAGCCTATTATGCTATTTTCAACCTACACATTAATATTCTTCGATCCTACAAGTTGCATTGCATGATTCAACACACAAAATAGTCTATTAGGTTTTATCTATATTCTTCTTAATGCAGCCCATCAGCTCATCCAGCGTCTTTTGGCTGGCAAGGACTACCTGCAAGTGTGCTAATTTGAAGCTCTGTTAATGTTTAACGAGCATCAACCATTATAACAATAAACACAATTACACCTTTGCATTTTTGGATAATGTCCCATTTTATAGTAGTTTTGCCTCTGCACACGACCATAATGGATTTTAGATCAAACAATGAAGACTTTAATTCAAGGGGTTTAACAAAAGTACTAGCCTACATTAACTGATTAGAAATTTTAAAAAATATATATTTTTTGCATAGTGCTCCTTTTTGAAAGACCTAAAAGTAATTTGTCATGGTCTACAGTCAAGATGTCTTCACGAATGGAAATACAGAGGGTTTACTACAAGGTGCAAACAATTAGCAAGGACAGATTAGAGTTTGCTGCTAATAGAACCAGTTCACTAGTGTTTATTGATGATGTGACTGTACAGGGCTATGCTCTCAGCTCGTATTCAGCCAAATGCTGCAAAACTGCTCGGCCAGCAGTTGACAGTGCAAATGGATAGCACCCCAAAGCAAACTGCAAATGCAAAGAGTTTCTCAAGGCAAAGAAATGGAATATTCTTCAACTGGCCGATCAGTCACATGATCTCAACCAGGGGCGATTTTAGCCCATTTTCGGGAGGTGCTTCAGCTGTTTGTGTGACACACTACTAAAAATATGAAAAGCATACAGTACTTGGTTGAGACGTAACACTTTAGCAACAATATGATAGATAACCTCTCCCCCTCCCAAAATGGTTTGTTCCAGCTCGCCTCTCCGCTGCTCTGGCTCTGGCGCCCTTTCTGCCAGCGCGATGGTGTCTGAGATGCAGCAGACCTTCTGTTGACTGCAGCTTGAATCATTTTGATGCATTTTTTGGTTTATGTATACTTATGCACTAAGTTATGCAATAGGCCAATGTTGAAATTTGGCATAGTAAATGTTGCAGTTATTTGTGCAGTCTGTGCATTTGTTTAATGGTTTGAGGCCGTGTGCCGATTTGTACAGTGGACAGTTGTATGTGGAATAAAAGTAGCAAATAGTACAGAGGTGTATCTCATGTGTTTACTGTTGCACGTCATCTGTGTCCTCATGTTTAGCCTGCCGCGGCCGTTGGTTGGAGGAGCCGCAATAGTTTGGAAAGGAAGGAAGCAGTAAGGTCAGTTTCCATTCTGGGTTTTCAGCATTAATAAAGAAACCTGCAACAAGGTGAGTAATGTTTGAGGTCCAAAAGAAATCAACACAGAGAAATTTTTACAGTGCTTTTCTACTCTACCTGAACATTCAAAGCGCTCTATACAGGTTGCCTCATTCACACCTGTTCATAGAAGCCCTTTTTCTGTGCTTTCTACCTAACATTCACACACATTCATACTCTGATGAATGCATCAGAGAGTGACTTGGGGTTAATGTCTTGCCCAAGGACAGTTAGCATGCAGTCTGGAGCAGCCAGGGATCGATCCAAAAACCATCTGATTAGTAGATGACCTGCTCCACCTCCTGAGCCACAGCCACCCCTTTCAGAGGTAAAGAATGATTTAGAAAGTAAGTACAGTAATTTTTTGAGGTGATTTGATTAAAAAAAAATCATTTTTGCTTCTAATTACATAATTAAGGTGTAATTACATCTTCCAACAAATTGATACATAAACGTATCATTTATCTACTAAAAATACATAGGAGCTGGCGTCATGTTGTGGAAGCTGCCATCTTGCCCCACCATCATACACTGGCTGAGATGGGCATCGCTGCGCCGCCTTTTCATGTTTTATGTAAGTGGATTTATACATTACTTTGAATTTAAAGATGTCAAATAGCTCTTTCACACTACATATGACTATTTCACATTTGTACATGTATATTTTGGTGATCTCTTTCTCAGTATGTTTTTCTTCTTATGGAAATAAGCTAATTTTAAACCAGTTAATGTTAGGCTCCAGTGTCCTAAGAAATCACACCTTTCCCCTGATAAACAAATTGATTGGATTCTCACATTGTGTGGGAATTGATTATCAATTACAACTTCAATGAGCCACTTCAAAGAAAGTTTCACCCGCGTGGGCAGCAACAGAAAGTCCAGATGTGGAAACAGAAGGTTTCCACATTAAAATATTGATATTTGAATCATTTTGGGGTAAATTGTAGTTTTTCATTAACAGGAACACAGTGGAAAGAAACTATCATTCAGATTGTCTACATTGGAAAGAACTACTCCCTCTTCCGCCTTTTATAGTCATGTGTGAAATACGGCTGTATAAATGTGTGGCAGCCTGTGGCGTGCGCACTCACAACAATGGCTGAGCGTAACTGGAGTCATGTGCGCACGTATTTTACATCCACAAACAGCCCAGACGTGGTTTGCGATACATGTGGCAAGAAAGTGAGGTGTTGTGGCAACACCACTAACCTTGTCAAACACCTCAAAGTAAATCATATCACAGAATATGACGAGCTTATGTTGAGGCAAACTGAAGAGGAGGAGAAGGACGGGTGCTGCTAGGGTGAGACAGACGTCTCTCAGGGAGTCCTTTAGTGCTGCAGGCAGGCAAGGTGTTCACATAGTGCACAACTTCAGGTTTTTGATTTCTATATGATGAATTCTGCATTATTAAGTGATAAGAACAAGTAATCTGATGTCCTGTAATGATTATGACGCTATAATTTGAGATACAATAAAAGAGTAAAGTTTTTGTACAAAGTATCGGAGCAGTATCGTCGATACCACCCTGAATTTTACTTGGTATGGGATCGGAAAGGAAATCAGTGGTATCACACATCACTAGTGATCAAATGTCAGGCCAAGCTGGAACTGATTCCTGTCTTCTGTAACTTCTACAACACTGTCCAATAGAGACACGTGAATGAACTGCAGCGTCATTAAAAACACTGATGATCTTTATTTAAAAATGTAATACATTTACATCTGAATAAACTTTTAGGCATTACGCTGACGGACGGATGGATGGACCATGAATGCTTTCTCATCCTTCTTGTCATGCACCATGGAAGTGTCTGAGGGGCTTTTCCACTTGGAATGGGGATACTGTGTCCACACTTCAGAGGTGGAGTTTCCAGCATCTCACCTGGGCCTCATCTGCAAACAATCAGCAGGAGGGCTTCTTAAACCAGCGCTGCCTGCTACTCCTCGCCAGTTTGTTCTGCCATCTCCAGTGGTAACTAGGCTTCCCCTCTGCTCCAGTTCTGGCGTGCTCCTTCCCTGTGTTTAACCTTGTTTTCCCTGTGTTTAGGTCTCCTCTGCCAACGTACTCATCCTACCCTCAAACTCCCTTACCCGTCCAGCAACTTCTTCTCCCTCTGTTGCAGAATTCCCGTTGGATTGTTCCCATCAGGAGCCAGGTGTTCAGTCTCTCGATAGCTTTTCCTCTGGTTCCTGCTGTCTGCTGACACTCCTAGCTCGAGCCACGTTCTCCATTCCCTCTCTAAAGTCTCATAAATAGTTTAACCATGTGCATTGAATCTGCATTTGGGTCTAAGCTTTCTATGCAGGGAAGAAATCATCACAGTGACATCTATTTAATTTTCAATTCAATTTTATTTAAAGAGCGCCAAATGACAGCAACAGTCACCTGAAGGCGCTTTATATTGTAAGATATACTTACAAAGAAAACCCCAACAATCATATGACCCCCTATGAGCAAGCACTTTGGCGACAGTGGGAAGGAAAAACTCCCTTTTAACAGGAAGAAACCTCCAGCAGAACCAGGCTCAGGGAGGGGCGGCCATCTGCTGCGACCGGTTGGGGAGGGGCAAGGAAAATAGTATAAAGACATGGAACAGAGACAGAGGTTAATAACAAGTACCATTCAGTGCAGAGAGGTCTATTAAACATAGTGGGTGAAGAAGAAACACCCAGTGCATCATGGGAATCCCCCGGCAGCCTAATGCTGGGCATACACTGTGCGATTTTTGGCCCATTTTGAGCCGATTTTTCAGTCGTGCGATCGTTTTGGGGATCGTCCCGAGTTTGGCCTTGATCAAACTTCTCACCCCTGCGAGTCAATCCTACAGTTTGATCAGGAGCCGAATAACGCGACTGAAAAATCGCAGCACAGTGTATGCCCAGCTTATTGCAGCATAGAGGATTCAGGATCACCTGAGTAGGCCATCAGATTACTGAAAGGATACTGAAAAAACCCGTCGAAGTAGTCTTAGTCTTCATTGCTGCTGGTCGACTCAATTGAACACCTCTGAAGTTTGCACACAGGCAAGTATTCCTCTTCTTGCTCAAAATCCTCTCGGGAACGCTTCCTCGAGCCTCCAGTTTCGTGTTCAAGCTCTTCGTGCGCATCTTCAAATACTTCAGAGTCATCATCGCTCCATCTCATTCTTTTGTTTGCTCCTAAATCTTCTTCATCCCTCTCTCTAGACCTCTTCCTGGAAACACCTGGCTGAGGGTCCTCTTCTGGGATGTACTGGCGAACATCCATGCGGCCTTCAAATGCCTCCTCATTTTCAATGCCACCAACATTGAAAATGATCACAACCACAGCATCCCCGTGCTGTTCATCGTTGTCACCATTGGCATTATTGTCCCTCACATGAATATTTTGAACATCGTCGTCATCGTCATCGTCATCGTTGCCGTCGCCGTCGCCGCCGTCATTGTCGTCATCGTTGTCGTCATCGTCGTTGTCGTTGTCGTCGTCGTCGTCATCGTCGTTGTCGTCGTCGTCGTCGTCGTCGTCGTCATCGTCGTCATCGTCGTCGTCGTCATCGTCGTCATCGTCATCGTCTTCGTCCCCGTAAAGGTAATTGTCATATTGTGCCAGTACTGAAGCTATTAGCTCATCTAGATAGCAACAATATTCATGGAGAGCGCGATACAGTCTGTTCAGGAAGCCATTAGCAGGTTCCTGATCTCCATTTGCCAACATTCGTGGGTTAACCTGTTGGCCTGCAAGATCATTAAATCTTTTAATTAACATCCATAACTATCTGCTGAAAATCTGTTTTTCATCAATTTCAAGACTGAGTACATGTGCTTACCGTTTTGGTTATTTTGTGGTCCGTCTCCACTTGCACTCATTTTGACTACAAGGAACACAAAACAACAATGATCACTAAACCTCAACCCAGAATGTTCAGAGAATTTGCTTTTTTTGTGATGACTTTAGGCTGCGTCCAAACGTACACGGCTATGTTTGAAAACGGACGTTTTTCCTTTTTCGTTTAAAAAAAAATAAAAATCCAGTCCACATGTGCAGTTTTGAAAAAATATCTCCTTCCACATCTAAACACTAAAAACAAAGTGAAACGCTGTCAAGAACACGCCAAATCTTAACCGTGTAGAAATGTTGGCCAATCAGAAGTCTAGAAGCCTGGGTGGGAAAACCTCATAAAACCTTACGTACTTCTGAGAAGTTTTTGTCTTTTTCTGGAAAAGCAGCTAATTTTGTGTTACTTTCACGTGCCTTCATCGTTTCAAATGTTAATAACTAAAGACAGACTCACAACTTTGGAATGGACTAAATGCATACAGCATACATAAATGTCATTTTTTAAAATTACATTTCTTCCAAACCGACGTCAGGATTTGGGTTGGGAGAGCGTCTGTGTTGAATGTAGAATCCACGTCTGATGTAAGCGTGTAAAAACTGCAGATACTAAGATTAACAGACACAGTATGTTGTCTACATCTGCCATTGTAGAAATTGATCTCATGTAAACAATAACGTGGCCACAGCGTGACTTCAACACGCCTTTCAGTGACTCAATCTGCTGTTTAGGTGTGGACGAAAGGCCCAAATGCAGAGACAAAGCTGCGCTTTCAAAAATAGCCATGTACATGTGCACGTAGGCTCAGTTTCTCAGAAATTCTAATAGTTTGTTTGAGAACAAAACTTACGTCTTCTCTATTTTCCTAAATGAACAAAATAATCTGAGAAATAATCGTGTTAAAAAGAGCTTCTGTCACTCTAAGATATGATTAAGAACATTTTCTAATTTATGTATCATTTGTCAAATATTACATCAGCTGACAAATAGTTAAGTCTTCATTTGTTTTCCTGAATAATAGATCCACATCATCCTCTCTATGATGGAAAATATAGTCTAGTCTTGCACAATGTAAAGTACATAAATACTGTCCTGGCAAGCAGGGAAATCAGGCTTTATATATTTAAGTAAATGATCTTGAGTTTATAAACTGAAATTTGAGCTTACTTTAGTTCTTGGTAGATTACACAGCAGTTAATCCTCAGGGAAACGTCCAAATGTCACTAAATAGTGGTCTGCTTTCATTCGGTTGCAGTGTCTCTTCAGTTTTGTGTTCATATGCTGATGTTTTCATTCAAACATGCTTAAATGCTGTGATGTCACTTTAGCAGCAAAGACTGCGGAATGTGCAGAGATTCTTTTGACATCAAGTTGTTTGCTCAGATTTTGATATCTTTTAAATGGAGACAAAACAAAACACTATGGCAACAAAACAACAAGCTGTTTCCAGTGCTTAATATTTAACATGTCTTTGTTATAAATTTTATTTGTACAAATCTGTGATGTTGATGTGCACAACGTGGGATTTAGACCTCGGAGGGTTAATCAACAAATCACAAAAAATTAGGTTTAAATTTCTGTTCATGACGGTGCAGATTTCTGACATTTTGTGTACTTGAAGCATTTAACAATTTGATTGTTTTCTAATAAAAACTGTGTGAAACTCAAGTTAGAACTGTGTTTGTAAATGAACCGCCCCATGTTGTGTAGCTTTCTGGATTTTATACTTATTGGGCTACATATTAATTTACTATACAGGCTATACAGTAGATAAAATCTAACCTCACATGTTTTATGTAACTAAAGTGTTTAATCATGTGGGCTACAGACAGTAATCAAGTTATGGACTATATTGATATGAAAAACATGCATACTTAGTGCATTTGAATCATTTTAACCATATGTCATGGTCCTGGGACTTCTACCTGGTTTTTTGTGTGTCTTGTATTGTTGTTGTTTGATGTCAGCTTTAGGGTCCCTCGGTTGTTCTGTTAAGATGTTGCTTATTTGATTTCCCCTCGTGACTTTACCCCCTGTGTGCCCCCTCTGTGTATCTGCCAGCCCCCATGCCTCGTTTCTCCTCCTTGTGTTTTATTCCATGTTTTCCCAGCCCGCTATGTCTGTGTTCTCTTCCAATCTGGTCTGCGTCTCTGTGTGCTTCCTGTTTTACTTTGATAGTCTCCCGTCAGTGTTGTGTTACTCCTGCCGTGTCTCGTTATGATTATCAGTGTCGCCTGTGTTCCCCGTGTGCTCCCACTTCCCTCGTTAACCCTCTGTGTATTTGTGTCCACGTCTCCTACATTACCTACATAATAGAGCTATAATAAATGTTTGTTTGGGGTTTTTTTAAGTACAGAAATCAGCTGCTAAAATAATTGTTTTGACTTTTTGGGAATGCTTTACGGTCTGTTCTGTAGGAACGCTGAATTAATATATTGACTGTCTGGCCCCTTCTGGCTATTTAATAGTTGCTGAAGGAGATTTTGTTCATCCCCAGCTAATCTCATCCATATTTATATAAAATCTAGCATACTCCACACCACACAAAGTCAGAAGCCAGTTAAAATCTGTATGTGGTACCTGAGGCGGTGCTGCACTGACCAGTTGTTTCTGGCTATTTGCTGGTTCAGCCTGCCTATCACTGCAACTCTTGGCTCTTATTGGTCAGCTGGTGTGTGTGTGTGTGTGTGTGTGTGTGTGTGTGTGTGTGTGTGTGTGTGTGTGTGTGTGTGTGTGTGTGTGTGTGTGTGTGTGTGTGTGTGTGCGTATTGTAAAGACTTGATTCCCACAGTCCAAGTCAGGGTTTTAAAATGCGTTGCTGTCTCCATCCAGCATCAAAGCTGCATTGAAATTTCCTTCAATGAAATTTTGGCTCAAAGAAAAACAGTGTTGTTACTGTCAATCTCCAGTTAAAATAAAAGTGTAATTAAACCAAACGAAAGTAATGTACTAATGCTGGTCAAGACATTACCTGTAGCTGAGTGACATTTCCTCCAATTTCTGTTGGTGTCTGCAGTTTCCACTGGGGCTTAGTGTCTACTGCTACCCGACTGCACCACCATCCTCCACATTGCTATGCGTCCATTGGTGGTGCCAGCTGCTAGGATTTCTGAGTGTTGCAGAATTTTTAAAAAAGCAACGAGTTTTGTTTTTTTTAACCTATGCATTTGGAAACATTCAGGAATATGGTGATGGGAAAGAAAAAGGTGGTTTCCATGAAGTCTCCCTCTCGCATCCACCTTCCATACTGCCAAAGCTCCAGACTGTCAATAACAATAATAACAGTAATAGTTAACAGTTAATTTGCCTAGCACTTTCAAAACAGTTACAAAGTGTGTTAAAGAACACAATAAAATCTTAGTTAAAAACTCAAAAGAAAAGTTCAAAGAGTTAAAACACGAAACGGTTTGTTTTCTTTTTGCATTGAGCCAGGCTGCACGGACAGCTAAGAGTGTCTGATGTGCAGAATGCAGGCAGTGACTTGGTTCATAAAAAGTGACCAAATCTGAAACAAGGCTTGTACCCATGTATCGTATACCCAAAAGGTTGTGAGGAGGAGAATGATGATTTATTTCTTTGAATTTGTTATAAGTCTGGCAGCTGAGATTTAAATGAGCTGGAGGTGAAAGATGGACTTCTGGCTGAGATCCCAGTAGAAGGAATTACAATTATTCAAACACAATGAGATAAAAGGATTTAATGGGTGTGATAAATGTGGTTGCACTCACCTGTTCACGGCACCTGATGTTAATGAGCAGAAAGGTAGGGTGAGCATGAGGCGAAACCTTCTGTTGACTGCAGCTTGAGCGCAGCTTGAATCATTTTGATGCATCTTTTGGTTTATGTATACTTCTGCACTAAGTTATGCAATAGGCCAATGTTGAAATTTGGCATAGTAAATGGTGCAGTTATTTGTGCAGTCTGTGCATTTGTTTAATGGTTTGAGGCCGTGTGCCGATTTGTACAGTGGACAGTTGTATGTGGAATAAAAGTAGCAAATAGTACAGAGGTGTATCTCATGGGGCGATCGTGGCTCAAGAGTTGGGAGTTCGCCTTGTAATCGGAAGGTTGCCGGTTTGAGCCCCGGCTTGGACAGTCTCGGTCGTTGTGTCCTTGGGCAAGACACTTCACCCGTTGCCGCCTGGTGGTGGTCAGAGGGCCCGGTGGTGCCAGTGTCCGGCAGCCTCGCCTCTGTCAGTGCGCCCCAGGGTGGCTGTGGCTACATTGTAGCTTGCCATCACCAGTGTGTGAATGTGTGTGTGAATGGGTGGATGACAGGTTGTGTAAAGCGCTTTGGGGTCCTTAGGGACTAGAAAAGCGCTATACAAATACAGGCCATTTACCATTTACTGTTGCACGTCATCTGTGTCCTCATGTTTAGCCTGCCGCGGCCGTTGGTTGGAGGAGCCGCAATAGTTTGGAAAGGAAGGAAGCAGTAAGGTCAGTTTCCATTCTGGGTTTTCAGCATTAATAAAGAAACCTGCAACAAGGTGAGTAATGTTTGAGGTCCAAAAGAAATCAACACAGAGAAATTTTTACAGTGCTTTTCTACTCTACCTGAACATTCAAAGCGCTCTATACAGGTTGCCTCATTCACACCTGTTCATAGAAGCCCTTTTTCTGTGCTTTCTACCTAACATTCACACACATTCATACTCTGATGAATGCATCAGAGAGTGACTTGGGGTTAATGTCTTGCCCAAGGACAGTTAGCATGCACTCTGGAGCAGCCAGGGATCGACCCAAAAACCATCTGATTAGTAGATGACCTGCTCCACCTCCTGAGCCACAGCCACCCCTTTCAGAGGTAAAGAATGATTTAGAAAGTAAGTACAGTAATTTTTTGAGGTGATTTGATTAAAAAAAAAATCATTTTTGCTTCTAATTACATAATTAAGGTGTAATTACATCTTCCAACAAATTGATACATAAACGTATCATTTATCTACTAAAAATACATAGGAGCTGGCGTCATGTTGTGGAAGCTGCCATCTTGCCCCACCATCATACACTGGCTGAGATGGGCATCGCTGCGCCGCCTTTTCATGTTTTATGTAAGTGGATTTATACATTACTTTGAATTTAAAGATGTCAAATAGCTCTTTCACACTACATATGACTATTTCACATTTGTACATGTATATTTTGGTGATCTCTTTCTCAGTATGTTTTTCTTCTTATGGAAATAAGCTAATTTTAAACCAGTTAATGTTAGGCTCCAGTGTCCTAAGAAATCACACCTTTCCCCTGATAAACAAATTGATTGGATTCTCTCATTGTGTGGGAATTGATTATCAATTACAACTTCAATGAGCCACTTCAAAGAAAGTTTCACCCGCGTGGGCAGCAACAGAAAGTCCAGATGTGGAAACAGAAGGTTTCCACATTAAAATATCGATATTTGAATCATTTTGGGGTAAATTGTAGTTTTTCATTAACAGGAACACAGTGGAAAGAAACTATCATTCAGATTGTCTACATTGGAAAGAACTACTCCCTCTTCCGCCTTTTATAGTCATGTGTGAAATACGGCTGTATAAATGTGTGGCAGCCTGTGGCGTGCGCACTCACAACAATGGCTGAGCGTAACTGGAGTCATGTGCGCACGTATTTTACATCCACAAACAGCCCAGACGTGGTTTGCGATACATGTGGCAAGAAAGTGAGGTGTTGTGGCAACACCACTAACCTTGTCAAACACCTCAAAGTAAATCATATCACAGAATATGACGAGCTTATGTTGAGGCAAACTGAAGAGGAGAAGGACGGGTGCTGCTAGGGTGAGACAGACGTCTCTCAGGGAGTCCTTTAGTGCTGCAGGCAGGCAAGGTGTTCACATAGTGCACAACTTCAGGTTTTTGATTTCTATATGATGAATTCTGCATTATTAAGTGATAAGAACAAGTAATCTGATGTCCTGTAATGATTATGACGCTATAATTTGAGATACAATAAAAGAGTAAAGTTTTTGTACAAAGTATCGGAGCAGTATCGTCGATACCACCCTGAATTTTACGTGGTATGGGATCGGAAAGGAAATCAGTGGTATCACACATCACTAGTGATCAAATGTCAGGCCAAGCTGGAACTGATTCCTGTCTTCTGTAACTTCTACAACACTGTCCAATAGAGACACATGAATGAACTGCAGCGTCATTAAAAACACTGATGATCTTTATTTAAAAATGTAATACATTTACATCTGAATAAACTTTTAGGCATTACGCTGACGGACGGATGGATGGACCATGAATGCTTTCTCATCCTTCTTGTCATGCACCATGGAAGTGTCTGAGGGGCTTTTCCACTTGGAATGGGGATACTGTGTCCACACTTCAGAGGTGGAGTTTCCAGCATCTCACCTGGGCCTCATCTGCAAACAATCAGCAGGAGGGCTTCTTAAACCAGCGCTGCCTGCTACTCCTCGCCAGTTTGTTCTGCCATCTCCAGTGGTAACTAGGCTTAACCGGTTGGGGAGGGGCAAGGAAAATAGTATAAAGACATGGAACAGAGACAGAGGTTAATAACAAGTACCATTCAGTGCAGAGGTCTATTAAACATAGTGGGTGAAGAAGAAACACCCAGTGCATCATGGGAATCCCCCGGCAGCCTAATGCTGGGCATACACTGTGCGATTTTTGGCCCATTTTGAGCCGATTTTTCAGTCGTGCGATCGTTTTGGGGATCGTCCCGAGTTTGGCCTTGATCAAACTTCTCACCCCTGCGAGTCAATCCTACAGTTTGATCAGGAGCCGAATAACGCGACTGAAAAATCGCAGCACAGTGTATGCCCAGCTTATTGCAGCATAGAGGATTCAGGATCACCTGAGTAGGCCATCAGATTACTGAAAGGATACTGAAAAAACCCGTCGAAGTAGTCTTAGTCTTCATTGCTGCTGGTCGACTCAATTGAACACCTCTGAAGTTTGCACACAGGCAAGTATTGCTCTTCTTCCTCAAAATCCTCTCGGGAACGCTTCCTCGAGCCTCCAATTTCATGATCAAGCTCTTCGTGCGCATCTTCAAATACTTCAGAGTCATCATCGCTCCATCTCATTCTTTTGTTTGCTCCTAAATCTTCTTCATCCCTCTCTCTAGACCTCTTCCTGGAAACACCTGGCTGAGGGTCCTCTTCTGGGATGTACTGGCGAACATCCATGCGGCCTTCAAATGCCTCCTCATTTTCAATGCCACCAACCTTGAAAATGATCACAACCACAGCATTGTGATCCCCGTGCTGTTCATCGTTGTCACCGTTGTCCCTCACATGAATATTTTGAACATCAGTGTCGTCGTCGTCATCATCGTCATCATCTTCGTCCCCGTAAAGGTAATTGTCATATTGTGCCAGTACTGAAGCTATTAGCTCATGTAGATAGCAACAATAATCACGGAGAGCGAGATACAGATCGTTCAGGAAGCCATTAGCAGGTTCCTGATCTCCATTTGCCAACATTTGTGGGTTAACCTGTTGGCCTGCAAGATCATTAAATCTTTTAATTAACATCCATAACTACACTGAACAAAAATATAAACGCAACACCTTTGTTACTGCTCCCATTCCCCATGGGATGGACGTAGAGACCTAAAATTCATTCCAGATACACAATATAACCATCCCTCCCAAACAGTGGTCACAAATCAGTCCAAATGTGTGGTAGTGGGCACATCTGCTATATTGAGATAATCCATCCCACCTCACAGGTGTGGCCACATCAGGATGCTGATCTGACATCATGAGTAGTGCACAGGTGTACCTCAGACTGCCCACAACAAAAGGCCACCCTGGAATGTGCAGTTTTTTGCACTATTGGGGGTCTGGGGACCCAGAACCGGTCAGTATCTGGTGTGACCACCATTTGCCTCATGCAGTGCAACACATCGTCGCATGGAGTCTATCAGATTGTCAATTGTGGCCTGTGGAATGTTGGTCCACTCCACTTCAATGGCTGTGCGAGGTTGTTGGATATTCGTGGGAACTGGTACACGCTGTCGTATACGCCGGTCAAGCACATCCCGAACATGCTCAATGGGTGACATGTCTGGTGAGTATGCTGGCCATGCAAGAACTGGGACATTCTCAGCTGCCATCTGCCCTGAACAATGTGAACCATGATTCATCCGTGAAGCGCACACCTCTCCAACGTGCCAGACGCCATCGAATGTGAGCATTTGCCCACACAAGTCTGTTACGGCGACGAGCTGGAGTCAGGTCAAGACCCCGATGAGGACGACGGGCATGCAGTTGAGCGTCCCTGAGACGGTTTCTGACAGTTTGTGCAGAAATTGTTTGGTTGTGCAAACCAATTGTTCCAGCAGCTGTCTGGGTGGCTGGTCTCAGACGATCTTGGAGGTGAACCTGCTGGATGTGGAGGTCCTGGGCTGGTGTGGTTACACGAGGTCTGCGGTTGTGAGGCCGGTTGGATGTGCTGCCATGTTCTCTGAAACGCCTGTGGAGATGGCTTATGGTTGAGAAATGAACATTCAATGCACGGGCGACAGATCTGGTTGACATTCCTGCTGTCAGCATGCCAATTGCACGCTCCCTCATTGCTTGTGGCATCTGGGGCATTTTGCTGTGAGTCAAAACTGCACATTCCAGGGTGGCCTTTTGTTGTGGGCAGTCTGAGGTACACCTGTGCACTACTCATGATGTCAGATCAGCATCCTGATGTGGCCACACCTGTGAGGTGGGATGGATTATCTCAATATAGCAGATGTGCCCACTACCACACATTTGGACTGATTTGTGACCACTGTTTGGGAGGGATGGTTATATTGTGTATCTGGAATGAATTTTAGGTCTCTACGTCCATCCCATGGGGAATGGGAGCAAAAACAAAAGTGTTGCGTTTATATTTTTGTTCAGTGTATATAACATGATTTAGTAACAGCAGTAATGTCCACACAGTTATTCATGGCAGTAGTTATTATAGCTATTTCAGCAGAGATAAAATGTGTTTTAAAATTGAATTATCTACTTATGTCCTGTAGATAAAGTCAAATAAATGAAAATCTGTCATTTAATAACCTGAGTGAAATCAACCTGTGGTAATGAGTTAAATATTGCTTAAAAACAAACAAACAAGCAGACACATACCTAAGTAGATGGTAGTTACTCATTCACTGCATGTGAAGACGAATAACATGACATCGAAGAAAATCCACGCTTACAAAATGACTTCAGAAGCATTCAGGAACACTTTGACTTAAAGAACATTGAAGTAGAAGACCTTTTGATTTGGCAGGACTCTTCACATGCTTTTCTTGCAAGAAGTATCTCAGTCAGGGAGGCGACCAAGGACCTGAGGTTGACTTTAATGGTAGTTCTGTTATCTCTGACATGAGAAATACTGCTGACCACCATTTCAGCAGCACCTTACTCAGTCCCTTTATAGTAGTGATGCTTAGATTCATTCACTGAATTCCAACATTATACTGTCTAGTGTAAAGACAGTATAAATGGTATATTTGCCCAAACTGAATTTGGTAAGAGAGCTTTTGTTCATTTAGCACCCTTAGCTTGGAACAAACTGCAGAACGAATGGAAAATGACTGAGTTCATTACATTAAGTGCTTTTAAATCTAAACTACAAATCTTTGAGGCCACATCTGTAACATGCAGCTGTTTCAATTAGATTGATTGTCATTTTAACAGTTCTTGAAGGACAATTCAGTAGAATTGTCCTTCAAGAACTTTTTACTTGCCTACTTTGAGTACATTTCAGAGCCTGTACTTTTTCTCTCTTGCTTAGGTAAAAAAATTGCTTCAGTAGTTCAACTTTTAATTGAGTATTTTATTTTAACCCAGGTATCTGTACTTCTACTTTACTAAAGAAAGTGTGCACTTTTTCCTTTCTGTTCATTTGGCTCTTCCTCTCCTCTGCCTGGGTGAGCGGCTTTCACTTCAAGTTTCTCTGCGCCCGAGTTCTTGGAGCCTTCTTGTGCCTGCCCTGACTTCTTGGTTGTCTTGTTGAGGATCCCGTCCTGTAAGGGTGGGGGGCATCATTAACTTTCTGCTGATAGTGTTTCGAGAAAATAAAGTCATGAGGTAACCAAATGAGGTAACCTCAGATGTCTGACCTGTCTGTGATCAACAACGTTAAGCAGCACTGAGGTCACAATGCAGCTGATGGTGTTGGCCAACATGAAGATCATCATCCTCTGCCAACGCCACAGCGGGATCTTAGTTTCACTGCAACACAAATGGAGAAACTGCAGAGCTAAACAAGACTGGAAGGACAATTAGTGCTGTACAAAAAGGTAGAATTGTGTGTGGGATTTCCCATGTACCCTTGAATGCACCATAGGTGTGCATGTGGGCAGCTTCATCTCAGAGACAAACAGCAGCTAAACAACTGACAGTGCGTGTGCTCATGAGACCGTATGTTTAAAGATGTACTTCACTTAGTCATGTTTTTGTTTAGCCATGTTTAGCGTGTTTGATGACATATGAGCAGTTCTTTGTGCTTCTGTTTAAATGAGGTTCTGCATAAGTGGCAGTTCGCTAACATAACAGATTTTATTACTGACTAGCTTCTAGCAGAGAGATTTGTTGTTTCTGTGCTCTGTGTACTGGATGTTAAATAGTGTGAAGTTGCTTTCATTGCATAGCTGTATGTGTGTTAATTCATATTATCTGACTTTAGGTTTACATAACCAGTCTGAAGTAATATGCCAGCTTATTTATTTATATACTGCATTTGAGTACAGCTCAGCTGTATCTTTATGTGTATGATGTAATTTGAAGTGTAACTGGTTTGCATTATTATGCTTTGTACACACACACACACACACACACACACACACACACACACACACACACACACACACACACACACACACTTCTCAATTTTAAATATGAAGAACGACAACTTGGACTCTGCTGTTTTGTTCCACACTCATGTGAACATTAACAAATGTTCTGACCCGACACTCTGAAGCGATTGCTGCAGCTTTCATGGTACCTTCTAAACAAGTGCACTGCAATGAGATTCTAATGTCAGGTTCTCCCCACCTGGACTTGGTGCCTAGTATCTGTCCAACAATGAGATTGGAGATCCCGACCCCAAACATCTGTACGGAGGTGGCCAGGCCGGTGGCAGTTCCCAGAGTTGCCTGAGGTATGACAAGGGGAATAGACGGCCACATGCTGGCCTGGAATGCCACACAGGCAGCAACAAGTTTAACATACTAGAAAATACATTAATTCATTGTAATAATTTACCATTTTAACTCTGACGTCTAAGATTTTATTTATCAAAAATGAATTTAAAAAAAAAAATCCGCACTCACAGCAGCAAAGGAGTAGGTGACTCCCAGCCATATGGTTGAAACCAGAGGAGGGACAAAAGTGAAAGCCAGGAGTCCAAACACGGGCAGCGTGAAGACGGCGCTCGCCAATGCAAAAACTCCCCGCAGACCCACATAATCCTGGAACGCATGACAGCGAGAGTGTTTCAAGATTCCTCCTGTACCTGATGAAGGTTTATTCCTATTAAAAGGGAGTTTTTCTTCCCACTGTCACAAAGTCCTTGCTCATGGGGGGTCTTAGCATACCATATAAAGCACCCTACAGGGACAGTTGTTTTGATCTGGTGCAGTATGAATAAAATTGAATTGAAGACAGGAATAAGATTTGGGTTTAAATTAAAGATACGTACAATGAGAATGCCCACGATGGCTGAGAGGACCACTAAGCTGTCATAGACTGCTCCCACAATATAAGCTGCCTCCTCCTGGCTGTAGTAGCTGTACTTATCCTGGATGAACTTGCTGGGATATGGAAAAAAAAAAGAAAAAAGAAGAAGACAGATGTAAATGTTTGTGACACTAGTATCACTTGCAATACGTGCTGTTGTATTTAGAGGAATGCAGGTTTAAGTTTCACGGATGACTCTGAAAGCAGCTCTGCATGTACAAGTCTTTATGCTCACACTTTATGTTGAGAACTCTACCTTGCATCAGCAATGAAGGGGAAGACGCCGTTGTAGAAGAACATGATGGTGAGAACCAGCAGCCAGTATCTTACTGACAGGAGCTTCACATCCTGAATCCTCTACACATAAAAACACACAACAATAAATGATGCTCCACACACAGATCACTAGTGTGTCCATAATACTGAAAAATTAAGGTTTTAATCTTCAGTGTTATGTATGCATGTTGTTATTATTAAAGGATATTGATCGTACCACTTTGCGAGACTCTTCTTGGATGGCTCCATCGAGACCCAGCTGTCTCACTCCAATCTTGTCCAAGGTGCTGACAATGACAGCGGAAGTGAAGCCCAGCACACACAACAGTGCGCCTAAGAAACAATAACATAAGAAACCCAGGTCACATGGCACCACACCATAATCCTTGAGATTTCTACACACTCGTCACCTACCACCCCAGAGTGTCCACTGCATGCCATATTTTTCTTCAAACTTCTGCGTGAGGAAGAAGTTCAACACCGAGCCCAGCCGCGAGAGGGCCAGGGTCAGGCCGAAAGCCAAAGCCAACTCCTTCCCTTTGAACCAGAAGGCTGTGATGCGTTTCTGAACAACTAATGAAGAAGGAGAAAGGTAACTGAGTGGTTAAGAAATGCTCCTCAAAGGCGATGCTGCAGAGAATATTTGTTCATATCCATGAAGAGAACTTACTAGTCAGAGATCCATTGCCTGATCCAAACAGCAGACGGCCGGTGAGCATTAGCGGCAGCAAGTAGGGAGATCCCTTGAAGTGGGAGCCGAGAGCAAACAGCGATGAGCCCAAAACACAGAGAAAAGAGAAGAGAAACACACCGACTGCAAAGAGGAGCAAAAGAAATGGTTGTACCATCATTTTACTGTCAGTAGATTAAAAATAACTGCAGACCATGCAGAGAGAAAACATAAAACAAAACTTACAGCGATTTCCTAATTTGTCAATCAGGAATCCAGCCAGGATCACCACTACTGCATTCCTGTTGATAACAGAGAGAAGCTTCTCATTGATAAGCCACTTTTCTGCATTTTCACAGTGAAATCAATGCATTAACGTGCTTACGTCCAAGCATAGATGGCATAGAGAAGATTGTACTGCTGAGGGGTCATCCCCAGTCCCTCCACACAGTCCACTGTCCCATTGATCACCGTCGCATTGGGACACGTCAGGTTCTGTCAAACATTAAAAACAACATCAGTCTTTCCCTGCTGATAATCAAGTCGTGCAATATTGATGCGATCTGTAAGCAGCGCTGCCTCTTGCTCACCCCTTGGAACTGATCCTGTAACACACTGGGAATGTCGAAGCAAAAGTAGGACCCAAAGGTCAGCAGACAGTTAAAGAAGAGCACCACAAAGCGATAGTATGCTGCAAGACAGTGAAGCACAATAAAGAAAGGGCAACATCAGGTGATTTAAAAAGGCAACAGCCTCAGATCAATATAACAAATACTTGTCTTTATGTCTGAGGACATTTTTGGCTTTCAACAAAGCGCTATTGTGCGTTTTGGTTTTTAGCTTGTTTTTAAGGAGAAAAAAGTATGTAATTCTGTAATCCCAGTGGAAGTATAAAATGCTGAGATTTTAGGGAAGCGCGTTCAGGGTCACAAGCAGAGGTCTGGTTCGTATCAGTAATCTGTGCTGACTTGCTGTGTTTTTAATAATTAACTTTGCAGTGAGACGTACCTTTTTCCGCCGGCTGCGCCATCGTTTTCGTTGTAGAAACAGCGTCAAAAATCATATCCTTCACTGTCGTTTACATGAACAGAGTGAGCGGCCGCTTCTTCTGTGGCTGATACTGGGAAACTCATATCTTAAAACCACCTGGACAGAAACGTATGTGTTTGTTGCTAAGTAACTTACAGGTGTCCTAGAGAAATAAAACATTATATAAATTACAATCAGGGTTCTGTACTGCTCATTGGACTGATTATAGTTTGATGTTGGCCATTTATTTTTGTAAGTACATTTAAACAACTTAATACCCAAATTTGCAGTACAGTACAGTATGTGACAGTATTGATTGAAACATCAATTAGTTATTTTCTAATAGAACTACAAGCTTTTGAACAGGTCGCTCAACTACGTGAGGTTTGTGTGCTGTTCCCTGCTTCTTTATTAAGCCCCGATCGCCAACTTGAAGCTTGACTCTGCGGACCAAACCGTCATCTTCTTCTGGAGCTTCAACCACTCGAGCCAGTTGCCACTGATTTCTGGGAAGCATGTCTTCTTTGATAATGACTATGTCATTGACTTTAAGATTTCGACGTGGTAGGTGCCATTTCTGTCTCATAGATATGTTCAGAAGGTACTCTCTTTTCCATCTACTCCAAAACTGCTCAGTGAGATACTGGACTCTGCGCCAACGTTTCCTTGCATATAAGTCCTCTTTCACAAACTTTCCTGGTGGAGGCAGTGCAACCTTTGATTTTAGTCTTTCCAACCCATCTTTCCAGTCCTCCCACCGTGAGCGTAAGTTGTCAGGAAGGGGGTCATCCCATTCAATGCCTCTGCGACACAGTTCCTGTAGGATACCTTTGCCTCTTAAAGTGAAGGGAGCTACGAACCCTAGTGGGTCGTACAGGGATGAGATCACTGACAGTATGCTCCGGCGAGTAGGAGGTTGGTCCTTAGTGTTTATTTTGAAACTGAAAGTGTCATTTTTGATTGACCACTGGATGCCGAGCACATGGCCTTCAGCTGTTGTGTCAGGTTTGAGATCAAGCAGTTCTGTGGTGTCTGCTCTGTCTGAGGGTTCCAGCTGGGAAAGCGCATCACTTTTGAACTTGTGCAAATGTAGACCGCCAAGTCTACAAAGTGCTTGTGTTTCGGTGATGAGTTCTTGTGCCTCTTTAACTGATGGGACACTAGTTAGACCATCGTCTACATAAAAGTTCTGTTCAACAAACTCTGAGGCCTTAGGATAGTCTGCTGTGTACTGTTGTGCCAAATATTTCAGGCCGAAATTAGCACATCCAGGGGATGAACTGGCACCGAATAGATGTACAGCCATTCTGTATTCTCTGGGTTCTTTGTCTAATTGTCCATCCTGCCACCACAGAAATCTCAGATAGTTGCGCATGTCTGGACAAACAGAGAACTGGTGGAACATTCTCTCGATATCACAGATTATGGCTACATTTTCCTTTCTGAAACGACAGAGTACCCCCACCAATGAGTTGATCATATCTGGACCTGTGAGAAGAGTGTCGTTTAATGAGACACCGAGAAATTTTGCTGAACAGTCAAAGACAACTCTTAGCTTGGCTGGTTTTTTCGGGTGATATACCCCATGGTGTGGGATGTACCATGCAGTCTTGCCTTCAGACAAAGGAGGTGCTAATTCTGCATCACCACTGCTGATAATGTCTCTCATAAAGGAACAGTAATGTTCATGATACTGTTTATCAGCCTTTAGCCTTTTCTTCAGGTGTTGCAGTCGGACTGTGGCTAACTTCTTATTGTTGGGAAGCGCTGGTGGATCATTGCCCTTGAAGGGAAGCGGCATCTCATAGTGCCCATCTGATCTTTGTTTTATTGTATCACTGAGGATTTGTATGAAGCGAACATCATCCTGTGATACATACTTATCCTCATAGTTTCTCTCATTAAAGTCAGTCTCTAGGACTTTGAGTACTTCTGTGGCTGATGGTATGGGCATTTCTTTGACTGTGATCCTGTGCACATAACTCTGGTTACCTTCTCTGTCTAGGTGAGGATTACCAGAACCAATAATACTCCATCCTAGTAGGGTTCTTTGTGCGAAAGGTTCGTTTATTTTGCCTGTGACGATCTCTAGGGGGGCTAGTGCTGATGGGCAGTCATAACCAATCAATAGACCTACTTCACAGTTCTGTAATGGCTGTAACTTGTTAGCTAAGCCTTCAAGGTGTGGCCACTGAAGTGCAGTTTCCTTGGTAGGGATATGAGACTTGTCAACTGGGATAAAGTCACGAGAGTAGACGTGTTCTATTCGGACACGAGTCTCAGAATCAAACCCACGCACCTGTAAGTTGTTGGCAAGTTTACTTGCAACGACTGTGTCGACGGAAGTCATGGTGCTAAGCTTTAACTGCACTGGTTGGGCGTCTACATTTAGTTCTGAGGCCAAATCCTCTAAAATAAAGGATGAGTCACTCTGGGTGTCAAGCAGGGCATATGTAAGTATTTCTTTCTCAGGCTCAGATGCAACTGACACAAATACTGGTACTATGCTGGATGTGGAAGATAGTTTCCTTGTTAGTACATGAGTCATAACATTATGCACTTCCTTGTTTGCACCTTCATCTGGGGATTTAGAATCCTCAGTTTTCTTTTCTTTAGGTTCATTCACTCTTTCTGTGTGTAGACAGGTGGGGTGACGCCGACCACACTTACTACAGGAGTGACGTCCTCTGCATTCTTTGGTTACATGACCCCTCCTCAAACACCCAAAGCAGAGATGATTTTCTTGAATGAAAACTTTCTTGTCATCACTAGTTTTCGCTGCAAAAGCAGGACACTTAGCTATGCCGTGCGATTCTTCTTTGCAAAACAAACATGGGGGTTTAGGTCTAGAAGTAGATACTGGGATTGGTGGAGACTTTGGTTGGATGGTAGTACTGAGTGCCTTCGCTCTTTTAACATGCCGCTCTTCTGATGCCCTTTCGTTTATTAGGAATGGTGAGGCAACAGGATTGCAAACTACTTTAGCTTCATTTTGTATGAACTTTGTAAAGCGAGCGAAGTTGGGGTAGTCTTGGCTTTTGTCTAGCTCCTCCACCACAATGCGGCTCCATCTCTGCACTATCCACTCAGGCAGTTTTCTTAGAAGCTTGTGATTTTCCTCACAATCATTAAGGATCTCTAGGCCTTTGACTTGAGGGATAGCCTCTGCACAGCTTTGGAGAAAATCTGCCAACTCCCTCAGTGCTTTAGGATCATTGGCAGCTATTTTAGGCCATTTTGTGAGTTTAGCCCTAAAGGCTCTTTGGATAACAAATGGGCTGCCATACCTTTCCTCTAAAACGCTCCAAATGCCTGCGTATGCCTGCTCACTGTTGCGGAAGAAATATCCCTCTACTGCCTTTCGTGCTTCACCTGCAAGATAGCTCTTTAGATACAACATTTTCTCACACACAGGTAAAGGTTTGTCACCAATTAGTGCCATAAAGGATACCTTCCAATCCATAAACTTTAGGGGGTCGCCACTAAAGATGGTGGGCTCAGGTACAGGAAGCCTGTTTAGGGTAAGAGAGCTAGCGAGGGCTTGAACTAAGCTAAGTTCTTCACGTTCTGGAGTAGTATTGTGAGGTCTAAATTAGGGCTGCCACGATTTGTCGACTAGTCACGATTACGTCGACTATCAAAATCGTCGACGACTGATTTAATAGTCGACGCGTCGTTTGAAGCTTTGTAAGATCCCAAAAGACGCAGGAATAAGTAGCAGGATTTAAGAGTGTAATAACGGACTGAAACAGAAGATGGCAGCACTGCATGTACAAGGATGCCAGCTGCCGTTAAACCCCGAAGAAGAAGAAGCAGAAGCAGCTGTGTCCCAGAATTCATAGCGCGGCCCAGCTCAGTTTCCAACAATGGCGGCAGCTAGTTAGTTTTAATATTACTCTTATTATTCTTTCTGGGTCACAAAATAAACGTTTAACATATTTTCAGCCGAGAATGTAGCTGTGTAAACCTCAAATATCGGCTCAGTTTATCAGGACACCACATATTTTCAAAAGCGCTCCGACGTTTTCGGAGACGTCTGTTACCCACTAGCTCGATAGCTAGCCGGGGGCTAGGTCACTAGCGCGGTGAGAACACCGGACTCCCGGCAAATTGTTTTCAAACCCACCGCCGTCTTTCGCTACTCAGGTTAAATATATATGAGTCACTTAGATAAATTAAAAATGTTGTTGTTTGGCTTTTTTTTTTTTTTTGTATTTTATTTGTTCCTGAGTAAATCGGTTTGTCTGAGATTAAAGTTATAGTTTTTACACAGCTGAATAAACGTCAAGCAGACAGCTGATTATCAGAAGTGTGAGACGCTGGAGAATATACTCCGTTGTCCTGTTATATTTTAGATAGCAAGGAGTTTATTAAACTTCACCGAAACAATCTGCAAATTTCATTAAAATTGAATAAACTATCATCTTGTCTTTATTTTTAGTTAGCACCTTAAAAGCTTAAAGCTGTAAGCTAATGATAGTTATATAAGAGCAGATGCTGCTGGTGCAATAAGCTGTAGTTTTACGTCCAGTGGATGATGATCTGATTAGTCGACTAATCGCATAAATAATCGGTGACTAGTCGACTATCAAAATAATCGTTTGTGGCAGCCCTAGTCTAAATGTTGGTGCTTGTGGATTTAAAGAGAGCCGTGGTGCGCTGTTGGGGAGATTTGCGGAATTTTCTAAGTTGTAGCAGGACACTTGATCATGGCTTTCAATGTCATTTTGAGCGCTAAGGGCTCTTACTCGTGCAGCTGCTACTTTCACTTCACTGTCTGCCTTTAACTGTTGAAGTTTAGTCTTTTCCTCCTCCAACTTTGCCTTTGTTTCCACTTCCTTTATTTTCCACTCATTTTCCATTTGGCTGATCTTGGTTTCCTGTGCCAATATTTCTTGTGTGGCCTTTGCTTGTTCCACTTTGGCTGCAAGTTTAGCTTCTGCTTCCACCTCACGACTGCCAGTAGAATCTGCCTTTGAGCGTGCAACTGAACCCTCTGGGAACGACGTTTCAGTTTTTGTATCACCAAACACAGAACCATAGTCCCTTTTGTTTAACATCACTCGTACTCTTTCCTTTTCAAGGCGATCGTTAAAGAGCTGATCGATATTTTCCTGTCGTTTAGCAACAACTTCACAAATGTCAGTTGTAAGCACTGCACAAGCATCCATTCGCTTAACAATGTCGGGCGTCATGGATTGGCTGAACGGGTTCATAATGCTGTTGTACTACAGCGTGCTTGTCTCTTATGTCATGACTGGCATTGTTTAGCTCTTCAGGTGAGCAGAAAGTTTTCAGCTTTGTTCTGATTTTTTTAGCTGCCTTCTTCCAAGTGTCATAAGCTTTGTTAAATGCCTTCTCATTTTTCTTTGCCTCATATTCCTGCATTTCTTTACCCTTTTCAGTTAAATGCCTTTCACGATTGCTGGATCTTACTCCTTGTTGCTCTGAGTCGTCGGCTTCTTCAGCAGCGTTCAACATTTTGTTACTGTAATGTGTATGTTGCTCTATGCGATAACGTCTGGACTTAAACTTACGTGAGTGTTACTTTTGGAAACAATGCTCACATCAGACGTTTACATCACATAAATAAACAGATTAGCACCCACATATTAGACAAAATGTAACTGTAAATACCGCTGATATACGTTACTTTCAAGAAGAATAAACCCATACAATTTAAAGATTGTAATTATTCAGTGCAATGCAGTATACCTTTAAGGCTGTAACCACAAAAATATTTAAGGCAAGTAATTCTGAATTAGAGTGCAGAGTCCTGTTATCAGCAAAGTCCTTAATGGGCATAATACCTGCACCTTCGTAAAGTGACCATCAGAGTTCAAAGGGGAGGTAGGTGAAGGAAACGGTTTCCAGGGCCTAATCCGTGGATCGACTTCCTCCGAGGCGTGGACGTCTATCAGCAGAGAATGTACCTTCACCTATCAGCAGAGAATGTCCCTTAGTCTGTAACACAGTCAAATATATTCTCAAGTAATATTCAAGCATGCCATTCAGCGTGTTAGTACGAGCTCGGGAGCAGCTTGGGAGAACAAAAAAACAGAGACTGCTTCAGGTTGTCTTCCCAAATTGACTCAACTTTATTCACAAGTACAACAGTTTATATAGAGGGTAAAATTCATGAGACAGCAGATTTATCAGTTTAAACCAGTACAGACCAAGATAAGGCAGCGTCTTCCTGCCCATGGGTGAAGAAGCATCCTTTGTGTAGTTTATCAGTTCAGCTACAATTGTGATTATCTCAGCGACATATTTTCAAGGCACAAAATAAAGAGTTCTTTCATTAGTGAAATCTGAAACAAACCATTTGGCCTTCAACAGGCGTCTAAAAGATTAAGAAACTAATGTAGCTGAGGGAGTGATCTCTGTGGTATTTCAACCTTGTACCAGCCTGTGATTCTCACACATCAATTCTTGGGTCAAAGAGAAAAATAACTAAAACAAAGGGGCCTTATTGAATGACAGAGTTTTCCTGCATAATGTCACTATAAAACAATATCCAGTAAATGCTCCCATGGTACTAAAATACCTAACAGTAGGCAACGAAGCAAAGATGATCTTGACTGGTGTAGAAATCTCTCACAGCTGACACACGGACCCAGCTCGTGGCACGGGCTGCACTCATCTGGCATGGGAGCTAGCAAGTAGCCTTCACTCAGCGATCGAGTTTTCACTGTAGCAGTCCCCCGGACCAAGGAAGAAATAGAGAGAGCCTCGACGGGTGCAGTAATTTTTACTTTGAGATTCATTCAGAATCTAACAGTGCGCCAGGTGCGCCAATGCACCGTGAAAACTAAACAGAAACACAAAATACATTTTCTTAGACGCTTATTACAAATATGAACTCAAATAAAGCAGAAAATACAACAAAATATCAATTAAGCAAAGAAATACAACTTAAAACATGTACCTCGCTCCGCATTCCAAGGGCTGCAAATTACTCTACTGGACACTACGCGTAGCTGTTCAGGCTTAGATCAATAAACAAAACTGGACCTTTACAGAATGTGCATGCTCTTTTTGTTTTCATATTTTAATTTATATTTAATTGTGTTGTGGTTTGCAGTGTTTTGTGTTGTTTCACTTTTAATTTGTTTCACAGGAAAAAGCTGAAATTTTAAATGGTTAAAAGTAGAAATGTAAATAGTTGTTTTTAGTATTATAAGATTTATTTATTACCTTTTATGTGGAGTGAATAAATTAAAGTATATTTACGGTGGGCGCTAGAGACAAAGCATGTACAAACCCCGAAGTACGTAAAAACTCCAAAACACGTCAAAACTCCAAAATACGTAAAAATTCCGAAGTATGTACAAACACCAAAACACATAAAAACTCCAAAACACGTACAAACCACAACAGAAGTGCTCTAGGATGCTAGGATCCTAGTGGCTACACAAGCCAGAAAGTACCAACGACCGGATTTGGTGTGTGGTAGTAACAGGTAAATTAACTTTTTTTTTAAATTATTTGAATCTATATGAGTGCTTGTGTATAAATACACAAACAATACACATATGCTTTCAATTGTGTAATTTAAGTGATCTAGGTAGCTCTGTTTTGGAAGTTCAGTTAATGCTAGAAATGTGTTTTGGAGTTTGTACATGCTTTGGAGTTTGTAGTGCTTTGTCTCTAGGGACCACCGTATATATTTATATATAAACATATATAAATAAAACCACTTTTTTTTACAATAGTAATTCCTTTTGAGCACAATTTTATATTGTTGTTAATAATAAATTAATTAAAGCAACAAAACAACCTGAAGAGTCGGCTGGGAACCGAAAGAGTCGAATCTTTTTAGTGAGTCGAGCCGAAAGAGACGGTTCTCTAAAAAGAGCTGGAAATCCCATCAGTACTAAGTATCGCGAGTTTTGGGTGATTTGTCCCTCATCGAACACCATCGTGGGCTTATACAAACAATGCCGTACCACTCAGATATTCCCAAGTTTTTTTCAGGGTTTTACAAATAAGGACTTCGGCTGTGACTCTAACATGTGAGATGTCTTTGTTACGGAGAGCTAAAACGTGGGAAATCTCTGAGTCTGAGGACAGCGACGCTGAAACAAAACCCGGTTTGGGCAGCGATAACAGCATCCAGACAGCCAGCACAGAAAAGCAGGAGCAGGGTTCACACAATTCAGCAGCAAATAGGGGGGGGTCTGCTGCTCTGGCTCCTCCAGCAGCAGGTGGGTCCGGTACACCGAGTCCTGCCAGGAAACGTCGCAGTAAGGAGGAAATAGAAGAGGACAGGCTGAAAGTGAAGGAGAGGAAGGAGGCGAGAGAGAAACAGAGAGCGGCCAGAGCCCAGGAGCAGGAGGAGAGGAGACGGGAGCAGCAGAGGAGGAGAGAGGCAGCCAAGACCCTCAAGAGTCTCCGGCCAGAAAACTGCCTCAAATGCATCACTGTCTGCATACACCCAGGTACACACGGACACAGGGATGCCTTCAGGTGTCGCCGGAAATTAACTTTACAACTACAATTTGGGGCCAACTTTAAAAAATAAATAAATAAATATGTGCAGATGTAAAATGACACAGGTAGGATCTCTTTTGTGTTGACTGTATTTGTGCCATGTATGATCCCATCCCTGTCTCTTAAAGAGTATTTTCTGTATTTCTAGTTTACGATACAGTTTTCCACGGCATCTTTACTTCTTCAACACCCTGCATAAGCTCAAAAGCGTTCACGCCCCCACTCCACAGTCATTACCAATAACAAGATGTCCAGTTTGAATTTAAGGGGGAAAAGTGCAGCAAAGTCAAACTGCAGTCTTGCATTTCCATCCTGGTCTACGTTCCACATCAGTGACTCAATGCTCCTTGCAAGGGCCTGTCTAAATCTTTAAGAACCATTACCTAAGTACTGTTTAAGTAATGGCTGTTGTTTCCAGCCTAAAAGGCACCACCTTAAAAATGTCATTTTCCTTGACTATGACTCCTGCGGGGATGGCAGTGGGCTTTATAATGCACAAAAACGCACAAATTGCTGTGTTGTTTTGTATCTTTCTTCAGTTCTTCTGCAGCAGGATGGCTCAGACGTCCTGCTGGACACTCTGGTTTCCCTTGACTGGAAGTTCAGCATCGAGAGCGAGCAGCTCGTTGGCAGCATCGCCTGGACCCAAGATTTACCTCAGGTAGGCAGCTCACTCAATCTAGATTTAGCAATTTGCTACATTTTTGTTGATTCCCGTGAGGGATTACTGTTTTGGCTTTAGCAGGGAGAAGGTGGCATGGTCTCAGTGGTGGAGGAGGAAGAGCAGGTGCTTCTGGTCCTGAGTCTGGCTGATTTCATGGATGTAGTGATCTCTGTGAATAGAGTAAGCAGTCCTTTGAGCTGTTGTGATGGTGTCATTGACTGTATGAAGGAGCTGTGGCTCCTCGAACTCACACTGCGCTCTGCCACTCCGCAGATTATCCACAGCCAAGCGGTGGAGACGGGGGTGGGGTCTTTCTGGAGTCCGATTTTGGAGTTTCTCAACCGTGATGGCAAGAAGGTGGTCACTCTGTTAGTGACAGACTCTGAGCCAGATTACAGGTCAGCTTAACTGGGAATACTTAACTTCCTCTGTTACCCAGTGGCTCCTTCACTTCTCCACTTTCTGATTATAAGTAAAGTGCGGAAACTGTATGACCTGATCTATTGTTTACCAACAGGTCAAACGCCCACAGTGTGCCTCTACAATACAAATTGGGGATGGATCATCTGGACATTGAGGAGGTCAGTTTGCTTTGAATCTCTGTCTTTCTTTCAAGGATTTGCGATTCTTACTTCCTAATTTTATCACATGTACACACAACTCACAGCTGACCTACGTCAACTGCAATTTGCACATCAGGACACTTTGCACACTAAGTTCATTTTGTACATTAAGCTCCTTTGTACATCCATTTACATCAACATCTGCGTACCTCACTTGTCTTCACTTACTTATTGTTGTACTTATTTATTTATCTTTCATTATTTTTATCCTTATTGGTCTTGTTCCTTCAACCCTATCTAACTTGGCATTTGTGTATGGACAGCAAAGGAAGAATTTCATTGCACAGAGAGATGCTATTTCTCTGTACACATGACAATAAACACTTTGAATCTTGAACTCGTATACATCTTCAAAAAAGCTTGATGGATAACAAATAGCTTTCTCTCTCTCTCTCTTTTTGAAACGCTTTCATCTCCAGGTTCTCGTGTATCTACAGCTCTACAAAAATATCTCCGTGGTTTTCCTGGATAGCTGGCAGGAGGTCACTGATCATGTTTGTGCTGTCACCAAAGCTTTGTCCAAACGCCCTTTCAAGTATGCCACAGTTCTGTGCCCTGACATAGACAGTATAGCGGCTGACTGTGAATTAATGAAACCTCCACTTTGTGCTCTTGCAGACTCCTGACAGAGGGAGCAGAACTGCCCTTTTGCGTGGATGGCTCATGGGCCAGTGGGGTTTGGGTAGAGAAGGATGGCTCCGGCCTGATTCAGGTCTGGAGCAGGCAGATCCAGCAGCTGAACAGAGTCAGCCCTGCTGTGGCCTCTGCTGTGACCGCATCCTATCCATCTCCCCAGCTGCTGCTACAGGTGAGGAGACGCTGTGGTCTGATAAGGTTTGCGTGAAGAAAAACTCTTCTTCTGTAATATGTTCTGTTCATTTTAGGCTTATAACAGCTTGGGGTCAGAGGAGGACAGAAAAGGGCTGCTCGCGGGCCTCTCAGCGAAAAGCGGAGGCAAAGAGAGACGCGTGGGACCGGAGATTTCAGCCCGAGTCTATCGCTGCCTCACAGCCCACAACCCCCAGCTGGTCCTGGACTAATCCGAGAGCAAGAAGACCAGGAGACATCAGCGAGGACGAATCTGGTTTCTGATAATGCTCTGTCTCCACTTGGCTGCTAATATGTTAATGTTGATGTTTACAAGTTAAAAATATGCCTTGGATTTGAGATTTACTTTCCAGGAAAAGCACTTTTTCTTCTCATTTTAACTCCTGCAGATTAAATGTATAGATTACCAGAATATAATCTGGAGTACCGGGAATAATGTGATGACTGTTTTTCAGCACAGCTTTTTGTGTATAAATAGGAGATATATAAGCTGCATAAATTGTATGTATATGTATGAATCTTTCTAGAATAAATAAGCTGAAGCAGGCACTTTCTAGTTTTTTGGTTTTATTTTAAAGAATGAACCTGAGTAAGAAAATCCATAAAGAAAAGTAGCAAAAACTGGAAATAGAAAATGAAACAAAAAAAAAACTGCAGAGTGCAGTGCAGAGCTACCTTTGACATTTAAGCAAAATGGCGATTACAAAACACGTTTACAAAAAGTCGATTTCACAGTATCAAAAAGCACCTCTGTTCCTTCCAGAGTCTACGGCTTTCTAGAAGTTTACCTTTTGTTTGCCTCTTCTCTCTGAATCTAACCTCTTTAAATGGCAGCAGGCCTCATCTCTCACTCGCACACACACACACACACACACTCTCTCACACACACACTCTTTGTTCTTGTTCATTTCAACATTATGTGGAAGACAAATACTTGTTACATAGCAAACAAATAAGCAACGATCCACTCAAATGTTGGCTAAAATATCTCTCTGTGATCAACAAAAGGAGAAATTTGTGGCAACGGTAGAAAAGCTGTGTGCCAATTTTCTTTCTTTTTTGTCAAACATCTCCTCCGCTGGACCACGTGGTCAAGTCCAACGGCACCTTTTGCACTGATAATCTTCTGGCTCGGAGCAGCAGCTCTCGTAGTCGCTGCTGGGAGGAGATGGGGGACAGGAGCAAGCGCTGGAATGAGTTTGAGGTGACGGGTAAGGGTCCGTGTTGGGAATCGGACTGGTGCAGGGGCTGGGGGAAGCACAGGCACTGGACACCGGGCTCAGGTTGGGGCAGGGGCTCGAAGGCAGGCTCGTCTTGCCGAAATCCTCCTGCTCCTCTGAGGGTTCGGGGCTGCTGCTGAGGCTGAAGACCCAGCCCAGCTGTATGTGGAGGAGGACACGCAGGCCAGGGGGCAGATCCAGGGCATTAAACAGGTCTGGGCAACACGGCAACATTTGGCGCAGCCTTGCACAGCAAAGGTACTGCAGGGAGGTGGGTGTATAGCAGGCCTGCATCACCTTCATGCTGCTCTTGGCTGCTGTGGAGCACACCATGGGGTACAACTTCTTGTTGTGTAACCTTGTTGCAGCCACACCTGTTGGCAGGACAGGCAGAGCCCATTGGGATTATTAGAATATGCAGACAAACGTAACTAACTGAAAAATGGATGCAGTCCGTTCGCCCTAAACCAGTTACCTACATCTCTAATGTGGCTATACCCCCACCCCCCGATGGTGCCAGCTACTTGAAGGTTGACACCGAGGAGAACAACAACATGCTTCCAAGAGATATGATAACGAGAACAACCTGACTCTCTGCCCTATTCCTCAAGGCCACCTGCGTAGGCTGCGGACTGTTGATCTTGGCCTAACAGGCGAAAGGACACTTTCTCAAGCTGAACTCAGGACACACACCCCGACACGCACACATGCACACTGATACTGACGTGCACTCACCACACTCCCTTCCACGGATCCAATGCCTCCTCCCATGCTTACCTCCCACCCGATGGAGACAGCGGCTCAGCTGGAGGCGCGAATAATCGCAGTGACCATGACCACTGTGTACATTGGTGCACCCACCCTCCCCACTTATGTTGCTTATCTGTGTTTCATGGTGTTACAGTGTGATGATATCTGTGCTTCTTTATGTGCTATGGAGGTTTTTGTTTTCTCCTCATGATGACTCACTTGTTGGAAGTCATCATGGGCAGAAACCATTTTTTTTCTCCTGAATTGCCCCTATGTGTTACACATCTCACTGTCCATCCCTTTTTTTTGCTGCCTAGCCCGACCTGTCTCCCCAGTGTTTGTATATTTTATGTATGGTCGAGTAGGTCTGTCATTTCAGCTGCAGGCAACTGCAACCGACAAATAAAGCTTCTACTTATCCTTAAAACGCAGGAAAACACAAACCTATGCAGTGCCGGTTCTTGTAGAAGGTGAGGGTGCCGTGCCACGTATCCAGGTGCACTCCGATGATCGAGCCTTGACCGAACCGAGAAGAGAATTTTATTTTGTCCCCTTTGTGCTGGAACAGACCTTTGAACACACAGAGAAACATTTTTGTTTTATTTACTGTTTTCTTATCAATCAAAGTCATTATATCTGATAACTCACCGGTGTAGGAGAGCCCCCAGCTGTCTTCATCATGGCCCAGCAGACTGCCAAAGTTGTACTTGAACTTCTCCAGGTTCACCTCTGAAGTTCCAACTCCCACCATCTACACCAGAAAAGCAAAACAAAACAAACATTTTAAAAATGTTCATGTTCAGGTCACTTTGTTACAACTTTAGTATTCTTTTAGCTTCTCTTACGCACCATATCTGTACCGTAGACAGGGGAGGTCATCTTGATTTCCCAGTAGTGTTGGCCGTCTGCGAGCTCCTTGTTGCCACGGATTGCAGCGGTGCCGCAGCTGTAGTCTGAGTGAAAGCTCACCTTCCTGTTGTCACAGCTCAGAAAGGCTCCAGAGGACTTACAGTGGTCATCCCACACCCAGTCAAAACCTGGACACACGCCATGCACGAGCAGTTATGCCAGATGTTCTTCCAAAAACGAAGCACACCGACGTTTCTTGGCTTTTCATCTACCGCCACTTTAAGGCTGTTCATCATGCAGTTTTGAGGGATCTGTGATCAAATAGCTTTAAACTTCATGGCACCGCTATATGCTGTGCTCAGTATAATTTGCAGATGGTAACATCTTAATGGGTAAATGTTACAGCTGCTTATCATGAGCGTGTTAGATCTATCGGTGTGTACGTGACTCTCAGCCTTCTTATTCTGTTCATGAGTTTGCAAAGGAAATAAATGAAGATGTTGATTTCTGACCATCCTGAACCTTAAACATGACACTGATAGTGAAAGCTTGTTGTGGCACTAATCACACCTTTACAATGCACAGAAGTTGGAATATGAATGAATATAGTGTTAATATTCCCCGACAGACAGCCGTAAGCATATAAAGACTCTACAACATGCCCAAATTATAATATTGTTTACATGCATCTTTATGCTGTCTTTCATCAGCTTCTGCTCACCTTTGTCCTCCTCCCCATAGAGACAGTCACTGATGACGCCAAGAAGCGGACTGAGCTCTTCCTCTGGGTCACAGTGGAAGAAAGACTCCCGTTTCACTGGTACTGTGCTTGGCAATGCCACCACCTCAGAGACAGTCTGGAACCCGGCCCGGTAATCCACCTCAGGCTCCAAGTCACTGATCTGGTTGACGCAAACATTACAAACAGGATCCTGTAAGTCCACGGACGTGGCCCTAGTCCAGGGGGGCAGTGAGCTCCAGCAGTAGAGCTGAATCAGGATCACAACAAATTGCTATCAAAGAGCAACATAGGTTGCCAAGGCTGAATGGAAAAAAAAGGGGAAAGTTTGCAATCTAAAGAGCCAGACGGGAACTTGTGTGCTATGTTTTTGAACACTGTGTATCACTAGTGATGTGAGGTCATGCATACAAGCAAGTAAACTTAGAAGATTCTTTAAAAGTACTGGGCATGCTGTCATGTCATGACCATATTTCACACACTGCTATTCCAGAAAGTGAACAGTCCAAGTGGAAAAACTAGCTGTACTTACTCTAAATAGAACTATTCTGTTTCACATTGCAGGGATACAGTTCTTCATTTCCAGTGAAACCACTTTTCCATTTAGCCCAGTTTCAATTATATCCCAGTAAACACAAACAGGAAAGTCTCACCTGTGTGACTGTCCGACCCTCCTGTTCCTCTCTGTCTGATGACTGGATCACAGCCATGGCATCTGTCTCTTGCCAGGTTTGACTCCAGGCCAAGTGCCGAGCCCGTCCGTTTCTGCCTCTTCTTAGCATTGCAGTTCTGTGGAAAGCCAACCCAGCATCTGATGACCAGCTGGCACAAGTACAGGAGGCCACGTATTTCTTATTTATGTCAAGTGCAGTCACTGCTAAACTCCTGCTTAGCACTGTACGTGTACTTGTTAAATATCAACACTTCACCGAGTTCTTTTGATTCCTCATAGGCATCCGATGGAAGACAACACACTGCTCAGTATCATTTCACACTTTGATTCTCTTACACAATACTTCTAGAAGAGAGACGCTTCCTGCATGACACATTGCCGCGGATCTCAAAATGGTGGTGTGCCCCTAACAGTTTTATTACCAGCTCGCTCATTCAAGTCTAAACAACAGCGTTTCAGCAACTTTTCACTAGAAGATGGTCCCCTGTTATCTATTTTTTCCCAGGCAAGCATGAGCGAGAGTCTACAGCATTCCACTCCCCAAGGACACGTAGTCTAATGCCTTTATTTTTCAGGGCCGTGTCCACTTAATACTACACTATATAATTATATGACACTTTAGTTAATATAAAGCCCCCCCTCCCCCCTTGTATAAAATCTGGTGAGGGTCGTCTAGGAATAAGCAGCATACTGACTCATCTAAATTTAACTACAAAATAAGGCCCAGGCCCAAAAACATGTCTGAACCACCTCTCACTGCTATCATATTTCACCAGTTTCTAACAAACCTGCAGGGCAACTGAAAGTAGGTCAATCCAAACTACTCTCTGTCAGTTCAGCTGTTTTGTTTGCTGACCTTATTTTTCACTTCCACATATGATATTACAGTTAGAGACAAGCTGCACGATTTACTGTGAGGAAGCCTTTCTAGTCACCTCGAATGATCTTTGTGTGTCAGCTTCTCTATTTCCATCTGTCCCATATGCCACAGTTAGCAACAGGATGTGTTTTCATGCACGCCTTTGACTTTTTAAAGCTGACCCCCATGCTTCACAGGACCCCCATGCTTCACAGGACTCCCAGGGTCACCTGACCACTGATAAGTGGGTCAGGTGTAACAGCAATTACAGCTAAAATAAGAAACCTATATCATTTGTATCATGTGATTTTGGCTGTTAACAGAGCAATAATTCAATTCAGTTTTATTTATATGGCGCCAAATCACAACACTAGTCGTCTCAAGCTGTAACGTAAAGATTCCAACAAGCATATGACCACCTTTGAGCAAGAACTTGGCAACAGTGAGGAGGAAAACAGGCTGGAAACTCTGGCAGAAACAGGCTCAAGGAGTGGCAGCCAGTAAACAGCTATAAAATGCGCGCACACTATTGAGACTACAATAATAGCTGACTGCAGTCAATTACAAATGAAGCTGTCAACAACACTGTTTCCATTCTTAGTCAGCTTTACTCGTTAAAAACACTGTAATTACAAATGCAATAACCAGAACATCACCAGACTGTGTGTGCTTTTTCAAACATCGAATCTAATCTTATTCAAACTGTTTACCAAATGCACAATCACATGCCTCAATGGCAGCGTTTGCCTCTCTGAAATGTACCCTTGTTTACAAAATAATATGAGTAGCAGACTTATTATACCCTGTAATAACATACAGTTAACGACCCAAACCACAACCAGAGCCTTTATTTGCTAAAAACTACACATCTTGAGTTGTTAACTCTCATGGTTAATGCCTGCAGGGAACAGCTGGTTACCGCTTTGCAAACAGGTGCAGGAGAGTGCCATTAATTTAGATTAGTTAGTCTGGAGCCAGTCTCATTTTAATTGGGCCTTACCCTACATTACTCTAAATGCATCATCATCCGGAGCACCGAGTTTGAGCAGCTCCTTTGTCAGTCTATGTAAGGACAGGTATGGTGCCAGTGGACTGCCACAGCAATAATGAAGGCACGTTTAAAACTACTGAAAATGTACGCATGTACCTGAATCTGATCCATTTCCTCATGAAGGAATGCTGTCTACTTCATAACGCTTGCGATGAATCGTTCCGTTAAATATGATCAGATCCTTTATCTTAGCACATATATAACAGGCAGTGCAACAGAACTGTGTCATTCCCAGCAGGAATTCTGTGCTTACCTTGCTGTACTCTTCCTGCTCACTGTGTTGCAGTGGCTCATTGGTGTGTCTCTATATCCAAGTGTGTCACGGGTGCAGCGTGCATCTGTCCCACTTCTTACAAGACAGAAGTAAACATTACTTCTCCACGCCCTCTTCACAGCTTATTGGATAAGACCTGTGTGGAGGAGGAGTTCATGTTGGTTTGTGTAGTCACCTAGTTGCGGTATTTATAAAGCATAATAACTATATATTAATTATATATAGGGTATAGTCATGCTGTGGGATTGTTGCTACTGAACAGATTCTGATCTGTGGGTTGCTGATAATACAAACCTGGAGACGAATAAGTTGGCATGAACGCCAAAATCACCTCAAATTTCTACAGGTGTGCAATTGAGAGCTTGCTGACAAGCTGCATTACAGTTTGGTACAGAAGCTGCTCTGCCAGCAGCCGTAAATCACTACAGAGGGTGGTGAAGGCAGCAGAGCACATCACTGGCATGAGGCTTCCTGTCATTCAGGACATTTGTCTTCACCGTAAAGCACACAGCATCATCAAGGAGCACAGCCACCCAGCACATAAGCTCTTCTCCTTATTACCATCTGGCAGACGTTACAGGAGTCTGTTTGCTTTACAAGTACTCTGTTTAATCTGCACTGGTCACTCCACTTTATTGATATTTATATATTTTTTAAAAAGTGCAATACTGTAACAACTGCCACAAAAGAAAACCTTCTGTACTGTTCAGTCTGTACTGCTGCTCATTCCTGCCACTGTGCAATATCCCATCTGCCCCCCCCCCCCCCCCCCCCGCCCCCCGTCACATTCCTATTTAAGATTTTTCCCCACACTGTATGTCTACAAAAAACAAAGAAAAAAAGGCTGAAAATGTGTGCACGTCCAATTCAGGCGAAGTTTTGTGTTTTAAATGGAAAGACGAATTGTGAAAACACATCTTCAATACGATCCATTTAAGAAAAAGAGAGAACGCTAAAGAGGAAAATCAAATCCATGGGCATGGGTGTTGTGCGTCACTCCGAAATTTCTCTAAAATGGGCTTGGCACTCCTCTCGTAATAAAGTCTTATAACCCCAAAAACTATAAACCATATTCATCCGTCCCAACAAGTTGCTCTGTGGTTTGTTTTTGTGTTCCCAGTCAACAGCAACGTTAATAAAAGCATTTTTTTTCTGCTTTTCTCCAAAAAGCGTTTACACAGAAGTAAAGTGTCTGTGAAGGTTCTCAGTCATCCAGGTCATCGTAGTCAAAGGAAGTAAAGTATTTTAAACACGACATTTAATTAAAACTGTTGCTTTCTGGTCAGATAACAGTCTCAACCAAAGATTAAAAAAAATTGGCGTGGTAGGACTCTAGATTTCGACCCAGATTAAAATAATGATCACCATTATCATGCAGTCAAGGGCGTGTTTACTCTGTGTTTTTGAACGTTTGCTTCGCTCTTGAATGCAGCGCACTACCCTTCAGAAACCTATTGGTTGTGTTTAAAGAAAGGCGGGACTTGGATGTAGGATGTATTGTTTGATTGGATAGGTGCTGCGTGACTATATCGGAAGTTGATCCCTCATGTTCTGTGCGCATATTTGATATCCAAAATATGGAAGAAATTAATGGTAAGTCGAAGTTACCGGCGAACAAAAGTATTCGCAGATACCTGCAGTTTTTAATTATCATATATTTTGTGTATTGTCATGCTAGGAGACGGTAGTTGACGGTTAATTTAGCCAATTAACTACCAGAAGCTAACTGACCGTTTCAGATTATGTTTGACCGTCGTTTGCTAAGGATTAACCACCGTGTCGTTCAATACTCAGTAAAAGGCCTTCATCGCCTTAGAAAAGTGAAGTTTGTAATAAACATGTATAATTATATAGTTACTGTGCACTGTAACGACAGTAACTTGATGCTGAACTTGTGAACTGGGCTCGTGCCCTCCGCACTATCTAAAACCTGTTTCCAGATTAGGTAGAGTGTCTCATAGCATGTTTAAATTTAAACTAATAAAGCCTTAATTTATTAGTTTTTTTCTGCTTTTTAAATCAGATGGAAACTTGGGCCAGGTCCGACACGTTGTGTTGGTTCTGTCAGGGAAAGGAGGAGTGGGAAAGAGCACCATCACCACAGAGCTGGCGCTGGCCCTGAAGCATGCTGGGAAGAAGGTGAGCTTAGTTCATGTCAAGATATGCCACCATGTAGGGCTGTGCGATATGACCAAAATCTCATATCCCGATATAAGACATCTATCGTCCCGATAACGATATAAATCACAAAAATGTAACATTTTCTGTAAATTCTGTGAATCTCGGGCAGCTCCATCTTGCGGGAAGTGTTTCCAGCTGCGCGTCATGTAGCTGGAGTCCAGTGTTTTAACCGATGCATGAAACTATACATTTTTAGACACAAGTTGTAACAGCCACCGTTTTCTTTGTGAGTGTTTATTACACGGAGTGCTGTGGGGAAAAGCCTGTTCTAACGTTTGAGTCTAAGGTTTATTTTTTAGCACCTGGCGCCTCTTTTTTACTTCTCATCCGTAAATAATCTGCTCTTTCACGTGATTCAGTTTATTTTGAAAAGTCTCAACAGGATCTTGAGCTTTATTGTGAAAGGTTTATGTGGAAGATAAACAAGCGGACACGCGATGGCGTTACCGTCATTGTTGCTAACCACAACGCATAAAAACAGGGGCTTGTCCGTCCATAGTGTGGTTATATTAAATATAAGAGAAAGAGAGAACTTTAATAAAGCCACTACAGTGACCATCAAAACATGAAAAAATATTACCGTAAACAGTTTATTTTGCGACACCACGAAACAAAGGATAGCATAAAATGAAACGACATATGTTTTTATATCGTCATCCGATATCGTTACATCGAACAGCCCTACCACCATGCTGTTATATTACAACACATTATAATGCTTAATTGGATTCATTATTTTTTTTAAATGGAGAAATCACCCATCAGTGTTACTGTTTTGTTTTGCTATGCCTGACTATGTTCATACAAATGGGAAGCTCATTCAGGAACTTCTGGTTTAATCAGGTTGGCATCCTCGACGTTGACCTCTGTGGGCCAAGCATTCCTCGTATGCTGAGTATGGGCCGGCCCGACGTGCACCAGTGTGACTCGGGTTGGGTGCCGGTATACACTGACACCCAGAAGAGCTTGGCCCTTATGTCTATTGGCTTTCTATTGGAGGACCCAGATGAAGCTGTGGTGTGGAGGGGTCCCAAGAAAACCGGTATCTGCTAGACTACTAATCTGAAAGGCTTGAACTGTACAAGACCTGTGAAGGTGCTCTTCAAGACATCCTTTGAGGTCTTGAAGAGCACCACAAACAAGCACCCTGTGCTTCCCAAGAATCTCCAACCCTGTGTGCATTCACAGTACTAAGTTTAAGTAATTGTGCAATGTGACTGTTTGCATCACCAGCCCAGTGTTTGAAGACTTTGCTGTTGAGCTCAAGTTTGTTCTACCATTCATCCTATCCATGTCTGCATGTGCTTTACCCACAGCTTTGATTGGTCAGTTTGTGTCAGATGTAGCTTGGGGAGAGCTGGATGTGCTGCTGGTGGACACACCGCCCGGGACATCAGATGAGCATTTGGCCGTACTGGAAAACCTTAAGAAGCACAGAGTGGATGGAGCCATTTTGGTCACCACCCCTCAGGTACATATCAGAATGAGGCAAGAAAAAACACACGTTTTGTATAGTAAGGTAAATAAGAACACTGGCCATCACTGCACCTCTCTTGTGTAGTATTTTCTGCAAAGACCAAAATATGTTGTCATATATTCCTTTTATTGGGGTCATTATTACAGACAGAACTGCTGGACCACCTAATGCATGCTAATAAAAACACTCTTTTATGAATGACACTCAAAGTAAGTTGGTCATGTATTTTCTTACAGGCAGTATCTACAGGTGATGTGAGAAGAGAGATCACCTTCTGCAAGAAGACAGGTGTACGGATCCTGGGGATCGTAGAGAACATGAGTGGATTTGTTTGTCCACACTGCTCTGTGAGTGAGCCTTTATGCTGCTGTTTATTTGTTCTACTGAAATATACAACTTATCAGACACTGTGCTCCTTTTAATATGTCCTCAGTTATTTACTCACCAAACTATGTTTATTTAGCACTCTTCTAGTCTTATCTCCGTTCTTTGGTTCTCCATTTAGAATAACCTGATTTTATTTTAATCATTACCTTTTTCGTTTTTTTTTAAGGAGTGCAGCAATGTATTCTCAAAGGGTGGTGGTGAAGAGTTGGCCAAAACGACTGGGTCTGTGTTTCTAGGTGAGAGTCACAGCAGTGAATTACTTGTAATGCTAGCATGCAGCCACAAGGTGTCTCAGTACACTAGCAGGAAGTGTCACTCCTGACCCACCAGTCATGATTCTGGGGGTTTTCCATCACTTCCATGCTGCTTAAAGTCTATGCAGACACTTTGTTCAAAAGAATGATGCATAACTGATCAGTAGGTGTCACTCAGATGAATAGATAATTCAATAATTTCTCCTGACTGCATAACCACTTTGTGTGAAAATCAATAATGCAGATCGATCAGCTCACCAGTGGCATTGAGTCGCCAGCTTTAGCCAGCACACAAAACTATAGCACATTTCATCAATGACTAATTTGAGTTGCACTACTAACAGAGGATGCTGGGATGTGTATTAAGAGTTAACCTCATGTGGGATCAGTCATCTCTTTTCACTCATTTCAGGTTGTGTGCCATTGGATCCTCTTCTCAGCGCCAGTATAGAGGAGGGCAGAGACTTCACACAGTCATTTCCTGACAGTGCCACCTTCAGTGCCATTAGCAGTATTTCTCAGACTTTGCTCAACAGCCTACAAACTGACTGAGACAGATTTTGCATAGTTGTGCTGTGAAAAGTACATGAGAAGTGTTGACTTCCTTTGTTTAGTTCCAGCCTTATGTAACCATTTACTGATCATGCTGGTAGTGTCCGTTATCTCTGCTGCACAGCAGACTTTGTGCATATGTCTGCTGAAGCTGCACTTGTTGTGGTTTGAAGATTGTCGGCTCTGAGCGCGGAACAAAACAAAGATAACTACTGTTAACAACTCAGTTGACCTTTCTTTGTATGTTGGTCTGTAATACGATGGTAAGCTGTGCTGCCCAAGAGAGGCTTTAAACGACAATAAAATATGGAGTACTGAAAACGCTACAGTCTGTGTGTTTGGACGCAAGTCAAATCTAAGTTGGAATCTTTAATTCAATTGTGAAAACATTCACGTCGACACATCAGGATAAATTCAATACCAGTGACAATACAGGTTTGTCGATTGGTGCTTCGGTAAAATGCGTCAGCAGCAGTACCATTTTCAGAAAACAAGACTCCAGATCAAATTGGTCAAGTCCATGTAGGAAACTAGGTCGAATTTTGCATACTAATCTCCCTGTTACATCCTACAACACATCTCCCAAACACCATTTAACCCTCATTTTTTGCAATGATATTATTTAAATCTGATATCATAAGTCTTGATTCTTGATCTGGATCATAATCTTCTGAAACCAGCCTGTGCTTCAGGTTCATATTCCAACAGCAACAAAACACTAAAACCCATGCAGGATTCTTACGGCTGGAATGTGGAAGAGATGAAGTACATCCACGGATGAGGGGAGGAGAAGGGGGCAGGTGAATAAGATGGAGAGGAGATGAAATGTGGAAATTACACTTGTGAGACCCCAACACAGGGCACACACACTTTTAATGCAAACAGCAGTACTACAGGAAAAACACTGAAGTTTGAGAATGTTCGCAATGATTAGAATACAGCTACACATAAAACTCCCACTCCACCAGCAACATACTAAAGGCAATCTTAATTATTAAACCAAGAATTACGTCCAGAGGAATTCCAACCACTTATCACGATTAACCCACAGTGCATTAAATCTATCTATATAGATATTTATATGTCTATATATTTATATATGTATATATCCTGGGGAATTAAGAGACTTTTGCTGCATTAAACAGTTCAAAGAACAATTTCTTATAAATAAAATCAGTGGAAAAAGAAAAAAAAAAATTTTTTTTAGTCCATACACATTTCTTTTTACAAATAGATCCTCAAGATTAATGCAGAAACTGTGTCAACTCCCAGGCTGATATGGGAGGAGAGGGAAAAAAAAGAAAAGCTGTACGGCCCTTTGGTCAGCTCTCTAAGACCAGAGGCCAAGCTGGCCTCAAAGCCTGAAATAAGTGGAGGGAGAAAAGGAATCTTCATCATACAGTTGTTTTTAAACACACGCACACACCCACACACAAGACAGACAAATCACTACATTGCGCATTTACAAGTTGACTATCAAATTGGGACGACTGTACACATTGTTGAGATAAGACCATATTTATGGAGCCATTTTAATTTATTTTTACCCCTCCTGCATCACTTCTTTCATCTTGCGTGCCAAAATCCCCCGCCCAAACCCGTTCCTCTCTCTTTTTAACCTTTTGTTGAGAGGATGAGCGCAACAATGAGCCCATAGAGACCCAAGACCTCAGCAAAAATCAAAATGAGGATCATGCCCACGAAAAGCCTTGGCTGCTGAGCTGTGCCCCTCACGCCCGCGTCGCCGACAATGCCGATCGCAAAACCTGCTGCCAGTCCGCTGAGGCCCACACTCAGCCCAGCTCCGAGTTGGAGGAAACTCCTGCACAGAGAGAGACACAGACAGTGGTTAGCACAAAGATGTTGCTTTAACCTTTGAAGTTGACACAAATCAGAGCATCTTCAAGACTAATGTGACTAATCACAGCCTGTCCTTCGATACAAGTCTAGTGACCCGAAAAGCTGATATTTCTTTTACAAGCTGTAACCAATGCAACATTTTATTCAATCACCAACATGTTCATTTGATTCTTCCCCCCAGTTACTGAGTCATACTGTTGAATCTCAGTTCAACAGTATGACTCATTCCCCATTTTTTCAATTAACAGACTTTCCTTATAGCAAGGGACTCGATAGCCCAGGCAAACACTCAGAGCAGCTAAAAGTCTGATGATACTGAGTAAAAGTCATTCTGAAATTTAAAAAAACAAAAACAAAAAAAAAAAACCCAAAGTAGATCATGTGGTGTTCATCTCCAGATCATTATACCTTTCCATTGTGTAGTAACAAAAACAAACAAACAAACAAACCATGTGCGTTACTCAGTGAAGTGCGTAAAAAACCCCACAACACTTTTACTTCTTTAAAAAAAAAAAAAAAAAAAAAAAAAAAAAAAAAAAAAAGCAGTTTCAATAGCTTATTACTTTTTCTGGTAAAGCTCCCTGTATATGGCCATACTGCACACTGCCCATACTGTCAGGCATTACACAGAATAAATGAATTAAGATAGAAATCAAGGATGTTTGGAACAAATATTTCTTAATATTTATAATAAATATGGAGTGTGAATAATTGTCCGTCTTGATCAGTTATCCCCGCAACAGATTGGCGACCGTGAAACAGGTTGCTACGGAAAAATGTGATATCCGACCTGCCAGCGAATGACTGCTGGCTGGTGATAGGTGAAACAGGCTTACAGTGCTGGACTGAAAACTTGCTTGTGATTGATTTGGTTGCTAGCAGGTTGTCGTGGTTGCCCAAGGTTCAGATGGAAGAGGCTGACTTCTCTCCAAACCAACTACTTTCCAAGTGGTAGTAAGGCTGAAAAGTGTGAAAGAAACCAAAAACGTCTGCACTTGTTCAAGTTTTACCACCACTTGGCTCCTGGTTGGCAACTGTTTGCAGAGAAGTCTGAGTTGTTCATGAAATTATTGGAAAATGCAGCAACCAAAGCAATCATAAGGTGGTTTTTGGTGCAAATGGCCTTTTTCACCTAGTGCCTGCCAGCAATTGCTTACCAACTGATTGAAATTTTATATATTTTTATACATATATCTCGTCTTTATACTTGTGTGACTTGGCCTTAGATAATGAGGGACTTGACACTTTTTCTTTGCCCTGTTCACCATCCCAGAACTCATTATTTTGAGCGAGATTGAGAGAACGTCCTTTAATGATTGAATATTCCAAATTAGAGTACACACAATGAAATCCAAATTGTCTAAAAGCAGAACTGGACGGTCAGTCTTTCAGAAAGAAAAAGAAAAATTGCAAATTGTGCATCTATAGAAAATAATTTGTCAGGCGAACTCACTTGTAAAGAGACTGCTTCTCTGCAGTGTTGTTGGCAATCAGCACTGCTACTACCAGGCCGTAAATGGCTATGATACCTGCCATGACCACAGGGATGATTGACTTCATGATGAGCTCTGGCCTCATCACAGACATGGCAGCAATACCTGTACCGCTCTTGGCTGTGCCATAGGCTGCTCCCAAGGCTGTAAGGAATGACAGAAATGATAACGAGTTAGATAAATAAAAACACAGCAAACTAGAGCACATAAACTACAATGCACAGGTCACAATGGGCTGGTAGACAGATGACTGAACCCAGAAGGCAGAGCTGAATAATGAAGCAGAAGCGAAACAGGAGATGGAGCAACGACACAGCTGTTAGTTTCTGTTCCCTTTAAAAATCCAACATGGCTCTACTTGGGAAATTTTCCCCTTCAAATTGAAACCAATGAAAACATTTTCTACAAATACAGATTTAGACAATTAAATATGTATTCTCATTCAACCAATGTTATTTCAGAATTAGGCTGCAGAGCTGTATATATATCACACTCTGAAGAACTTTGGGCTTCAGTACACACACAAAACTGCAGTGTGAATACATATTTATTCACAACCCTGCAACATCTGCTGTGTAACATCTTTAGCCTGTCAGGCTGTAAAGTAATGGGGGACGTAGAGAACAAAAAGCTTCACCAGCGAATTTAGCTCTGCTGATCTGTGACTTACAACGGCACCGTCTGCGTCACACACAATCAAGTCTGACGGCAGGAGCAGAGTAAAAGAAAAATCAATAGTTGCCCGTTTCGAAATTAGAAAAGCATAGTATAAACAAATATAGAAGAAAAGACATCCATTAACAACAAGTCATAATTCTGCCTGACAAAAAAGGTCAATGTGGCTCATTTCTCAATATACAAACAAAAGGCTGAAAGAGGGTCGAGAATCAGAGAGGCTGGTTTGACAAGGTTTCCTCTGTCAAAGGTGTGTGCACATTAATGCAAACCTGTTCATTCACTTCAAAGCAAACAGCTCAAAGCTCTGACCACACACTGCTTACATTCTGTATGGGCCACCATTTTGGCTATAAACACATTCACATTTTTATTGGGAAATTTTCAGTTTTCACAAATTCAACAATATTGCTCAATACAGCCTTTGCACTCAAATTTTGTTACCAAGCTGGCAAATCCCATGTAACAAAATATTTGAGAATACGGGGAAAAAAAAAAAAAAAAAAAAAAAGTGTAAACCTGTAACCTCTCATTTATGAGGCCACTATGATCTTAAGCTGACCTTGTCATATCAGTGGTGTAAAAACCAATGCCCTGACAATGTCATTTTCTTGGCTCTCTGTAGCCAACACGCAGATGATGATTAAATCTGAAAAGTCTCTTGTGAGATCATCCTTGGAGACAGCCTGGTAAACACAGCCCGAGGTGTCCTGCACTGTGTAGAGCCTGGAGAGATGGCTTTCTGGTCAGTTTAAATAAGACTAGCTGCGAGGATATCTGGCAAACAGATCTAGAGACAGACAGGAAGGAGATTCAGGCCAATCCACAAATGTGCACATGGCAGCCAGCCCACACCCCCCTCACTACTTATATTGATTTAACATCAGACTGATGATATCACTAGAGGTTAAATCACTCCTGCTCATCTACTCAGATGTGTCTTTGTATGACTGGGCATTGTTTTTTGTGAGAATTGCAAGAACCAAAAGAAGTGAGAAAAAGAGTTTTACTTTTCATTTTGACTTTGGAGGTGCCAAACTTTCAGCCGGGGGTGTAAATGCTTTAAATTAGACGTGACACTGACCGAAGTGCTTCAATATAAAAACTGATTGAGACAGCAGCGATGTTTAAAGCATTTTCCCCAAAAGAAAACTATTATATTGATAAACCAAATGACTACAGGGCAATATGCTAACACACTTCAGCCTTCGTCTATTTAAAAGTTTAGAAAAATTCAGCCGTCCATCATCAGTGAGTGTAATACATTACAGTCAGTAATATAATCCCTCGACTATTCTTTCTTGGTCTATTAGGCCTTACTCAAGCGTGACAGGTGAGCGCTGATAAACATTCTTATTCTGTCCTGATGATTAAAAGTTTGATGTGTGGCAGAATGGTTTCTACAGTGGTGTGGAAGAAAAACCTCTGGATTTTAATCCTAATCCCCGCAGCGTAGGTAAAGAGCTTTTCCTCCTTTCCACCCACAGAATATTTTATGTATGGGATGCCCTTATGACGTCTTATTCTGTCAGAGCGGGAGGTGCCTGCAGCTAGAGATGATCTTGCATGCGAAATGCCTACGCAGCAGACAGCCCATCCGTCTGCCATGAATGCAGATAAATGAGGAAGCACTGGTTTTGAGGAAAGAAAAGAAATTCAACATGAAACTGCAATTTCTTCATTCGAAAACCGTTAACCAGTCTTAGAAAACAGGACTTCTAGCTGCAACGTGGAAAGGAAAAGATGCTGGTTGTGAAAACTAAGACTTGCCCTGACCGATATATTGCATCAGAAGCTTGAGGGGGATGTCTAGAACCTATATGTGCCATCACCAATCATCTCTCAACACGGAAGACAGAGAAATAACGCAAATGTTAATTAAAGGTCAAGTAACTAAAAATCACTTTCTAAAAATGATTAGGCAGAAAAAAGAAAAATAAGCTTTGCAGGAAATCGAAAATTTACTGCAGCGCAAGAGAAGCAGTTTTTCAAGCAATGAACATGCATCAACCCCACAATCAGTAGGTTTGTCAATCAGGATATAAATCTACATTTTATTTTTATTGGTTCGGCAGAGAGAAAAGGTGTTGTGGTGATTCATGAAGGAGGAGAAACAGAAAGAATGCTGCCACAGGAGAAGTGCTACTTGTCCCACAGATTGTAACACCCTGAGTGTATCACCTGTTCTTAGCTAAAGATCACTAAAACAATTCATTATCACCTGACACCTGCTGCAACTCACAGCATGTGACAGCAGGACGCCAAGTGCCGTTATTAAAAAAACCAAGGCATCCACTTATTTCAGCAGATACGTTCAAACATTTTAAAATATTCTATTGTAAGAATCTTTAGCCAACCCCTTAAAGTACGACATGTTGAGAATAAACTTAAATGGCAGCCACTATTTTAGAGCTCATGTACACTGCAGTGATTGATGTCACAGAAGCACAGGCAACAATTCCTGTTAATGAAACCACAGAACAATTAGACTGCTCAAAGCTGAAGCTCGATTCATAAAAAGTCCCCATTTTCATGCAAGCACGAGCCCCCTTTCTTCTCTGCAGTGTCCCACTTGTTACTCTTTCACCATCACAGACTTAAAAATAATAATAAGTATTCTAACATGGGGCAATTACATATAACACGTGATTAATCGCTGGGCATTATTACTTATTACTTGCACTCACTATATCATATTTGAATCTGAATTGCTGCAGCTCATGAAATCTCATGATGAGGTCTGAAAATGCCAATTTTTCACAGATCTTGTGATGTCTTGAAAAAAAGGTATCAACAAGATAAATATGACAGAGCTCCCTCATGCCTGGAGTTACAACTCTGTAAATTGGTCAATTAGTGGCTTGGTGGTTTAACTGTTGCAGCATGATTGTAAACTTTGTCAATGTGAAATTATTTTTGAAGTGTGGAAAAACATTACTGCCATTACACCAAATTAAAGGAAGAGAAGTATTAAATTAGGAAATAGTCCATAAAACAATTGTGACCTGTAATAAAAAAAAACAAGCAGGTATCAAAGTTCACTTTTTATATTACTTCCCACTTTCCATCTTAAAGCCCTGAAACCAGTCCTGTTGAAACTAGTTAACAATGACTTGATATTTAAAACAATTCCCTGCTGACTTCTTAACTTTAACATCCTGAAGTTAACGTGTAAGAAGATAAATACCCAGATGGCATTTCCGAGTCAGAAGGCTCATCATGTGATAATCATGTGATCTTGTGTCATTCCTTACACCAATAAGGAAGTTAACCAGCTGATCCTGGTTTCCAGTGCTCAGTTGTAAGAAAGAGGTTTTCAACCAACCAGTAATTTCGATAACACGCTACAAACAAAACTCAAACCGTTTATGTAGAGCGAAAAAACTCGAGCTTTACGAGTTTCACTTTCTAAAATTGCGTCCTTTCTTAATACAACTCCTACAACTTATTACTCAACACCCTTGTAGCCTTAATGCAGCAGGGTGGCATTTTAGAGGAAAGTGGCAATCAACCCAACATGCCTAAAAGAAGCACCCTAACAAAAGGCTGTGTTACGAGTGAACCATATTACAACTCAGTCTCATAATACTACTTTATTTGAATAGAGTATATGATCGTATATGTTCGCATCCCTTCCTCTCTCGTGCCTTTTGCTTTAGACAAAACAGGCTAACGCCAGAGCTAACTTTTGTAGTCGTCATCAGCTAGTCAACTAGCTTAGACTAGTCCTCGCAGTCTCATGATGAAGCGGGAAGGCTAGCTGTGACAATTGTATTCACAAAGAAATACAAACTAAAAATTAGCAAGTTGGGAACACGCCAACAATCACTGGCTGCACCAGCGAAGTCTAAATAAACGACTGCTCGAGATTAGCTTTGCCACGATAGCGGACGGCCCTCACACTTAGCTCGGAAAGAAGTACTATAGCTGAGATCGCCGCGTTGGGACACATGCACACACACACACAAAAAGGATTAAGCTGCAAAAGAAAACTGCACCACTGGTTAAATAATAATTGATATATGAAATATAATCCTTTTATAATTACCGCTGAACACCATCGCCGCAGAGGCACCCATCGCTGAGAAGAACGGGGCGTACTCGGGGCCTTCGGAAGACGACATTCTTTCTCACGTTTTACGGTATAAAAAAAAATAAACTAAATATACAAAATTAATTATATCTGGTGTGTCAAAAAGCGCACTTCACGAAACCTGTCGAAGGCCACGGAATTGAAATGCTGAAGCGACTATACTAAGAAGGAACCTTCTTGTCGCCTAACCTAACAGTGTAAACGAAACAGTCACGACTCCTGCGATAAATACCCGGCGCAGCAGTACAAAATGGCGAAGCGGAAAATATCACCTGACTGGTCGTACGGACAAAACCTATCACTGACAGGGTGAGAGGGGGGCGCAGTAAAAAAAAAAGGTTAATGATTTACTGTTCGACACAGACTGTTTACGAAAGAAAATGTACGGGTTTAAAGCGATGTTTTAATGACGTAGTCTGAGCAAAAACAGCGTTTTTGTTCTTTCTTTTCACCTTTTATTTTAAAGGTCACCCCTATTGTGCTTCACTTTGGTATGCTCCGCTGCAGGCTTTCCCTTTGATATCTACATTTAATTCACCCTTCTGAAGAATGAGGACGAAATGATGGGTGAAAGCAATAGATATCTTATTTATTATTTTCTACACCTTGCACCCGGGCTAGGGCCATTTAGTGGAAGGTGGTTTGCAGTCAGGTGTGATATGCAGCAATGTACCACATAACAGTGGGAGAATCCCCATTTCACTGAGATTAAGAAAGAGGAAGGGGTCATGAGAGCTCGCACCCCGAGTTAGAGATGAAGAATGTCTGCATGTGTGACTCAGAGAAAGCTTGTGCAGTCCCCATGCCTCCTCCTCTTCTCCCATCTATTCCTCTTACCCTGCTCACTCTGCATTGCCTAGTCAAGTCAGCACTACATGCAGGCCCCCTCCGCCAGTGCTACTGTAATAGCCTCATGACTCGTGATGCCATTTCTCCACAAGGACCACAGGCCTCCTTCCTTTCGATCACTTTAACTGGCCAGTATCTTAGTAAATCAGGGGTATAAAACAAGAACAGAACATTTGGAGATGGGGATGGTGTGTGTGTTTGTGTGTGTGGTGATGCTGGTAGCAAAACGGTCACTATGAATGAAATGACTTTCATTTCTGTTTTCTCTTTTTCTGGTCCTTGACTGAACACTCATTGATCCGGGTGGGGGGGTGAAGAGAGAGGTGTGTAGCATTTCAGCTGAGACTGGATTATAGTGTTCATACTCAGAGCCTATTTAATAGCATGTAATGTGATAGTCTACATACCTACTTCATTGATTCCTGTTTGTTTTGAGTAAATGGTAATGACTGTGTTGTAAGGAGAGCATACGCTATAATTTATTGGCTGATCTCTGGAATTACTTTTAAGGAAGGGAAAGAGGGAACTGTGAGAAGTTCTCACAAGGGCATCATGAAAGGCACGTTTGCTACAAAGTGTCAGTGCACACTGTCATCCTTTAGCTTTCAGTGATTCTGCTCAGTTCCACACATGTTATATGTCATAGATAATGTAAAATTTTCCCTTTACATAACAACACTGAGATACCCAGTGTCTAAATTTACATAAGAAACAGAAATCCTCGACATCATTTTAAACACACACACACACCCCAGTACCAGCTCCTGCAATATTCAGTCATTGAATCAGATCAGTACTCGTTGGGACCTCCTCAGCCTGTGTTTTAACCCACCCACTCACTAAGCCAAGTGGCAGGGGTGGCGGTCAAGGAAAAGACCAGTCTCAGTGTACTGTTAAACACTTAAGCATCTTATTCCTCGAGGCTAAGAAGCATGGTTTTTCAAGGAGATGCGCCAGACCAGCATCCAAAGGAGCAGCTAAATATAGCCGTGCATGTGCGATTAGGAGAGTGTGAATCCTGAATGGAGAGCACAGCCTTGGTGAGACAGAGTCAATTCCACTTACTGTAAAAGAAGGAATTACTCCACTCCTTCGCCATTTAAGCTGCTGCATCTCTGCAGATACATTACAGCGAGGCGCGCACACACACACACTGCAAATCAGTTTGCGCTTTTTTAATTTATATGACTGCACTGACATTGATCGCTTGCACATTGACATGCCAAATAAAATGTCTGATAAATAACCAGGTGTATCCGTTTCCACAGCTGTGAGTTGGTAGGTATGCATGATTCAAATACAGCAGGCTCGGTTTCTCTGTTAGGTTTGATTGAAATGTGGTATGGATTTCTATGAATTGAATTCTGCAGCGCAGCTCACTACCAAGATATATTTATAACTATATCTGACTCATATCTGCTGAATATTTTCCAGTCATGCAGCGTCAGTGTCAGCTTCCACAAAAGAGAGACATGCACAAGACAGCCAAACGAAAATAGACGTGGTGCGTGTGTCTGAGCAATTTACTTGTCATTCTTAGTAGTTTAAAGCTGGAGCTTTACTACAGATTTATATGCAATTTGCAAGAATTTAATTTCTGCTAATTAGGGTGTCAGTTGTGGTTTTAATATCACAGATTTCTCTGTGGGTTTGAGGTGCTTTGAAGGCTTACAACCCCCTCCCAAAAAAACTCAATCCCTATGTGATATGGCTTTCAGTATACACTTGTATAACTTTGCAGTCCCTTTGGGAAAAGGCTAACTGAAAGTAACCGCTGGGAGTACAGAGCAAACACAAGACAATGTGTGGTCAGCTGACCGTAAAGGCATGTGGCACACTTCTGTGAAAATCTGAGAAAATGCAACTCTTGCTTTGCAGGAACAAACGTGACAGATTTGAAAGGATTAGAAAACTAAATCTTCAAATGTGAACTGTGGATAATGTCAGGAGAATCAGGGTCTGGAGTTCACTTTTCCTCACCGCAGCAGATGGCTCGCTTCAAAATCATTCTCACTAGTAGAAATACTTTTACTTACACCCATTTATTCACTGTGAATTCATTAGTATTACTCTCACACTGAGTTGTTTTAGGGAAATGGATGTTTAAAGCTGTTTTTGGACTGCAGTGTGTGGGTGAAAACACCTTCAGTAACAAGACAAAATAACAATGACAACACAATGACTCTGATGAAAGCTTAATGCTGTATTTTCACATTTGCAATTACTCAATTGACACTTTACTGAAGCACATTTTCAAATCCACACTCTCACACAGAGGCCCCCCAACGACACTAGGAACAGGACAGCGTTTCAACTTCTCATTACAATCTTTATACTGGAAAGGACGGAAATAACAGGAAAATGATGTAGAGGAGAAGAAAAAACAACAACAACATTATATTCATATACTGCACAAAAGGGAGACAATCATCACAGACTCAAAGAGAAAGCTGGTGCAAAATGGCAACATAAAAATTCACTAGATCTTCATAAACATTTACACCATGAATTCATTTGTCAGATCTCCCATCACGATATATCAGGAAGTGTGGGAAGATACGACAGGTTCTCTAACATCTAGGTTCTTTTGTTCATCATATATCACAAACATGGAGACTCGACTTCACACATGCTGTTGTAAACCTCATGACCTGATAGTAATGTAAGGACTGCAGAGTTAGCTTAACAATGAGTTTGGCAGATTGAGATAAACTACAGAAGAAAAAAAAGGACTTAAATTTACATTCAGAAAATCAAATGTTTTTGCTCAGCAGGTTGATCCTGGACATTTCCATTATCACGTCAACAAAATGAGTACACAAATCTATAAATACAAAAATAAACAGGAAAAAAAAGAAACATTTTTGTTCATTTGCAGAAATTTGAACAAACTGCTTTAATACATTTTTTTTAAAAAGTAATTCAGAGTTGAATTTGCAGGACGGATGTGGTTTTGTTTGCATGTCTGTTTTCCACCTAAAACACTTGACTTCTTATTTCACATGTTTAAGTGTTTGTGGATGAATACCTAAGTATGTGTTGCATGTATGTGCTCAGCATTATGAGGCCATGGTGTCCTGGAAGCCCCACACCTCTAGCAGTGAAATCTGGAAGCTCTCTGCACACAGGGGCGGGTTGTCAAAGGTAGTGCAACTGCCAGTGCGCCCGTGGTTCAGCTCAGAGTCGATATACAGAGCGTTGCCGTTGCCTCCTCCTGATCGGAAAGAAGATGACAGAGTTTGCATGAGTTACCAACGATCAGCACTTCTTCCAAGCAGATTCTTTAATATTAACACTGTTTCATCGACATATAGTGATCAACACATCTGATCAGTTTGGCAGCAACTCAGTGCAAGTAGGCATGTAGACATGGTCAAGATTACTTGGTAAAGTTAAAACTGAGAAATGGAATAAGGAAGAAAGGTGTTTTAAGCGACTGAATGTGGTCATTGGGTTGGTATGAAACTCAGAAACTGCTGATATACTGTGATTTTACCCACACAACCATTTCTGGGGTTTACAGAGACTGGTCCACAAAAAAAAGGAGCTAACGGAAGGAAACAGTAACTTAAATATGCAGAAGAGCATCTGTCAACGTACAACACGTGCAACCTTGAAGCAAAAGGGCTACAGCAGCAGAAGACCACACCAGGTTGTTGGTGGTGTAATGGTGTGGGGGATATTTGCACACTGTGTCTCTTGACCATTGTTCAAACACCATGGTCTGCATTAGCTTTGCTGCTGATGGTGTCCTTCCCACTTTATGAGCACCATCTTCTGATGGCTGTTTTCAGCAGGATAAAACACCAGGTCACAATGCTCAAATCACCTTTAACTAGTTTCCGAACATGACAGTGAGTTCACTGTACTAAACCACCTCCAGAGTCAATAGATCTCAGGCCAATAGAGTACATTTGCTCATTTGGTGAAACAGGATTTTCCCAGACAATAAAACATCAAACTTGGACCATAAAACTATCCAGACTCATTCTTTGGTTCATTATTCTGTTTAAGTATTTTAGTAATGTTATTTATAATGTTTGAGATTGCAAAAAGTCTTTACTGCATGTGCAGTAAAAGCTTTCCATCAAGTGCTACCCTGTTTAAAATCAAAGGATATCAGTAAAGGTCTTTAGCATTACTGATCAGAGTTAGCATAAACCACTTTTACAAATCACAAAAACATTTACATTCCAGGTCTCTAAAAATACAGTTTCAAAATTTATTAAAAGCTGAAAAGTGTGTTTTACACCAATAGCTCACTATTGTGGAAAGTAAAAATCACAATGATTTAGAAGTCATTAAAATGTGTTCAGAATTTGACAATTTGATGACTATTCATCATCAAATCATGTAGGGGGATAGCAGTGTGCTTAAAACAGCACCTGATTAGAATTAGGTACGCCCGATGGCACCCCCTTTAAGAAATTAGGCGCTAGTTCTTTACCAATTTTCCTAATTATGACAGAATACAAGTTACTATTTAAAAAACACGCTTTAAAATGGGAAATACACATAAAAGACATACTGTCAAAGTCCACTCACCCACTATGATGGAGTCAACATTTCCAGACATGAACATAGAAGTATTCTTAGAGTTCAGGTTGAAGTGGCGGGCAGACAGAAATGGTGACAGCTCTCCAGGAGGTTTTTCTGGCTGCTGTAAGCTATTGCTGTCTGTGATCTGGTCTTCAGATGTTGCCGTTTCTTTCTGAGCCTGGGTCTTGATGGACGAAGCCAGCTCAGGGTGACTGATTACTATCCACTCGTAACGCTCCATCTCCGGCTTCAGCTAACAAGAGAAACAGAAATGTCTATAATTAACAACTACACACCAGAAAACTACACATTAAATGAAGTAATAATAGAACAAAACACCCACAAACACCACAAACACAGAAGATGGGGGACTCTAGAAGTTTGGAGCTTTAACATAACTTTTACTTGTTAGAGTCATGGCTGCTTTAAAAATTCTCCTCTAAGCAGCCATCTGGTACTCTGAAATTTTCCCAGAGGAGACACTCAGCCTCAGGGGTCCTCAGTTTGAGATGTAATTAAGAAGTTGGAGCAGTTTTCTCAGAAGATTTTCTTGGATTTCTAGTCATGAAATTTACCATTAAGAACTACAAACAAGAAAACTCAGCTTTTTACTGCAGAGCAGCTTCATGATGATTTAGTAGACTCTGGTGTGGCACCTTTACTGTGCCGTAACACCTGCAAAAACGTGGCTCATCAGAAGAAAACCTCTCTTATGCCTCACGAGTCTACAATCAGAAGATTTCAAATGAACATCTAAACATGGCACATACATTAGAAAACTAATCCAGTGTGTTGACGAAGTTGAAACAAAGCTTTATGGCCACAATGAATAAAGAAATGTTTGGAGAAAATGGGGTAAATTAAGTCAAGCAGAGAAACAATACAAGCTCTAACACGAGCTTTCTTTGATATGTACTCATTTCTAATCTTGTCCATCCTGGTCACTCCCATTGAAAATCTTAACATCTCCAGCTCATCCACAGTCTTTTTGTCAGTGCAATGTGCTCAAACCATACATCACAGCATGTCTCACTAACATCTTTTAACCCTCCCTTTCATTCTTGCTGCCATCCTTCAGTCACAGATCACCTGTGATACTCGTCTCCACTAACAACATCCTGCCCGCACTCTCTTCTACACGGTCAGTTGTTTTGGATGGCTGACCCCAAGTATTTAAACTCATGTACTCATTTGAATTACTTCTCCTTCCAGCTTCTCTGTTACATCCATGTTCCTCTTAGTCACACACTTACATTCTGTCCTGCTTCTATGAATTTGCCTTCCTCTTCTCTCCAGAGCAAACCTCCCCCTCTCCTACCTGCTCCCTACCATCACTAAAGATCACAGTGTCATCTGCAAAGATCAGTCCATGGAAATTCCTGCTTGGTCTCATTTGTCAGCCTGTTCATCACCATTGAAAACAAGAAGGGGCTCATTCCCTGGAGTAATACCAGGCTCACCTTGAATCCATCTGTCACACCTACAGCCCACCTCACCTCTGTCTAAGCTATCCTTGCTTACCTCTCTGCCATTTCAGACTTCTCATGCAGTAACAGTTGCTCTCTTGGCACCCCATCATATGCTTTCTCTAGATCTACAAAGACCTTCTGACGTTCTCCGTACTTCTCCATTAACACACTTGAAGCAAACATCGCATCTGTAGTGCTAACTCATCATGAATTTGTACTGCAACACACCGATTGTCATTTCTTTTCCCATAGCTTCATGATATGGCTCATCATTTTTGTTCTTCTGTAGGTACTACAGCTCTGCACGTTGCCTTTGTTTTAGAAAATCTGTACTAGTACACTTCTTCATTCTTCAGGCATCTTCTCTTCTCTAGGTTTTTGAAAAAAAATCTCTCTCTCCCTAACACTTGAAAATCTAGAATAGGCTCCTTGAAGAGGTGCAAACAGAACTGAACTGAATGTAATCTTTATTTTGAACATGTTAAAAAAATACAACCACATAGAAGAAAAAAAAAAAAAAAGAGACAAACAAACAAAGCAGAAGTTTTCCTCTTTACAATCTCTACCTAAAAACCGTGGACAGAGCTCAAAACAGAAGTGGATACAAGTCCCAAAATTACAGAACTAGAAGCCTTATGAAGGAAGAATGGAGGATCACCTTCACAGCTTTTAGCAAAGCATTAGAAAGCTGTGAGACTTGTCAAAGGGGCATTACTGATCATGTAAGAAAAGGACCTCAAACATCAGTTTGAGGTCCTTTTCTTGAATTTGAAAATGTAAACGATAGAAAAAAGAAAAGAAAAATCCCATAAGAGAAGGTAAGACCTTTAAGTTTACGTCTTCTGGAGACTGATAACTTTTTTTTTTTGGTAGGGTTATTCTAATGTTTGCATGGCATACATTATCTTGTATCCTACTAATTTTCTCCTGGTCCTGTTCAAACCTCTACTGCCCATCCAATAGACATTGGTCCTGGAGTCTGTCTCTCGTGTGTGTCAGGTGTGGTATCAGGTACGAGCCTGCTACGATACTGAGGGCTTCGGGTTACAGGAGTTTCCGATATGTGTGTGCTGAAGTATTGGTGTTTGAGATGACTGTGTTTTCTGGTGTCTAGGCTCAGACAGCACACAGCTGAGCTTTACACAGTTAGCCAAGTAAATAATTCATAGAGAAGGGAACAGACAGCCAGTCTTTATTTCTATTTCTAGGCAATGTTGCACTGCTGCCACCAGAATAGCAACAAGAGTGGCTGTTTTTTTTGCACTTGACAGCATGTCAATGAATAGGGAACTGTGCCCTAGTATGAAAACTTCTCCAAATGATACACCAACTGGGGCCATTGATATTGACAACAGTAACATTTGAAAAAAGATAGATGGTACCCCCTGCTGGTCATACAATAGCACTACAAAAAAATTCCAACTATCTCTAAAAATGACTCAAATGATGTCTTTAAGAAAAAAAATTGGTTTTTTGCTACTAGATAACTGAAAATAATCTTACCCTGAAGACAAAACATTCCCCTGTGCCGAAGAAGCTCAACTTGTTGCCTCCTCTCTTCCTTTCCTCCCAATCAGTGGACAGAAACGCTCCGCATACCTGTTGGAAAAAAAATTAAAAACTGCATGAGTGAGATAATTTGTGGATTTATTCACCTTCAGCGGTTGTGACAAAAGTCAAGCAAGTGGAAGGACTCTGACTGTGGTGTCTGTAAGATGCCAACACTAATGCCAGGATAATCCAATCATACGACACATGTATAATCAGGAACTTTAAACCCAGTTCACAGAACCCAGGACAAAAATATAACCCGAGTCTACTTTGAAAAACAGAAACCTAATCTTAGTCTCTTTAGCTCCTTAAATAAAGAGCAATGACTGAGTTAATGCTACGAGTAGGTCACACCTATTGCATGTGCTAAGAAGGACTTTACTTGTCAAACATGACATTTTTACCTTTGATGCTCCCTGTATCAGACAAAGATAGAAACTAATGATAGTTATATATTAGGGAGGGTCAGAGGGCAAGAATGACTTGGGGGTCGGCAAAAGCCCTTAAACTAAGAAACCAAAACAGAAACATAGAAAGAAAAAGTGCAGAAATATGTTAAGACATTTGTGCAAATGTTTTTACTTGTGCATTAAACTCAAACTTTAACGCAATCTCAGTACAGACCTGCATCCCTAAATGGAGAAAAATTAAGCTAACATTTATGCATGCCCGTCTCTGACAACAATCCAATCCATTTACTGATAAGACTGTTAAACTCCACTTTGTCTTGGACTGCAGCCGGTGACAGCAGTGCTTCTGCTCTGAAGATCCTCTGCAAGCTGGAGGGTCACACCACCACAGAGGCTGCAGCAGGTGGAGTGCTGGTTCAAGCGTCATCACGCTGAGCTCATAGAGGCAGCAGCGCTGAGCAGAGTCACAAACTGCAGTTCAGTTTTCTGCAGTTCAGAGAAAACTGATCTTTGCTTCCTCTTTATTGTGACAAAATGTACAAAGTATGAGTAATACTCATGAGGTTGCTTAATTTTTCCTTTTCACACATCACAGACTGGATCGAGATCGCCCAAAGGTTGGTTCCAAATATGAGGTCGCATTTTACTCGTATTTTATCTTAGCTCGTTGATCATAATAAAATATCTGATGGCACATTCCACTGTTTCCTTCAGACAAAATAAACAATATTTACGTCAGTAGAAAAAAAATGCTACTTACATCGCCATCTGTGGTCCTGATGAGGAGCAGAGTGGGTTCGTGGCCCTCACAATGCGAGTAGAATCTGTAAAAAAGGAAAAACATTTAATTCACTGCAACAGTCTTATTAAACACCTAATACTGAAACTAACACATATCCAGTGGATCGTAATGCAGCAACAGTAACACACTTTTGTATTTTGTACTTTATTAAAACAAGAAGCCGTTGCTTTAAGCCATGAAAGAAATTGATTTGACTCCATTAAAAGAAAAATGTAACCTTAAATTCAGATTTACCCAAACTTTTAGTTATTAATTTCATTCAAAGTTATAAAATGTAAATTATGAGCAGCAGCTAACACTTAATTAAATTGTAAAATGCACCTGTTCAGGCTGCAACCGTGAGTGGAGGTTGTGAAGAGAAGCTGTGGTTGGCACAGGGCAAAGCGCTCTGGGATCCATGACCAGATGTCATGCATCTCCTTGGCACTGACTATCTCCGAGGAAAATGTGTCAGGGTTAAGTGCCAGCTGCACGTTCCGCCTGCAGATGCCAAAGCAATTTAGACACAGGAAAGAGAGAGAGGTTCGGAAAGAGCATCCCATACAGTGAAGAGATATGTATAAAATACACCACCACCCCCCCCCCCCACCCCCCCCGGGGGAAAAAAACAAAAAAAACCAAACCACAAAACAGCAACTTGGTCACAGGTTATTTAAAACGGGTATCAGAAATAAGTGTAACCATGAAAGAGCACCCACCTAGAGCTGTAAAAGAACCAATGTGGCAAACACAGGAGTGGTGTGCAGATGAGACAGAACATGGTGCATGGAAAAATCGTGGCACAAACCAAGCAGAAAAGAAAAAAGAACAGACGGTGAGAAAAGGATGCAAAGCAACTCAAACAGTTTCCTACAGCATGCCAGAATATAAAGCTTAAAAGACAGAGGGCATTGCTACCAACAAAAAATAAAATAAAATAAAAAAAATGCTAAAACAGTTAAGACTGTAAACATATCTACTCTACACTTGTGCTAAATTATATTTCAAATGGTTTATATTGGTCGTCTGCATGCCATGCATACCAGGGTGAAGTCCACAAACCGTGAAGGAAGTTTAGTCATGTTCAAGTATTTTCATTCTAATGGCAGTAGATTTCCAGACTGAAGGTAATGGTAAATTATGAAACATTAGAGTTCACATATTGCTAGATTAACAAAGTGGACTGATTAATTTTATTAAAAGAGCTCAACTCCTAGTATGGGACTGTGAGAAGCCATTTGGTTAAGTTTATTATAAAAATTATACAACATGTGGTAACATTAACTTAAAAAAAGCAGAGTAATGACATAAAGCCACATTTTTAGACATAAACACAGCGTGTAGCAAAGTGTCCGCACAGGAAATAGCCCAGTTTTGAAGTTTAGAAAGTACATTTACCCACTTAAAAAAACAAACAAAACAAAAAATAAAACATTTACTTTTTTCTTTTTTTTCTTTTTTAAACTTTACCGCTTCTGCTTCACAGTGATTCCTTTTTGCTGCAGGGACTTCTCATTTGTAAGCTGCAGCAGGGTGATCTCCTTGCGGCTGAACATGCGGATGGAGAATGCCTTCTCGAGCAGCTTGTCAGGTGTGACGGTGGAAGCAATGCCCTTAACAAATACCTGAATATCTGCCTTGATTTTGTTTGAATCCTGCTGCTGGTTGCCCTGCCCCCCCTCTGCTCCCATTTTATGCTTGCGATAGAACTTGAGCAAGGCTACTGCCACGCGGTAAAGAACCTTATAGCCCTCTACTAGGTAGACATCTAGGACCCTAACCACATGGCTAAAAGGCAGGTCACCGAGGACCCAGCGCTGCCAGTCTGAGTAGACATCCATCACATCCTGAGCCGTGGCAACGATCAGTTTGTGAGCAGCTGTGCAGTACTTATTGGCTAGGTCACCGAAGGTCATGCAGCTAGACTCATAAGCCAGGAAGGTCTGGTCTATAAGTCGCTTCCCTGGCTCGTTGCATGCCAGTATGCGGCTGACATGCTCAAAACACTGAGCTTCGTCTACACTGAAGTGCAGGAGCAATGAAGTAACTGCAGGAAGAGCTGGGCAATGAGAGATATCTGGAAAGTGTCCAGCGAGGCAGTTGATGATCTGATGGGCTGAGGCTACTGCCTCCGGCTTCAGACAGTACCGCGGTATGGGATTTCCATCCACAAACTCTGGTAGTGGGACGTTGGTGGAGGTTTTCTTTGTGGCTGCATTTCCCATAATGTCACGATACACTGCTGCATCTGGGGTCACTGTACGGCAAGGAATGGCTTTGATGAGTTGCTGGTAGACTTGTGCCCGCAGCTTGTGGTTCTTGGCCCAATAACCTTGTCGAGCCATCCGTTTGAACTCTTTCAGATCTTTAGTGTCCACCTTGGTGGGCCCGCTGCTCTTGGCCAAATCGCCCATCTGGTTCCAGTCCACAAAGCTGCCATAGTCTTCTTCAGCCATTGTGCTGTAAACTTGCTGGACTGCTCGTGCAGGAAAAGAGGAGGTATCTGCCGAGGTCTTACTAACCTTCTAGCCTCCACACAGCAGATATTTTGTCTTTCTTATCTGCCCATTGTGGTCACTGGAAAAAAACAAGGGTGACAAGAATCAAAAAAAGCTTATAGTTATGCACATGCATTATTAGTAACTGTCAGTAGCATCATAGAATTATTCAGTTCCCACCGATGTAAATTTCATATTTATCACTTGAAAGATTTGTTCGAAAATGGCTTCCACCTTCTGAGCCCTTAGTGAACTTATCTAATTAGTCCTGATCTACACTAAGTACAATATATTACCAGAAGTATTCACTCACCCATCGCCGTCATTGAATTAAGGTGTTCCAATCACTTCCATGGCCACAGGCGTATAGAAATTGAGTACCTAGGCATTCAGACTGTTTCTACAAACATTTGTGAAAAAAATGGGTCGCTCTCAGGAGCTCTGTGAATTCCAGCGTGGCATCATGATAGGATGTCAGCTGTGCAACATGCCCAGTCGTGCTACTAAATATTCCAAAGTCAACTGCTAGTGGTATTATAACAAAGTGGAAGTGACTGGGAATGACAGATACTTAGCCACAAAGTGGCTCTGCTGGCTCAGCAGATGCTGAGGCACATAGTACCCAGAGGTTGATTACTTTCTGCAGAGTCAGTAGCTATAGACTTTCAAACTTCATGTGACCTTCAGATTAGCTCAAGAACAGCGCGTAGAGAGCTTCATTGAATGACTTTCTATGGCCAAGCAGCTGCACCCAAACCTAACATCATTAAGCACAATTCAAAGCGTCAGGTGCTTTAGACTTTAGAGCAGTGGAGACGTGTTCTCACAAGTGATGAATCACACTTCTCCATCTGGCTAACCGATGGATGGGTCTGGTTTGGTAGTTGCCAGGGGAACAGTACTTGTGTATTGTGCCAACCGTAAAATTTGTGGAGGGGGGGATTATGTGTGAGGGTTCTTTTTCAGGAGTTAGGTTCAGCCCCTTAATTCCAGTAAAAAGTAACTCTTAATGCTTCAGTATATCAAGACATTTTGGGAACAGTTTGGGGATTACCCCTTACTGTTCCAACATGACGGCGCACCAGTGCACAAAGCAAGGTCCATAAAGACATGGATATCTGGGTCAGTGTGTGGAAGAACTTGACTGGCCTGTGCAGAGTCCTGACATCAACCTGATACGACACCTTTGGGATAAATTAGGCTACGTTCACACTGCAGGTGAAAGCGCATCAAACCCGACTTATTTGACGCTATGCGACCCATATCCGATCATGGTATGACAGTGTGAACAGCACAAATCAGATATTTTCAAATCTGATCTGGGTCACTTTCGTATGTGGTACTGAATGCGATACATATCCGATGTTTTAGAAAGCGACTGCTGTTTGAACGGTCATGCCGCATTAAATCCGTCTTTTACGTCACTGACACAAGACAGACGCCAATTATCAGCGCCGGAGAAGCGCCCGAGAAGACATTGTGAACGCTTCCTGGCCATCCAGTGTAGATGTCAGTGAAACTGTTGGGAAGACAACGTTGGAGAAACGTGAACATTTTATTTGTACTGTATAATCTGCAGATTCTGACAGAAATCTGCAACTATCCTTTGAAGCACCGCTCCTCTCTAAAACAGCAATAAGGATAATTATTAGGCCATATGTAAATAACAAAATAACTTTACATTTCCCAATTTTGCTTTAAGTTATAGAGTATGAAACAAGTCTTTATATTAACGGCCATCAGTCAAACAATACTGTTTGTTCTGGGCCTAAACAGAGCGCGTTGTGTGTGACGTCTTCTTTTGTGCATGCGGGCCGCTTTGAGGGTTCACACTAGAGCACGTTTGCTGTCACATTTTATTTGTAGTGTGAACAAGCAGACAAAAATATCGGATTTGATTAAAAAAAAATCGGAATTGAGCATTAAGACCTGCAGTGTGAACGTAGCCTTAGGGTCTTTTGGGATGTCACTCAAGTTTATATGACAAACGAGTGAATACTTTTGGCAATTTAGTGTATATGAGCTAGCTGAGGATAAGCATACAATTAGGAAGAAATATGAATATCTGAAAGTGGAAAATTAGACTTTATAGCATGGTACTGTACAAAATACAAAAAAAACGAGTGCTATAAAAAGAAAAACTAATAAATGGATAACAAATGTAGCATTGGTATTTACACCAGAATACATAAAATACTGCCCAATATGTAGCAATGTTAAATTAGAAAAATGCACAAAAATAAAGACTCAGAAAGTTCTGTTTCCATAAGAAGCGATTTGAGAGATGGAATGCATAATGACCACAGTAAATCTGTAATGAAGACACACTACTGATCAATTTCCCTAATCATGTTCTGACAAATACAAAAATGCATGTGCATCATACACCTCATACACCTGTGAAAGCTTGAAATGACTTGTGTGCAAACACCTTTGGCTGATTTAATTGGCTACTAGAAAAACAAACAAACCTGTAATTGTTGAAGGTCACAAGCTGTTAACTAACTGTTTCACATCCCACATGATACAGGCAGATGGTACGCCTACAAATCAGTTGCGCCCTGAAACATACGGAGAATAGCTGAAGCACAATCTTTTTGGGTGCTTTTATTTCCCCTTTCTCAAGACGTCACATGAAGATGGCAGTCCAAAGATCACTTGCAATACACTAAAAGAGACAGTCATTAAAAATCTGTTTATATAACTGTCACATAGAGGACGATATCAACATATCCTTGCATGAGAAGCTGGGAGCACTCGCGATATAACTGTCCTACTTATAATAAATAAGGGCATGTTTCACCTAAATGTTGCCATTATACACGTGACACTGGGTGCAACTGATCAAAGTCAGACTCGATAATATAGTGGCTAAGATTAGGTCTAAGAATAGTTTGGCAGTCTGTAGCACAGTCGCACACTGTTTTATAGTGCGGTCACACCTGTAGTCTGGGCTTCATCGGAAAAACTGTGCTCTATCACACAGGTCTTGTTGTTTGTTTGAATTAAAAATAGAAATTTCTGTCCGCATTAAACACAGGAATGTTCTGAGAAAAAAGGTTTGGAATTTCATGAACCACATACTGGAATGAGCAGTTTTGGTCTTGTTTTGCAGGATGAATATTTCACTGGGTGACTAAAGAACAGAATAAATCTGTATTTAAAAATAAAGAAAGAAGGCAAAGATGAAAAGAGGGCAGCTTCTATTACAGGAGAATTACACCGTAAAATCCACAAGGAATTAATGACAACAAAAGGTACGAGCTGAAGTTTTTACCATGGCTCTGAAAAGTAAGGAAAACTCACTCGAGGCGTGCAATCACTATGAATGACTGAAGAACCCCCAAAACAAGAAGTGAAACAGTCTTATTCGTCCCACAGAATTGCTAAACTTTTGCTTTACGGCCATTTCCTTTTTTTGTGGTTTTGTTTTGTTTGTGACCTGTAAAATCTAAATGCAATCCTGTTTAAAATAATTACACAAATGCTGCTCAATAAAGATGTCAGACTGATACAGCCTAGCCATTATTTTGACCAATTACGAGTTCCCAAATCTCAGGGCTCAAATGGTTGGATTTATCCTAACCAAACTGCATTTTAATTGCAAACCAAAGCAAAGATTTTTAACCTTTCATCAAGATAACAGAATTTTCCTGTAGGCATTTAAAAAACAAAAAAGAAAGAATATTGTAATAGTTTAAGGGTTTCCAGCTAAAGAATGTTTGATTTAATCACTATATACACTTTACATTCACAGATAATAGATGTAGATGAGAATGACACTGGGATGGCAGCTGTATTACTATGTGTCTGAAAATTTACAGAAAGAAAAGACCCCCCACACACACACACACACATTTCCGTACTTCTTTTGATGCTCCATGTCCATTTGAAATAAACAAAACAAAACCTGCCTCAGATATTAATGTAAAACGTACCGAGGGGAGGAGGAGGAAGCTTCTTGCTAGCCTTAACGGAGAGCGTACTGTACTGTTAGCTAGCTGTACTATAAAACCAATTACTGCTTTTAGTTTCATTCTGGACGCTCAGTAAAAGCACACAAACGGCTAAGGTAAGGCTGCAGGTACAATTGTGTCATCACATACTGAGGTGACAGCTCCAAATTAGCTGCATTTTCAATCCTATAAACGATTAACGTCAGCTAACCAGCTGAGGCAAAATAAGCTAGCACGAAACAAGCGGCCACGGGTCACAGGGTATTTAACATTACCGCCGGAGTAAATCTGATATACCCTTTTCCATTCACACTTGCCAAGTTAGCACTGTTAGCCTTAGCTAGCCGCATCTGTCAGTGCAATTCAGGAGCAACCGGAACCTTAACTAGCCGCACAAAACCTACTCGCTAAACACATAACCTCCACAACAAGCGTGCAGATACGGACAAACGCTAAAACATTTGAGCAAGCTCTTGGCTAACGTTGCTTGATTAGCCAGCATGGACGTTGTCAACCACAAATTAATTTGGTCCAAAGGCTGTCTTGGAGTTTGTTTATAACAAGATGTTTCCGCTTATTTATTTATTTTTTAGAAAAGCGTGTCATATCCACAAAGCTAGAAACACGCCAGAGTATGACCTTTACTCCACAACAAGGAAGACGATATATAAATAGCTGTCAGAAGAAAATTAAATGAATATCCCTACCTGAGTCTGAGATGTCTTGAGACGGGAGACAGCGTTCATATTAAGTACCCTCGAGCATGCGCACTGCCTCCAATCCCGGACGCAGCGTTTTTGAGCGTGCAGCTGCTGAAGCTGCAGACAGGGGCTCAGATGGAGTGGTTAAATATAAACTGTTCTCAGTTACTTATCTGTACACTCACTAGGTTGTTAGATTATTTTTGTGAAAAAAAACCAACGTTAATACAAACATAAATCTAGAATACAAACTATATAATATTAGTAGCAGACATGCCAAATTTGGGGTTTATGACATGGGCATGCCAGTATCAAACATTTATGTTACACAAAAAGCTATGAAATTCCATAAACTCTGCTGAGTGCAACAAAGAGTAACTCAAATATTTATCCATGGCTTAGTTTCTGAAGAAAAGTACTGTTGCGTGGTAGATCCCATTATCTGCTATGTCCTGTTTACTTCCAGACCTTCTGTGTCAAATATGTGATGGCACTGGAACAGGACAGGAAGTACCCTGGCAAGCACAACAAGCCCTGCCTTTGTCCAGGACTCAAAGCAACCATCAAAATACAACCGCCCAACACATGACAGTTATTACTGATGATTAAATTGTGGGGCCATCACAGAGCGACTCTGGGTAAAATGTTATTTGGCTCTGTCTCTCTTCCTCTCACGCACTGCCTATGTCTTTTTATACCGTCATTTTGTACTTCAGTAATAAAGAAAAAGGGGCAAATACTACTACTAGTAATAAACAAACATATCAGCATTTGTTTTTCCCTATATAATATAAGTAAAAAGCCACCACAAAACTGATTACGTTGCACAGCACACAGAAATGACAAAAGAAGAGAGCAGCTATGTCACAGTGAGGCAGATCTAATCTGTCATCCATGTACATGGTTCTCTGGATAACTCATAACTCATCAAGTCTTTTCTATTTCACACTTTGCACCACCCAAGACGCCATTTACCTCCCACTCCAGCCAGAATGGATGTATTATCATGCACACAAATATCAGCACACTCTCTTACATGAAGCATATGTGCAGGCATATGTTGGGGCTAGGGCACCGTTAAAGCATAGATAGGATCAATGCAACTTAATACATTTGCTCCAGTACTTTAATTACTTTAGTAAATCCGTATTAGAACACAGGGATGCACATGAACCTCACAAAAATGAAAACAACAGTTTAATAATAATAATGGATTGCATTTATATAGCGCTTTTCGGGTACTCAAAGCACTTTACAATTCCACTATTCATTCACTCTCACACACTGGTGAAGGCAAGCTAAAGTTGTAGCCACAGCTGCCCTGGGGCGAGAAGCGAGGCTGCCATATTGCGCCATCGACCCCTCTGGCCATCACCAGTAGGCGGTAGGTGTCTTGCCCAAGGACACGACAACCGAGACTGTCCGAGCCGGGGCTCGAACCGGCAACCTTCCGGTTACAAGACAAACCGCCAACTCTTGAGCCACGATCGCCCCGTTTACACAGTCTACACTGGGTTCATTTCTGATTTCTGATTTAATTCCCACATCTCTTGTACTTGATCACCGCTATGCAACCCCATTTAAATACCCCTGTTTTTGATTCAGTATATGTGTCCTCTCATGTCAACAGTTTATTTCAGTCATCCACTGTCACCACACTATACTAACCGAGCCAATTTTAATAGACAGACAAATACCCCAACTGGGGGTGGATGCTCTCACCATCCAAGCCTTTTGGCCAGTACCTTGTCTCACAAACACCCGGTCTTCTTTGCACCTTCCCCCCAATCCCTTTAATAATAACCCTGCTTCACATGGTGAGACCGTCAAATCACAGGGTCCACTTACTGGTGTCCAAATGACCATTAGGGACCTGATTTTCAAAGCTCCTCCATGTACCACACAAAGACCTGTAGCATCACATGAGGAGAACTGACCTCCCCATCTAGCTCGATGGGAAGATAAGGCAATTGAAGGGATTAAATCATCCCTGACTGATTTAGGGCTTCAGTTTGTGGATACCACTCTGAATGTAAGGGGATCTTTAGCAAGGATGGTGGGTCAATACTTTTGAACTACATTCTCGTCATAGGGCACAAATAGCCAAGAAGATCCTCTCTGTCAGGAGGCAATGGACCCTCTGAGCGAGTCGTGCAGCAGCACTGGACCTTCCATTGGTCTGACAGGTTTTGGACAAGTCACCCTTTGAAGCCAAATCAGGAATGTCCCTGAGAGAGAACTCAATCAGTCAGTGAATACTGTTTTCTTTCAGCAGTTAGTACAGCCAAGAGACCTCCACGCAGTCTCTGTCAGCTGTACATGTTGGCATTGGAAGCCACGTGGCTCTGGAGTCACACTGTGGCCAACATTGTTTCACCCAGACATATTACTGAGGACACAGAACTTCAGGTATACTACCCTGTATACTTATGATCTGAGCAAGAAGAGAGGGCCAGTTTGACTTGTCCTTTCATTCTGGCTTAACATGAAATTTCCCACTTGTGGGACTAATAAAGGTATCTTATCTTATCTTATCTTATCTTATCTTATCTTATCTTATCTTATCTTATCTTATCTTATCTTATCTTATCTTATCTTATCTTATCTAACCGAGCTTCAAGTTCTTAGAAAAGCTCTTTGTGTGTTATAATGGGAAGAATAAAGGAAAAGCTCTGTTTAAACAGCAGGACTGTTGCCACAATAAAGCAGGTATATGAAGTGACAGGTGTGTCTATGCCCACATATTTTATTTTTCATTCTACCAGAGGTGTGGCCACATCATAGACACCGATATGTCTCTTTGGGGGAAAACTGTACTGCGACATCCTAGTTGTACCAAAATGCATCGTAATGCGTCCTCTGGGACCACGTTAGCATGATCCACTTTGTTTACTGCCACTGGCACTAGAGAAAGAATGAAGCAGAGTTAGGAACAGGTTAAGAAGGCAACTATGCTTCTGTGAATTTCCTGATGACTGCCAGTCATGGTGGTCACTTGGAGCGTTTCAATGGAAGAACTTTCTCAGAAGCCGGATGCAGTGTATTTACAGCATACATGTACTCGTAGCCTACATGCTCACAAAAACAGTAGAGTTTGTGTTCTTAAATTACTCCTAAAGGAACCAGCTTAGAATGTTTGCTGCCCTGAATCATGTTAACTTACATGTGACACACATTAGAGCTTTTTCTGCCAAATAGGACAAAGAAAATATAGGTCCCTAAAAAAAATGCTCTGCTATAACGTTTAAGCCCAAGTTAACACTGGAGTGCTTTAGAAAGACCTTTTTCATTTTCACTTTCTCACTTTCCACTGCAGGACTTGGACTATAAGGCCATCTCAGAAGTAATTCATAATCAGATTTGGTGAAACATACTTTTACATACACCAAAATCTGCGCCTCAAACGCATGAAATTCTATCTAACCCTGACATAGTTACAACATAACATGTCAAACTTACAATCTTTTCCCTGCATTGTTACTTACACACTTTCGAGTGGGCATTTTCTTTGTTCTATCACCATCATTATGATTTTCACTGTCATTAAGTTCCTTCCATCTTGTGTCTATAACATTTCATTTAGCACCAAAGCTTTGCACCCACTGAGCTACCTAAATAAGTTCCCAGCTTGTGTATTAATTCACTACTAGGACTTAATGTGAGCCTGAAAGAAAGTGACACCCAGTAGCGTGGGCTCCATTGTACCTCTGAAAGGCCGAAGCAGCACTCTGGGTATTGTCTTCTTTAAAGGGGAGTCTGGTTCCCTTGACTACCGCAGGATGCCTACCCATAGGCCCTGGGAGAGAGAGAAAAGGCAGGGCCAGAGACGGAGGGAAAAGAGAGCGGAAAGAAGTAAAAAAGGAGGCAAGCCACGTCCCGTCCTTAACTTTATTTGCTTTTTCAAGTTTGTGTTTTCAAAGCAGGCCAGATGGCTGCCACTGGGTTGGGTTGAAGGCCTACAGAGGTGAGGATGTTTCTGAATGTGTGGTTGTCTGTGTGCTGACTGGTTTTGTGAGGCAAACTGTTGAGACATCTCTGTGTATGACTCACACTGACCTACAACAGGCTGGTGACAGGCGTTTTTTTGTTTTTAGCATCTCTATCAGTCTAATGAACATAACAGAAATGCCGAAAGACCACTGGCCAAACAAGCTGGCGGTTTTTCCTGCAGGCAGCAGCATTACTCTGACATCTATTTATGCCTGTAAAATTTGTTGATGGAGTTTAGTTGGAAAGTGTGCCCATTAATTTGCAATTTTAAAAAGAAAAAGTACAATGGTTTTCTGTCACTTCAATCCAAATTAGTTAATAAGAAATGTAACCGTACCACTTTTGCAGTGTAGTGCATGTTTAATTTATTGGAATTTCTAATGTTATTACTTCGACAGTGACATCCTACTCCCTGTAAACTGAGGGCCATGCGCGTCACACTGCGGCCTCGTAGGTAAGCCCCAGTCTCGTTATAGCTCACAGTAGAAAAACAGGTCACATATTGCTTTTCTTCCTTTGGCTGCCTGAAATTGTCATTTTCATTTTGACAGCTAATTGTTTAGCTGGTTTTAGTGCATAACTGGATCTCCCCAGCATGTGATATCACCAGCAGTAGGCCAACCATTACTCAGTAACTTGTTTTAACATGATTTCTCCTGTGAGGCTTTTGAGCCGTTCAGCTCAAAGTTTGTGATGAGTGCACTGACAATTTTGATGAAATGCAACTGAGTGGAAAATAATTTGATCTGGATCTGAATCTGGAGCTTTATAGGCACTAGGAGAGCCCTCAAAGTTATTGTGTGGGCATTTGAGCCTGGCTATGCAGTATGTTTTCGGGTTAGGGTGAATACTTTTACTGGCCTGATGAAAGTGAGAGAGAGTGATGGCTCTATAAGCCCCAATTAAATCTTCAAATACTTGTTTTTACACGCCAGAGTCCCCTCACTTGAAGTCATGGAACAATTTAGCTCTCCACATTCACTAAATGAATTTAGTGAAAGGCAAAGTCCGCCTGTGTGTGTTTTTTTAATCGCATCAAGGTTACTACTAAAACCAAATTTATAAAGTTTAAAGGACATTTAACTGGTTGGGCATGGTGAAAACTAATTTTAAAAAGTGATGTTTTATTTCCTGCAAGATGCATGGCCAATAAATAATAAAAATAAACAATCAAAGGAAATAATAACAACAAGATGATGTTGATTTTACTGCAGCAAATGGTGTCTTGTCTTGTCAGACAGGTTCTCTTTGGGGGCATTTTTAGAGATTAAAGGCAAAACTACACCCTCAACCATTTGAAAAGACGTGAATTATGATTTGATAACAAAATACACCTATATATAAAATTAATATTTTAGAGGTAGTTCAATACTATGCAAAAGTATTTAACTACCTCTCACTTCTTTATATATTGCTTTCAAGGAGCCAGACTTTACCATCAGATTTGATCCACCATCTGGAAAAAGTCTAATTATCAACAGCTTAATTTTTCAACAATGTAGTAAAAGTATATCTAGATAGAAAATCACAACGAAACTCATGAACTGGCCTGCCAAAGCCCAGAGTGGGATCATCTCAAGACAGAAAAAAAGAAAAGAAAAAGCCTGGATAATGATGAATGAAAACTACTTAATAAAATTACATGAAAGATGCCTAAGAGAGTTCAAACTGTGTGAAGAATAAATGTGTTCATACAAAATGACCATGCATTTGCCTGATATACTGTATTTCCATGTAAACTGCATCACCTATGTCCCATTATCCAAGCAATGTATAAAAATGAGGGATAGCTTCTGACTTTAACGCTGTATTGTATTCAATTACATTCTTTGGCTACGTCCACACGTACACGGGTATTTTTGAAAACGGAGATTTTCCGTTTTCGTTTTAAAAAATAATCCCGTCCACACGTAAAGGCAGAAATGAAGGAAAACGCTGCTAGGAACATGCCAAAGCAGCAGGTGGCGCTATATTCCTAACCGTGTAGAAATGTTGGCCAATCAGAAGTCTAGAAGCCTCGGTGGGAAAAAGTAAACAAAGCTGGAGAGTAAATGTGTGTATATATGTAAGCATTTAAACACTGCAATTCATTTCACCGAAACAATAACGTGGCGCACACTGTGACGTCAAAAAAGGCGCACATCTTTGACGCTGCGTTTTCTCCGTTTTTCTCGTCCACACGTAAATGCAAAAACGGAGTTTTAGAAAATATCCACCCTGGCCGGAGTTTTTAAAAATCTCCGTTTTCGTGTGGACGAAAGGTGCAAACACATAGAAAAATCTGCGTTTTCAAAAATACCCGGGTACGTGTGGACATAGCCTTTGTCAGTTTAAAAACGCAGGCTATGGGGTAGCTGAAATAGTTAGCTTAAACTGTCTGCCAAAGGTAGACTTATCATCAAGCAACAACAACTGCTAACAAAAGTAACAGGTAAGTAGGCTTAACCTAAAAGAAACGGGATATTAAAGTAATAAAAACGGCTTAAATAATTATCTAAAACGAGTAGCTAATAGGTAAAGCTAGCAATAATGTTAAAATTGTGTTAGCATATAGTTTAAAGTTAAAACTAGTGGAAGAGTTAGAGTCAAAGTAAACACAGGTAGGACAAAGTCTACAATGGCTTCTACAGTGTGTCAACATAAAACACAACACTGAATAACATCCAGTTTCAAATAAGGATACATGAGCCTATTTTGCTGGGCTGTGGAGGTACATCACACCAAAAAAGGCTTGGTGACCACTGATTGTTCTGTAGAGTGTTTCTCTGTGTATTGTGCCCTCTAGTGGCTGCCTGGTGCTGTGTCTGTGCCTGTCTGTGGTCACCCTGCTGTTACAGAGCCTGTGGGTGCCACTGGAGATGACCAGAGATGATCCTGCAGGGAGCTCACCCGAGGATCTGGGTAACTCATACACACGAACACACAGTTTAGTTTACAAGTGGATTTAGTTTCCTATTAAAACTTTTCTGAAAATGCAAAAATGGTAATACATTAGCGCGCACCCACATTACCATAGTTTTGGGCAACAGTGATTATGAAAGAAGCTCTTTGTGTGCAGAGATTAAGATCTGACCTGACTGATTTGCCAGTGTTATATGAAGATTTGTACACAGTTCCCGGTGGGCCCTCCCAGGCGTCTGACAGTTGTGGGTTTGTGGCCAATCCCAAAATCATTTGTCTGGCTAAACTGTTTCTCTAAAGGAAGGCATTTAAGATGGTGTAGACAAGGTTGTTTGGGAAGGTTTCTTAATTCACTTCACTTGACTTATATGAAGTGTGGTAATGCCACACATAGGAATACATTTATACATAATATGCTTCTACAGTGAATAAAAATAGCTGTCTTGTGAGGATTAGTAACCAAATATATACACTTAACATAAGAAAGAGCCAGCTCTTTTGTGAAAGACTTGAACAATGTGCCTACCAGTGAATCGGTTTCAAAATGCAACCACAAAAGATGATACTTGTCTAAACATTCCGATGCTTTTCGTCTCAAATTCTAGGAAAATTGTTTTTAGCAGACAGTATAACCCACTCCTGCATTTAAGCCACTGACACACACAGCCACAATTGCTTTGTGCTCTGTGGGACCCACCAGAAGTTGTGTACAAAGAGCCACCCAGCAGTAGTTGTACTGGAAAAAATACCACATGGGAATATGGCCTGTATTTATATAGCGCTTTACTAGTCCCTAAGGACCCCAAAGCGCTTTACATATCCAGTCATCCACCCATTCACACACTGGTGATGGCAAGCTACATTGTAGCCACAGCCACCCTGGGGCGCACTGACAGAGGCGAGGCTGCCGGACACTGTTGCCACCGTGCCCTCTGACCACCACCAGTAGGCAACGGGTGAAGTGTCTTGCCCAAGGACACAACGACCGAGACTGTCTGAGCTGGGCCTCGAACCGGCAACCTTCCGATTACAAGGCGAACTCCCAACTCTTGAGCCACGATCGCCCCACGATAGCTGTACACAATTAATCCAGCTCCCATTTATCACCAAACATTCATCTCTGTGGAAAATCTGCAGTTTTGCAAAGTTATTTGATATATTAAATCTTAAAATGATGCCCGATTGCACTGATATCGTATTATGAAAATTCAGGATTTCTTATTTTTTGCACATTTGTCACACTTACAGTTTTCTGATCATCAAACACATTTAATATTAGACAAAGATGACCCGAGTAAATACAAAATGCAGTTTTTGAAGGATGATTTCATTCATTCATTTCCTACCTGCCCTTTGTGGAAAAAGTAATTGCCCCTCCTATTAAATTATGAAATAACGGTAATTAACCACATTGTTTTGGAAAGCTGAGTTCAGTTTCACTTTCCACACCGTGACCTGATTACTGCCAGACCTGCTGATTCAAGAAATCACTTAAACAGAACATGTCTGACAAAGTGAAGCAGGCTAAAAGAGCTTGAAAATCAACACATCATGGTACGATTTAAAGAACGAACAGAGAGGCAAAGACATTGACATCCAATAGGCTGCAAGAGCTTACAAAGGCTTTCTAAGGTTTTGGGACTCCTGTGAACGACAGCGAGAACCATTATCCAGAAATGGAGAAAACTTGGAATAGCGGCAAATCTTTCCAGGAATACCAACCAAAATGACTCCAACAGTGCACTGACAACTCATCCAGGAGGACACAAAAGGACCCAGAAAAACATCTGAAGAACAGCAGGCAGGGAGAAAAGTGATGATTCTAAGGGGGCTTGACTGACAGGGGGCCTATAAAAGCGTAGATGTTTGGTTCACAAAGTATTTATGAACGCGTTTGTTTTCTAGCATTAGTTTTGCTTTTTGGGGATTTTTTTTGGCAACAAGGAATAAAATCCAGTGAGCCCCTGACCCAGCATTTGATCCCTTTGGCATCTCTGCTCCAATTTCCAAGTGTGAACTCTTAGATCCAACCTTCTGAACTGCTTATCTCGCAGAGGCTTATTTTTGATGCACATAATTGATTGAACCATCAATTCTGCGATCTACCAGGAAATCCTGAAAGACAACGTCTGGGGAGCAGTTTTTGCCTTTGAGCTCAGTGGCACTTGGGTTAAGCAGCAGGACAATGATCATATGCAAGTGCACCTCTGATTGGCTAATGGAGAGACCCAGTCAATTCTGTACTTCAACCCCAGTAAGATACGTTAGTATGATGACAACAGGCCTAAAAACCCTCCACTGTGGCTAAATTAAAACAATTCTGCACAAAAGAATGGGCCAAAATTCTTTTTCAGTGTAGTAAAAGAGTATTTGTCTGTTATCACAAAGGCTTGATTGTACTTCTTGCTGCCAAGGTTGACACAACCAATTATTAGGTTTAGCTGCCAGCTACTTTTTCACATACGGCAGGTCGGTTTGGATAACTTTTTTCTCATAATAAATGAAATCATCATTTAGAAACTGCATTTTGTATTTATTCCGGTTATCTTTGTCTATTATAAGAATTTGTTTAAGGATTTGTAACATGTAACTGTGACAAATATATGAAAAAAAAGAAAAAGAAAACACAAATGAGGAATGATTTGAATTTTATTTGAAACATTTTCTATTTTCTACGTCTGCGACTTCAAAGTAAAGGTTGCAGACATGTAAACATACAGAAACACATGATTTTACTAGCTGCACAATCTTTACAAGCTTTGAACTATTACAGTCATGCAGTTAGCTTGTAAGTTATTGCAGGGTCCCATGTCCTCTCTCATTGTCTCTGCACCCAAAGGAGCCCTGGCAGGCCAGTAATAACATGTTGACAATCAGCTGAGCAAACAAAGATGAAATGACATTATGATTTTCTCTGTGCATCACAAGTTAAAGCCAGTGTAGCACTCAATATTTGATGCTCAATGCCAGCAAAACTATTTTAAAATGCTCTTTGTGAATAGAATTTTTGTTTGGTCAAGACATCCTCAATATATTACGCTGTTTCACTCTGAACTCTTTAAGCATCATCATCAGTATTTATGGCAACATACAGTCGCTATTTTCACAGTTAGAGGGCTGTCTAACTGAGGTTCTGACAATGAAAAATGCTGCTTTAGGTCACCCAGTTACTATATACTCAGTCCACATGCCCAAACTCAAGAAGTAGAGGGTTCTTGTTTAACTTGTCATAATAGTCAGTGTTAAAAATATCACTGTAACCTACCTCCTTTGGTCAACTAGCAAGATGTATGTATGGTGACGTAGGGCAACTGACCTCTTTTTTCATGTATGTGTACAGTTGTGGTGAGAAGTCTACAACTGTCAGAAGGACTATTATAAATTTACACAAATCTTTTAATAGGTTTACGGTTCTACAGTGTCTTTTAACTTCACTGGACCAAGGCCTATTAACTTCTCATTAGCGATCATGGTGGACTACAACTGGTAGTGTTTCTTTGCAAGCATAAAAAGGATTTATTCACCAGCCCTCACTGGATTGACTCAGAACTTTGGGAAAGTCCAAAGAAACTTGGTGAAGAGCTTGGTGAAGAGCTAAGAAACAGAATTGTAGATTTATACAAGTTGGAGCCATTTCTAAACAACTGCGGATTCCAAGGTCATAATTCAGACAGTTATACGTAAGCACAAGTTATTCAGATGTGTCACCACTTTGCAAAGGTCTGGAGGAAGACTCAAACTGTCACCCTTAGATGAGAGGAAATCGGTTAAGATAGTTAGGAAAACCCCATGAACCAGGAAGGTTCAAGTCTGCCATGAATGGGAAACTGCTGGAACACCAGCGTCACCGTCAACACTGAAATGAATCTTACTGAGAAGGTGCAGACCAAAAAATCAACGCCATTGACCTCGACTGAAGTTTGCGTCTGCCTACGGGGACAAGCCTCCTGTAGAAAAGTTTGATGGTCAAACAAGTCAAAAAATTGAGCTAGTGGTCACAATGACATGAGGTATGTTTGAAGGTATAAAGGTGAGGTTTTCAAATTTAAGAACACTACAGCAACTGTCCAGCATGATGGTGGTAGCGCGGTGCTTCGGGGCTGTTTTGCTGCCAGTGGTACTGGTGCATTGCACGAAGTGGATGGAGCAGTTAAAAAAAGAGGACTACTTCCAGATTCTTCAACTACACCTCACATCAACAGTTAGAAGATTGGAGCACATAGAAACACAAGTGGGTGTTCCAACAGGACAATGATGCCAGACACACAACAAAACTGGTTCTGGAACGGCTAAAGAAGGATAACATTAAGCTGCTGGAATGGTGTTTCCAAAGCGCCGAATTCACCCCTGTTAAAAATTTGTGGACAACACTTAAAAGCTGGATCCATTTCAGGAAACCAAACAATTCAAATCAACTATACTAATTCTGCCTTGCAGAGTGAACTAATTATGCCATAAATATCTGCTCGAGGTGGAACTTGCTATGGGAAATTTAACCAACTATTAGTGGGGTTGTATGTGGGTCTTTATGTATACTTTGACCCTTTGACGATCAAAGAAAATTCAACATTTAAGTCAGTAACAGTTTGTGCTACTCAATCATATCTACCCTTGAAAAAGAAAAGTTCAAAGAAATCATTAAAAGTCCAAAATTCATGCCCATGAGGTGGGGATGTAAACTCCTAACCATGACTGTATATCACCTCAGAGACTTTTCTTTTTGCTTGATTATTATTATTATTGTTGTTTATTTAAATTTTTTGATTTATTAGATAGCGATAGTGAAGAAAGACAGGACAGCAGAGTAAGAGAGTTTGAAAACATGCAGCAAAGGGCTGTGGGCGGGACTCAAACCCAGTCTGCTTCAAGTCCAACCGGCAAACTGGAACGCTAAAGAGCCTTTTCTAAAGCACGTGAGGTCAGTATTTTGAACTAGCGTGACCTCTAATAAAGAATGTGCAAGCATTCGCTAAATAGACTGGTCTCCCTCCTGGTTCATCATTCATTGTTGCTCAGTCAGGAAACCTTAAAGTCACATTTTAACCCACTGAGTTTGCTATTTCTTGGGGTTTATGGGACAAGGTTTGAGCAAATAAGTTTAGTCAAATAAAATGCAATAGTGCTCTTTGTAGTGAAAGAGTGTGTTTTTATGAATACCTTTATTTAATAGACTAATAATATTCATTTTAGACTTAATAATACCACTTCTAGATTACAACATGTGACATACTCTATGCGTATACTTTAAATTACAGGTCAGCGTGGGCTTAGCTTTCGTAACCTGGCTCTTCGCTTGGAGGCTTTGAATACTCAGGTACAGAGGCTGAGCAGAGAGAAAGATGGCTCCAAGCTGACCAGAAATGATCTCACTTTGCTGCTGCAAAGGTATTGATTTGTGGAGCTCAGTATTTTTAAATATAGATATGACTTATAGTGCATTTTTGTGGTCACACATGGGTTTCTGCTTTTTCCCAGCTTCAGACAGGACCAGCAAGGTTTGGCTCGTTTAGTAGAAAGAGAGCTGAAAAGAGTATCGCAGAGGCTTGATCAGCTCAGCCGTCACCACCAACACCACCATCAGGCTGAAGCTCCAACACCACTTGTTAGCCGTAGATCACACACAGGTGAAGTCCAGGCTTTTATCACTTCCAATATTTCTTAAATGACTTAACATGGTTTACATTGTGTTTACAATGATCAACCTCGATTCTCTTAAACTAAAACGATGATACAGGAATAGACTTACCATATGTGCTCACTTTTTTCTTGACTTCAAGAGACAGTTTTGTATTTCATTGTTCAGTTTGGATTTGTTATTTCCTGTGGGTGGAAATTGTAAACTTGTACGCAATGGTTTGGGCACCCATGAGCAAATAATATTTGCTTTAGTGGTAATTATTGAAGTAAAAATAAAGGGAATACAACCCCTACAATAACAAACAGACATTAAAAATAAATCTTTCTTCAAATGTAAACACATCAAAAATTGTGATTAGGAATTTTCTGCTCACTACAGCTTCAAAGCTACAATGAGCAAATTTGCTGACTCTAAACCTTGTTCTGACCAAAAGTCGCTCTAAGCAGCTAAAAAACAATTCCAGCTTGCAGTTTCTGTAGGAATTAAAATGAGGGAGTTGTGGTAGTCAAGATGAGATCTGGGAAAAAACTTCTGGAAGAAACTCTATCTGCTGAACCAAAAGACAAAGTAAACCCTGTCATATTCAGTCATATGCATAGGGGCTGTGAGAAGGTTTAGCTGGCGTGGACACCTAACTATGTGAATGTCATAACTTCAGAATGAGACAACGTATGAGTTTCAAATTTATACCATAGGGGGTATCTACTAAAAATCTTGGATGAGTTCGAATCTCAGTGACCTTGACCTCAAGGTCAGAAGAAGTTTTCTGAAAATCTTGTGAATATTTTAAATTTCATTCAAATATTCACAGCACAGATGTGTCTACTAGGAGGCTGAGGGGTTGTGCTGGCAGTTGTCAGTGTTTTTGAATCGTCCTAGTGTCAAATCATACGTGTCAAGAATTAGAAGTCAGTTGTACAAGTCTGAAGTTACTCACACATTTTATTTTTTATTTTATTTTTGTAGAGCAGATAATGCTTTTTGTTTCAGACACATCTCCTCATTAGCCAATCATCACCTACACACTTCAAAAGCTGTCTGCCAATTTAGGAGGTCAGTAATTTGATCCCCAGCTCCCGCATCTGTACATCAGAGTATCCTTGGGTAAGGTACTAAACTCAAAGCACCCTGTAATTGATCCATCGGGTTTGCATATGTCCATGAGTGCTAAAAACCTATCTATGGATGCAGCTCATAGAGTTCTTTGCATGCTAGTTGAGAGTAAAAAAGTGGGTAACACTTTACAATGCAGCCCACAACTAAGGGGGTAATTCCGCTGTAATTAAATGGCTTTATAATGTATTTTATTTGGAATTGCAATTATATTTGCCTAAAACTACTTAAAGGCAGTTTCACTAGAAGGAGGTAAAAAGTCAGGTTTTTACAGGAAACAAAGAAATAATGATACTGTCAGTAACCTTAAGTATTACGTTATTCATTGGTAACATAGCGGAAAAATAAACAATATTTCTCCTTCTTTCAACATAAGTATTCGGTAAATATAGAGTGGCTTAACTTTGCCTCCCTTTGATTATTTTTAGATAAATATATTTACACTGTAATTTCAATTAAACACATTGAAATCCTATTTAATTACAGGAAAATTGTGCCCTTAGTTATGGGCTGTATTATAAAGTGTTACTGTCAATTGACTATGCACTAAACAGGGAAAGGAAAGAACACTTACGATGGCCAAATCGAACAATTTTAGAATTCAAAAAAATTCAAGTTACTACTGGGTTTTTTCAAATCAGTGACTGAATAGAAACAAACACAGACGGTGGCTCGTGTGTCCTCTTTTGAAAGAACTTCTCTTATCTGCTGCACTAACAGCTTCTACATGTAGCCTCATCATAAAAGTCCTTGTGTGAACAACGTAAAGCAATGTCTGGATATAAAAGACTTCTTTGAGGGACAAATAAATGCTAAATTGTGCCATTTGGCCAAAAAAGCCATAGGAATTTGATAAAATAACACCTTGCAAATCTCCAAGGAGTGTGAGCTCAAGCTTTTGGAATGACTCCCACTGTTCTCTGACTTCAACATTATTGAAAATCTGCAGGGGAATTTTAAACATATACAGTGGGGCAAAAAAGTATTTAGTCAGCCACCGATTGTGCAAGTTCCCCCACTTAAAATGATGACAGAGGTCAGTAATTTGCACCAGAGGTACACTTCAACTGTGAGAGACAGAATGTGAAAAAAAAATCCATGAATTCACATGGTAGGATTTGTAAAGAATTTATTCGTAAATCAGGGTGGAAAATAAGTATTTGGTCACCTCAAACAAGGAAAATCTCTGGCTCTCACAGACCTGTAACGTCTTCTGTAAGAAGCTTTTCTGTCCCCCACTCGTTACCTGTATGAATGGCACCTGTTTGAACTCAACATCTGTATAAAAGACACCTGTCCACAGCCTCAAACAGTCAGACTCCAAACTCCGCCATGGCCAAGACCAAAGAGCTTTCGAAGGACACCAGGAAAAGTATTGTAGACCTGCACCAGACTGGGAAGAGTGAATCTACAATAGGCAAGCAGCTTGGTGTGAAAAAATCAACTGTGGGAGCAATCATCAGAAAATGGAAGACATACAAGACCACTGATAATCTCCCTCGATCTGGGGCTCCACGCAAGATCTCATCCCGTGGGGTCAAAATGATCATGAGAACGGTGAGCAAAGATCCCAGAACCACACGGGGGGACCTGGTGAATGACCTGCAGAGAGCTGGGACCAAAGTAACAAAGGTCACCATCAGTAACACACTACAACGGCAGGGAATCAAATCCCGCAGTGCCAGACGTGTTCCGCTGCTGAAGCCAGTGCATGTCCAGGCCCGTCTGAAGTTTGCCAGAGAGCACATGGATGATACAGCAGAGGATTGGGAGAATGTCATGTGGTCAGATGAAGCCAAAGTAGAACTTTTTGGTATAAACTCAACTCGTCGTGTTTGGAGGACGAAGAATACTGAGTTGCATCCCAAGAACACCATACCTACTGTGAAGCATGGGGGTGAAAACATCATGCTATGGGGCTGTTTTTCTGCCAAGGGGACAGGACGACTGATCCGTGTTAAGGACAGAATGAATGGGGCCATGTATCGTGAGATACTGATGGAAGGAGCCAAAACCTCCTTCCATCAGTGAGAACTTTGAAGATGAAAAGAGGCTGGGTCTTCCAACATGACAATGATCCAAAACACACCGCCTGGGCAACAAAGGAGTGGCTCCGTAAGAAGCATTTGAAAGTCCTGGAGTGGCCTAGCCAGTCTCCAGACCTCAACCCCATAGAAAATCTGTGGTGGGAGTTGAAAGTCCGTGTTGCTCGGCGACAGCCCCAAAACATCACTGCTCTCGAGAAGATCTGCATGGAGGAATGGGCCAAAATACCAGCTACTGTGTGTGCAAACCTGGTAAAGACCTATAGTAAACATTTGACCTCTGTTATTGCCAACAAAGGTTATGTTACAAAGTATTGAGTTGTATTTTTGTTATTGACCAAATACTTATTTTCCACCCTGATTTACGAATAAATTCTTTACAAATCCTACCATGTGGATTCATGGATTTTTTTTTTCACATTCTGTCTCTCACAGTTGAAGTGTACCTCTGGTGCAAATTACTGACCTCTGTCATCATTTTAGGTGGGGGAACTTGCACAATCGGTGGCTGACTAAATACTTTTTTGCCCCACTGTACAAGACCACCTAAAACTATTTCAGGAGTTATAGTTATCCGCAGGACATTGCAGACAGAATAAAGACAGACTTTTAGCTTGATACAAAACAGATGACTTAATGGGATGCCGAAACTTTTGCACAACCCGAAGTTATAGTTACTTAACTTCAATTTTAAATTTGCAAAAAGTGAATTACCATTTTTTATATTACTATTTTTTCCATTCAGAATTTGTAAATTGTCAGTATACAACTGTATATCCTGTATATATAAAGATTCTTTGCAACTGAAATATGTAAAATCAAAGGTGTATTTTTTTCAAATAATTAATTATTAAAAATATATTCAGTATAATATTTTCAGTATAACAATCAAGTATATTTAATTTTATCAGATTCCATTAAATTTAACAATTTAACTATGAAACAAAATGACATGGAAAATTTACATATAATCAAATTATTAGTTAGTTCAAGTTTTCCAAAACCAAATTTGAGGAGATTAAATTTGGCTGACTGGGTCTCACTGAGAGGTCGGGCATATAAATCTTTCCTAGTTTAACTTAATTTTAGAGTTCCCTTCATTAGAAGCACTCCATTGTTCAAGATCCAATAAGAATTATACTTTTTTAAATTAAACTGTGCTTTGACTATACTAAATAATAAAAAAAATCCCAATAATTGGCTGGTTACTTACCTCTCTGTGGGTGCCTGTATCGGTACAGTGATCCTCTGAGCCAAATGTATGGTTCACAGCCTTAGAAAAGGTTAACCACACACTGAAATTAACAAGCTGTGATAATAGAAGGTGTGAATGGTGGGTCTACAGGTCAGTGTGTGTGCAGGTGGTTATGGGGGATGAAGTCCTTGAATAGAAGTTTAACAAGTCCCACATAGCCAGCACCAATCCACTGGGCATGGGGAGGGAAAAAAGTTTACGTTACGACCCTCCTGTGAGGTGTCAGGTGAGAGTCGGGTTACGCACGCACGCCAGTTAGCACGCGAAGGATTGTATGGGTATGTGAGTGCCGGGGATGGGTAAGTATGATTCAAAAAGTGGAATTCATATAGTTTAGGCCACACAGACACCATCACATGGATATGCTTGTAGACACACTTCTGTGGACATGCATGTCCACATGTGCCACCCGCATATTCAGAGGCACACACTTCCCACCAATACCAGCCTATTCGCCCCTCACCCTCTCCCTCCTACATTACCTCACACTCATAAAATATGTCTGAATTACCCAGGAGTCCTTTCACCAACTTGTCTGCCCATACTCCTGTTTTTGCAGAAGGTTTTTTCTTTCTTTCTGCTGTGCTCGTATAGCATAACACTGTTTTTAGGTGCTCATGCTTCAGCTCAGCCTACAAGTTTTCTTCTCTTTCCCTTTTTACTAGGTTGTTTTACACAGTTAAGGACTGTGTACTTTGGCAAGGCCAGCATGGTAAATGGGAATGTTTGGTAGGAGGCAGGTGTGTCAGGTGTGCGTGAGTGCATTCATTCCAGTTGATTGACATGGGCTAGAGATGGTGGGGGGTTTACGGGAAAGGGTCTCTGAGAGCACTAGTCTAATACCTCATACAGGCATGGCAGCACTATACATTGTGCTGATGGCTGCTACTCACTGTGCACATTTCAGTCAAGAGGTTGTATATCAAAGTTATTGTCCGCTGTTCTTCATTAGCCGAGTTGAGGTGACTCAACAGTATACGTTTTGTTACTGATGCAGGAATTAAAGAATAATGGTGCATTCAAAAGTGCCATAAAAAGGAAAAAAAAGTTTGACGGTTAATATGTTACCCCACAGGGTCCAACGAGAAGTGTCAAGTGCCAGTGGATCCTGCATATCCAGTATGTGCAGAGAAGGTGGAGGTGAGAAAGTGGAAATGTTTTGGAGTGCAAATTTAATTGGTGTATTGGAATGCTTATGCCTATATTAAAATGCTTTAAAAAAAAATATATATATATATATATATATTTTTACTATGAAGACATCCTAGCAAACATTTCAACCTTGAATGACCTTTGTCAATATCTATTTCTGGTCAAGAGACAAGACTTCCATTTCTAATCCTACTTAGCTAATAGATTTGTTGTTGTATCAGCTCCATCCATGGCTTTATGACGCAATATCTGTAACTGGCCAATATGTTAAATTCATTATGTAACTCAAGTGTTGTGCATTTTCTTAAAAACCCGATAATACTAGTCCTTGTAAATGGAAAAGACGCTCTGTGGCTGTCCATACACAATCAAGTTCTAAGCAAATTAGTTGTTGCTGACAAATGCATTTAGTTCCTTCATTGTAATCACCTGATCTATACTTTTCTCTCTCTTCTCTCTTTGTGAGAGGGTGTGACTAAAGCTCTATTCTACTGTATGTGGAAGCAATGTCAAAAATTTGTTCATCTAAATGTGGAATCTTCTTTACACACTAAGGTTAATTGTGGAGTTCCACAGGGTTCTGTACTGGGACCAATTCTATTTACATTATAAATGCTTCCCTTAGAAGGTACACCGTATATTTTTATTGTTATACAGATGACACCAGCTCTTTCTACCCATGAAGCAAAATGACACACAGCAATTAGTTTATCTGCAGGAATGTCTTAAAAACATAAAGACCTCTAACTTACTGTTTCTAAATTAAGATAAAAGTAAGGTTATTGTACTCTGTTCTAAAAATCTTAGAAACAGTATCTAAAAAGGTACCTACTCACTCTCTACCTAAAGACGCTCTCTCTTTCATTTTTAATATAGCATATAGTTAGGGCTAGGTCAGGTGACCCTGAATCCTCCCTTAGTTACACTGCAATAGGCCTAGTCTGCTGGGGGCTTCCCATGATGCACTGAGCCTTTATTCTTCACTCCTCTGTTTTCACTATTTGTGCTTATGCACCATTTTGCATTTAATCATTAGTTTTATTAATCTCCAGCTCTTTTTCAGTGTGTCTTATCGTTCTCCCCTCACCCCCAACCAATCATGGGAGATGCCCTGCCTTAGCATGAATCTGGATCTGCCAGAAGTTTCTTCTTGTTAAACTGAAGTTTTTTCTTCCCACTGTTGCGAAGTACCTGCTCATAGGGAGCCACTGTTGGGGTTTTCCCTCTATTATTATAGAGTCTTTACCTTATAATATGCTGCTGTTGCGATTTGGTGCTATATAAATAAAAGTGAAATGAGTTCAGTTGTATTGAAATGAATGGCAGTGAAATGAATGTGTCATTTATGGTTCAGTTTTTGCAGTGTACAAAGACCAATTTTGATCAGGTAAAAAACATGTTTAATAACATAACAAGTTTCTCTGTGGCAGTTCCTGCAGGCTCAGTGGCAGTCAGACCCCTGTTATGCTTTTTATGGAGTGGATGGTACCACTTGCTCCGTACTGACTTACCTCAGCCAGACAGAGGACTTTTGTCCCCCTCGAGATGGAAGAAACCACTCTAGTCTGCCATGGCATCAGAAACCTCAAGCTCACACAAAGAAGGTAGCTTCTTGATGCGCCTGTGTATGTCGATGTGGAATGATGACATTTTCACTGCTTTCATGTTATAATCATTTGCAGGCTGAGATACGTAAATCTCTACTCCCACTGTATGAGGCGATCAGCAACAACAGCAGCCCAGCAATGAAGTTTATCCGCTCCAGAGTGGAAAAAATGTCTGAACGGTGGATACAGGCTGGTCTGAGGATGAAAGAGAGCAGCAATAACACAGTCTCCACACAGATGAGGGTATATGTATATGTATAAGTGATTAAAGTTTATTGAGGTATTTCATTTTATATAGTCGATAATCAATGAAATAATAATTTGGGACTTTATATACTTTAGGTGCTGCTTTATCCTGGTGCCCTATCTGGAAGTGTTGGCCAGCGTTTTGAAGCAATGGTGGAAAGAGGTGGTCCTTTAGGAGAACTGGTTCAGTGGGCAGACCTCAGCGCTTGCCTAACAATCCTTGGCCACAACCTGATCTTCAGCACCTCACAGCACCAACTTCACAGGTTACTACTACTAATTTTATTTATTTTGACATAATTTCATTAGTTAATTGGACTGAATAGGATTTATACTCTGGCATCACTGATATATGATGTAATTACAGACCTTAAAGCCAGTTTATACATGTTTTACACAACCTTGTGTTTGTCAGTCCAGCTAATCTGTGATTACTTTACACTGTAGTGATGAAAAGAGGGAAACAATATTATTGTTGTCCTTTCTAGAACCTGACTTGTGTTTGTTGTGATTAATTCAGCTTGATAGGTGCTGCTCCAGGCAGAGGCAGCTGTCCGATCCAAAGGCCCCTCACCTTTGACCTCATTTATACCGACTATCATGGCCTCGCTCACCTCCAAGGAGCCATGGGACTGGCTTTCAAGCATTACCAGTACATAAACAATTTTCTGGATCATATAGGAAGTACATTTCAAGTCCTTTCTTATGAAGACTTTTGATGTAGTCATAAATGATTTAGAAACTACCATTATTGTCATTAATAAAAAATGATATTGTCATTAATAAAAAAACCACCAGTAATAATAAAAAATTACTTCTGTTTTCCATAAAGTTGAACTTATATGACACGTTTATACAGCTTGCTTTAGTGGATTATTGTTTCAGTGTGAAGTAGGAAAACTGTGAGATCCTTTAGTCAAAGCAATTAAACATTTACATGTTGTTTTGTCCAGTTTTTATTGGCCCTGATATTTGCCCGACACATTCAGGGCTTTGTGAGATTTTAAATATAAGTATGTCACATGATGATTGCAGCTTTATGCGCCAAAACATGTAGTAATAAGTATATCAATGAATGACAAAAACAACAATCTTTCTAGGTGTCGCTTCAGAATCTTGGACTCATTTGGCACTGAACCAGCCTTTAACTTTGCGAGCTACGCACGTAGCCATGGATATAAAACGCTGTGGGGCAGCTGGGATCTCCAACCTCTACAGTACATGACCATGTTCCGTAAGTTATTTTGTACGCATGTTGATTTGTACCTATGTCTTTCCTACGCATGGATACAATTATCTTAAAATGCACTCTAAATATGTCTCCAATGCAACCCTCTAAGTGTCCTTACAATGAGAGGATTAACAGCTAAGGTTAAATAAACTTCGTGCCCAGACGGAGCTTTCATTCCAACACCTCTCCTTGTCATCTTTCCCACCCTGCCGGGAGATGGAGAAAAGCTGGAAGCCCTGGGCCGAGAGCCACTCTTCATCCCTCAGCTTGGAACACTGTTTATTTGTCCTGCTAAAGGAGGAGGGGGGTGTTAGTTGAGGATGTGAGAAGGACCAAAAGACAGAAAGAAAACAAAACAGAAGAAGGACACGGTAGGACGAAAGAAAAGAATGAAGTTTGAGAATGTTTAAGCATTTATGCTTCTGTTTTGCAAAAGTCCAGAGGAAGACAGTTGACTGAAGGATTACAGGAAACAAGAACTGTAAACAGGCAGAAGAAACCAAAGGTCGCTTCATTCACTCCCAGCTTTTCTCCAAACCCCCACAAGCTGCATGACCATAGCAGTGTTTCATTGCATATCACTACTATATCTGATAGGTGTGTGTGAAGCGGTGAACCCAGACAGACGCTGGAGACAAGTGGAGCTGAAAAGGAGCCAGCAGGAAATTCTGTGCTGGGTGAATGAGGGGAGATTTGGCAAAGGTCTTTTAAACAAGTATCTTGAGACAAGAGGACAGCACACACACACACACGCAAAGGTTACAAATCGATGTTTGAACACACACCTTTGCTGGCACATTCCTTTTAAAGTAAATACTCATCTCTCACACCTACCTCAGTGTGTCAGAGGGCAGCAGGGTGGCAGCTGCCTATCCAAACACCTAACCTTCTTATATATGTGGAGTTCTCATTTCCTTCAGCGGATGATTTATGCTGCACAGCATGTTTTTCCTCTCTTGCAGAATTTTAATATAAACTGTTATTCAACTATAGTCCTAATAAGCGTCCTCGGCAATAGTAGCCTTCACATTTCTCTCAATCAGCTTATTCTTTATGTCATCTTCAGAGCAGATAGGTTCATAAGTGTTCACCGTCTTTGATCACAGTTTAGTTAAAATAATCACCAAGTTAGGGAGAAGTTTCTGCTCAAGTCTGTCAGCATTTCTACCAAAAACTTACTGGACTGACTTGCTGCTTTACCTTTTTCTCTCTGAACGTAGCTGAAGTTCAAACCCTTGAGTAATTATTTTTAGATCTCCTTTAAGTCCTCTTTGCTCTGTTCTCTCCAGCTCACACTCCTGATAATTCCTTCCTGGGCTTTGTGAGTGAAGGAACCGTTAGGAAGGGAAGCGAGCTCGAGCCAGTGAGCTACAAGAAAGACAGGATAGCGGTGGTCTATGGAAAACAGGACTACATGTGGCAGGTATGAGGACCAAAAAAAGTGCATATATACCAGAAAACAAACATTCACAACAAATTATGCCAAGAAGTCCTCTACTTGATGGCTATGAGAGGTTAAATGCACTGCAACCTTAGGAAAACACCAACTATTAAAAAACACACAACACAGCTGAGCTTGAATAAAACACAATGGCAATAGAAAAAAAAACACGTTGACATTTCCTTAAGTTGCAATGCGTTTGAAACCTCGTGGCCACCATATCGACTAGATCTTAGTTTGTACGTCACCCAAAACTCAAAAATACTTGTTAATAGACAGACCTGTAGAACTACTTATTTAAGGATTCATGTTTTGGTGTGAACTGCACTGGAGATATTGGGTATAAAAATGTCTGCCTTCTCTCGAGTACGATAGTTCTAGATGGTACTGCTAATAACTGCGTTACTAAGGGTACTAGCCACTTGAATTGTTGAAAAGTTAAAAGATAAGTAAATCTGAAGCTCCATGGCAATTGTTGTGAAGCTTTTGCCTTTATACCAAACTATGCCTGCCAGCCAAAGAAAACATGCAACTAGCAAACCTTATAGATGAGACACGGAGCATTAATGTCAAGTGTCTCATCAGTGGTAGATAGCTAGGAGGGGGGCAGAGGGCATCTTCCAGTCTACATGTTACCAAATATTGTTGAGCAAACTTTGGAAACACTGAACCCCTGATCTCGATGCAACTATTAGGTTGAGCTCACTTTAAAGAGCAGAAGTAATTCCAAGTAAATGGGTGAATATGGCTTATGTGGTGTGATTTCATTCACTTAGAGCAGAACAGTTAAATACCATACTATATAAATACCACTCCATTTATTTGCATGCTTGCCAGGTTGGTGGGTTCACTTTGGTAGAACGGAAATGGTTCTGTTGCTCACAGAAAGTTTGTGGCTTTATTTGAGAAACTTGATCGTTATTTCTGTTTTTAAAAGGCATTTTTTGGAACTTTTTTGGAGAACCACAAGACTGGCAATGTTTATTCCGTTATGCTGATGTGAAGGCAAACATTTCTACAGCCGGTATCACCAAAATTGGGAAGCTTACACCAGATGGATAAATAGCGCCACAGGACAGAAGAAAATATTTATATCATGTATATTTTGGTTTTGAACACGCTTGAATTTCATGTACTCAGTGATCCATCTGTTTTTTTTTTATTGTTGTTGTTTTTCTGTGTGTAATCTCCAGGGTAAATATGAGTATGTGAAAGTGATCAGTGAAGAACTGGAGACTCACGCCACAGTCTATCAGCCTCCTGGACACACATTGCATCTGCCCAGCTTCATCAGAAACCACGGACTGCTGACTCAGGAACACTTTCAACAACTTCTCCGTAAAGCTAAGGTCTAATTAAAGCCGATCACAGTGTAGAAAGAGAATTATTTTGGATAACCTGCAATATTATAAATCTTCCCTTTCAGTTGTTTGTAGGTCTTGGCTTCCCCTATGAAGGTCCAGCACCTATTGAGGCAATAGGAATGGGATGTGTCTTTATTCAGCCTAGATTTGACCCTCCACACTCATCAGCCAGCAATGACTTCTACAAGGGCAAGCCCACCACAAGACAGGCAAGCAACTCTTAAATCATGGGGATAAAACGTGAAAATAAATATTTTATATTATCTAAATTGTTATTTCATTGTTGAATCCCAAATACTGGCAATATTTTATCAAAGATATAATAACAGTTTATAATTTTCAATCGCAGATCTCCTCCCAGCACCCTTATGCTGAGGAATTCATTGGTAAACCCTACGTATGGACTGTGGATGTGACCAACAAGAGTGACATACGCGAGGCCGTCAAAGCGATTCTAAGAAGTGAGGTAGTTTTGACTAAATATACTAAATCACAGTTAAACTGTATGCTCAGTACAAACATGCACACATATTATTTCCCCAAATTCCATTTAAGGTAGCGTGTTTATGTCTGATCTTGCAGGTGAAGTCCTTCACTCCTCAGGAGTTCACTTGTGTGGGAATGCTGAAGCGGGTCCTTGGTTACATCACTCACCAGGTACAAAGATGTAAAAAAGCGATGGAGTATTATTATTAGGTGGTACCCCAGCAAATTTCAGTCATAAATCAGATTTATGAAGTATGTTCTGAAATGTGTGGAAATCTCAAAAAAGAGTGCATGCCTTTGTAAACCTATCAGTTGACGCCTCGGTGCCTTTGTTGGAATTTTTGTGGTCAGAATTTTACACAATAATTTGGGGCTTTTAATTATTTTTTTAACTGTTCTTTCCAGAGTGGAATGATTGTACAGCATACATCGTTAATGACTTTACAAATGAAAAATTGGGTGCACAAGTTGGTAATTATTTTGGATTTTCTCTAATCCTCACAGGTTTTAAATTAGACTTACAGTCTCAGGTGTATACAGACACTCACTTCAATCTTTTAATAAGTTTAAGGTTCTACAGGGTCTTTTAACTTGACCAGGCCAAATCCTATTAACATCTCATTAGTGATCATGATAGCCTGCAACTCTTTCTCTTTGCTGGCACAAAAAGGATTTGTTTGACAGTGCTCACTGGATTGACCTCAGAACATTGGGAAAGTCCAAGGAACTCAGTGAAGAGCTAAGAAGGAGAACTGTGGATTTACACTAGCTGGAGCCATTTCTAAACAACTGCAGATTCCAAGATCATAATTCAGACAGTTGCACGTAAGCACAAGTTATTCAGATGTGTCACTTCTTTGCAAAGGTCCTCAAAAGGGAATATGGGTTCAGGAACAACGCAGGAAGCATGAAGGCTCAAGCCTGCCCTGAACTTGAAACTCCTGGAACACCAACGTCACTGTAAAGCGATTTTTTACATCACAATGCTCCAAAATTGATGTATTCAAGCTTGACTAAAAATTTGCAGCTGCCCACGTGGACAAGCCAGATGTCATCTGGAGAAATGTTTTATGATCATATGAGACAAAGATTAAGCTATTTAGCCACAGTGACAAGAGGTATGTTTGGAGGAGTAAATCTCAGCCTTTCAAACCTAACAACACTGTATCAGCATAGTGGTGGTATCATCATGGAGGTCTACCTCCAAATTCTTAAACTTTACTATTGGGTCCTATTGGATATTCCAATAGAGCAATACCATAACATTCATGCCCATGATGAGTGCATGGAAACTTCTGATCACAACTGCAGTTCATATGAGTAAAGTATTGACAGAAAAAGATTTCTCCAGTTGGGGATCTATCAAACAGAATATTATCAAAGATGTGTGTATATGTGTATCTATATAATAGATAAATCCAGATTTTAAGTTAAAGTCAGGATTGTTTCCCAGGCCTTTGTTCCCTTATGAGCGTTAGATAGAGGAGCGATTTTTCAGTTCTTGCTTGGTTCAAACTCTAATTGTTGTCAGTTTTTTCCTTCTCTTTGTTATCATCAAGAACTTCTGCAGTAAATCTGTCCCTACTTGGCCACCAAAAAGTGCTCTGAGGGTTCACCTCGCTCCACTGGGTCAGTCCTGTGTGAGTGTGTGCCGGCGGTCCTCCCTCATGTGTGAGCCGGCTCTGTTTCACCACCTCAACACCCCTGCTGCGTTTACCAGGTGAGAAATTAGCAAACACTGACACATGCACATCTGGAAAAAGACCGAGGACAAAACATGAATAAAATCATGTTTGAGATCTCTTGGTGGTAATAAGATCCGAATGTTAATGCTGTGTAACCTTTTCAGCAGATAAAAATCAGTAATCACCGCCGTTTTTCTTGTACAACATCCAGGATTCCCCATAAAACTGAACAAGATCACAAAGACACCATTAAACAAATACAATGCAATATAGTAGAATGTTCTATAGTATCAACATGTACACTACTGTATATGCAAATAAATTAATTACCTTTTTTTAATTTGCAGGCTTGGATTAAGTTGCGCCAGCGTGCTGCCGGAACTCAACCACTTGTTTCCTTCTTACAGTCCTTGGGGTCGTCAGTGTGGCCTCCAGCAGGAGCCCCTGCTTTTCAGTTGTGCTGGCTCTGATCCGTCCTATCGCAGACTGTGTCCCTGCAAATCTCACCTAACTGGATAGGTTGCAATCTGTCTTGACTGCCTCTAAGTAACACTGAAAGAACTCAGGAAAAGCACCAAAGAGCCATCTGCAATGCATGCTGTACAGGTAAAGATTCCCAACAAAAGGGAGACAGCTCTCCCGCCAAAGCCATTGAAAGCCTTGCAGTCATGTTTGTGTACGTGTACACATTCAAATAACATACAATTCTGAGGAAGTAACCATGACTGAATGTCCTTTCCTTAAAGTACTTGACAAGCTGAAGAACTGTAAATCCAAGGCCTGATTTCCCTTGGCGTCAAGTGTTACTGTAGCTTAAGAAAAAAAAGCCTTTGAATGCCGGCAATATGCACCTCAGGGAAAATGTGTTTACATGTGTTTAAATCAAGTGGAAACTGGCATTGGCGAGTACAAAAGCAGACCAGTTTACATCAGTTCTTCGCCTACTCTAGTCATACACAGTGCAGTAGGCTTCAGTGTTATGCAAAATAAGTATCTAATTATTCATTCGCTTACAGTAATGTATCACAGTGGCCAGTGCTGCATGGGATTGCTGCTCATGTTGCTCCTTCATGCTTTGCTGGCTGCAGATATTAGCCTGGGGCCTTAAAGGAGAGAGGGTGACAGCCTAAGTGATGAGGCTCATTATCGGAGTGAATCATGGATAACCTCTGAATCCATTTGGGAGGTCACAGCCGTATGACCATTATTATACTGTCATCTAAACCATTGGTTCCCAACCATCTTTGACTTAGGAAACCCCCTCAGCTCTTTTTAAATCTATGCCCCCCCCCCTTCCCCACTATTGCTGTAGGAAGGAACTCATTGTTTGGCTTTCAAATGCAAACTTTATGTCATTTAAACCTGGGAAAAAAGTCAGTTAAGACAGAATTAATTGTATTTTCATGATTTTTAAAAAAATAGAAATTAAAGCTTAAAATGATTTTAATCACAACGAGTGTCTCATTTTGCACTGGGGTTCCAGGATTATTCCCCGATTGCTTCATGACTTACAGATTTGTTGAGAGCCCAAGGGTGCGTTACGGTCCAAGCTGATATGAACAAAAATGGAAATCTTACATATGTACATTTAATCATTTCCATTCTGAAAGCTCAAAGAGTCACACAGGCTTTTCTCATCACCCCCACCAACCGGTTGCACAACTACGCGTGAAAGAAACAAATGATAACAAGTAAAGGTGAAACTACAGCTCACAGTCAGTGATGAGGTGCTGCACTTACAAAGCACAGCTGTTAGCAAAGATGGCTCCAGCAATGGCAACAAGCTGCTGTTTTGAGCTTGACTGATGTGAGGTTTTTCTTGGAAACAACACGCTGATGAACTGGTGGAAAAAGAGACCTTTTTTTTTGCTTCGGTACATTTTATGTGACCAGAACATGTTGTCACTCAGAGATCAGACCGCTCAGGCCTGCGACAACAAGACTAGTTGACAACATGATAGACTAGTAAATGGCTGTGAAATCGTCCACAAAAACAATATTTGTGACAGCTTTTGTGCATTTCTGTGAATTTGTCTGGCTCTGTCAGATGTGACTTTTGCAAAATTAGCTGGACCCGTCCAAAGATGATGGAAATGGACTTGTATTTAAGTCAGGAGGGTATTTGAAACAAAGGAAAATTAAAGTTGTTTTTGACTCGGAGGGACGTCTCTGAAACTAATTTGTGGAAAATCGTGTGTAATTTCTGGATGAGTCACATTGACTCATATCAGTTACATGTGTTATGGCATATAAAAGCTGTCACTCACTTCCCAGGTGGCTGATAGCAGAGGGTTCAAACCGAGGCTTCAAAAACAAGCCCAAGTACGGATGGAGCAAGCCGGGACAAAGGTTGTAGTGTTCCCCATGGTTGCCTACTGACCTCATGCTGATTGGGTATACGCGTGCAGAACTTAAACAGTCCATATGTTTGCCAGAAACCAATTTGATTGTAGACATTGTGTGATTTGGATGATAATTTGAGGTCTGTGGTTATTGCTGCAAACTGCAAATTTGTACCTCCAGTTCAATAGTATTGATAAGCAGCACCACAAAATATGATGACAACTAAAGCATATTTTAAACAGCTGAAAATGTTGGTGCTATAGACTAACTGACTGATTGGAAACTGATTGCAGTGCATCCTGAGGGCAACAATACTGTCTATGCAAGATTTTTTTTTGTTCAGTGCAATATCTGTACAGTCAGTGCTTGAGACCGTGCAAATTCAAGGTTATGTTGGTGTAGTGAGGGAAAAATTCACAGACCAAGGTGACCAAGACCAAGGTGACAGGTTACGAAGTGTTAAAACTATAACTACTAGCTTCTAGCTTGAGCCAATGACTGCCAGGGTCCTGACTCTGATTCACGCCCACACATACTTGAATCGGTGACATCACAGCCAGCAGAGTTGGTAAACACTAGGCTGCTTGGCTAGCTAAGCTAACGAGTGTTAAAAAGTAAATAGAAGAAAAAAAAAAGATGTCTACACGTAAGTTTCAAGTGTCTCTCCCCCATACTTTAGGATAGCAGCATTTAGTTTAGCATTTAGCATATTTAATCTTTATTATCTATCCATTGAGCACTGTCTTCCTTTTGTATCCTCCTTTTCCTCTTCTTTCTTTTTTCTTCTTTTTCATTTCCACTCCTCTTCATTGTCAGCGAGTGGCCTTTGTAGCAACTATTAATGATGTTGGTGAAGTCCTGTGGGATCCCCTTCTTAGGTCAGGTCTCGCCAACTGTCACTGCAAACTTTGGACATTGTTTAAAGTTTGTCTACCTTGCTTGGTGGCAAGTAGTAACTCTGCTTAGATTGACATAAAACAATTATGAAGCCCTATCTTGAGCATTTTGGCCATGGGTTTTTGATGTCATAAGACAGAAGTAGATCTAACTTTGAAAATATATGGATGGCTCTAATTTACAAAATGAGCATCTTGTCCTTAAACCAAATAGGAAAAAGTTTACGGTAGGGTCTTTTTCTCATAGTTGCCTTCATAATCTGACTTGTTGCAGCTTTCTATGTGCCTGAAGCCTAAAAAATGAAAAGTTAATGCAGGTTCTAGATGCTTCTTCATTGGCTTTATTTTTCAGATTCAAAACTCCATCTTTTATATACAGTTTTTGTACACCCTATTGTGATGCCAAGTTTATTTGTATTTGAGTCATTATATGACTCAAAGTATATAAGGTTTACAAAAATCCACTGACTTTAGTGTCCTGGGAACCATAAATATCAGTATAAAGCTTTGTTTCTTGACATTTCCCAAAACAAAGTGACAGAGCAAACAAAAGACTGACACTACCATGCCACCAGCATAGCTAAACCCCCAACAAAACAAAGAAGCAGAAAAAACCCTGTTAATTTTTAATGTTGTATGGTTTGTTTGGAGGAAAAAAACCAAAACAACGGAACCTCAAGGAAAACCAAGAGAGGAAACTTTAAGCTGTGTCAGGGTTCATATTCCAGCAGAGATGCAATAATGTTTATCAGTGTGCTTCTTAATTTTACACTAGAGAAATTATATCTTTTAGTTACACAGGGACTTCTTTATCTTTTAGCTGTAGACTGTCGTGGCAATTTCAATTTCATTGCCAAGGAAAAGGAGATATTTTGGTGAAGAAAGCTGGAGGACTTCACTCCTATTTATCAAACTTTTGGTTCTGGACAAAACTGAGCTAACACGTTTTATATTTCCTTGTACTGCATCAGGAGTTAGTATCAAGCTTCATACTCAGAATCTCGGGAAGATTTTATACATATTACTCATAAATGTTTGTTTCTTTCTAAGAGTTCCTGGAAACTTGAAACTTTTGTTGCTTTATTACATTTGCAGGACTGTGTGCAATCAATCATGGTGTTTACACTGTGTTTCACAATCTTCTTGCGGTGTCCAGTCAGACACCACTTCAGACAGACTTATTTCTAATTTTACTCAATCTTCTGCCCACTTGTCTTAACATTCCTTCTGCTCTTATTTTCATCTCCGCTTCTCCTCATTTCATCTTCATACAAATTCTACAGCCAATATAACAATAGATAAGACAGACTTTATGGTTACAAGGATTTTTAAGGGAACTTTGTGCAGCAAGTTGGGCAAGAACTGCCCTCTTTTTTATTTTGTATTTTTAAAGTGCTGATTGTGCCGGAATTATTATAGGATAGGTACTTAATATCACTGAAACACATCTAGTTTAGTCGTACAGTGTTGTTCACCTGTGTTTCAAAAGTATGCAAACCTACTTCAGAAGGACAGATGTAATACTGCAAGAAAATCTTTGAAATATCTGCTATTTCATCTTGGTTGATTTGCAATAACCTTCTGTATCCTGAAGGGGGCAGTGTGGTTAAACTTGTTGTGCTATGTCATAGCTTATAAACCACATCAACCTGCTGTAGAAATGAGTGACAGAGACGACAAGAAAGACAAACAAACGCACCAAGTGATTTCTGAACATTTTTGAGAGCTACAGCAAGAAAGAAGAAAAGAAAATCTGCAGATGTGTTTGGACAAATGGAGACACTCAAACTCTTCTCTACAGGAAGCGCTCCATTTATTCCACTCAACACACTTGCAAAAAGGAGTAGGGGAGAGAGCGGCTCAACTACCATAAGAAAGCAGCTGCTTTTATTGAAACCTGTTATTGGCGTGCCAAGATTACACTGAACAACAACAACCCTCCTCCCTGGAAGCCAATAAAATGCCGACAACAAACACTTGGCTTGCCTACAGCGCTGTTAGAAGCCACAGAGGTTGGCCTTAATGATATGTGGTAACTATTACAGACTATTAAACAAAATGAATTAAAAAAAGAAAAGAAGTAGGGAAAGAAAAAAAAAGAAATGGGGCAATCATTGATTTGTTCGGGAGTTGTTTCCAGACCTAATGTAGGTAGCTGACTCATTGTTGGGCAACCTCAAAGAGATGCACCATTTGAGTGTAGCTCACCGATTAACCATGCAAGCAGCTAGATAAAGCAGCAGTGCATTGCCTGATTTGCTGTTACGCCCATCAGGCAATGCACTCACTGCAAGCCTGGGATCTATTGTATATGCTTGAATAGTTGAGGTATAGCACAGGCCTTTCTGTGATTTCTTTCCCCCCCCTCAAACATCCCATGTCAGTATTCTAGCAATCCCATCACACCTGAGTAACTCTGAGGCAGATGTGATCTGGTCCACCTCTCCTGTGCATCTGTCTATTAGCATGTGTGTGTGTGTTCAAAAAAGCTGCTAATGCCATTGTCTTTATGTATGTATTCAACGGCAAGCGTTTTGTGACCTCCAGGGGATAGGCAAGGTCATTCAGGCTGAGACAAATCCACAGCCACATGACTAAATGTGAAATCTGAACTAATATCTAAATCCAGAACACCATGCAGCCAAAAACTCAATAAAACAGTTGCTTATTTTGTTTGGTATGTGCGCTTATTTTATGCTGAACTGGTGCGCCTAAAATTCTCCAGGCCTCTAATACCCAACCTCTTCTTTCCATCTTCAGAATTCAATGTTGTTGTAGAGTTGTGAAAAAACACAGGGCAACTAGCTAACGGCTGTAACCTCAAGAATGCCCTTGTCATCTTTCATCCCACACCTCTGAATTGCCTTCATTTTCTGGAGGCCCATAAATTGGCTCTTATTGTCCCATAAATGGCTCCTTTTGGGGTGGGATTTATAGTGAGGTGTGGGAATGGGGGGGGGGTATAAAATCCACCTTTTGATGTCCCCCCCCCCCCCTTGCTTAACAGGCAGAGCAGGCGGGCCTACCCATATGCTGCACGGTGCCTTTGCCACACACTGCTAGCGTGCGACTCTCTCACACACAGGCACATTAAAAGATATTAAACTGCTTTTCTGCTTTCATTCAGAGTCATGAGAAGCAACAGCCAAGCAGGGTGGTTCACGTTAAGCTCTGCCACTTCCTCTGCTGTAATTAAAGCTGCCCGTGCAGGGGGTCTCTAAAAGTCTTGTTTTGCTACACCCATTTTAAAGGCAAGGGCAAGGCTTTTTGAACTGTTGAACAAGTTTCTGTGTATTTCTGGGTGGTGATCAATCATTGGTTTTGACAGGCGCCAAACGTCAACCTGAACAAATAATGTTGCAGGAAAATTAAAACAGTTTCAGAAGCAAGTCATAGCTTTCATTCTTTTGTCCACCACAAACAAAAAGTCAAACAAGAGCAAATGTAAGGCCACTGCAACCCCATTGCAAACCTGCTTTTTTCCAGTGTTTTAAATGTAAAGAAAAATTTCAAAGTTACAGTGTGTAAAATCTTACTACTAGATATCAATAGATTGGTAAAATAGTGCAATCAAATTGATTCTGTTTTCTTACCCCTCTCAATTCAAGTGCATCATCCTAGTTCTGTGGCCAGCGTAGGACAAAGAGCTCCGGCCACTGTTCATCTGTATTGCGTGTAGGCTGTCTGTTTAGGCTGGTGTCCACGCCTATTTACTCTGAAAGAGGCTGTAAAACTTTGTTAAAAGAGCTCAATAGGAGTTGTTGAGTAAGTAAAGCTCACTTCTGTCTGAAGACGGTGATATTGAGTTGTTGAACATATCCTGAACTTTTTTTTTGGTAAGAGTGTGTTTCGGTCACTGTTAGCTGCTGTTAGCCCCTGTTAGCCGATGTTAGCCGCAGTTAGCTGCTGTTAGCCAGCGTTAGCAAAACTTTGAAGTGGCTTTAACATTGTGAGACTTAGACACTTAGTGAAAAAAATCTCATATAATGTGAGAATTTAATCAAACTCTTTATCAGGAAGAGTGTGAGGTTCACATTGTTTCTTTACTTTGTGTTTCTGTTTCTATGGTGAAGCGGACAACTTCTTAGAGCATAAAACATAGGTATAATCTTATCTTGAGCCTAAATAAAAATCTGCCTCCTCCGTCTTTGATGTACTACATATGTGACCAGTCTCTGGCCACATATGTAAAACACGATTGGGTGGAATGGCTATGTCCATCTTGGACACTGCATTCTAGATGGTGGGGCAACACTGTGGCTTCTACAAACTGCCACCCGCTCCTATGTATTTTTAAAGTTTATGAGACTATATCACTTTGTTGGAAGATGTAATTACACACTAATGAATGCATATTTATGAGCACAACATTCTTGTTTTCTAATAAAAAGCCTTGAAGAATGTTTGACTGTACCTTTAAGGGATCCATTTACACAATACCAGCTGTTTTGCTTACTGCCTTTGTGCCTGCAAAGATGCTTCACTGGCACTGAACAAAATTCTTTTGTAAAATAAACCCTCGTCTAACAGAGAGGATCATATTCACCCTCAGTGCATGCAGAAAGCAATCATAAATGTTAAAAGATGCCCGTGAACCTTAACTTTACCTTTATGGCTGTTACCATATTGTTTTTCTGTTGGAGCCAGAAGAGGTAAGACGAGGTTGGAGACCACTCCACTGACTTCTGTGCTTCCTTTTTCAGCTCTGGCAATAGCTGCTTGGATACATGAAGAGCAGCTGGGTGGAAGTTATTAACAGTGATGTATGGTGGGCATGGGAGATGAGTATAATTAAAATTGCTGTATAAGATGAAGTTGCTATGGCATGCGATAGGTTGTTTGTCCTTGTTTGATCAGGAGGTAGAACAGGGCATCTATTAATCGAGTGGTTGGTGGTTTGCTTCTCAGTTCACATGCCAAAGTATCCTTGAGGAAGATTCGGAACCCCAAGTTGCCCCTGATGCGTTCACTCAAGTGTGAATGTTAGCTAGAAGCACTTAGACAAAGAAAAGTCCTTGTGTGAATGGGTGCACGAGACATGTTGCATAAAGTGCTTTGAGTGCTTGAGCAGAAAGGCGCTAGATAATAACCAGTCCTTTTACCGATATTCAGTGCAAACACACTTTCAAATTTTTACTCTTGTTCCCAACCACCTCTCTGTCTTGCTTTTGTGCCCATTTCTTTCTCTCCTTCAGAGGCAGATGAACCAGGTGATAGTGACACAGCCTGCTGTATGCCAGTTACCACAGTGATGACAGCTGCTAGACCAGGTGCACAGGCAGCTGGGAAGGCTTGGAATTTGTGTGTGTGTTTGTGTGTGAAAGAGAGACGACTGTGACACTGCTATCTGTGCTTCTGTAGGACAGAGAACGAGAAAAGGGGACGTCGGTGCTGTTATATCACAGGTGAGTCAGCGATGGAGGGGGTGTAGGTGAAAAAAAGGGAAGAGAGAGAAGTGTAGTGGCAGAGGAAGGAAAACTGAACTTTGACTCCTCGCTTGGTTCCCAAGATTCAGAGACTCGGATGTGCTTCAACATCACTCAGTGCTTACGGCCGTTTCTCGGTGAGCATAATTGAGTCAAGACATGAAATCATAGCGGTAATCACGCGGCGAGCCTGGTTGGAGCTTATATGACATCAGCTCGTTAAAGTGGAGCCGTCAAATAAAACAAGGTTATGAGATGAACTTGAAAGATAATGAGTGAAATACCGACAATTCCCACACTGTTAGAAGATTTTTTTTCCCTTGCTATTTCATTGACGGTTCAAGCCCTATTGAGTCATCACAGCGAAGCACATTCCTCCTGCGGTGCACCTGTGAGACAGGTACAGATGCTCCAACTCCTCCTCTCCCGTCTCGTCAAACGGCCTCTTTCTTTTCGTTTCCTTTCTTTCCCTCTCTTTCGCACTCTCCGTCTCTTCTGGGAACATTCCAGGCTGCTCCGCTCCTGCACCTTCTCCTCTTCACCTTCTCCTCCCCTCCCCAGCCCCGTTCCCTCTCTGAGAGCGGGAGGCCACGGTGCCGTCACTCACCACCTGGTGATTACTGGCACAAAGGGGGCCTTGGTGGCCACGGCTGCAGCCGCTCAACGCGCAACGCCACCGGGGAGAGAGAGCGGAGGAAAGTCCCCCCACCTCGACCAATTCCCTTCAGTCCTCCGTCGTCCCCACCTCCTCAGATGATGAAAACTCTGTCAGTGTGGATTAGGAAAGAACGGTGTGTGTCAGTGGAGGGAATAACAGTGATAAAAGCTGTGGCACAGGACCTCTATATGTCCACCCCTCTTTCAACTTACTCACTGTTTGTCACTTTATACCAATTTTGGGATTCCGAGCCTTTTCATGCAGTTGTCACTTTGCCAAACTGTTGTTACGCCTTTGATTTTTTTCTCCTCGTGGAGTTTTAATGGGATCCTATTTAGCTTTTGCGAGTGTATTTTGATGATCAAAGGCAAGCTATTTATGAAAAAACCCAGTAAGAATTTCTCAGACATCATTTTCATAGGTATTCCTGATAGTAAAAGCAAAAAACAAAGAATCTTACTATAGCGCAGGTCTCAACTATCTCCATGAGTTGCACTTTTATATTTAAACTAAGCATTCCTATTTCATGTATTGATCAAAATCTAGGCTACATATAACAGAAAGCTGAGAGCTCCGCAGCTACTTTGAACAGCAGGTGATGATGAGGACGGAAGCGAGCCTGGTGGTACGAGGGTAGAGCACTGAAGGATTCTGGGACAGGAAAGGGGCATTAAGGTGGTGGTGGGGGTTATTCTCAGGCTGGCACAGCAACAGTCTCGCTTCATGGTGAGAGAGAATGGGCGCCAAAGCTGGGGTGGGAGGGTGCAGGCTCTGAAATTGATTTCATGCCGGAGTCAGACACAGCCCCGAGGAAGGAATAAAATGTGTGTGTGTGAGGACGAGAGGGAGAGAGTCCAGTGTGAATTCTGAGGGACACACAATGGCAGAAGGAGAGAGAGAGGGGAGACACGGAAAAAGAGAGGGGCCGACCTGCATCAAAGAGGCTGGATCTGCATGAGAAAAAGCATGTTGCAGTTTTGTTGTTGACATCATCAGCAAGCAGCGCCACACAAAGTGGGCGTTTTATGTCATTTATTCCTTCAGTTCCATAAATTACCTCGCAGCGATTTAACGTACATTCGTTTTGCTGTTTAGATCTGACGCAGAAGATCTTGGGTCTCTTCTGCTTATAGGCACTGCTTACACAGAAATAGGAATGGTGCAGTGGTACAGTCTCGCATGCTCACACGTTTTGGTTTGTTTCGATGATGTCAAAGTGCCAAAATTAAGGCAGGAGCAGATTACATTTTCACTCTATCTACATGTTTGCAACATAATAAACCTGGGAGGATTTTACTTGTTATTTTTTTAAGATTCTGAAATATATTCTCGTTATCAGTCTCTTTTAAAAAACAACTTTTCCTCCTATTCTTCAAACATTACAACCACTGCGTTAAACCAAACAGGGTGGTACACTGTGCCATACCGTACATTCAGATTTGAAAACTGGATCAGACAATTGCAGATGCTCATTGTTTTACAGTCTGTTTAAATTCAGCTTCCGCTTTCTGACGCCTCTCCCACACGAACATTTAAGTGCGCAATTGCCAGCCAACCATCCATCTCCCTTAAGTGTTCTCACACATGCATAAGTGCACGTGCACAGGCATGCTCAGAAAGCGTATACCTTGGAAGGCTGTTTTGAATTGGTCTGCTCCACAGACCACAGGCCTGCACTGATGTCCTTATCCGTTGTGCTCATTTCATCTATTGTGACTTCACCTGCTCCCTCCCTCCACTTTTCACCTTTGTCTTCCTTCATGAGTTTCGTTGTGTGTGCACACTTATGTCTGCCCTCTTAGTTTTGCTATATCTTTTGCCTTGATCTCTTTTTTTCCTTCCTTTCCTCCTTCTCTTTCCATTCTCTCTCCCCTATCATTTCCCCCCTTCTTGGCATCAGCGGCAGCATCTCTTTTAAGGCACATGTCAAGGGAACTGTCTGCCACTTTCAAAGGCCTTTGTGTCCAGCCTTTCTTTCCCTTAATTTGGTTTCCCCAAAACACTTTCCCATAGCATGGCTGTCTCGCCCCCTTTTCTCTCAGCTACCCCTCGCCTTTCACTCCCTCCTTTCTCGAGGCTCTTCCAGCTGTCCTAAATACATTTTACCAAAGATGATATATATAAGTCATGGATACTTTTTTTGTAATTTGACTGTTTTTGTGCTTTTTTTAAAGCACGCACACTAATACATGTGAAGGTTGTCAGGATGTAAGCTATCCAAATTGCACGGAAATGTATATTTATTTAATCCAAAAAAAGGAAAAAGAAGCTCATAGAAAGACAAATTTGGATAAATGCAAAGGAGGATAGCGAGATGATGAATATATAATGTAACTGATTTTAAAAACAGACACCTGAAATTCTGACTCGTGATACATTTCATAGTACCGGGCCCTCCGACGTGTCCTGGGCATCCGGTTTCCCCCACTGCCCTCTTCCCATGACTCCTCTGACCGCATAGGTTTCTCTAGGGAGCTTCTTGTCATGGCAACGCTTACCAAAGTATTGTTCCATTAGCAGAGTAAGTAAGAGGAAAGATGGCCCAAGAACAATTGTGTGTATTTATTTATCCGTTTGGGGAGACAGACGCAGCGGAGATGACATGTTAAAAGTTTTTGCGAGCACAGAAAGTTGGCAGGAGAAAATAAATTGTGAAAACAAGCGTGCGGTACCCCTGATGGGTGCGAGTGACGGCATTCGTTCCTCGCATGTGTGCGCAGCGCTGCGGTGTCCTCACCTCAGGCAGACACATGTGGTTTTAATCAGCTGTATATGGACCCACTCCTTCACTCTGCGTCTGCATCTTTTCCTCCCCCCCAAAGCCCCGCTTGTGTCTCTTCGTTCATCCCATCAGTCTCGTCTGTGCTGTTGTTCCTGCTGCTCTGACAGCCACCTTCCTTTCTTTCACAATACATCGTTTCCTTTTACATTTCTCATATCCTTTGCCAACATCTTTTCTGCATCGTTTCACCTTTTTTTCCCATCTTCTTCTTTCTAGCCGTCCCCTTTCCCTGCCGCTTTCTCTCTCCTGAACACATCAGCGGTCTGTGTACTTGTCATCCAGTCTACTTGGAAATCTTTGAACGGTATTCCTACAGGGAGGCTGCATCTGTGTCACTGCAGGATGTTTGATTTACCTCTCACATCCCACTGCTTTGAGAGGCTTACGTCAAAAAAACATCTTCCTCCTCTCTAGAGAAATGCGATGTGTGTATCAGTGGATGGATTTGCTTCATAAGCCCTAAGTCTTTGAGGTGTAAATGTATTCCTGTGTGTGTGTGTGTGTGTGTGTGTGTGTGTGTGTGTGTGTGTGTGTGTGTGTGTGTGTGTGTGTGTGTGTGTGTGTGTGTGTAGTGCGTGTTGGTGTATCCTTTCCACGAGACAGTTTTAAAAACATGTGTGTGCATAAAAAGAAAAGGACACATGGGTTCCTGGTACTGAGCGTTATAGCATGATAAAAGTAGACCAGTGACAGGAGACCAGGAGAAGTCAGGGGATTTTTTTGCTGAATGTTTCCACACCTCTGAAGGAAAACAATGAAAAATCAGATCCCAAAGTTTCTGTCCCTGCCTCGTCTCCTGGATGCTTCTCATAAACCAGCAGGACTGGGCTCCCCATATCACAGAAACAACCACGGGAATGCATTATTGAGACTAGAGTGCATTCTCAAAGTGCTGGGATGTAAGAAGCTCTTCCAAAAGGTTTAGCCAATTTTATGGCCCTTTGTTTTTTTTTATATGGGTGACAGTTGTTGAGAGTGATATGAAGTGAGAGTGATATGTCCAAGGTGAGGTCAAGTCCAACAAAACATGAAAGAGATGTACTGCAATGGAATGATCATGATGGAGGACATTTGCTTGTAATCAACTCCCACCCTCCTCACAGAGCCCTCCGCTCAGGCGTGGCCTGTTGCCCCGAGTAACCCCGCGCAGCATCCCCAGATCCCCAAAATAGCGAATAGGAGCTCTCTCACTCTCCCACCTTTCGCAGGCACACATAGCCTTGTACCTTTAGTCTGACAGGCAGGGGAGAGGTTGTTTTTTTCTGTCTGAGCTCAACCGACCATCAAACAGCTCACAGCTGGGACCCAGAACCATGATCTTGGACTAGAACTTGGAGTAAACTTCCTCAGATTTGCTTCCTTTACAGCAACATCAGAGGTGGTTGAGATACTTTACTGGACATTCATAAAATGTGCTGAAGGACTTCCTTTTCCATACTAATTTGTAGGATTTTTTTTTTTTTGTGCAGCGAATATTAGTTTGGATAACTGCTGAAAAATAACAAAGAGACCCGAAGTGACATAAGTACTTAAAATCAGTGTCCTATTTTCCACAATCAGTTAAACTAATGTCAAACAGCTCAGCGAAAGTGGCCATTTATTTGGTTTCCAAATGAGTCAGGCCACTTCTTCAAAGAGATTGATTACAGCTGCCGAGCATGCATGAAATCCTGAGACGTATTTTCAGTTACACCTAAATTATTCCAAGTACTGCTTTTTAAGAGGTTAGACCTTTGCTGATGGCTCAGAAACAAGTCTGCACATATAACACAGGCAAGCCACACACCTACTTGCACACACATCACAGCCCCCCCTAAACACCCAGTAAGTAAGAGAACAAAGCCTGTGAGCGTCTGTAATAGGAGGGATGAAGCAGAATGAAAACGAGAGAAGAGATGGTGACCTGACAGCGTTTTGATGGCCACGGCATGGAAACAATTTGGGGGGGTTAATACAAATTCCTACCGGCACAGCCATCTGCCCTGGTGGACCTATGCTGCCCCATCACACCTTCCTAGAAACTGAGCCCCCCCACCTCTTCACCCACCTTTTCCGGCATGCGTAGCTGTCACTCATGGCCGCCCGCCACACATTCTCCTCATGCGCACGTGTTTGTGTGCATAAGAAATGTGATGTTTGAAGAGCAAAGTATTCGGGGAGTCAATCACCTCGCTCTGAAGAGTGACAGTCGATGGCCCCGCGGGAGGAGTCTTGTTTCACAGTACCTGAAAGTTTTTGTCTCAGCAGACCTCACGATGTAGGTCTGAAGAATGCAATCCTGCGGCGGCTCGGTGCTGAGCCTGATCAGATAATATACTGGTTTTGAGTAGCGGTCTGCAGGTTTGAGTTGGTTTATGGAGGGAAAAATAAAACATTGTTCAGGGGGGATCACAGGAGTTGCAGTTAACATTCAGAAAGACAACCTTACTGTCTAAACTTGTCAGCCATTTGTGCATTATGTGTTCTCCTCTTCATCAGATGGGTCACTTCTGGCCTCGGGTTGAATATATATATATAAAGAATATACTTCACCATCACTGTTCCATAGCAGAGCAACGCGCTCCGACTTCATCATCCACTCTCCTTGTAAAGGGATACCATGTACTTTTCCGCACCATTGGCAAGCATGATTGACCACAATTAGGCCAATCAAAGCCAGTTTTAATGACTGGGACAAATTGATGACAGGGTTTATAGACGCAGCTGTCCTCATTTTCACATATTACTCTCATTAGCGTGCACATCACTGAATGAACTGGAGAGGCCACTGGAAATGTGGGGAGAGCCAGGTTGAAGGCCGGAGGACTTTCTTCTGTGTGAGTGGAAGTCTGTGTATGTGTGTGTGCGTGCATTTGTGTGCTTGGGTCGGTGTTGAGTCGCGTCCAGGAATGATCTGTAGTCGCCGCCGCACCAGAGCCACAGGTGTCCCTGTGCCCCTTCGATTGCGAGCCGCCTCTTTTTCCCAGGAAAATGCTTTCAACCAGAGTTGGGTTACCACAAAGCAGCACAGACATCTAAGAGATGTCAGGAATCCCTCCCCATCAAAGGGAAATATTTGGAAATTTTTTTAATATCTGCAATTAAAAAGAGAGAATAATAAGAGGGAAAAAAGATTCAAAAGGGAGCGAGAGGAATGAAATAGAGGGAAGAAGAAGGTGAGTCAGCACCTGGTGTTACTGCATGTGCCATGAACCTGTTCTCACTCCCAACCGGTCATATACTAATGCTTGATACTTGTATCAATGTGGGGAATTCCTAGTGAAAAACATTCCTTACCTGAGTTGTGCCTGTGAATGCAACATAACCTGGACTCCAGTGCTCCAATCAGAGCATGATTAGAGGGGTGACCTGTAGTCCCTTGTTTTTTGTCCTAGTGTTTTCTTGTCCTACTTTTTTCTACTAGCACCTACTTGACTTGACCATCTCGACTCTACTTGGTTTTTAGCTAGTGGAAGAACCCAGATTATTTGCCTTGGTGACCGTGTTTGGTTGCCCAATGCTTAATGGCAGTCTCATGTGCCAGTCTCTTGTTTATGCCTGCTTTATCACATTTTAGCTTGATTGTGCATTTTAGTGTGTCAACCACACAAGCTACCCTGTCTTTTGCTTATTTAATTTCTTTACAGTTATTCATCTCTCCTTAGTTAGTTTTTCCTTTTAGTAAGTGTAGATAACAGTAATTTTATGTTTGTCCATACTGCCTGCCGTTGCTGCTGTTACGGAGGGTTCCAGCAGGTGTTGCTGTGGCTCTCTAAAAAGAGTTTTTTTGGGGGTACTTCCGGTTACGAGTGTACAATGGTTCATGTTGGCTGCTAATAAAGAACGCCTGGCATACAGTTACAGCACTGTATGCCAGCACTGAAAAAGATACCGAGAGACCACCAGGAAATTGTTTTATTGCTGACTGTGATAACCATGATGTCCAAGGAAATGGTGGCAAAGCTAATATCAGATAGGAGATATTTGCCTGTGGTTAATGCTGTGGATATATGTAACTTTGGTGCCTAGCCTAAACAGTGTCAGAAAAGCAAATGTTAGTAGGAAGCTTGTTGATTTAAGTGTTCCTTACAAATGGGAAAATAACGGTAAAGATATACAGAGTCTGTGAAAATGTTAATAAGAAAGCAGGCCAGGCTTATGTAAGTGGTTTTGGTTGTTATACAGATTTTAGACCCCATATGAAGTGTTTACACTGTGTGATGACTGAAAAAAACAAAAAAACGTGACAGGAAGGATTTGTAACCAAATACTGGCATAAGATGAGTTGGGAGGGAAGTTGAGGTGGTTCTACCACAAAAGAAAAAAACTGCCGAAGAATGAAGGATTTATTTAAAATGTTACCCCCCTGTATTATTTTAAATAGATCCTTTAATAAAAAGGAATGACACCTCAAGACCCCGTTTGCATCTGGTTGTCATTTTGCAGTAATAGTTCTTAAAATATTTGTCATAAATATCACGTAATAGTTTTTGATTGATTTTTTTTAGAGGAACGTATTGTATTTAAATGGTTATAACGTGTTACTGTAGTGTATGTAACAAAGTCGCAATAAAACAAAGAGAGTAGAACTTTAAGACAAAAGACATTTCATGAAATCTTGCCCTTATTTGATCTTGAAGAAAAGGTCAGAGGTCCAATGTAATATTTAGAATCCCCATATATCATCACGTAGCATTCCCTATGTTGTCAATACAAACAATACGTATATAGCGTTATTATCACTTTTGAACTTCAGATCAATTTATCGACCCTGAAGGAACTATGGTAAATGTTAAATTCGTACACGGTACTTTCTATATGTTGACAAATACACACTACACTTGTAAAATCATAGTTTCTAACTTAAAAGGCTTTTTGTTCATTTTTAAAATATAAAAAAGAAACTAAAACAATCCTAAATTATTTATATTATTCCCTACAATAATTCAGTTTGCAATTTTCTTGGTGTCACTCTTCCACATGTTTCTCATCACAAAACAGTGGCCCCTCGTTCACCTTTCCTGGCCCTGTTGTTTCGCGGATTTTTTTGTGTGCAATTTTGCATGTTTTTTTTTTCTTTTTTTTTTTTTTACAGCGCATTGTGTTCTGCGTCCTGATTGGTTGTAGACCTGTCTCCTGTCCAGTACAGAATGCGTTCAGCTTGTCAAATTTACATAAATCTTCGATCGCTAGCAGTATAACTCTGAAGTGCTGTACTGTATGGTTGTAAGTTTTCTCCCCAACAAACACAACAATGTCGACGAAACGTTTTGCACCGTCAAAGGCATCTGCGGTAGCACCCAAAAGGCAAAGGAAGACGCTAACCATCGCACAAAAAGTTAAAGCTAAAGGAAGGTAGAAGTTAACATATTTTTCGGACCATAAGGCACACTGGATTATAAGGCGCATTAAGCGAAATAAAACAGTCAGATACGTCAAACTTTACTCAACTCATTCTTCTTGCTTTTTCTACTTCCGTACCATTGATTCATAATGTTGAATTCTCTAGCAGCTGCTCTAGTCCCATGTTCTGGACCTGAAAACAGGGTTTAATTTTTGGTTTCCGTCTATAAAACTGGACTTATTTTCTACGAAGGTTTGAACTTTGAGAGTGTTTAAACAAGAGAGAAAAGTGTGAAAATGTTCATGCCTGTCTGAGAAAAGTGTATAAAGTGTGTAGTGAGGGTTGTTAGAGCCTTAAAATATCTATAATAATTCTAAAAAATAAAGTTGGCTACTTCGTGGATTTCACCTATCGCGGGTTATTTTTAGAACGAGGGTCCACTGTAAAGCAACCGGTTTAAATGCTCATGTCATCTCGCTCCTTTGATAATTAAAACTTGTGTTTAAAAACTATAAGTCTTAAATCTAAATTCGTATGTTTTTTGTCACTTCACAAAAATCCTCCTTATACTAAAATGCTGGATGCTTTCTCACTCTTTTCACTAACAGTACAATAGGAAGTTGCTCTAAGTGAAAAACTCCAAATGTGTGCCTGTGCCAAATGGCAAACAACTGGTTAGTGAGCACATTTAACATTTGAAAAGCTGCTGGAAAAACAAAGCAAAGCTCAGAGTCACCAGTGATCAGCCAAGCGACTGTCCGTACCCACTGAATTAACAGACGCTTTCGGCTTCCTGTCGGTGAACATGTCTAACAGTGCTTACAACTCATTTCTGTTGGCGAAAACTGTGTGTTATTCTTCACAATCCAAGAGCTCAGCAATACTCCCTGTAAAAAGAACAAGCAGGACCACCTTTTCTCACCTTTGTTGAAGGTCATCGTTCATAAGTGGGAGTTTCATCTACAAAAGCATCCCAGTGGCTTAAAATTCTCAGTGCTTACATATTTGTCTTTATTATTATTTTTCATCTTGACGTGCCAGGAAAAGAGTCCAAGCACAACCCAGAATGAGGTGTACACAGGGGTTTTGAGGCTTGTAAAAAACTGGGGGTTCATTACATTTTCTTTCCTCAAGCCACCTGTATACACTGGCTTTATTGTAATGTTTCAGTTTTGGTAAATGTAACCTTTACAGTTGAACAAATGTTTCTCCAAACTTAACAGAGTTTCAACAAAGCCATTTCTTGGATTTCCTCCACTTTAATGAAGATTGCAATTATGATCCACAAACATAATTTTTCACAGCTGGCAGCAGAGAAGTGGCGAAATTTAGTCGTTCCTTTTAAGCTGCGTATGACTTTCTCTGGCTAAGCTAGAGAAGTCACTTAATGGGCTTTTCCTTTTTGCCCCGTGTCTAAACCCTCTGCAGGCTTCCTCCGGCTTTCCCTCCCACTTTGGCTTCTCCTCTCTTTGTGTGATTTGGGGTGCTTTCAGTTGGCACGTTGCGTGCAAGGGTTTTGCTACAGGCTGTGGGGAACAAAGTCCAGGAGCAACACCACAGCTGGCACGACGTCGAGGTGGATAGCTGTGCATGCACTGTGTTACCGAAACAGTGGATACACCTGTAGTAAGTCGGAGTCTTGTTAAATATGTCAGTCTATGTATATTAAAAGACTTCTGGTAAAACATCTGGTAAATGCCACTATAGGTCCAGCTGCTTGTCCTTTGACATGGACTTCCATCGCCAGCTCCAACAAACTGTGTTGCGGTGCCTCATAAACAGAATTCCTGTATGATTTTACAGTTCTTTCCTTTCCTTTCTTCCATTTGCCAAGGAGGCATGGCTTAACGTAAAAGATTGGAGGTAAAAACCACCGTGAGTGCCACTTTTAAAGTACTAAAGGGGGGTTGAAGAGTTGCCATGTTAGTCCATTAATTTATTCAGTCCATGTGGCAAACGAGCTACACAATCCAAACACAGGAAAGTCTTAAAGTGTGGGAACACCTCTTGTGAAAACATTCTTATCACAATAGCAGTCATAGTGAGTAAAACTATACTTTTTGTGATGTATTTTCCATAATGAATGGCTCCATCTGAACATAGACGTCCACTTGATGAACATGTGACTCTGGGGATAGACAGTGATTGGCTTGTGCCCTGCTGTGATGCTACAGAAGTGTTTTTTTTATTGGAGGATTTTTGAGGAAGAGGTTCTTTAATGCTACAAAGCCTGTTCATATAAAGGGGTAATCCCCACATAATTAAAAGTGGGGGGATCTGTATACACACTGAGGGGAGGCCCCAGTACCCAAGGTCAACCCCTCAACCTCCATAACCAGGCCTGCCTTAGATGATAAAACACTAATAGGCTCTAGCTAGCGCACGCTGTTACCACAAGTTTATTTCCTTAAAAGTGGCAATAACTGAGCCTTAACAGGTGGGCCGACAATGTTTTTACTAACATTATCTTGAGACACTTTAGAAAAACCTGTTTTTTTTAAATTTTCTTTTTCAAAGACATTAAGAAGCAAATTGTGGTTTTACCCAGAAGTTGTAGATATTAGGTGGTTACCAATGGCGGCGGTTTAACCCTTCCACTAATGGTATTGCTTCTTTGACTTACGCTTTACAAGGATGGGAAAGGATCATGGTGTGGATTTAAATTAAATAAATGATTCAAACTTTTTTTATGAATCAACACATTTACTTTGCAATTAGTGGAAAAAATAATTAATTACACACATTCTTACTTGGAAAAGTCAGTTTAAGTGACACGTCCACAGTGGTTAGCAGGTTTAAATAAAAACTCTCTCTGTTTCTTTATTAATAATGAAAAGCTTCTCCAGAATCAGCCTTCCCTGGAAATATTGTGAGACTTTCAAATACCGAGTTTGCTACACTGTGTTGTTTTTCTGTGTAAATGACCTATCATAAGCTGAGTACTGAGTTCTTCTCTTTATTCTGAAAAAACCCTCGGTTTTCTAATGAAAACACCACAGCCTGGCAGAACCGAGTTCCTGGGAAATACCTGCCACACTGGGTTTTCCCTTTAGAGTTGTGCTCAGTTGGCAAAAGAGGGATTTTTTCAGTGAGCAATGTGGTAAAAGCCCCCTGTGTACATGACTGTACTCTGCACTGACCTTCTATAGCTGCCCTACAAAGAATCAAGTTTTGATTTTGTTTGCATTTTGAAGTTTTTCCTTTGGACTGAGAGCTTCAAAGAACAGTAAGGATTATTTTGATGCTAAGCTCATATCAGGATTATGGGCTTTTTTTTAGTATTACACAATAAAGTCACCCAATCGTTCCCATTTCATGGCTTCAGATGGTGCTGTTTTGTTTAGAAGGTTCAAAAAGTCCCTTGATGCCAGTGCCTTGATGCAACAAAATGGGCCTCATTCAATGAGAAACAAAAGAAGTGAAAGAAAGTCTGCAATCAAGAAGGCGATCCCAACATCTGTGTCCTGCTTACTCACTTTTAACTTTTTCTTTCACGTGGTAGTTCATCATTTCAGACTCAAACACTGCTTGGGTAGGTTTGAGAAATGATTGCAGCCCTTTGCAGCACTAACCCTGCAGAGTAAAGGTAAAAAAATGTTTAAGAGTACTTAATGGCTGTATACAGATGTATACAACTGGACCTGAGATATATTTCACTATTGACCACGACCACTGCATCATAGCCCAAACTCCACATAAAACATTGCTCATATGTTTGAAGTATGAAAGATTGTTTCCACCACTGAAAAATTGTCATCCTATAACTCGAGATTTTGAATTAAGACGTCAAAATACTGAGAAAATAACTCAGAATGTCCACTTATGTTCTCGAAATTTTGAGTTAGTAAGTTGAATTCAGGTAGTGACTGGTATGAATGATTGAATGTGTTTCTTGTCATTGTACGTACAATTAAATTAGAGTGTCTCTCCTTTAGGAACCTTCCACCTTCTGCTTCTGGGTAGCAAGGAAATGATGTCCTTCCTGATAATCAGCTTCCTGATTAGCAGAGCTAACTTAAAATTTCAAGATAATCTCTTTAAATTTTGACTTATTAATTCAAAATCTTTAGATATCGAACTCTAAATTTCCAGTTATGGGTGGAAAATTTAGTTTTTACCCATGTACCCTGGGGCAAAAGGCAAAGTTCACCTTGCACAGGTTGGAAATCTATCACAGGGCTAACATGTTTACACCAACAACTAATTAGGGATTCCCAGTCAAGTTAACATGGACTATGGACTTTCTTACTTCTCCACAAAGTGCATACTTAAGCATTAGTTTGAATAGCTGATGGGAAACATTGGAACATCTATGGTTAAACCTCCAGGAACAAAAAAAGTTTGTATCACAAAGTGATAGTATTATAACTGCAGCAGCTAAATTGTGATTTACAGACAACAGCAGTACTTTGTGACAACTGTAACCATTCCTCAGAAGATAAATGCTCTAGTACACCAACACATAATACTAGACAAATATGTGACACAGCTCCCCGAAGTATGCTCGCTATGATAGCTTGCTACAGTTCATATAGCAGTTGGCGTTTTCCCTGCCTGGTGGCACATCTCACTGCGCTAAAACGCAACACCTGATACATCTATTCAAGGAGGTTTTGCTTATCATCTGATAAAGAAGCCTGCGACATGTAGCTTTTGACAAGTTCAGATGGCTATCAGTGTGATGAGTGTAAACATAGTGAGCGCTCATTTAGTAATTTAATTAATTGCCCAATAACTGCTGCAGTGAAGCCTTTCAGAAAGCCAGACAAGTGGAGTCATTCTACTCAGTCCTGGAACAACAGTATACAATATCAGGGGAGATATGATATTTAGTGAGCACCGTGTTCCAATTTGAGGTGAGGGGGGGTGGAGGTCAGCAGTTGTTGGAGCACAGTACTCCCTAAAAACACTGGAGGCCAAGTGAAACTGAGCCTAATTCCCTGGAATGCTGCTTCCGTCTGGACACGTCGATAAAAATAAAGCTTATTGTGATAGTGGGGGTTCAGCTCCCAGGTAGAGTAATGAAAAGAAAACTGGCATGGGTCCCAATGGGAAGAGCTCACCTTCCACTGATATTCAGATGGATGCAGGGGAAGTGAGCGTGTGTGTGTAACCTAATGTGGTAACGGGCTGTGTGTTCTCGAATGCACATTTATGTAAGGTTTAAGTTGCTCAGAATGTTAAGCTGCTCACAAACATCCTCTTATCCAGTGTTATTTAGAGAAAAAGCCATTAAGGGAAAGTAAATGAGGGGTTTGCAGCCGTAACAGGTATTTAAGTGAATGTGCAGGTGTGTGAGGCGATAAAAGGTGACGGGGTCGGAGTCACCGATAGGAATTACTGAAGTGAAAGCCCAGTGAGTACTGACTCACTGTTGTCCCTTATAAAAGAAACGAGCAAGACAAGCAAACAGCTGCACAGGTCACACCGGCTCAGGTGTGCATCTCTAAAGGAATCTTTACAAGTTTGTGGCTGCTGTCTGGGTCTGCTTAAAAGAAACAATAATATTTAACTCAAAGTTAATCAGAGGTGGCAAAAGTACGCACAGTGGTTGCTCAAATAGAGTCAAAAATTAGCCAAGTAAAAGTGAAAAAGTACTTGTGCGCAAATTCAAAAAGTAAAAAAGCAGTTCTTAGAGGACATTTCTCCCAGCTATTTTTTTATTTTATTTAAAAATAATATTATATTACCTAACATCTGTTTGGTAGAACACAAGCTGAACACAAGCTGAAAAATCAAAGGGAATTAAAAAAATTAGCTCTATCTACTGTTGCCTACATTATAGATGCCTACATTGCCTACATTATAGATGACTGACTTTGTCTCCATACCTAAAATAAATGAATAAAAGTATAGATTTGGTGGGATCAGTGAGATTCAATAAGTGGGGGAACCACACTGCAGTGTTGGAAGTGTGTGAGAATGAGCTATTGGAGCTGATCTCTGACCCCTAGACAGTAAACAGTTAGTATAAAGGTGGAATTCAGTGAATGACTCTAATCAGGATCAACGTAAATGTAATTCGATCTACACTGACCATGAGCACAACAGCAACTCTGCACCAGTCCAACATAGCGAGTATTACTGCAAACTTTACCACAGTGCTGGACACTAACCGGTGTCAAACTGTCCTGTCTTTCTTTCTGAGTGACGTTATCCCAGCTGTACCTTAATCTTTAGGTACCTTTAGCATTAGCATTGTGCAATCACACTGTGTGACAAACTGCACATAAACAGCTGATATTTGTTTCAATGTTTGCATGTTAAATTCAAAATGACGTGCCATTTAAGAAAACATTTTTGCTTTGAACATCTGCACTAAAAATGCCATTCAGGATCATTCCAGCTCACTGTGATCCCTGAGTATAGTGTAGTGTATGGTGCTATGAATGATGCATAAAGTAGAATTTTTCTGCCTTTTTTATCTCGCTGTGTGCAAAAAGCACTTGTAATGGATACACCTTTTATGTGTTATTGTTCCATTGTTTCCATTTAGGGTTGCATCAGGTTGATTTTAAAGAATGACGAGGAATGATAGCTGCCCTTGGATGTCTTAAAATGTAAGAAAGTAGAAAGTGTTTTTGTATTAGAATGCAGGGAGTAACATTAAAAAGCTGTCAGCAAAACAAATATTTAAGTAAAGTAGTACATTCTACTACAATACAGTAGTAAGGGATTTGTACTTTGTTACTTCTGTCTGCAGTTAATCCTGTATTTCAGTGATGAATCTGTTGCCAAGGATGAAATTCTTGACAAACGTATTGAAAACCTGCAGCATTACAGTTTAACTAATTTATTTATTCTTTATTCCGAAAAAGGAGAATTTAAGTCCAGTGAAAGGATCGCGTGATTTTGAATTGTTGGACTTCTTTAGCTCATATTTAGTTTCTGGCTACGAACTTGTATTCACATGTACAGACATATTCGGGCATGAAGGCTGTGGCTCCTTTCTCAAGATAGAAACAAAACAAGAACAAGAAAACAAAACATATTTTCCAAGTTTGTAACAGTTATGATGAATTACATTTGAAGGAGAAATAGTTTTGGTTGTAACAATCCCTGCGTTTTTGATCCAGGGTCCTGTGTTTTCAGTAAGTTATTATTGCTTTTGGTTTTGAGAATCATTTGTTTTGAGTTTTGTATTTTTCTTATAATGCTATTTCCTGGTTGGTTTCTTTATATTTATAATAGCAGGTTTTAGTTTCTCATCTAGCTCTGTTCATAGTTATAGTTGGGTTTATATTTAACTCCTTGTGTTCCTGTGTATTCATGCTTCCCTTATGTTTTTAGTCTATGCAGACCAATATGAAAGAAACTGTCGTGCACTCTGTGTACGGTGTATTCTGATACCTTTCTAACCAGGTTTAACTCATCTGTTGGATCGATCCACACATGCCAGGCTTCACTGTCCATGAGCATCAGTGAGCCTTGACTGCCCTTGACCCTGTCACTGGTCCACCACTGTTCCTTCCTTGGACCATTTTTGATAGATGCTGACCACTGCAGACTGGAAACACCCCACAAGAGCTGCAGTTTTGGAGATGCTGACCCAGTCATCTAGCCATCACAATACAGACCTCATCAAACTGGCTCAAATCCCTACCTTTGCCTATTTATCCTGCTTCTAAATTCAAAGTGTTCACCTGCTTCCTAATAAATCCCATCCAGTAACATGTGCCATGATTAAGTGTGACTCAATGATATCTTTGATTTATACCCATTTCCCAGGTCGTGCATTTGGGCCCACGACCTGCCTGCCACACAGCTAATATTTGACATTTGGTGCCCATAACATCAGAATATGTAGATTACGTAAGATAACTCAGGCAACAATTACTATTTGTTTTTATTTGCAGGGTTATAAGATACATTATAACCCTCCCAAATCTGCAGAATTAAAACACCAGTGTAAAAGTGGAACAAAGTTGGATATATATCTTAGAAGCTTTTTGTTTTTGTCTGACTAAGGCAATGAAAGGCAAGGTCATTAAAATGGGAACTGCTACAGTGATGACAGTGTTGTTGGTAATACTCCAAAATCTCAACACTGCTGCAGCTGATGATGTCTACACATGCAGGAAATTTTAATCAGGCATAGAAAATAGAACCATCACCAAAACCAGATGACTGAAATGAGTTTAGCCGCCCATAAATAAAACTTTAAGATCAACTTTAAAAGACTAATAATGAGCATTTTTAGCCCTGGAAACACAAGTTACAAAAGCCACAATTTCAGTTTCTCTGTTCTTCCTCAGAAAGAGGCATTTTCTTGAATGTGTAGAACATTTACTTTGCAGCTTTAAAATATGTTGCACCGCATGTATGAAAAACACCAACGTATAAAATCGTTTAAATTGTTCGTTGGCAGGTTGCCATATTATTGGGAACTGATGATCTATCTAAGTTCAAAGTAAAAAATGTTATTGTGGTTGATCTGATTCTCTCATCCTTGGACTGCACCAGCTGTGCTGTCTTCACATTTAACCTCAGCTAACATTATGCTAACATATCCACAACATTATACTAAAAAATTCAACAGTCAGGGGTTGATGCTAAGCAGTCCGACAGGGTGTATAGGAATGCAGGCTTTCTGTATGTTTGTACTGCTGCAGCTCGGCTTTGCCACAGTTATGCACGGGGCTGTGAGGTGTAATACTCAGAAAGGGTGGAGGTCTGTGCCATCTGCAGCCTGTCTGTACGCTCCACCGTGGGAGAAAAGCTGAAGGACAGACAGCAGCTAGAGCAAAGAAAGACATCAAGATAAATAGACAGTGAGTAAAACCCTTGTGCTAGAACAGGGCTGAAGACGCAGAGGCGAGGAGGCAGCTGTTAGGAATTTAGGCTAGCTTTAAGGGTTGACTGAGATTCAATAGAATTTTAACGACTTTTGGTAATGACTGTAACGTAACACATGCAACATTTCAAACTGAGGAAAAGTCACATATTCACTTAAATTGGGTGGTGAAGAACTCAACCAAACAAAACAAACAAACATAATGAATCTCTATTAAGAGCTGTGAGGGATGGGCAAACAGTTAAACAGTCCCATCTGCTTTTATTCACCTTTTTCCTCAAAGTAGTGGATCGGTGTGCCATATCCACTGTTGCCCAAACCGAAAAAAAGGTCGGGCCAAGAAAAAGAATTAAAATAGATAAAACAGAAAGAAAAATAAAGCTAAACAAAGCTAAATATAACAGCTGAGGAAACAATTCTGTACCAGGATATACCCAATTTCAGCAGAGGCCCCCTCGCAGTGGCCAGCTCGCCGGCATGACTTGACACACAATACCTCTGCTCGTAGAGGCAGCAGTTCCTCTCACTCCCATAGCTGTGTTCAGAAAATTGTAATACATCTACATTGGGAAAACAGATGTAGTTATATTAGGAGAATGTCACTGCTCTCTAACTGCTTAAAATCAGCACATCCTTCAAACATCAGACACGTTCCCTTTCCTTCACACCTCACTTGGCACTTGGTCTCCTCAGGACTTAGACTGGTTTGGCAGTTCCTGGGTCCAAACCAGAGTTGGGCAAAATGCTGTACTGAGGAGAGTACAGCATTTTAAATCACACAGTGCACAGCAAGGTTAAAAGCACTGCGCATAGTGTGTCCAGGTCAACATGAAAGCTGGGCAATGGTACATTTTAACAGTAACATTAACAAATAATTAGTGAGGTTACAGCACTACAACTACTGAGAAAAGTAGACAGATTAGCTTGTTTTATATTAATGTTATAGAGGTTCTGTAACAATGTAACAACTGTGATTGGTCTGCCAATATAGATTATAACACCGATTAGTACAACCTCCATTAAATAAAACTATATTAGTCAAAAACTTGCCAGAGGACTAGTATGACATCACTCTTAGCTATGACAGTGTACGAGAACTTTTTCTAACACTAAAAATGTATGAAATATCAGAAAATTGTAATCTTATACTGACTCTGAGAAAGTGGTGCATGCATTCATATCAAGCAGGTTAGACTCTTGCAACACTCTATTATGCAGGATAATCCAGATTATTAGTGTGTGAATGTGTGTGTGAATGGGTGGATGACTGGTTGTGTAAAGCGCTATACAAATGCAGACCATTTACCATTATTAGTAAGGAGACCTCATCTTATTCACAATGCAGCAGCCATAGTTTGAGACTTACTTAATGCGTGTGTTAACTTCTATTTTATTTTTGTAAAGGTTATTTTTGTTGTTTTTGCTTTAAGGCATCATTGGCCAACATAGACTTAAACACATTGTTTTTATGTGTAATGAAACGTGCTATATACTGTAGATAAAATTGCTGTTGCCACTGACTCCACCTTAGCGCACAGCACAGTAATACTCAGGGTTTCTCCTCCACCATTTGCCCAGCAACAAGCTCATCAGATTCACTCAGAGTGATAGCTGTAGGAGGGCTAAAATCCTGCGGTTGCTGTTGTGTGAAGTATTCTTTGCAGATTGCTTGTTTGAAAAGTAACTTAATAACCGACGGTTTCAAATGAGAAGCTTTATATGTTACTTTGTTGCTTGCCAGCAATTCAAACCAACAGCATGGCTTCACTGGATGAAGGCATGACGCGCAAAAGCTAGACTTTAAAGAGCGTCGACAACAGCAATTTACATACAGTATCACGTTCTGAAGTCTTTTTTCATTCATATTGATTACTGTATCATCAAAAATTCAACTTCAGCGATTCGTATTCCTGTGCCTGAGCAGTCTTAATCCAAATTAAGGAAACGCTTCCCCCAAAACATCTCTCTTCTCGCTGTCTGGATCTGTCTGTCACAGTGTTCATCACTCACAGTCTTTCACCTCTCAGGTATAAATGTGACTGCACATATGCGTAACTTTCCATCTTCTGTGGAGGAGGAGTGCATGAGTTGGGGGCTTCCATATGGCCCCTTAATTAAAACCAGATGTTGGCTGATTAAAAAAAAGAAAAAAAAATGAATAGGAGGAATGAAAGCCTGCATCACACAGAGAAATATATAGACAGTCACCTGAGTGACAGCAGGAATATACAAAAACTCTTCAGTCACAAGCGCAAAAACACATTTAAACGAAACAGAGAAGATTCAAATATTAAATTGCAGATTGTAGTCAGTAGCAAATAAATGTTTCATTCTAAAGTTGAATGTTTTCAGGGGACTTTTGTCAAATTCAAACCTTACATCACGTTACAGGCAATTTTTCAGATGACACGTGTCACAAGTCTGCTTCAAATTAACCACTCACAAATAACTATTCAGGTCCACAGATTTGTGAGGGAAAGCACTAATGGTTACAAGTCGGCATTAATTCACTCCAAAGTGCTCGAGCTAGTCTAACTCTGCAGCAGTGCTGTGGTAACCACCGCTGAAAAGTCATAACCACAGCGGTTATTGTAGGGCTGGTGTTAGCCGTGTTGTAGCTCAGCACCTTCTAATGACTGGTAGCCTATTGAAGCCCACTTTAGATGTGTAATGTGATACCGCTGTTCACACCACAAACCAAACAGGTCTTGAGGGACTTTTCAAAAGGTGCTTTGTAATTGATTTCCACTGAAAGCTGGCCTTAACTGACTAAGAGGCTGGAAATATAAGGATGAAAAAAGACTTGCTGCCAGAGATGTACGGTGAATTTTAAATTATGAAATCAAATTTGGTTTATTTTTTGCTTTTATTTGTTTTGTTTATGAACATTCAGGGTTTTCTAAAGAAGAAGATGTACAAATTCCTTCTTTCTTCTTCCTGTTTTGCCATTTCTATCATTTCTACTATGATCTTCAATGGTTTCTTTTAATAGCAAGACAGAGATTCAGGGGTTTTTACATTCCAGTGAGCTTGCAAAGTGTCCCCACCTGGTTGTTATTATGTATGCTTTTTGTGTGGTACAGCTACACCCTGATAAGTTGGACCCTGAAGATAACTGTCATTTGTAGGCTGTTTTCTCCCTTTAGCAGAGGGGATAACATTAGATTGTGAAGTTAAGTGCTTCTCCATGATGTAGTGTTTTTTATTACATGCAAAGCTGCGTCATCTCTGAGGAAATGGTCTGATTTTACCTTCACATATGAACATCAACTTAGACTTTGCAAAGCGTCTCCATGTAAGGGCAACAAAAGAAGCTGCTTTATTTTGCAGAATACATCATTTAATCTATAACAGGTCTCCTTCTGCATACTTACAGGACACTAAGTCATAACATTCTTGAAAAATAACAAGTGGAGTATCTGTCGCAATGACTTCAGAGGGGTTTTCCCTGCCCCCGCCTCATCTCTGGTTTCAGGGATACCTCAGACAGGTGCACTGGCCAAAGATCCTCTGTATTGCGCCTCACTGACAGTCCACTATCTCAAAATATCGTTCCCCCTGTCATTTGCTGGATGGCCTGTACACCTGCACTTTATCTTTATTCAAATGTGAAGTGGTGATTTTTTGTCCAGTAACTTCAAACATGCACTAGATATTTTACCTACCGATTAGATTTTGGAATGCATGTTGCAAATTTTAAAGTTCCAAAATACACCTCTTAATAAGATTACAGTAAATTAGTTGTTTTCACTGTGAAAATCATAAAGTAAACATGATTGTCAACCAAATTCAGTACAAAAAGTGATGTAAGCATGTTAATGGAACATTATGGTGGAAGTATTTTGGATAATTTATTGCTTTAAACTTCCCAAATGCAAGGCTGAAGTTTCCCATGCTCAAAAGAGGAAAAACACAGCCAGCGGTTATGAGTTTCTGGCCTATGGTGCTTGCGTGGATTGTTTTTCCATTCCCTCGATTTAGCAAAATGAGGCACCTTTTCTTCTTCTAAGTAATGATTTACCAACACGCAACGCCCCTCCGAAAGCCCATAAACATTTTGCCGAGCATGACTCTTTCCTGACAGGAGGAAAAGGAAACGGGAGTGCATAATGCCAGGATGGTTCCTGCCTGTGCCTGAATGCCCGTCCAGCATGTTATGAGCTTATGAGCAGCTGGCAGTCTCAATGAGTTGGTAATGCTGGCCTGAGGTTGTTGTGCCAAAAAAAACGGCGATGGCTTCCTTATTCTGCGGCCTGGTTCTACCACACTGCTTGTGTTCTCCTGGCCGTAGCTTAGCTTCAACTATTAGCGCTCAAGAAACAGGAGTAGGGGACAGGAAGCGTGGTTTCCTCTGGTTTTACAGCACCATGTCAGACCTTGGACCCTGCATGGCCCTGCTAGCCACTGAACTATTACATATACACTCACTGGAATTCACTTTTATTAAAAACGACTGCAGTGCCAAGCCTTCATTGTATGTCTGTTTGTGTTTTACAACACCTTATGTCACTGTATACTTTTATTTTTGCAGTCCAGAACACTTCATACAGTTTAACAGCCAACTTTTTTTATGATCAGTTGCTTTAACCAGAATGTGAATACAAGAGCGACCACACAACTTAACCCTCTATGCCTTGAAAACCAGATCTAGCCCCGAGCTCCAGCATCGTGCTAGCAGGGTGTTTTATTGGCCCATGAGTGTGCCTGCCGAATGGCATCTTTCATCAGAGTATGCCCATACTTTACACCGGTGTGACTTTATTTGGTTTGATACGTGATGTGCTACCCATATTTTCACAGGTGCCTGTGCTGTTGAACCAAGAGCCCGATTCCTGCTTTGCCTGGCAAACACAAGCGTCTGGTTGTCCAGAACTTCCTCCTCTAGTGGATGGGGGAGGACGAGTGCACCTCTGCTCTTTCAGATCTGAGAACTTCTTAATAATTAGAGTTTGTGTATCTATAAATGAAAAATATTAAGTATTATTTGGAAGGATAATTTAAGACAGATTGATGCTGATCTCTGCAGTTTGACACTTTTTTATTGTTTCCAAACCAGTAAGTGGTACTACTTTATTGGGCAAGTGAGTGATTTACTGGCAGGGCTGTTGAAAAGCAATAGCAAAAGCACCATGGATCAATTCACATTTCTTATTACATCAGCGCATTTAAAGGCACATATGCATGGCAGATTTTGATTGGATATAGGTCAAGAGTTGTCATTAGCTTGGATGGGTCTCTGGCTAGAGTCTTCCAGGTGAACTCTCATTCTGCTAACACAGCAGATGGCATATCCCGCCAGAGGCTAGTACTATGAGCCAGGACTTTGTCGTATCCAGTTAGCTTTGGGTTTAACCTTGGGTTATTAGTGCTATGAAGGCAGACCGTATTTTACCAGGTATATTGCCATGGTGACTTATGCTGTAGAGCTCAGAGCTCCAGATTAAGATTCAAAATAAAAATTAAAGCTCTCTTTTAAATATGAATTTGAAAATGCTCAGTTATAATCCATCAGATTCTCTTTTGTCTTATTAATACTGGTTTCAAATAGACTAAACCTTGTTAATGTAGTAGGTCTAAAATAGTAATCTTGGTATATTGGTCAGATGCTGCAAGCACCAACCCTTTAATGAGAGTGACTCATATGAATCACTGAGTTAACTTAGCCAGTTGATGACCAACAGAAAGACAGCCTGCATATGGTGAACTTGCTCTATAGTACCAGATGCTTTAATGTTGTAGCATCCGCTTAGTGTCACTAGTGATAAGTGGTGATTTTTGTTAAGCATTTCAGTTTTTTAGCTCATAGTTTTTGATCATTTCTGTGATTTGACCCAAACACAGGACATAGAGGAACATTTCAAAGCAGAAACCCAGAACTGAAGAGGTAGAAGCTTAAGGAACAAGGGGCTGACACACATACAGGACAACAGATGAACTGGCAAAGGGAAAGAGAAGACTGTATACAGAGAGGGGGCTGATGGGAACAGGCAAACCAGAAGGCTTTTTCCTAATTTCTCTTATTTGTGCTCTCTAGTCCGTCCTCCTGGCTGTGTATGTCATGTTCAAGGATGTCTCAGGTTCAAAAATGTACCTGGACAACAGTGGAGATAGACACAGGTGTACTCTTTAAACAACTAGTCCTCTTTATTCATGTCATTTTGTATAGAGAAATGATCAAATCTTCAGCCCTTGATTGTGTGATTACAAACAGGTATATCTCTACTCCCACTGTGCCATGGTGTGAATTTAATTGAAATTGGCCCTAAAAATAAAACACATCTGAGATCATGTCGTGTCTCCTCCTTGTCTCATGTGGTGCCCTCTTTGTTGGGAGGGACCATGACGTGAGCAGAGGAATCAAGTATTTACAATACACTTGACTCGAGGGGAGAAGGATAAAGTACCACAAAAAAGGGGAGAAAAAGACAGACAGTATAGAAGTACACAGAGGTAAAAGAAAAGACCAAAATAACAGGAAGTAGAAGCCAGGAAGATAATACAAAGATAGTGAAACACTGAGATCCAAAAAAATAAAAAATACATTGAAAATAGACTCAGTATAGCACCAAATCACAATTACAGTTGACTCGGGATGTTCTATATTGTAAGGTAAAGAGCCTGCAATAATAGAAAGAAAATCCCAACAGTTGGGGCACCATGTACGAGCAGGTACTTGGTGACAGTGGAAAGGAAAAACTCCCTCTAAACAGGAAGAAACCTTAGGTAGAACCAGGCTCAGGGAGGAGCAGCTATCTACCACGACAGGTTGGGGGTGAGGGGAGGGAGAAAGGAAAAGGGAGGGAGACACTGTGGAAGAGACATGAAGACAAAAGCGTGATCGGGTCATTGTTTTTTTTCCAGCCTTTTGCTGTATTTAGTCTCTAAACACATAGCAGCGTTTATACAGAATAAGGGACAGAGAGGTGAACCATGAACACAAAATGACCCACCTAAAAGGAGTGTTAGATGGGCTGCCTTCAACATGGCTTGCTGAGATAAATTTTCAGGTTAAAGGCAGTAGGTCTGAGGTGAAAGGAGGCATAAAGAAAGGAGGAAAAGCCGTGTGTCTGCCTTAGTTTACCGTTTATTTCTTCGGGGTTGCATCAGGAAAGGCATCCGGGATAGAAAGTCTGAGAAATCAAACTTGCGAAGCTGCCCGCTGTGGTGGCCCCTTGTGAATAAGGGAGCAGCTAAAAGCAGCTTTTTTTCTTAAAGGATAGTTTATGTGGGTTTACCTTGAAGCTCCTCAATTTTTTTCTTTTCTTTTTTTCTGTGCAACTTGAAACTCTAACCATAATATTATTTCCCAGTAAGTCAACGATACAGACACCTGCGACAAATGGAAAATAAAATAATCACACCTGATGGTGGGCACATTAACAGCCTTGCGCTGCCTGATAACTGTCATGGTGCTCAAACCCTACCGCACACAGCAGGCATGACTGCAAAAGAATTAAAGTAAAACCATATGCACAGATACACAGGCCATAAAGCATGCAGTAAAAATATGACAAAAAAGGATCGCTGGCCCATTGGACAGTATAACAGTGCAAAAGCTTTTGCCAAATAACCCCACAGAGTTACACACCTGCATGTTTACTGTAGCAGAAAGAGAAGAATTAACTGCAACAGGCAACGCAGCTGGGGCAATGGATGTAAAAAGCTTACCTGCACTTAAATTATTTAGCTGATTCCTGTTTAGTCAGCTTTTTCAGACAACAACATATGAACAGGTTTGAAGAGTTATATATCAATCTTTGACATGCAGACCAACCAGGGCAACCTTCCTCCCTGAAATATTTGACTACAGCTTACATAATGTCCAGTGAACTAGAGAAAAGTGATTCTACCAGTGATGCTAATCTGTGGCTGAATGAACATCCACTTCATCTACTTACCCTCTAAAAGAGGAAATAGTGCAGGTCAGGACCCTGCTTAAAAGCTGGAAGTACTTTGCACGAGGAATGAGAAAGATTCAGACAGTTTCCTGAAATATTCCTGTAACTAAGTTGTACTTTATTTTTTATTGGCAGAATATTAATTAATTGATTTCATGTGGACTGAGAAATTTCTGAAAATGAAAATCACCAAAAATCCTGTTCTAAGGAGTACACATGCATGTGGATATTCATTAAGACTGGCATTCCTACTAATGGCCAGTAGGGGGCGACTTGTTATTAATGTACTTGAATTGTATTAGAAGTGTGTGGATTATTAGGAGTGTGGCCGTTCTGAATGAGGGCTGCCATCCTCATCTAATTCTGAACAGTCAGCTGGACCTAGTACAACATTTGTGGTAGCAGTTATCCCATGTGTGACACACTCATTGAGTCCATAGATATGCCTCGCTAACCAAGCAATAGCTAATAAATTAGCTTCTTGTTACAAAATGGATTAAATTCATTTTTCAACTAAAAATTATTACAATTAATGACAAAATTGACAAAATGATTAAAAGTATGCTTGAAATTTGTGCAAATTCATGAAAAATAAATTGTAAATTATGACATGTAAATAAATATTCACAGCCTATGCTTAATATTGAAGCACCTCGGCAGCAATTGCAGCCTCAAGTCTTTTTGAGTTTGATGCTACAAGCTTGGCACATCAATTTCTCCCATTCTTCTTTACAGAACCTCTCAGGTTGGATGGGGAGGGTCAGTGCGCAGCCATTTTCACATCTAAACTCTGGGCTCTGGCTGGGCCACTCAAGGACATTTACAGAGTGGTACTGAATTCACTCCTTTGTTATTTTGGCTGCGTGCTCAAGGTTGTTGTTGTTGTTGTCTTGGATATATCTGTCCCTCAAACCAACAACATGATGCAGCTGCCACCATGCTTATGACTTGAGGCTGTAATTGCTGCCAAAGATGCTTTAACAAAGTATTGCGCAAAAGCTAAGCAGGCTATACTAGAATATCAAGCTTTGCTGTTGTTGTTGTTGTTGTTGTTGTTGTTGTATGACAAAATGTGGAACAAGTGAAGCACTGTGAATGCTTTCTGGATGTGCTTTACAGTCTCTGGAAGTACATGTGGAATTTATATTTAGGGCAGTTTTAAGAAAATGATTCTATACATAAAATCATCATTTGAATGAAGGGGTTAAGCTATACAAGGCATGGCATGCCTTCATGTTCTTCCCACATATCCCTGCTTGTCCAACTGTTACAACACAAATCCCACATGGAAAAACTTTACAAAATAGACTTCAAAACTTGTCTTTTACATTTTTGATCATGTTGGGTTGCAGACTGTAGAGAATGACAGCATGTCCCATCTGGGACATCTCACAACTATTTAATCAACACTGGTTGACAATCAATCTTATTCCCACTTTTTTCACATAGTATGCCTTCCCTGATCACTTTCTTTACTTAACTTTTTTCCTCCTAACCCTGCTTACCCCCTTCTTGTTTTCACCCATCCCCCCTGCTCTGCTCTCTGCCTGTCCTCACAGATAAGTAGGAATCCCTCACCTTTCGCATAACGTCACATGGTAGCAATCAGAGTGGGCTTTGGCAGACAAATTAGGGCAGTTAATGTCGACCGGAGATCTGTGCAGAGGCGGGGAAGCTGGTGCTAAATGCCAACAGATGGGGCCTGAAGTGGATCGGCCCAGCCTGACACAGTCTGTTACAGTATAGCCTGAGGTGTAGAGCTTAAAAGGGCTTGAGCCTGGAGGAAAGAGGAGCGTTCTTCCTAAATTTATAAGTGAGTAATAGAAGACTTGGAAGCGAGGAATGTAAAGAGAAAGATTGGCAACTTTGGAAAAACTATTGAACCTGGGACCTACCTGTGATCCATGGTGGTGTCTCAAATCAGATTTTTTTGTTTTGTTTTGTTTCTTTGTGATTAAAAAACTTATTGTCATGATCATTCCTCCACCACCACCCAGGAGCTGTTTATACTGTATGAACTCCAAAAAAATGAGTCATATTCATCTAAAATGCAACTTCTCCTCCAGTTCACCCCTGAATTTTTGCATATTTCATCAAATCTTTGGCCGTGACGTTTGCATGCATCGCAAAGCCAATAATGCATAAGGATACTCCTCAAATGGCACATTTTCTGTCATCACTTCTAAATTATGAATGGACAACGCTCGCTGAATTTGATTTATCCCGAATAGATTATCCCTCTAAAAAGTGGGTGCCGCTACACACATTTTTTTTCCTCATATTCTCACATATTTGGGAGTTAAGTGTGTGTCCACTTTGGAAACCCCCGATTTAGCCCACAGGGCAAGTAATAATTGAGATTCTAGTGTGGCCAGCTCATATTAATGCCAAGACTTATCGTTACAGTCACCATAACTTCAGAAACACTAATAAAAAAGCTATATTTTCTTTTTGGTATTTCCTCAGATTCCCAGGCGCGCCCTAATTTTTGTATTCAGCCCTTTTCCCAAACCTAAATGTTCACCCAAGGCCTGATCTCGATGCTGAAGTATCCCATCGCAATCAGACACGGCATTCTTAGCCAAGCACAATATTGAGTGTCTGGTTATTGTTGTTTTTCTTTTTTAAATACATGAATAATTTGGCACGGGCATGAAAGTTTAATAATTACTGAAGTGCTGAAGCCAGGACTGTAATTGCTTAAGCAATGGCTTCAAAATGCTCAGTAATAAGTGAAACAGCTCATAAAGGGCTTATGCAAAATTTACCAGTGTAATTTCTATTTGTCCATCTGCACACAATCCGCTTTTTGTGATCACCTTAATACAGACACACACACACTTTGACTCACACACACATTCCTCTTATGTTACAGGCTTTGAAGAGGCAGACTCATCCCCATTTTCAACAGTACCCAATCAAACACAAAGCTGAGGGGCGGATTAGGAACAGGCTTGTGGTCCACAATGCTCCTATCAGGGACCACACTGGTTTTAAATTACCCCCCTATTCCTCACTCATTTTCAATCACTCACTAGCCCAATAAAGTTTGTTTCTGCAATAAAATGGGAAAAAAGAGAGCACTGAATTCCAGTTTTGTGCGGCGGCAGTCCCCTACAATTCCCGACGCTCTCTGTTTGTGTCTGGAAAATCGCTGGCCAGCAAAAGAGATGTGATTAGCCCATTTGCAGCCTAGAAAGGTTGAACGTTTTGAAAGCGAGAAGACGATGTTTCCCTTGGAAAGATGAAGGCAAAATGGAAAAACGGAAAGTTGGAAATACGAAGAGACCGAAGGATGACAGATGTGCGAGCAGAGGTGTGGTCATTGTCACGCATGTTGTCAGATCCAGAGGGAGCGGCGTCTCTTCAGACGACAGCTGGTTTCACTCAGAAAAGGAAAAAAAACAGACACACAGCAGAGAGGAGAGAGAAAGAGATCAGACCTTCACCACTGAATATTTATGATCTCGGTCTACACAGATTTCTTGCCACATTTTTGTTGCGGTTTTCGGGGGGTTAGTACTTGCTGACCCACACACACACACACACACACACACACACACACACACACACACACGAGTGTTCACAGATATACAGATGATGGAAAAGAGATAGGGGCTGGGGGAGGGCGGCGTGAAAAAGAGAAATAAGTCCCATTAGACCATTAGGATGGTAAGTTGCGGTGAAAATAAAAGAAGAGCATGAGGGGAAAAGAAAAGTCTTAGGAAAGAGACCTGCAGACACATACAGAGACCCCATGCTGGAAAATGCCGTTGTTGAGCTTTGAAGCACAGTGGTAATGAGGCTCCATTTAAATCCAATGAAGCCGCTTTGGCAGCTTATGAAAGCACAATTGGTAAGCCCCCTTCGTCTGCTGATGGGTGTGTGTGTGTTCCTGTGGTTGTGTGTGTGTCAGTAGAATAGGGAGGGGACAAACTGGACAATATTTGGCTTTACTTTAGTTTCTCTTTTCATCAAAGCAGCAAATTATTCACAAAACTCCCGTAAGTCAGTTTATTCTATAAACACTAGTAAACAAAGCTTAAATGTGACAGTGATTTACACTGGCTATAATTGATGTAACTTTCATTATAGCAGTAATTCGCAACGAACCCTATGAGGGAGCCCCTTAGCTCTTTAGATCAAGGTTTTCCATTACTGATGCATTCATCAAGGTGAAGGAAACAAAATTAGCTGACAGAGATGAATGCAGCGTGAGAGCAGTGCAGGTGATGAGGGAAAGTAATGTAGATGTTTTTGATAAACCTTTATAGAGACAAACAGTAGGTGGGCTGCATTACTTTAGAAAACATAGTGTAGAAGAAGCTTGTTAAGGGGCTTTTTGGATCAAGTGCCACTTGCAGGCCTGAAAACTAAAGTCAACACCAAAAAGTGGAGTTGCTCAAGTGGGTACTTGAAGCTGACTCCAAAAATCAGTCCCCACAAGAAAAAGAAGTGGTTTTGGTCTCTACAATAAAAGAAGCTGTACTGGGAAGGATTTCGTGATTAACTGACTTGTTTGAATTGTATTAGAAGCTTATAAATTATTAGGAGTTTGGCCATTCTGAATGAGGGCTGCCGTTATCATCTAATTCTGACCAGTCAGCTGAACCTAGTCCCATATTTGTGGTAGCAGTTATCCCATGTGTGACACACTTACACTGGATACACCTTGCTAACCAAGCAATAGCTAATAAATTAGCACCCCATAATCTTTCGTCCAAGTGGCTATTTCTGATTAGATTTGAGTCTTCATAACAGGACTTTATAAACCAACATCGCCATGATCATCTTTATGGGTAAACCTTGAAAACCCTAAACCTTTCAATGAGGTTTGGCAACCACCAGTGGTAAGGGAAAAATGTGCATTTCCCAGCTGGTCGCCAAGCGGTTGCTTGAGGTTGGTGGCAGTTGCTGTGAAATCAGTTGCCAAATCCCCGGCCACGCAGGCTGATCAGTGAGGTGGAGACTGCTGGCAGTCGCAATCTGAAATTGGTTACAAAGAGGTATGCCACGTTGCACCAAAAACATACCAGCATTTTCTTTGATTGCTAACAGATTTTCATGGTTCCCCTAGATTGCAATACACTGACTTGTCAAAAAAACAATCAACCGTTGCTCTCCGAGCTGTAGTGAAACTGTTAAAAGCGCAACACAAAACATTAACGGAGAATGTTTGCCTTCAAAGTCAAACTTCCACCCTTTGAAACATGTTGGCTGCCTCTGTGAATCACAGCTTTTAGCCACTTAACTAGTAATTTCCAAGTGTTATCATGTTGTCATCTTCAATGGAAACTACAGGCAATTGCAGCAATCTGCTAGTGACCAAAGCAAAAACAAGGACCTTTGCTGCACCCTCTTTTCGACTGATGTTCACCCAGCGATTCTCAACAACCAGTAAAGGAACACACATTATTCCCACCAGCTGGTCTCTAAGCCTGTGTGACTGAGGCCTTAAAAGTTTCGACCACTCAAAGATTAATCGCTAAAAATCGATGTAGCAACCAGCAGTTTGTAAAATGTTGTTATGAAGACTCAAATGTCAAATTTTCAATGTTGTTTCTAACTGAAGAAAGAAAAAGGAAACTGTATGTGACAGAATTCCCCTATCTTTGTGATTCACTAGTATAGTCTATGAATAAACCTTGCTAACCAAGGTAACTGGGACTTATTGATAGCTTAGGACTCCACCCTCCCATCCCAATATGTTAATAGTTAATGGTAGCCAAAAAGCTAAAGCTGAGGCTTCAAATGAACTTTACAAAATAAAGGGTGACATCAAAGTGGGTTTGGGGTCTGGGACTCGGTTATTGGTTGTCACAGAGATTAAAAAAAAGGAGAAAGCTTGGTGCCTTGTAAAACAACATCTTAACATCTTTATTTTGTTATTCATAAGAAGAAGCGAAGAACTGAGGCAATATTTTGCTCATGTAAATGCTGATCATCTTTAATGACTGAATGTCCTACAGGACAAAGGATTTTCAGTTTTGTTCTGGTTGTAGACGGTTTTGCTTTGGTGTATAGTTAACTGAACTCAATATAAACAGCAACTTGATAGAAGGCCAGGATGTCCAGGAGAGAGATGCTTGATTCAGAGATTCAAGATATGTTTCAGTGTGTGTGTGTGTCCAGTCTGTGAAACCTCTATTCTCAGAGCCTCAGTGGCCATGCCTGGGGAGAGTGATGATAAATGACTGCTTTCCTGTAATTTACCTTCAGGAGAATGGATGGAGCTGGCCTGTTTGGTTAGTGGGTGGGGAGATGAGGAAGAGAGGACACTGTAGGTGAAAAAAAAAAAAGAGAAAGAGAGTAAGGAGATTCCTGCTTTGAGCCTTTCTCTGGAGTTGGGTTTCCTCCAAGGTGAGGAACGCATTAAATTGTGTGTATATACTGTGTGTGTGCGCCTCATTGTTTATTTACAGAGCTTTAGCTCTTGCAGCGTTCATAGAGGAGGGGAGCCGCTCTACCCAATATTCTCTTCTTCAAACCCCCATCTAGCCCCCGTGAGTGGAAACATACCAGAGCAGTGCCAACTGTGTTTGAGCAATGGAGAAAACACACATGATCAATTTTATATAATTTCTGCAGCTAAGGCTAATAGCCGCTATTAAAGAGACAGATGATCAACACAACGCACAGTTCATTACCTAATAATTTATTTTTTACCATTTAGATTAAAAAGTCAGTGGTTCATTGCCTCAGAGGAAAATGTACAAGGAAGACTTCGATATAACAGAAGTGAAAAGCAGTGCTAGACTGAGGGCAGGATCCCTTTGTTCCCCCCAAAAAGGTAGGTGGACAATTTTTGTGTGAGTGAACCATTATTCCCAGGACATTAATGTAACAGGACATGGTGGGCTTTGTGTGTCAGTTTCCATCTGTACCTCTATGGGAAAAGCAGAGGGTCCAGTCAGTCACGTTTTTACTCCATTCACCTCAAAGTCATTTACAATTGGGTGGTTGTTGTCTGGAAACAACATAAAACCGAAAGGAATACATTCTGTGTAATATCTGAACCACGTCTTCTGGTCGTGATCACGAAAGCATATGTTCCTGGTTTCTACATCCATATAACATCCATAATCATCTGGTTTGTACATCCATAAATGTGAGTCATCCCAGGCTAAGTGATGCTTTACAAAAGACAACATAAACGGCAGAGGCAGTTCAGTACATATTTACAATATTAAAAAAAAAAAAAATGCATCAGGACAAGCCAAATGTGTGGATGAAAATGACGCATGTGCACAAAGAAAAAAAAATAGTCAAAAAACAAACAATGGGAAGTTGACCAAGAAAATTTGTGTGATTTAATTCTTCATCATGGACCGTTTCAGAACCCTACCCCCACCCAAAAACGCTAAACTTCAAATAAGTTTCCTCTCACCTCTCTGCAAGTTGTGTGTGTCACTTGTTTGCTCGGGAAGGTTAATTAAACACACAAACTCACACACCTGTGAATGCTATAAACGCTGTGGAAAAAAATACACAGGGGGGAGGAAGCAAAGTGAAGCAGTTATGGTCTCAGTTCCACTGCCAAGCTGCTGGGCTTGTTAATATAAAACAACAGGATGGCTCTCTCTATGAGGCTCACAAAATAGCTTTCACAAGCGCTACACTTCCACCCCCTAACCCCCCACTCGAACAAAATCTGGCCAATTTTAACCTATTTTGATTTCGATGTTCAGGGTGGGCACTTAAGAAAAGGAAAAGCTGGTTCGTAGTTTTCGATCATGTGACCTGTGCAGAGGCCTGCAGGGAAAACTGTATTTTTTTTTCCAGCTTACATACCAGACCCTCCACAGAACTGCAGGAGAACCGTGTAAATATTTCATCTTTTACAATCCATGAATGTTTAGATCACCCTTTTAAAGGATTCACACAAAGATGTGATCCCGCTCCATTCTGGTGATGTTTTACTTGAACTCTACATGGATAAAAAATTTTGGACCACACCTTTTTATGAATTCAAGTGTTTTCAAACCCATTGCCACAGGTGTATAAAATGAAGCACCTAGCAACGCAGTCTGCGTTTACAAGCATTTGTGAAAGATCAGTTCTAAAGAGCTCATTGAAATCCATCACATTTGTAATTTTTTCCCCTCTTCCAGATATTCTACGATAAGCTATCGGTGGTATTATCGCAAACATGGGTGTGTTTAGAAATAGTGACAAAGTGGAAGGCCATGTGAGGTTACAGAGCAACCGCTAAGGTGCACCTGTGACTCAGTAACTGCAGATTTGCAAACCTTGTTTGCTGTGTGCCAGGAGCTTCACGACATGGATTTTGGTACCTGAGCAGCTCTTGTAGGTGTGAGGTAAACTACTTTTGTCCATATAGTGCATTTAGTGGAGATTCCTTCACTTTACACTGCAGTGCAAAAGCACAAACATGCTTAATCTTGATTTGATTTGCTCTTTTAGATTTGAAGGTAAAAAAGCTCTCAACTATTAAAACAAAGGCAAGGGCGCTTTAGCTAAAACTAGCTAGCTAACACATGGTGATCCATCAGCTGCTGGCTTCAGATGTTTTATGGCAGAAGTGACACACCAGTAACATTTTGTTTAACATCATTATAGTGAAACTTATTTCCTATTGCTATTGACAAGATCAGTTGCTGTGGTGGATTGGTGTGATCTGTCCGCAGTAGCTGCATGACAGGATGCCTCAGTATACCTTTCACGCTGGTCTGTTTGTTCGCCACAGGCAACGTCATCATCATAGTCCTAAACATTTATGGTGCAGGAAGCTGCTACAGTACTCCTCGGAACAATAGGTGTCGCTACTCTGAAAAAAAACCCCTCTGCATCGGCACTGATATAAGGGAAATCGCCTCCATCTATACTTTTTTCTCCACCAAGTCATCTTACAACATGTCCGTCTGATCTGTGACCATGTGAGCAGTAAAACCTGACATGATTGTACACTTTTATCTGCTTGGCTGGTACAACGGGGCCCTTAGGCTAAATGTGTTCCCATGCAGTGCCACACTCTAAAGATTTGCAGGCAGGAAAGTTATACATGTGTATAGTTTAAGAACTATCCAGCATTTTGGGTAAACTGAACTGGCAAAAATGATCAACAGGCATCGGAAAAAGCCTCTTTTGGAAGCGTTCCTATAGTGTGACATATCACGTGAAAACTAGAAGAGAAAGAATTTTGTGGAATTCCTTCACGAGGGTGTTGGGTGCTCAAGGAGCTGAGGCAAATATTTTGACAATTCATTGTAATGCCAGACTTACATACCAAGATGCGGACACGGGTGCTACTGTAACACCACCTGTCTGACAGGTCACAGAGGACAGCCGACACATAAATAAAGGACTGCTTCTGCATTTTTGAGAAATTCCATCAGTGGGATTTGTGCCCTCAGCATAGTGCCATAGAAAACCTTTTTTTTGTCACACATCAGAAGTCGTGGTGGCTTATAATTCATTTTGGTTACAACTTGTTTTTGCATTGTATTATAAAAAACAAAAACAAAAAATGTCTTGATGAGAGTGAAAAGCATGAAGAGCCACAATCGTTTGAACAACATCTAGTCATGTTCAGAGTTCATAACAGCATCAAATATCATGCCATTAGACGTCCTCAGTTCTAATAACACTTCATAAACACAATCAGACCATTTACCTGTGTGTCTTTTCTTTGCAGATTGATTTACATTCTCAGAAAACAAGAACTACAGTGCAGTACTATACACCACAGAGGAGTCTGGAAGCCTCTTTCTGTGCTTTCACTTATCTAAAACACTAAATACACAACATGCAAAATGGGTTAAAAGGAGAATTCGGGGGGGGGGGGGGGGGGGAGGGAGGGAGTTTGTGGCTGACACACAGACGAGAGCAGAGGAGAGACACTTTTGGAGGAATGACAAACCAAACATGCCGCCAAAGCCAAAGGAGCGTAACCACAAGCTAGCATGAGATGCCTGTAGGAACACTCAATGCTATGTGAGCTTGATGTGCCCCTCAACTAAACTGTGTGTTTATATTGTACTCTATTTAAATAAATTGTAAAGTCGTTTACAAAATGAAATAACTGCAAAAGGCAGATAAAAAGCTTGAGAGCAACCAGATGGGTCTCTCTGCGGTTAATTCGTTGGTCCTGACTTTCATAGTCTCTTAATTGAATTTAAAAACTGACTACTCTTATTTGGCAAGGCATGACAGGGTTATGCATTTGGGGTGGGCAAGTGGTGGAAGATGACCTGGGAAGTTTTCCTTTGGATCTTCATGCTCATATTAGTTTACCTCTCTCTGCTCCCTGTAAGGATTTGATGGACCAGCAAAAGAAAAAAGAAAAAAACCCCACAAACATGCAAACTTAACAAAGCACATGAGGACTGAAATATGATCCTCTCATGTCATAATACAATCAGTGAGCACTAAAAATGTTCCAGGCTCATTCATTTTGTCGAAATACTAAGCAAGGAATGAAAAACAAAAACGAAAAAACCCAACAACACAGCTACGTCTTTTCTTTATCCAACTTGTTTTTGTGTTTTTACTGCATGAAAAAGGAACTCTTGTTTCAATCTCTTGTTGTGGCAAACAAAAGCCTGCCAGTCTTCATCAGTCAACGCAATGAAATGTTCGGCCATTTTTAAAGACATAAGTGATGCTGGCCACACAGCAACGTCTGGAAGAGCTGTACCCAGCAAAGAGAATATCCATGAAGCGCAAAAGTCTCAATGGAAAAGTTGGTTTTGTTCTGAAATTCGGTCTGCGCCGCTTCATCTTCCACAAAGTGACAGGCCATAAGTCATGATGGTGACTTTATAAACCACTCATAAGAGGGAACAGTGGTGAAGAGGCCTGCGATGTGACTCACTCGTGCCCAATGCAACAAAGGGATACATCTCAAATAAGGATGTGGATGGCTGAGATAGCAAAGTAGCCACACAAGATATACAAACTCTAGTATGAGCAGTGACATCGGGCACTTGACCGTATAAGAGCCTACGTGAGCAGTTTATTCTGTGAGGGCTGTGTGGTGGTGGCGGCAGCAGCAGTGGTGGTGTGACTGAGGTTTGCTGTGGAAAATGTCCCTGCAAAGGGAGCCCTTGGTTCCTCGTAGGACATAGAAGTCCTATAGTCCAAAGAAGATACTGCAAAGACCTTGAGAAATTAGGCCTGTTTTGACAGGAAAATTCTGAAGGTCATCAGTGTGAGGTGGCCAAGCTGGAGATCTGTAGCTTGTTTTGTTGCTGATATCAGTCTGTGAAGTGATAAACACTCTATAATAAAATCCTCAGAGAACAGTGAGGGGTGAGCATTGGTAGTCTTGCATGGAAATACCTTAAAATGGCAGAAGACAGGCAGTTTTGACAGGTGGAGGTCAGGGGGTTGTATTTTTTAGCAGGGGGTTGGACAGTTCAGTTGCCGTCGTCGAGGGGGGGAAATGGCGCCTGCTTTTGTCTACACTTCACACCCTTTTTAATGGTCCCTTTTTAAGGCAAACCAATCGGACAAATAGACAAGTGGCCTTACAATGAAAAAAACTTGAAAAATAAAAATGAAAATAATTATACAATATACACAAAACGTGGTCCTTAAAACAGGCAGGGTACATGCAGTCTTTGTAATGTGCAGCGTTCCCACAATGGAGGAGAAGAAAGGACTCGAGTGGCCGGGGATAAGAGAAGTCAAGAGTCAGGATTTGTGATTGAGTGCTGTGGAGGGAGAGGTAGGGATGGACGCTGCTTTTCCCAATCATGCTTTGCTGCACTTCCCCTTCTTCTCCTTGCGCTGGAACTTCCTCAGACGTCTCGTCCAAACGTCTCTCCACTGGATCACCAGGCTGTTCTTATCGGCCACCAAGCCTATGCGCTCCGCCCCTGGACTGCTGGCTCCACCTCCGGGCCCGACTCCTGGACCTGCTCCTGGGCCCGTTCCACCTTCAGCGCCACCCATCACCAAAAATCGTTTGCTCATCTGGATTTTGGGACACTTGCAGGCAAGGTCCTTCATGTGTACCCACAAGATGTTGTCACCTCTCTTTAAGGGTTCGCCCCGGCTCTTGTACACAGCCACCACGCTAACGGAGAACTTGGCCCAGTCACCCACCGTCTCCATGTCCAGCACGTTCACTTGGACAGCTGGGAACACATTTGCAAGAAACACACTCAAAACTCTTTACGCTTTTTAATTAATGGTATGGAAAGGAATTCTGCTCTCTTACCATAATCCTTCTTGCAGTATTTCTTCATGTTGATCTTCAAGTTGCCTTTCACTGGTTTACAGTAGGACTCACAATCTGCAAAAATAAGGACAACCAAGTTCACACCTGAAATGCAGGCAGTGACTCCAGTGCTTGTTTTCCACCAACATGTGGCTGGGGCCAGTTCTCTCTTGGTGCACTGAAAACCATCCTTCATTTTGACAGATTTGGGAACCAAATGTTGCATAGTGTTACTAACAGAAGTCGGTGTGATTTCCTTGGGAAGAATATCATGGTCAACAGAATCTGCAGACTCCAAATGCCAGTCACTTGTGAACCCTCCCTTTGGGACAGATTTTTGACACAAGTCATCAGTCTTCTTTTTTGTGGTGGAAATGTGTTTAAGCATTTATAGGCTAGGCACAGTCACAGTATTGGTGAAAAAGGTACCAAAGGAGCACATGAATCTTTCATATTTGCTCAGTCTTACTAACACGTTGTAATGCATAATTAGTGTCACATCACTTTAAAATATAAAACGCAGTGATCAAGCAAATATAAACATAACATTGTGATATGTGCTGATTTCTATATAGAAAGGCCAACTTTGACTCCCCGTCCCATTAATATATTTCACATTTTTTTATAAACACAAAAAATACACATCAAAGCATGATCTACTTTTTAAATACATGTGTATTTTTTTCTATAATAACTGAGTAAACTTATACTTGCCTTTACAAACTGACTGATGTTGCCAAAGGCTGAAAGGAAAACTGGAGCAGCGCTAAATAATAGTTGGGCTTGGTGTGGTTTTTGTGTGCTAAAAAACAGCTTCTGACAAATCACACATCCAAATCCCTGCAACAGCCAGTGCTGGGAGGCAAGTGAAACATACCAGAGGAGTAAAAGTGTTCAGTTTGACATGTTCTCCGGGGCCTTGAGAAAAGGCAGAGCGTGGTGGAAGCAGGTCATGGTTGGATGAATGTGGATAGGCCTTGGCTGCCAGAGTGACAACTAAGACCACACACTGGACCAATGACCTCTGCTGACCATTAGTAGGTGGGGTTGCAAATGATGTGGTTTTTACGTTTATGAATATGACAGTCAAAATTGATTTCTAGGCTGGATGACCATTCTCTGATCTTTTTCTGACCGACTTTAAGGCCAGTCACGGTTTGGTTTAGCTGTTCTGTGTCCTCCAGCATCTTTTTCAATCCAGCTTTTCCCTCATGCAGATTTTGGCCAAAGAGCAGGCATGTGGCGCTGGAAACACTTTGGCGCTTGATTTCAGCATTTGGAACCTGAGCAGCCACCTTTCCTTCTATTATATGACTCACAGCTTACCTGCAACCTGAATTAAATTAAAAAAAGAAAAAAGAAAAAAAAAACAAATTATTTATATATATATATATATATATATATATATATATATATATATATATATATATATATATATATATATATATATATAAAAATAAAAGTTGTTTGTAATTTTATGTTGAGGAATAGCTGTGTACAGCAGTTTCAATGGACCAGAAAGGTCGGAAAGAAACTCTCAGTTGTGTTATAGAACCCTTCAAAGATTTGAAAGCATATGCATGTAATTACATCGCGTGGTTTATTTTCTTGTAGTCCTGAAATATTTGTTTTGCCATGTCTGTATTCTCGGAGATCGGAAAACATGTTTTGCAAGAACAAAGAGCAAAAGGAAAGGGAAACTGAGAAGATAAGCATGATTAAATAGGCTTAAACAGATGAAGTGCGCTAAAACAATGATAAGAATCCCTTTTAAACTTTAAAGCATTCACTGTGCTTTTAACTCAATTTCTGCCATTGGAGCTGCAGAAAGAAAAATGCTGTTGTTTGTTAGTAAGACTCATCTGTGGTTGACACAGGCTGCTGGATTCTGTGACTCATTGAATTTTGGATCCACAGCATAAAAATAAAAATCTATGAGAAGGATACAAAATAAGTTTTAAAAAAATGAAAATGGTGAACTGAAATTGCAAAAGAAACAGAGTTTTAGTCACTTCTAATGAAGGGACGTGAAAAGTTGACCACCAACAAACCACACGCTGGTAAGTGGACTGGTATCTCTCGTTCCCTTCAAGAGGAATAACCATTTAGCCGTTTTTGCTTTCCAAAGAAAACCAAATAAAAATCGCTGGACATGAAATGTCCAAGTTTAAAAACAAAAAAAAGAGAAAAATGACCCTTTTGGGAATGTTGTATGAGTGAAAGGGTGTTGTATTGTTCATTTTTTTTTGTGGAAGAACTGAGGAGGAGGAAGAAACGGGGGACCGAGGAGCTCATTAAAACGTCCAGAAAGGTTGGCTGTATATCAGAGTGCTGGAGATTTTATTAGCCAGAGAGAGGAAAGAAAGGGAAACACAAAAGGAGAAAGAAGATGACTTTCAATACGCTGCAATGAGTGAAGGTGTGGATGAGTGCAAAGGTGTGTGGTGCATGTGTGTACGTTTTACTTTAAATAAATGTTGCAGAATATCACAGTCTACTTAAGGGCTTTCTCATTAGTACAGAGTATGTGGTATTCATGTAAGTATGCATGCAGCTGTGACAGGCGTGCATGTGCATGAGATGAGCATGGATTTCATTAGATCACAGCTGTTTTGTGTATGTAGGTCTCTGTTTTTGTATACAGTGGCTAACCTGCTCTTGAAACTCTGGCTGGGGCGACAGTATGCTCTTTCCCATGAAGCACTACTTACTGCTGGGTGATCACCTGGAAAAGCTCTCGGTGAATTGCCCAATGACCCAGAAGGCCAGCCTGCTGAAAACATGCACAATTGGCTCCAAGACTCTCGATGCCCTCTTTCCCTTGAGCCCCTTTCACTGTGCCATGACAAGGACAAATTGCATCCAACGCCCCTTACACAAAAAGATTTTGGGGGCCTTAGGTTTCTGATGGTGAAGCTCTTTCTGTGGTAGTTTAGGAAGGAGAAAGATGGGGGAAATGCGCTGGTGTGTTTGGTAGAAGCTGAGGTGAATTGACAATCAATGACTCTTGTGTTCTTAGACCCTGTAACATTTTCCCAGGAAAGTAGTAAACAAGAAAGGGCTGGACTCTGCTTCTTTGGGTTAAAAAGACCCAAGCGATGGCGGTAAAAGGTTATACAGAACAAGTTGTAAATGAGTGAAGAAGCTGCGAGTCTAAGGAAAATTAAATTCAGGACTTACAGTCACAGTAAAAAGAAAGTACACCCTCTGTCAGTTCCAATGTTTCCAAAGGAATTTTTTCCAGATGCAATTTTGCAAACTTGAGTTGTGCTGCCATGTTCGAAAGAGAAGAAGTTTCCTCCTGGAGACACTTCCAAACAATCCATACTTGTCCAGTCTTTTTCTAATCGTATTATCACGAACTTAACATTGACCATGCTGAGGCATGTGCAGTCTGAGGTGTAGCCTTTCTGTTTTGAAGTTTCTCTGAACATTGTACGGTCTTGACTTTGGGGTGAATTTGCTGGGACATCCACTCCTGCGAACGGTTTTGAATGTTTTTCACCAGTGGAATAATCTTTCTCACTCTACAATGATGGATTTCAAATTACTAGTTCCAACTTCGCAGATTGGTGAGCAGCATCAGTTGCTTCTCTGAGATGATTTCTGATGCATTTCTTCTTTAATGTTGTGCTAATACACAATTGAATACTCCAGACCTGCAAACTGTCCGAACTTCAGCTTTTATAGAGATGCTCACACTGAGGATGTACTTTCACACACAATTCTGCGTTAGCATTTTTAAAAATAATAACACAGTATAATCATGTGTTGTTCTTCTGAGGTTGTATTTACATAATTTTAAGACCTGATTTTATGTTTACTTTAACTACACTCACTTGTAAACATAGTCATGGTAAAAAAAAATGAGATGAAAGATCTTTGGCTAGAATTCACCTCACCTAATTGAAATCATTTAGGTAAAGTTTGATCCCAATTGGATTTATTTTGTGCAATTATCTGCTCTAAATCTCAATAATTAACCTACCACGATTAATCTGTTGTAATACACCATTTCTTTCCCCCATTTTTTGTCCAGGATTTTTGCTAAGCTAACCAGTAACCGGTAAGCTTAGCTTAGCTAGTTTACAACATTTACCTTAGAAACTTCACGAATTCTCCACCAGAAGAATGTTTTTCATTTCACACTATTAGACATATCTGGAGGTTTTTATTTGGAGTGTACAACCAATTTTGGCCTTTTATGTGGACCTCGGTAAGAGCCATTATAAACATCTTGAACTCTATGAATCGAGTCCTCAAAATTTATAGCATGCAACCTCGAAAGTTAAGTCGAAAGTTAAAGTTGGAAAATTTATTGTGAGGGTTCTGAAAATACGTATTATTTTTAGAAGAGAAAGGACATAAAAACAAGAAAACCATTATTGCTTTAAAAAGAATGGCAGTAATAGCAAATTTGGGAGGGGTGCACAGTCTGCCGCTTCAGTGATAATATATGATATAAATCCACTAATGAATCAACGTTTCCAAATCAACACCACCATTTAAATCAAACAGTTGTAGAATGAAAAATGCGGACAGGGTAATTGACCGAAGCCTAGAGTGTTAGAGGGAGTGACTGAACAAATTTCCCCCAGTCACTTGCCAACACTCTTTTCATGCCTCGCAACGTTCCCCTTCCACTATATCTCCCAACTAAACTGTAATTAATCACCTCAGCTGCCTATCTTCTGCCCTTGGCTTAAAGCTGCACTTAAAGTCTGAGCACAGCGTGTCTCCACTAACTTGAGGCTAGCAGTTGGGGAAACTATGCCAAGGACACAGGTTTTTAAGACAATGTAAAATTTTTCCGTCCCCAGTGCAATCGTTTCCCTGAGAACTTCAAATGAGCAAACCCGCCCTCTATTAATATTTATTCCACGCCTTAATATTTAATATTTCTGGACACGTATTTTATGTTTTTGTTCCTCTCATAAAGTAGGGGTGCTCAAGGTGCAAGGAGTATATACTAACCTGCTGGTTCCTCTGTGCTGCTCACGACAGCTGTGGGGTTGACCACAGGGATTTCTGAAACACGCACAAGAAACACAAAGTTATTTCAACGATTAATTCTAAGTCCACACCTTTTAAGTATGTCTGAAATGATCTGGCTGCCGGCCTACAATGAGAGCACGTGTGGTCAAAGAAACAAAGTGTGTCCAAATTCATTAAATGTGATCCCAAATATGGGGGTGGGATGGGAAATAGTACTGAGAAGAAGTAAAAAGTGCTATTTGAGGTCACTGGGGAAAAAAAGAAGAAGAATCAGGGTTGCCACACAGTAGGTTTGTGGTGTACTATATGTCAAACTTATGAAAATACACAGGGCTTTCCAGACAGACGTGCTAGATAAACGCTAAGAGACTGACAGGAATACTTATTGGTGGTGAGAGGGAAGACCGGTTCAAATAAACCATACATGCCATAGACTAATGCAGTGGTTTCAGTGTCTTTTTTTAAGGAGATCTTCAGACTAACTGGAAGAAATAATCAAAGTCCAATGTTAGTTGATGCTTCACAAGAATCACACCATAAACCAGTTTGGAGGAGTCAGCGCATTGAAAGTAGGCACACAATGGCAAGGTGGCTACACTAGATTAGTTTCATCCTCCTCTAACAGATGTGGGGTTAACACTGCTGTGCAATCTCCATGCAAGCATGTATAGACAGATGGACGGATGGCAAAGGGGCAATTTTGGTGGGATCATCTTGAGACAGATACAGCCCTCCCTTGTTGTGCCCGCTGGCTACAAAAAAAAAAAAAAAAGTGCCTTGTAGAATTCCTCCAGGACTTCTCCTTTAATCTTATGCATCTTTCCAATACAAATGCTAATGCTAACAACAGGCCCCTCTCCTTTTACCGTAAACAGAATTACTGGAACGCCGGCTTAGCATCCACCCAGAGGATCTGCTTTTGATTGGATTTGGAGGTTCAGGGGTTGGACCGAGTGTGTGAGAGTGTGTTGGCAGGAGGCAGAGGGGGGTTTCTTGGAAAGCTGTTTTGAGGCAAAAGCAGCAGTTGTCTCTCTAAAATTATGGACACCCTGCCAACAAAAACAAACAAGGGCACGGAGCTTTGTGAAGGCAGGCACAGCTGCTAGAAGCCACTTTGAGACCCTTTGCCCCGATGGCCACATCTTGTGAAGATAGACAGATGATGAAAGGATCATTCAGATGTGGGTTGCTGCCATCATACTAATTGGCTTCTTAATGGATTTGTCTTCTGTCTTGGGATACAGTATCCTCCAGGGGTAATATGCTGACATCAGGCTATAATGGCAGACAGGGTTGTCATAATGTGCATAGCTTAAGCATGCCCACACCCACTATTCCTCTTGTTCTCGATAGACAGTTCACCTAATGGCACTTAAACGAGTATAGTCTGCCATCCATGACCACGGTCGTCTTCTCCTTCTTGCCTATCCGCCATCTGCTTCGGAGCTGCATGCAAGAGGAACAACATGGCACCGTGTGGCAGTGTGGCAGAGCTGGTCACGGCACTGGGCGGCGCGGCATGACTTGATTTGGTGGAGGCTATCTTTTGATTGTTTGCAATGTGGCACAGACACGTGCTGGGCCCACGGGCAAAATTCGTAACTTGCGTGGACTCACATTCGCTTGTTACAGGAAATCAAAAACCTAAACACAGCTACTAGAGCACACACACACACACACACACACACACACACACACACAAACACATATGGTACATAGTTAAGAGAAAGTAGAATAACAGCACAAGCGTTAACAACAGTATGCCTCTTTGTTCCTTTAGCATGGATCGCGTTTCAATTTAACCCAACTTTATGCTGGGGCGCTCGTTTGGCTCACGTTTTGGGCTCTTCTCCATGAAATGTCATTGCAGTTTCAGTGGCTATGCAAGTCAACACACACACACACACACACACACACACACACACACACACACACACACACACACACACACACACACACTTTCATATCCTAGTGAGGACATCTAATTGACAAAAGTCTTTCCCTAGCCGCTTACCCTAGCCTTTCAAAAATTAATGCCTTAACCATAACCCTTAGCCTAAACTTAAAATGCCTTCAAACTTGTGGGGACAGGCATTTTGTCCCCATAACTGACTGTTGTCCCCACAAGTAGTGTAGCATTCCAATTTTTGGTCCTCACAAATATATCCAAATACGGCACGCACGCACGCACGCACGCACGCACACACACACACACTTGGGTTATGTCTGTCCGATAGCCAGAAAGACTACATAAAAGTATGTTTTCACTTATGTTCTGTATTCTTCATGGTTTGGGTATGTGCTGCCTTTAGCTATGGATCATGCTTTTTGTCAGATTTTAATAGTCACAGGCAAGCTGATAAAATTAACCATGACGATCTGATCAGTGTCGCATGCAGTAACTGGTAGCTGCGTGTGGATGTGTGTCTGAGTTACTCACTGATGCAGGGGGCCACGGGCGAGCGGCTCTGCTGGTACCCTTTGGCGCAGCGGTTGCAGGTGATGCCCGTGACACCGTCCTTGCAGGGGCACTGGCCTGTGGTCTGGTTGCATGTCTTGCCTGCTGCGCCCACAGGGTGGCAGTCACAAGCTGGCGTGGGGGGGTTGGGGGAAGATGTCAAAGAGGGATGGAGGGTGGTGGGGCAGATAAAAGAGATAAGAGATACCAGTTCATCAAACCTGCTGCAAAATGCAAAATGATAAGACAAAACTCCTCCGACATTCAGTAAATATTATTGATTAATGATTGATTGACTGCATTAATACTGAATGTTTGGGGGCCCACATGTCTTTAGCCTTTATACCTAGGTTTCTCAAACTACTGCATTGTGAAAAACTGCATGCATATCCAGAAAACTGATGAGAAATAAGATATTTGTGTGGAGGACATTACAGGACAACTAAAAGCACAGAAAGCTATTAGATCGGGTGAACGATGCATGTAGTGCATCAGTTTCAGCAGGAGATGCAGACCAAATGCTCGTTTCCTCTTTCCTAAATGCTGCATGCAGCCTAGTGCCTGCCTGCCTGGTAACACACGCTCTGCTGTTTCATCACTTCCCAAAAGTTCCGTGGATGCCCACCAAATGCCAACACCAACAGGCAATGCTCCGGTCACCTCACTTTGGCAAGACTTTTGAGGTTTGCTTTTCTAGGTGATTTATTTAAGCCACTTTAACTCATTAGTTTTTTTGGATGTATGAAGAGCAGTTAATCATATGAGGCCTAGAGTGTTGGTTGAAGCCATTTGACAAAAGCTTACAAGAACACAGGAAGTGTGAAAGCAAAAACACAATAAGCCATGAAACCCAGTAGGAAAACTCTGCCTTTTCCCCCTTTGTTTTCAGTCTGACACTTTGGAAAAATACTCTCAGACTAACAAAAAAAAAAAAAAAAAAAAAAAAAAGGCAAAAGCAAACTTGCAAGGGCCTCAGCTGTAACACAATAGTTGTAGTTGTCCAGGCTTATCAAGAAAAGGCAAGAAGGACCAATATTTCATACAAGGGAAAAACCCTGTAATCCAGCAGACTTCTACAGAGCTTGCCAGGGAAAGGCAGCTGCTAACATGCCACGGTTTCTTCCCACCACCTGACGAAACTGTTAATGTGTTTATTTGCGCCCGCAGATTTTTTTTTTAAAAGTTGCTACAACAAAGGAGAGGACCCTACCACCTGTTGGATCGGCAACGCGAGCGTTTAAATGGCTGAAACTGACCCAAGAGTGTCTGCATGACGGCAGGGTGTGAGGAGATTAGCTCAGCTCAGATCTTTAGAATCGTGTCTGCCTTTTCTGGCAAGGCCAACGAAGTCTACAGGTGTCAAAGTGGCTGCACACTGTTTGAAGCCGAGATGTAAATCTGATGCTTCATCATGAGTGCAAAATCCCCATTATTTGAGTCACGCAGACTCCAATGGGAAACTTGAGCTTTGAAGGCACTTGGTAAAGTGCGACTGAACTAAGGACAAGAACGTTAAGCATGTGGCAGGGTGTGATGCAGGACTAATTCGGGTGCCGGGGGTCACCAGACGCCTTTTTATGCTGTGCCAGCAACCTCCACCTTCATTTAGAGCCAGAGTTTCTTCTGCTTCTGGCTAGGAACTATTTGGGATTTTCCTGAAGTTTGCATTCTCAATAAAACTCAAATGATATAGTGCATTGGTCCGTCAACTTTTACCGTTTTTCAAGTAATGAAAAACGCTTTCAGACCAAAGGAAAAGCACATGTGAGATGACCCATGTCATAATCCCAAGTTGTTCCTGCAGAGACATGTGACAAAGGCAAGGAGTTTTACAAGCTATTGTCTCTGCACTGATCACTTAACATTGACAGGGCTGGTCAGTATAAACAAACTGCGAATGATGCACAGGACCCCCTCGCTTCCCTTCTAATTGAGACTCTGACTGTTTGGAGTTCAGAGGTTACTGTCAGTGTTCACATTGTTCAGTAAATAACCAGCAACGGCCAGATCTGAACGAGCTGTCAGGGGCAGGCAGGATGGAGACGGGGGTTTGGTCGTGTCAGTCTAACCCCCAGCCTTCCTTCCTCAAACTGTTTTTCTGAGGTTTTATGTGCAGAGGCTAGAGCCAGTTAGAAAGCTGTAAAAATGTCCTCAGATGTTGATGGCTTTTCAAGCCCATGTGACTGCAGATGTGACAGGCGCTGCATTGGGATTTGCAGTCCCTTTCTCAGGCGTCTGCTTGTTTTAAGTGATTCAAGTGATTTTAAGTGACTGTGTTACTCAACTTGTGGTGACTGCACTTTGTTCACTTCAGTTTTATTTATGTAGCGCCAAATCACAAAAACAGTCACACCAAGGCATTTAATACTTAAACCCCAACCAATCAGATGATCCCCTATGAGCAAGCGCTTGGCGACCGTGGGAAGGAAAAACTCCCTTTTAACTAGAAGAAACTTCCAGAACAACCAGGCTCACGGCTGGGCAGCCATCCGCTGAGAGCAGTTGGGGGTGAGGACACATGGAAGACTGCCTTTGTCTGCTGTCATGGAAAGTAGCTTTCAGATTTGCGGACTTAAAATATCCACGTTACTTCCGGAATCCTGATTTTGTGTTTAGATTCCTTCAAATACGCCTCACACTGTGAACAGACAACTAGACCTGGACAAGTTTGATCAGTAACAGACACAACCCCTTCTAGATTCTGTACCGCCCACCAGCCTCCCTCTATTCCCACCTCCTCCTCTGAACACACCTGTATTTTATTGCAGTAACTCCATTTCAGACATGACGACATGACACGCACCCCCTTCAACAATACCACACCCCTGACCTCTGTCGCGACCGGGTCACAGGCAGAAAGGACATGGAAAGCAAAGGGCTGGAAAGAAAATCATAGATGCTGGTATGAGAATAAGAGGAAGACAAAGGTTTAATGGGTTTGTAGAAAGGCAGAGTGAGGGAAGTCATAAGTCAGGGTGCAATCAGAGGTCCTGGTTGTAAACCATCTGGCAAGACAGAGATGAAGAAAAAGAGAGCAAAAGCAAATGACATCTCCTAGAATGCTGTGGATCAATCATGGAGCTGGCCCCCTCAGCTTTATAAATGTAAGCTTGGATTCTGTCACATCTGGAGCTTTTGGAAAGGAGGGTGTTAAACTGTTTATAACCTGATCACTTGACTTGGATCGCAGACAAACTGTAGTGTCAAGTGGCCTGCATGTGTGTGAAAACATTATGCTTCCACGTACTGCAGGAAATGAAAGATGAGAGAACCATTTGCACATGGGGATGCACATCTCAGAGCGGATCTGTTGTCAGGGGTGCAGCAGATCCCTTTCTGTTATTGTTTCAGTGCATTAACAGGTCAAATGACTTAAGTTTTAAGGTATGTGACCAAGTCGCTGTGGAGGGGTTTTTTTTGTAATTTTTTTGGCCATTACACGATGAATGGCTCAACATCTCATTGAAACTACCATGGGCAACTGCGGCCTGATATCATGCCATTTCTAACCTCTCGGTGTTGTATTACAGGCTGCAGAAGGAAAACTGACGAGAAGCCAGTGAGAGATTCCCACCGTGAAATTACAGCCAGGAGATCTTCATGGCTATGAGTGTTGGCAGCTTTCACTAGTGCCGTTTTTTATGTTCTGGAAGTGATTTTTTTAAACCTTCATCTGGATCATACGGCTACAAAACACTCTTATTTATTTGAGTATTTTCTCGAGCATCAAATACAGGAAACAAGTGTTATTTTTGCAATATTTCCAGCATAATATGGGGCTGAAAAATATCACTGCAAATGTGAAATAATGAAATCAATTTTCCATGAGACATGCATTGGTTACATGAAAATATTATGTGGTGTGTGGGCAAGGGGGGAAACATTCGGTGGGGTGGCCAGAAAGACTCCAGGCATAGTATCAAATCATTTCTCTCTGCTATGGTATGGCAAATCAGACATGCTGATTTTTTTTTTTTTTAATATATACATATATAGTAAGAGTTGCCATGACAACATATGTTTCCACTCATAAAATATTACCACTTCTCCCCTTTCTCAAACACATAGACTGGCTCAATCAGTGTTTGTTTGAACATTTTGTAAACATTTAGCACCGAGTAGCGCCAAAGAAAAAGCTAAACTACATTTAAAGTAATAATCTGGGACATTTTCATATAATCACATATATCTATAAACAAATATTTTCTACTCTATTAATGACTGACATAACGCGAAGCGATCCGTGCTCGTGACTTGTGGTTGGTAATTCTTTCCCAGGAAACCACTTGTGTGTTATATTTCTGACAGCAGATGAAGAGCGAGCTCTGATCATAATCAAGGATAAATGAATGAGTGCTACAGTTCTGCAGTATGCTTGACTGAAGCCTAATAGAAGTATAGAGGAGGAATGAGCTCATGCAGCAAATAGCACAGACTATCTTGAAAGCCACGTTGGAAAATTAGTAATAAAGTTCTTCATAAACACTACTGTTACTTCTTGTTAGATTCTCACCTTTGCAGGCTCGCCTGTGGGTGATTGGTCTGGCCATGTCCCTGTAGAAGCCCTCCTTGCAGTAGTGGCAGTGGCGTCCTGCGGTATTATGGCGGCAATTCATGCACACCCCGCCACTTTTCCTCCCTGACAACTTGTACAACTCCATGTTGAATCGACACCGGCGGGCGTGGAGGTTGCAGTTGCACGCTGCGGAGGGAAAGAGCAAAGCCGTTATGGTATTGGCAAGGGTGAGGAGGATAGATACAAAAGTTTACAATAACTTCTCAGTATTTATCTTAGGGTTCAAACATAAATTTAGCAGGCTGAAATGTTCACATGGAGCACGCTCAGCAGTAAAATATATCCTTACTGGTGGGGTATGTATATCACAAGAGAGCTGGGAAAGATTTTCAAGTAAGGCAGTGTAATAATAATAATAATAATAATAATAATAATAATAATAATAATAATAAGTGGTTTATAATCTATGCTGCATCTGTGGGCTTGGCTGCTATTCCAGAACTCATCAATCAAAAGTGATATTTGCAGAGCTCATTTTCCCCATTTCATAATTAATGAATTCGGCTTCTCTCAGCCCATTAGTTATTAATCACTGGAAAGAGAGACATTAATTTCATGAATCACTGATGAGTAAAGACTTCTTAGATCTATTAAAAGCGAGACCAAATCAGATATAGGAATGGGCTCGAGCTAGCTGTCTTCTAAATGAGGCGAGCAGGATATATGGGACATGTGAGGGGTGGTTATAGCTCTCCCAGTTACCCTTGAAATCCAGCTGGTTCCTTAATGTCTCTTTTGCTCACAAGTCTTTTCCGTTGATTCCTCAGCATAAAACTGCGTTCACCAACTCTGACATTATTGATAAACTCTTTTCATTATCTAAACGTGGGGGTTTTGCATTTGAGAAGTCTAATGAGAAACCCACACTTCTTGCTTGTGTAAGACTTTGATCCAGAACCTCTGCTGGTTAAATCAAAGTCAGACCTGGAACCTGAAGACTTGGCCGTGGCTTCAAAGTCAACTGTCGCTGAGCTTAGCTTTAGCTCAAAGTTATCTGCAGATGCATTTGAAAAGCGGTAAACAACAGCAGAGCTGTTTGAGTGAAAATGTCAACAGTTGTGGCAAAGCAGAAGTATTAGAGGATCACAACAGAAAGTGATATTCATTAACTTTAGTCAAACTGGAGAGGCGTCAAGGAAATAGATTTCACTACACAATAAATGTTTAGAATAAAACAAGAAGGATGTAGCAACAGAGACTAAGTTAAAACACACTGGGTGAGGGTAAGGCGCAGAGGGGTCAGTTACAGAAACATGTGAAATGTATATTTTCTGTCTTACCCACTCACTCCGTGTATACATGATCATATTTGCAGGGCTACAAGTTTGACACCATCCTCATGCCAGATGGATAAACATGAAGCTAGCGAGAACAGCCTCTTACGAGGGCCAAACACCTAGCCTGGCTCTGACCGGCGGCAACTAAATCTGCCAGCCCTCACTAATTAACACATTATATCTTGTTTGTTTGTAGAGCTATTTCTTGCCCAGGTGCAGTCACTTCATGAGGACACGTCACCACTCTGAAGTTGCTAGGCAAAAAGCCGAGCTACTAAGGTACTACGGCTGTGTATGAATTAAAGAGCATAAAAATGGTACATAACACACCTGCAACACCTGTAACCACAACATGGTACCTTTACACCTTTGTGTTGAGTAAGTAAATAAAAGTTTGTAAGAGCTTTTCACAGACAGTATGTACAAATACATTGTACACAGACACAAAACAGTAAAATAAATAAGAAAATTAAGTAATTAAGTGCCATAATGGGCAATGAAAACAGGTAGTTTATCATCATCATCATCATCATCACCACTACTACTGAATAAAATTTTGTCCAACGTCACTTTTATGTTCTATGTATTAAACCCCCGCTTTTATAAGTTTTTAGTGTTTATATAAAGACCAATTAATAATTAATCATCTTTTAAATGACTCTGTCACTCCTTTAAAACAACAATGCTGTTCCAAAGATTTGGGAAATATCAGTTTTTTTTATTTTCAATTATATAAATCTTTTCAGTAATTAAGTTTACTACTGACAAAATAAGAAACCAGTTGTAGAACACAGAACTTTTAAACTTATTTTGTTACAAGTTCGTAGAAAATGAGATCTCAGTACCCATTTCATTACAAATATGTAAAGGTGGACTATAAGTGATTTAGAAAAATAGAGATTTACTCAAACTGTGTTCAGAAACTACCTTAAAAACGACTTATAAGGGCCTTCCATAACGTCATGTCACAACTACACAGTCCTCATCTTCAACAAAGCCCCCCCCCCCCCACTCCATGACCCTTTACTTCTTTATTTTTTGGTTTGAGCCTGTAGCTCTGTAAAGCTCTTAGCTATACATCTGAAAAAATACTACAATCAAACTAATGTTTAGTGTTGGATGAATGCAGTACACTTTACCCACTCTTGCCTGATCGGAAAACACTGTTAGCATGTTGCACAGCTAATCTGGCAACTATTTGCACGACCTGAGTATATACGCCTACTCACCAGCGTTGTGTTAGAATACAAAAGGCCAGCAAAAAATGCCTTTAATACTGAGCCTGCTACAAGTGGGTATTTTCATGTCTCTTCATGTCCTGTAGTGCGGGCTAAACTCAGTTAGCCCGATTGTACATAAGTGGAAAATAAATAGCCATAATGCAAGTGATTTCAGAAATGGTAACTCTATTATGTGAAAATTTAGTGCAGCATTTCATTCTGTAAGACTCTTTCCTTGCTCTGGGTCCAGTTCTGGTTCAGACGTGTGGCTGAATTCTGGAGTTTTGTTACAAGACAGTGGGTAAGTCTATACTTACAGGATCTGGGCTTATGGCGGGTAACCAAAGTTCTTTTGCTTTACTTTTCCTGTTCTGAGATATCTATTGCAATGGCAGGAGAAGGCACAGCGCTGTTCCAGATAAGCTGCCACTGCCAAGGCCCCTATTTTATTTAAGGGAAACTTTATAAAACACAGCAAAGACCGTGTTTGTACAACCACTGCAGGATGAGAAATCCGTTTTGTATTTTAAGCTGACACTTGACATGCACATTCTTGAGAGATATGAGACTTAGATGAACTTATAATGATAATGGTATAATGTGTGACCTTTAAGACATATTTCCCAATAATTTACAGATGATTTTCATTTCTCTGCTCCAGCCAAGGTCAGTTCTCCAGTTCTATTAAGTTCAATGATCTGAGCCTTTTGCAATCACTTAAAGGACAACTTCACTGGAGGAGAATCCCTCAAGCGCAAATGTTAAGCAATAAGTACCCCACATATGGTGAGCAATACATATCGCTGTCCACACTCAAAGGAAAGCCTGGCACCTGGTTGGGAAAGAGGCCAAGTCTCCCCCCGACTCACCCTCTTGCGGGCCCTGGAAGAAAAAGGGGAGCACATTCCCAGACTGTTTCCCAATTCCATCTGGTTATTATGTTGCCCAATTTGTATGGAATCCTCGAGCTAATGAAAATACTGTTTTATGTATAAATTCATATCAAGGCAGCGCTGTTTGTGTAGAGACCCTGCTGGATTTATTTGCTGTGCTTTCATACTCTGGAGAGTCCAAGATCAGAATTAATTCTCAACCCTGGAGAATTATCCAAAATGGAATATGAAGGCAGTGTTAGGGGAGCGGGGCAATTTAATCCTGAACAAAGTTTGAAAAATGAGTTCAAAGCCTTTTAACCCTTAGTCTGCTCTTAGATGGCGAGATGGTTGGTCCCAGGTTTGAGTGGGAAAAACAATATACATCGACTGGTGAGAGACTCCCTGCATGTGTGTGTGTGTGCATGTGAAGATCTAAACAGCCTGTCCAACTTCTTCTAAGGGAAATGTGACAAAGAACACACACGTCACACTGAGTGGCTGGGGCTGCAGGGGTGGAAAGCGGGTGGGGGCATGGAGGTAGGGGTCTGTGATTGTGATCAAGCATCTCAGACACACACACAGCTGTGAGCACTTGTGACCATTAACACCTTGTAGCAGAACATGAAAGCGATGGATCGCGTTTTCTGCCCAGCTGAAGTACCAGCGGACCTCTTATGGCATCCTCTAGATTTACAGCTGTGCAATAAGATCGGCCAACAAAGACCGGACTGAGCTTGGACACGCTTAAGTGTGGAGAATGTAAAAGAAAGCTCCAGAATTTAACCTTTAAATGATTTAGCACGTGTAGCTGCAAAGGATTTAACGACATCCAGACATTTTGTCTCAGGAAGAAAGAATTGGAAAAAGTTTAGTATCTGACAGTAAAAGAACGACGCAAATGGGGATGGATGCAGAAAAAAAAGTCCAGGAGAAAAATGAACAAATCCCAGAAAATCAGCACTAAAAAAAAAATTAAAAGCAAGTAGATGTTTCTATGCTACCTGCATGTGTTTTTTTTCCTGCACTTCACACCCTGCGTGCTGTTAACTCAGAGCTACAGCTGCCCCAAAGATCCTGGAATGTTTATGGGTTTGTTTTGAAGTGCCTACGCGCGCGCACACACACACACACACACACACACACCACCTCCCACCAAAATGCCACCCCCTACCATCACCACCACTGCACACCCTCTCAACCAAATTAGGCTCAGCGGGGATAACTGAACTCTGTTGAAGACCATTTTTCAATTCATTAACACATCAAAGCTTCCGTAGTAGTGCTGTGCATAAAGACTCATTTTTATCTAAAGGAGGAAGGGGGGGGGGGGGGGGAGTCATTTCAGTATGGGGGAGGACTTCTGTGGGTGGCAGCAAAGTCAGCAAAGAGTCTGTGATTGCCCCCCAAAGTGAACGATTTTCCTCCGTGGGTCAGTGTCCAATTCGAAGGATGCGTAAAGCTGGTTTCTCGTGTTGTCGTGGAAATCAAATAACAAACACAGGCTACAGGCTTGGCAAACGGAGGGATGCGGAGACCAAAATAAAGGGAGGGAGGGAGGAGGAGAACCCTTTGGAAAATTTTAGAGCAATGAATTGTTTCACCACACTGTCATCAAACCGAACGGTGCCAAGTGCAAAACTTTCATCTGCGGTTCTTGTTTCGACCCGGTACCTTCCCCCTACACAGTTCGTCATCTTAGGTGATCTGTGTTTTTCAAAACAAGAGGAAATATTTCGAGATCGAGAGGAAAAAAAATTAAACACACACCACACCACTTAATATCGGTTATTGTGTTAAGATGCCTCTACGAGGAAATGTGCTCCGAAGAGGTTCGCGTGTTGACTCGTCAAGTACGAATGCCAAATTGGCCATTAAAGACTCTGCTCAACAACAACAACAACAAAAAATGCGAGCGTGTTTGTGAGTGCATCACCCCTCTTGCATCCACTCCATATCTCTGGGATAAATCTAACCTCGATTTTCCTTCAGGCCGAACAAAAGCCAAGCCGTACGTATACAGTGAGCACAGCCAATTGATTTTGGATGCCTGTGCGAAACACAAATCCCATGGCTAAAATTGGTCCTTGAAAATTGGAGTGCGCTCACACCAACCACCTTTCCCCTCTTGGCCCATGCCACAGTCCAGACTTGCTTGCAGCAGCCCCCCTTGGGTGCTCTCTTCGCCTGGCCAAACAGGCTCTGCTATATGGGCTGCTGCCATCATGTGTGTGTATGTGTGTATGCCAATGCGCGTGTGTGTGTTTGGGCCGAGTTCCACCTGGCTGCTCCAGCCACCTGCTCAGGGCACCAAGGGGAACACCCGGTTAATTAGCTCCTTATTATAGCCAAGCCAGTGTACAGTGTGGAGACACACACACACACACACACACACACACACACACACACACACACACACACACACACACACACACACACACACACACACACACACACACACACACACACACACACACACACACACACCAGTGATAAGTGCCTCAAGAGGTAATAACTGCCCACAAAATAATATGGACTGAGGGTAAAAAAATAAAAAATAAAAGTCATAAGCAGATGTAAGCTCTGCTGGATCTGTAGACTCTAATGAGCTGTGGACATCAAGCTGAGACAATGACTTAAAGAGTCAGAGCTGAGGACTAACAGGAAATCCGGCTGGGTGCATTACACACTCAGTACAGTATGCAAGAGCTTCTTGTTCCCCCCCACCCCATACACACAGACATCTTTCAATTTCAGATATGATACCACTTCTCAGACTTCCCCTCCCTCTGATGGGTTCTGTGGTTAGCCTCACGCCGCTGGCTTAAGAGCAAGCTCTCAGGAGCCCTTTTGAACTTAAGAGTCCCCTTAATACCTCTGCTACCCCTCCTCTCTTTTTACTTTCATAAGACCCCATCTCAAATGCTGGTCGCTCGTCTCTCCTTTGCTCGTTTCCTGCCTTGGCCCTCGCTCTCGTCCACCTTTTCCCCTGCATCTCCACTTTCTCTCTCTGGATGGCATCAGGCAGGGAGAGATTTTAACAAGATTAGTCTGGAGGGTTGCCAGGTTGGGGGCCTGGTGTCAGTGAGATTTGAGTCCTTAGCTCTGTTTCCCCTCACTGGTCCACTTCACATCCCTACATCGTTATCTCTGTCCTGCCACTGCCTTTGCTTTCCGTCTCTTACTTGCTCTTTTTTTCCTTGTCACAGTCAATAAGATGCAATCAGGAGAAGCAGCAGAGGATGTTGTGCAATCAAATCATCATGGAGAATCAGTAAGAACCAATGTAAAGTGCAGCAGTTTTTACTTTTTGCCTTGACTCTTGGCACACACATGCATGATGTAGCCTCTGGGCATTGCACGAGATGCCCTGTTTGGGTTAGAAATAGAAATAGAAAGTGACAGATGGAACATACTGTGAAAATTCACCACCTTGGCCAGAGATGACAGCAGAAATGGTGGAGAACCGTGGCTCAAACCCCAATAATAGCTGAACATTTGAAGCGGCTTTGGAGTCGTAAAGGTGATGTTTAAATCAGCAGTGAGAAGCAGAGGTAGCCTGACTTACAGATCCGGTCTGTAAGATGTATTCATGGGCTGAACTTCCTCAGTGGAGATGGATGCAGTCTTCTTTTGACTTCACTTCAAATGCAGTACACAAAATGCAAACGATGCCAGCGACTGATTGCTTAGATCAGTCTATTTCCCCACCGTCTGAGTCAGGTATAGACATGAATGAAAACCTGTTAAAAGGGAGCTCATACTAAAACATACTTTCTTTTAATACCCTCTGAAACTTGTTGCCACCAGCAATACCGGCTGGCAGCCAAAATACTACTTCTTTCTTCTTCTTTTTCCAGGCAAGAGAACACAAACACTTGCAACAACATATGAAGAGGAAAAACATTACGAAATGACGAATTCAGCGATAGAAGGAGGAGGCTGATATCAGTGAGGCGAAATAGATGAAATACAAAACAGCAGGCGTGAGTTTGTCCAGGCAGAAGAGGGAACACTGAAGTGTGTGCTACAACGAGGACAGAGAGCAAAGACAACGCTGGAGGTGAAGGGCACCTCAGGAGGTGATTGCTACCATCTGTGGGTGAGAGTTGATGTGGGCCTGGGAAAGCAGGGTGGGCACACACACTGCAGCTCCACCAGTTTGCTTTGGCACCGGGATGAAATGCTACATCACACTTCCAGATTACATGTGGCTCTCACACATGCACAGACGCGAGGAGATTCGTACGCACACTAACGCGCACTCCCTTGGCCTCGGGCAGCCGCGGAGCATCCAGCATTTTAACCCGGCTGACATTAAGCGCTGTTATTTGACACTTTGCTGTCCTGAACGTTTGTTTAACCGCGCTTCATTCTTGCCAGGAAGCCTTTATGGGTGGCTTTGCCGAATGAGAACTGCATCAGTCCCTTGCGGGTTGGCCACGAACCAAAGCTGCAATACTGACAGAGGGAATAAAAGCAAAGAGCAAAGCTTACAGTCAAAGTGACCAAATCCTGCTGTCCTAAAGGACCTGCTTCAAATTCTTAAAGCGCGCGCACCCCACCAAAACAGAATTCAGAGGCCTAATGTTATGTTTGTTGGCCTCGCCATACCATAACTCTCGTGTCTCACGCTAACTATCCCAGAGGCATGATTTTAAAAACAACATTCTGCGGCTGTGTAATTATTTGAAAGCACAGGAGGTTTCTTTAAAAAAAAAAAAAAAAAAAATCACTTTCTTTTGCTCACCAACCCCCACGCCCCCTCAACAAGCACACATACAAACAAAAGTAACTGAAGCATCGTTTCCCCCTTTGCCTCCATGGCAAAGGCAGCGGAGGTCACTTAGTGAAATTAGGAAAATGGAACAAACGTACATCCTTAGCCATCTATATTTAGCATCTTACTAAGATTCATTTCATAATGGCCTCTACAGTCAGATTAAAATAATAATAATTAAAAAAAAAAAAAAAGTTCAGCTGACCATGTTGTACCAGTTTAAGGTACCAAGTGCTCTGGTGATGTTAGCTTTTCATTTCAAAATAAAAGCACACAAACGTTGCTCATCTGTGAAATCAGTCGCTGATGCATCTTCACGCATACTGTGCCATGCTTTCATGTGTGGGATGTTTAAGAATGAGGTCATTTCTAACAAGTAAGTTTCTAAAAAGTGTCTTGATGAATCTGCTCCATGACTGGAACGCGGGCCTGACCTCTGCTTGGCCTTGGCGGAGGTGAAGGCGGAGGAGGACGAGGAGGAGGGGTGCTGTGAAAGGATGGAGGCCTATTTTGAAATTCTAATAAGGATTGAATAACCATCTGCCCCTTGTCAGTGAGAGAAATGAAAAGGTGGAAAAAGAGATATAAAAAAAAAAGAGGAAAAAAAAAGCGGCGAATTTGCGCTTCTGTGGTCTTTCAGAGTTTCCAGCTCTGAAAGCTTCATCAGAGTAATGGTTCTGAGCATGTGTTGCTGGCCGGCCTCTTGCTTTGACACCACTGCTGGATCACACTGCTTTCCCTAAGAAACCCATCTGTCAATGTCCCCCTAATTCCAGCTAATAGTTTCCAAAAAACATAAGCTGAGCCCACAAAAAGCCACAAGCCCCCTGAAAAGCTTGAGAGGGTTTGTGACAAGACTCGCAAAAATCTGTCCGTTCTGCTTCTCCTTCCTCTTCCGCTGTAAAAGTCACATTTTAATAAGACCACTGTTTCATTAGTGAAGCAGACATGATCTAATAGCATCTACGTATTATATAACAGCTAATAACTTTTTTCAGAGGTAATAACTAATTTGTGGGATTTCCTTCAGGTGATGACATGGCCTGAGAGTCTACAGTGAAAAGGTCTTTGACTGATTGGTTGTTTAATTTCAAAATTAAACCCTCTTGTGCAGAAAAAAAGAAGAATACCATATCATTCATTCCCTCCGTGGACCCAGTGTGTCAAATTTCCTACTCAAAACATTCAACACCATGCCCAAAGACGTCAGCAGAGCAGAAACACTCGGCTTTCGCTGCTAACCGCAGCTCACCTGCATTTCTGGCAAATCAGACGAAACAGCAGTTCAATCAGTCTTTAAATGACTTCCCTGTTTAATGCATACCAGCGCGCCTGGCTCAACACTGGAAGCAGATCTGGCTCGGTGGGCCACTGGGGGATGGATGGTGTCTGGCCCCGAGCTCGCAGCGTCCCAGCAGTGCTCTGGACTTCCTGCAGGTTGAGTACAAATGAGGGAGAGGAAGGGCTGGAGAATAGAGCAGCTTGTTGTTGCAGCCAAACAGGGCCGAGACGGCTGTGGACACAGCCAAGAACAGAGAGCTACGAGACCATAAATTATCATCTACTCAGGATGTCACATTGTCGTTGACTCCACAAGAGGGCTCTTCATCTTACGGTGCGACTTTGGCAGATTCAATTTATGGCATGATCTAGTGTCTCATATTTTTAAGTTAACATAAAGTATTTACATTACGAGACCGGCCACGCCAGCAGAAAAGCCCACACTCCATCACAACCACTAACCAAATAGCTCTTATCCATCTGTTTCCTTATCCTCTCCTGTGGCTCGGACGCCGAGCAGATAAATCACAGATTTTTCCATCATGTCTCCCTCAATACAAACAGACACAATCCTTTACGAGGCTGCCCTCTCCGACTACTACAGCAGGGATTTGTAAACCAATGTCTCGAGGCAGGATTCATAGAGAGGGAGGCGGCAGATGGGCGTGTGTGCGCATGGCTTGTGTCTGGAGACGCTATGCGAGTTTGCCAAGAGCACAGACAGAAATCCTGGTGCGGGGCATGTCGAACATTTAGCAAAACCCAAGTTCTGTTGGAGGCGATGTTCACGTTGTGCATGTTAAGATTTAAGTCAAGACCGATAAGACCAAAACCTTGCACAACATTTAAAAGGAACTTGAAAGGGTAAAAAAAAAAATAAAAAAAAATAAAAAATCAGCCAAGAGGCACATAATTTCTCAAGAGCCGACTCGGCTTCAGTGGCAGGGTGCAAAACAGCTTTTGATGTGGCTCCAAATCTGCCCACTCTGAATTCCTCATTACCCACAAACCACCTCCCAATCAGCTTAACTCCGTCACCCCTGCACGGAGGATCGTGACCTTTCAGACTCTCCCTCCAAACCCAAACAACCCCAGGACCTCTTATGACACCTAAGGGACTCCTCCACTATGTAACTTACCACTCTTACCCCCCCAATCAGTTTGTGTAACGTCTCAAAAAGAAAAGCAAGCAGAGAAATCGACAAGGCACGGCAGCATTTTCTTTTCTTAAGGGGCTTTATTTATACACTGAGAAGCCTCTTTAAAAGGCCCTCCTGCTACTTTAAGAATATTTTGGAAGTGGTTCCAGTGGAATAGGCTGTAAAAAAAGCAAAAAAAAAGAAGCTTGTGGAACGTGAAATTAGGGACAACTGGGACTGGTTTGTTGGCAAATCAGGATGTGTGATCAGGTATAGCGTGCGACTAGCAAAGACCTTTAACTGCCCTGTATCAACACCGGGATTAGGTCATCGTAGTTGGCCCGTGGAGCCGGGCTATTTAGGCCAGAACTTCTGGGTAAAAGTGACATATCAATCCCACAGAGATGAGATCTACGGAAAGCGGGCGTAACACTTCACAAACGGCTACGGGACATTTGAAGGAGGGCGTGCGCAAAAGTACGAGGGCGAAATCACTCAGGGATTGACAGGATATTGTTACAGAAAGGGGTTAGGTGTATGTGTGCCTGCATCTGTGAGCTGAGAAAGCGAGGGCGTCGAGGAGGAAAAGCCAAAAGTAAGGTTGAAATCTCCCGTGTCAGTTCTAAGTCCAGTCTAAGGCTAGAACGGCCTCGCTTCTCTGGCTCTGTCACTCTCTGCCCCCTTTAAACAGATTTGGCTCTGTTCAATGCTAAATATGAACTCAGGCCAGCTCACAGGGCAATTACAACATGTTAGAAAAATATACTGAGTTTTTCAATGTTCTGCTCCTGTTTCTCCCCCCTCCTTCTCTGGCTGTAATTTTATTTCATAAAGGTTAAAGCAGGGACAGTGGTTTCTAATATGGTTTTATTTTGCTACGCTAACACATTTTTATGACAAGCAAAATTGACCTGAATTGAGTTCAACGTAAGTCTATTCACACCAACAGAAGAACGCTGTAAAAAAAAAAAAAAAATAATAATAATAATTATTATATATATATATATTTGTGTGTAACCACCAAAGAAACAGCCACACATTAGAGGATGAATCCTGATAAAAATGCTAATGTGACATGTAAGCAAGACCTTTGTACAGCCATAAAATTGGTGTCATAGAAAGGCCTGATCCTATACAAAGGTAATCTACTTACATTACAAAAATTGCCACAGAAATTGCCATGATTTTTCTTGGCATGCTTTCAGAGCATGTCTGGATGACTTTTACTGAGTGTGTCGTGAGGTGACGGCAAACGCTGCCAAATAACATTCTTGGAAGTCTTAGCCGTAGCCGTGTGCCAATGAGTCGAGCTGTTGTCATCCACTGTTTAGACTTGCTTGTGCAAAACAATTTTTTCCTTTTTTAAATAGACAAGTTCAGGATGTAGTTGAGTGCAGTAGCCCTGTTTTTCTCTACTGGAACAGTAAATGCAAGAGGCTGATGAGAAATGAAAGGAACGTATGGGCTTGTGTTTTGAGAGACATTGCCAAAGTTGTCAGCGCACAACTCTTCACCTGTATAAACAACATAATGTTCTGGCAACATCATTAATTACTCTTATGACAGTCAAACACGGGTCTTCCAACTCATATTTATCCTTTTCTACAGCTCGCTCTTTCTCTGTGTTGCTTCTGTATAAAATCATCAGTTCAGCTCACGTCCTGAAAATAACTGTGCCGTGAAAAGACGCAACAAAATAGACAAACATTGAAATTTTCAGGCATTTCCTAATTTTCATCTGCTCAGCTAAGACATGCAATCAGAACTTTAGATGCAGCCACTGTTGCACTGATTTTTGCGCCACAGTGTTGTTCAAATTCAGACTTTTTTATGATTGTCTGCAACCTGAAGTAATGATCCCATGCAATATCCAGATTATATCCACGAGATATCTAGAGCAGAAAAACTAAAACATTGTTAAAAGCACATAACGGATGACAGATAAGAAGAGAGACTTACGCAGACATTCATTGGCCTCGCGAGCATTGGCCCTCTGCCAAGGTCGGTCATAGTGAAAGGGCTTGCAGCGGTCACATTCAGGTCCCTCCGTGTTGTGTTTGCAGTCACACACCAGTTTACCTTCCTTGTCTTTCAGACAGCGTGAGGCATGGCCGTTGCACTTACACCTCCCGCCCACCTGGAAGTCTCCCACTGCATAGAAATAAGTTGGGAGTGTTGATGTCACTGCCATGGGGTCATCATCCCTCCCTCCAGTGTTGCCTCCGGCCCCTAGTACCAACTCCCGGGGCATCTGCGGCCGGCTAAAGACCACACGGATATCAGTGACGGTGACCCAGTCCTGAAGAACTGGGCTGTTGTCAAAATCTTTACCAGAAGGCCGTCCATCCAGAGTGCTGAAAGCTATAAGCCCTCCAGACAGCGGGTAAAGGTCAGTGTGACCATCTGTGCAAAGAGCTTCCTGCTCATTCTGCTTGGTGATGGTTGCTTTGTTGGGTCGGTTGTACATGCGGCGGCACTGCGAGGAGTAGAACTGGTAGGGCATCCAGCTTTTGCCATAGTCCATGCTTTTGTATATGGCCAGGGACTCGGGTCGTGGTGAACAAAACTGCAGGCTGACGTAGGTAATCTCAAATTTTTTACCCAGCGAAAGGGTGAGAGTCACATTGTACGGAGAGGTGTTCAGATTCTCCGACTGCCAGCAGGTGAGGTTGTGGGCCGAGTTGAGGTCGGTGAGGTAGGAAGCCGGGTGGGCACGGCGAGGGTCGGCTGCGTCACAGATTTGGCACGTGCGTACAGAAGGCCGCTCGTCGCCCCGCTCCACCACGCTACAGGAACGGGAGGGAGGTCGGCCACACACGCTGGAAACCATCACCTCCTTGCCGAAGGCAGCATTGATAAACTCAGGGATACACCGGCGTGCTGCACCGGTGTCATCATAGCAGGGGTCTGGAGGAGTCTGCTGTCCTGTGAAGGGATTAGCGGCACTGTGGGTGAAGGTTGAGCATGCCAGGAGGCACAGGCCCAGCAGGTACCTCCAAGGTTCCCTCATCCTGCTCAAGGGGCCTGTGTTTGGATGTCTATGTGCAAGGATGAGGGTATGTGTGTTTGCCCAAGTGTGTAAACTGAGTGTCTGCGTCGTTGCACTGATGTGTCAGTGTGTGACTCCCCCCCCGTGAGTGTGTAATTTGTGAGTCAGTGGAAGAAGAGTGTCTGAGCTCAGTGACCCTTCGCTTCAGGCTGACCAGAGCCTTTCCTGTAAGAGAGAGAAATAAACACAAGGGTCAATGTCATCGACATATTTTACCATAACAGGATAGAAAATGGAAAGTGGCATTGATGTACTGCATAAAAAACAAGCAAACAAAAAACCCAATGTTGTGTATCTTTAAAACCAAATTATACTTCCCCTTATAAAGGAAATTAAATAAAATCTTTTACATTGTACGGCCACAAGTGAATGTTTTCATTGACTGAAAGCCTGTCAAAGGATCAGACAGATGAGGGGCCCGAGAGAGAGAATGTGACCATTTAAAGAGAGACATAAGTGACTGCAAGTAGCTGCATCCTGAATTTCAATGCCGGCCTCTCATTCACTACTCGAGTCCTACGCTATTCAGGTCAAAACTGGCCAAGCCTTCTGGTCATGCTTGAGCAGCATGGCAGAAGTCACCCCATAATCCCTGGTGGTGCGGCAGAGCAGTGAACCGTGTGTGACCCTGGTCAAAGCACTGCTGCAAGCGCTGGTCCTAGAAGGGAAAAAAAAAAGAAAAAGACGGGGGGTGGATTCTACATACGAAGGCCAGGCTGTAGTTACTTGCTAATTTTTGAGGAATTTTACAGGAAATCAACCGTTGCAACGCTATTGTGACACAGTGCTGACCGCAAAGAAGGCAGCATTGTGTTTATTCGCTGAACCAGAAAATTCACCAAAAGTGATGGGTATTTGAGAAATGAACTCCACTTTAAAAGAACTTAGAAAGGCCTCAGTGTCTCACAGACTAAATCTATGGGTCAAGACAGGTACCTGGCTGGCTTCTTTCATAAGCTGAGTGCTTGACGAGAGGCCTCTTGGTCCCCGAGAAAGATCGAGGGGCACAAGGAGAAAAAGCCCCAGAGCAAAGAAAGCAGACAATAGAAAGAGATGTATATGGCCTGAGGTTTCTTCTTCCTTAATCCCCTTTTTACTTCCCTGGATGTCAAGTCTAGAAGAGCCTCATTTTAAAAGTGACAGCGGAGGGGTTGGGAAGGTACCTCAACCGTTTGAATTCAATTACAATGCACCACACCCACCTCCTTCTACCCCCACACTCTTTCTTATACTACAGAATCGTTCTTCATCTTTGTAGAACAAAAAGCTTCATCTGTGGCCAATCAAAAAAAAAAAAAAAGTCAATTTTTGTGGATTTTGTCCATAGAAATCCTCAAAAAAAACAAAAACAAAAAATAACACCCACGTGTCCTAATAAATAGGATGCCTCTTCTGTGCTTAAACACCATTCAGCTGATTGTCAAGCATAAATTCAGATGCTTAGAAAAATTAATGTGATGAATATCGATATCAATCTCTGTCACGCATTACAGAGTGTAACCTGTGTGGTGTTAATTTTAGCAACCTTAAGCAGGTAATTTTTTTAGGTTTAGGTTTTTTTATTTTCAGTATGTGTGTGTTATGGATACATGCAGGAGAACATTGGATACAGTTTTCACTCTTAAAGAAAAGAAGAAAAGTATGCTGTTAATAATTTTAAAGTAACAGGTACATTTGGAGTATTTGAAAGGAAAGGAGATAAAATATCATACAGGTGTTTTTCTATTTAAACATACAATGTCATAAGGGAAATGCAGTATCTACACAGTATTGTAAAAGGGTTGTGGGCTGTATTATAGAGAATCCGAATGCCCCTATCTTAATGTGAAATTACATAGTTTGAGGTGCAATCGTACTCTGTTGTCCTTCTGTACCTACTGTATGTATGCATCACAACTTCAAATAAAAAGTTCAGAAAAATTACAGAGAACTTTTGGGACATGACAGCATAAGTTGTAGGATTTAGTATAAAGTGATATAGTGGGAAGTTCCCTATATGTGAGTATAGGGAAATACAACCTAACACATCTGAGATGTGAAGCAGACATTCAGAAATAATCTTCTTGGCAAGTTAAAGACCTCAGCATAAGAATAAAAACAACACATTTCCTCTTACACTATGCACAGTGGATTGAGAGGATGGGTCTGCTCATTAATGACTGGACTAAGAGGTCTTGGCAGGATAGATAAGGACACAGATAGGTTGCATGTGTCTGCGGTCAGGGAGGTTAAAGTGGTTACACAGACGGGAGTTCATCAACCAAACGTACTCCATCAAAAGACCGGTCATGGTAAGGCTGGTGGGCTTGACACTCAGTGGGGAGGGCGCAGAGAGGCGGCCGATAGAATTAGCAACTCATTAGCATCCAGGCCGGGCTTCCATCAGAGGCATGCTCATCTGGGAAAATAAACTGTGGGGAGTCTCTGAAGGAGAGAGGAAATAGGAGTGGAAACAAAATAGGAAAAAGGTCTAGAAATTATCACAGGATTGAAGATTTTATGGGCATGTTTAGAAAGAGTTGGTGGGTGGACAGCAGACCAAAGAAAAATAGATGGCATAATCATATATAAGAGTTTTGGTAGGCAAGAAAGGAAAGGGACACGGGAAGGAGAGAAACAGTGAGGGGCACGACAGTGATAAAGCAGAAATGACTGGAGGGAGGGCAAGCAAGGACAGAGATGAATGGGAGCAGTAGGAGAAAGAGGGAAAGTGACAGAGATGGAGGGAGGGAGTTGAGGGAAGGACATAAAAATTGAGAGAGGGTGCAATGGAGGGGAGACAGATTAAGGTAGAGGACTGCACGGGTCTGTGTCTGGACTTTGGATGACTAAATATGGTGCGGCCCATGTGCCTGCCGGGACTCTTGCAGGGTCTGGTGCTGTCAGGCGCGTCTGACAGACGAGCATGTAGGTTAAACAGAGACGGTACAGTGACACGGCTGTTTAATTCCACTCAGTCCGCCCTCCGAAACAGTTGCCAGCATGCACGAGAGACTTCTCACTTCCACTAAAATCAGCCTTTTGGTATTTTTAATCTCTGCTATGACATCAGCACTGAGGTGTAGCAGGTTGACCTTTTAAATACTAAGAATCTGTTTCAGCAAAAAGTTATCTGCCTATAGCTTTGGCCGTGTGTTTAACAAGCTACGACTTCCCCTCAGTGGGAAAGATTTAGCCTCTCATTAAATGTGGTTCAAGTAGCAACAGCTGCAGTCCAGTGTCTCCGTCTTTCTGATTAAGACGACGAATCCCACACAGAAATGTTGGGTTAGCGAGGAGAGGCTGCAGCTTTTAAAGAGAAACAAAAAGACTTGCAGATTTGCTTACATTGTTCTAGTAAAGAGATATTCTTATTGTTGTGGGAGAAAATAAAATCATGCATGCAATATTTTTACATTATGATTCCTGCCAAGAGTTAAATGAGATGATTAAAACCACTCTCGTTCAAGTGAGTGTAGCAGTTATCCTGGCTCTGTTTAAGTGTTGGAAAATCTGGCTGCCACGTTGCCCAAGCTCACTAATTAATTACATTTGAGTGTAAAGATGTTACATTTAACCTGAGGGTAATGCATCGCTTCCCATGTTGATCTCCTATAATAGCTACGCTTTTGCATTTCACGTTAAAGTTGGCCTGCTTGCAAACCTACTGGCATCATTTAAGTGAGAAAAAAAGAAGTAATTTTAAAATGATTAGCTGGTCGAAGTGCGGTGATAAATACAAACTGCACATTAGGCAAATTGTCACAACAACATTCCTCTGTGGCATAACGGCAATGAAAATCCTGAATGTGCAAACATGCTTTGATCCCAAATCCTGGGCTGTGGCAGCGTTAAATTATTTGCTTATTAGTAATATAGACTCCTTTGGAAATGAGAGAATGAAAATAATATGGGGCTTTTAGAGTGAAAGCCCTCACTCTCCCCCTGCATAGCATGTTTTTAAAGATTACTCAGGCCATTTGGCAGTCGGAACAGATCCAGCGGTTTAAAAATCAAACCAGTGAGCCCAATTAAGGAAGGCTGATGATGAGGGGCAATGGGAAAGGAAATTAGATTAAAGAGATGTGGGCGACGAATAGAGGGAGCAGAAATCCAGGAAGACAGACGAGAGAGAAAGGGAGGAAGAGAAGAACAGGAAGATGACAGGGTGGTCTGGTGGTTTCAGCGGAGACATTCCTGGGAACGTTTTTTCAGCTTCTCGCTGTCACCGGGAGATCATCCCATGTTGAGTTGTCTCTCTTTCAAGCGTGGGCGCCTCTGTCAGAGTTCACAGATTAGGAAAACAGAAGTGGCTGAGAGGCTTTATTTGGCTTGGGTGAAGAGGAGGGCGCCAGGGGAGGTGAGGATAGGAGAGGGACCAGCTGAGCCACTTTGTATCCCAACTGGGAGCCGTTCCTGCTGTTCTGGAGCGACGGTGTGCTGGCTGCACTCAAAGTGGGACTGAATGGAGGCCTTCTGCGACGACCGTCTCAGATGACAGCAAGCTGGGGTCCAAATTGGTACCCTGCTAACCCTCCAGCCTGCTGTATAGTAATCCCTAATGGGGTTATTACCGGCTGCCTGGAATCATGATGGGATTTTTAATAGGCTAACAACAGGGCTACCTCCATTCTCATTATCAGCATGGAAAGATACACTGTATGAATATTACACCGCTGAACAGGAAAGCAACAGGAATCCCCTACATCTACTCCATCCCCTCAATCTTATCCATTTATCAACTACTAGTGTTCTATTTCAGATATCAGGAAGTAGTCACGTTTCACAAGGTTTATTTTAGCTTTTGTGCCACACCTATAAATTATTAATTGATGCCATTTATGAGAGAATAACATAAATTTATATATTTGAGAAAATGGAACCGGCCATAAATGACAGTTCTGATTAATCATGAATCACATCCCTGTCCACTTTGCACCCCCCCCCCCCACACACACACACACACACACACACACACACACACCTGAAAGATAAACAAACTTGTCCAGACCAATCAACATGACTGACAGGTTTCAGGTAACAGGGGTCAGATATTATCAGCCTGAATCCCACTTAATGATGTCCATCTCCACGGTCATGAAGATCCTACCATTGGTGTGTGTGTGTGTTTGTGTGCAAGTACGTGAGGGTGAAGGAAAGTCTGAGTACCTCACTAGCATTCATTAGGCACTGAAGAGGCAGGGGGAGGGCTGAGGAAAGAGGGGTGTAACCTCTCACAGCTGAGGGCGTCATTAGCACGGGGATCACTAACAAATTTTTAAAGCCTGCTTATGTTTCCTCAGAGGGTGTGTGTGTGTGTGTGTGTGTGTATATAATGTGACAAATCCTCCAATTCCAACCTTCAAAACTACTCACCATCACCTTACTGCTATATCAAACTCCTGTAGCTAAAGCAAAGTCCATGAGATAGTACTGGCTGTTTCTGGGATAACACAAAGCCGTTTCAAAGTGTCTGTGTGGCTTGAGACGCAGCAGGCAGATCCACAGAAGATCATAAAACATCCAAGTGAAAAAAAAAAAATTCTCTACCTTTCTATCTGACAGAAAGAGACACCACAGGGAGAAACCCTGAACGCCCAGCAGAGGAATGCAGCAGCTTCTCTGACCCAGCCCACACCGCCGGCCCCGAGTCTGACAGCAGTTCTTTAAATCAACAGAACCTGATCCAGAACCAAACAGGAGGAGAGACGACAGACAGAGAAGTTAAGATGGCTCTCACAGACTCTGGACGGGAAGCTGTACTGAGCTGCTGATCCTTGTATTTAGTGCAAAAAGTCACGAAAACTGCTGATAGGACACCTTGTTGTATATTTTTGTCTGTTAAAAAGAGGGTTTAGTGAGGTGAGCCTGCTCTCGGTGAGAAAACGAGAAGCGTAAGGGAGTGGAGAGGACATGAGCAGACAGAAAGTTTTAGGCATTACTCATGAATTTACACGGGATTAAAGAGGGTTAAACTGTGAGAACAGAAACAGGCAAAAATACACATCAAATGAATACACAAGACCTTTGGTTTTAGTTGTTTTTCCAACTTAGAGCCTCCACACATCCGACTCATGTGTTTTCTGCTTCACTTTTAAATGTGACTGCACTCATAAAAAGCGAGAAGAAAACACAGTAAGTAAGGTGAAGACGAGTATGAGCTCTACAGTTAAAAAAAATATAATAAAATATGATGCATTTAAATAATTTCTTTTTTAGTTTTGACCTTTTTTTTAAAAAACATTTAGTCAGTGACACAAACCAAACATCTGTGGTAAAATAACTGATTTTAAGACTAAATCCTACAGAAAGCTCAACCTTAAATCACACTGCAAAATAAAGTATGTGAGTTAGCAGTTACAAACTCTGAATCTATTTGAGTCACAGCCAAATGGATCATGGATCATTCTGAACATAAGTATGTTGCGTTACAGGATGTGGAACTATTTTCTTGAAAAAAAAAAAAATCTCCATGAAGCTCCCACGAGGAAAAACTTTTCTTCTGGATTTTTAGCTGACAGGCTAAAAGTTTGGAGTACAAGGACCGGCGTCCAAAAATTTATAGCCACCTATGTCACGCTGTGATCTGTTTTCAAATACAAGAAATATTTCCCCTACATGTGCTGTCAAGATGAGCTTGAGAGAGAGAGAGCGAAAAAGATGGATGATATCCTCGGACCACGATGGCGGGCAGACTAACAAATTCCTTTAACACTGGATGAAAGCTATCAAGTAGCAGGATTACAGCGATAATACAGACATGTGAGAAATGCTGAACTTCCCAAAGTGTGGTGTTTTCAGGAAGCGGTTGGACTGGAGGGCTGCCCTACGGAACATTTCCCATGGACATAAGCACAACCCAGACCGCAGCTTGAGAGGCAGGTGAGCCGTTTCTGGGTATGAGAGGAAGTAACTCATTCAGAGGCATGGAAGGATTTAAGGAGAAGAGAGGTGAACGCTCCTTTAAAACCCTTTGAAGGTTGGCTGCGGTAGGCAGAGCCGCGGTTTTCCCAAAAGCCCCCCTAACAGGAAAAACGGTCTCTTTTCCTCTTTTTTTTTTTTTCCATTGCATAAGAGCAACCTCTACCCCACCACAGCCAAAAGCACGGACCTACTTTGAACTCCAAAGGGGGTGCAAATCGTTTTATTAAGTCCTTGAAATACTCCGAAGGTTGCGTTCATTAAACACACTCCTTGACAAACAAGTTGTATTTACAAGACACTTTATCGGATGCCAAAGCTTGTGACTCAGACAAGCCTGCTTCACCTCTTCCTGTTCTTTCCTCTCCATCTTTATTCATTCTCCCTTGAGGGCGATGTTACTACACCCCAGGGGGATTTCTGTAGGGGAGTTGCCCACAGGTCAGAGGTCATAGTGTAAAGGCACTAACACTTTTCCATCACTATGGATGTGTCTGTGTGTATCCAAGTCAGATAAGTATACTGATAGGAAATAAGTGGGGCCAGATATACGCATGTGGACCCCACACACACACACACACACACACACACACACACACACACACACACCACTCTGCATCTGGATGAAATCTGCAGCTAGCAAACGCAGGCCTAGCGTTTGCTGGTGCAGGAAGTGGTGGGATAAAATGTGAATCTCTGCCTCTGGGTCCTCTTCCCACAGCGAGAGCCATCTTGGGTATCACGCTGATGAATGATGGGTATTTTAACAGAGAAGGTAAGCAAGTACAAACACCTAATTTGTCACTCAGAGAGATATCACACAGGCAATTCAGTCAGCAGTCAAGATAGTATTTCAACTTCATTCTCACCTCTGAAGTGGGGACAGATGCTGCCTGAGTGAGTGCATGTAATGTGGGTACTCTGTCACACCACATTCAGCTCATGGGCTGCATATAAATGCAAGGTTGGAAACAGAATATATCAATTCTTCATGGATTGAAATCAAACTCTAATTCTTGGATCTTGTGTTTTATCCCTGTAGCTACCAGAATCTGATATGGTAGCTCCTGACAAACAGCTGCATCGTGAGTTCAATGATAGCCTCTCCCACAGGCTCGTGGTTGAGCAGACCTTATTAATTAATCAGCCTGCACAGTTTATTCGAATGCTCGACTCAAGGGGGATGAAGTTACACACAGTAAAAACAGAGCAGTGTATGCGACTAGGAGAAACAGATATAGCATTACTTTCCCGCTCTCGTCAAACTGCTGAAGCCACAGAAGGAAAAATATAGTGGAAGTGTTGACTTTACTCGCTCAGGTGGACGGAGCCAAGATCCAGAGGAATCCTGCTCTTCAAGGCAGAAGAAAACAGTCTGCTTATGTTACTGCAGCTTTAACCATCCCCATCCAGCCGCACTTTAAGGAGTTAATAAAAATCTGCACTATGTTGCTCTGGATTAGCCTCCACATCATGTGCCTTCAGCTGCTCCTGGCTCTACCTCCCTCGCTCTGTCACTGATGGAAGCAGGGTGTGATGCAATTAAATAATGATGATTAATTTGCAAAAACAGGGAAGCAGTGGCTGCACTCCAGATGAACAGCCCTTCGCTTCAGATGCATTAAACTCCCCCTGCTTTCCTCTGGCTTCGACTTGACATTTCACATTCTTTCTGACCTTGGCGAGCGGCAAGGTTTCAGAGGCCCTCATCGTGCACCGATTCCAGGCGTTTGCGGCGAGAGTGAGAAGTAGGTCAAGTGGCTGACACTGTTTCAGAGCGCAATAGGGGGATACTTTAAGTCTATTGAAGCAGTTAAGATAAGCCATCGGTATGGGATTCTCGCTTTCGCTTCCAGGCTTGTACCTGCTTGAGAGCAGAGAAGTGGATGAGCTCGGGGAGGGTGAACCTCATCAGTATTGTAAAGGCTATTGTTTCCCCATCACACCCTGACAGGAAGTGGACTTAAGTGCAAAAATGTATTATCATCATTTGCTATTTAGAGTTTAGAGCACAGGTATCAAATTAATTTTACATCACGGACCACATACACGTTACTTTGATCTTATGTGGGCCGTACCAGTGAAACTCCCCTTTCTGTCAGTGTGCAGAAGCTTAACTACACATTTAAACCCAGAGAGATTTTAATATAAAAAAAAGAAAGTCAAATTTCAACAGCATTTCTAAATGATAAAGAAATGCTGCTGCAGTAAATGTATGAAATCTGTCAGCACAACTCTTTGGGCTTAAATTCTGTGTAGCAGTAATGTTTAAAATGATAGAAATCTATTATTTATTTACTTTGGGGCAGTATGAATGGTAATGAGGAAGGTCTGGATCAGTAAAAAAAAAAAAAAAAAAAAAGGCTTCAAAACTTGTAAAAGGACGGTCAAAAGTCATATATTCATGTCCTCCTACACATTTTCCATCAAGTGGGCCGGATTGGAGTCTTGGGCGGCCGATTCTTGCCCCTGGGACTTATGTTTGCCAACCCTGATTTAGACAGATTTTCCTGACCTTTAATAATAAAGACAAGTTATTTCTCCAAACGAGCTACTGTGTCTTAATTTAAACATTTTTAATGCATAAATGTCCCCCCCTTTTTTTTTTAAACCACAAGTTGCACGTGGTGGCGTCGAACGGAAAAGGGGGTAATATTAGAAGCGGCCAATGCACCGATTACGCGCCAGTGCCCGAACCTGGAAGCTGTTGCATGCAAGCTGGCTTTCATATAGCTCACCTCTTGCACCTCGGCACGGGCTGACATTGTTGTTTTTCCTTTGCGGCGACACGTGGGCCAGGTGTAAACCGTGGAGGCTGACACCTGTTCGTGATGTCCGCCGCTCTGATCCAGCGCGTCCCGGTGATTCAGCAACCCGAAACTTACACGACCTCAGTCTGTAATGCGGTAATAACAGTCATTGCCTGCGTTTAAAACAAATAGCAGGTTTGGACAGCCCGTCACAGCGAGCGCCGTGAGTCACTTACTAGGAAAATAAGCGGTGCGTAAAATTGAGATCTGCTCTCCGCAGAGACGCGCACACGCCGGGTGTGTGGAACAAACAGGCACGGTGAGCCGCAAATTATAAACTTACCCCAGTGTCACAAGACGGTAGAGCCGCTGACTTAGTACTTTTAAAAGACGTCCTACAAGCGAGAGATCCACCTTAGCATCAAGCTTCGTGCTCCGTCAAAAACCGTCCTCTCCAAACGAGGGGAAAAAAGTGAGGCGTACTTTCTCACGTTCGTCTCCTTTTAAAAAATAGTTAAGCACAAGTGAGAAGATAGCGGCGGGAGGAGAGATGAACCACCGAACTCATCCCCGTCCGAAGCTCAGAGCGACTGAAGAGCGTCCAGTACATCCATATGTAAAGAGAGCCCGGGTTAGGCTACTCCCCGTTAAAATCAAACCCAGATTTCCCCCAAAACCAAGAGAGAAAGAGCGCACCCGAGAGAGAGAGAGTGAGGGTGAGAGAGAGTGAGGGTGTGTGTGTGTGAGAGAGAGATCTGCATATCCAATAGCGCACAGTATTTGGATAACTTAAGTTTCATTTTTCCTGTAATTTGAAGAGGCGCCCAATTAATAAAAGAAATAAATATGCGCGAAGAAAAACACTACTTATATCATTTGATTTCATTCCACGGTCTCACTTTTACAACAAATACATCTCCGCCACTTTACGGACCGGCAGTTACTCTGCTGCCTGCTCTGAACGCTACGTGCCGGGCTGTGTTCACAGGCAGCCATATGGAGGTCGTAATGAGCGCACAACGCTGAACCTGTTGAAACAGAGTCAGGGGTTAGCGGGGGCCAAACAAACAAGAGGCAGATGCAGAATGTTGTGACTTATTAATCCCAATAATAGTCCAGCACACGCGGGATTTATTTGCGTCGAGGCACCGACTCCCCCCCTTTATTAATAATAGTAACATGGAATCAAACACACCAGGACTGCCTGTTGTGCGCTTGTGTAAAAAGAGGCTCGTTCTGGCAGAGAAAATGTGGACCTGCGCCCTCGGCTATGACAGCATCGCATTAACTCATTAACTGCCTTCATGTGACTTTAAAGAGCATGCGGTCTGTCGTGATGAGTGCTGGCAATTTTATACAGCCCGTCTGGGGAGCGCGTGCCCAAAGGCGCACTGGGGGAGCAAATGGATTTTCGGGGATTTGAGAATTAAAGCAGGTATCGCAGACGTAGGTAACGGCAATTAGAGCCGCTGACGTTTATCACAAAACGGCCAAATAAAATAGGCCGTGTCGGGACTTTTGGGCAGAGTTCATTTAATGTAAGCACAGAGGATAACTTGTCACACGTGTAAAACCAGCCCGGCAGAACCGCGAGGACGGGCCGCAGTTCACTTCATAATTCCAGGTAATTTATAGGCGACAGCTCGCGTGTTGCTCTACGTGTTATTGCAGGTGCAGCCTGCCTACCGGTGGGTAGGCCGGTCATTAGTATCGCGGTCGATCAAATCCCGAGAACCTCCTGGCCCGCTGTAAGCTGATCAACATTCCTCCTGTAGGCGATTTACTGTACCATCCTCTGGGGGGAACAGCATGGCCCAGCTTGGCCTGGCCCGGGCCCGGAACCGCCCTGCCTTCATCCAGTAATTCATCTCAAACAAAGACCGTTCAAACACGAATTCAAAGCCGCGGATAATTAAAATTAATAGGCATTAACCCCCAACCCCGTGCGCGTGCGCTACGCCCACGGAGCACACCTGCAGCCAATACTAATTAACAGTATCAGTGAACACAATGAGACACGGAGAGGGGGGAAAAGGAAATTACTCAAATCAGTTAATGGATTTAAACACAAAGGGGAAAACGGCTCAGAAAGTGGGCTAAAATTAATGAAGTCTGATGAAAGTAAGTGACGAGCAAGGGCAAGCATACAGGGGAGCCGTGCAGTGGAGACAGAATATTGGGATTTTTCGATTTGCTTCCAGAAAACTTAAAACACAAAGGTTTATCTGACTCCTTTTGTTCAGCGATTAATACTTTATTTATATAAGAGCAATTTAGTTCTTAATCTCAGGTGGTTTGTCTCCACTCTTTCCAAATAACTCTCCAAGAGTTAAGCTTCTAAATGGGATCTTGTAGTAAATCTTAATATTTCGGATGCATTTCTATCCCAGTCTTATTAAAATCTCTCAGATTTGCAGATTGAACATCGATACAGGCGCTTCAAATATTCTCCAGTGTTTTGAATTAAAATACTTGAGTTTAGTGCTAAACGTTTGAGAAAGTAGGGCAGCAAATGGAGAGAAGCTGACACAAACACAGCAGGCCTTCATCAATTGATCCAACAAACTGTCCGAAACACAAAATACTCAAACTCTTTGGTTTGTTAAAAGGAGGGAAAAAAAACAAGTAGGGGCATTTTGCTGCCAGCGTTTCTGTTTACACGGGGGCAGTGCAGTCCACGTTCACGCGTTTTATTTGAGAGAGGGGACAATTTTGACGCATTCCTGTGAAATAAAGGAGCTCCACCATCCAGCCAGTAATCTAGGTAGATTATCTCTGCAGTTACAAGTGGGAGAGGCTGGACTGCGTTAAAGACAGAATGAAAGAAAGCAAGACTAACAACAGGCAACACACTCACTTGCTGTCAGATGGGATTCAAGCGGGGAGCTCTCCTCGGTCCTTTAGTTGTTGCACTTGGATCAGTCTGCTGATTGTGTCTGCAAAACAACCCCGTCTGTCTGTTCCAAGCCCGGGGGCTCTCGGCACTAGGTTCCCTGTGGCGGACACCCTGGAGAAAATGTCAGCCTCCGACTGTTTCCTCGCTTCATTTTTTGGCACCCCTGCTGTCGGGCGCAAGGAGAGATGCTTACCTTATCCAGAGGGGAAACCCCCAATTGGCTTTCAGTGGAGACTCGCCTCCCTCTTGTGGCGAATACCGTGTAATACTCAGTCAGACTAATAACCTGTGCCTTAAAAAAAAAAAAAAAAAAAAATCTGCCCCAAAGTACATAAATGCAACTCACACTTAGGTGGCGCTATAGTACTGAACATTTTCCTTATCACGGGGTTCTAGTGGCGGCTCTGCATTGCCTCAGAGCAAGATAACGTGAAAATGATACCCAGTTATGTCACTAATTAAGCTGGTGAGTTGAGTGGATTTCCACCAGGTGCACCTTTGTTGACGTTTTATCAGCCTCAGATTTTCTGAGACAAAAAAAGATTCGTGGTTGTTTGTATGGCAGTAAGCAAGAGAGCATTTCCACGATATAACTGGATCAGCTGGCGTGGCCACCGTGGAGACATGTATGCCTTAGCATGAAAACAAGTGTTACTGTTAAGATTAGGGCTGTTTCGTTCAGTTACCCAAGTAAGCAGCGTTATATATGAACTAACACAGTACCGATCATCATTATTAACGTTTTTGACTAATCAAACAGATTTCAGCGTGATGACACATTTTTTTAAGTCTGTAGCTCACAGCTGAAATAAAGTAAAATACACAAAGAAAAAATACTATCATTTCATGTCGGGATTTCTTTTTGCTGTGTTATAGGTTCAGATAAGTTGTTGAATTAAACAGATCACTTTGCCATATTATTTGATTGTTTGGATTATTTGTTTTTCATTTACTGCTTTTCCCATCTTTTTTTCACTATAGCTACACAAGGAAACTCACCAGAATGTAATGAAATCTTCTGTTGGCACTTAATCACAGATAAAGTCACTCTGTTAGCACTGACTGTTTTTTCTCTGGTCCCCTCCCCAATCAGACCAGGAGTGACATGTTTAGCCGCATGTTCTCCTTAAATTGCTGGCTGTCTGAGTGGTGTCCCAGAAACGATGTGGGCTTCATAGATAATTGGCAAACCTTCTGGAGGAAACCTGGTCTTGTTAGGAGAGACGGCATCCATCCCACTTTGGATGGAGCAGCTCTCATTTCTAGAAATATGGACAAATTTATTAAACCCCCCAAAATATGACTATCCAGAGTTGGGACCAGGAAGCAGAGTTGCAGTCTTACACGCTTCTCTGCAGCTTCTCTCCTCCTGCTACCCCCCCAAAAACCCATCTCCATAGAGACTGTGTCAGCTTCCAAAAAGACAAAAAACAAACTAAAAACCAGCAACAAACAACTTAAACATAAACAATCACAAAGAAAGAACAATAAAGTATCCACATCTGAACCAAAGAGTAAAACAGTGAAATGTGGATTATTAAATATTAGGTCTCTCTCCTCCAAGTCTCTGTTAGTACATGACTTAATAATTGATCAACAAATTGATTTACTCTGCCTTACAGAAACCTGGTTGCAGCAGGATGATTATGTTAGTTTAAATGAATCAACACCCCCGAGCCATTCTAACTACCAGAAATCTCGAAGCACAGGCCGAGGGGGCGGTGTGGCAGCAATTTTTCACACCAGCCTATTAATTAATGAAAGACCAAGACAGACTTTTAATTCATTTGAAAGCCTGATGCTTAACATTGTCCACCCCAGCTGTGAAACTCAGAAACCAGTCTTACTTGTTATCATCTATCGTCCACCTGGGCCTTACACAGAGTTTCTGTCTGATTTCTCAGACTTTTTATCTGATTTAGTTCTGAGCTCAGATAAAATAATTATTGTGGGTGATTTTAACATCCATGTAGATGCTAAAAATGACAGCCTCAACATGGCATTTAATCTGTTATTAGACTCAATTGGTTTCTCTCAAAATGTAAAAGAACCCACCCACCACTTTAATCACACTCTAGATCTTGTTTTAACATATGGCATCGAACCTGAACATTTAACAGTGTTTCCTGAAAACCCTCTCCTGTCTGATCATTTCCTGATAACATTTACTTTTACAATAATTGATTACACAGCGGTGAAGAGTAGACTTTATCAAAGTAGATGTCTTTCTGAAAGCACTGTAACTAAGTTTAAGAATATACTCCACCCACTGTTATCATCTCCAATGCCCTGTACCAACACAGAGCAAAGCAGCTATCTGAACGCTACCCCAACAGAGGTCGATTATCTTGTTAATAATTTCACCTCCTCACTACGTACGACTCTGGATACTGTAGCTCCTGTGAAAACTAAGGCCTCAAATCAGAAGTACCTGACTCCGTGGTATAATTCTGAAACACGTACCCTAAAGCAGATGACTCGTAATCTGGAGAGGAAATGGCGTGTCACAAATCTAGAGGATCATCATTTAGCCTGGAGAAATAGTTTGCTGCTTTATAAGAAAGCCCTCCGCAAAGCCAGAACATCTTACTATTCATCACTGATTGAAGAAAATAAGAACAACCCTAGGTTTCTCTTCAGCACTGTAGCCAGGCTGACAAAAAGTCAGAGCTCTTTTGAGCCAACCATCCCTTTAACGTTAACTAGTAATGACTTCATGAACTTCTTCACAAATAAAATTTTTATCATTAGAGAAAAAATTACCAATAATCACCCCACAGATGTAATATTATCTACAGCTACTCTTAGTACCATTGATATTAAGTTAGACTCTTTTTCTCCAATTGATCTTTCTGAGTTAACTTCAATAATTACTTCCTCCAAACCATCAACGTGTCTTTTAGACCCCATTCCTACAAAACTGCTCAAAGAAGTCCTGCCATTAATTAATTCTTCGATCTTAAATATGATCAACCTATCTCTAATAATCGGCTATGTACCACAGGCCTTCAAGCTGGCTGTAGTTAAACCTTTACTCAAAAAGCCATCTCTAGACCCAGCAGTCTTAGCTAATTATAGGCCAATCTCCAACCTTCCTTTCATATCAAAAATCCTTGAAAGAGTAGTTGTCAAACAGCTAACAGATCATCTGCAGAGGAATGGTTTATTTGAAGAGTTTCAGTCAGGTTTCAGAGCTCAGCACAGCACAGAAACAGCTTTAGTGAAGGTTACAAATGATCTTCTTATGGCCTCTGACAGTGGACTCATCTCTGTGCTTGTCCTGCTAGACCTCAGTGCAGCATTCGATACTGTCGACCATAATATCCTATTAGAGCGATTAGAACATGCTGTAGGTATTACAAGTACTGCGCTGCAGTGGTTTGTATCATATCTATCTAATAGACTCCAGTTTGTGCATGTAAATGGAGAGTCCTCTTCACACACTGAGGTTAATTATGGAGTTCCACAGGGTTCAGTGCTAGGACCAATTCTGTTTACATTATACATGCTTCCCTTAGGCGGTATCATTAGAAGACATAGCATACATTTTCACTGCTATGCAGATGACACCCAGCTCTATCTGTCCATGAAGCCAGATAACACACACCAATTAGTTAAACTGCAGGAATGTCTTAAAGACATAAAGACCTGGATGGCCGCTAACTTTCTGCTTCTTAATTCAGATAAAACTGAGGTTATTGTACTCGGCCCTGAAAATCTTAGAAATATGGTATCTAACCAGATTCTTACTCTGGATGGCATTACCTTGGCCTCCAGTAACGCGGTGAGGAACCTTGGAGTCATTTTTGACCAGGACATGTCCTTCAACGCACATATTAAACAAATATGTAAGACTGCTTTCTTCCATTTGCGCAACATCTCTAAAATTAGAAATATCCTGTCTCAGAGTGACGCTGAAAAACTAGTTCATGCATTTATTACTTCCAGGCTGGACGACTGTAATTCATTATTATCAGGATGTCCAAAAAACTCACTGAAAAGCCTTCAGCTAATCCAAAATGCTGCAGCAAGAGTCCTGACAGGGACTAGAAAGAGAGAGCATATTTCTCCTGTTTTGGCTTCCCTTCATTGGCTTCCTGTTAAATCCAGAATTGAATTCAAAATCCTGCTCCTCACATACAAGGTCTTAAATAATCAGGCCCCATCTTATCTTAATGACCTTGTAGTACCATATCACCCTATTAGAGCGCTCCGCTCTCGCTCTGCAGGCCTACTTGTTGTTCCTAGAGTATTTAAAAGTAGAATGGGAGGGAGAGCCTTCAGTTTTCAGGCCCCTCTTCTGTGGAACCAGCTTCCAGTTTGGATTCGGGAGACAGACACTATCTCTACTTTTAAGATTAGGCTTAAAACTTTCCTTTTTTCTAAAGCATATAGTTAGGGCTGGACCAGGTGACCCTGAATCCTCCCTTTGTTATGCTGCAATAGATGTAGGCTGCCGGGGGATTCCCATGATGCATTGAGTTTTTCCTTTCCAGTCACCTTTCTCACTCACTATGTATTAATAGACCTCTCTGCATTGAATCATATCTGTTATTAACCTCTGTCTCTCTTCCACAGCATGTCTTTATCCTGTCTTCCTTCTCTCACCCCAACCGGTCGCAGCAGATGGCCGCCCCTCCCTGAGCCTGGTTCTGCCGGAGGTTTCTTCCTGTTAAAAGGGAGTTTTTCCTTCCCACTGTTGCCAAAGTGCTTGCTCATAGGGGGTCATATGATTGTTGGGTTTTTCTCTGTATCTATGAAGCGCCTTGAGGCGACTTTTGTTGTGATTTGGCGCTATATAAATAAAATTGAATTGAATTGAATTGAATTGACTGATTTGCAAAGTCTTATTTTTTAATCCTTGAGGTGAGCGTTCTCACTGTTAGTTTTTAAAAGCAGACGTCATGAGCACAGAGGGGAACTCTTTGCTCATACTATAAGTTATCAATCACAAGTTAGGCCCCACAAAGCTTTATCATTCTGCTGGATACACAAGAAGATGACAATTTATAAAAATGAACATAACGTTGCATTTATTAATACTTTAAATTTAAATATAGGACATAGGAAACTGTTTACTAAGGACCTGAGGAGTTCACCCCTGCTGGCCTATAGAAGAAAATGTGGGCGTAAGAAACTTTTTAACATGCAGAACTTATGAGCTGTCGCTGACATTTTAATATCTGTAGAACCCACAGACTGTATTTTAAAGATGCACAAAGGCACTTTGATGTCACCCACTCAATTTTTTGCTGATATTTTGAAACCCTCAGTTTGGCATTTTGGTTTCTACAATTGTTTTTGTTTGTTTGTTTGTTTGTTTTTTAAACAAGAATGTTAAAAGAAATGACCATATTTGGACAAGAAGGATGCTATCAGCTAACATTAGTTCTTTCTATCCAGAGTGGTTAATAACTGGGATGTGTATTGTACTGTGACAATAAATGGGATGCTAATTTTCTGAGCAAAAACAGGATGTAAATGTTTAGACTGTGTTTAAACTGTGTCAGTATCTTTAAGGCTACAGACACAAATTGGTTGGAGAGTGCAGCACGACTAAAATTAGCTCAACCGTGTGTACTTGAACTTCGGATCGAGTTGCCTTTCAAATGGTTGTTTCTAAGACGGGATTCTGAGAGGTTTAACGCACAGCAACTTAAGAAAACACCAGCAAATAGAAAAAATGCCACAAAAGCACACAAAACACAGCAAAAGTTGAATGAAACACAATGGAAATGGAAAAAAATGAAACACAAAAACGTCTTTTGGGGAGACAATGATGTGATGTAACAGAAACCAAAGCATGTGAAGGATTGCACTCAGGTGCACTTAAAAGAAGCTGAGGATTCATCTGAACTGTGAGCAGGAACAGACATAAAATAACATGTGCTTTAATAGCATCAGTCATATAATACTATAGATACATGTGTGCTATTAGGCAGTGCATTTGACCTCTCAGGGCCACCGTAGAATCCAGGTCTGCAACCACTCGCAGTCAGTTGCTGTCTGCAAATGGACTTTCATGCATCAAGATGGAAATAAAATGAGGATAACGCACAGTCAGTCTTGATTGAATAAGCTCAAGTTTCAAATTAGATGCAATCTGTTTGTGTTAATGGAGTGAATCTGCGATAAATAAGCAAAAACTGCAAATCTGTTGCCATCTACATACTCAATAACCTTGTACACTTGATTCAGTTATATAAATAGTGACATAAATGCTACAGGATGTCAATTTAAATGCAAAATGAAATAGCAATGTAGGAATATAACCAGAATACACAATGCAAACAGCTGAAAACCAGTTGAGATGAGTCCCTTATTGCTAAAAGATGCATCAACTTAGACAACTGCAATCAAAACTATCGCATCTATTTGTAAATGGTTGCCAAATATGAGAATATTCAATGCAAACACAGTAAAACCACCAATTTTTCCAAGTTGCAAGGATGTTGATGTCCTGTTTTCACTCTGAAATAACTTAGCCAAAACGTAGTGCTGAACAAGATAACATAGCACCCAAGTTTCACTCAAAGCCTTAATACAGTTTAAATAGGCGAGTTAAATAAAAACATGCTACTCCTGAAGCTAGCATCAAGCCTTTTAACTTCATTTTTTATCCCAAAAGGTTGTTGCTTGGTTGAGTTTTCAGTCTCTCAGGAAGTGTTGGCTCACATTTGTCTATATAACCTTTAAATACTTAAATTATTAAGCATAATTAGCTCACGTGGAGGTGAATGGAGCAGAACCTTAAACAGATTATGCCCCTTATCTAGACTTCCAGCAATCTCAACTGTTGTTAAACAATAATGTGGAGCAATTAGGGTCAAAAATAAAAAAAATAAACAACTCAAGCCCATTTTAGCACACCCCCAATTACAACAGCAGTCTCTTGGGGAACCCCGCATGTTTACTTTCCCTCTGCCAGCTCAACTGAAGTCAAGACGGCGGCATTGTGGTATACATCTCACACATTCACTTGCCCAGGGCTCAGCTGTCACTTCAAGACCCGAAGACCTAAGTGGGAACGGAAGTGATATTAATGGGTATAATACCATCATGTCCTTGTCCACTGTGTGTGCACGAGTGCAGGCCCTCTCTTTGCCCATGTGACACAGTGCTTGGGGTGTGAATATCAACATGTCAACATTAAGGAAAGAGAGCTATCAATAGCTCTTCTATCGGTATTATTGTCCCATCCATCATTTTGACGTTACGCCGCCGAAGGTGGCCTCTTCCGAGCTCACACTGATGACTCAACCACGGAGAGTTTTTAAATGAGGATACCTTGAGGTCGCAGCTTGGAATCAGCTGTAACCCAATCTGCGCTGCTGAAGACTCAAAGGATGTGTGCTCTGTGGGGGGATGCTGTTGACCTGATGTGGGATTTCTTGGGGGGTAGCTGCTTACATTTGACAGCAGTGACTGTCAGGAATGACGGTGGGAAATTGGCTTTCCCACTTGGTATGTAGTGCATGTGTGATTAACCCACAGAGAGAAGCTATGACTTGGAAGTCATACATGTATGCATGTCTGTGCATTAAGGAGGTGGTTCAGGTGCCTCTCTGGTGGTATTTAGACCCTTCATTTGTGTGGAATCCAGCATCATTATCCCAAAGTGTTGCCAGCTGGAAGTGCTTGGGAGTTCCCATTTGAACTCTATGTGTGTTCTGAAGATGTAGAACGACTGAAAGAGTCAAAACTCTCTAATGAAAGCTCATGTTCTGGTTTTCATTCCACCCTGATATTCATGAGCAGCAGAATCTGGCACTGTCTTGCTGATTAGCTAATAAATTGTACAGCTACAACAATGCCACCCAAGGCTACAGAGATGCTTTCTCAATTATTTGTAATGCAGTGAGCTGGAAGTGGATGATGGTAAGGGTTGAAGTCAAGCATATGATGGTAAATAATGGGCTAATAAAGCTCCAATCGATTCCAGGAAAACTTTAGGTGTTCTAGTATTTCCTCCAGTGCAAGCTTTTCAATATATGCTTATAAAATGGAAAGAATTGTTGCAATTTCTGCAAAACACGAAGACACTAAATCAGGATAATTGGAAATTTATTGTGTTTTATGACCTGTGTGGTATCAGGCAACCAGTGTTGGTGTTGGTATCACATCAATATCAGCGCGATAGGATCAATCCTTTGTTTTTATCTTCTAAGTTTAGTATGTAGGCCACGGAATTGCGACTTAGCTTCAAAAGTGAAAATCACAGTGATTTTGTGGTCGTTAAAATGTGTTCAGAATCTGAATACATATTAATCATCATCTCTGATGACATGCTGCTCTCCCAGCCTGAGCCACATTAGATTAGAAGTATAAGTACAGGCTACGCTGGCACGGTTTTTATGGGATCATCTCAAAACTTCCATTACTGCACACAACTAGACCTCATAAATAATTTAATGCCTTTTCCACTTTTAATTAGCTAATTTTAGCTGATATGCATGCTATATTGCGGAGTTTTCCATGCAAACCAGTCTGAATGACAACTTACTGCAATATTAAACTGAGAATAGGTTATTTTATATATTTGTTCGTCCTTAATCATTGAGTCAGTAATCTGATTATTGTAATCCCATGCAATCCATGGCAAATATGGTCAAGTTAACAACCCCAAAAAATAAACACTTCAGTACAGCTATGTGAACATGACAGTAATACAGACCTCAAGCTTGTAAAACAGTAAAAGGTCAGCTTCTTAACTGCTTATCACAGATAACCACAGTGTGGTCATACAGCTTTACAAGCTTATTATACTGCACACATGTTATTGGAAGAGATAGCTCCTCATTTCCCCACTAGATGACAGTGTTGATCTAGCTTAGCGTGTTTCTCTGAAGCTAAAATAGGTGACCACTGACCAAGGCCTAATCCATACTGTCAAAAACAGTGGAGATTAACAGCAGGCCTGCACAGAAAAGCTGCCAGACTGATCCCAGGTGTGCTGTAGCTCCTGGGATAAAAAGCTTCTACCCGAGGATTTCAGGCCCACCTGTAGCTCTCTGTCATCAATTTACCACCCTGCAGGTATAAAGCCTGAAAAAAAAAGTCATTTGTGGTGTAAATGAAAGCATATATTTGAATCAGACCCTAAAATGTGTGATTTTTGACTGGCTTCAGACCAGCAGATACTTTATATTCATATTTTCTAAATCAATCATCTTAAATTAAATCCTTATTGAGTGTGTCATTGATTTTTCCTGCACGGCTCAAGTCTCAAGTGTCTATGGAGAAACATTATTCTTTGTAGGGCTCAGCGGTCAGCTTTCCGTAGTCATTTCCGTTCACAAAAGAGGTATTTACCTTCAATATGGTTTGCATAAGCTTTAAGGAGGCTCAGGGTGGGTCAGTAATTACAATGCAATTTAAAACCAGCCCTCCCATTACCAAAACGATGCTTCTTCTCATCAGTTGAGAAATATTAAAGTGCATAATGGGTGGCATGAATTTTACAAGGAAATCTTTAAAATAGGAAAACAAGAGATGCTTTTTTTTTTTTTAAAGCATCTTAATGTTTTGTTGTTTTGTAAAATCACTGCAAACAGTAAGATGTTGTTTCATTTGACTCAGGGAGAGACTCATTTCTCTCAAGTGAAACATACTACACAATTGTCCAGCCAATTACTAGAGTATTACATTGTCCCGTTCTTTGTGGGCTCATTCAGTGTAACTCGAACCATTCCTAAATGCCACTAAATGCTCTCTGATTCAAACAAGTTCGTAGCGGTGTTCCCATGGGGTCAGCCCTTGTGCACTTTGTGCTGAAAAGCATCCTATTTGCCTCTCCCTTTACATTCAGATCCTATTGAAAAGTGCATGCAGACAGACTCGCACGCACGCACACACGCACACACACACACACACACACAGCCTCCCTCTTTGAGTCTAAACCACTATAGCCATATATGTCCATTCCCTAATTGGTGGTTCTTCTTTCAAAGGAGTGATTATGTGTGTATGTGTTTAGTGGCGTCCTCTCTTTGCAAGGCGTCTCGATTCAGTCCATCTCCAACGCCAGAGGGGACAAAAGAGGCACCCGTTCCTCCTCTCGGGGCAAGGGGCCATTGACACCAATAAATCCCCCCTTCCACTTCCTCCCTGGTGTGTTGGGGTTATGTCAGGAATGTCCCAGGTCCTATTGTCCCCTCGTGCTCTGTTTTTGGTAACCCATCACCAGGCATTCTCTGCTGTTCACAGTGCCACCTCCCTCCCCCTGAGAGACCAACAACACACATGCATGTCCACACCCTTCGGGCTTCTGTGTCCCTTGGTCCCTAACCCTGAATAGACCACCTCAGCTGAATACGACAGACAGACAGACAGGCGTCAGGACATCAGATTCGGCGGGCCGAGTCTTGCATAGTTGCCCAGTGGGGGAAAAAAGAGCCAGTTATTTATTTTCACCTGTTTGGTTGCCTCAAGCTCTTTGTCTAATGGAAGGACGAAGATAAAACAATGGCCTAAGTGTTTTAAAATCCACAGTTAATACCTGTTCTGTACACAACCCCCTTCCCTCATTGTATGGTGACTGCTGAGGACTCATTAATTTTATATTAATAGATCATAACTGAATAGACAAATTTAGGCTTCTAGATTCAAGATCATTTAATTGTCTGCTTATGTAGGGCCCCATACTGCTACACAATAAAAGATCAAAAACCACAAAAAGAAAAGAGAAGTAATTTAGTCATTAAACAAAGCTGGAGGATGACTTCAGACATCTTACAGCCTCAGGAGAGAAACTGCCCCATGATCTGGTGATATGTTGGTGGATCGTTCTTTATAACGTGCCAGACAGGAGCTGTAGATGAGTTGGGTATTGCCATTTAGATGGTTTAATCGCCCACTGGAGAGGGCTGCATATACCAGTTTGTTTCCAGTCAATAAGTAACTTGAAAGCAAAGTACCATCGTTTTTTTGACTTTCAGGAAACTAAGGTGACACAGAAACAACATTAAAAGACACACATACACATGTCTGAACATGTCTAATTATCAGGGTTACTGTGTTCAGTGCACAGCATTAAAGAGCATTTTTGTAACCGCTTATGGGTTAACTATTATTAAGGGATGAATCTTGTGGTTGTGTTTTAATATAATACATAACACCAGCCATCCCAGTAATAACACTGCAGTTGTCTTATTAAATAAAATACCGCACACGGCGGGGTGGCTCCAGTACAGTGGGCTCACTGCAAAAAGGTGAATGGCTGTTTGTTTTTTCTGAGTTAGCCCTGTGATGAACCATTCAGGGGGCGCCCCGCCTGTCCTCCAGTGTCCGGGTGGTTAAGAAAATGAATGAACTGATGCCTTACTGTATGATTACCCCCGGTCTCCTCTTGTTATAACTCTTGTTGCAACTTGTTTACCTTTTAAGTCCATGAATGTGCTCATTCATTATTATTGATAGCTTCTCCATCTCTTAACCAGGAAGGAGTCGTCTCAAATCCATCTTGTCTGCATAATCTGCTTATCCAGGTAAACTTCATCCACTCTCTGCCTCACAAACTTGCTCACACGGTGCTTCGGACACATTCATTAATCTTTCGCGTTCCCGCAAAACCACGCACAATCCTTCAAAACACCACGAGGCCGTTCATTCCAAGAACCCCATGCATTCGTTCAGCCTGTCACAGTACGCTCCCCTCAGATGCTTGTTTTTCCCTTTTTTTCATTCATTCCAATCACACAGGAGGTAATATCGCATGCTGCTGCTGCTGCTTAATCGTGTCACCTGCCTGCATTCGAGCTTGCACCACTGCCAAACCCCAAATACCAGAGGTTTGATTTGTTGTTTGGTGGTGGTGGTGGCGGCGGCGGTGTAGGGGGGTGTTGTATGTTTTCTGTGTGAGTCTGAGACTATGTGTGTGTGTGTGTCTGTTTAGGAGTTCGAAGGAGTAGGTGGGTTGTACACATGTTACGAAGTGAGGCGCCATTGCGGCCTAAAAAACTATTAGGCTCTGTAAATACACACTGTGGCAAAAGTAAACATTCTCAGCATGCCATCTAGGCGCACAGAGGGGTACTGGGAGACAGCCGCCGGACAGGCTGTGAGGGGGAGGTGTGTATGTGTGTGTGCGTGTTTGTGTTAGCGAAGAGAGTAAAGCAGCAATCAGGGAGCAGAGCGGAGATGGAAAATATAGATTTTAATTGGGGGAAAATTCAAGTGTGTGTTTGTTTTCATGTTATTGGTATCGCGATTGGGCTGAGTGGTCAGGTAAACAATTTAAAGATAGTTTACCTGCGTGTGTTGCTACGATGACCAGAAACCGTTTATGTATGAGGACACTGGAGTGTTTGTGTGTGCTGGTGATGAGTGATAGAAAAGTGTGTGTTGTGTATATATGTGAGCTTTTTATTCCTTGTTGTTCTCCCCTGAGTGGTGTGTGGGAAGAGAAAAAAAAATGAAATAAAGGCAAATTAACTGAGTTTTTTTAATGAATAAGAATGTATACACTGATGCAAAGGGACTATTTTCTGAATTTGAGACCTTTATTGGCGATAAAGGCACAAGTAACCATGGAAACAGAGCTTAGAATATGCACTATTCCCAGCCCTGAGAACGCCACACCACCCATAGCTCTATTTTTAGGCCTTACTTTGAGCTTAAAATATCTGTTACATCTAACAAGAGTTAAACTGAGTAATCAGCAAGCGTGACTACAGAAATGTGACTCTGACACTGATTAAAATGGTAGCAGCGAGAAAGCATATAGAATGACCAGGATCTCACTGCATGTGTTTGCCTGCGGTGCATTTAAGGATACAAATCACATAAAATAGACACAAGTTCTCTTATAGTCTTCACATTACTCACATGCACAGATTAGAAATGGAAACTAATAGTAATATGTGATTAATAGGAGCAGTTGGGTTCAGGGAGAGTACAGAAAGCAGAGGTTATATGGAAAGATTAGTCCAGCTAAACCACAACAGAAATACAACTTCATTAAAAAGTGAGGGGAACTGAGCAGAAGTGTTTACAGTTAGTTAAATTAAGAGATAAATGCTAATGTTACAGTAAATGTTATGCTGCAGTCACACAAGGAAAACAATGGTTGGAGACCAGAACATGACCAAAATTATTGCAATCAACTTTAACTTCTGCTCTTGTTTCTTTTGAAATGTTTGCTTTGAAGATGGGGAGCAAGTTTCCAACCACTATTTATCTGTTGCTGTCTTCTTCTTCAGTCTGCTATCATTTCACTTTCCAATGGGGGTCAAGCTGGCAATTACCGCTCCAATTGCTGTTTATAATATTTAACTGTTTCTGTCTACATGCACAGAAATCCAGATTAATTACTTACATCCAGAGTCCAGCCAGAATCACATAGATTTGAAACGGAAATTCAGAAACTCCTCCACAAATACTGACATACATGCTGCAGGATGCCAATTTTTAACTAGAAAAAAAAGACATAAGCGCTCAGTAACCATGCTTTTAAATAAGAAACATAACCAGAATAGCACCACTTTTCAACCAGTTGAGTAGAGTCCCCCATATTAAAGGGACAGGCTGCAGATAAGTTCCACTCACTGACTCATGCAGGTTGATTGCAACCTGTTTGCATTTATAAATTAGACGGCAATTATTTTCAAACACTCACCAATCTGTCTGAGAATGATTGCAGCCAGTCGGAGTCAGACGACAACTGTTTGGAGACAGGTTGCCTCCCATCACATGAGCGCTGTAATCACCTTGCAGTCGACAGTCGATGGCCAGAGGTTAAGGGTGCTGCACGCTCAACCCCTGGGCAACCATTTAGTTGTTGCATCATAGTACAATAATCTCCAAAAGCAAACAAACAATAAAAAATACAAAAATTCAATGCAAACACAGCGCAACCGTTGATTTTTTTCCCTGTTCTCAAGGAGGTCACTGTCCTATTTTGACTCTAGTGACTGAGCCATTAGTTAAACACTAGATATATCTATGAATAAGCAGGAAGTTATTAACTGAAGGTGTGCTAATCAGCAGAAATTAGAAATAAACACATAAAATTAGAGAAATGCATGGATTGTCTAAACATTTGAAAAACTAGTTGAACACTTTGAATAAATAGAGAGGAATATTTGGTAGAGGTTTAGCTGACACTGTTGGCCACAGCTCGTGAGAGTTGTCACTAAGCATAATGAATAGATGTTCCATTGATCAGTAATATAAGTAAATGAATGAATGATTGGCATAATAAGGAAACAGTATGAATAAACAGTTGATAAAGTTCACTAACCCTGGGTGAGCTGAATGCCATCACTAGGAGTGAAAGGTAAGCTGGAAGAAGTGTAGATACAACTGGAGCTTAGTTCAAGTAAGCGTGGTAAGTGGTACTGATGAGGGGCTTCTTGAGTCTATCTGACGTGCCTGTGAGGTATGTTAGATGAAAAAGTCTGGGAGCCACTGCTGTAAGAGGATGGTTTTTAACAAAAGAAGGCATTTGCACTCTTCTGATTTGAAGCTATGCAGTTGAACCTCACATCCAGACCAAAACTAGCAGCAATCCAGTTTTCAGAGTCTGCAGACCTGTATTAATGAATGCATTCATGACTCTTAGTAGCACTGTGCTCATCTCCCAGCTTTCTGCTTAATTACCATAAGCACCACTTGCTGGCAATGGCTGGAGTTTGATTACAAACACCTGTTATTTGACTACAGTCACCTGTTGTTTGTCTGCAAAGATGGGCCACTGTGTTGATGCAATGGCATGTTATGAATTCTATGCCCACTGCTACTGACTCCAGGTCAGGTTTTGCGAGCTCTCGCGGCGATGGATGCCTGGCATCATAAAAGCTGGATCAGCCCGGCAGAGGTTTGCTGAGAGGCATCTGTGAGTTCCTTGAAGACTTCCCATCTTAAACTGGCAGCACATATGAAAACACAGACATCCATTTCAGGCATTTGAGAGAAACGGGGACCTGGAAAACCCACTGTCACAGTAGCTTCTGCTCTTCTCTCTCACACACGCTCTGCAGGCACACTTACCAGACAGAACTCGTGTACAACATGAACAAATGCTTGACACCTATACACACACATACCATCACACACCGCAAGCCATGGATGATGGTGTGATGGAATTCTGGGTATCATCTGCGGTGAAAGTGTGTGTGTGTGTGTGTGTGTGTGTGTGTGTGTGTGTGTGTGTGTGTGTGTGTGTGTGTGTGTGTGTGTGTGTGTGTGTGTGTGTGTGTGTGTGCCCTCCCTCCTCCCAGTGCTCAATCTAATACCCTGTCATCATCAATAACCTCACCAGTGCTGACTCACTGGCTTTTACAACTATGAGGTTTGGGCCTTACTCACAGCCACAGACCCTCGTCTCCATCTCTGTCTGTCTGTCAGCCCACTGCACACACACACACACACACACACACACACACACACACACACACACTGGAGTTGTGCATGTGCCTGTGGAAGATTATATGCATACATGCAATCAGCATGCACGCTCACTTGCACACATATTCTTCTATAAAGATGTGTCCACACAGGTAAGGATGTGTCACTTCAAACCCTTTGCCACCCACCCACACACACAGTCACTCCCAATCTGACCACAATCCATCAGAATAATTGACTATCATCAGGCAGACACAGACTCATCATCTTTACCACTAAGCATGTCACCCCCTCCTCCCACCTACTCCCCCATCATCCCCATCCTAATTGCCTCCAGGCTTTCATTTAATTTTCTTTACAGCCAGCAAATATGGGAGTTCTTTTACATTCACGTGAGGCTGTAGATATGTACGGAGTGTGCACATATCTACCAAACCATATTTATTATTGTAGCTCACTTCGCAGGAGGTCGGTGCTGACGAATGTGGAGACGGGCGGTGTCAGACGATGATGATGCTGAGCATCTGATGGGGTGAGGCCACACGAGTCTTGACATTTTTAAGGACAATGTGATGATGAGTGTGTTGATGGGAAGGGTTTTTCTTTTTTCTGATTTCCTCCAGCATAAGATGTCAGTCAAAAGTCTGTTCATAGCCAATAAAAGGGTTATAAATTTACAAACCCAATTTCATGATGAAATGTTCTGATTTATTGATTTTAAAAACAAAATGGACACATTTGATCAGGGCATGTAAAGCCGTTTGTAGTCCAGCTCGTAGTTTGGGGGGAGAAGTAAAGACAGCACAGTTACCCATTTTAGGACTGTTTCCTCCCTTGGGTGTAAGAAAAAGAACACAGGTCCACTTTTAACATACGGCTGCATCAGACGCTTCTATATTAACTCTGTATTGAAAAGGTTTCTATTTGTAGAATGGGATAAAGTTAGTGGATGTGGACTGGATTTGACACTTCAGGCGGACAGATTGAGCGAGGAGATATGTGAGCTTATCTAATTAAATGACAACTTCAGGACAGTTATCAGTTATCAAACTGAACATTTCTGTTCAGTTTAAATCTCCAAACAAAGTCGTAAACCTGCCACTGAAGAAGAGTGCAGAAATCTGGCGGTTGTGATCATGGTCAGAGTGCCAAAATGTGCGTAATTGCAATTGAATGTTGTTGTTTCTTGTCAATGAAGCACTTTCTTGACATTTTAAGCACCCAATCCCCCCTGGAATCCCCACAAAGGCCACATGGAGCTCCCCGGACCCCACTTTGAGAACCAGTGATCTGACTAGCTGGCAAGGTCTGTTTCTAAAAGGTGCGCACCTAACTGGCTGGAGCCAGGGCGGCGTATTGCCTTTCACACGCTTCTAAAATACTCTCCGGGCAGAGCCTGAAAGGGTTACTGTTTCCCAAAGTGCCTCATTCTGCGCAGTCGAGAGGGGGCGGCTGAGTGGCGCCGTCGAGTCAGAGACGCAGTTTCTAAAAACCCCGAGACATCATCAAGAAAGAAGCTGACAGTAAGGAAAGCAGCCCCTGCTCCCCTCCCCTCCCGCTCCTTCTCTTCCTCCTTCGTTGGCATGCTGCCGTTCTTCCCCTCTGCTTACCAAATCCCCCCCTAAGCGGTTCTGTCACAATAACCGGGCGGCAAGTGTCAAATGCGGCTCTGGCCGCAAGAAAACACACAAATGGCTTAAAGGCACACAAAATGCGCTCAGTGGAAACACTCCGCTTTCAGACGTTTAGTCATAGCTCTGTTGAACTCGTTGATTGTATTTAGACCAATAATATAAACACAATTTAGAAAACCCTACTTACAGAAAATTACTCAGCTCTTTGATTTCACGGGACTTCGTTGCCCCCCCTTCCCTCCCTGCGCGTCTCCAGCGCGTTTAATTGCCCATATCTCTTTAACTTGCAGACAGCATGCCCAGGCTCTCCAATTAATAGTCTGCTAACGTCAAAAACAGTTGACCATTGTTTTATGGGCTTTGTGTTCTCTCTCTCTTTCTTTCTCTCTCTCTCTCTCTCCCTCGCTCTCTCCAGGGCGGTCAGACTTGAATAGGCGCCTGTCTGCTCCAGTCCACCTCTATACAAATACCTCATTGGAACTTGTGTGGAGCTTCCAGAGTAAAAAACACAGAGAGACCCCAGACACTGGAGGCTTTGCGCGTCTGCTCTTGCGATTTCATCATCTGACACTGTTTGAAAAGTCTGAATCATATTTTAGCCATTATGTTAACACCTCGAAGCGCATGAGCGAGTTGGAGATGAATGCGTGTGCGTGGCCTCTCCCCCTCGCTCTCCCTCTCTCTCGCGCGCTCTCCGGTTGAGACAAATGAATGCCAGGTCTGTGGAGGCGCTTGAGGTATGCGTTGCGCATTAAGCAGCGTAGTAAATCAGCCTTTTCTAAAATCGCTGTGACGGCGTGGAGCGTCAGACAGTCCACACAAAGTCACCGAAACTTTATAGTAGTTTGTAACTCCACTCCACTTCGGAGCCCAGCCGTCTACACTGTAAAAAAATATGTCATTTGCAAAAGTCTTTTCACCCTTTATTATTTTAATAAAGCGAGGTACAGTTTCAGGGGTTTCCGGTTGAAAAACACACGAATATTGCAAGAATACTTCAGCGTCATCGCTCTGATATGTGAAATCTCTTCAGTCACCCCGAATGGAAACCAGTGAAACGTATCTCTGTGGCAAGGAAAGATTTTTACAGCTTAATGAGACATTTTTAGATAGCTTTTTGTTTTTACAGTGTACACGCCCCTTTGGATATACACAGTGGTGTAAGCATGGGTTGACACTAACACATGTTGAAAAGATGGACTTTATTGCTAAAACGTGTAACCATAACATGTACACTGATATGTTGGGTTTTTTGTATTTATTTATTTATTTTTTTGTCATTTTTAGAAATATTCAAGTAGACATCTCCCATATTTTTTTATTCTGGTATACTCTGCTATTCTCTGTCCTTATGCTCTATACTCACAAATCGTTAAAATAATAAATAAAACGTACAGATTTGTTTATTCCTACAATACTATGTATTCCAAAAAAAAAAGCTGAGTTCACGCCTTTATATATATCTTTAACCTCAACTTTTCTTCTTCTTTTTTTACAATTTAATTATTATTGATATTAATATACAAAAACTCTAGGCAGCATCGCAGTGAAATAACAGTCAGCATCAATGTTCAGTTGAAGAAGAAGAAGAAAAAGGTCACCTCTTGGAGAAGTGTAGCATATGCAATCCATTTTCAATGTCTCTTAAAAATATCAACAAAACAAAATGCTCCTTCCTCACGAAGTGCTCGTGTTCCCCTCCGAAAAAAAATGTCAGGGTTGAGAATAAAATATGGTCCTGGTTCAATTAGAAAAAATAGCTGCATTTTTCTTAAATATGTACAATGTTGGTATTTCACTTAAAATGCTATATAAAAAAATAGATTTGCTATGGTGCCCACCTCTGTAGAGAGTTAACAGTGCAATAGAAACCGTATTTCCAGTCCACTCCCCCGTCGACCACCACCACCGCCGCCACCACCACCACTACTACTACTTCCTTCCTTAGAGAGAATCAGCACGAACACTTGCACTCTGAGATGATTGGGTATTGCACCTGTATCCACGTACAGTATTTCTGTTTTAGAAAGCCTTGACAATACCACCGGAGGAAAACCTTGGTGATTGACTTGACGGGTTTGCAAGACATCCCCTCGGGGAAGGAGCACGAGCGCTCAGAGAAACAGTTTCCCTCTTTCATGTAACGTGGCCAGAACCTCACACCCAAATCTTTCCAGGTGTACACAACCGGGCAGTGCGTATAGGTCCACAGCCACTGCAGGAATTTCCTACGGGCTTTCTTGCCCACTTTTAGCCGCTTTCCATAGGGGGTCTCTGTGAGGTCCAGCTTTTTAATATCGTTGGGCATGGGCCCCTGAAGCTTCACCTGGTTATCTGGCGCGGAGAAGTTCACCAGCATGGGGGGGCTGATGGACATGAAATTGGGGTCAAAGTTACTGCCGAGTCTTTTCCGCAGAGTCCTCTCGACCAAGTCCTGCTCCCGGGGGTCGTACTCCGGGTCCGGGTCCTCCTTCAGGTCGGGCACGGGGAGGTGATCGCTGGGCGAAGGGCGGAAGTGATCGCTGGGCGAAGGGCGGAGGCGAAGGTAATGCTGGGAAACTCCGAGGTGAACGCAAACCAGCGCGTAAACGAACAGCGTTTGAGAGAAGCCCATAATTCCTCTTGTTCAACGCACGGGCTCTTCTCGCGTGAATAATACTCAGTTCTTTTCCCGGTTACTGTGTTCTGTGGAGTCACCAGCCCGGGGCTTCATAAATAGTAGAAGTTCAGTCACCAGCAAGGCGATACTTTTAATAGACCACGTCGGGTTTGAATGACATGGAGCGGAGTGCTTTGCTTTTTAGGGCTCCTTCAACTTTGCAATTTACCCGCTGATGCAAATGTGCAGCATGGAAGCGGGCTACCCCGCTCTCTGCAGAAAGAGTTGAGTCAAAAAAAAAGAAAAGAAAAAAGGGAAAACTCGAGCGCCTATTCACGCTCTCTCCTGCTTCACCCCGCTCCTCAGATTCACTTCGGGTTTCTCTCGGTTGTCATGGTTACCCCGAGGACTCGAAGCCACGACGAAACTGTCTGCACTGGATGACAGCGGCCGAGGCGAGAGCTGCATGGACTGAAGTGTTTTCTGAAAGGGACAGAATAGATCCGGAGCTCCCGGGAGAGAAGGGCGCACAAAAGAGCACTTCACCAAGTTTTAAATGTCACGCGCCCGGCAGCGATTGCCAGCCTTGGCCAATGTTATTTTTACGCACGGCTTTTAGAAACGTGGCTTCTCTTAACGTCGCCTGGCGCTCTCAGGTTTGACAAGGTCCCAGAGCGCACAGTCCACGGACCGAGGAGAGGGGGGCGGGGAGTGGGGTAGTCTCTGCAGCCAGTCTCCTGCGGTATTCCAGCCCGTCGATGCGCACTTTCCCTGAAAATGACAGAAAACTTGGAGGAGCCGTGTGGCACAATCTCAGTTTTTTTTTCAGGACGCAACAGCCGCTTATCTTCCCAGAGGATGTTCCAAATCGCAGAGCAGCTCGGTTTTACATGTAAAAGTCTCGCTTGTAATATTCCCACAGAACTCTGGCTTTTGCGTGTAAGTAGTAGAAGTAGAAGAAGAACGATGAAAACACAGCTTTCCAGCGAAATGCAGCCTCACTGCACGTGAAATGCAAACTGCGTAAAGACAGAAAACGTGGTTGGGTCAGAGATCCTCTCAGTGTGGCATCGCTGAATCTTCACAACACCAGCAACAAAATAAAAAATAATAATAAATACATTCAATTAATATTAATTTCAAAAAGAAAAAATCTTCTAATCGCAATGTCGGTGCATGACGAGAGAGTCCATAATCTGCTTTTTTGTTCCCCGGTCTATGAAAGCGGTCAATTCCTTAGGGAGCCTCTCTCCTCCTTTGATAACTGGGTACAGCAGCTACTAAGTCGCTCCTACTTCAGGAGTGTGAGAGACTTGGCGCTGGAGCATTTCTTTGCTTAGGCACACTGTGTGTGAGTGTGTCTGTAGCGAGTGGTGCTCAGTCCCAAGTTAAATATCCCCCTCCGACGGTACAAAGTGTCAGAGGGGCCTGCCCACCCTGGCCACTTTCACTATGATTGACAGCCCCCCCCCCCCCCCCCCCAACCCTCCCCTCACAACGTGGAAAATATCAGCCACAATGAGGATCAACTGGGTCCTAAAGCACCAGCCTTTTTTTAATCGCATTTAAGAGCAATATTCCCAGACACACAGGATAATACAAGATCTTTTTTTAACCCCTCTCTCTTTCTTACACACTGTAAGTATAACAGCAGCTGCTTCTCCTGCGGTTTTCATCAGCAGAGTGTCTCTGATGCACTAATAGGTTCAATGCGCTGTCAATACTCGGCTGAAGTGTAAAAGAGTTTCGTGAACTTTACCATGAAAATGATGGGAAACGTTTGGTAGCTTGTCTGCGGAAAAGGGGCATCACATTCCACCTTTGTTCATCGGGATTTGGGTCTACACAGGAATTGGCCCGTTGAACTCGGGGGTCACAAAATAGGCGCATAATTAAGGGGCTATAAATGGCCGTGGATAACTAAGCGGTACCTTTCCCATGCTAAGCAGTCATTAGGGGAAAATCAACAGAACGTTTTTTTCTTCTTACTATTAAACTATGTTTATTTTCCCATAATCCAAATTAGAACTTACACAAACAAGTGAAATTTATTGATAGTCAAATCGCTTAAACATGTTCGGTAGACGCACTAAACTGATTCAGGAGTCGATCTCCATTCCAATGAACATTTAAACATTTTCAAAACTTTAATAGACTTAAAAAAAAAAGAAAATGTAAACATGCTTTGAAATTAAACTTTGCATCAAAAGCTGGTCAAACTCCATCAGCACGCGCTTGCTCTGAATTTAAACCTGACTCTTGGTTTCATTTACCTACGCAGTCTGGATGGGCTGTGATTGTGCTTGTCTTTTGTAGTAGTCACTAGAGGGCGGTGAACTAGCATGGTGAGGACATGAAGCCAGGGGCTCCCCAGACTCGCCCTCACAGTTTGACTACTCATGTTTGAGTCCATGGGGAAAGAATGTTCACTCGTAGTTAGGGTGCAGCTCAAGTGAAATTGCTCAGCAGCTCTGTAATCAAACTTCTAAAAGACTCCACTGAGGGCAAATGAAGTAGTTAACTGGAATCATACTCACTAAGAGTATAATATAAAAAATTCCACAGTTGTGAGATGGAATCATTTTTATCACAAGAAGTGCTGTAATTTCACAGCACAGTTCTTCAACTTCATTATCCAGGTCTAACCAGATGGAAAAAGTTGCCAGCAGTCTTTGGCATCCTGTGAGTAAATTCCCTCTGACCCCCTCCTAACATCTATCCAGACACACAGAGTCATAATCTGGTTAATGATTAGGGTGCCGGTGTAGACAGAACTCAGTGGGCTGCAGGGACAGTGAGGCTGAGCCGGCTACTGTAGTACCGGCTATTCCCATTGTCTTCCTCCACAGCTCTTGGTGTGCTGGACTGAGAGAGAAACCCCATGCCGGGAGAAACACTTCCTGAGTCCCACGCCCAAATACTCTAGAAACCCAGCAATGAGTCAACCCCCATTTACTGGCTAATTACTGGAGATAAAGACAGGGAAAGAAGAGAGGAGGGGACCGGTGGACACAGTGGGGAAGGGTCGAGGTGATGCTGAGCATGTGTGGTGGTGGTGAGTGGGGGAGATGGCAGAGGGGTGGTGGTGATGAAGAAGATGGATTCACCAATGGGGTAAGGGTGGGGGTGAGAGGGTAGTTTTAGTGCTGGATGACAGTTTGCTGTGGAATGGCTAATTAAATAACGGCGTTAAAGGACCCCGGCTCGCTTTAACGAAGCCCGTCAACCTCTGAGGAGCGGGTCAAACTATGGAGGAGAGAGCGGGGAGGGGGTCTGGTGCTGAAAATTGGCCTTGTATAACAAGGGGACTTAGTCCTTTGGTTGTGCAGTGATTGTTCACGCTCCCTTAGGCCTCAATAGGGCGCATGTGAAGGGGTGCTGGGGCAGCGGGGGTGCCCTAAGGCATAGATTTGACTCCCTTCTCCTTTTTCTGCTATGAATGCTATACAGACATACACTCCCACACATAGCTCACCACAAACACTTACACACACTGACACACCTACAGCTCCATACAAAGGCCTTTACCCAAAGTCCAGACAGGAGCTTATGCACTGCAGGGGCACAGCAAGGGGCAGCCCAGGCCAGACTGGCCGACTGTGCCCACTGAGGACTGGTAGAATGGCACAGATGGGTGGATGGAGATGGACAGATTGGAGAGGAGAGAGAGGGGGGAGACTAAACATAAGAAACTCACAAACTAAGACGACAAAATATTACCTGTCAGAAGATTAGTTAAGGAAAGTCATGGAATTTGGCAAGCTGCTGTGGCTATCTGTGGCTTGAGTGGCAGAGATAGAACAAATCCCAGAGGCCACACCCCATCAAATAAAAAGATATGCCCGGTGAACGTCTCATAATTCATTTTGTGTTGTGGCATCTACAGCAGAACACTCTCTGATGGGACTTTGGCAGTCTGACAGATTTCAGAACCAACCAGAGCCTGAACATTTTGTTTTTTTGAGCTGTCAAATCAGTAGAAGCATTTATCAGTATTTCAGATAAATATTTGCGGAAACGTTGAGATTAGAACAACGTCTAATGTGTTGGAAAGTCATTTTAAAAGTGCTTGATGTGACATATTATGTCCTTAGACTTGCGAGACCTGCCTTGCAGCAGCATACACAGAAATGCTCACAATGCAAATACATAGCTTTCACCATTGCTTGTCAATATTGCATATCCCTTTATTCCCCGCTGCCCTGTCATCTTCTCCAGGCTTACTCCCCTCTTCCTTCTCCCCCATATTCGACTCTGTCTCCGAGCTTTAACTGAACGCAGATGGCTTGGGAAGCATGTCAAAAATCTGTCTCCCGTTAACACTACTTTTGAAGCCCCCCTCCCCGCCTCCCTTCTGCTATATTTTTTTCCCTCTCCCCTAAAATTCATCATAAAGTTATTTTTGCAAAAATATCCAGTAAACAGCATCAAAGTGATATTTTTCCCCCTTTTCCTCTAAGAGAAGAAAAGAAAGCTGAACTAAGTGTAAGGCTTGTTATTGAAAGAGCGCCGCGCCACGCTGTTGTTCAGTCTGAAGTCAATCTGAGCAGGGCCCCGCATCCTTTGTGTCTATTACGGCATTCCAGTCGCGATGGAGAAAATGCTGCTCCACGCGTGATCAAAAGCTGTGATTAATGGTGATCATATTGTAGACAGCTCATTGGCTTTGTGATGTGACTGCGGGGCCCACTTTGAACTCTGAGACTGAAGAACTTGAGCTAAGCCAGGAAACTTTACTGTGGCACAGGCACTGTGAATATGAATGTTTTTCTTTAGGTTTTTGTACGTGTTCAGTCACTCATTACCGAAGCTGTTCAATACCTGAGTTTTCCTTTTTATGAAGATTTCATATGGCGGTGCACATGCAAAGGACGGGGCCTGAAAGCTGAAGTCACATTTCTGTCGTATTGACAGCTAATCCTAAAAAAACAATCCTATGATCGGAAAGTGAAAAAAAATTGGAAAAATGAATCTTCTTTTACTTTGTTGAATGCAGTGTTCCTATTGAGGAAAAATTAAGCTCCAGCAATAACAAACACAATGCTGGTTTTCAGCTGTGATGTCACCCATTGGCTGGTGGAATCCCGCTTCTTTGGAAGAGACAAGGTTGCCGCTCACTAATGCAAAATACTAGAACAAGAATAGGCAAACTTAAATATTTTTACATTTGGTGACCAATTACAAGCAGCTGTTGTGACCAATTTGTCACGGATTAGTTGAGCGTGCAACACCCTCGACCTCTGAGCAACCATGTTCAATCTCAAGGTGATTGCACAGGTCGCCTGGTGGGAGGCAACCTGTCTTCTGACAGGCTGCAACCGCTCTGCTATCTGCGTACAGATAGCAAATTAATTCTGTCTTATTTCCATTCAATCCGATGTCATGGCACAGCATGTAATAGACACCGGCATGTCTATTACAAACATTATTAACATATTTACATTGACATACATATTAGCTGCCCAGCTTAATTGTTTCTGACAATTAAGGAACCTGGAATGTACGCCATACGTTTTTTGGATACTACCGACTTTTTTGCTTTAAATATATTATCTCCCCCTGCTGGTAATGCAACTTCTGCATGCATGTCCATTTCATATTCTGGAAATGCAAGCATGAAATGGACACGGTGGACCTGCATGTCTATTACACGTTTTGGTGTGATACCGAGTTTTTCCATTTTATTGCCATCTTTACACAAAACACCTCTGAAGACAGCAGCTGATCACAAGTTGATCAAAGACCTCAGAACCTTTACCAACCTCATAAATCAAGAGAGAATATTAGACTTCTGTGCAGTATTACATAGAGCAGTCGCCCCCTGCTGGGCCCGATAAAGAACTTAGCTTCCTTTTTTCTTACCAACATAGTAAATGGAGCCAACAGCCACATAATCACAGTCTGATAATAATGTCATTCGTTTTTAAAGTAGTCATAGACCAAAGTATTTGTGATTACAAGTCATAATGATTTGATCAAATGTCATGGTAACTTAAAAAAAACAGCTTATTATAAGAGAAAAAACACTGGACCTCAGTGTGGCATCTGTGTAATCTTTAAAGAACTTGCCAACATTTTTCACATGACCTGAAAACGTGTTTGTTTCGGCGCAACAATGAAAATAAGGAGATCGCCCAGTTGGGGCAGCTGTAGCTCAGCATCTACTAATCAGAAGGTTGGTGGTTCAACCTCTGCCTGCTCCAGTCTGCCTCCAGAACTCCTTGGGCAAGATACTAACCCCAAGTTGATCTCCAATGCATCCATTGGAGTATGAATATTTGTAAATGTTAGAGAGCACTTCTGCATAGAAATAGTGCTTTTATGAATGGGTGAATGAGGCATAAGGTCTTCTAAGCAACACGTTTCATGCTGCTAAAAAAAATTAAAAGCTAAGTTTCTATGAAGGACCTGTTCACAATAACTGAATATAGTGTTTTCACAGTTATGCTTTTTATTGAGTTTATAATTACTCATTATCATCATTATTCTGTTTTTATTAGCTTAGAGCAAACCCTTCAGATCTATATGGAGAAGGGTTACTATAGTTTGAATTCGGTGACCTCACATCTACATCAAATCCTACAAACTCCACCTCTGAGTTTTCACCATCCATGAAAAGTTTGAGTATTATTGCTACAGATGACTTTAAAAAAATACCTCTTTCAAGAAAGACTTTATTATTATAAAGTAGCTGCAGTTAAGCAGTGAATAAAAACATGTATTTAACTATTATGTGCTTGTTTCGGCGTTTGTAATGGCCTAGCTGGGTCACTTGGAAATAAGCATTGTTGGTTTCCGTAAGTCATTCCCATTTTTCTTCATGAATCGCTATTTTCCTGTAATGACGCCTGGCAGCTTTTAATTGGCTTTGGCGTGCCCTCACAAAATTCCAGGGTGATTACCCGTATTCACATCGTGTAAAATTGAAACAAAAAGAGGATCTCAACAGTTTGAAGCATCCCATGGTCTTCATCTATCCCTCTCCTTTTATATTTGATGCATCCCCTTTTGGAAAACCCCAAGAGTGCCCCCATCCTTCCTCTGTCATATCCTCCTCCTCTGGCTCTCCCAATGTCCCACCCTCCCTTCTTGCCTCCTCGGCCCCCCTCAGATCAGGGAGTGATGAGGGCGGAATTAAATTGATCGCCACCTTCCGGAAAACAACAGGAAAAAACAGCGCATTCCAAACGCCAGGAGGGCGTTCCCCCTGGTCTTCCCTATGGCAGGATGACATCATTGGCCGGCCGCCAACAGCCTGGAGAGAAGGAAAGGCTGAGAGAGAGAGAGAGTGCAAGACAGAGAGATGAATAAAGAAAGCGAGGGGAAAATAAGTAGGATATACGAAATGTCAAGACTCAATGGTGTGTCAAGTGGTGTGTGAATCGGATGCCATGGCAGAGATATGAGAGCCGCAACAGTGTAGTACAGCACAGTTTGTTTCGACACTTAAATAATGTATTTTCAATCTCTGTGAATGCTAAAGCTTTAATCTGTTATTCTAATCTCCTTTTCCATCAGTGAAATCGTTGTTGGCACACTCTATCGATCACCCCCTGGATGCTTGTTAACGGTCTCGATTTACATGAGAAGAGAAATGGAGAAGCAACTACAATGGAATAAAGACTTTAAATGAAAACAATTTGGGTATTTCAAATTCTGCTGTCCCACTTGAAAAGATTACATTTTGAAAAACAATTGTGTTTCAAAATGTGCCATTACCCCCCTTTTTTTTTATCACTAACTAAAGAGTAATTTCATGTAACCACATGTCTTTCAGAAGCTCTGTCCAACTTAGGTAAACCCTGACCACAAGTAACTGGCAATTCGTTCATTCTCCCGACCACTAAGCCATTGTGTTGCCACAGGCCATCTTGTCGAAATGAAACAGTTTGCCCACAGCCACTGACCACAACAGATGTTCCCTTGCCCGACGCTCTCCGCAGCATGTGTGTTCTGTTGAGTCTAGAGCCAAGATACTTCCATGGACTGGCACTGGGTAACAAAAACAAAGGGAGGGAAATTCTACGATGGTGTCTCCACCAGTCTGTGACGGGCTTCAGAGTGAGGGCGTCCCATTGCACGGACGTGACGGAGCGCATCGGTGTCATGACCCGCTCTCTTTTGGGCAGTTCTCCGAGTGGTAGTGCTGGGATCCTGGTGCCCTTTGGTCCTCTAGTGTGCTTGTGGAACACGCAGGAAGGTACAAGGGTGACGGCCTGCCCAGATGCCAGGAGGACTGGGAAGGCTTTGGGAAATGTCTCGCTGGTGTGTGAGCGCGCAACACTTCTGCTTGGGGGGTTGCCCGCTTGGTTGGGAACTGGACGGAGAGGGATGGTGTCTGACAACAGCCCAAGTGTGCACTCAGTAAGCTCGTTTGTGCAAAAGATGTACCAAATGTTGACTCACACTGGTTTGCTAATCAGCAGCCACAAGCCCCTGGAGCCATGTGTAAACAGGAGCGTCTGCCCTTTTTCTGTCACCTTAGGGGGGAACAGAATTAGGCTTGAGAGAGGCAGGTAGGCATGAAAAGTGAGAGTAACGAAGTGCCAGAGTTATGAGATATTAAATTGGTGTGGTAGAAGAACAGCACATCAGTAAAATTCACTTCGACCTCATTAGAGCTAAAGCCGAAACACTCTTAATGTCTTAATCAAGGATTCAAGATCCACCCACCCACCTTTCACTGTAAATAAGAATCTTTTCCTAATTGACTGACCGCTGAAATAAACATTAGTGAAGGAGTAGCTACAGACAGCAGATTCCCACAAAAATCATTTAAAAAACTGACGCAATGAAGCCGACTTTAGGTAGGAAAAACTTTCTATATCAACATGCTAGAACTGAAGTTAGTGTAAAAATGGTGTGAGATTCTTGTTCTTTAATTCTTCAACTCACACTTTTCTGGCTCAGTTAACCTTAAAACTAGTTTCACTATGAAAGAGGAATCAGAAGAAAAGATATCTCCCTCCATACACTGAGCAGGAGGCAGAAGCTGTTAAATGCATTTACACTCCAATAACTTTCACAAGTCAGAGGGACGTGAAGGGAAAGAGAAAGGGAGAAAAAGTAGATCCATAAAGAGCTACGGATACTATGGATCTGTGCTGGTGTCTGCTTGATAGCCAAACAGGACCGCAGTTGTGCCAATAACCTTGCTGACCTTACTTAAACTTGAATTTGGCCTGATGACAGGTCATGCTTGTTTAAGTCTACTCTTTATTACATGTCCAGATCAAGACACCCTTAAATTCAAAGTGCCACAGCAAACAGTGACTTCAACAATTTTGGCAAAGAAGAACGTCGTGGCATGTGCAGAGCGCTGATCTCAAACCCGTAAATATCTTTGGGATGAGTTGAAGGCCACATCAGTCTATTTTTTCCAGAGAATTAGATTCAAATGACTTCATACCTTGTAATTCATGTGCTAATATTCATTTGTATTACAGGAATTTAATATCGAAGTATAAAATATTATCGTAGAGGTCAATTCATTTTATATAGTAATGTTAAGACCCTATAATAATGGAAAGAAACCTCAACGTTCAGGCAATTGTCTATGATCATGCACTTGGAAACAGTGGGAAGTTCCCTTTTACAGGAAGTAGGAACCACATGGCCGTTTTCACACCTACTCAATTCAATTCAGTTTTATTTACACAGCACCAAATCACAACAACAGTCACATCAGGGAGCTTTATATTGTATAAACCCTACAATAATACAACAGAGAAAACCCCAAGAATCATACGACCCCTATGAGGAAGCGCTTTGGTGACAGTGGGAAGGAAGAACTCCCTTTTAACAGGAAGAAACCTCCAGCAAACCAGGCTCAGGGAGGGGCGGCCATCTGCTGCGACCGGTTGGAGAAGGAAGACAGGACAAAAGACATGCTGTGGAAGAGAGCCAGATATAATAATAATTAATGATTAAATGCAAAGAGGTGTATAAACACATTTTGAGTGAAAAAGGCTACAATGTGTTAGCAAAAGAGAAAGATGTCAGAGGAACGTGAAAGGAAAATTTACTCCGTTTACTGTGGTTTGAATCAATTGATGAGTTTGTAAACTTGTAGCCTTTCTCCATGATTTGGTTTCTTTTCACACAGAAAAAAATACAAGTGAACTCCAAGCAAACCAAAACCTGCCACTACAAACCACGTGAGAATGTTTAGTCCGCTCATTGGCCAGATGTGTGTGGGGTGAGAGTGACAAAGGTAAATACAGGAATAAGGTACTGGGTTCTGCACTACTGGAGAACACAGAGAATTAATTTCACGGCAAGTTGCTGGCCTGCACAGACCTTTGCACAATTTTGCACATAGTACCTTACTGCATCCCAGAATACAAACATACGTGGACGTTTTTTAGGGTTCACACCATACGTGAACCACTCTGTAGTTCATCACAAACAGGACCGAGACCAACTCATTTAAAGTGTATCTGTGCAGTTGTTTACTGGTCTGCACCCTAGTGTGATTACTGTGTTCACATCTGCACAAGTGAACCGCACCAGGGGGAGAAACAAACCAGGGTTCAAGTAAAACGGACTAAACACTGGGCCTGAGCGACCTAAGTACCATTCTTTAGTAGTCCTGTCCAGCATTTCCTTTAAAAAAAACAAAACGATTATAAGCTGTAGTTAAGTTTTACAAACTTTAGTTATAAACTAACTAAATTCCTTAACCTTAAAGTGGAACTATTTTATGTTTGCATGATTTGTACCTCAAAATAGTCCTTGCTTTTCATATACTAGGCCCTGCAGTTCATCCACTACTTGAAACAACCTACGTTTTTAAATTTGCAGTTGATATAACACACAGGTATCTGTCTAATGCTGCTTTTCTCAAGCTTCTTGCCAGTATAATTCTGAGACTGTTAAGGTGTTCGATGGAGGATGTAATTGTGAACGTAAAAGTGTAATGAGACAGAGAGAGAGCGAGACAGAATTCAGGAGCCGGGCACCTCTCAGCGTCTGTCTGTTAACAGCGTGTGCATCGTGAATGTGTGTGTATGTGTGAGTGTGCGTGCGTGCGTGGTGTAATTACAGCCAGGTCTCCGGCATGGAGCCCAGTAGAAGTATCGTCAGTCTGTCTGTGGCATGTGGTGGTGGTGCTGCTGACCTCTCCTTTCCTCTCTTCTCCTCTCCTCCTCGCTCACACAGGTGATAAGAGCAATGCTGCTTCTCTGTCCACGTATCAGAAATTAATTGTATTTATTTTTAATGAGCACTGACGGTTTTTATTTTTGTGGACTGCATGCTTATTGCTTGGAGCATGTTAGAAAGGCAAAGAAACCAGCAATCGGTCAGCTCCAGTCACTATTACCTGACACAGTGTCCATGGTGGTGTCACTGTCAGCCATTTCTAACTTGCTGCTCTCTTGGAGTCAGCCTACATTTCTACTTTAAGGGTTGCTTGAATAAAAGTCGGTTATTTAGATGTGAAAATGAAGTCATGTTGGATAATTTGAAGGCGTCATCTGCAAATCATATGTGCTTCTACTGTTTGTTCCAACATTAGGCCGAGAGGTTTTAGTTTTTTGTTGGAAATTTGCGGAGCTGGTTTTACATGTATAGCACAGATTATAGACTGGAATAGAGGTGAATATCAGCTTTTTGTTTAATGTTTGGTCGGTTGACATTAATGTAAGGTTCTGGTTCTCAACCAGGCCTTGAAGTGAAGCTGAGATGGAGGTGCGTGCCGCACAGCTCTATTATTTTTGCGTGAGCGTACTGATAACAGCACCCAAAGAAGCGTGTCGGAGAGGCCGTCTGTAAATTGTGCGTGTCTTTGTTTGCGTGTACAGTCTGTGTGTTCCAGCAACCGCGTCAGTGACGAGGAATGTCACAAGACATCGCAAATCCTAATGATCAACATCGTGATGCTGTGTTACATGTGCTGCGTGGTTAGTGCGCATTAACCCAAGGCTGCCTCTGTTGTGGTGAGACGAGGGTTTCGTGCCAGGCATCGGACAAAAAAGGAGATGAAAGTGCTCAGAGGTGACATTCCACGGGAAGTCATTTTATTCCTTTGAACGTTGAATCAAAAAACGTGTCAGTGACAGTTTGCAGTGGAAACATTTGAAACCGCTTAAATGTCTAAAAATGCTGATTCTTTGATGCTTTTGAAATGCGATTCTTTAATCACTGTGGAAGGCGGGGGGAAAACACACACACACACACACACACACAAGCACAAAAATTAAAGTTGACGCATCTCCAGAAACCACAATGTGTCTAAGTGTGAATGGCAGATAGCTCAGGTAAACATTTTCAGAGTGTGTGTGTGCATATTTGCGCCCCCCCTTTCCAAACCCCCTTCCCAAACGCATACACACTGCATCCAGGGGGATTTATTTGACCCCTTATTGCCAGCGGTGAGCCTGTGGTGGAGATGAAAGCATGCCTTCCCAGTGTGGCCCCAGTTTCTATAGCTATGGACACAGGCTCACACTGGTCAGAGACAATAGAGGGGCCCTGCCACTCGCCCCTTGCCAGAGCCCTCTCCTCTCCCCACCCCATCCGTCACCGCAATCATATTTTCAAAACAATAACACAGCCGGGGTGGGAGTGGGGAGAAAGCATGATTGAAGTGTGTGCATGTTTGATCTGCTAGTATGCGAGTGTGTGTGTCTTTTGTGCGTATATACATGTGTGTTGTTATTTTTAGGCACGCGTTCGGTTTCAGGCCGAGTGCGAACATGCTCATTTGACTTGTGTCTGTGGCTCCGTGCATGCAGTTTAAAAGCAACTGCTTGCAGGCATGCGTTTGTGTGTGTGTGTGCGTACAGATGCAAGCGCGTTGGTGAGTGTGTGAGCTGGGCCTTTGATGGCATGGCCGGAGCGTGCCTAATGTGACTGCTTGCTGGGGTGGGGTGGAATCAGAGGGGTGGCAACGTTGAGCCTCTTGCCCTCATACTGTCTATCCTGCAGCAGCCCAATGCTCCCCCGCAAACTTGAAAGGACCAAAGGAATCCCCCCCCTAAACCCCCTTGACAACCCACCACTCCCCCACCCTGTGTTTTCAGAAAGCATGACATCATCCTTTGCACAAAGGCGGCTGGAGAGGTGGTCAATATGGATGCACAAACGGGCTACAAATTAAAGGAACGCCAATCTAAAAAGTTTTAGTAAGTTTTTGGGTCATTGGGTGCCACCAGAACAAATGTTTGGAGAGTCAAAGATTAACTCACTGTAGAGTTCAAGGATTGTTCTTGCTTCTAAATCCTAATATTTACTCTTTCTTTCTTTCTTTCTTTCTTTCTTTCTTTCTTTCTTTCTTTCTTTCTTTCTTTCTTTCTTTCTTTCTTTCTTTCTTTCTTTTACTCTGAGATACCTTTCGATATATCTTTAATTCTGCGGACCTTCTTTTTTCAGTAACCAAGACTGATAGGAAATATATTGCTTTCAGGTCCAGACATAGGGTTTTGAACGGAGCACAGAATACGTCTTGACAGATTCTTTTGCTGCCCCTTCCTGCTCTCACCAGTGTCTGCATTTCTTTTTGTTTCTGTCCACAGTGTTGGCTTTCCTCGTACCAACCTTCTGGCAACTCGGAGAAAACCTAAGCTGTTATTTTCCCCAGGGAGACGAACGCTTGGAAGACAAACAAATTGCTTCAGGTCTGTGCAGTTAATGACTGAGGGTGAATGCTTAATGAATTTTCTTTTTTTCTTCTTCTCGTGTGACCGGAAGTTTTATATTAAGATGTGACCCTTTTTCCTTTAATGTAGCCATATTATTAACTAGTTAACTAGTTAATGACCAAGTAATTACAATAATAACCACTACTTGGTGAGCAGTCTCCTGGACTGAAAACTGAATCTGAGCAAAGTGCTAAAAAAAACTGCAGTTCCTTAAATGTCCACTTGAGACTGGCTCTAAAAAATGAGTCAGTCCCATAGACTCCAGTGTTAAAAACGCCCAAATTTAAACATATTTACAACCAGATGATGATAATCCATCCATTCCTTCAAAATATAATTAAGGCTTACAGTTATTTATGCTTAAAGTAGCAAAATTAGACAAAATAGCTAGCTGTAATCACTGAACTGGACTTCTCATGATTTTGGTGCCATTTGGAGCAATTTTGCTGAACTCAACTAAAAAATACGTGTTTTTTGTTTTTTTGTTTGTTTGTTTGTTTGGCCTGTCCACAGAGTTTGTGCTGCAGTTTTGGGTCAGTGAAACTGCATGTGTTTTTTAATTAGCACTAATTAGGATGTTTGTGTCTGTGTGATGTATCTATACAGATGACAGCTCAGCCTAAAAATAAGTTAGTGACATTTGTGGTGGATACATCCATATTCCATCTACAATCCGTGGTTAATATGGGAAATTGTTTATCATTTCAAGCTCCTTGAAAACGGTGTTAACACAATTACAACTTTTTCTTTGTAGCGAAAGAACTGAATTGGAGTCAGATGTCTGAGAGCATAAGAAGAAAATAAGATATTCTCCTGTCATGACTTTGTTAAAAGGAGAGAATACAAACCTTTGTGACACCGAGAGCTGCAGTGAGCTCAATCAAAGCCACCTGCATGCCTAATGTCATGGCCACTGACTTGTGACTGACACACACACACACACACACACACACACACACACACACACACACACACACACACACACACACACACACACACACGTACGCAATCCTGCAGTGACACTTCGGAGGTTAAAAAAAACACAAAATGTGCACACACAAATTCTTTGCTATTCTCTCCTTTCCCTGCACTCTCTCTCTATCTCTGCCTTTGTCAGACACACTTTCGGCTCGTACAAGTGCTGCTTAGAGGTGAGGGCCCGTCGCCCTTGCCTGTTTAATGGGCCGTCCGTTTGCCAACTGTTCCTTTGAGGGGGCCAGTGCGTCGGGCGTCGGAGCAGGGATTTGGGAGGGAGGGCCGGTGCCGCTGGATCAGACAGATGGAGGGGGGTCCGGCTCCATTCATTTAACTCTATGAGAACAACAGAGCCCCACTTCAAACAACAAGAACGCAACCTGCTGGCCCCATCGTCTGCCATGCACAGGCACGCACATGCTGCAACACATGCACACACGCACATGCTTTTATTAAAGCTTTCTTAATGCGTGTTTGATCTGATGTGTCTTAAATCTAAAATCTATCCCGACTCAATACCTCAAGATAAAGTTGTCACCACTGCTGTTCACAATGCCTGTGTAGCTCATCTGCCTCCCTGACACACAAGCACACACACACATATGCACAGCGGGCAGGCTCCGCAATGCCCATCCCTGTTCCCAGCCCTTCTTTTCCTGGGACTCCCTCCTCTGCTACCACCCAGCCCCCCCCCCCCCCCCCCCGAATTCACTGGCACTTCCAAAAAGCTCCGAGGCGCCAGCGGAGCGGGGCTCATCTCTTGGGAACAATAAAGCCAGATCTTCATAAAAACTTCAAAAAGGCCTCGCCAAGTGTTTTATAGGTGCTTTAAAGGTTTATGGGCCCTGGGGAGGGAGGGAGGGAGGGAGAGAAATGAATGATGCAGTAGTAGGCTTCACTTTTCCCACCCACTGCACGCATACACAACACAAGAACACACACACATGGCATCATGCACACGCATATATGCCACTGCTGATCTGCCAGTAAGTGCCGGGCTGAAATCAGCTGGTGGTAGGCAGGGCATGGCAGGGGGTGGTTGTGGATGAGGGAAAGGGTGAAAAGGGGTGGGGGTGGAGGGTGGAACAGGTGATCATGGACTAGAAAAGCGCTATACAAATGCCGGCCATTTACCATTTACCATTTATCAGTCGGGGTAGAAAAGGAACATGAAGATGAAAGACGGATGCCAGTGCAGCAGCGTGCATTTCAAATACTTGCAGTTAGAATTTCTATTATTTTCAAGCTCAGACACTTTTGTATATATTCAATGTCACATTTGCAGACAGTGAGAAATTAACTGACTTGTTGGACTGGTACGCCCACTTGTACTTCATGTAAAGCCTGCGTGTTTATGTGTAGTTGTCAGGCTGAGGTGTAGTCCAAGCTTAATCCCCAACGACCTCAGGATGGGTTAAGAGTCAGAGCAGATTAAAGTCCACAGTCTGCACACCATCAAAATACACTGGATGCTGTTTTTTAGGTGGACCTCTTTTAGCCGCACAGAACAGGAGCAGGGACTCACATGCAATTAGCTGTTTGAACTCTTCAACTTCCAGTACACAAGCTTAACAGAGTCCTACTTCTGTGCCAGCTAAAGTGCTGATGAAATCACCTATCAAATGATTCCCCCTAGATACATAGCTTCACATCGCCACATGTGGATGCTTATATTTTGATGAGTCACTGGGCCTGTGCTGAGCGCATTGCACATTCAGTCTCTTTTATGAGCATGAATAGGCACTATTCAAGGTGTTTTTGGAATGTTTGGGTTTTTTTGTAGTTATTCAGATATACGCCAGGGGTTATATTTAGCTCGTGTCTTCCTGGAGTCAGAAGGTTTAAAATTAGGAGGTGTCAGAATTCCAGCACAATTCTTAAGTTACTGTCAATAAACGGTAAGGGGCTGCTCTTAAAGGCGTAGCGTGCTGGCAAGGGTGAATTATAGCACGATATAGGTGTAATAAAGTGCTTGGGAAAGTGTGTATGGATTTGTCATAATATAGTGTAAATCTGCTACATACATGCACATACATGCACAGTTACACATCTACACATCTCAAGATTCCTGAGTCTTTGCTCTGTGTGTGTTGTGCATCGGTGTGGGTTTGTGCGTCCATCTCCACATTAGTGTTTGTAGGATCTGTTGACAGCAAAGCATGCAGCATTTTATTTGCTCAAGGGCTGAAAAAACACATGGCGTTAGCAAGGGAGTGCTGTGATTTGAGCCTGCTGAAAGCAGCCTGGCCAGCCAGAATTCAACCATGGTTCAGCTGCACATATTAATACACTGTATGAAAACACACAAGATTAATCAGTGTGCATGTATAAATGCATATTTTACTGCCATGCAGATGGGCTTTAAGGTTTAGATAGATAGATAGATAGATAGATAGATAGATAGATAGATAGATAGATAGATAGATAGATAGATAGATAGATAGATAGATAGATAGATAGATAGATAGATAGATAGATAGATAGATAGATAGATCAGGCAGACATGGGGGGCAGTCAGTGGTATCAATTCCTTTATCCTCCAGGCCTGTATACTTTTACCAAATGCGGCCCAGCATTATTGTGCACCAGGAGGAACCCAGGACCCACTGCACCATTATATAGGGGCTGACAATGGGTACAAGAATTTCAACCTGATACATAATGGCAGTCAGGTTGCAGTTGCCTGTAGGGGCCTGTGCATCCTCCATGGATATGCCTCACTGACCCAACAACAAACCCATTGTGAATGATGTTGCAGGACACATAATTCTCCACGGCTTCCCAAGACGCTTTCATGTTTGTCACATGCTCAGCGTGAACCTGTTCTCATCTGTAAAGGCACAGGTCCAGTGGACCTGCCAATTCTATGGCAAATGCCAATTAGGGTCCACAGTGCAAGGCAGTGAGCACAGGGCCCACTAGAGGATGTCGGGTGCTCAGGTACCCGTCATGAAGTCTGTTTCTGATTGCTTGGTCAGAGGCATTCACACCAGTGGCAGAGATCATTTCGTAGCTCTGGCAGGGCTCATCCTGTTCCTTCTTGCACGAAGGAGCAGATACTTGATGGGTTAAGGACCTACTTAAGGACCTTGATTTCTGACTCAACATTTGAGTGGCATTTGACAGACTTTAAGAACACATTAAATCCACCTTCCCAACATTTCTAGTTCCCATTATCTACCACTGCTCTGTCGTACAATCCTTTGGTTCCTATTGGTTGTGGGGTAGACCCTTGGTGGATTGGTCCTCTTGCACAACTCTTGGTCGTTCAATCAAACTGGAAATTTGGAGCCCAAAACAGCACTTTAGCCATGTTTCTTGAGGTGTTACTGTTCCTGTCTTGTGCTAGGGTGTAGTTGGCTCCCATCAGGAAATGCTATTGTTACAGGGGACATCTATTCTGAAATGCATCACTACTATAAAGCTTATGCTTGTAAATGGGTGTATGAAATTTGTGAGTCTTCTCTAGGGCAGCCGAATGAATTTTTCTTACAGTCTTTCTTCACAGAGAATACTTCTTTTTCATAAAAGACATATCTGTCGCTGGATTTGTTTTAATTTAATTCAAAACGTGATGCTTGCGCTTGAATTTGGATTATATAATATATGAGTGTTCATCCATGGAGAGTTTACTCTGTTTGCCTTATATGGCTCTTCCCTCTCCACTTATAGGCTAAGATTCAGAGTGCAGCTGCCCACCATTCAGTTTTCATCAACTGGGTGGCAAAGAACGGTGAGGTCATTTCAATATAGCAACAAGAGCCCTCTATTTGTCACCCTCATTCATATCAGATGAATGAATGGCTTTTGGGAATGTATCATGCATGTGGCTGAAACTTCAAACTAAAAGAATAAGCCCCACAGAATCAGATCTACACACAATTGAAATACAAGCTTGCTTGGTCCTTCTAGCTAAAAATGTCAGTGACGCTGACAGAGTTTTCAGCTTTCACAAACTAGTGCAGTTCATTTGTAGAGTGGACAATCTGTGAAACAGGAAGTGTAAAAAGGTAATATCACATAAAAGAAGTTGTTATTGCTCAGTGGGACACACATGAAGGTCAGAGGCTTCCTACACTTGTGTGCGGCAATAACAAGAGAAGAAACCACAAAAACAACCGAGGCTTTCATTTTGTAATATTCATTTATTGTTCAATAAAAATAGATTTTAAAAAAGTGACGTGATGTCTCCTTCATGACTTTGCCTGATGCATCTGCCAACTCCTTGTAAACATGGTGCCTAACTCTTTTTTTTTTTTTTTTTGGACTGGAAAGGGAATTTTTTCTGAAAAGAAAGAAAGAAAAACAACAACCAGCCTGCTACTTCTCTGATCTTTGACCTCTGTTATGATAACCCGTCTTACATTTACTTTCACATTTAGGGCCGATACAGTACATTCATCCACACTGGTCTCGTTCGTCTATATACATAGTTCAGTTTCTGGCTGTGTGATTTGTTTTTGCAGATGGCCCTCGTAAAAACGGCTTTAAACAGTTCGAATAAAGAAGACATCTAGGCGCTAACACAAGAGTTCAAGCCATCAGTAAAACCAATTACAACTTATTAGAACAACAGTTTGTCTTAAGACATCTTTATACAGTAGTTACAAGTAAACAAAAGGAGTACGGAAAGTAAGTTGAGTCTGTAAACACTTTGAAAGACACCACTGTTGGCTCCCTCTGTGAAAGCTTCAATGGCATCTTGTGAACCTGGAATGCTACAGTAACTGAGGCCAGGTCCACCGACTTCATCAAACTCTCCTCCTTTGGACCTTTCTGGTGCTACATTTGAAAATTCTGCAGGTCACTGTGACGGTAAGACGTTGCTGAGCTTGGCTGACATTTTAGAAGAGGAAACCTATTTATCATAGGCTGAAAATAGCTGAGAGGGGGGAAAAACTTCCTGTTAGAATGAGATACTGTAAACTATGCACAGACTGCTGTCTTTCAAGTGTTTCAGTAGTTTATCTAAAAAAAAAAAGAAGAAAGTGTAGATTGGTAAGAGGCCCAATTCATTAAGAATGAATAGGGGTTAATAAGAAAAATACAGGTCTCCATGAGAATTGCCTTTGCTGAGACAATTTATGTGTCGTGGGGAATTTCTCGATGGAGCTTTATGTATAGCAAGATTGCTAGCATTATTGCTGGTAGCATCTCCGAGTTACAACAAATGGAATTATAATTTAAAAAAAAAGAAGAAGAGATGGTGTTTTGTACCTGTATGGGATTCTCAAAGTCCCAAACGCTTTCTACAGGAAATAAGGCTGAAATTGTAATGTATAATTTAGAATGAAGAAATCTCCATTCTGGCTTTTAAGTTCTGATTGATAAGAAGTTTGAAGGAATATTTTTGATGTTATATTTTGGAGGTAGAGTAGATTTAAGAACATTATGTAACATTTGCCGAGGATAGGCAACAGTGACCTCTGTGGCCACAAGTGGTAATTACAGTCAAAGCAACAATATACAAATTCCCATACTTGAACTGCTTCTTTGGTGCAGTTTACCAACATACAGCAGAAGCCAGTATTAGAAGTTATACAGTAAGCTGAGTGAAGCAGATGATTTTTTAAATTTAACTGAGATGTGAAAATGTTTCTGATGTGGGCATCTTCAAAAACCAGTGAGTCAACAGCTTTGCTATGTGCACGAGTATAAGTCATAACAAGCCAGCCATTACTTTTTAACTGCAAGACCGAGAGCAAGAATGTGCGCTTGGCATCAGTTGTTTTATTTAACTGAGCGCTTTGCCAAACCCAAATTTACTTTTGATGTCAAAGTTGTCTTATGTGCAGCGTGATTCAGTCACACTAGAGTAAAAATAGGATGGTAACCTCCTTGTAAATAAAAAAAAAAAATCAGTGGCTACCGAGTGATTGTGCTGATTGTTTTCTTTTTTTTTGTTTTTGTTTGCAGTGACAATGCTTGATTGCAGGCTAGGTTGCACACCTGGTCACCTGGTGGAGGCAACTTGTCTCCAAACAGTTGGTGTCTGACTCAGACTCACTGTAGTCACTCTCATACAGATTGTCAAAGGTTTGCAACTAGCTGGCATGTAATTTATAAACAAAGACAGACCATCAATGCGTTGTCATCAATGCGAGTCAGTCAGTGAGTGCAATTTGCCTGTGACGCGTCACCAAGCACGTGTGTCATTTTGTAGTTGAATTGCCAACCAGCATCAACAACATTATTGTTTGTGAAGGAATCTGATTTTTTCTTTTTGTCTATGAGATTCTGGCTGAACTCTGAATGGAAGTAGCTGATGTTAATTTCTGTTTAATTAGAATTTTTGTGCATCTACATGTAACAGATATGCGAATTTTGTCAATTTATCGCAGTAAATCACTGTGTTGTTACTAATAGATTCCGTATAGATTCCTAATGACTTTATCTTATTGCAATTTTACATCTTTGACATCATCAAAGATGGCGACTGACTCCAAGTGGTTGCAGACCTGGGTCTGATCTCAATATTGTAACATTAGTCTATGACTCCATGATGTGACTACCAAGCTACCTTGTGTTGGCTAGCTGAAGACCCAATTGGTGTTGCGTGATGTAGTCCCACAAAGTGTTACGCAAATTTTGTGGGAGATTGTACCTGATCAACCAGAATTACAGTGCAAGAACAGATGGGAATACCACTATACGCTTGAATTAAGTTGAGAGCAGCTGTTCAATGCAGAATTCATGGTCCCGTGTCTGTATCCATTTGCGTAGGTATTTGGCTACGCAGAGTGAAGAATTTTGGGCATGCAGCTTATGCAGTCCACCAGAGTGTGCTATCCTCTAAAACCCAACAGTGTACAGCCCAATGGGGATATAGAGTGAATACTGAGCAGCTGAAAAGTGGGCACTCTATTTCATTTCAGCTCTTCATAGGTTATAGTGTCAGTCTTACCCAAAACTGGCTGGTGTACCAAGCTCTTATAGACAGCATAAAAGATGGAGGTAGTTTCTGGTATTAATAAGTAAAACTAAGATAAAGTCCTTTAAACCTTCATTCTTTCTAACTGCCACCAGGGGGTGTTACCTGTGGTTGCAAAAAGACTTCTGGTCCCATAGAGGAGTCTGGGACAACTCTCTGACTTGACTTGACCTCTGTAAACACTTTCCAGCTGACTTTATGGTCTCAGTCACTGATTTTGGTTAGAGTTCATTTTGTAAATCTTGGTGGTACGGTGTTTCAGAAATGAATATACCCAGGGTATGTTTATTGGCGATGGACTTTTTATTGACGAGTGCTTAGCAGTCACCAATCACACCTGGTGGCAGACCCATGGCAATGGTGGCAGGAGACAAAACTCGTCGCGCGATCTCCAGCTCCTGCAGTCTGCATGGAGAAGCATTTTTGGGCAAAATACTGAACTCCAAGTTTCCCTCGATTAATACATCAGAGTGTGAGCGTGCATGTGAATTTTAGTGCTTAGGCACTGAATAATAGTACTGTATAAATGTGTGTGTTACTGGGTGAATGATTTAATAAAAAGTATAGTAAGTAAAGTAAAAAAGTGCTCAATTTGAGTAGAGTGGTCTTTGAGGTTAAAATGTGATGTTATGGTAGCTGTTTCCATCTTTTATACTGTCTATGAGTAGTCCGTGGACCAGGTGTTCCACAGATTTTTGACACTGCCCCCTGGTGACAGGAAACTGCAACAACATGCAGATGGTGGTCTGATAAACTGTGTGTAGGACCAACACATAACCTTAAAGCCTCCTATTAATACAAATACGAATGGCTCGATCAGTTGGCCACGAGTCTCGCTTTGTAGAAATGTAAAAAAAAACAAACGAGTCCCTTTGCTGGAGTCGTTTCATGTGTAACACAGTTTAAAGCAGAGTCAGACATGGTTTGGGATATACTGTGTAGTGTGCATCTTACAAATGGTGGGCCTCTTAACAACCCTTTGGGATAACTTGTTCTAGACTGAAGTGCACCATTTTCTGTTGCATCTGGGAAAACCACTGAATCAAACACAACAAAACACTGAACTAGTTAACTCTGAGCACAGCATGACTACAGTACTTGAAATGTACTCGGCACAAATCTGGAAGGTTTGCATGCTTTTTTTTCTCCATCAATTAGAATAACAAAAAAAAAGGAGAGAGTAAAAAGTATTGCTTGTTTTTTCTCTGTTTTGAAAACCCAAATCAGCTGGTTTTATTTTGTGTTTCTCCACAAGATGATCATATCGGTTAGCTACACTGTGACTAAGTCTACTACACAGCAGACTTGTTGCTGCAAAAGGGAGAAAAGGAGCACCGGAGTTAGTGCTGGGGTTTATGTGATGTAACCTCCACCCTCCTTCCTATTCACTCTTTTTTTCCCCTCACTCTCACTCTCTATCATGCTCTCAATTCCTTGGCTGCTTGCTGCTAGACAGTACAGTGGCCAAGAGCAGTTGAGTGACAAGTTGACGGGCCAAATCGTCGGGTCCATTGCATCCCCGAGCAGAGACGCCAGCCACCTCTGTACTTCTCCCCTTCCTTCCTGCCTCCTGGGCTAAGTCCAGAGCCCACATCCTGGGAACATGGGGCCGGACGGCTGGAGCCGACAGCACAATAAGAGGGTTCATAGGAAAAGCCGTGTCCGCGTGTGGCTGGGAGGCGCTGATGCTGCCCATGTCATTTTGGCAGCTCGCACGGCTCTATCTGCTGGCCTCAATCACGCCAAAAGTCAAAGAGACGCTCCATTAATCTCGCTCAGCATCACAATCTTTTACCCAATGACTTCTGACAGCACAAAAAAAATAGTTTCTCTTTGTTCTACTGTTATTGTTCATTTGGTGTCCATATGAGGGTCTCTGATGTTCATCAACAAAAAAAGAAAGGTTCTACGTATGGGAGAACAGATTTCATGGAAACAGATTCTCGGAGTAGCATTTCAGATAACCAGAACACAGCAGAAAATATGACAACATGATATAGCTGCAGCCGAAGACAGTATCAACACAGTGAGAGGGAAAAAATTGTAGAGTTTAGGAGCCTGCAGACAGCGTGACAGTTCAGTACGTTTATCAAAACAGAATCTCGGCACGGGGTGAACTCTTAAGATTTGCCCCTCTCACTTCTGGGAAGTATCACACTGTGGTGGCCCGGCTGTGTTTGAGGGCTAGTGGCGAATACTCCTTAATACGAACACACAGTTTGCCCCTCAGCCAGGGGTTTTGAAGCTCCAGGGGACAGAAGTCGTCCTGTAACCACTTCTCTCTGTCGTCCACAACCAGCACGAGGCCGAAGTGCTTCAGCTGTTCAGGACTGTAGTAAACACACTGCTCCTGTTCGTCACCGTTTTCACTGCTTCCCATCATGCGCCGGGACACGACGTTCATCTCCTGCACCACCAGCTGGACCATCTCCCGTGCGGATGTGCCTGGAGTTACACAAAGCTGAAATGTAGGAGGAGATATTAGCGTTTGCCAAAACAAACACAAGGCGCTCTGAGTGAAAATCCCTGGAAAATGAATCAATACCTTGACGCTGGTCTCCTTTGGCAGACCTGTGCGGTACTGCGGGTAGACTCTGAGTGTGGCATGACAGCCTTTCCTGAGAGCAGCAGGTGATGGTGAGGCGAGTCTCTGAGTGCCGCTGTCTTCTGATAATGTGCGTGCCGGCGGAAGCCGTGACAGGCAGCGCTCAGCGGAACAGCAGCGGTCTACTGATGAGGGCCGGTGCCATCTTCGCTGCGGTGAGGTGGAAGGTGAAGGGCAAGTAGTGTGGTAGGAGTAAGGCTGCTGGTGGGCGGAAGGGAACTCCAGACTGCTGGTCCTCACGCAGAAGGCCTGCCTCTTCTCTGTGATGTGCAAAAGCTCAATCTGCCTGCTGGGCAAGATGAAGTCACTGTCAAACAGCTCCGGAGCCCCCCTTCGCCTTTCTCCTCCACATCGAAAGCCTCCACCTCCTCCACACCTCTCTCCTTCCCTCCCGTGCTGCGGCTCTGATGCTTGGAGGACGTCTGGTGTGGAATCCCGCAGAGCTCCCCCTCCACGTCCACCCCCGCTGAGATGCATTCCTCCTCCTGAGCCGCCCCCGTCGATGCGCAGGAAACCACGGGGCTCCAGGGGCGCAGAGGACGAGAGAGGTGAAGGGGGCAACAGGTCCAGCTCTCGGGGGCTCTGGGCACGACTGGAGTCATAGTCACTGTCGGTAGTGAGGAAAACTTCAGAGGAGCCTTCCTCATCTGAGAGTCCAGCAAAATCTAAAGGGTGCAAGAAAAGAAAGAAATTTATAAATGAGTACAATAATTCCACAATATCACATTTTCTGGTATAAAAAAAATTGCTCATGTACAAAAAATATCTTTTGGAACCACACGAATCAGACGTCTTTCTGACCTGAGTGCTTACGGCATCGTTCGGGTGAAGGCATAGGAGAGGGCATGAAGTCTGGCTGAGATGAGGTAGAGGGAGGCTTGTCAGGCATCACCTCTTTAGAGAAGTCAATTATCCAGCTTACAGAGATGCCTCCTGTCGGCTGCTTGTAGCGGGCGTACTGCAAGGCATCCATAATCCATCTCACATCCCGCCACACCTCCTCCATTTGCTTTGGGAAAGTTATTAAGATCATAAGTTACAGTGACGTCTAATACTGTGCTACTCTGGGATTGTCCATCATAATGGGATATTTACACCTAGACTATGCTACAGGCTCGGATAAATCACAAATAGCTGACATGCTGACAGTACGTCATACCTGCATGTGTTCCTGAACTTGTTGGTGTTTCTTCTTGGCAACGAGGAGCTCAGCTTCAGAGAAGGCCTCCCGTAGTGCCTGCTGAGACATGAGGGACTCCAGCTCCAGCAAGGCGGACACCCTGCAGTACTGGCCGATGAAACTGGGGCAATAGGCATTAAAGTGCACTGAGGAAGAAAAGAAATCCAATAAGACCCAAAAGCAGAAATATAAAATCTTCTGAAATAGAGAAACACATATAGTAACAGCAGTTTTTCAAATATTTCTTTTATATAATACTGCATAAAATTTTATAAACTAACCCAATTCAAAGATCTGCAGCGGCAGTGTGAGGAAGCCGGAGCGCGGGGAGTATGGATTATTCTGACCGGGAGCCGTGCAGACTTCATCTGAAGGTGGCAGGAGGAGGAGGAAACACACTTTCTCCCCAAACTCCAACACTTCCTGGCTGTAGATACGGAAGTCCTGTGCCTAAACACAAAGAGACAGGTGATCTCTGTGGGTCTCTGGCTCCACAGGTATCGATGTACGCTTAGTTGAAGTCCTTTAGGACTGTAAAAATGTGACATAATACAGATATTTATATTTAAATCTTAAGCTTTCATTTGAATATATATGCAGTGTTGTTTGTGTACAAGAACTTTGTGGCAGAGGAATTGTTTTCAGGTTGTTTGACATCCTGTCTGTGAACATTAAGTCTCACGGACAGAAAATTAAATTTGGCAAAATGTTCAATGCAGTTCGGTTCTATTTACATAACAGTTGCCTTAAGTGCTTAATATTGTAAAGTAAACCCTATGATATTACAGAGAAACCCAACAATCATAGGACCCCATATGAGCAAGCATTTTGGCGACAGTGGGAAAGAAAAACTCCCTTTTAACAAGAAGAAACCTCCGGCAGAACCACGTTCAGGGATAGCTATCTGCCACAACCCGTTGGGGGTAAACACTTTGCTGTGTTGGTTCTGGAGGTCAATATTCAAGGTCGCTGTACCCTCATCCAATTAGATTCTCTCTGTATCTTAAAGAAATCCTACAACTGGGAGGTTGTAATAATTGGTTGATATTCTAAGAGTCATTTCTACTTTCCTTTGATAAACACAGTAAAGATCAAGTAATTGAGCCCAAGTTTATTAAGATTTACAGAGTATGGATCATAGAGTGCTATTTAAATCAATTTTATACGTTTCAGTATTTTAATAGCAGAATTAGGAACCAATAAAAAACCTTGTATAACAAAAAGCGACCTCATTGGGGGTTACCTTATCACACTCTTACACTTACACTTTAAACTGATTTACAAAGATTTCCCTACATGAGTGATTCATACCTTTAAGTCTCCAGTTCTTCATTCTTATAACAGTTAAATAAAAGACTTTGAGCAATAGTCCTTCAAGCTTCCTGAAGGTCTTTCAAACATTTTTTGGACATTGGCTGCTTTTTCACTCATTTTTAGTCCTGACCATTTTCAGAGGAATTTTGTTTTGTTTGTTAAGCCACTTAACACTGACTTGTGGATCATTCAAGCATTAAAAAAAAATCACCAAAGTAAAGGGATAAACCAGTGATGTGTCTGGTGATGTGTGGGGTCATCTTGACAGAATGGAACAAAAAGTAGCCAAAATGCAAAGAAGAGCTTTGAGTGTCATTCAATGTTCCATTTTTCTAGCAAAATACAAAGAAATAGGAGGCGGCTCAAGATTGTAACAGTGTGTATGTATCAACACAGTGCATATTTATCTTCATAGTCATGTAACTTTTAATAGCAGTGAAGTTTATGGTGCTGGCGCTCCTCCATTTGAACAGTTGGTGGGAAAAGTCAAATGGACAATGACTGCCATTGTGCAGGAATTCAAACCATGTTCTTTTAGAGAAATCATGTAGAATTAGTGGTCTAACCAGCGCTGCCTCAATTTCCACTGGAGTCATTTTAAAGAGCTTTCTGCTTCTGCTGCTGCCTGACTCGCTGTATGCTTCCCCAGGTTCTACGCATCAGTCAAAATCACTTTTACTAAACAAATTGTGGACTCACTCACTAAATAGATACAGTTGTCTTGTTCTGACCTGATTGCCAGGAATGTTGATGTGAGCTATCAGGTCCTTGATGGCATTACGCAGGTCCTGTAGGAGGCGATGGGGAGCACTCTGTACATCATGGTCCATTTCCAGTGACTCCTCCAGAGAGCTGAGGGCCTGAAGCCACTGCCACTCCTCTCTGGAATATCACAGAAACAACTCCTTTATTGTTTTGCTAGTTTAGTTTAGTTCTTGCTTTTGAAATTTATCAGCCTAACCAGCAGGACTGCAATTCAATTACACATTAGGTAATGCGTGATCCCAACCTGGACACATTGCTGTTGTCTCGAATTTTGGTATGACAGAGCACGTTGGGGAGTTTCTGGGGCACCAGTGCTCTTATCTGCTCCACCGATGTACACAACTTCAGGTAGCCCAGATATAAGCCTGGAGACAAAAGCTTCCTGCTACGCCTGTGGTACGCCAGCTTCTCCTAGAAACAGCAGACAGGGTGTCCCTTAAGACTTTTCATTGCATTTTAATACCACTAAAACAAACATACACAAGATGGAAATACAGAGTAAATTTAAGACGTAATGCAGTCTGCATGTCTTTTATTAAAAGAAACTAGACTAAGGGGCGTATTCGTGATAGCCTTGTGGGCAAGGTAGCCCAAATGCTCACTGTTTTGGGAATCCTTCCACATCTTCAGCTGGTATTTCAATGTAACTGGCATAACATCCTTCAGCCGTATACCTTGCCTGAGTGGGCCATCTAAGACAAAGTTAGCTGGAAAGCTCTGACCAGCCACATCCTTCTTGAGCTCCATTCTCCTCAATGGTTCTCCTCAGTTCTTTAATGGGAAATGAGGTAATGGCCTCATCAACCAGAGCTTAGCACTTGACTTCCTTCCTCATGACAAGCTGATAGCAATCATTATCAAGCCATTTGCCATTAAATGTGTATCTTCTAACTTCTGTCAACTAGCATTGACTAGAACTGGCCAGTCTTTACTTGACCTCCCTGCTGGGAATATGCATCAGTGAGTTTTGTATTTTAGTACATTTTTAGACATAGTCTGCCACAATTAAGGTACCAAATGTATTTAATCAGTCCAGTGTTACTGTTAGCTGTTTACAAACTCAAATGGTCGGCCAAACTACGTATAAGCTGTGGTTTTGTTTTTAGAGCAAAAAAGAACCAGGCACATGTTATGGCTAAACACCATTTTTACCTTCAGTGTCTGGTGTCCACTTATGTTCACTGACAGTGCTAGGATAAATCATCATCAGTTCATCTCTGTGATTTGGTGCTCTGCAACTGGAAAAAAACCTCTACCAGACTCTGGACTGTTCCTGTTCCAAAAGTAGCATGGCCGTAACACTGTTGTCACACTGCATGACCTAAAGGTATGCAGGGGGTAAAAATAGCAGCATTGTATGGTGGAATTTCCACCCAAACTGAACTAAAACTGTGGAATTCAGTACCTTTTTCTTTATAGAAGTAATTTTTAACTCTATGAAAGTAAGTGTTGAACGGGGTGAATTACATGATGGCTGTGCTTTTAATTTTTTCTCCGTAAGCATCCTCTCATTCAGTAGTCCTGTTTTTATGTTTCGCTGTTCAGTTAGTCTTGGATGCTTTTCATGTTGTTCCAGCGTGTTTAAAGTGGAAGTCAGTCCTGCAGAATAGCCCATCAGCACATTTTTTCGCATTTCATCATATAATTTGTTCATAACTGGCCACAAAACAAATATTTCAGTGAGCTGTGGTTTTGCCAAAGGGAATCTTCGCTATTGTTTTGGAACCACAGGACAAAACCAGTGTGCTTTAGAGGCCAAACAGCATTGCAACAATGGCATCAGGTTTACTAGGTTATATAGACAAAATCAACTTGTGGTTTACTTCCAGATTGTTTTTTGGTTGGTTTTTTTTGCTGAACTAAACATCCACACTGAATTAGTTATATAACACTAAATAACAACAGTTACACGGTTAGATCATCATCGTCTCCAACATGCTGAAAGTTTAAACTGCTACTTGCTGAATAAGCGGCTTTAAAACGTGAAGCGACTTCAAGATGGTTACGTTTACATGTTGAGCTGTCACAGATTGACCTGACGTTTGGCATTTTAATTAATCTGATGACAAGTCTGCTCAGTATGCTGAATGGCCTAATAATGACAGTGACAAATGGAAGAGCAGAGTCACGGTGATTAATGTTTGTCTAAATAAAGGGTGTCTGCACAAACAGAACTTGTAATTGGAAGCAGATTTCAATTTAAAGTCCTATTGTTCCTGCCTCGGTGCCTCATGTCTGTCAGGCTGTGTTTGGTTTTCTGTGAATGAGAGCCTCAGCGATTCCACTAAATACATGTTTCGGGGCATTTTGTTGTCGACAAAGCCCTTTATTCGACGTGCTTTGATCTGGCCACATCCTCGGGTAACATAAATGCAACATAAACTGCTGTGGAAGCGTTCTTTGACCAAAACAAAAGCAAAAAATAGCCCAATGTACAAAACTGAGGTAACTCCTAATCACTGCCAGCCCACTTCTCTACAATATGGGAGCCAATCAGCTTGTTTTGAAGAGAGTGGATATCTGGACAACACACAACACACTGACATGAGAGGTAAGATTGTGTAAAATTTCATCTTGTATGTCCCGATTCTGCACATTCACATGCAGATACTGTCTACAAAGATGCCTGCTGTCATGGTCCCATGGTTTTGTGTTATTTCTGAGTTTTGGTTTCTGTTTGAAAACCGCTTGTTGATTTTTTTTTTTTTTATATTTCTGTGCGAGCCAATTACATGTTACAATTACACAGTAATATCTTAAGACCTGCCGGACTCACATGAAGTGTGATGAGGAGCATGTCCAGCGCAGTGGGCTCTTCGGGGGATGATATAGATTTTCGTTGGAGCTGCAGTTTACAAAGCTGCGTCCAGCGTACCCCGTCAAGGTTGGGAGACGCATTCATGTCCTTCAGCAGCACCAACAGGGCGTTACCATGCTTGTCTTTGATCGGCTCAAAATATACCTGACCAAGATCCTGGGTTCCCAGTGCTCCCTGATAAAAAAAACATCAGATAATATTTCCTAAAATGTTTCACACTGAGCTCATATGATCACAGCCGCCATAATTTACTCATAAAACTATTAGACTACCTGTAGATGGGAGACGGCCTGCAGCATCTTGAGGCGAGTCTGCAGAGTGCATGAACACGACGTCTGGGAAGGACCGAGGCACTGCTGCAGCCACGAAATTTCCTCCCATAGATAGGACACCTGTTGCGGGATAGGAATCATAATAAGGGGCATTATAATCATTTGTGCAAATGCATAGATATGTGACTGTCAAGTTAAACTGTGGTCCATGCACCTTAGTAAACCATAGAAAGTCCTGCATCAGTGAGCTTGAATACGAATCTTCAATCTCCACAATAGGAATCTGCTCCTCTGGAGTCACCAACACGTTGTCGTCTCTGTAGAATATGGATGCCAGATAGAGACCTCTGGAAGGAAACGCAGAAAAAATGTGTGTATGAGTATTTAATACAGCTCTGAATGTTTAAATGTCAAAAAACACTAGAATCAGTACTTTGCTGTTTTATGTAAATGTACATCGTAAAAAGGTATCTTCCACAGCGTGTCTTTTATCCTGTCTTCCTCCCCTCAACCCTATAAACGGTCACAGCAGACGGCCGCCCCTCCCTGAGCCTGGTTCTGCCGGAGGTTTCTTCCTGTTAAAAGGGGGTTTTCCTTATCCCTGTCACCAAGTGCTTGCTCATAGTAGGTAGTTTGATTGTTGGGATTTTCTCTCTATTACTCTAGGGTGTTTACCTTGCAGTATAAAGGACCTTGAGGTGACTGTTGCGGTGATTTGGTGCTATATAAATAAACCTGAACTAAAAATCTGGCGGGAGAGTGTAAAAATAAAATGACAAATTACACACCAGATTTGTTAAACATATAGTTAAAAGCCTAGGACATGGAGTGCTCTAATTTTTACGCCACAGTTCAAGGATAAACTCTCTTCTACCTTTTCAAACTTTTGACAAATTTGTTGGTGGGCTGGAAAAGGTGCCGCAGGCTCTTGGACACTGAGTGCTTCCTGCTTTGTGGTGGAGCTTTGCATTGCTCTGTGTGAAAAAACACAGGAAAAAAACAGAAAGGATTAAGCTAATTCCATAGCAACAACAGAGTCAGATTACCTGAATAACTATTCCAATGCCCTTGATGCTTAAAATCACAAATAGCATACCAGACACAATAGAGCCGTGACTCTGACTGGTTTTCTCTCTAAACTGGTGTCTACTCCTGTCCTAACTAAGCTCAGTGGCAGGCTGTTACCAGAGTTACCTAACTGACAACAAACCTGACACATCCAACATCGCGGTCAGAGTGGAATATTTCTTGACATGCTCTCCAGTGGTGCGGTACCATTTGACAGTCAAGCTGGCTGCCAGCAGCAGAGTATGGGCCTAAAGGGAACTGCTTACTCTCAGGTCCCAGAGGAGCTGTGTGTACATGTGTGTGTGTCTGTGTGTGTTTACCTGTACACGCTATAGCTGCTGGAGCATGGCAAGCCTCGAGCAACAGCCATACGCGCAGAGTCAAGGAGCTGTCGTAATTTGTGTGTGTGTACGTCTGTATGTGTCTTAAGCCTTCGCCGCTCACCTACAGGGGAGGTCAGTCAAGTCTGTGGGGACGTGTTTATTTTTAGTGGACCAGGAGGGGGTTGGAGGCCAGAGCGAGAGAGGTGAATGCATATCTATATGTGTGCGTTTGTAAGGGTGCTTGTTGGTGAGATAACGCACCTCCCCACTCATTAGAAACCATGAGTCCCAAAACCCTTTACAGACCCCCCCTGCCCAGCTCCCCACAGGTGAGGTAACTCCAGCCCCAAGCCACTTAAAGTCAATAAACCTCCCCATTCAGGGCCCAAGAAGAACTAATTTTCTCTTCAGGTGGATGAGTTGAGGTGTAGTAACCAGAAAAAAAAGCACCATTCGACCCTTCTCACCTCCCCAAATTTCGCTCCACTCGCGACTCTGTTCAGCTCCAGCCTTGCCAGGCCTCAGTCGCTCTTTGACACTGAGTAAGAGAGACAAGAAGGGCTGACTGCTGGGGTGCCTGGGTTAGTCAAGACTTCTTTCACAGTTTAATTAATAGTGTTTGGACAAGAGGGAGAAGGTGGTGTGGGCTTTGAGCCGGGCTGCGATGGCGGGGGGGTGCGTACATGGACATGTAGGGGAGTCAAGAGTTGAAAGCGAGAGCATGTACTTGAATATTTGCGTCTGCTCGTGTACACGCGTACCCGTGTGTGAGCCTGTCTATCTTTATGTGTGTGTATATATGTGAGGACAGTAGACAGGGCGACTGGTGGGCTGCAGGGGGCGAGAGGGGGAGGCAGCAGTAGTCAGTGTTAATTTATGCCCTCTCCAGACTCCAGCCCGGGACTTGTCTCTTACAGGAATAACAAACATGACCCCAGGACACGCCACCTCGACTACCGTGTCTGAACTCTCAAACTCAATCAGCCACCGTCTGAAGAACCAAGAGCCACTCAATACCGGCTATTATATTGCATCTTGCCCTGTTGCAAATATGGTCTAGCCACAGTGGACAATAGTAAGTGGGTGAGTGTGTTTGGGCGTGTGGGTGTGAGAGAAAAAGAGGGACAACTTGCTCAAGGCTAAGTGCAGTTTGCCGTCATGTAAAAAGAGGCAGTGTGGATAGGTTTTGACACTTATGGGACCAGCTTACAGCCAGCAGTGTTTAGGGATATAAACAGCTTGAGTGTGAGAGAAGCTGATCTGCATTTTGTCCCAGAGAGGGAGAGGTATTCAACCGAGAAACGGCTGAGTCATGGAAAGACTCGTGAGGGATGGGGAGGGGTTGCCGAGACAGACGGGAGGGTATTATTTTTGAGGCGACGTGTCACCTTAATATGTACGGCCTGAGATTGTAAAGTGTCTGTCATGCTGAGATGAAACACAGCAACCTGTTACACCTGTGATTTCAACTCTGCATCGTTGTGTTTCTTTGCGCAGGAAAAAGAATGCTCATGAAACATGAAGTCGTGCCAGTATTAAACACTGATCTTAAGGTTAAGTTTAAAACACCTTTGAAATTTGGTTGGGCTTCAAATACTTCAAGCTCTCATATTAGTTTTTAGTCTTTCTGGGGGAAAACAGCCCCTTCGAATTGGTCAAAAAGTTGTTGATACCATGGCAGACACAGTGGCGGTGAGCTTCTTTTATCTGCCCAAGTAGCTGGTCCAGTGACTCCTTCTGTCCTCTCTGACGAGGAGCGCGGCCATCAATGTCCCTCCAACCTTCAGGGAGATGAAATAAAGAAAGAAAAACTGTTATACAACAACTTGTTACTGCAATTATCTAATCAGCCAATCATGTAGTGGCAAATCTATGGATTTAGGCATGTAGACGACCTGCTGAAGTTCAAACTAATAGGAAGGCAACAGTTACTCAAATAACCACTTGTTACAACCAATGTATGCAGAAGAGCATCTCTGTTTGAACAATACACTGGATCTTGATGACAGAAGAACACCCCTGTCAACTAAGAACAAGAAATTGAAGCTATGATTCCCAGAGAAGATTTGAAAAATGTTTCCCAGTCCGTTGAGTTCTGAAAGCATGGATCCAACCTGCCTTTTATCCTTGGGTTATGATGCTGCTGTTGGAGTAATGGGGTGGGAGACATCTTCTTGTCACGCTTTGGGCATCTTAGTACCAACTGAACTTTTAAACACCACAGTCTACCAGATTATTGTTGCTGACCATGTCCATCCCTCTATGACCACAGGGTACTCATTTTCTGATAGCTGTCTCCAGCTGTGTCACTAAGTTCAAATCAACTAGATTCTTTAACATGACAATGATTTCGCTATACTTAAAGGGCCTCCACAGTCTCCAGATCTCAGTCCAATAGAGCAGCTTTTGGGTGTGGTAGAACTGAAGATTTGCATCAAGAGTGTACAGCCGAGACAGCTGTAGCAACTGCGTGATGCTGTCATGTCACCAAAATCTCTGAGAAATGCTTACAGCTCCTTATTGAATCTATGTGACAGGTCTGAAGCCAAAAGGATGTCATGGTGTAACTGACAAAGTGGCCAGTGAGTGTATATTTATCAAGACTCACAGAGCTCATACATAATAGGTGTTTTTAGCGGAAACCAACATGACGAAATTAGGGTACTGGTTCGTTTACACACATTGGTCTAGAGTTAGCTTTTTTTTTTAGCATTTTTAGTTGTACCATGATCAAAATTTATACAAATATTTATGGCCCTATGGCGACATTATGTGGTTTTAAGTCCATCTATCCGTCCCTCCTTCCATCCGTCCATTCATCACCTTGACTGTTTACCCCAGTTGGGTCACAGGGTGCTGAAGCCTGGTCAAAAAGCAGGCTGGATGCTCCCTGGACAGCTTATAAGTCCATCTCAGGGTTAACACGGAGAGACAATCAATATACCTACAGGCAAGGTAGAACCACCAGCAACTTATTCAGGCAATCGAAGAACTTGCAAACTTCACTGAGAGAAAAAAAAAGCCTACAGTATAATAGCAACACCAAATGGTAACCACTCCAACACTATGCCACTCAGGCTAACATCTTATTTCACGTTTTTTTTTTTTTTAAATTAGTGCAAAACTGTCAATTGTACTGTCATGAAACGTGGTACAAAGATTAATGTTCAGCAAGTTTTTTTAATGAAACAAAATTATTGTTGATTTATGAAAATGGTCTTTTTTTAATTCTATTTTGGACACTGAAAAACAGGAATGTTTCTGTCATTTAACTGTTTACCTATTAATCAACTATATCAGTGTAGTATGAATGGCTGTGGGGGAGGTCTTTATCAGCAGGAAAACCTGTAAAACTTATAAAAAGACAGGTAAAAGTCCCAAAAAATATCTGCTCTCCGTACTTTACAAAGCTGTCAAGTGGGGTGGATTGGAGCCGTTGCTGGGCCGATTCTGACCACCAGGCCTTACATTTGACACCCCTGGCTTATAGTACCACCTTACTTGAGCTGCTCGAATGGCAATGGCCATTTTGTCTATATTGGACACATAAGCTGAATGTGCTTAACATAAAAGAAAAATTAGTAAGAAAATTAGCAGAAATGAGCTGACATATTATTATTATTACAAACTAAACTGGTATATAATTGAGTTTTAGGGTTGTCAGCTACTTCATATTTTGTGTTTGAAAGCTCACTGGCTTTTATAACCAGAGGCTAGTGAGAAGAAGGAAACTAAGCTGATAGTAGACTGTTTTAATAGTGGACCGTTATCAGTTATGGAATGATAAAATTACAGGTAATTAATAAACTCTCAGCAATTTACATTTTATTAAAAACAGCACTTATTTTGTATAAATTATACTTGATGTGACATTAATATCCAGGTAAGATCAGACCCATATAGTCACATTCTCTGCTGGACAGGCAGATCCCCTGAGCACCACTGATTTTGGGTTCAGGACTGAACATGTGCACAGAGATTCTGACGTAGTGCTCCTGCCACCTTGACAGCATCTGAGGAACGTTAATGTACCACAAACTTAACTGTACCCCCAAAACGCTAAATATTCTCATTCCTCTGTCTTTTCGTGTTTCGTCTTTCCCTGTGATGGAGGCACACTTACACAAAAACACCTACTTACAGTACACTGTATTACAAACACACACTTGGCCTTCTCTGCTCATAGATGACCAGCTCTGCAGAAATCCTTCTTCCTTATGCATTAGAACCAGAGGATGTGTCAACGATAACCCACCCCCAACCAACATCAACTCCAACCCACCCCCCACTCCCTCTCCTGGAGCCCCCCGGGGGGTGCATGGGGCTGAAACACGGTGAGGTCTATTCCCGGAAAGGTGCCTGTCCCGACAAGACAAGCGGGCCCTTTAATGGGCGTCCACGGCCCGGTATAAGGCCCCCACTGTTGGGGCCGCGCCGCGCGCTACAGCACAGACATACAAATATTTCCAGTGGTAGGCCCAAATGGAAAACACAAACACGCAACATCGAAATTAGCTCTGGGAGAGGGGAGGGAGAGCGGTGGGACAGTAGAAAAAAAAAGGAGAGGGGGAAGCCTAGTTTCACAAACTTGCTGAAAAACACTGTGTGCTGATGAGGACAAACATGTTCATGTGTTCTCCAGATGTGCCATGAGCGTGCCAGTGTGCCCACAGCAATGCTACCTATGCTCACGCTCTTACAAAAGGTGCATTTTGCATCTGCAACAGTCAGAAGAGTCCTTTCACAAATCTCAAAAACATGGAAACGTAAAAATTTCACACAAACTAAAGAAAGAGACAGATGGACTGAAGGAAAGGGAGAAAGAGGGTCAGAGCTGCAGCGGTCAACAGCTCAGCTGTTGCACATGACTCCACGGTTAATTTCTTGGCTGAACCCGGGTGGCTTCTCCTGGCAGCTGGGCCCAAGCAGCATCCTGAGGCTACTGTTACACTCACTAACATCCGCAGTGAGGGTCCCACAACCCGCCCAGCCGCCCTGGCAGAGCTGGAGGAGAGTCCAGCTGTCATCCCTCTAGTGATGGCACAGCAAAATTGGAATGACACCAGCGTGACAAATTCAATTAACAAAATTAGGCGATGCCCGGGTCATTTTATGTGTAAGACTACGAAACAAATCACTTATGCAAGACAAACATACACACACACACCACAGTTATTAATTTAGTGAGGTGAGCCAAAACCTTGTAGAGCAAGGGGCACGTTTTGAAATCACCCTAAATTTGGAGCTTTATGTTTAGCTTTGTGTAAAATTTAGACACAGGCTTTAAAATACTCATATTTATACAAAGAAAATAGACAACTTACTGGAAGGTGCAGCACAGGCCGGTGTGGAAATTTTCCAAGGTCCCCAGCCCTTCATGTTGTACGCTGACACCTGCACGTAGTAATAGGTCCCCTGGGAGGAGAGCAGATAGGACACTTACGACAGAATCTGCTTGCGTGTGGCAACAACCGAAAAGGAAGTGTTTCTGTAAATGACCATCTGCATACATGTGCATGTGTGGAGCTCAGTGCATCTCAGTCTCCCAGCGTGCAGACGGCGAGCCCCTGCCTCTCCTTTCTCAGCCAGATCAATCACACCAGCCGCCAAAACTCACTGGCCTTGCCTTGACCCCTGTTCTTTTTTGACAGGAGTGAGCTTTAGCTGGTAGTGGGGGTCTTAAATGGGGGATGGGTCTTCCCTCACATAATAACTAACAACCAGTGGAGTGTCCATTTGTCTCCATGTCCGTTTAAAAAATGCCACCCATAAATCAGGTGGCAGGCTACCAAGCTGCTCTTTTTTATCATTTTGGCAGCTGCCTGCAAATATCGCTTACGGGTGGTCAGGAGGGAATAGGGTTTGGTGTGACGCTTAACATATACAGTAAAGAAGGGTCCAGGGCTGTGTGTAACAATACCAGGGCCCTTCCTGTGAGAGAATAGCTACAAGCTATTCTACAAGCTACAGCTGGAGAACCTGCAGCATAGTGCTGCTTAAACTATGGTGATAAAATGTGATTGGAACATTTTATCTGTAAGTTGGAAGGAATCTGTAAGTGCTTCAGCTCATGGAAATGTGCATGAAGAAAAACAACAACAATGTGCCGGCAGAAACTTACAGATGTTAGTCCAGTAATGTTGCACTCGAGTTGAGTGGCATCATCCACTATCATCTCACCCAGCAGAGGACTAAACGAAGGATTACCGCTCCAGCTCACTTCAAACATACACAAACACAAACATTTTTCATTAGTTATCAAACACTAGTCATTACTTTACAGTAGAATTACATTGCTTTTCCTTGTTTTCTTTAATTAATATGCTTTTACAGTAATGAATGCTTACACTGAACACGCCCACTATGGGTTTAGAATAATAATGCATGCACAAGAAAACCCCTATGAGCCAAAAGCTTCAGGCTGTTGGAGCTTTATGATGTCAAAGAGAGCGGATGTCCTTAATATTGTCATCTCAGGGACAAATGTCCCACCCACTGTCCATTTTACCCAATGGACTGCCAATCAGAAGAAAGCTGTGTCCTTTAAGGGAGAGAAGCAACAACAGCTTGTTTCAGGCAAACAGGCCAAGTAGAGATTAAATAAGGATTTTGAACTGTGGGCCATGCAAAGCTACTCTCCAATAGTCCAAGAATAAAAAGCTTGGAGCTGGAAATGAACCTAATATGTCCACTTGTAACTCTACATATTGTAATACTGAGTGGTTTGTTCTAAATGAAGTGGCTGGTCTGGTGTGACGGCCGACCTTTATATTTGGTAACCACAGCAGAGTTGACACAAAGAGGTTCCTGGAAGTCAACTTTTAGACTGGTGCTGCTGCTGACAGACAGGGAAACTACACTGGGAGCATCTGGAGGACCTGGAGAGACAGAGGACCAGAGAGAAGGCCGGGTAAATAAGCAGAGTACACACAAGAATACACAACAGTCAGATTACTGTAATGGGATCTTTTACATGTTTTGATCTGTGCACAGTGCACTCACTCAGTTTGAGAGGGTTTGATATGCAGTGAAATTGTGTATGATGGTAAAATCAAAGCATTTAAAGGCAGCGCAGCTTCATCTTTACCCTATAATCTTCACAAACCGATATAAGCTTAACACAAGTATGTCACAGATTCTCACTGTGGATATAACAGCACAGACATTAACCTTCAACCTGTGCTTTATTACTTTCACGTGCATTCACACATGCCCATCAAATTACATGAGTAATGTAGAATTAAAAGGCGGGAAAAGATCTTTTTTACATCAAAATGCACATTGGTGTGGGTACAAGGGAGGAGTGTCTGCTTTCTGAAGAGGGGGGCGGGTTAGCTGTCTGCCACTAAGCGTGTCACGAAATGCCTATAACAAATTAAAGCAGGAATACAGGCGTGTTATGTTTGTGCACACACATACATGCCACATAGTTGTGTGTTCGGCTTCCCAGTGTGGAAGCCATTAAGTCAGCCCAGACAGAATGACAGCAGAGGGGGAAAAGGGGTGCAAAAAAACAAACAAACAAAAAGAAAACCAAAGATGACTGCTGGACTGCAGGAGTGATTCAGGCGGCAAACTTTTATCGGCTGGTTAGCATGTGAAAAAAAAAAAATCTAAATCAACTTGAAGCCTTACTGGCATGCTCAAAGCCTGTCTGCATGCGTCGGAAGAGCCGGAGCCTCCACTCCCAAGCTTTTAGCTGGCGCTCACGGTCAGATCCCTCCCGCTCACCGGGACCCTCATTCCGCACCTGGGGCTGTAGCTCCAACACTCGCTGCTCGGCCTCCTGCACCAGAGTGGCCAAATGAACCGCTCGGCCCTCCAGACTCACAACTAAGAGGGAAACACAGTGAGAGGGGGAATGTCAGCAGATAATTTTAGTATCAAAACAAGAAGCATTTTATCACACGAGACTCTTTTATTGCCAAACCAAATACATGATCTCTGTCCCACGAACAGGGGATAGAGATCATTCTCATGTTTGGGTATTATTATTATTATTATTTGATATGTGAATGTTTCCATGAAGAAAAACATGTTCTAAATTATTTACACTGTATTTTATTAAGAGATTGGACGATGCGCAGGCTTAGATAGCGCTAGAAACCCATCTGTCGTCCGCAACGGTGCAAATTTCTTATGAAGGCCGCTCTCTTGCTCCCTTTTTTTAATGCCTTTGTTTGCCCAAAATACTGCGGCAGATTCCACAATAAACAGCATTTAATATAATTAAGCAGTCTCTCTTTTGGGCAATGACATCACCTCGAAAATGACACCAAAAATGGGGCAATGAAAGTGAGAGGGGTGAGAGAGGGAGGAGTGCTCTTCATGTGCGGTTAGAGGGGAAAACAAAACGGTGGGAACGTGCATGGGCATCGCTTTAAAGCGCCATTGTAAAAGCTATTTTTCTGCAAATGTGCGGAAAAAAGTCAACTAAAACTATAATAACGCCACAGGCTGCTAGGACCAGAAGATACTTTCCAAAAAGGGGAGAGGGGTTTCAAAGGCATCGCTAGAGCAGACGAGCTGTAACCCAGGGCCGAGCGGTCGCTCATAGTGACCGGTGGTGTTAACGCAGAGATCAACGGTGCTCCGATTTGCAAATGCATCGCTGTAGATCGTACAAATCAAATTACAGGACAAGTGACGTAAAGCTGCTAAAGGTCAAAGAGGACAGCGAGATACTGTACTCCTCCTGCAAGCGGCTGGTCATTTCTTGGAGTGTTTGGGACCGGTGTGTGTCTATGTTTAGTCTGTGTGGTCTGTGTTTGTTCATTGTAGATTCCACTGTTGAGCGTTAGATTCCACTGTTGACAGTAAGTTTAAAGCTCCGTGTCAAAATGTCCATCTGGGTGTTTAATTCTGCGGCTCTCTCTGTGTCTCCTCGGTGGCTGGGAGCTTCTCTTTTTCAACCTTGAGCGTCTCTTCTGGGTGTCACCTCTGTCGTACTCTGCAGACACTCATGTGAAAACTTGAAGGCAGTTCTTTGCTTTTATTTTTTTTAAAGGGATTACGTGAAGGTCAGGGTCGAATTAGGTTAGGACAGAATTATTACTGAGGATCCTTGGACATGGACTATAGCTTGGATGGAAACAATCAAAATAATAATAATAACAATATTGGTTCACGTTGATTTATAATTCCAGCTCCTCTGGGCTTAGAAAAAGGCCCAGAAGCTGTCATGAATGTGTATGTGTGTCTTGATTAGAGATGGACCGATCCGATATTACGTATCGGTATCGGTCCGATACTGACCTAAATTACTGGATCGGATATCGGAGAAAAATAAAAAATGTAATCCGATCCATTAAATATCACGAAAGCACCTCACAAAACTTGCAACACGCCGTAACTCGCCTCAGAACGTCGGAGCAGTATGCATCACGTGATAGAGCAGCTGTGGCATGCGGGACCTGTCGGTGGTCTGGATAGCATTTGGAGCTTCGCTAGCAACCTGGCATTTCATCTCCGACAAAGTTATCCCCGAGAGAAGTAAAGCAAGTGTGTAAGTCCATCTCTGAATGTTTGTAAAGCATTCCCACGTTAAGCTTAACGAGCGACTGCCTCTCGCTCTCCGGCTGCTACTTCAATCGTGAAACTGCTAATGATCAGCTGATCGGCTTTTCTGTCGTGAGTCTCTCTTGTTTGTTTTTGGTCCACTTTGCGCCAGAAAGAGCAAACCAGCGGCTGAACAACAGCAGCACGTTTAAGCTTGATAAGCTGTTGTTACAATTTATTTAATATTACTTTCTACACCAGGATCTTTTTCTACGTAGCTGACGGCTGGTAACTGTGCAGGGGCGGATCTAGCAAAGTTTAGCCAGGGGGGCCGATAGGGCATTAACTGGGAAAAGGGGGCACAAAGACATACTTTTCTTTCTTATTCTCATTTAAAATGTCTAGCTTTTAATAAATAATTATCTGACACCCAAAGTTTTAATTTGATGTAAAATGAATAGAAGTCAATTACTGTATATAGTAACTATTAAGTCTAATATATATACCCTAGTAAGCTATAGTACTTTTTCCTTTGGGAAGGTACCATCTGTGCAGTCTGCAATTTTGTTGAAGAAAGATGTTGAATCTATTTAATATTTCTTGAAAAATAATTGATTTCTGTGCATTTTTTTTCACACTGCATCAAATTAAGGTTGATTACGTTGATTAAGCATCATGAGGTGGAGCGTGAGGGGTGGTTCCCTATTTTTTATTTATTTATTTTTGTTGTTGCTGGGAGTTGGAACCCTATTAGTTAGGTTGCTTAATATTTACGCTAAGTACTCTTTAAAATACCAGAATAGGGAGGATGGTGTAGGTCTAAGTTTATTAGATTGATCAGTATTGCTGAACTATGAAATATTTTTTTTGTATACAGGTATAACAGAATAGCTTTAGTGTAGTTGTTGTTTTAAACTTGAGTATGAACTTGCAGACTTGCAAAATGCAGCAAGATATTTTAAAAAACAGTTTTGTTGATTAAAAAACACTATATCGGATTCATATCGGTATCGGCAGATATCCAAATTTATGATATCGGTATCGGTATCGGACATAAAAAAGTGGTATCGTGCCATCTCTAGTCTTGATTTGTCCTTATTTCACATTAAGGCTTTGTCTTGTTGAGAGCCACTAAGGGATTAATAGTGTGAAGATGAAGTTGCTTTTGAGAGCGTGTTTGTCTTTGCCTGTCCTTGTCTCTCTGGTAACCACACACTGTGTAGTCAAGCATGGCAATAACAATAAGCGCCATAATCAATTCCTTTTAAAGTTCAAGGAAAAGTCTGCATCATCTATCCTCAGATGGCGTTTTGAGCATGTTCTCGAAAAAACAAAGCTTTGACTTTCATTATGTCCCGTCGTTTGCTTCGTTTGTTTCTCTATTTATGTCTTTTTGCGGACAGCGCGCACGGCCCGCTGTCTCGTGAGTTATTGGGGTTCTGGAGAGAGAGCACAATCAAACACTAAACTTTAGTAAACACCACTTTCCATTCAAGTGTTTTCAATTTAATGATACCTTTATAAGACGTCTGGCTCGGTTCTTGAAAAAAATGAAGTGTGTGTTTGTGTGTGTGTGTGTAAGTGTAAGTACAAACACAAACAGCCTAGGAGCCTTACTGGCGAGTTGTAATCATTAACAGAGGAAGGCGGCGGCGGCTCACCAGATCACAAACAATTAAAAGTGCTTACGCAGATGACTAATATTGCATCACAATGGCTGCCCCTCTGTTGCCTCTAATATGTTTTCACTGGCAGCAGAAAGCAGAAATAGATGTGTGAAACTGTCAGTAGAGTGAGGATAAATCCATTACTGGTGTGAATGAAAGGAGACTGTGTAATGTTTTAACACCTGCAGTTGATTTACATGACGCTGATATTGCTGGTTCAATACAACAGTTCTCCCTTAATCAAACGCCACCCTCTGCCTTGGCTACTTGGCATGAGAGGACACGGAAGACATTTGAGAAACGATAACAGGTTGGTTGTGTCTGTAACAGAAGATGAGAAACACACGGTTTTGGAACCAGAGGTACCCGCAGAGGTTCAGGGAGAGAAAAGACCGAAACTACAGCACAGCGATGAATGCACTGAGATCGAAAGAGAGAAAAGAACACAATCTCTCATCATTCACACCTTTATGGTAGTTTCTAAGCTTGCTGCAATCCAAAATCAGCAAAGCTGATTAGAAAGCAGCAGTATATTGCTTTCCCCCGGTGTAACAGAGGGAAATCCCACTTTCAGAGTGTCGCTGACTTCTGATCATTTCCCTGGGAGAAGCGCTCCCCTGACTTCAAAGCTCTTACTGAAGTGGCGCTTGTAATTTCCAGTCTCCAGTGTGGGAGCAGAGCACAAATTAAGCCTCCAGAACTAATTAAAACCGTCATGATAAGCTGTCTGCTCGAGGCAAAGACACAAAACCTAATGACAATTGCCTCTGCAGCAGCGTCTCGATTTGTTTTGAGTACACAGAAGTGAGTGCTCAGTTCAAGTGCACGCAGGCAAAGAGGAAGGCTTGAGTTCAAGCTGGGGAAACGCCAAGTCCAAGACAGGTTTATGCTCATATTCTAACTGTAACTGTCTAATTCTTGTTTTCACATGTGTGTGTGTGTGTGTTTAGATCCTATTCCAACAAAAGAAAAACATTCTTCTTATTTCATAAAAAGATCACGTGGAAAATAATGCACAGGTTTTCTCTTCCCACCGTTTAAAAATACTAAATTTATACATTTGTTTTGTAGGTTAATTCCTGCAACTTTAATTTCAGTGAGCACCAGACTGCACGCGCATGTGTTTATGCAGTATTATAACACTATGAAAAGATGAAACTTTATTTGTTTTGTTAACATTATCGTGAGCTTAAACCATCACTACCAGCAGGTACGCTCTGCTTCTCTACTCACAGTGGGGGCTCTCCTTGGCACCGGCTCGCAGCAGAAGCTTAGCCATGGGCACATTATTGGTCATGATGGCGATATCAAGGGGCAGGAGCCCCTCGCTGTTAGGAGTGTTGAGATCCAGCTCCTCCAGACTGTACTGTGAGAGAAGGAGCTGTACCAGGTCCAACTCTTGATGTTCCACTGCCTCAAAAAGAGCTTCGTTACTCTGAAACTGTAATAATGAATGTTAGGAATGAATAAAAATGAATAGGAAAGTTCTTTGCAGTGCAAACATGGAAAACGCCATTTTTCTTCATGCTTTCTGTGTTGCTATACAGTAAATAGATATTTGGGTGTGCAACGCCAATACCTGAGACTATTCAAGTCTACGTGTTTTCCCCGACTATTTTTAGATTACAATGTTCCTGGGCTTATTATTTTTTCCCTCTCCCTCGCTCTCTGACTTACTATGGTGGTTTTGCGGAGCCTCTCCTTGTCTCCTCCCCGTCCTGACACCACACTGTCCTCCAGAGCAGGGGGGTTGGTGCCCACGCGGAACTTTCCAGACAAATTGCGGTAAAGGCGGCGAGCAGCGCTCGGTGAGGACAAGCTGGCAGACTTGCGAGCCGAGACTGGCTGGTGGGCCTGGTCCCCTCTCATGGGCTGCGTCATTTTGGCCGAGTCAGCCCTATGGGAAAGATGGATGCATGGGAGACATGAGTGATAGGTGGGAGTAAGAAACAGAATCTGACATCTGGTACGATACATCACGCTGTAGGAGAAAGAGGGGAAAGAAAAGGTGCTGAGTACAAAATTCACTATGTGTTCGCTTCTCAAGTCTACCATAATATCTTACATCTTTGGGAAAGGTCACTGAAGTCATGACCAGCTGCTATAGCAATAGAGGAACAAAATACAAGGGAAGCAGAAACAAGCATTTTAGTTTACACTTACAGGTTTATCGAGATTCTACTTTATAAAATCAGTTTCTGCTTATAGAAACCAGCACATAAACTGCACAGCCGGCAGAAGGACCGGCGAGACCCCCATACAGAAGATAGGTCACATCAGTGGCAATGCATGCAACACTGATTGCTTAGAATGAGGGTTGCAAATTGGCTTGCAGACACACATCTGTGGGCAGTGCTAAAGCAACGTAATTAGTGCACTTTGTACAAGATTTGTCTATCAACTCAGAAGCTGATGCCGAGCTTCACTTTGCGGCCTAATTAACGCTAAGCTCTGTTATATTACCCAGTGGGAGTGGGGGCTAAAACACCAACGATCGAAAGCATGGTGATACATTACACTGATTTGCCAGATGGGCACCATGCTGACATTATCAGCTCTTACTCGCAGGTGGTGCACAGTCATCCTAAACTGGCAATGCCAGCCTTGGTAGCCGGTTTGCCAACGCTGCTCTGCAATATCATACGTTAGTCAAAAAGATCATCATCTCTTGCTGATGGTTTCTTGGCATGACTGGTATGAAGATTATACTGTTCCCTCTCCATTTTGCCATGGGAACTATGTGGACGGCAGTGTGTTTCTGGGGAGAGTCTGGCATGTAGCGCTCTCACACACTCAGCTGCTGAAGGAAATGTCATCAGGACTCTCCGGGCGCTGGTGATAAACTCTGTGTCGGGTCCCACCAAAGAGAAGCAGAGAGATAACTGAATTCCTCAAGGACGCCTTTTCAGCAGCCCTAGCTCTTGTTTAGTACACCTCTCCCGATATCTTATGAACTTGTTCCTCCTCTAATCATCTCCTCCCCACTCCGTCTAACGCCTACCCTTCTTTCTATTGCTGTTTCACTCTTACTCTTTATCCCCGTACTGTTTATATTTCCCAGTATTTCCCAAATTCTCTCCACACTGTCATCACCATGATTCAACACTTAATCCCGCATGTTTATAAACAACTAATTATCCGCTAATTGTCCACGCTGATTATTAAATAAACAAGTAGGTTTCCATGTGAGGTGTAAGATAACAACTAAGCAAAAACTTAGTAAGTAGATGAGAAATTTAACTGTTGCCTTGCTTGGTTACCTCAAAAAATGCTCACTTGTTGGCAGCCACACTGAGAAACATCATCAGATAAATACTGGTGATGTTGTTAAAAAGAAAATGGTACTGGTTGAAGACACTACTGTAAATAAAGCTGTTAGTTTGGGCCATCTTGACACATGCCAAGAACAGATTTGCAAAGGTGAGAACATCTGTAGGAAAAATGTTATTTATACTCCCGCTCCACAATGGACGTGTGAGCCCAAATGAGTGTGCATACATACACACACTAACCCTCCCCCAACACACGTAGTTCGTACAACAGCTGACAGCGGCCTGCATTGTAGACTTTAAAGTGGGTCCAAGCCCCCGCAACAAGGCCTTTTTCACATGGCCAATACACCTAAAATACCCCCGATCCCCGTCCCTTCCCGCTCCGTCCCATCCATCTCCACTCCATCCCGTAATAGAGGCCTTATTTTAGACATCCTCGTGTTCCCGGCTGGGTCTAACCTATTCCAGGGTTCCAGATAAAGCGCGGCAGGTATTTGGAATAATTTTTCCATGGGCCTGGCCCGGAAGATAAAACAAGAGATATATTTGTAATGCGTGTGCTGGTATCCCATTTCAAAGAGAAAGCCCATTGGAATCCAGCTCCAGGCTTATTGTTATTTGCCTGAGATGGAACAGCCGACTTTTTTCTGTCGGCAGGATGGTGCCCCATCACTCTCTGACGACATTAGGGTGTGTGTAATGCGCTCTGTGTGTGTGCCCTGTGCTTTCAAAGGGATGTTGCATCCTACACATGAAATGGGGATGTCATTCCCCAATGACACAGCGCCCACACTAGAGAGAGAGAGAGATGAAACGTATAATGAATGGAGCCATTTAAAAATTATAAATAAATCAAATCAAATCCTAACAATTAAGCGTCACAGAAACAGAATCTATGATGAATGTATGTACGAACACCCTTGGAGAAACTATAGTACTGTGCAAAAGTCTTGAGCCATCTCTCATTTCAAGGAGCCAGACTTTGTTGTAAGGCTTTCTGACAGTCTTTCAACGTTTTTCTTTGGACATTGGCTGCTTTTTCACTCATTTTCAGTCCAGTCCTCCTGCCTGACCATTTTCATGTTTTTTTCCCCTCAGACAGCTACTTAACACTGACCTAACCCAAGGGATGAACCAGGGTTGTGTCCCACATAACAGACAACCTAGTGGAAAAAAGCATAATTTGTACTTGATGAAACAAAGTTATCAAAGATCTGACATAGGGCCTGAGAAATGCATCTGGTTCTTCAGAAGACCCATCTAATCTTCACAGTGGAAGGGTGGCTGTAAAAAAGCCACTCTTAGGAAAGGGAAGCAGGGAATAGGGCATCGAGGGCCGGTGTCCTGCAGGTTTTAGATGTGTCCTTTTTCCATTGCAGCTGATTTAAATGGCTAAATTACCTCCTCAACCTGTCTTGAAGTTCTCCAGAGGCCTGGTAATGAACTGATTCAGGTGTGTACACCCAGGGTGAGATCTAAAACCTGCAGGACACCGGCCCTCGAGGTCTGGAATTGGCTGGGCTAAGGTATGCCAAACTACACAAGAACAGAAATTTCTGGTTAAATCTGTCACGAGTCTGTATGAAGGAAGGCAGGAGAGAGGTACAAAAGTGAAGGCCTAAAGCCATGTGTAAACACGGTAGAGGCTCAGTCATAGTTTAGGGCTCAGCCAGTGGTGTTGGAGATCTTTTCAAAGTTGATTAAATTATATGGGCTATTTTGAGACTTTTGCACAGTAGTTTAATCATACTGAATACTGATGACCTGTCTATCAGTGACCTTAGTGTTGACTGAACATGAATGCACGTGTTTGGGCAGCTCAGATAAATGCTGAAAAAAATCATTAAAACAACGAGTAGCATATTAAAACTGAAAAACTGACAGTTAAAGTTGGTGAAATTCACACTGATGCTGTTTCTGTTATAAAGTGGTAAATGCCAGGCATGTCCGCACCTTAAAGACCTCTAGGGCCCGGCAGTATGGCCCAAGAGAACAGTTTCTCCGACAATAAACATGAAGAACCAGATGTGCAAACTCAGACTCACAACACACAAATAACCATGCTTGAACCTACTTGAACTTGAACAAATCCAGACAGCGACTATTGCACACAATTTCCTACTGTTTTACCAGTTTTTGGGAAGCAGGAAGCAGTTGTTCTGGGAAACCAAAAGTCTCAACCTAAAAGCCAAGCTCCACGCTTGGCTCTTGATCAGTGCCACATCAAATACACCGAGCATGCTGCTGTGAACATCTATTAGGCCCACAAAAAAAATTAACACCCCCAAGTTGCAAACACACGTACATGCAGCATCCGCTTTATCAAACCATATCAAAAACAGCTTGGGCCTCCAGTCAGTGAGTCACATGTAAACAGAAACTTCACAAACACAGGGACACGGAGTCTAGACATTCACTTACTGTTTGACCGAAAGTCAAGATGGGAAAAACTATTATTTAAAGAAATGGTAAATAATTGTCAGTTAAAGCATTTGGGAGCCAACCGTAAACACGCAAATACCAGCATTTGTGTGCAGAAGGGCGTTTCACTGAACCTGGTAGCAGAATGGATAAACAGCAACTTCAATGAATCCATCCAACCGGGGGTGACAGATTCACCCATCCTCTCAATAATAATAATAATAATAATAATGTATTTTCTAGCAATCAATCTACCCGCAGCCACAACAGCTGTTCTTGTTCTGGTGGTTCAGTCTTGTGAGATTTGGGAATGAAAACACGTTCCCTCTCCCTCACCGTCACCAGCTTTGATTCCGACACATTTTTGCTGTTCCCCTCTCTTCCTTTGTTTCCCCGTCTTTCACACACAATTAGTTTGCCTCCTCTTCTTGTCACATAGTAACACGTTTTTGCCATTAGCTGCGCAAGTAACTCGGGGAAAAATTCAAAACAGTTGCTCGGATGTTTGTAACGAGGTAATGCACAAATAGTTAGGACAAATAGGAACGAGAATGCAAGAAGAAAAATGTTGTTGGCCACTGCTTTGTATTCCTATAAACACAGATAATGTCAAGATAAACTGGAAACAGTGGAAAATCTCTTTATATAACCACAATTTGCTATTGCAAAGTATGCATGTGCGTACATACGTGCCAGAAAAGGACATTACAGAGAGTGCTGCTCAAATTAGCTACAGCAGCACAAAGGAGGATCTATTGACAGTGAGGAGCAGACTACATAATTGCAGTAAAGCAAAGAGAACAGTACAAATAGATATGGACAGTGCTGTTTAAAAGGTTTGCCCTTAAAAGAGGCCCAGTATGCTACCTAAGGAGCAAACAGTCATTTGTTTTCCTTTCTTTCTTAAAATCATCTTAACATCCCTCTCTATCTCCATCCACACCCTCTCCCACTTCTCTCGCCCCCTTTTCCCACTCAACCCATCAAGGCCATCCAGTCCCAGTGTCTTCACCTTCAGTCTCCAATGCCACTCGCTCAAACTCCTTACTATGGCTAGTCAACTCCTACGAGAGCACATTAATGTGATTCCTGTTTGGCGGTGTACTTCTAACTGAAATTACTACGTATTACTCGACGTGTATAAGGTGATTGTCTCGACAAAATAACTGGAGACGGATGGATGGGTAGAGAAAGATGCAGAAATGGCAATAAGCAGCAGCAGAAGGACGGCGCTTGGGGAAAACAAGGTGGCGGGGAGTGAGGGAGGTATACGGGCGAAAGGAGAAAGTCACACAAACTCGTGCGCTCGCTCACACGCGCAAACACACACATACACAGAGTACGCTGGCTGCTCTAAATGTGGCTTGTAGAAGGAAATTCTGAAATCTGAGTCTTGGCACCAGACAGGCTGGAAGCAGCCAGGCTGCTAGAGGGAGAGCGAGAGAGAGAGAGAAAGTGGGGTTGGGTGGGAGGGAGGGTGGGTGGGCGGATTGGGAGGACGAGGGGAGTATTGCTAGAATTGCCTTGGCTCTTATCAGCTTATAGGCAACATGAGGCCACTGCAACACTCAGCCACATGCAGCCCCTCGTGCATACCGCATGATTTTGCAAAGACGATCAGAACAAGTCTACGACTCTTTTGGGTCAGAGTCTGTGTGTGAGGATTTACTGAGGGATGTATCAGGTGTGTGCATCCATTAAAAATAAAACACTTTTTTTTACAGTAATTCTTAAGGCAGAGTCAAATGTGGGTGGAATATCATTCCTGATATGCATTCAAAAAGAGGTCAAGTGGCCTGTAAGCAGCGCACCCAAGATTTGTAGTATATTAGAATGAAGTCATTGAGATGACAAACAGCACTGATAAGTGCAGAGTAAACATTGCTGTGTTTAATGAAGGGCTGCAGACAGCAACACTGAGTCTGGATTCTGCTGCGGATTCTGTTGTTTACATTAGAATAACACTGCAGCTTCAACTTTCCCGTTTTCATAATCTAGAGGCGCTACCTCATATATCACTGCTCTTGTAAAGTGGTATTTATTTGGTATTGTTAGCTCTGAGTGAGTCAGGGCTGCATTCTTGTAACCTATCTCGCACGGAGATAAAATCCGGGAAACTTGACTGTGATGAGCCCAAGTCTGTGCCGCCGACTGATACACGTCTGGTGTAACAGTCAAACAATTACTGAGCAGAAAAACAATTCACCACATGTAACTTACTTTCACATGTGTGCATATTTATTAAGCTGCCACAAAACCGTGCTTCATCCTCCCTCATTTTCTTTTTCTCATTTCTGCTTTTTCCACTCTTTTTTCCTCGCTTTCTCTTCTCCTCCCTTGGGAGAGTGGCAGAGAAGGGCTAGGCGGTCTGCTGTATGTTTAACCTTTGAAGTGGGCCTGCTGTGCCGAGCAAGGCCTGCCACCTGTTGGCTCTGTGTGTGCGCATGTGTTATGTGTGTGTGTGTACGCAGAGGTAAATCTCTCTAATTTTGATGAGCAGAGACAACAGCGGAGTCACCATGGGGATGTGATGTGGCGGGCGGTGGCCGACGTTCTCAGGAGGGAATGGGGGTGGACTTGCAAGGTGGGATCACCCACACACAAACATACACAAAACCCCCTCCCCTGTCAGAGGCTTGGTGACACTGTGTCTCCCACGGCGATCGTGGGTCCAGCCTGGGTGGCTCCAGACCTTCTGTATGTCTCTCAGTATGCATGTGTGTGTCTGAGTGTGTGTGTTTGTGTGTGACACCAATGGGGTTCCTGCCTGGGCCACCATATGCCACCCACCCAGCCAGAGAGAGGCTCTGGGCAGATGGGGGGGGGGGGGGAAGACCCTCGGCGACTGAAGCCACCAGTTGGCTCATTCTCTCAGTCACACGCCGGTCGGGCGCCATGTTTAAAGTCCCACGGCTATTTATCTGGGCTAGGGATGGAGGGAGGTGGTCGGATGGGTGGGGAGACCATTCTTACTGTGATAGATGCTTTGTAAAAAATGATAACACACATTCTCACACACATGTGCACTGTCCAAACTGGATGGACAGATGAATGATAGAGAGGATGGAAACACGAATGACATCATTGTGAGTGTCTGTGTGTGTCTGTTTGAGAAAATCACACATATATTATTATTATCCTTTATTTATCCAGGTGAAAGAAATTTAACTCTCATTTCCGAGAAAGACCTGGCCATATGCGAAAACAAACAAAAATATTAAACGCTGCACTGTACGCACGCACACACAACCACATGCAAAGACATTTCCATGACTACACAGTGTGCTGATAGAGGAGGCACAACATGTTTGTGTGAAACAGCGAGTTTGGTTGTGAAACAACGCCACGATGCCACAAGCCGCATCATTCACATTCCACAGTGTGTCCTCTCTCCTGTCTTCCTCACCTCACCTCCAACCAGTCACAACAGATGCGCATCCCTGAGCCTGGTTCTGCCAGAGTTTTCTTCCTGTTAAAAGGGAGTTTTTCCTTCCCACAGTCACCAAGCGCTTGCTCATAGGGGGTTGTCTGATTGTTGGGGTTTTCTCTGGAGGTGGAACACTAAACTGTGCATAGCAGGAACATTATTAAATAACAATATAAACATTGTTGATCATTTAACGGAGACAAAAATCTGATGATGTGAGATAAACTTGGCTACTGCTAGCTGAGTGAGAGCTGGAAAATGAAAAGGAGAAAAAAGAGCTAAGAACAAATCCACTGATTTGTAAGTAAATTCGACTCTTTCCTGATTTTCAGAGTGCAAATTATTTTCCAAGACTACTTTAAATGAGGGGGTATAGTTCCTCAAGACTTGGCTGATTGCATAATTTTATTAACCATGCGTGATTATACTCTAACTCTCTGCACACGTATGCACAAGGAGAAACCAACACACTGACGCTACACATTTCTCTCGCGCTCTATCCAAGCTCTCAGTCTAGTTTTTAGATCTTTTCACCACTCTCTCTTGCTGTCTCTTTCCATCATCTTTTCAATCTGTCTTTTCATCTACTTCAGTCTCAATCAGTCAACCTCTCTCCAGTTTTCTTCTCTCTCCTTCTCTTCTTACCTATTTCAGTCTTCTCTGACTTTCCCAACTTCACCGTTTAAGTCTCACTCCCTCCTTCCCATTACACTCCATCCCTACTCCAGTCTTTCTGTGCCTGCGTGCTGAGTTGAGGTTTGGAGTGGAAACTAGAGTATCAAGTCCGAGACACACAGGACAAGAGGGAGCCAGCCTCATAAATCTCCCTTAGCGCAGCCCACAGCATCCAGTCGGGATTGTGTATGAGTGTGCTGCTGGTGCACGCACGGCTGAGGCTGGACATATATGTTTATATGTATTTGACACAACATTGTTAATCTGCTCAAGTGCATTTTTTTGCAAGCGTGTCTTTTTCTTTCACGTGCTTTGTGTCCGTGTTTATGTATGAGCATGAATGTGTAAGCAACCTTGGACTTATTCAAAAGCAGAGCTAGCAGAAATTCTGCACCTGCATGTGGACCAGAATCTGTAATCTCATCCCACCAACAACTCAACCTCAACAAATGAACCTTGCGGCTCAATATTCAGAGAAAATTCTTTCACGCATTAAAAATAGTGTACAAAAGTCACTCGCCTTTTTTCAACTTGTTTCCCCTTATTGATTTCTTTTTATGCTAGAGCAAATAGTATATATTTTTTGCTGCCATCTTAAAAAAAAGAAAGGAAAACTATCTGGACTTTGACTGGGCAACTGTAACCATGATTCTTTTCTTTTGTCAGCCATTCTATTGCAGATTAGCCTCTGCATTATGGCCGAACATCTCCACTTTGGTCTCATCTTTCTAAATGCCGTTGTTCCAGAAGTCTTGTGGTTTGTTCAGTTACAACTTTTCAAACCCAAGCTGTGCTGCCATGTTCTTTTTAAACAGAAGAAGCTTTCTCCTGGCAACCCTGTCAAACAAGCCACACTTGCTCAGCTGTTTTCTAATTGTACCGTCATGAAAGTTAACATGCTAAGTGAGGCCTGGAGTCTGACATGTAGCTGTTTGTTTTCTGGGGGATTTCTCTGAGGATTGGATGGTCTAACCTTGGGGTGAATTTGTGGAGTCCTCACTGCAGAATGATGGACTTCTATAATCTTTCTCAGATTAATGGGCAGCAATCACCACTTCTTTAAGATCCCTACAAACTGGCAAAACCTTTACTTTTATAAAGGTGCTGATGATCAATTAACCAAGTCATCTGATGGCTGCTACTCTTAACTCCTGTGGAGGCAGTAAACCTGTGTTAAGCTTTACTTTGATGCTGATGGCTGGTCACTTGCAAACACTTCAGGCTTTAGTTGCCTAGGTAACAGTTTGTATGTCAATTAACAGTATCTCACATTTTCATTAGTAGTCACTTCAATCGCTCATGTGGAAGCTTCTCTGAACCGTCTTACTCAGGTCCCACCTCTCCAGTGGTTCTTTTGCCCATAGCCACTTGAAGTTGCTCAACATTTCTCGCTCTCTCTGCAAATCACTTTGTGGGACGCAGCTTAAGGGCGTACTTAGCTTTGTTTTAGCTTGACTCTAGGCTCTATAATAGCTTCAACTATATGTGTGCAGTCCACACAGGGTTTAGCATAATTAGTTTCCACGTGTCAAAAGCTTTTCAGTGTTTAAAACAATTTAATTCAGTCACAGAGCAGGAATAAAGTGTCACACATTCCAACAGAAGCAGGAGTCCACCCCACTCAGCAGTGATTTTTAACAGATCTTTAACATGTTCCGATCAAAATTTCTAAAGAGAAAAATCACAGGCATTTATAACCTCCTCATTAGTCCGTTTCGTTTGAACTGACAGCTCTCGGCTACAGAAGAAAGGAGAAAAATTTACAGAGAGAACGAAAATAAAAAGGAAAAAGCGAGGAATAATAAATCAAATTAGAACCAAATGCGGCAAGTGGCACAATGTCCAAAACCACTTTACACCCGGGCCCCCTGAGCATTGTCCTCCTTTTACCACTAAGACTTTGGTGATTTCTTAGTACTCTTTTTTTATTCCCTTTGTACACATTTCATAAGGATTAACACTTGGTAGCTCCCATTCACCCCTACACACCCAAAACAGCGCTAAGTATTACAATATGTGTTTGCTCATGTATGTGTGTGAGCATGAATAAGAAGGAGATATTTGAGTTAATATATTGACCGAGGGATAGGGCAGGCCAGTTTCTCTCCTAACATCAAAGTTCAGACGTCATCCTCAGAGTGCCGTCAGCTTGGAGTGATTCCTGAAGACACGGTGGCACCAGGCAGAGCGGAGGGCCTTCGGGGGATTGAGAGAATTTAAGCCTTCTAGCGCACGCTGACTAAAAACACAAGACAATCAAACACTTTCTGGTGTCGTACCAACTGCGCTCCTTCCTTTTCCAACTTTAATTTGTGAAGTGGATATAGTTTGATTACCAAACGTGGATGTTTAAGTACTTATGTATAGAGTTTCCTTGCCACGAGTACTGCAGGGGAAATGTTTTGGGAAATAAAAACTGCTTGGCTGATAGACATGGCTGTTTCTCTATTGCACTCAAGGGTTTTGGTGAAGGGTTAGAACTGCCTCTCTGTCACTATTAGAGAATAAAGTAATGAAGACTTACTTGCCGGCCTAGTGTTGCATCAGAAGCAGTATCCCTTTACAGCTCCAGTATTAACTCTCAGACTCTACCAGATGTCTCCTGTGTTCACGTAATACACAAAAAACAAGATAGCAAATACGCACACCAGTGCTAATCAAGACACCCCCATGCGATCTCAGAGGTCTGAAGCCTGAGTTTGAATGCTGATCTCATTACATGAAACTTTGTTCATGTTTAATATTGTAACCATTGCAACCGTATACATTTTTTAAATAACGAAAAGCAGTCTTTTTATCTAAATAACAGATTTCCCCAAAGCCACCGTTTTAAACATTCTGATTTCCATTGTATTTGCAGTGACTAGTAAAAGAAGATCAAATCAATCTTTGGCAATCATAAATTGTAACAGCTACCCTCTTATTTTGCCTTTAACACTTCTTAAAACTCTCACTCTCCACCCTCCTTCCACTATTTTCTCCACCCACATCCCCAGAGGCCATTTACTATGATTACCAATAACAATAACACTGCCATTATCTTTTACTATTGCATTTTCCCAAGGCTCTGCCAGCCTTTACAGACTTTAAGCTACAAAAAGGCTCCCGTTTCAAGCTTGTATATGGGCTGCCTTGGCTCAGAATTCCCTTAATAGTCGCAGTTTGTTTGGGTATCTGACGTGAATCGACATAAATGGCAATGGCCCACTAAATAAGATAGTAAAGCTTTAAGCCACCTGAGTCAGCCTTACTCCAGAGTGCTGCTGGCTGCTTTCCAGCTTGGTGTTTTATACAACCTTTGTTTCACTTTATAGTTAGAAGTTTTATTTTGAGTGAAAGCAGGGGGCAATGAGCAGAAAAACATAATGAAACCTTAATTTAAGAGCATATTTTTGTGGATAAAATCCTACATATTACACATTGATTACGGGGACACACATTCCAGGGAATTTGTTTTACTGCGTCTGGTTAAGAACACACAAGATTCTTCACTGATTAGTAAGGCTTGGAAAAATGGAAAACAATTACAGACTGCTGAGCTCTACTGGAAGATCAGCATGCAAAACATACAAAACGCCTTACTGTCCGAAAATTATACAGTACTATGCTAAATTCTTAAGCTTCCCCTCCTCTCTTCATTTAGCTGATCCCTTTAGGGTTCATCATAGCAGATCAACTCCCACCATCTAACCCTGTCCTTTTCACCCTAACCTTTATTTTTCTAAGAAAAGTGGAAAATTGTAAAGTGCACACATACATTGAAATAAAAAATATAAACGAGCTGGCAAGTCATTATTTTGTATGGCCATCTGTATTCTTCAACACAGCCTGAAGTCTATTACGCAGATATTGGGGTAATTTCTTTAAGTAGTCTTCAGGAATAGTTCTCCAGGCGTCCTGAAGGACATTCAAAGCTCTTCTTTGGATGTTTCTGCCTTTTGTTTTGATCTCTGTCAAGATGATCCCACACTGTCTCAATAATATTGAGGTTCAGGCTCTGGGGAGGCCAGTCCATGATGGATAGTGCTCCATTGTGTGTTTTTCTATTCTGGCATGCTTTTACTGCATTGGCAGTGTGTTTGGGGTCATAGTCATTCTGAAAAATGAAGCTGTTGCCAATCACACTCTTTCTAGACTGTACTGGAAGTGACTGGTGTGATTTGGTGCTCCATAAATTAAACTGAATTGAATTAAATTGAGTGGTGTATTAAAATGTGATGGTATGTTTTTGGCATTCATAATTCCATCAGTTTTGACAAGCTCTCCAACACTACTGGCTGAACTGCATCCTTAAACCATGTCGGAGTCCTCACTTTAGACGCTCATTGCTGTACCTCTGTCCTGGCTTTCTCCATCCACAGTGACAAGGATTTGAGCCAAAAGTTTCACATTTGGATTTATCACTCCATCACACCTGCTGATTTTTCTTATTTAATTCAGACTTTTTTCCCTGTTTTCACTTCCTCAAGAATTGCTTTTTGACAGCCACCCTTCCACTTAAGACTATTTCTAATGAGCAGTTAACTGATTAGCTGAAGGGGCATCTCTTAAGCCCTCTCTCAGTTCTCTTTATCCTATTTCTCAAGCACATGACTCCATCGTGTTCATCGGCTTTAGATAGCTTTTAAGGGTTGCAATTTCTTCTTTTGGCTCACAATTATCCAGTTTCATTACATTTTTGGGACACATTCCATGCTATGCCAAAATATATTTAGATTTCTGTGTTTGTATAGACCAGAGGTGGGCAAGTCCAGGCCTCGAGGGCCGGTGTCCTGTGGGTTTTAGATGCGTCTTTGATCCAACACAGCTGATTTAAATGGCTAAATTACCTCCTCAACATGTCTTGAAGTTCTCCAGAGGCTTGGTAATGAACTCACCTCTGGTATAGACAGAACAAAGGTTCAACCCTTGAACTGAGTGTCTTCTTTAATCCTTAAATAATTCATAGGTCTGTGTTAAGTGGCTTAGCAAAAAACCTCAAAATCATCTAAAAATTGTTGGGTATAAGAAATGGACTGAAAATAAGTGGAAAAAGTAGCCAATGCCCAAAGAAAAGCTTTGAAAGATCTTCAGAAAGCCTGGAGAACTACAGACCAGACCAAGCCTGGTTTCTTCAAAGCAAATTACAAAGACATGAGGGGTGACTCAAGAATTTTGCACAGTACTGTATATATGGAAGAACTTTCATGAGTAATTGCAACTCATCACTGCGAACTACGCTAGGCAACATGGCATGAAACCACATAACATCACATACTTAACAAGTACACTGCTTAATCATGAATATTTTTGTGATGACATTTATCCCTGAGAAGTTCTCATTAACAATGATTAAAGCAAGACAGATTGTTTAGACTACAGGAAGTGCTGTAAATGTTGAACACTTTCAAATATGCAACTGACTGACACACATGTTTTCCTTTGGAGTCTGTTGATCACTATGCGCCAGAGACGCTTTTTTGGCCCTGTCAAAGTTGGACCAACCTTGTTTCACCTCCCTGTAGCATGACTCAGGCCTCAACCTTGAATCTCTCCCCCTGGGGACCCCTTATTTATGATGTCACAAAAGGCCAGTCACACTCCTGTAACAGTGGCAGGGCCCGCAAAAAGTCAAAATCCAGCTGTAGTCAAGCCCCCCCTCATCCCTCTTGTAAATGAGCATGTCCAATCTACCCACTGAGTTTCATTAAAACCAGACCACATCAATCAGGGCCTGAACTTTAAAGGCCAGGTCCCTTCTCAAGCAGCATGGAAGAAAAACATGGAGCTGTTAAAGTAAAAGACCTCACACTGCACATACACTCTAACGCTCATTCACTTAACACCACATTTCTGCTGGCGGACCACACATCGCAATACTAGTCCGAGACCACACAGTTGGTCTCATAAGGCCAACAAAAGACCTCGTAAGACCTCACACCAGGCCCTAGCACGATTCGATAGGACCTCAGAAATTTAACACACCTGTAACTCCACAAAATGTAAAGTAACTGCCGAATAGCTACTGTAGTCCCTGCACAGTAATCATCGACCTAGAAAAATCTGGTGATTGGGGATTTTCTTACTTGACAAAATTGAGTGCAAAGGAAGTGTAAGGTCCTCTTAAACCCGTGCCTGTGCTCCCAAATGTAGGGAAAGCACAAAGGAAGAGCCAAGAATACATAGCAGGAAACTCAGGAGGCATGTCAGATGGACGAAAGGCAGGATCAATGGGCAGATAAATGAGTGTAAGCCAGGCAACAAGAGGGGAGACTGGGAAGGATTCCCATGGGTGGGGACTGGAAGGCAGCCTCGCAATGGAAAGCTTTCAAACTCCTTTCATCGGGTGCCTGAAGACTGGAGCTTTACAAGAGCAAGATGAGCCGGCGCCACTGGAGCATCTTGGCGCTCTTCAACGAAACCCAGACGCAGAGACAGAACAGGACCCTATCACCACTTTGCCCACCCTTTGCTCCCACCCCAGCCCCCCCCAGTTTTCATCAACCTGAGACTTGACTTTGTAAACAGACATGACTCATTGCAGTTGTCTCTCTTTTCTTACATGTTGTTTTTATTCAAAATTATACCCGTAACAACACTTAATATTTCACTTTACTAAATATTCTTTGCAGTGTGATACGTGTTTAGACCTTTTGCTACTGCTTCTTGCAATTTTTCATAATTTTTAAAAGAAGATGAAAAAAACAGAAGTACAGCCTTTGACTTTTAGTGAAAGCATGTGAGTTCAGAAATTGCGAGACGGTCTTACCAGTCGACACTAAGAGATCGTCTCCTGTAGGATGGAGGCCTTTCTGATGAAGTCTTCTCTGCCTTCGCTGGTCGCTCTTTGAGGGATAGACGATGAGTAAATTTGGAGATTCCCGACTCTGACCTGGGCAACAGAAAAATTACAAAGAATAAGACTTAGTAGGACTGATTTAGACAAAGATCTTGGCCTACTTGCTTGGCAAGTCTTAAGAAATCTTTTCTCTTCTTTGACATGTATTATACATTCTTACACAGAAGTTCAGAAGCACTTAATATACTGCCAGGGTCAGCTTGCCCTGGTGCTTCACTGTTAACAACACCTTTTACTCAGCACTTAATATAAAAAATGGCTAATAAGAAACAAGCACAGGGACTGACATATAGCTGGTTTGCCAAAAAGTGTTCAGCAGAGGTTAAATACTGGCAGAGAGCATGAATATCTGAGAAAGATCGATTCACTCATGCCTCAGACTAAACTAGTTTTGCAGAAAGCGCACAATACTCAGTGGGAATGTAGTCCACGAAGTTGACAAACAGCGTAACAATGCTTCAGCTCCCAGAGGAAACATTAGGTTTCAGGGAAAGCCGCATACTTCCTGCCTCATTTTCTCGAAATCTTTTTCCACACGAAAAAAAAGTCAAACACATTTTAATATCCTCTACTGGGCTGCCAATGTCCCAGTTCAACTTTTTACTCAAAATTAAAAACAGGAAATGTAATATTTATTCCATTCCAGCCCGGACACATTTGATGAGACTCAGCATTGCAATATTGCTGTGGTAACACTGGGGACTAATCAAAATGTAATATTATTCTCTATCAAAGAGCCAGGCTTGTAGAGGAACACCGCTGGAGGAGCACGTCATGTAAAAATTCTCAACAATTATTAAGCAAACTTTTAGATCAACATGGCCAAAGTGGACAACGATCCAAAGATAATTTTAAGGCAATTCAAAACCCTGCAGAAAAAAAAATACAGATGAGACAGGATTACATAGATGATGCCCAGGCGTTGTGCAGGATTATCCCCTTTCCCAATCTCACACACATGCTTTTTCCATTTCATTATGAAATGGTAAAACAATAATAATGGCTCATACATATTCACACACGTACATAGATCTCCTCTCAACCTGAGCCAAAAAGCATTTTAGTCTCCATGGTGAGCTCTGTTGGAGACAAACTACATGAATGGTTAGATCAAGATTTGTGCAGATGACAGAGGCGCTTCTTGCCACTCAAAAACAAGACTTGCATCTGCCATCACTCTTGTGGATTTATGTGAGATGCTTCAGAAATTACTGTGAGCATAAGGCTTTGATAAAAGAAAAGATTAATAAAAGCATATACAACAGTTCATGGCATTACCAGATTGCTGAAAAGTGAGACATGATATGGATGAATGAGAGTGTGGTGATTCACCCCGTTCCACCTAATTAAACTGCTTGAATGGCATAAGATCACGTGTATTTTTATTAATTTTTTACTTTTGATGAAGACGTCTGAGAGGCTTTTGAATGAGTAATTTGTATGATTTTGCCCAGGAGACTGCTTTGTTGTACAAAGGAGACAGAAGGTCTGAGTGTATCCTGACAAGTGTAATGCATCTATCTATGAGGGAGGACTCAGATCTAAGAGAATGATTACTTAAAAACATGAAATTTGGATCCAGACCTTTGTTGCATCACAGACCTTTACATATTCCCCATTGCTGCAAATGAAAGACTGATGTGAGCTTGAAAATTCAATTCAGTGAAACATTACAAGATAACCTGCCTCTCTGACTTCTTCTTCTGATTTCTTTCTTCTTTTTTTAAAGTTATAATAAGAAAGACTTTTAGTTTAAAAACACAACAGCAATTTAAAAATAAATGAAATACAGTGACACTGTTGTTAACATGCTAACCAGCCAGTAGTAACATAAAACTCAAATTAGATTTCAAACTGAGACAACTAGAATTTGACCGATATAAGATTTCAAGACCAAATCTAATAGTTTGGTGATTTAAATCAAATAGTGCAACTTTTCTTTCTTTTAGACACACGAAACATAAACAGATTTATCTAACATGTTTTATGTGAATTATTATTTGATACGTGTTATGTGTATTATATATTTATAAGTCATTACTTAGATAACATGACTACGCAGTTTCATAAGTAATGCATGACTTTATTGTAACAAGTTGTTTAAGAATCAGTTATTCTTTGTCTGACTGTTGTTGCTTTTGGTGTTCTTGTTGACAAATAGGGAAGTTGCAGTGTGCACTCTGGTGGACAAACTATGTAACCTCAACACTCATAAAATGGTTGAAGGGTGTTTCACCTATCACTTCTTTAGTTTTTACAAATATTGTCATCGGCTGTTATAAATGCTAATGCCAATATTTCGGCAAACAAAGCTAATTGCCCGACCCCCGCCTTTATACACTATATTGACAGAAGTATCCACTTGTCTGCCTTCACATGCATATGAACTTGAGTGACATTCTATTCTTAATCTATATGGTTTAATATGATGTTGACCCATGCTTGACATATAACCAATGTTTAGGAGTGTGTTTATGGGAATTTTTGAGCATTTTCCTGGAAGAGCATTTGTGAGATCAGACACTGATGCTGAATAAGAAGGTCTGGACCACAATTTTCCACTCCAATTCATTGAGATCAGGACTCTGTGCAGGTCAGTCAAGTTCTTTCACAGCAAACTTGCTCATCCATGTCATTATGGACCTTTGCTTTGTGCACTGGTGTTCAGTCATGTTGGAACAGTAAGGGGGCATCCCCAAACCTCTCCAACAAAGTTGGGAGCATAAAATTGTCCAAAATGCGTTGGCATGCTGAAGCATTACGAGTTCTTTTCATTGGAACGAAGGCCGCATGAAGTTTGGCGGTCTGTAGCGATAGACTCTGCAGAACGTTGGCCACTATGAACCTGGACATTACCTGATCCCATTCTGTGATTTTGCATGGCCTACAATCCTAGTTACTGTTGTTTCCAATCACTTCCACTTTTTTATAATACCACTAACAGTTGACTGTGGAATATTTTGTAAAGAGGAAATTTTACAACTGGACTGTCGCACAGGTGGCATTCCACAGTGGAATTCACCGAGCTCCTGAGCGCAACTCGTTCTTTCACAAATGTTCGTAGAAGCAATCTGCATGCCTATGTGCTTGACTTTTTACCCCCGTGGTCATGGAAGTGAGTGGAACATCTGAATTCAGTGATTTGGATGGGTGAGTGAACACGTCTGGCAATATAGTGTATACCAGTCAGGGTTGAGAGACAACCTTATGTCTATTCTGCCCTCAGTATAGACATATTTATCACTTTTACATCTTAACCAGTGAACAAAATGAAAAGGAACTACTGGAGAGCGGCATGGCCAACAGATAAGATGGATGATTAAGGCTTTTTTTTGGCTTAACATGGACAACCACTCTCTTGCTACACTTAACACTCCTTCCCACTCTCTTTTTGACATTTCCTTCCATTAGGCAATGCCGAAAACTAGAGGCCCGGTCTCCTCTGCAAGCCAACGTTAACCCGCAGATCAGATTTCTGTGCTTTGGCAGTGTCTTCTACACTGATGTCAATGTTAAAACTCAAGTATATGAACACCAAGATGAAAGTGATTTCTGCATCTCAGGGCTGATTAAAGGGGTAATTTCTTCAACCTCTTCTCCTACACCATTTTCTACACATTGTGCCTTTAAAAAGACATGAAGACAAACATCTAATGCGACTAATTAATTACCAGTGTTATTTTCCCCCTCATTCCAACCAGTCCACATCCAGGACAGGCACCATTAACCAACAAAGAAAGTTTTCCTTCGTAATTGCAAAACATTTCTTTTTGATTAAAGACAACTTCTGAAAATTTGCTCTGATGCTGTGCAAGTTATTTCTCTTCAGACCAGCTGCCATAAGCTGAGATGAAAATGCAGTTCTTGTTCAAAATGACCTCATGCTATGGCTTATCTAGTAGAATAACAACAAGCCTTACTGCCTGTGTTCCCACTCCTACACCCTCAACTACTGTTTCCTGACCCAACGCCAACATCTCCAAAGAGCTGGTTGACCTCTAAGACAAAGAGACATATTTTCCTGTATGAATCACACAAATGGGGTGTGGGATTTTAGTCATATGGCAGAGAAACCCCTAATTGACGGCATTAAGCTAGGCTGGGCTTCTTCTTCTTCTTCTTCAAGGGCTTTTAATTAAATTAGCACACAGGCTACTGCCAACAACTGACGCTGATGTCTGTTTTCATAAAGTGTGGACTTGACTAGTCTGTAAAATTCTGATTTATGAATAGATTTCAGGAGCGAGGGGTTTGGCTCATCATCGGTTGTTAATGAGTGATTTACTTTTTATGGATCTAATACGTTTATTTGGTGATTTACATAAAGAATTCAGTGTAAAAACTTCAAACAAACCTTTGGATAAAATGCATGACATGTACTGACCGTAGGATAAAAACTTCAATGCCATGAAAACACATAGGATCATGACTTCAAAGACACGGGGACCAGTGGACACAGAAGAGGACTCAGGGAATCCCTTTGAGGGGTTTACAGGAAAACTGCACATGCGAAGCAGGTGGGTCTGAGTGGAGGGGGATCTGCTGGCAACTGGCTGCCCCTTGGCTCCCTGAGAGCGTCAATGCTGGCTCCACCCCATGCAGCTGTCCCTGATAACATCACCACAGAAGGCATATTGCGATGACGCAATCCCCTTGGAGGCCCAGGATATCCCGGTCGATTATCCTCTCATCAGAATTACATTTTCTCTTTCATTTTCCTGGTGTTGATTACAGTTAGAAAAATCAATGATTTGATTGATCATTTTTCATTACAAAATTGACACTGGAGGAGGGTGGGTTATCCACACGCAACCGATGACATTTTTAATCTATACCACGACCATGAAAATGCAGACAAAGGAACGAGATGACGCAAATGCACTTGCTGAGCTTCCCTGTCCTCTTTGAAAACTTCTGAATGGCGTCATACCTGTGTGTCAGTCCTCTTTTGCTTGAAACATAGAACATAGAAAAACAACAAGCACTCCGCCAAAGCAGCTCATTCTTTGGGCAAAATGTACTTTTAAGTTGTTCTGTTCTATTCTTTTGGAGTTTAAGAAGCTGGTAGTGCAGTATGAACGTGTAGCATTCATTTAATTGTTTAGTAAATCTGTTTAAATACTTCTTTTATTTAAAAAAAAAGTTATTCAGGAACATCGTACATGCATTCAAACTGTTGTGTATTCAAAAAGTTATAACCTGTGACTGTACTGTACATAAAAAAGTGATAATAAAATAACATGGCAATAAGAAACTGTTTTAATAGCTCTATATAGCAATTTAAGAACTTTGACCGTCAGATCAAAGTGACAATTTACCTTGAAGGAAAAGTCAGAGGTCAAATATGACATTTCTAAAATCTTTATACAATACTCTCTATATGTTGACAATATGCACCACAATTGTAAGAATCATAGTTTCTAGTTTTTAAGTCTTTTTGTCAGTTTTCAAACAATAAAGCACTAAGTTGACTTTGAAGAACTTCTTGGATATGAGCCGAATATTACTGGATTGTTAGCATGACTCCACTCTACACCCCGACAAACTTTGATCAGAACTCATTCAAAAGTTGTCTAATGACACGCACGCAACCAAAAAAAACTTCTTGGAGGAGCTAACTGAGTTATTTCAGCCTCCGTAAAGCATGGATACAGAACACTCTCTGAGCAAAAACCATGTGTGCGCTGACAGGATCCCCTGCAGTGGATGCTTTCTTTTCTATTGTTGTCTTTGATTGCATCCATATATGTATATTCATATGAATTCTTTCGTTATTATTTTTAGATTTTATGTGAATCTGTTGTGCAGCAGGTGAAGGTGGAGGAATCCATTTTATCTTTATACATACCAACCCATATACTGTTTTACTTTATATCTTTTACCTGCAATGCAGGGGTGTCAAAATCAGTTTAGCTTGTAGACCACATGCGGCCCCTTTGATTTTAAGTGGGTCAAACCAGTGAAGTTGTCTTTTTCTGTTATTGCAAAATTTAACTACACATTTAATTCTTGAGCTACAGTACATCTCTTTTATACTGTGCTAGTAAATCAAAGAAAACTATCAGCGTGACTCTTTGGGGTTAACGTATAAGAAATCAGTGCATTAAAAATGTTCTGGTAGCTCATTGCCCAGACTGTTCTGTAATTCAGTAAGTTTTTTTTAAAATTCCACATAGGAGGTTATCAGTTATCAGAAAATTATCAGTAGGAAAAGTTGTAAATCTTATGAAAATACAGTTAAAAGTCCAAAAATCTATGCCCTCCTTCACTTTTTCCAAAGCCTTCTGGGATTAGAGTCTTTACCAGACAGTTGCTGAAACATCTCATCAACTGTTTGACGGATGGCCTCGAAAATGTAAAGAGACTTGTGGTTATAAGAAAATAAAGCCTAAAGAATTTGGTAATCCCCTGACTTTTCTTCTAGCACAAAACATTAGGTTCAAATTCTTGCATATTAATGAAATCTCTTGCCAACTACCGGATGGATTGTTTTAAGCTTCACTATAGATATCCTTACCCTGAGGATGAGTCCTAATAACATGTGGTTCCCATATTGATGGATTGGCATTAATTTTTGTACAGCCATGCATAGCTCGAAGACATTGTGTTCTAATCACTTTCAGTTATCTGTTGCTTTCCCTCTAGTTCACTATGGGCCCGAAATGTTTCAACAGCTTTGTGATGGATTTCTATAAAATCCAGATACTCGATGCAGAATGAACCGTAATAACGTAGCACCCAGTTTTCTATTTAAACTGCTTATATATAGAGAATTTTAAAGCTCAAATGCTGACAAAATTCTAGTCTTGGTGGTTCTTTAAGCATTAACTGGCTAATGTTAGCATTTTTTTTTTTACTAAGATAGTACAGACCCTGGCCTCAAGTGGCTACCTGTACATAGGAAGAAACTAGCAGCCACATACTGTAGCTGCTAGTGATCTAATCTCAATAAAATTAAGTACAGGTGAAAAAAAAACATTGGTGATGCAATCTGATTAAAGAAATCTCAATTTTGAGATGAAACAGCTACCAGTAGGAGCAAAGACAACTTTTTTAAGAAGCAACATTGTTGGAACTAAAAGTCCAGTCTCCCAGTTTGTCTGCGTTCCCAACTGCTTTTACCACAAAAATCTCAATAACTACAACAGTGACAACCATTCCAATAATATATTCCTCCTATTTGAAAGCCTACCACTGCCTCACTCCAATGTGACTTAGATTATCCACTCACCAGTAAGTTTTCCCAATCCTGTAGCACAAAAGTGCTTTTGTCAGCACTGAATGGCTTGTGTGATGATACTGAGAAAATGTTGACCTGCGATTACATGCACACCTCCAGCCGTTACACACACATTCATAGTGTCACTGCGACAGATTGCTTTCTTGCAAACAACTCACCTAATGCCACTTTTCAGCTCTTGTTCTGTTGCCATGGCAGCAATTAACCGTTCAGAGGTATTCATGTGCAGAAGCTCTGCTAAAGAACTAATTGTTCTCACTCAGAGTACACAAAGCTACAGACGGTGCACTTTGACCCCCGCTTACAGCCTCAGTAACCCACTATTCGAGAGCAGAGTTAAGACTATATGGAATTCTAAAAATCAATGAAGCTTAAATGTGTTTAACATTGTAGAGTTACAGTGCAGACACTATTAACCTATTTTATTACTTTTAATGGTTAAAAATACATCTTTATAAATTATTAATAAACATAAACAAACCCGATTGACCAAGTTCCCAAGCTGGTTGGCCAAAAGTTGCAAAAAAATCCCCAAAAGAGAACATGATTTTACTGGGGGGTTTTTTCTATTTTTGAATTTTAGATTTTACATAACATATCTGAATCCTCTAAAGAATGTAAAATCAAACTCCTTCTAGAAATCTCTTGCCTATGTACCCTCTCTAAATAAAAAAGAAGCATGCCATAACTTTAAAGTCCAAATAACTGACACATTGCAAGGCAATAACTGGTGGTACATAAGAAAAAATAACTCTAAAAATGCTCAAATTTATAAACCGCACTGTGGTCTTAGTGGATGTATCTTCAGTGATATATCAGTACAGCAAATTAGTTCTCTGTTCTGCTTTCCCTCTTTTTGAGCTTTGCCTGCAGGTCAGTTCAATTTACCCTTATTTACTTGATAAGCACCACCTTGATGAGTCATTAAGTCACCACTGTAGAAAGTCAAATTAAGGGTGAATTCATTAATAGTGTCAACATGTTTTAACACATGGTCAATACATTTGCCTAACATGCAAAAAAATCCCGGTTCAGGACCAGAAGGAGACTGAAATCCCTGGAAGGGCTGCGGTAGGAAGGTCATCCGGTGTATAAGCTTGTGCCAAATCAAATATGCACATCCATCTGCTGTTGCAACCCCTTGTGAAGAAGGGAGAAGCCAAAATAAGCTCAGTTTATCAATAACTGCACCACATCAGGAAGCGATACAATATCCCCTCACCCAAACAATTTGGTGACTTAAGGTTATCAAAGTAATTTTATTCAACTTATCAACTCAATCTGCCTCATCCCATGCTATGGATATGCTAAGACCAGAAAACTACATTTTTACTATCATAAGCCTGTGCCCTTGCACCAGTCAGTCAATGCAACAATGGCTCTGTCTCACACATTTCCTGCTTCAGGTGTTGACTGACTCTTTGGTGCCATTTTTGTCATTAGGAATTCTTCCACAGACCTTTTTTGTCCTAAAATGTGTTGAAATGTCTCCATCCGTGTAATGTCTCTGGTAAGATTATTCTTAAATACTGTTTTTTTGTATCCGTCCACACGTTTTATTTACATATTTGATAGATCTGATTTGGGAAATATTGTGACAAGCATGCTCTGCATAGCTTCTCAAATCATAAAGAGGGTTTTGTGTGAGATGTGTTTATAAAGGGATCCCATTGAAACCAGCAGAATGCTATGCATTACACAATCTATGTGGTCTGTCTGAGGTTACACTGCCCTTAACCACTGATCTTATGTCAGATTACTAAGGCACAGACACTACAGTAAATCATGAGCATGACAGACAAATACCTGACCCTGTTGGAGCAATTATGGGCAATGGCTCCCTACCTAAAACAACTATTTTGGAAAGTAGGGAAAACAAAGCGCTAGGATTGCTTTCATCTGTGTCTCCCGCTATGGCTTCTTATCCCTGCCAATGGAACACTAATACGCCAAAAAAGAATGTAGCCCCCCCGACCAGTACAAGAGATACAGGCAAAAGAAGTGCATGCAAGCTCAAATGCTCATAAGCGAGTGCGTACACGTACACAAACATAGTTTAATTGATGAACGTACCCCTCAATGTGTTTCATTAGGCAAACAAAAAGGCTTTCAGTGGTCCAATCATAAAAGAACACAGCCAAGCTATGAACATTGCTAATTAAAATGTGCTCAAAGAACGCCTTGTATTCCACTCACCATCCCCATCCAAACCCAAGTCTGTGTGCATGTCTCTCTAACATGGTCGGGGCTGCTTTTATTTCACTTGGACTGAAGTCTCACTAATAAAATACTGATATTTCTTCAAGCTAACAAGCTTTCCCTTTGGTTATATTGTCTGAGTGTAATGCTCAACCATTGGTAGCTGCGATGGTCAATAAATAAGAAGCAATAACACAGAAACTTTTTGAATATTGCCTGATACAATTTGGATAGCTTTTCGTTGTCATCATAAAACTGTCTAAATAAATGCGTCAGAATTATACAAGGGAGTCAAAACAGCGATATGTAGTTTGGAAGCATAATTCTTCGAGCACCCACATGTTCCAAAGGAGAGAGGAGGCCTTTAGGAGTCAGTTCACTGCCTTGACAAATAAATCCTAATGATCTAATCACAACGCTACGTGCCAAAGGAAGGGACTCTGTTATCGTCCTACGTGCATCTTCTCATATGCTGCCCATCCACCCACTGCGATAAACAGAGATATTTCCATCTTGGCTTTTTTCCCTCCATTCCTTCATTTGCACATCTCTGAGTCACAGTCATCGTTTCATCTTCTTCTTCTTCTTTTTTTCAAACGTCTCTCTTTTATTACTTTGCTCTCTCGCTCCTGTTTTCCGCAGAGTCGGCACATACAGAACTCGTCAGGGAGACAAAAATGAGGGAGGAATCCAGCGCTGCTTTTCACTTCGGTTGGCTCCCTGTGGTGTTGGGTTTGATACCATTCCCTCTGTGTCCCCCCTCTCTGTTTGATGTGTGGCATAAGGCTGACTCAACACAGCCAGATATACAGATGATGGATTTGCAGTAGAATTAATGTTGAGTTGAGCTGACAAGCACATGGAAGCCAGCAAATTATTAGAGTCTGTAGTTGGAATACCATGCCACTGAGAAAGGACGGGCAAAGCAAACAGTACCACAGACAGTTTTCACTTTCCACCCGCACTCGGTTAGGTGGGATGAGATAATTGTGAATATAATTTGGGGGAAACTGATCTGGGCTAAATGGCTATCACGTTGGGTAGACATGGTAACACTCAGCCGAACCTCATAATACCCCAGATGTCTGTGCCAGTTACAGGTGTCCCGAATCCAACGTGAGCCAAGGCACTGACCCAGTCAGTCATTAGTGAGACACAATCAAGGAAATACATACAGTACCATAATAATATTTACATGTCTCGGCAGCTGGTTTCATCTGATTTATAACCTGTAAGCCTCATTACTGACGCCACCCTCATCAGTTTACATGACCCACTAATAATGCTGCACAGAATCTTACAATTATCCTCTTAATCTTCATATAAAACTCCACATAATAGTCCAGCTGGCCTCCTGTGAGACACAGAAAAGCTGATAAAACTTTGTGGAGCCTGTATCTTAACCCCCTGTGCTGTTACATTCAGTACTGGAGCACTGCTGCGGGTCTGCAGAGCCTCATGTCTGACTAGTTGACTAATTAAGTGAGGGTTTGGAAAAGCGTGAATATACAGAGTGTCTATGTATTTCAGACTTGGTGTCTTTACAAATTACAGTAAATTGAAGATTTCTAGGCCTAGCCTGCTGGAGATGGACACCCCGCTAGTATCATGTTTAAGGCCTAACACTGACACACAAGCTCACGGCATCCCACTTTTCCCTATCCACCCACAATTGAGCATGGCGTCGAGATTCCAATCAGGGTTGAGCCAGCAGACTGAGAGGATTATTTATGCTGGAAGGGATAAGGAAACCTCGAAGAGGGAGAGACATGTGTTTGTGTGTTTATAGCAATTCTATACTTGTGAGAACCAAAGATTAAATATTTAGGCAAAATTTACCAAAGTTACTTTTTCCTCCAGTCTCCACTTACAAAATAAATTTATTTAGTTGAATATCTGGTAAATAGTTAACACACTGTAGCAAGAGCTAGATATAGAAGCTGGGAAAATATGCATATTAACATCTACAACTAGACAAACCTTGAACATCACGCACGTAGAACGCATGGTGTGAAGGACTATTTTTTGTTTCTAGAAGATGCATTTAGATCTGATGGCTAAACACTTTTATTTGACTGCAAATCGCTTTTAATTAAGAGGTCTGTAGAAAACTGTGAAAGTGAAAGCAGTGGACTGTTGATTACATTTTTTTAATGTTTGTGAGATGTGCAACATACTAGGACCAGTTTTGTTCTGATGCAAAGATTTGTAGCTATAGGAAGATGTGAAATGAGTATTTTGTATGTGAAACAGTTTTTTTCACTGAAATCTGTGAATTATTGTGATGAATAATCGTTATCACATTGATCATTTTGGCTGTATTCATGCAGTCGGGGTGGAAAATTTTAGTACAGCTACTTTATTCTGCAACACAGATTGAAATCTCATATTTAAGCTTTCTTTACATTTCTTTAAGGGATTTCAAGAATAGTTCTCCAGGGTTCTTGAAGAACATTCAAAGCTCTTCTTTGGATGCTGGCTGCCTTTTGTTCTGTTTTCTGTTAAGATAATCCCACACTGCTTCGATAATGTTCAGCTCCGGTCTTTGGGGAGACTAATCCATGACTGATAGAGACCATTTAGATGTTATTGCATGGTGCAAAATGAAGATTGCCACAGCCACTGGCTGAAATAAGCTCTATACCATAACAAAGCCTCCACTGTGTTTACAAATGGTTTTAGACACACTCTGTCGTACCGCTCTACTGACCTCATCCATACATAACAATGACAATGATGATGATTTGAATCAAGAAATTCAAATGTGGATTCATCTCTCCACCTGTTGCCACCAATTTTCAGTCCAGTTCTTGTCTAACCTGGTATCCCTCAGCCTTTTCTTCCTGCCTCACTTCCATAAGAAAGGCTTTTGTACAGCCACTATTCAGTCTCATCAGAGACCATTTCTGATGAGGCTTCAGCAAACAGTAGACGGGTCCCCTCGGGCCATTTGGATCTCTCAGATCCTGTATCAGGTCTTTATTGGATATGTTTGTCTGGTTTTTTTTTAAGGACACTGCACACCATACAAAGATATGCCAAGTTTTCAGCTAACAGCTCTTTGGGAATCACCTTGTAGGTGCTAAAATACAAATTTGTCCCTCTCGACCTGTGTTATGTGTGGTATTTTTCAAATATTGATCTAAAGAAATGGGAAGAAATTATGTGTTTTTGTGACAGTCAGCAACAAAGCACCCAACGACACAATTTAAAACGGGCTCTTTGTCTGTTATATGTAGACACAACAGTGATTCATACCATGACCTGATTGTTCTTTAATGCTTGAATGATTCATAGGTCAGCATTAAGTGGCTTAACAAAAAAACAGCTTTCCTGTGAAAATGGTCAGGCACAAAGACCATATCATGGTCCCCATGTTAATCCTCGTGTTTAGATTCTTAGGGTTATTTAAGGTTTTTATTTTGATTTATATTCCTTCCTGAGCATCATAAGCATTTACTCCTTGTCATGTTGATCTACTTAATGTTTAACATTCGTGGAGATATTATTCCCCTCTGGGTTTCCCCTTTCTGTTGTTGTTCCTGCTACACTTCGGTAATCCTTCGCTTCCTGTGTTTTGGCTTTAGTTTTACTCCCCTTCTGTCTCATTGTCTTACCTTTTTGTGATTATTCTCACATGTCTCATTTCTCACAGCTGATTCCACTCATCATTTAGCCTTCCGCGTATAAACTGTCCTGTCTCCCCTTGTCTTTTGTCGATTTGTCTGTAATCTTACCCCGTGTGTTTCCCCTCTGTGATCTCATGCGGATGCTGTTGCCTTGCTTTTGGACTTGCTGTGGAGTTCTGCTATTTAGTTTACTGGACCTTGCTACAGCCTAAATAAACGACTTGCCTTTTGTTGTTGGAGCTCTGCCTCTCTGGGTCCTCGAACGACATAAATCATGACAGAAAATGAGTGACAATGAGTGAAAAAGCAGCCAATGTCCAAAGAAAAACTCTGACAGAGCTTCAGGAAGCCTGGAGAACTGTTGCTCAAGGCCACTTAAAAATATACTTAAAAGTCTGCTTTCTTGAATGCAAAATGTAAAAACATGGAGGGTGGGGTAGTTCAAGACATTTGCACAGTACTCTACACGTAGATCACAAACTAGAGTGCCATTTTAAGAAACTGTCACAATTTGAGGATAATTATGCAAGTCCTGCAGTCTTTTGCATACCCATGCACTCATGGGAACTCAAATTACTGTCATTGAGGAGGTTTTTAATGTCTTCTAAATACTTAACTGGTCTAAAAACATTACTTCTTGTCAGCAGCTAAATTATGAGGGATTCCTGAAAACAGGGGCTTTCATCATGGTCACCATGGTTTCCATTCTGGGAAGAGGTGAGATGGAGAATGGATTTCATCCTACTTTCCTTCAGTCATAGGTCAACAAAGGGAAATTCTTCCATAATAGGAAAACAGAAACGTAAGAAATGCAGTTCGGTTTGGTTTCTTAATTAATCCAGAAGTCGCCTGTTGAGAGGAAAAAAAAAACTTGATGGTCTTTGAGTGACCTTGTATTTGTGATCAGAGTTAAAACGCTGCATTGGCCTATTTGTAGCAAAGAAGAAGAAGAAGAAGAAAAAGCTTAATCCTGAAATGATGGTTGCAGTTGTAAGCCAGCAAACTATGAGAATCCAAAGTGTTGAGATGTTTTTGGGAAAGCTGATCAAATTTTGATGTGTGGTTTCAATACTGGTTGGAGAGGTTTGGTAAAGGCCTTGTTGTGCAACATGACAGAAAGAAATTTTCCCTAAGAACTCCCTTAGCTGGTGTGGTTGCAGGGATGGAGTGTTTTTATGTGAGTTCGTGCTTTTGTATTGAAAGTTAGAATGGAAAAGGCTCTGCTCCGTAGAACAGCAATGTTCAAGTACTCTAAATCATGCTCTCCCTTAACGACTCTCCCTTCGCATTATCTTTCTCTTTCTTTACTTTGCACACTCACCTACATGCAAATACACAATTACAGCCTCGATGCTTTACCAACAACAATGGCTGTCTCTCCCCGCTCCATTCCTTGGCCTGGCAGCCTGTTGTTGGGAAGTTCTCAAACAACCCAACCTCACTGCAGCCAAACCACATCAAATACAACACGCAAACACGCAGTAGTGTAAATTCTGCTAACAGCGTGCCCTTTTCATGTAATGAAACAACACTGGATAAATACTGTAGGTACAAACACGCAGGCAAAACATGTGCGCGCACATATTCGCACTGGATCAACTGTACAAATAGTCCCGAGCTCAGACAGTCAGCCAGCAGCAGTCTCCTCCAGCCCGCTGAGTTAGCTCCCACTCTTACCACCATTACCACTATTGTAAATAATCCTCAGTATGTATTTACTTGGGGATTTCAGAAACCTGAAAAAAAGAAAAAAGAATGAGGCGAAAAGAAAAAAAACCCTGGAAAAATGAAGGAATGTGTTTCACGTCGGTCAGTCAGCGGGAACCCTCATGCCTTATTGTGTTTCTGCTAGAATTTGCTTTGGATTGCTTTGGGAGATGAGATTGAGTTGTGCGGTGGATATTCACTCCATATCTGTGGACTCTGAGTTTGCTCGTTATGTTTTTTGCTTTTCTTTTTTCCAACTAATGCTAAAAGGGGGAATGGAAAGACGTGACGGCCGAGGTCTTTACAGCATGTAGGGCACACTGCGGTGGATCGTGAGATCATTGAAATCATGACCTGTTAAGTGTTTCACTCTGAAGTGTATATATATATGTACATATACACACATATATATATATATATATGTACATATACACACACACACATATATATATATATATATATATATATATATATATATATATATATATATATATATATGTATGTATTTTTTTCTTCTCATCATAAGTTATTCCTACATCACCTACATATGAGAACAATTGCATGACGTGCTCCCATGAAGAATTAATCTAATCAAATTCTCTCTAAATTCTTCTCACCATGAAGGGACAGAAGTGTCTCCCAGCCTCTATGATGCCACAACTCAGATCCCTTATTATTCCACCCTGCCGTCTGTGTACAGTACGGGGAGCATAGACAAGCTACATAAAACCAAATTTTTGAAAACTATTTATAGTACAAGCTTTCACAAAGCTTATTGGACAATAAGAAGCCTACAAACAACAACATAGTGCAAAATCAGATACCAAATAAGGTGCACAAGTCTAACACCACAAGATGAAATATTTGTTTTGCTTTCCATGCAGTAGCAGATCTAGGGGTCTGTCAAAAGCTCTGTTTTCAGGGACCTAAAATGCCAATTATATGAAAACAAAACACCAAAACTCATACCTGCGTATGTCCAGATAAGACCTAAACCAATTAATATGGTTGGCAATTTCAATGCCAAAAACTAAAAAGGCAAATAACCAAAGCAATAACAGCTAATTGGCCATTAAATATACTTTTACCACTTTTATTTTTTTCTGCTTTGGGCAGAAACCTCCATGCCTCAGAGTTTGTGGAAAGCAGATATAAAAATGAATGTAATGTGAGACATTTTGGTACATCTGGTATTAAGCTTTGCAGAAGGGTTCTCAATCACTTGTAAATGATGCAGCGATTACCAGCTAAAGCACATAAAAAGAAGTTTTGAGTGATGCAACATCAATAAGCTTCCCTTCACAAGCACAGCAGATCGAAAGAACATTAGCAAAAGATCTACATGAGATGACTGGTCATGTGGTCCTTTATGGTGTTTAATTAACTATAGAAAAAGAGGTTTTAAGATATTTCAAGCCTGACTGTAGCTTAATGGTAGCGCCTTTGTACACTAATGTTCACATTCACAATGGGAAGCAGAAAAGAAAAGGCAGAAAACAAAGGAAATGATCGTTAATACGGAGGAGGAAAACATAATGCAGGTTTAACATTAAAGAGCACATACTCAGCAACACAGACAATGTCTGTCACATACTTACATTTTTTTTGAGACAGAATGAACGTCTGTTATCGTTTGTGCCTCAGGTTAATGATCAGATTTAGCACAGAAACATGTATTTCATGATGTTGATGTCTGTGCCCATGATGTTCCCCGTGTACTCTGCTCTATCATCACTTCCGCTTATTCGCTTGTTTGTCACAAATCAGTGTGCGGTAGAGTAGAAATCAAGCAGCTCTCTTTCCCTTAGCCTAGGCCAGACTTCTGTCACTTGACATCCAGCGATGGCCATGCTGATGCGTCTCTTGAATACAGCTGCTTGTCTCCTGGCAACAGATGCCTCCAACTCCGGCACACTGAGTGCTCACAGCGCCGGCACAACCGGCATGTAACAAACACCAGATATGACAAACAGTATGCATAAAATCTATAATGAATTAAATCAGCGGTCCCCAACCCCTGGGCCTCGGACTGGTACCAGTCTGTGAGTCGTTTGGTACCGGGCCGCGAGAGTTGAGGCTCAGGTGTGAAATGTATGATTTTCAGGGTTTTTATCGGTTTTCAGCGTTATTTTGTTATCGTTTTTATCGTTTTTATCGTTAACTCAGTTTTCCTGGGTCTTTTCACTTGCGTTATGAATAAATCTTCTTTTTTTTCGGTACCGGTACTAGTTTTATTTTGTTGTATTTATCCGCGACACCTTAAAGGCCGGTCCGTGAAAATATTGTCGAGCTTAAACCGGTCCGTGGCGCAAAAAAGGTTGGGGACCGCTGAATTAAATCACACCTCAAAATCTACTGAAGTGGAAAATATGATACAAAAGTATCATTTATGGAAAAAATAGCCTAAAAAATGTAGAAGATATATTTGAGTAGACTTCTTTATCAAATACTGACTGATATTTATGTGTTTCATATGTAACTTCAGAAGTGCATAAACACATGTGTTTCTATGTGAAGGTATATGCACTGGCAAATGCAAAGATACATAGTAGTGATTGCATTCGATGCATGCTAATATGTGCAGAACCTGTGGCTGATAACGCTCCCTGTGTTTACTTACTGAAAATGGGTGACGTGAAGCTCTACAGTTTATGTAGTCTGATGTTCTCCTTCTTGTAAATTACATTTATTTAGCAATTTTTTTGTCCCTCTCTAAATTCTGGAAAATCCAAAGAGTACAACACTGAAAAACTGGAGTGACTGAGAATTAATATTGTTGTGGAATGGATTACTGGTCACGCACAGACATGAAGGGGTTTACTGGCACCTTAATGAATCTGATGAAACTGTCTAGTAACGCTGATTACCTTAAACGAGTAAAAACTCAGCTGTCTAATGTTGTTCTTACCACACTTGGGAATTAAGACAGAGTCAGTTATGTAACACATTGTACCAAGTTCTATTTTTACGGCAGCATACGGCAGAATGTGCGTTCGTGGTTAGACGTGTCCAAACCAGTAGTGCTGATTTCAAGAACTAAATCTAGGAAGTGAAATCTGTAACACAAGGATGCGAGGGAATGGTGTGCAGACAGGTAAAGGTGAAGTAAATGAAGGGACTTACTTCTTATTCTGATTCTCCTTTCGGTCAGCTGAGCCCAGACTCTGGAAATAATTAAAGAAAAAGAGAGATCAGAAATGCTTTCAAGGATTTCCCGTCTTTAAGGATTCAAAGAGAAGTCTCCTGTACATGCTGTGAAACAATGGGATGGTTCAGAGGTTCTAAACCTAATAAACTTCATGAAGACTGATTTGTTACATTAGTGGAGGTTTGTCTGCACTGGAGGCATAAAGGGTTACATCAAAAAGGCTCTGTACACAGTTGGCAACCACCTGCTCAACAGCGGAGACTTTCTGGTAATAGCAGTAATAATACAGTAGAAATTAATAATTAATTAATTAATATTATTAGTTAAAAAAAGCATGAAAATCAACCAAAGCATCAGTTGGTTAGTTATTCCCAATCAAGTCACACGTTGAGCTATCTTTTCTGTTCTCTTAACTGAGTTTCGATTATTAGACTTGAAGTGATCCAACTACCTTCTAGGCAACACCAATCAAATGATCATCAACATCCAGTAAGTGCCAATTACGTCAGTAACGACCTGGCCTCCAATGAAAAACAATAAGCTCTCTGGATAAAATTACAAACACTTATCCCATGGATTTGCTTTATTTGCACGCATTCATCAAACCGTGGCGTCTTCATGCAAGGTGGCGCGCACGGTCGTTTTAAAGGAAGCGAGGGAGAATAAACGTAGAGGGAGCGAGTTTAAAAGCCATTTTCCCAATGATGAAGTCAATCGAGTTTAGAAACTCGAACGGCAAAACGAATACACCCCGCCGGCTTGCCTCAACGGGGGATGTTTGAATGCATCCCTCTGGCAAAGCCACACACAATGACACAAAACACATCTATAGCGGACGTCTATAAACCCTGCTGTCTGCATCCTTCTGAGGTGTATTGCGCTCAAAGGAGATGCATGCTGAGACAGCGCATACACAGAAATACCGGCACACAAACACAAACAACTGGCCTTAAGCTGTAGACAATTTTGGAGTGAAATTTTGTTGCTATTTTGCATATTTACCTTTGGGAAAGATACTAATCTGGACTCTTAAATGTTAAAAGCACTGTGGAGAAAAAAGTGGGGAATCTGAACGCCCTGAGGGAGCCGACCAAACAAATACTGTCAGTCAACACACTTAAACCCACTGCATTTCAATTTGACCCATCTATTCTCTGTGGTATAATCACAGGGGACTACAAGGAAATGTTTCTGTCTTCTGGGAATTAAAAAAAAAACCCTCCGATGCTCAATGGATTACAAGACCATGAGCTTTAAAATTGCTCTAATATCCAAGATCCACTTAAAGCTAATGCTAGCAGGTTAATACACTACAATATTAAACATAACAATGGGTACAAGGCTCACTCTAACATTTTCAAGAATACCAAAAGACTGTAAGTGTGTAAGTTCACCTATAGGAAGAACATTTTACTGTGCATCTTGAGACACTTGTCAGTTCTTTATGTTTTGCTTTTAAAGAGCCAGACTTTCTTGCAATTTTTTAAGGTGGTCTTGAGCAACAGTTCTCCAGGCTTTTTGAAGTTTTACCAAAGATTTACTTTGAAATTTGGCTGTTTTTTCACTCATTTTCAGTCTGGTCTTTGTACCTGACCATTTTCTCAGGACTTATTGTTTGTTAATCCACTCAACACTGACTTATGAATCACCTGGGCATAAAAAAGCACCAAATCAAATGGACAAATAAGTGTTGCGTCTACACATTTGACACATCTTTAGTCGAATCTACATAAACTCAGTAACAGTCTGACATCTACAGCAGATAAACAGTATCTGAAAGTCATGTTATTATTAAATAGGGAATAAAATGCACACAGAAACCTAAGACATCTGGCCCTTCAGTTGAGCAATCTACTATTAGTCAAAGCCTCATCAGAAATAGTAAAGATGGCTGTTAAGAAGACATTCTTAAGGACAGGATAGAGGGAGAAAAGGCTCACATATTCCAAACAAAAACTCCTCTGAAACTCAGGTCTTATGAAGTGATGAATCCAAATCATATTTTTGGTTTGAATCAGCAATCCACCCTGCAATACAATCTGGAGTGTCTGATTGGCAGCGGCTTCATTTTTCAGCATTACAGTGGTTTCAGACACACTCCTAATGCAACACAAACACCATCAGTCATGGATTAGCCTCCCCAGAGCCCGGACCTCCACATTATTGAAGCAGTGTGAGATCATCTTCACACAGAACAGAACAAAAGGCAAAAACATCCAAAGAAGAGCCTTCAAGAAGCCTGGAGAACTATTCCTGAAGACTACTTAAAGACATTAAAAGAAAGCTAGGAGCTTTCAGAGGCTGTGCCGAAAAATAATGGTCATTTTACATTTTATCTGAACTGTCTTAAATGCAAACAACACAAACAATCAGTTTGCTTTTTGAAGCTCAAAAAGATGCAAACGTTTGAAAAAAGCATCCCCTTCCTTTTAATCTCAACCTGAACATCACAGAAGTGTTTTTCTCTTTCTTTTTTGGAGTGTGTGTGTGTGTGTGTGTGTGTGTGTGTGTGTGTGTGTGTGTGTGTGTGTGTGTGTGTGTGTGTGTGTGTGTGTGTGTGTGAGTGAGTGTGTGAGTGTGTGCTTTCATGTAAGCAGTGTGAGCTGACATTTTGACCAGCCAGTGACTTTTCTACTCTGGCGCTCAGAGTGTGTGGATATGAGTGTGTGTGCTTTTATGTGCTCACTGCTATGACATTTTGACCAGCCTCTCTGTGCATACATGTTTGCATACAAGTTTCATCCTGATGGAGGGGACAGGATACACCACACAGAGTGATTAACCTTTCACCTGCCAGCTCGCCCACAGTGCCTTCAGGTAGTACCACTCTCCCAAGAGGGATGAGGGCAGGTGGGTGTGCATCATTTGAAAGACAGCTCTGCAGGGGGTGACGGAGGGCTATTTTAGAACCTTAGAACATTAATGACTCGCAGCTAAATTGTCTGCACACGAATATCACTACAGCATTACACAATATTAGTATTTTGCACTCATATTCCTATTTTTAACATTAGATTGCCTCTTTTAAATCTTCAAATCAATTTTCAAGCACACCGAAAGTAAGAGAAGAAGGATCATCCCTCGTATTTGAGCCATTACAGCATCTGTCCCTATTACACTTTTATTGTTTTATCTTGGCTGCTCATTAGTTTTACTTTCAGTACCTGAAATCTAGCATAAGAAAAAAAACCGAACAAATAAAATCAGTCAAACAATCAGTCGCTCAGTCTGCACCTGCTCACCTCTTTCTCCCTGTAGCCACAGAAAGCATCACCAGCAGTCAGCTGAGGTAAAATACAGGATGAGTTATAATCACCACTCCTTTACCAAACCTTCAGCCTACATCAACATGAGCAGCGTGCATCGCACCTGACAACTGCTGACTATTTCTGGAATGTATGGAAAAAATTCATCTGGCTTTTCCTGTCAGCTGTGCATAAAGGTGCTGTAATTACTGATATGAAAGAGACCACACGGAGCGGTCAGGAGTCTGATAGCAATAAATACAAAACAAGCAACCAGTTAAAAAAAAATAATCAATATCTCAGCAGCGTGTTTGAATAGGAAGGTGTGTGAGCACATACCTTTACAGTACCCAGCACCCCCTGGTTTCTGCTGGTAAATCACATTCACACCATATTCTAAATGTTTTAAAAGCACAGACATGTTTATCTCTAAATATTTCCTCATTAGCAAAACAAAAAAAGAGTGAAACATGAACTACACATAAAGTAAAAATGCACAGGCAGCTGGCAAACTATATTTGCAAAATCTGTATGCACTATTTGCAAACACACACAGAGACACTGACATACCTGCTGAGTCCAACCCAGTAAACCCAGTCGGAGAACGCTATTCCCACTCTCTCCCTGTGTTGCTTCTCACTTCTTTTACAAAACCCGAGGTTCTCACTGCGCCGACTCCGATTGCTGTTCACCTGTTCAACTTCAACTCTTTAGCTCTGTTTCTCCCCCTCGGTGTTCAACTCTCTCTGTTTTCCTGTCTTGCTGTCTGAAGCTTTTGGTCACACGTAAGGTTTGCGAAGCTTGCTCCAGTGGTGGCTGCTACCACCACTGACTTGTTGTACTTTAATTGTAGTTGCTAGGCGATAAGCTTCTCCAATTCGGCACACAGTGTGAAGGGGAGGATGGAAGGGAGGGGGGGGGGAGTGAGAGAATAGGTGGTGGTGGTTGGGGGGGTAAATGCTCATGACACAGCGTAGCCTAAAGAGAAGGATGGACGATTTGCAGGACGGGAGGTAGTTGAGAGATATGCACAAGGAGAGGAGATCTCACATAGCAGGTGCACTTCCTTGTTTTCTTTTAGCGGCCACTGAGTGCAACCTGGAGCAGCAGCGCACTCAGAGGATTTGCTGTAAATACTCTACATGGACAACGGATTTTAGAGAATTCCTGTGTGCACATTTCCTCACCCTTTTTTTCTGTTTTATTAAGACATTGTTCTTTTCATATAGCACTGCATTATGTTTGAAAGGACAACTGAGAGCTCAGGTCAACAGCAATTAGTTTGTTATCTGTCTGAGTACTTTACCCCAACCCAACCTAAATCTTGCTTTTGAAGTACACAGGTTTCTAAAGCTGATAAACTATTTAAATCAATTGTTTTTCTGTTTGCAATATGTTATCTAGCCTATCTCTATCACAGCGTGGTGCTACTGTTCTGCCTTGTTAACAAAAATCAGGACCTGTCTTTTAATCTATCTATCTATCTATCTATCTATCTATCTATCTATCTATCTATCTATCTATCGATCGTAGTTTGTCACCACTACACATGATTAAAAATATATTTAATCATGTTTCTGACAAATAATGTTTCTGAGTCAGGGTTGAGAATCATAGCTTCCTTTATTGCTTAAACTAAGAACTGGTGTTTCCCACATGCCACTGACTCACACTGAACTTACTGGCTTGTAATACTCTCAAGGCATTCCCTGCAGGGATGATACTCTAGTAACTCACCGAACCCCACTAACTGGAAAGCCTCATTTACTGTGTGTCATCACTGTTACATTATCATTATTGATTTAAAATGAGTCCTTTGGCTTTTATTCTAAAGAATCAATTGTAAGTCACTCACCGTAACCAGCAGGACTACAGAAAAGCACGTATAACTTAAATATTAAGTTATTTGTTTGGTCTCTATTACAGATGTAGGTTATTCTCTAAAAGAACATATATAGTATTCCTTAAATAATGATGACGTTCTTCTGTTGTTAGATTGGATTTTTGTTTTTTTCTTCAGATTTTGGGGGGAAATGTGTCTGGCAATGCATCATGTATGACGTCTGCAGGACACACAGTGGTGACTTCTTGACCCAGAGTTCAAAGGAATTGTTCAAGACTATTTAGCCATCTTTAAACATGCATTACAGGCCTGAACTTTCAGAAATTACCCACCGGATGTGGGTGAATGTGAGAACAGACGTCTGATGGAATCTTTACCAGCTCTCTGGTACAAAATACAAAGTGATTGCCCATGGCACTAATTTGCACTGATGCGAGAATGGCGAAGATAATAACCCAATGGAGTCACAGTGAGCAAGCGGGCATCATGTGTTCTGTGCTCCTCCGGGCAGGTCCCTTGGACCAATCACATGGAAGTAAACCATTTCCTGCTATGTCTTAAACTCGACATTGTCCAAAGATCTTGCATGGAAATGGCTTTAGAGACATGGAAACCTGCATGTCTAAACAAAATACTATAGCAAACGCCCCCACCATGCTTAAGACTTATCTCTGGTTGATGTTACTATAAGTCAGTACAGTAATAAAATCTACCTTGTCCTTAGCTGTTTTGGTTAAGTTTTTGTGTGTACGTAAAGGTGCATGCAAGTGTTATTCGCCACTATTTGCAAAATAGGCTGGATGAATCTGTAAAGCACCAACCAGACTCACAAGATTTTTTGCTTGGTGAGTGTTGGATGGGATAAACCTCTGCCTCCACATCAGTCTGACTTTAGACAGTTATTAGACTGAAAACAATGAATGGTTGCTTTCAATGCCAGAATGGTCATACAGCATTGATTTATAACTTTAGCTACAAAAATTTAAAATAATTTTGGAAGATGGGGACTTGAGGACAAGATGGTTCAGTGGCTCAGTACTGTTTCCTCATAGCAACAAAGTCCTGGGTTTAAACCTGGTGGCTTGTTGTCGACCGTGTACAGTCCAATGACATCCATGCTAAGTTAATTTGTGATTCAGAATTGGCTGTACCCAGCCTGCACCCCATCTGGGGCAAATTCCAGGCCCCATGCAACCCTGAATGGATGAGTGATAGAAAAATTGATGGATATATCCCAAATTATCCATTCAGAGTATCAGTTTGTCCATATTATCAGACAACTTTTATCCATTTGCTGAGCTATCTATTTTTACAAAAATTCAAAGAGTAATAAAAGGACAGGAGAAACACCCTTCAACTATGTTATGAATGTTGATAATGTATAGTTTGACCACTAGAGGGCACTCTACAAATTAACCTGTTGGAACGCCACAAGCGTGCATTCTTAAATCATCAAATATCCATTTCGGTCTTAAAGATTAGATATCAGTTGGGACTTTTTCTTTTGTTGTTTCTTGTGAAGCATTAAGCGGCAGCTACCTGTGGATTACTGATCATGAATAATTGTCAAAAGCTGGAGGATTCTCTGGGAAATTCTAAGACATTTCTGCTTAAGCAGCTTGTTTACCCACATTTACACTTCTAATTCCAGATGCACACTCTCATTAATAATTCTAGCTTTAAGATAAATTTATCATAACAAATATGAGATCATGTATGACAGGACAACACAAAGGGGGTGAGTTTTCTCACCCCCAATTTGTGCAAGCACAGTATACCTTCAAAAAGAGTGGACTTGGTTACAGACCCTGCATGGCTTTTTGCATTCACCCAGCAGAAAACTTGTGAGCTTGGCTGCTAATCTCTACATGTGTGCGAGGGTTGTGCAAGTGGCAGTAAATCCTTGCTCGTGTGTTCGTGATATTTGCTCATGATAATTTTTTATTGTTTGCCTCGCTCATGAGAGAAATTAAACGCCATATAAATGTAAATGTAGGAGACAGAGCATATATGTGCGTGTGTGCATGGTGTACTCTGACTCACTGTGTGTTTTCAGTGCCTGTGGCTGTGGGCACACACAAATCTCTGCCACCTCATTGTCTAGGTGAGCAATGTAAGCATTCTGCCACCCGAGCTGAATAGTGGACATTACTCATAGCTGTTGGAAAAGTCAACCATATTGCCAATGTTCTGAAAGGCCACGCAGGAAATACTGTCACACTTTCTTTTTTTATCCTTCCATTTCCCATTGTGTCCCTCCACCCCCTCCACCCCATCTTGTTTTACTCCAAAAAATAAAATCCACCTGCCAATTTCAGCCTCTGAGACTAGAGGAGAGGCAAGCAACCCGCTCGCAAAACTGAGGGGGCCGTAGCAGGTTGTCCAAACACCTGCCAGTCAAGTGAGGCTTTTCTAACAATAGCTCACACACACAATACACGCAAATGCAAATGCGCACACCTCTCGCTGTCATACTTCTACGCCTCCAAACTCACATTTAGCAACATCCTTTAAGGGCTCTCAGTGGGTTCCTGGTAGCCCTTTAGTAAATCACTCCTGTGCAACCTTGTGGGAGAAAGTGTGACAGCTGACTTGGCGACACACTACATGCCCCCGCAAGCCTCCCAGTGACAGTTTGAAGAAAATACGACAAATAGTAATTAGTCAGACCTAAATTTGGAGTATTTCTGCTGGATTTGTTGAAATGTGTGTTTAAAAGTTGATTCGATTTGCTGTACGATATATTTTGCTGCTGATGGAGTGATAAAAGCACTCTAATCTGTCTAGAGAAAGTAGAAAGACATTCATTACTGCAGCTTTATCACTTGGAACATTTCACAGTGCCAAATGAATAAAAAAAATGCACAAACAGTTTCACTTCCAACGCTGTGTCCAACAACCAATAATTGGCCTTCAAATTAGCCAAGCTGTGACTTTTAGGACATGTAGAGCTGTAACTGCTGTGCTTTTTGTGCGTGATCAGTTGGCAGATTCGGAGGATAAAAATTCTGCATGCTATGGCAACAAGGCGCAACCCAATTAGAGGCTCCCAGTCCATTAGCAGCCGGGAGCCTCCTACACATTGTGTTTGGCTAGGGGGGGAAAAAAGGTCAAGAAGGTGAAAAAGAGGTTGAGTTTAAAACGAAAGGAAACAGCTTAGATAGAAATTGTCAGGTAGGAAAAAGAAGCAATGTGCGGTAAAACTGAGAAAAAAAGGTCAAAATTTTTGGTCTCATTATAACCAGACAAGGGTACAAAAATACACTTTCTGTTCTGCAACACTCGACAGGTGTTTTGAGGTTTAAATAAGCGTCTCATAAACCAAAACAGTTCAAATAATTTACAGGTCTGTTAACAAAATACAAAGAAAAATATACTCAGTCGAATGCAAGGGTGAGGATGCAGAGAGTGCGTTCCTTCTTGTGCTAATCATTTTCCACTGTGCTGTTAGACAGAATTATTAGGGCTCTTAAAAAACTCAGACACTTCTATGACAGAAATAAAAAGGGAAGGGAAACAGATGTCACCGGACAGGCAGATGTATTAACAGCAGAACAAATGGACAGAACTGACATGAAAAGCTAGTTGGAAAGGTACGCATGTGCAGATGGGGAAACATGGTGCAAAATCACTGCTGTTGTTGCACATGTGTGTTGTGATTTCTGATTTCCCTGACCAATCAGAGCACGTCAGCCATACCGGGTGATGAGCGAGTGACAGGCTGGGTCTTCTCCCCCTTTTACCTCACTGTCTCCAGTTTTATAATGTCATTATTTGTATAGGATTCCCCCTCCCAGATCTTGTGGTCGGGGGACCAAAGGGACCAAAACATGGCTCATAAATCAACACAGCAGAGACTATGGATATTTACCCATAAATCATTGCGGCGGAGCCACCTACAATCAGACTAATAGGGCTGGAAGACGTGCTGTCATCCAGGCCATGATGTCATCAAGCCCGAGCCTTATGGTGTTGATGTTGGTAGTGGGTCGTTGGTACTGTGTGTGTGTGTATGGGGGGGAGATGCTGAGGGTGGGGGATGGGGGGGGGGGGGTGTCTGAGTATGTGGTGGTAGGTCTACAGTTCTGCTTATGTAAGTGTCTGTGGTGAGTGTGTGTGTGGTGTATGTGGGAGGCAGGATGTCTGTTTATATGGGTTTGTGTGTACTGGGGTGGCCAATGTGTGTGTGTGTGAGCACGTGTATGAAGATTTGTCTGTCAGTACACACTTTCATCATGTGCATGCATTTGTGTTACACCGATCTTTACACTGTCATATGCACACGCTCAACTCGCACATTGAAAAGCACTCAAACACTGACATGCAGACACACACACACATTAGTCTTGTGGTTAGTGCTGGCTTACAATGGGTGTGGGATTCCATAGAGAAAATCTAAACAAGTCGAGCGGTTAGCACGGGTCTGCCACGTTTCCACACAATGGTGCTCATTGACATAAATAACTGAGGACTTTGTGAAATGAGACACCCATTAACTTCTCCTCCATAGATAATTGTCCATTAGATGTTGGAAGAGCATTGCATTGAGAAATAACTCAACTCTGACGCTAAATGCAACTTGTAATAATAAAAAAAAAAAAAGAAGTCACATTGTGAAAGCGGCCTGGAATCCGTTAAGATGGGTTGGCTTTTTTTGTACTATCACCCAGCCAAGCACTTGGATTATCAACAAAGAAAATTATGGCTTGTTTTAGGAGCCTGTGCCTATGCCTTTGAACATGGAAAAGATGACAACAAGGGGAAAAAAAAGGAGACAAAGATGAAGAGGACTGCAAATTAGAAAATGAGAAGAAAGGCAAATATAAATTATTGTAGAAGAAAGCGAAAAATGCAGTCAAAGAAACACAAGCAGCAGAGAAAAATGAAGTATTTTCAAATCAAAGAAAAATATGAACAAAGCGCAGGAGTTCCTAGTTATTTCTTTGCTTCTTGAAAGTAAATATAACCAATTATGATGACTAATAAATGTCCGCAACACGTTGAGCACTGACGTCACCCCTGACGTAGACACTGGTAACAATAGCCTTCACCTTTGATGAACCAGCTTTGTTGTCGGACCCACGTATTCTCCCTACCCTGATGTGCCCATATCAGTGCTTCACTTCCACTTACTGTCATACGCCTCACTCTGTGCGCGTGCTCTGGTTGGATGCGTCACAGGAACATGAAGATAGGACAAATGATCCAAAGTACAATGACTCATTCACAAAAACGAAATGCCTCCTGCCTACGTCGCTCCGAGCGTACCACACACAGTAGCAAAGCAGGCGCAGCAATAAGGGGTGAGTCAATTCTGATTAAACTATTGTGACGATAACAATCTGCACGGATCATCTCTGAGGTGAAAAACAGATCTTACAGGCAATGACACGCATCAGTCGGGCCGACATTAGTTGTCAGCATTTCGTCTCAGATTCTAGGCGATTCCTTTGAAGTTGTTGGGAAGCCGTGCCACAGAAACTTTAGCCCAAAGTGAAGCGCTTGGTCACATCTGTGATTTAACATCCACAAACTTGTCCTTCAAACCTTGGTGCTCACACAAATGGGTGACAAATGAAAAGAAGAAACAACAGTCTGTGTCTTAGCGAAGCCACCGGAACAGAAAAATACTCTTACGTGGTCCTCAATGATAGAGATGGAGAGTGCGCTCTAACACTGGTCACGATTTTTCCTATCTGTGTTCATTTCTGGCTAAGATATGATAGATGTGACTCCAAAGGCCCGAACAAATGATTCACATCATTTCCATACTTATCAAACCATTCAGGGACCCTCCTGTGTGCCCAATGGACTGTGATAAGGCCATCCCAAACAAGTCCACTTCCTTTATGACGGAAAAACTTCATCAAAGGATAAAAGTAATCACTCCAAACAAATTTGACCCTTTGTTGTAAGGGGACAGCAGGACCCAACTCGCTCAAGCACAACACTGTGGAGTCAGTTTTTCTTTGTCATCCATCCGTATGTATATACAGAAAACACACTGCATGGTCACACACATGCACTTCGCACATTCCACTTACTCATGCCAATGGCAATGGCTCTATTTATTTTCCCTCATTAGTTTTAAATGGCCCATCCAGACATTACTGTGGCCCCTGCTTTTAATCATGAATGCTGGCGTCGTCCTCTTTGATGTCCTTATTCAGTCTGCTGGCCAACCAGCAAGCCAACGTATCTACTGCCTTCCTTTTCTGCTACCGCAAACTGCAAATTCTGCTGAACTCTTCTTAGTTCTTTCTTAGACTGAATCACACATCAATCAAAAATAATCTAAAGCATTGATGCACTGATGAAAATTACAGGACAGTTTAAGTACAGCTTTACTGGTCAATGTAATATAAACACTCACTGCTTAGCAGAAGGCTAACCTCTACTGTAATTTTACGGCAATCGTGGACGATTTGACTGATCAAATGTTTTTAACTAAACTTTCTCTTGACAATTTGTAGTTATCAGAGATCCATGACAGTTGATGATTCAGGCATACAGGGACTATACTTATTCCAGTAAGTTCATCGACATTTCCAGCCTTTTTCCACATTCCTTTCAGAAATTCAAAGGATAAGGCATCACGAGGGTACAGTGTCCTGAAGTCACCACCTCACAGCAACAAGTCTCATAGAAATTTGGACAACTTGCAACTCTGCCTGACAAGTTTGATTTTAGTTTGTTACATCTGATATGACATTTGAGCGTTGTCAAAGCATGCATGCTAACATAGAGTAAATGGATGAAAGCTGTATGGGATAAGTTGTGGGTAAGATTACACTGCGTACAAATGAATGCGGTTTAGGTTGCTGGCAGTTTCTATAATGAGCACAAGACTTCATATCATCAATGCAAAGATCAGGAGAAAGCATTTTCTTAACTATCCAGTTTATGGTTATGGGGGAGGGCTATCACTATGAATCACTGCATGAGAGGTGGGGTACACCCTGATCAGAATGGTCAACCATTGCAGGGCTAACACATAGAGACAGACAGCCACGCTTACTCACGTTTAAACATACAGCCAATCTGAGACTATCAGTTAATCTAACAAGCATGTCTTTGGACTGGGGGAGGAAGCTGGAGAATCCAGGGACTATGCAGAGGATGCAAACTCCACACAGAAGAACTCCAGCTGGCCAGCAGCTGACAATGTGGAACCTTTTTGCCGTGAGACAAAAGTCCAAACCACTGTGCCACCTGCATTAAACATGACATATGAAAACATGCTGATACTCTTGAATATGTGTGTTCCAACTTGAAGGCTCACTGCGAATACAAAGGAGGCATATTCTTTAGTGGTCTTTGCTTAAGTGGACAAAAAGACTTCTTAGATTTTGTTAGAAGGAAAAGAAACTCACTGCTTTCACCAACAAGGGGAGAAATAATTATTGGACCCCTTGCTGAATCTGTGAATTTGCTCTCAAAGAAATGAACGGTTGCTTATTTTTATGGTAGTTTCATGTTAATGCAGAGAGACAGAAAAAGCACATAATAAGCTGATTTTCATGTCATTGAGTGAAATGAACATTTAATCCTCTGCAACCCAGCCAGAATTATGCCTCCCGCAGATTGGCTGATTGCAATCAATCAATAATTACAGATACTCCTGATCACAACAATGTGTACAAAGTACACCTGTCCACAGAACCAGTTTCTTCCATTCCAACCTCCACCACCTGCACAAGGCTGGAATGAGCTACAACACCATCAGGAAGAAGCTTAGTGAGAAAGTGACAACTGTTGGTGTGATTATTCAGAGAGGGAAGAAATATCAAATGCCCATCAGCGGCCCTCCAAGATCTTTCCTTATGGGATGATGATGACTATGAGAAAGTTGGTGGGCCAGCCCAAAACTACACGGGATGACCACAGTCCCAGCTGCCTTCAGACACCCACTACACTGTAATGGATTGAAATCTCAAGAAGGCAGCCTGTATTAAGTTTACCATTGAACCAAAGTGGTCTCGGCAGAAAGTGCTCATTAAAATGAAACTACTGAAAAAAAATTATAGAAGTCTAAGTTTGCAAACTTAGAAATTCACAGGCAGGGTTTTAAATAATAATTTCTCCCACTGTACATTTAATTAAATGTACTTTATCCATGTTGATGCATTGTAAAATGAATTTACACCCCCCCTTGTGACATCACCAGTCTATGTAGTGTTTGTATTCAGCATAGCAGGGGGTTGGCCCACAGACACCAGGTCCAACAGCTACTAATTAGCTGTTAAGAAGGATAAAAAAGGCTTTGATATGAATGACAACATCACAGCAGGACCCGATTTTGACTGGAGGCCTAAACACACACTGTGAGCAAAAAGGGCACTTCATTGTGGTGCGTACTTGGACTCATGCCTCCATCTCTGATATGCAAAAAAAAAGAAAAAAAAAAGAGAGAGAAAGGGCAGGTGACTAATGGGAAATTTTGGTCAAAATGGTCTGAAAATAACTAACAATTAGTTTTCATTTAGCATTCATGTCATCGTTGTATTTATGTAATCATTCAAATTCACAGATGGAAAGAACCTGGCTTTCTTCTTTATAATCACCGATTCAGAAATGTGCTGTCCAGCATTACACTATAAACTGCAGGCACAGCCTAACGGGCAGCATCTGCTGCGATGCTGCTAGGTGGCACAGTGCTAACAGCAGTAAGTTTGTGTTCCCTCCTGACCCCAGAGTGATTTATTCAATTTTAATACAGCATGTTTGCTTTGGAGCGCGATATGTATTTGGTCATGAGACCATTAATAGACTAGAAAACACGTTGAAAAATGAGCTCGCTGACGTGTGTGTTTGAGCACTGTATGTGCCGGAGTGTGTGCGCCTTTGTGAGTGTGTGTGTGTGTTGCAAGAGTCTTGAGGCCCATGCTGTCACTCAGCCCAGCTCTCAGGGTGGTCTAAACACTGAGCCTTTTTGACTGAGTCACACACGCACGCACACGCACACACACAGACGTGCATGCACAAACATACGCAGACAAACAAACAAACACTCACTGGTGTACATGTAATAACATACATAACAAAGTATACATAAATATATGGCCATATATATGACCATAATGAAGCAATCAAATAACCTCAGCGCTTCCCCCTCTTCCTGTCCCAAACCGTACGCCTAAATATACCGCGGCGGACTCCATCGCGTAGAGGCAGAAACGGCGAGTCCAGAGGAAAGGACCAGCGCTCTGCACAGTGACCCTTTCATGCTTCACATTTCTTGTGGCGAATGGTTTCACAGGAAGGATGCTAAGTTTGACAGCATGGTGTATTAGCCAGTAAGTGGCTGTCATTTGGCACCTTTTTTTCTGGCAAGTCAGCGAGGCGACCATTAACAACCATTCTCTCACCAGAAGAAGACAGTTGAGGCGAAACCTCTCGATACCCAGTTTTTTCCAAAAGCCACCCAAGCTTAGGCTGTTTTGGCTCTTCAGTCAATTGCATTACAGTGGCATTGATTAGAATCTGTTTCTCCTTAGCCCAGCGAGTAATAAAGCTCATCCCCAAAAGCACGACAATTTCACATTTGCTCGTTCAGCAGTTTTGACGATTTCACAAGTCGGAGTATCTGAGATGACAGCATTTCTTGTAAACAGCACTCAGCCGTGACAGCTTCGAATCTAAATATTTGCCTCCTTTAGCTCCACCAGTTGCCACTTCAGAGACAAACTGCATTATGATTGCTTGCAGGATCGTGGTGTTAAACAAAAAAAAAGAAAAAATGATCAAATGGGAGAGCGCGAAAGAAAAGGGGGTCTCTTTGAGCCTGTGTGTATAATTGGAGCGGGGAAACATGGAATGCAAGCCGTGCAACATGAAAGTGGTGCAAAAGGTCCCGGTGTTGTGTTTGGTGACGAGAAGTGAATACTCCTGTCATTACCAACCAGAACAAAAATGTAGATGTGTAACCAGAGTGTCAACAGACTAGCAACAAAGAGATAGGATCGAAAATAGGTTCAAACGTGAGAAAATGTCTGAGCACGGCACCATGGATTGATTTTTCCATATCCTCCAAAAAGACAACAAGCCACAAAGTGAATGCAAAAGTGATTTAGTGGGGCTATTAGCACTGAAGTATCTGGATTAGCTCTACTTTCGTCTTCCAGGTGAGGGGGAAATGAGTCATTAATATCTGAGCCATGCTACATGCTTCTCTTGCAGCATCACAGCTTGCACGGAGGGGAAATGCCCGGCTCCCCTCCCTTTCCCGGTATTAGACAACCACCGAACAAATACTGCAAATGAGCCCCGCTTCCCCCACAAAATGGTAATAAGCCATAATTGCCTGTAATCTGAATACATTAGTTCTAAGAGGGTCCTGTTGCTTTTGTGTGCAATCATGGTAGAGCTTGAGCACTAAAATACCATGATAAGAAACATGTATCTTTGTCTGCAGGCAAGAAGGGGTCTGATTTTGGTCTGCCTCATCAATTATATGTTGCATGTTTCATTAACCAACGAGATTAGCTTGCACATAGAACCTTTCCAGAGAAAAAACCCACAAAGATTTTACACTTTCTGTAAGTTAAAGATTTACCAATCAAAGAAAAAACTAAAAAAACACATCATTGTCAGCCTCTTCGGACCTGAGCTCACTTATATTGAACTTAATGTTTTACTTTATTGCCTCCATGGTGAATCCAGAATGGGAGGCAAAGCCTTCAGCTTTCTGTGGAACCCGCACCCAGCTTGGATTCAGGAAACAGACACCCCCCTCTGCTTTGGATTTGGCTTGAAGTGTTCCATTTTGAGAAAGCACATAGTTAGGATGGATCAGGTGACCCTGAAGTCCTCCATTAATTATGCTGCAAAAAGCCTAGGCCGCTGCAAGTTTCCCAGAGTGTTTCTTCTCCACTCACCTCTTTTCACTAACACGGTTTATACACCTCTCTGCATTTAATAATTAGTTATTATTAATCTCTGGCTCTCTTCCACAGCATGTCTTTTATCCTGTCTTCCTTCTCTCACCCCAAGCGGTCACAGCAGATAACCACCCCTCCCTGAGCCTGGTTCAGCCTGATGTTTCGTCCTGTTAAAAGGATGTTTTGTTGCCAAATGCAACGACAGCTCATAGGGGTTAATTTGATTGTTGGAGGTTTTCTCTGTATTACCTTACAATATCAATATTAATAATCCATAATGTCTGAAGAAAAAATAAAGTCAAACATCAAAAGTCAACATCTGTGATAATATGTGTAAAGACCTCACTGATTATGTACCATATATACAGAGTGTGGAGATCATATACTGCCATCCACATGAAACTTGGATGGGAGTACAGAAAGCCCCCATGGAAAAGCCTTGCTTCTACTAGCAATGGCACATTGTGATCAATAAATATTACAACAGCATGGCTATAGAGCAGAACAGGTGCTAAACTGCTCTTCCTTATCTCCGAAGCAGCTAAAATTATTTCAAAACTGCAGCAATTAGTCAGTTCCCTAATGCTTAGAGTGCTGATAAAGGAAGGGATAATGCAGCACAGCGGCAAACCCGCTCTTGTCCAAATGAGCCTTTGCAAGGTGTTGCATTACATTTCTAATAGCATTTTACAAAGCCTTCCAATCGTTTTGGAAATGTTGCTGCAGATTAACCAGGCTGCAAATTAAAAAAAGAGGAAGAAGAAGAACTGGGGTTTTGCTGAGACACGAGAGACAATGTGAAATTGAAGCTGACTGCCACGGACAAAAGACAGATCGCATTTGACATGATATGCATTCAAGCCTTGACTTTATTATCCCACATGACTTCTTTACTTAGTTGGTGTTTTCCAATGATGGATGGTTGCACTGCTGTTTTTCTGTTGGTACGCAGTTATGCAAAAAAATTAAAACAAAAACACAAAAACAACCTGCCAGCATTTCTTAAAACTCGGAGGGTAAGTACAGGACAGTCAGAGGAAGAACCCATTTAAATTGTAGTCTGCATCCACTTTAGTTATGTTTTTTTAACAAGGCAAGATAACGTCCTGGACTTGCATGCTCTGAGTTGCTGTTTGTTTGGAGTTGTATGTTCCCCTCCGTCTGGAGGTTGGCATGCCTTCTTTCTGTTTCTCCTTTCATTTTCTCATTGCGCTCCTTTCTTTCTCTCCGACTCTCTAGAGTGAGCGGCGCCATTGTGTGCTTGCGGCTTGTTTACGAGGAACACTGATTCACCCGTGAGGTTTGGCTTGCTCGTACCCGAAGTGTGAGGCGGGGAGGGGGGGGGGAAGAAATATGAATGAATTTACTCCAGTACTCTATTTCTACCCTTTTATTCCCAAATTCTCCCATCAGCGTTCTTCCTCTCTACATGCTGATATCTCGAGTCGCACTTTTCCACTGCGCGCGCGTCAGTGAGTGTGTGTTTGCGCAGAGCCAGACGGGCGGCCAACACTGGCCAGAGGCTCATTTTTGTGGCCGGGCAAGTGTGTATCCCGACGGCTTGCAGGCGTCTCGGGGGCCAGCTCCTCCTTCCAGCTCCATTCCCTCACCCCGGGGCCTCTCCAGAGAGCCTTTGCGACCCAGCCACTGCTTAGTCATTTCGAGATTCTCCAGCACACAATCAGCACTTGGTTTCCAGCATTTATTAAGAGTGACAGACTGCGATTGTGAGACCTGTTGAGAAGAAGAGGATGAGGAGGGGGAGAGGGAGGGCGGGGGGGGGGGGGGGGGGGGGAGTCGAGTATTCAAAAACTGGAAAGAACATTGAGAGCGGGTTTCACGGCTCAGCTGGCAATGGGAAGTCTTGGACTAAGATGTAATGATATCGCTCCAAAAATGTCAAGGTTAAAAATGTCTGCCTGTCTGCCTCCCTAGTTGCTGACGGCCATGTTCTCTATCTCTCATGTGCAATCCCGGTGGTTGCCATAGAGACCCGCAATATCGCCTATTCTGGGACACTAGCTGGATGTTAAGAGAGTAAACCAGCAGAAAGTCAAACACGCTAAACCAGGGCTGAAGTCTATATTTATCCCCACCAGGGAAGAAAACGTGCAAACACCCCCACCCCACCCCAAGAAATGTTGTAACTATAGAAACTTTGTTGGTTATTAATATCCACAACATGTATGACAACAACTGGCAGCCAGCGACTGGGCTCTTTTGTGTCCATAAGTGGGTCTGTGACCGTGTACACGTGGCAAACAAATAAAATGGCACACGGTTTTCAGGAAGTTCAGAGGCTCAGGACATCAACGAAGGAAGGGGGTGGTGTTTGATTTCTCGCTGACACAAGAGGAAAAGGTCGGGGGGTTGATGAGCGAGACCAAAAGGGGGAGCGAGAGGGAGAGACAGGGCATGGAGACAGCAGCATCCTCTGCTTCACACCTCATCTTTCCCACAGTATTTGGTTTGTTTACAAGCAGGAGTCAGTGACAGGTTCATTCCTTGTATCCCAGCCCGATGCCAGGCAGGAGGCAGTCAGCCTGGACTCTGAGGTCTTTCTGCCAATCAGTGGGCCACATGGGCCAGAATAACAACAAGCTGGGATTTCCATGTCGTCACAACCTCCCCCCTTTCCCACCAATGACTGACACTAATCTTTTCCATTTCCTCTTTGCTGTCTCATACCCCAGCTCCCCCCTTATCGCATCCATTTTGGGAAAGCCTTCATCACTCCGAGGGGCAACAGTAACCGTGCAAGATCAGGAACCTTACTGGAGATCTGTCCAACCCCACCCCCACCCCCCTCCCATCTCTTACATCTAATCGTTTCTGCAGTTTGTGCTGGTTTGGCATTAGTGTCCGGATGCTGATACCTAAGACAGCAAACCCGACCCCTGCTGACTCCACACAGCCACATATCCCCAGAAACAACCCCCAGCTAACAGTTTAGCCTGAAATCGCAACAACCATCTCCCTCCTAAGTCTGATCTACTTATCCCCTTCCCTTCAGTTATTTGTTTTTCTTGCCATCTGATGGCCTCTACTATACAGTATCTGTGTGTACGGAGACATCCGTGAATGGCCAGCTATTCTGGGCATGTGGAACATGGCATGTGCCGGATCACATCCATGAGATCTCAACTACCATACCACGCTTACCATCCCCTGCTAAAGCATTTATACAGCCTGGCTCAGGTGTCTTGCCCAGTAGTCGCAGAGTCTGGAAAACATTTTGCTTTGTCACAAAAGGCCAGAAGCTTTTCTGGTGCACCAAAGGGTGGCCCAGGGTGGCCAGACAAGCCCTGGCAGTCTCATCAACCTATTCCAAGTAAACTTCCAAAAAGTGCAATCCTAATCCTCTTAGGTGTTTGAGTGTGGTTTAAAAGTATCTATGATTATGAGCACGAGAGTGATCCAGTGTGTCAGTGTTACGAGTCTTCCTGCTTTGCAAAAACAGATCAAGAGAGCAACAGAAAAACTGAAGAGAAGCACTTGGAGAGACAATCGGGCCTGAGATATTCTGTGTTCTCCATAACATGCCTTTGAATCGTTTGAAAGAAAAAACAAATTACCACAGTCTCTGCAGAGCTACAGCTCTTGTAAATAATCCGAGTCTGGGCGCCACCTCAGAATCCCAGCCTGGTCCCTGGCCTGATGGGTACCATGTCAGTTCAAGAGGAGGGAGTGGGGGTGGCTGTTGGAAGAGGAAAGACTGAGGCGAGGAAAGGAGGGTGAAAGAGGGGAGGAGGTAGAGGGGTATCCGGGCCTGCTCTTGCATCATCGTTTTAGCACTACTTATCAAATGCTGCCTGGGTAAGAGAGCAGGCTACATGCATATAAGTCAAGGAACTGAACAGGCACTAGTCCCTCTTTCACTCTTTTGTCACACGTTTTTAGAGTCAATCAACAACGTTTGCTTGATTACATCCCAAATTCTTGAGCACGCTTTGAGAAAAACATGGAAAAATTCTTCTCTGCATGCTTTCTAAACAGAAACTAATGTTTCAGTACAGACATCGTTAATCCTTACAGCAATTACAAGGACTTATTGTCACAGCTAACCCAGCAGCACAGTGTTTTCCCACCAAAATGAACCACTCAACACACACTTTTTCTCACACCATAACAAATCTTTGTAGGGTTTACCTGCGTCCAGTCTTCTTCTTTCCAACCTTTAATGGCATATTGCTACATATCTTGGCACATTACTGCCACCTGTAGATGACTTGAATTAAAAGTAAAGATGGAGAAGTGGCACCTCAGTGTTTTATGTGCCACATATTTGAAACAAGGCTTATGCAGCTTAATCAAGGTAGAAGAGCTCACTGTTTGCAATAAATTCCATTGTTTAGTTACTCCTTGCTCTGCATTGTACTATATTCCAAGTTTTACGTTGCTTTTAGATTTGACCTTGACATTCTTTATATAAAGCACATTTAATTGCTTTGTTAAAATGTACTATACAAATAAATTTGTCTTACTTGAATAATCTGGAGCCATTTGTAAGGCTGAGTATAGCATACATGTGCGTGCGTGCATTTTTGAAAATGAAAATATACCAAAAAGACTTAATACACTGGGTGGGAGATTTTCCCATTACAAGGGATGTCAGAGATTTCAGGTCTGGTCCATTACTTCCAAAACAAAGAATGTTTATAGGCTAGAGAAGGGTCTAGCTGAGTATGAATATGGAAAATTGTCCTGTTTTAAACATGCATGGCTTAATAGAAAGAAAGAAGGCATAGGGGAGACATGAGAGAGAATGTGTGAAAGATGAAAGCCAGTGAAAACCCTGAGGTCATATAAGAACATACTACTAGGTCAATGAGACAAACGGGAAAGAAGAAAAACAGATGCAAATCATACTGTATAGTACAAAAAAACACTGCTCCTGGACTCCAGCTTGCAAGCATGCAGAACACTTGTGCTTATTGTCAAGCGTGTCACAGTGGATGTGACACACAAACATGTGTGTCTCCATCGCACGCAACTTGTGAAATGAGGTTGCAATGACAAGTGTTATAAGTGCTCCACATTTTACAGTGCTCGCAGCAGCAGCAATCATGTCCAGACCAATATAACACAAATGTGGGAGAATGAACTCTAACACAGGGCTAAACTTGACCACACTATGTATACAACATTCAGGAATTCAGATTTTACAATCTCGCTTTCTTGGTTAAACACATCGCCCCAAAACTTTTGCAACTGCTAAACTTTGGAATGTCGTAATACTCGCAAGTTAAGCTCAGCTCATCTTATTATCTGATTCCCAAATGTGCAAATTGTAACCAGCAACAAAGAGAAAACATGTGATGAAACAGAATTTTGTCTCACAGATCAAATTTACACAAAGTAAAAGAAAAATGATGATTTGAACAGACATGAAAACGAGCTAACCTGACATGAATCACAGACCTTATTTGATGGAGCTATAATAAAAGAAAGACACTACACCTTCTTTTACAAATCAGGACCTAATAAAGACAAATGTACTTCTTATTAGGACTACACCAAAATACAGAAGCGGTGGATGAATGGTTAAGTACGCCCTATGATTCAATAGCTTGTAGAACCACCTTTAACAGTAATAGCTTGAAGTAATGCTTGACTTTATCCATCAGTCACATTGATCTCGTCTCTCCAAAGGACATTATTCCAGAACTCAAGTTGCTCAAATGCAACTTCGCAAACTTGAGGTGTGCTGCAATGTTATTTTTAGAGACAAGAGGCTTTCTCCTGGCAACCCTTCCAAACAAGCCATACTTGTTCAGTCTCATCATTTAACATGACGACTCAGGTCTGTAGAGTCTGAGATGCAGATCTTGGGCTTTTTGTGTTTTTTGCACTTTTTCTAAGCACTGCACAGTGAATGTGTTGGGACGTCGACTCCTGGGAAGATTGGCACAGAGCTCCATAATTTCTATTGCTGCAGAATGCTGGACTTCAAATCTTTGGGAAATTATTTTAGAACTGTTTGCTGACGTCTTTCCCCCTTGGCATTGTGTTAACAAACACCTGAATGCTTCAGACCAGCAAACTGCCAAAATGTATGTGTAGTTTTATAGAGGTGCTCACACTTGATGATGATCAGTTTCACATCTTGCTGGCTTGACTACTTTAAGCTACAGAGAAAATGCAAAAGTTTCCTTAACCCAGGTAACTGGAAATGAGAGAGTGTCTTCCATGTAGCCGGCCCTATCCTTTCAGACTTCTCTCATCCAGGCCTCTTGCCTGGCTTCATTCAGAGTTTGGCAGCACAGACTTGAATAGAAGGAGAAAACTGAGTGAGTTCTATCTTCAGGTCGCTACCGAGGAAACGCTACATCATCACTATTGAGACATCCATGATATCAAGTCATTAACAGCATACCTTTAACATTATAAAGCTGCACATACTGTATGTAACATACACTTGTGCTGTATGTGTGAATGTATCTCAGCTCTTGACTTTTAGTAAATGTGGCAGGTGTAGAGGAGAGCAGCAAGCAGACAGACACAGTTCATTTAGAGTGGAGATAAAAGAAAGCACTCTGGCTTTCTTCGTTATATCCTGCTGGTGTGTGGTTTACAATACACTGCAGTTAATTGATACTGTGTGTATTAGTTTATTGTTTGCAGTTAATTTGTGTGGTACTGCAGCACAGCAGTTGCGGTAAAGCTGTGGCTGTTCACAGCAGTTTGTCAGCCTCTAGTGGTTACCTGTAGAACTTTCAGCTGACACTGTAGTAGCAGATTTCAGCTGCTGGAGCTCCTCTTTGGCTACTTACACTGTCTGCAATAAGACTGAACAACTGAGAAGGCAAAGCCCAACTAGTTAGTCCAGTGATTCCTTATCCTTTACTAAAACTGAGTCTTTATTAAAAAGTGTAACAACATTTTAAGTGTGCATTTTCATTAGATGACTATGGGGTCGTCAATAGCAACATGACTCCTATGTGTTTGATTATATTTTTCTTGTCAGCGTCTCCTAAAAGTGACGACGTGTTGCCGATTAACACAATGTTCACTTCCGTTTATGAAATCTGAGTCATACTTCCTGTGCGCTGAAAGGCTGAAACGGTGAGATTCTCTCGCCTTTTACATCATTTCATACACCAGCTTCCATTCATTAAGTCATTCATCTTTCACACTCATCTCTCCTTCTGTTTCATACTTCTGTGTCACTGTCCCCAGCGGGTTAGTGCCTCGAAGTTCCATCTGTCAGCACCATCCAGGAGGGGTGACAGAGCGGATGAGGCCCGGGGGAGACACATCAAACGTTGGATGCTGGCCTTGGTTTTCTCCCCCCGCCCTCCCTGTCTCCACCTCTATTTGAGTTTGCTGGCCCCTCCATCTGTCTGCGCATGATTTGGAGCTGGCTGTCGCAGGAAGGAAAGAAAGGACCTCCACCAATGACAAATGACAATCTCAGAATAAACACGCCGGAGAGGGAGGGGATGAGAAATAGAGCTGAATCACTCTTTCATCATCCATCAGTCTCTGTTGGTCTACTCATTAACCTCTGGTCTCTGCCCATGACTCTCTTCTGGTGCCTGTCACTCATTTTCTCTCATTCTCTCACTCTTGTAATCATATCGGGCAATTTGTCCTTTTGCAGCTAGACTGACAAGTTTGGCACATTTCATCTTGTACGGAGTTATACCTGAAAAGTCTCAGTTTGATTTTAATCACAAAACACTGAAAGTTATTCTACAGCAGTACAACTTATGAGTGCATACCAACAGTACACCAGCTCGCGCTCTACTCTAGCTCTCAGCACTAGCTAAAACCTGTAGCCAAGATGCCGAGCCCCCCTGATCCCAGTGCCGGCTCAACCAAGCACACACATGACAGATGCCTACTCTGCTGCAACGCAGGCATTCAGAGCATCTCCTCCAACACCAAAGGCATATTCCTTTTATAACCAGCAGGGATTAGGGCCCAATGGAGGAAGCTAGCATGTGCACCGGCCTTAAGCGGCTTGCAGATAAAAAAGCATCTCAAATTGAATCAATAACCACCAGCCGCCAACTAATCCTGGCTAGCCCCCATAAACACCACTGCAGCAGTCCCTCTCTGCCAATGCCTTAGCCCTGCTCCACCACTCCCAAGCTCCCCTTCATCTTTTTATAACTGAACCCAAGTGGCCATGCAGGGCTGCTCAGGTGAGGGCTTTTTAAGCAGGGTAGGGTGAGATGTATATTCAGAGCACAAGGGGGATGAAGGGGTACACTTGTTCGCCCAGGTAATCCATGGGCAGACAGGCCAGCTTTGGATTGCACGGTGACGGGCAGCTGGAGAAAAGTGGACAGCTGATGTAGGTCGAGCCCATCCGCAGCACGCCAGACGGGATAAAGAGATATAAGCCCCACCATGCTCAGAGCTCCCCCCCATCCCCCGAACATAGACCCGTGTCATTCCAAATCTCTTTCATCTTCTAACCCAGCGGGTGCTAAAGCAAACTTTCCACATTGGCTCTCCAGGGTCTGGGCATTATGGAATTGCAAAAAGATATGCTCTCTTTTCTCAGTGCCTCAAAGGAGTGCCGCACTCCTTCAGTGATGGAGTCATTCAACGGGTGTGAATGATGCAGACACCGTTTTAAACGGGCAATAACTGCATGAAATTCACCAGAGTAAAAGATCCAATTAATTTTAAAAAAGTGCATTGTGTTTACCTTTCACCAAACAGGTTAAGTTCCTTGAGCTCTAAAAACATGGCACTACAATGTAGTGTTTAAACAGGAAAAATCCCATGTTTGACACCAGAAAGAGACACAAATCCCTCAAGCACCGGCTTTGTAACTTCATCGCATAGACGCTTCCATTTGTGTCACCATTACTACCCTGGTTTCAGCTGCACTCAGACCAAACCTCTACATCAGTGCTGATAAATGAGAAGTCAAAATCAGAGGCAAAGACATTGCCGAGCTTTTGTTGTTGTTTTTTTTCCACAGTCCTTTCCACAAAGTTTCATCTTTTCATAGTGTTGCAACATCACCCTCTCTGTAGTCTCTGAATCTCTGAGCTTAATGGTGGAAAAAATCAGACACAAACGCACAATAATGCCGTAAACTCAACTGCGGCTACAGCAGCACAACACGGCAGATTACGAAACTCAAGAGCTGCACGACCTGCAGAAGTGGCCGTCAACTATGTCGTCGGTGCCATTCGCGAGACGCCGCATGTCGGGTATAACGCGCCCCTTAGGGGGTGCACCAAGGACGGGCACAATTTTGCAAAATCAAATCTGTGGAAGCATCTGCTGTAAATTAGGGAGCAACCGAAAGAAGCTGCTGGTTGAGCTCTAGAACACTATTCGCAGAAAAAGTCAGGGTCTCAAACTATACAGACAGTGGGCGGTGTGTCGTACTGCGAAAACATTACTCTATTCACAGAAATTGGAGAAGTGGAAGAAGATGGATGGGATGGACAATACTGCATATTTATCAGTATTACACTTTTCAGCAGAAGCAGTGCTGCACAGCTAGGCATACTAAGTGTGGCTGTGTTTCTATTCTAGCCACTTCATGTCTTTTTTGCCACTATCCCCTTTTATCTCCTTGACAGCTCAGTTTTTCATTTCAGACGTTTAGAAAAACTTAGTGTGGGTCACTTAGTCTGTTGGCAATACATCATCAGCTTTTTGCTAGGAGACAGAAATGACAAGAAGGCACCATCATGAAACACAAAGTCAGTGGAAAGCCATGAATTGTTTTTTCTTCCACTGTGGGCAGGACATGAATGTGTACTGTCTCTATTCCCCTGGTGTTAAATAAAGACTTTGCTTGCAAATATAAGCGACATGTTTTTACAGTAAAATCAATTTGTCATCTGCTTTTATAGCTCACAAGCCCTCAGTGTCAGCTCACTCACACACACACACACACTCCTCACAGCCTTCTTCTTTCTCCCATCTAAATTATTATCATTTTCCCTCTTTAAATTTTGGGTTGGGGCAGAAGATGCAAGCTAAGACGAGGATCAAGCCGTGGAGTGGTGGGATTTCCAAGCTGTCAGGAAAACTCAGCAAATCCTATCCCCAGGCCACTGGCTCCACACAGGAATGCGGGTTGTCCACTTTAATTGTGCTTTTCTCCCGATCCCCATCTTGCAAAATCAAATTTCCCTTTTCCCACTTGTGCATTCCCTGAGGAGCCTGGTGTAACATATTTAAACGCTAAATCGAGGCCACATATAAAAGTCAGAGAGAGCTTAAAAAGAGGAGGTTTCGATAGTTAGATAACCGAAAACTTCAAAGTCAAAAGGACTATAAGAGACAGTCGGACAGTAAATCAGGGAGACACTTCAAAGTAAGCTATGGAAACAGTCGTGCAGATGGATGGATGGATGCATGGATGGATGGATGCAGGGATGGATGGATGCAGGGATGGATGGATGCAGGGATGGCAGAAAGAAGAAAGAGAAGGATCACAAAATGATTCAGAGAGAGCACACAAAACCAACACCACCAACAGAACACCCTAACAATAAGCTGCATATGAACTAGAACTATCAATGTAGAAAAAGTATGATCATTGGTCTCTCTCTCTTTCTCACACACACACACACACATACACACACACATACACACACGCACACATGCAGCTGTTGTTAACAGCCAGCCAGGGAGGCTGACAGAAAGGCAGACAGACAAATAGAGTGAGAGATCTCCATGTGAAAGACAAAGGAGGGTACAGTAGTGGGTAGCAGCAGGCAGCAGCCAAGGGAGACTTCATTAGTGAGGTCAGTGCCCCAGGGTACTTAGTGTAACACTGGAGGCCTATGCACCCACCCCCCCGGCCCTATGCCGAGGTGGATATTGCATCTTTGCGATAACATCTCCCTACATAGGAGGGGGGCCCCAGCATCACAGCATAAAGACCCCTGTTTTCGGCAAGTTTGAAATAAGGCTTTGTTCCCCCAAGGCCGCGGTCCCCTCCCCCCACCACCTTCTCCTCCTACTCTTTCCTCTTGGGTGGGCCAGAGACTCTCCAAAAAACTGAGCAACTTGTGTCTGGGGATAGACCCCCCCTCCCCAACACCACCAACACCACTACCACCACCCTCTGCAGATATACACAAACGCACAAAAACACACTCACACGGGCGCATATACAGGCATGTGCACACTTACACACACATATCTTCCACCGGCCTCAACCCCCTGATCCAGACAGTGGCGTCCCCTGGCTTTTGGCCACGTCTGTGTGGAGTGGTTGGTGAGAGAGGTGGAGAGCCTAGGCTTCATGGGGGGAACTGCTCCAGGAGAGAGGCCTTGGTGGGCTCATCTCACCCAAGGGAGAGTAGGAGGGGGGTGGGGGGGCACAGAGAGGTGTGTGTGTGTGTGTGTATGTGAAGGCCTGAGGGGGCCTAGCCCTGGTCAAAGGTGCCTGGCTGCCTGGGCACTCCAGGGAGCTCCAGAGACAGGCAACCTTTACATGGAGCCTCCATTAGTACAGACGCTCCACAGTCAGTTACATGCAGTTTACTGTAAAAGCTCTCACTGCTCATCAATAGCCATACACACGCTCAGACATGCACAGACCATAATAGTAACATTCATGAATCTGCACGTTCATTTTTTTTTTTTTTTACCAGCGACTTCACACCAGCTAACAAAACCAAGCAAGCCTCACACGAGTGTATGCTAAGAGGCTTTGTCAAGGTCTTACTGTAGGATGGACAGTATAAATATCCCTGTTGTGATGCTGAGATGGGTTGCCAGGTAGGAAAGACATGCACACCCCCCATTTATACCCGCATCTGCTAGTGGATTTATAGGACCTTTAAAACGGATCAATCATTTTCCACTCCCAGGTCTCTACACCTCTCATCCACTCTCTCTTCACTTTCCTTTTTGATTCTACTGTCGGAGCGCACATGCAAAAAAAAAAAAAAAAAAGAAGAAGAAGGAGGGAGTGGGGTTACACGTGTGCATTTTGCATCTAATGTAACATAGCCGTATGTGCGCCCATGCCTGCAACTCTTTGCGTGTGTACGTATGTGCACAAGGCAGTATGCGCTTAGTGGCTCAGTCAACTACCAGCGCTCGGCGCTTTAATGTTCATTATCACTTGTTTTATAGTGGAATATTTAAGTCAGGGGGCCTTGGCGTGGCTACGGCTATAGTTAGAGAACAAAGGAAAGCGCTGGGGGTGTCAGGAGGGTGTGGCATGCCGGAGCACAGCATAGAGCTTTTCAGTAAGTGTTGCACCCCACACTTCATGGAAAGCCAGGGGGGCTGGCCAGACCAGCCATGCAGGCAGACGGAGCTAAATTCAACTCATTCCCGTATTAATGGGAGCTTATGTGCCATTCCACCTCACTGAAGAGGGCATTAGCTAGAGCCAGACAGCCAGGATACACCTCAAAATATCTCATCTCTCTGGCCCACTCTGTCTCTCTTGCATTCTGTATTTTTCCTTACATGTGGGTTTGGCAGCGCGGTCGGTTACGCTAAGTCTGTGTCTGTTCAGTAGACTGCTCTGTCTAAAACTCAGCAATTTCTATTCACTGCATATAAAGCCCTGGGTAAACTAAATAAGAATGTCATCTGCTTGCCATAAAAGTGGTTTGGCAGGACAGTCACATCACTTAAGACATAAATAGAAAGGTAGGCAGGCTTCTCAGACAGAATGGATCTATAATGCAATGAGGCTTGGGCTTTTTTTCCACCTGCAGAAAATTTAGGTAATAGTGATATACTGTGTCTATCTGGAAGTTTGCTTTTGCTCTCCGGTTATGGATATGACATGATGTTTGGTCCCTCTGGCACAGGGTGAGATGGACTTTCCAGGCCTGTGATGAAAACCTCTTGACACTCCTGCAAAGTGCACATACATTTCACTGGAGCTGGGTCAAACTGAGGGCCACTGTCACTTACTGTGTCGCTGAGTATAATTTAAAAGAAGCACATCATTCACTTCAGACGGAGCAATTAAATTATATTTGACACTGGCTCTCTCTGCAATGTGCTTTACAGTGCTTGGCTCTCTCACATCAGTGCTGTTTCTCTGATGATTATGTCCGTGCCAAGATAGTTTTTTCCCCTTTTGCCTCAAATTGTTTTGAAGCGTGTTGTTCTGCTTTTAATTGTCTTCAACTGGTTTGTTTTTTCGCTCTCCCTTTTGTTTAGGGATTTCTGTGTATACATACACATACACTGGAACATCGAAAGACATTCATTGTATAACAGGCAATTTTGTGTGTGTGTGTGTGTGTGTGTGTGTGCGGTGCAATGGAACGAGCTGAAGAGTTATTAGCTGGCAGGGATAATTGGGCTCTATGTAGGTGGCATGACCCAGCTGTCTGCAGCAGGAAGGCCCAGAGCTGAGCGTGACCTCAACTGCTGACCTTACAAATGCAATACAGTGACCTCTGACCCTCCCCACATTAAAGAGACAGTGTTGTCTTTCTGCAGTCAGCCAGCAAATTGGAGCACAAGAGGTCAGAGAATCTTCTCCTGCTCTGTTTGTTCAGACTGGGGTTGCATCCTGTTGTATTGTCATCGGAATCTCTGTGAGAAATATCACTGCATGGCTGCAAGGTGCATTTTAAAGAATTTTTCCCCCATACGTCTCACCTCTCCTCCTCGACCCACTCCTTTTTTTTAACACAGTGTACCACCTATATGTAACTAACTGTATAAATGAGGTAAACCTGGGGTGGGGCAACGAGAAAGATATCACTAAACTCTTCTACATGGCATTTCATGACCCATGACACTGCTACCACATCAGAATTATAGCCAGTAAAAAGGTTCTTCATAAAGTAGCAGAGGTGCATTTTTCAGGTGAAACAGGTTGTTTTTACATTACACTTGCTGACTCTTGATTAGTACAGACCTATTGACACATTAGCGTGCAAAACTTTTTCCCGTCCCTCATTATCCCTCTTAATATTTGACACATTTTCAGTCCAGTCCCTGTACTTGATCATTTTCAGAAGAATGTTTTTTGTTTGTTAAGCCTCGTCACTTATCACATGAATCCCTCAAGCATAAAAAGTCAAATAACTCAAGGGATGAATCTGTGTTGTGTCAACGCATAACATCTCAGTATGATATGAATTGTGTCCAAAAACAAGAAGTGGCAGGCTTACAAATCTATCTACAGCAGGTGAACAACGCCTGGGTCTTCAGCTGAGAAATTTATTGTCCACTAAAGCCTCATCAGAAATGTTCTCAGTGCAAGATTGGTTGTCAAAAATCCCTTCTTAAGGAAGGCAAACACGGAGAAAATGCTGAGGTATGCCACAGTGAACAAGAACTGGATGGAAAATCTGTGGCAGCAGGTGGCATGGATCGTCTACAACCATGTGTAAAACATGGTGGAGGCTTCTGGAGCGTTGAGGACTATAGATCTGCCTAAGAGGGTTCAGGATGTGTTGAAGAATAAAGGAGGTCAACACAAATACAGAATTTCAAGCAAATGAGAATTTAACAAACTCTGTTTTTGCCTTATTTGATGTTTTTCCATGCATGTTTGCAGAGGTTTCAATAAATCTCTGGATTCTATTTCCCGTGTTCCTACCAAAATATAATGAAATAAGAAGAACTTCGGATTTTTGCACAGCACTGAGCAAAAAAACCACAACGTTGAAAAGAAAAACGAAACATCATAAAGGAACATTCCGCAGGATGTAACTATTATGTCTTTTTTGTTGTTGTTGTTGCTCCTGGAAAAACACCAGAATTTCATCTCTTCTATCATCCAATCATCACAAACAGGTTATTTAGTTTGTTGTGTTGGAAAAATAAACTAAGCGTGAATGTTTCTCAGGGACCAAGCTGAGTGTGGCATCAACAAAATTCCAAACGCGAGTCACCGATCCGTGCAGTGCTCGCACACAAGAAAGACACGCACAAAGACGCAGCCATACACCTACATCTTTATTTTTGGATACAGTCTCTCAAGAGATCACCCCTGTTGCCTCTCTGTGCATCAGTCACTGAGGGGGTAGGTAGGCCTCCCCTGGGGACATTAGAGAGAAAGATATCTGTCAAGATGGAAGCGGTGCTCCCTTAGGCTGCCACTGAGCGACAAGTGTGTCCCTTTCCCTGCCCTCCTGTATCACAATACTGCTGTTGAGTGACTGGAAAGCCCTAATGGATGTAGGTATCTGCTGTTACTCTGATCTTCTATAAAAGCCCCCGGTGAAAAAAAAGATAAAGGAAAAACCAGAGGGAGGGGGAGAGCATGTGTGGGTATAATGTAATGTGTATATGTAGGAACTCCTTTGATGGGGAAATGCGCCTGACTTGGTAGCCTGTGAGTTAGTGTGAAGAAATATAATGAGGACATATGTGGGTGCACAGAAAAAAAGTGTGTGTGTTTCAGTGTCCAGCATACATTAAATGTGTGTGTTAGGTCATTAGTAGGACTTTAAAGGCTTGGCATCGCCACTGAAATGCGCAATAAACCAGAGGAATTCAACAACTCACAAGGTCATCGAGGAAAAAAAAGATTTAACAGCTAATTCATCATCTAGATGACGGGGGGTTTTTAAGCATCCAACCCCCCCAAAAGCCACTTTTTGTTTCATGCAGCTTCACAGAGTGGTCAACCTTACTACAGAATTACTATTATTATTTTTTTTTCAGCATATTCAGCATAAATGCTTTCACTGATTGTACAGGCGATATTCAAGAGTTTGCCACCAAGTCAGTCGTCAGAAAATAGCCAGGTCTCCGTCAATTTAACCTTTCCATTGGGGGCCGTCTACAAGAGGTGCAAAGTGTGGAAATTTATTCTGTACCACCCCTCCGAACAAATCAACAGAGAATACTGTTTCCACTCAGGAAAGAACTCTTCACATCTCAGATATTCTTACGGCATCTTATTTTCTGGGTCTCACATGCTCGCACGGACCACCCTGGTTCATCCCACCCCATCTTTCATTTCACAGCCCAAATCCCTCTTTCCTTTTCACTTCATCCTGTCCATATCCTCCTTCATCCCAGTGCTCTTCTCTGTCTTGCCTGTCACAGATTTTTTTCTCACCTCCTCTCCCTGTTGTTTTTTCGTTGTTTACTGCACATCCATCTGCCCTCTTGAGCTGCGTACTGTCTGCAGCCTGAATGAGCTACCAAAGAAGGAAAACCATGGGTGCCATATGAAGTGGCAGCTTCAGTGCACCATATCTAGGAGATGTCCAGGTACTCTATGGATTAAGAAAAATTGCAATTCATATAAATAAAGAACTTAAATGCAACTTTCTGTGCAGACTCACATTAAGTAAGAGTAAAACAAGCAGTGTTGTGTCGGGTAGTACATATGTAGAGTACACATGCTACCCATTAAGGGGTAAGAGGGGTAAGATGGCATTAATTGATCTCCATAGGGAAACGTTTTCTCTGCACTTCATTCTTACAAAGCGCTGGGAGCAGTCAACAGTCATAGTAGGGCCCACTTTACAGCTCCAGATGAATCTGGAGTGAAGGGGACAACAACAGAAGACTCTATCTAGCATGTTTATCCATCTGATTTATATGCTATGCCTGGTTATAGTATTGTGCAAAAGGTTCAAACCAACCCTAGAAAAATGGGAAGTAGGTGCAGCAATTTATTGAAACTTGTACAAACATTAATGGAAATAAAGTACATATGGCAAAAATATTGCCTTTCAATGAACTTGAGAGTCAACATTTGGTATGGCCGCCTTTAATCTTCAACAGAGTCTGAACTCTCTTAGGCAGCTTTGTTGTAATTTCTTTAAGTAGTCTTCAGGAACAGTTCTCCAGGCTTCTTAGCAAACTTTGAAAGTTCTTATTTGGATGCTTAATGAACTTTGTTTTGTTCTCTGTAAAGATAAGCCCTCACTAAAGTTGAAGTCTGGACTCTGGGGAGGCCAATCCATGAAAGACCTTAAGAAAGGCTGGAGAACTACTGATTTAGGACACTTGAAAAATAACCAGAAATTTGGGTACCATGAAAGGAAGCTTAAAAAAATCTGGTTCAAGGCTTTTGTACAGTACTGTATTACTACGTTAAGATATCTGCTTATACAGAAGCAACCATGGGCATGAATTCTATAGTTCATTGATTACAAAAGGTCTTTCCAAGTCTGTAAAAACAGGCTACCCTGGTCTTTGGTATCAATGTCTCTGCAAATTCACTTCACTTTGGGTCCTGTTTTCTTTGTCTTGTGTCCCTTGCACTAGCTGTAGCATATTTCATGAATACTTCATTATAATCATTATTTTTGCGCTCTAAACGGAGGAGGAGATGTGACCTTAAATAAAAACTGTTGACTCTCTTTACTACCTCTCCATGCCTCCCTTTAGTCAAAGATGATCTTATCAAAAAGGGGGATAAAAGAGTGAAGGAGAGGAGAGTGGAGATAAAGTGTGAATGGCAAATGGAGAAAACAGAAAGGTGGCTGTAAAATTAAAAAAAAGAAAAACAAAAAGGTACAGGTAAAAAAAAAGAATTAAATAAAAAATACTGAACTAAGGGGTGGAAATAAAAAGACACTGAGCGATATACAGATCTGACAGAGTGCAGCTAAAGGCAGAGTGGATAGCTCGGCCTATTGTTTCAGGCTAATTTCATGGGATCAAACCAAAGCACAGCCCCAGACACAGACAGAGCTACAGCAATCTGCTAGGAAATCTCCCCTCTAATTGGCCCCATGGAAAAGGCAACTGCCTGCGCACTGCTGCTTGCTCTTGATTGCTGCACCTCCCTACATAACCGACTACACCAGCAGCAGCTAGGCCTTCCAATCAATCAGCACAGCGACAGCTAGCCCTGTGTACCAATAAAGACATCACACAGGGCTAACAGTAAGCGATTAATTTGTAATGCTGGAACACTGTGTGTCAGTTTTAGATGAGAAAGGGGGGAAAAACAAGGCTTTCACTGTCTATCAGCCAGTCTGATGGATGAAAACACTGCCAGACTGGGGGACAAGGAGTGAAAACTTGACAGGGATCGACTGTGTCTCTTTGTATCTCTATGTGGATGCATGGGTGGGACAATAAGGGGGAGAGAGGATTTGATTTGAAAGGGTTTATTTTGAAAGAACACAGCAGCTGAAGGAGGGAGATCGAACAGAAAGCTCCATACGATGGGTTTACAAGTATCTTTCTCTTTGTCCGACTTCCCCTCGCTCACCTACACGTCATTGTTGTTCCCTCCATCTTTCCTCACACTCTTAATCTACATCTTGATAATGTGCAAGTTTTTCTTGCATGTGTGCAAGAAAAAATACTTTTACATTAAATCACTCTGCCGAACATCAGCAAAGATAGGCAGGCAATACAGTGAAAATATACGACAAGGAAAAGTCAGAGGTTAAATGGCGAGCTTCGGCATAATCTTGTACAGAGAGCCTGCCAGGGCCCGATAGAGGCGACAGTCCCTTTCTGGGGTGACTCATTGTTTCCGAGGCGTTTCATATGCATCGCATTAGGAGACAAAACACAAAACAGAGTCCTCTGCTGCCTTCCTCGCTCCTTTTTCCCAGGCTTCTATCTCATCCTCTGTTCTTTCTCAGCATTCTCCTGCTCTTATTTTGATTCGGCACTCAGGCAGTCGCATGCATCATCTTCACCTCGCTCTTCATCATGTTTCCCACTTTGTTTCTTCTGCTTCTATAAATGCCAGTCTGCTCCTTTTTCATTTCACTTAATGAAACGAAAAAGGAGTCGGTAAGAAATGTCAAACGCACCAGTTACTGTGCTTGTCAATCAGTTTTATATATTTTTCGACATATTTCCTTAGCTTCGCTCACTCAGTGTTTTGTTACCATTTCAGGAGCCAACTGTTTTTCGTCTGGTATTTCTTCACCTGTCTAGTTGATAGTGTGGCTCAGAGAACTTGGTTATCAGATCACTAAAAGGCACCCAATCTGCCAGACACACATGTATATGTCACATGTTAGGTTATTGATTTTTTTAACCTCTTTTTCTGTGCCAAGATATCGTTTAGTACTTAAAACCTTGCTACTGACAAGCCAGTATTTCTACTGGCCTGTGATCATAATCTGGGTTTTCCCTTTTCCGTTCAAGTCCAGTAAAGTTAAGAAATATACACTGTATATAAAAGATGATTGTAGTCAGACTGAAAGCTTCAGCTGTAGCATTTTGACTGTCTCTATTTTGTTGTTTTCTTTGGAGTCACAAGTGTCCAAATACAGAGGAATGCCCCATTATCAGCGTGCAAGGTGCATCCCAACATCTTATAGATGCATCACATGGACACCGCTTTATATGTACCATATAAATCAAATACAGTGGAACCCCGACTTACAAATACCCCATTTAATGAAAAATTCAAGTTACGAAGGCACTTAACGGCAATATTTCTGCCCGTGTTATGGCAAAATGCCCGCGTAACGAAATCCGCTGGCTCTGATTGGCTGAGCCCAGAATGCCCAGAATGCCCAGAATGCCTTCCGAATCATGTGAGAAACCCTTGGCTTTCGTACTTGCGCTTTGCTGTTCCACTTGAACGACGTATTGTTGTTGCAGTTAGCAATTAGCCTATAGCCTATTGTTCACTCAAAAGGCGCGATGGGTGCTTGGACTTACGAAAATTTTCGACTTACGAAAGAGCCTCGGGAACGAATTCATTTCATAAGTCGGGGTTCCACTGTACTAGCAACTAATTCATGATAACAGTGCAATTAATATCAAAGCAAGCCTGACTGATTTTGTATTGTTAAGGCTAATACTGACACCAGTATTTAGTGATCATAAATATATCAAAATTAGTCGTGGATTACTTGTTTATGCTGTTTATGCTGTTTGTGGCGTTGCAACAGTGTGCTGCCAAAAGAGTGTCCTCTGGTGGACACACTATGGAACATTAACATTCATAGGATGGTAGAAGGGTGTTTCTCTGCTCTCTTCTTTACTTTTTAAAAATTTCACTTACTGGCTGTTACAAATGTTATATCGATATATTAGCAAACAGCTAATGTTGGCAGATATATCAGCGGAACATTCACACACTGGTGGAGGCAAACCACAGTTGTAGCCACAGCTGCTCTGGGGCAGACTGACAGGGCCCCTCTGGCCATCACCAGTAAGCAGTAGGTGAAGTGTCTTGCCCAAGCACACAATGACCAGGACAGACAGAGCTGGGGATTGAACCAGCAACCTTCCGGTTAAGACGAGCTTCCCAACCCCTGAACCACGGTAGCCCCGAGTGTCAGTTGCAAGCTTGGGGTGGGGTGCATCAGGAATGAGGTCACAACCGCTGTGGAGAAAGATGGCAGCGTAACATCACAGTCAATGACTCGCATTTTGGGGCCCAGCCTCTAGCGGCCACTCGGGGAACTGCAGCTTTTGCTACTCTCGCGATGGTTTGCTGCTTCTTGGCAAAATTATCAGTATCTCTGACATGTTTAAGAAAACCACTGACAGTAGAAGTGGATGAAAACTCCAGCCAAGTTGCCCAAAAAAACATGCCTCAGTGTGTACGAGTCCATGTGTGCAGTGATATGTGTGTGTGTCTCCGATGACAGGCGCTCTTAGTGACTTACAGTATGTGTATGTGTGTGTTATGAGAGCGTATGGGAGATGGGGGGGGGGAGGGGTAAACCCTTCTAAATATGCATCTTAATGGCTGCTCTGTTCCCACCATTCACATTCACACAAGTGATGGAGAGAGAGCGTGGGGGCGAGAGGAGCGGCGGACGTGGAGAAGAGGTGCTGTGTGTTTTCAAGTGGCCAGCCAAGACAGGGACAGAAAGGACAGAATGGTATAAGCAAACGTCAACAGGAGACGAGCTATGAGAGGAGTCGCCATACCTGACTCCTTCAACCGTGACCCCATTCCATATTGACACACACTCACACACATACACAGGCCTCAGCAGCAGTAGTATTGAGGAGCAAGAGTGGAGAACTACCCTCCTCAGGCAGTGGCTGTTTGTCGCTAAATGAAGGCCAGCATTCTTTGGTTTCCTAGGGAGCTGGGTGCCTGCCAGTCCCCCGGCCACTGAGTGCCATTTTATTAAGAACAAAATGGAGCCCCTATGAAAGGAGCCCAGCACTGAGCCTGCACAGGTCTCACTGAGCTAAGCCTCGGCATAAACAAACACCACCTTAAAGAGACAGGCTTGCAGAAAATAAGGGACGGCAGGGCCCCTCAAGAGGCCCTCTAAGAGACAGAAACAGCTGTGGGAGTGGCAGAGGCCATTATTGATAACCAGGAATCCCCTTAGAGAGACAAGGTGAAGGGTGGAAGAACAGAAGAGGGCTATGGGAAAAAGCCTGTTAGGATTTGAGGGAACTCAATTGTTTTAGGAGAGTACCAGTGATTCAGTAAGTTTCAGTTCCAGAGAACATCCACACCTGCCAACCAAGAGCACTAATCTGGGGTAGCAGTAGGTACAGGCTCACCAGAACTGGTACAAGGGTCACAATTTGTTATTAAAAGCATAAATCCGTAAATCCAACCTGCCTTTTGTACCATTGCGACTGGTTTGTTGACACAAGGCATGTTCAATCCACGGGTTTCTGCTTTTGAAGCCAAGGAACTATTACCATGCATAAAAAAATAAAGAAATATAAACTGTTCTGTCAAACTACACAGAACCGAGGATCTTTTTTTGGGATCCCTGCACTGCTCCTCGCCCTCCCTTCAAATGATACACGACATATTTCACTTGTCGAGGAGATATTTGTTTAAGATTAGTACAGATGTATACGGGTCAATCCAAATATCCAATTCATCACGCAACCAGGAGGGGTCAGTAACAGAGTTTATATTCAGGCTCACTATCTATATATGTGTGTGTAAGTGAAGGTGAGAGTGTGTTTAAATGTGAGAGTGAGGGGAAAGCAGAACTTCCTTTCTGCAGTACGTGTGTGCAGATTTTTTTTCTTAGAAAAACAGCTGATATAATTCTTTGACTTTAAACCTGTGCATTACTGGTTACTGTAAACCATACCTTGCCACTTTTAAGAATCTTTTGTGCATCACATTAACACATTTCTGCGTTTTTGTTCTTGCCATTTCACACTGTTTTGCTCTCATTGTGAGTAAAATAAAATAGACTTTAACATAGAAACACTGAGTGCAAAGACTCACTGGTGCAGGGGTGGGTTAGGAGGTAAAACACACGTTTTCAACACTAAGGTCAGCAGCTCCAACTGCTGGTCCCAACCTTGGCAGGCAGCAACTTTTTGTGTGGTTTTTTTTGTCAACCGAACTTGACAACTCAATCTATCATCCTTCATTCTGAGACACAGTTTAAGGCAAACACTCGAGAAAAACTGATGCGATGTGATGACACGAGCCAAAACACAGAGTTCAAGGAGAACATTTCGAGAGGAGAATGTGAGACTGTGAGAGTTTAAGCTGCTTTATGGTTTTCTGCGTTGGTCCTGTGCACAGTATTGCAGACTGTGCTTTACATGTTGTAGCTGTGTACACTGAAAAAATTGAAAGATTTCTGGTTTGAAACTTTAGATTTCACTTTAACTAAAATTAAAAATGACTTGCTGCGGAAAACAATTTGTCCTTAAATAAAGCTGTACAAATCTGAGAAAGGCGATGGTGTCACGTCACTGTGTGACATCACTGACATCGCTCGCCATAACAGTGACGTTTACCCCACCTCTCACCCCAAGGCACTTGGTACCCCCCCCCCCTCCCCCTCCCGTCCCTGAATTGGATAAGCGAAAGAAGTCGGAGGGATGGATGGACGGATGGATTCTTTCCCTTCACAGTGCACTCTGCTGTCACACCCTTTCCTGTTAAGGTGTATTTTCTTTAACCGATTCTTACCATTTTACCCACGCAGCGCACCTTTTATTGGAGAAATGAAAGCATTCTGTGCGAAATCCTTCATATCTAGCTAGCCAAATACACCAGGGGAAAAAATGTGATACAGTAAAGTTCAATTTAGCTTGCCCACAGTTGCTGAGTATCTGCAAACCACTTTGCAACCCTCATGCACCCCAGTCCCTCAACAAGAAGAACTGTCCAGATGAATTCTATGTCTGTATTTTCCCAAACATTTTTTAATGCCACCAATGAATACCTACATACGCAAAAAGAAACGTGTTCCCAGGGATCTGCAGATCAGCGCTTCCCCTCCTGTTTCTCAATCACAGACACACGATAAAAACACACACACAAAGTATGATGGGACCAGAGCCAACATCTGTCTTTGATATTATTTAACCAACCGCTTATTGTGAGAGCCCACCAGCACCACGGATGGCGTCTAGAGCTGTGTGTGTGTGTGTGTGTGTGTGTGTGTTAATCTATGAATGCGCTCCGGTGTCCATTCAGACGCTTTGGCAGGCCCGGCGTCGTTTTGTTACATCGTTTAAGGGCCGAGCCGCACGCATGTGTGCGTACGCTGGTGCGTTTGCTCGGTATGTGTGTCGGCATTTCTGAGAATGTGACTGCATACCAGTGCGCAATGTGTGTTTCCACAGACATGTGAGAACAGTGTGAGTGTGTGCGGTGGCGATCCCCCTCCACAGTGAAAGCCGCAGCCTCAAACCACATCAGAGAGTGTGTGGGAGACAGAATGACAAGGCCAGGAACCAGCCAGCGTCTGCCTGAAGCCACACACAGGCACACACACACACACATACACTCGCACTTACACATCAACTTATTGACACATACTGTCCCTTACGCGCTCTATTTCGCCGCCTAACACACACACACACATGCACGCAAACACATTTAACACCAACCGTCATTAGACCACAAGTCCTAACCAGTGGTCACCGTTTAGGCCAAGGATGCAATAGAGGGAGATGTTTATGTTTGCATACTCATAGACGGGCATTAACAGAGCGGAGAGGAAAATAGGCCATCTACCGTAAATTTGTTTTTGTTTTCATCAGTGTGCGGGTTAAATAAAAATATCTGATTTACAGCCATCTCGCCGGGCAGAGAAATAAAAAGCAAAGACGCAATAAACAGGAAAAACAAACAGAACACAGATATGCATATTCTTACATGCGCATATTACGCAGGCAAAATATGCAGCCATTCATATTCATGAACACCCCGACAAGCACATACCAGCAGAAGACAGGCGTGCTATGATGGTACTCGCCTTCTTTTCCCTTTTTCTTTCTTTCTTTTTTTTTTTTACAAACACAAACACGTTGCCGTTGCCAGCCAAAGGCCATTCGTGCAATTTCTCACGCTGACACAAGCACACGCACACACATAGACACACACACACAGGGACAAAGATGTGGCGCAAGTGTAGGTCATCCATGGGTGAGTGAAAGCTAGAAGCGGTGTTTTTCCTTGCGGTGGACACACATCAATTTCAAGGAAATTGCTCGCCCCATTATTGGAAAGTGTTACCGGAATGTCAATTAAGGGGGAAGTTTTTAACCTCGCACCACACAAATAAACAGTGCGCCCCGCTCCCCCTTATTAAAGGCGGTGTCAGTGCAGACAGAGAGTCTGGACGGGGGCAGAGGGGAGGGAAGGAGGAGATGAAGGGAGCGAGGGAGGCCCAGAGAAAGGGAGACGAGGAGACAGGAGATTTTTTTTTGGTGCTCTCAAAGAAATGCTTTTGGCCCCGCTTTTGTGCCGGAGGGCCCTAGACCCTGAGAACCACTCAAAACCTGGGTTCTGGCCCTGGCTCAGGCCCACTTAAGGTTGACCTCATCAGGCAGGGATCAGCTTGACAGGTGGTTGGCTCTCGGTAGGTGCAACAGCGGGAGACCAATAAAAAGGAGGGGTCAAGGCGAGGAAAGAGCAGGTCACAGAGACACAGATGGAAAAGAGAGTCAGAGGGGAAGAAGGCAAAACTAAGACAAGTGTGGTATAAGTGATAGGTGCGGAAAAGGAGCGACAGAGGGAAGAAGACCGATGTCAGTTATTAAGGAGGTCAGATGAGATGGAATATGCAAAGGAGGAGCGGGGGGAGGGGTGGAGGTGAAGGGGTAGTTTGTTTTGTGCAGGATTACTTGAAAAATACAGTGGGCACAGTGCAAATAAACATTGCGGGGGGAAGAGGAAGACACAGGCAAAATTGTTGCAAACACATACAGAAAATTAGCTGACCATTAAAAACAACTTCAAACAAGACATTCAAAAGCAGCAAGAGAGCCAATACGACCATACTGAGAGTCAGGCTGGAGTAGATGTGGTAGATTACCTTATAGGGTCGGGCAATTAGGCGATTATAACAGCTACGAGCGGCTGGTTGGGTCCACAGCCAGTTGTTGTGTCCACTGGGATTCTTTTTAACTTGTAAAGTGCAATCGCTGATCAGGACTCGAGGTCGTACCACCTTTTTTTTTATCTTTTTGAGTTTAATTACGAGAGCTGGAGAGCTGTACACTGACACTGACAGAGGAATGTGTGACGGCAGGCGCTGTGTGGTGAAAGGTTTCTTGCAGAGCAACGAACCAGTTTAGAAGTTTGTGTGTTTGACAAATTTCTGAGCTGATTAGCTATCTTGATGCATGTCATCCTCGCCCATGCATATGCATACATATATGTTAGTTCCTGTAGGGGCTGCCAGGCATCCTTCATGTGTTTGCTTTATTTAAGTCTGTCCATTCTCCCCCTATAACAAAACACTAGTGCAAACACTAGTTTTTCACAACGGCCAGCTAGAAAACACAAGACAGCCCTATGACCTGTGTATAGGAAAGATAGATCGACACAGCAGCAAATCTCTTATACGCTGATTTCATGGTCCTCACATGACCTGCTCAAACAGTACCCAAATAGTACAGGCTCTTAATGCCCAAAGCATATGAAGAGTACTGACTGACTTTTGAGAATAATCTAGAAAGACAAGGCAGAGACCCGGTCGACATCAAAACAGGTATCCTCGATTGATGCTTTACTGAACAAAGCCTCCAAAGCTGGGTGGAGTGCGCTCAGATGGCTCCAGGGGGTCTAAGTCTGCAAGCTCGCAGGCATGTGAAATGCCTTTACACAGCCAGTGTGTGGGCCTCTGTTTGGAAAAGGGTTTGCCAAGAGCCCCATCACCATAACAGATGAACAGCTGCTGAGAGGCTTTTCCATATAGCCCTGTGAGAACACACGCCGCCCCCCCCCCCCCAAAAAAAAAAAAACCTGATGCAATTTCTCTTCTCGCTCTGAATGGAAAAGGTATTGAACGAGAGGGCACGACTGCAGAACTACTCGTATCCTGCAGTAATAATAAACAACTTGGGTGGGAGCGGGCATAATCTCTTGAATTATGTTTTACCATCCAGTAAGCACGGCTACACGTTCGGGGAGTCAGAAAATGTTTAAATGTCAAGCTGAGTGAGGGGGAAATCCAAAAAACTTCCCAGAACGCAGTGTCCATGGTTATAATATTTTACACAACGTAAGCATGGAAGTGTTAGAATAAAAATATACAGAGCATACGGTATTTAATGCTGTGCATGGTAGGCTAAGGGGGATTTTAAGGGGAAAATCTCTCAGTGTAAAATGTTTAAGGAGAACATAATCAAGTGGTAGTAAGTCGGGAGGTGTTCAAGACCACACCCCATTCCCTGCATCCAGGTCATTGATACCTACTGGCAACTGGAGAGTCAGGCCACAGGTTAACCTGATGCAGAGTTAAAGGCTGGGCAACATCACGCCACCATCCTGCTGTAGGGCTGCGGGAGGTTGGGGATTAAGGAAAGACACAAACTTCAGTGTCTGTTTCTGCAGCGGTGAAGGCCGGGGAAAACAGAACAAGAGATTTCAAATCTGGTAAGCACAATGCCTAAAATACAGCCAGTGGTTAGGATGTTTGATAGCTTAGAGGGTTTAAATAGGCGCATGGGAGAAAGGAAGGGAAAAAAATGGGGGGGGGGGGGGGGGGGGGACAAAGGAGATTATCATACATCATCATTAGTGAACTACAGACTCCACAGTAATCCGCTGCAAGAGCTCCGATGTCAATAAGGAACCGAAATCCCGGGTCTGAGTGCAAAAAGAACCAAAGAGAGATGGAGATGGGGATGAGAGAGGTTCTTTACACAGGTATTTCACCAAAAAGAAGTCCGGCATATTCAAATAACAGGATGTTTTTTGCTTATGTTTGTAGGTAAAACAGCCATACTGTGGTTCTGATCTTTGGCCATGCTCAAGTGCATGAAAGTGGATGGAAAGAGCAACAGTTGATGCTGTAAAGAGGAGGGTATGCCTGAAAATGGGGATGAATTATATGTGTAGACGTGAGTGTGCACGGGCATCTGAGTAATAGCGTATGAGTGTGTACCAAAATAAAAAGCCAAGTGTAACCAAGCAGACTACGAATGTTCCAGACTCCAGCCACTAATGCAGGTAATTAAAAATGATGTGTTGAAATCAGTTTACATTAAGAGACACTCCACAAAACCCATTTTGCTGCGGCTGCCGTTGTTTGTTTGCAGTCATTAATCGTTTTACTGCTTTAACCCGTCCCACATCTGCATTGCGGGGGAGAGTGACAGGAAAGACGGAGGGTGAGAGAGGCTCGCCGTGCAAGCACAAGCTCATGAGCCAGACAGTCGCTTTGTGGGGCTCGGCTCGGTGAGACACCGGTAAGCGCCCCCGATTGTCAAATCGGCGCTCAGCGCGGGAATGCTGAGCACACAAAAACAGCACTGTTTCATTGACACAAAGTGGCCAAGAGCTTGGCTTCTCCTTCCCCCTTTCTGCCTGCTGCTGTGCATTCCAATAAAAGTCTCCATAGATAATGAATGCTAGTAGACTGTCCGCAGCCAAAGCTTGGCTCCGATGGCAGTCCACTGTGGTGTCTGTGTGTTAGTCATCTCAGGATGAATGAGTCACCAGAGAGAAACCTCAAGCACCACCCAGGTAACAGTTCAGTCACACAGGCAGTGAACACAGCAGCGAGATGAAGGAGAGACAGCCTGTCAGGCAGGAACTCTATTCTGTGGGATCGTGATGCCACCTTGTGGTCTCCAGAAGAATGAACACAGAAGGCAGACGCACAGAGACACAAACATTGGGGAATGTTATCAATGAGACTAGTATTAAATAGAGCAGTGTGCAAAAACTGTTGAGCTACACCTTGTTTCTGTATATTCTGCAAGGAAAATGGGAAATAGGTGCACTGATTTATTAAAACGTGCAAATTTACACTGTATGCACACAGTATATAAGGCAAAAATAATTCAAACATGCTTGAACATCAATATTTGGTATGACCACCTTTATTATTACAGAGCCTAAAATCTCTTATGTAACATTTTTTGTCATTTCTTTAAGTAGTCTTCAGGAATAGGTCTCCAGGCTTCTTGAAGGACATTCAAAGCTCTTGTTTGAATGTCGACTGGCTTTTGTTTTGTTCTCTGTCAAGATGATCCCACACTGCTTCAGTAAGGTGTGCGTCCAGGCTCTGGGGAGGCCAATCCATGACTGACAGTGCTACATTGTGTGTTTGGGATCATTGTCGTGCTGAAAAATGACACCAGTGCCAATCAGATGCTTTCCAGACTGTATTCCATGGTGAATCAAATCTAATGACACTTTTCTGTGTTCATAATTCCATCGATTTTGAGAGGATTCCCAAAATCACAGACCCCAAACCATGACAGAGCCTCCTTACACACAGCTATAGATGCTCACTGTTATACCTCTCTCCTCACATACCTCTGTACATACTGAGGATATGTAATTTGGCATACGTGGGGGACACACACAGTGTTTTCGGATCACTCTATGGCAATCCCTTTGTTGGTGTAAAAATGACTGTTTTATGCCTGTTAAGCTGTAATATCTTTGGCATTTTTCCTAGGGTTTCCCAGCAACAAAGTTCCTAAAGATATCATTTTAAATTGTTTCTTTGATAAGTTGTCTGTCATGTGCAGACACGGCACTGATCCTTGAGTTAGGTGGGTTTTTTATGTTTGAATGAGGTCAGATGTTGAGTTGCTTCAAAAAGTTTTCAAAAATCATTGTCAGGTAAAAGCTTCAGAAAGTCTGGAGGACTATTGATCAAGATCGCTGAAACAGACTGACTGGTTTCTTGGAAGCAAAATATAAAGACATGATGGGTGGCTTTATATTTGACGGTACGACACCCCTGGTACTCCAGTGTGCACTTAATGATTTGAGTAAAATATATTTTTGTAGTAAGATGTAGTAACCTTGAGCTGAGTAGATAGAGAGTCAGTCAGAATGAGAGAAAACAGCAAAGGACTGGAGATCCTTTAAATAATCTTTAAAGAGACAAGACAAGCTCTCGTGTGCTTTACAGCTAGTTGATACAAGATAAACTTGAAGAGAGCACCAAAGACCGGAGAATAAGATGAAAGGGCATCTCATGATAGATCTTACAGTGATCTCAAAGTGAAAGAAAAGTGAAGGTGTTTTCACCCAGCACTTCATCTTTTCGTGCCCTCATCGTTATACAGCTGGTTGAGTTTTCATATTGGCAATTTGGGATCAAGAGCAGGCTAATCATGAAGAAAAATCCTCACTGCACCAGAATCTCTGATCAAAGACAGCAGAGTATGAAATCGTGGCCTAAACCACGATAACAGAACTAAGCCTGCAAAATGTGATGAAAAACCTCCCAACAAGCAAACACGACAAACCATTCTGGATGCGCAGAAGCTGGATTATCTAACGTATATGTAACAATAATTACTGGTGCACATAGAGCTGCAGTTTGCTATAGAGGCAGGCATAAAAAAATTGTTCAGCCATTTGGCAATCATTTTTCAGGGGGTGATTTACCAAGTTACAAGTTCCTGGGGTCCAAATTAAAACTATACATCAAGACAGTTTAAAACAGTATTAACATTACTCGGGACAACAATGACGATCAGCACTGAGTTAAGTTCCACAGGTGCTGCTTTAGTGAACCTGTGTGATTTTATCTGTTTATCAGAGGGCCTGACCTCTGCACACAGCAGTTTATAATAATTGTTTATGAATATTAGAGCAAAACAGGGCAAAAAAAGAAAAATGAGAATTAGCTCCCATAACCACTTCTTCCTCTGCCTCCATGTTGGCCACACCGTCAGACTAATTACCCCAGTAATCACTGTGTTAACATTATAAAGGGCCTTGAGGCTGCACTCCTCTATCCTATTTCAACTGAAGTTAGTCAGCCAGAGGAAATTATGAAGCTCTCAAAGTGCTGCTGCTGTCCTTTTTAACTCCGTCATCTCTGGCTTTAGGTGATGTTGGCACAGTGAATACAAAAATATGACATTATTGCAATCATGCTCACAACATGACTTCCCAGGCTGAGACCCTTACCTACTTTTGTACTGGGTTTTACCCATTACCAGTGATCTATCATTGTGAAATGCCTGGCCCATGCCTAAACCAATGTTCAGAAAACAATTTTGTCAGTGTCTGAAGCCTAATCTGGGGTTTTTATTTTGTTTTTGCTGTTATTTATTCCTCCTTTTGTGCCAGAGAACAAAGAAATCTCATCCTACATATTTATGAATCTGGATCCCAGATATAAAGACAGCAAAACAGACGGGACACGGATAAACATTGGCCTCTGCCACCGGTGAATGCCAGCTTGTTTGCCAACAGGCCAGTGGCAATTAACAAGGGGATTACACACTGCTCTATGAATTAACAATTAACAAAGCTGAGTATCTATGTTATCCTGGCAACTTCATGTGGTACCAGAACATGAAAAAATCCCATGCAGACAATTTGTCGAATCATTACCATAATGATTCGACAAATTGTCTGCATGATTTGTTTTCTTCAATGTGACCTTGAAGAAAACGGTGATGCACTGATTTCTTCAAGGTCACATCTTACCTCTTGTTTAACTCTGGCCTATCATAACGCTGCTGATTTTTCTCATATATAGCGATGGATTCTCTTAAAGTAGCTCTTAAATCTAAGCTAAACAGCAGGTACACAACTCTGGCCCCACCTGCTGTTCAAACCTTCTGTTTGCACAGGGCAGCAAATCAGAAAAAAGTTGCCCAAAACGGAGGGTGGCTTTAATCTAGAGGCCCTAAAACGGCTTGTTTCACACAGAAATGTGGGGCTACATCAATGCCCAGTCAGAAAAACAATGACCCATGAATAATGCAAAGCTGCTTTAACAGAGTCCAAAGAATACAAATAAGGAGCTGGAAATGAGCAGAACTGGTCCACTTTAAGCGCTGAAAGCCTGACTGATAAAACACTTTATGTAATAAAGTAAAAACAATAAAGAATCAATTAAAGGCTTGAAGAATAAAAGCTGTGAGCTCTGAGGCTGAGTAGCCACAAACAGACAAACAAAAACACACAGTGTTGCCCCTCAGCCTCCTAGCAGACGCTTCTGTGCTATGAATTTGAATTTGAGGTGACAACTTTCTTAAGTTAGATTTTCAGAAACCTTGCCCTAACCCTACCTGCACGTATGGTATGAATTTGAAAATCCTACCTCACTTGCTTCTCAAGTTCTTGTGTTCAAAAACGTGGGTTTTTAGGCCGCCGCCTGCCTGCCCACAAACCTAGCAGGTGGACAACAACATCAGCCTTTTTTACAGCTGAGGGGTAAACACTCTAGGTAGTTATTAAAACAAAACTAGCCCTAAAATAAAGTCAATTCTGGGATTCTCAGGAAATTGTTACCAACAATAGGTGCTCATTCTTGCCCTCTAGTGGACAAGAATCCCACAGACCTACGTCGAATCAGTAATGAGAAAAAAAATGCGTTTGCTGGATTTACGGCTAACAAAAGCATCCAGTGTGATCTATTTTGAGATCACTGAGGTACACAAGCCATCTTAGGATACATCAGATGGTGGCTTAGCAATGAAAACAAATGGAAAGCTCCATGAGCCACGTGAAAAGAACACAGTCCATCCAAACAGGGTTTTATCTTTTTTGTCTGTAGCGTAAATTTGTCTCAGACAGATGGGGAATAAACTAAACGGCTGTCGAGCACGGAGAGTTTCAAACTGTGAAGATGCTTCTGTCCTCGCTTGCTAATTCCAAACACAACTAGGAAGGCTCATTCTTATTATGAACACAATATATTCTGTGTTCTCGGATTCACCAATCACCACAAGTGTTTTGTGAGCAGACGGTCAGTCAGGGTATACACCAAGAGTAGAATAAATGTAAATCAGCTGCTTCGTAGACCCCCCGCACTCACCACCTCAGCTCAATGCTTTTCGTTCGAGGTGTAAACAGGCTGACTTACAAATAGATAAAGTGGCGAAGCAGACGTCACAGAAACACTTGTGGTCTTCATCTAAGCCTCGCCAGTGGCCTTTAAATGTCTGATTTTTCAGAGTATTTCTCATGTGTGTTAAGTGTGTTTTTATGAGCTATTATGTGCGAGCACACTCTGTGCCCGTTTCCTGATAACATAAAAGAGCATAGCCGCAGGCGGCGATATCAAGTTTCTCAAACCAATCCAGGCGACCCAGAGCCTTTGACCAAAGCAGCATGCTGAATATAATTCGCCTTATTCAACAGTCTAGATACCACTGAGATTCCTGCCAGTACAGTATCAGGACTCCTGCCACCATGCGAGGAGCACATCCACGTACGTGATTTGGTTGAAATCTCTCTTGTGGTGTTTCCTGTGGGTTTCCGGTGAATATGGAAATGATGAAAAACAATTATTTGCGTTCCCTGTGCTTTTTTTGTGTGTAATTTTTAATATATTGCTTTAATAGAGAATCTATGTGAGTCACCAGAGGATGTGTCAGACCAAAGTGCAGCGAATACGCACGAACATCCCATTATGTAGTTACAGCCATTCAATCAACAGAAATGATACGATCTGTACTTTGATTATGTGGTTAGTCAGCCTCTTAGCTTGCTGTCAGTAGGCTTTGAGTGCATTTGCACGTCAGCCACACATTTAAATAAATAAAGGACACACAGGCACATACATGCATACATATTTACACTGCATAGGCAGCATGTCAAGAGATGAAATTACAGCAGATAGAAACAATAACTGTTGAAAGGCACACTGCTGTCAGTGGAGAAAATGATCCTTCCTGCAAATACAATTTGCAATCCCTTTGTAATATTACAGTAATATTACTCTTGTACACTGCAAACAGTCCAACTACATCATCTGTGGTTTGCATATGGCTTAAACAGGCTTAAAATGTGTTTTTCTACACAAAACCACAAAAACTGTGCAGCTGTTACCTAATGTACACAGCCTTATGTACTGACATAAGGTAAAAAAAATTCAATTTTTCTAACAGGCTTGAAAGTCAAGGCTGTTTTACCTCTTTCATGACCTCCTACAAACATTTTGACCCATCACTCCATAAGACCTGAGTTTCATCCCAGTTCTTGTGTAATTTTGCGTACCTCCGCCTTTTCTCCCTCTTGACAGCCACTCTTCCACTGAGAACATTTCTGATGACGCTTCAGGGCAACAGCTAATAGCTCTTTGGCAAACACCTATTGAGTGCTAACATACTATTTTATACCTCTCTTACTGTGGTATTTTTCATAAATTCAGTTAATGAAATGGGAAAAAATCTTGTGTTTTGCAACAAGTTTCTTAATACATAATACTCATATACTCATATTTGCAAATTATGGTAGACTGAATCATTCATCACTGTAAAGTCAGATTACTCATGATTTAGCTGGTCACTCTCCCCCGGGCTCTCTCAGCAGAGTGTCTGCAAAGAAGTGGAGAGAGCTGCATCTGTGCAGCTTTGCTCCTCCAACTTTGCCACATAGCATGCTGTAAGAAAGGTGACAGCTAACTGAGGGCGTTATACAACTGTGGGAAACTCTGGATTTTATATATGCAGAACTGCAGAGTTTCTTGACTGTGTAGCTCAACAAGTAAAAGTTGACAAAAGTGCGAGGTGTTTTCGGTATCCCGGTGAGCGAGACACATTTTCACTCACACGTGTACAGCTTGTAACAATATAAAGAAAGGTCAATAAGGGTCGTAAAAGCCACGAGCTGCTTCTGTTCTGGGTAGAGCACGTGATTAGTGGTGTTTCAGTCTAAAATACAAAACAGCTTCACCGTGACAGTTGTTGCTGAACAGATAGCACTGCCTGTTGACCTGAAGACCCTGAAGATAGGCCCTCACAGAGTGTGACAGTTTAAAGGGAGATGGCATTGATATCGTTACAACAGGTAATTAACTCGGACCATAATGTAGAGTTTGGCAGCCTTACAAACACGGGTTACTTTCTCTCCTTCTGTTCTCTTACTCCTACCTGAAAAGCTTTAGTCTTTTCTTTTTTGTTACAATAACTACAATTCCATATTTAGTCCAAAGAATGAAAAACACTGAAACATTTTTCCTTTAAACACCTAATCCGCCTCCATTAGTATCTCCGAAAGATACTGTAGATTACTTCTAACATGCGTGCCAGCAGGCAGGCCTTCTGCAGTGTGGGCCGACTTGCGCTAATATTAAGGCATTGTTTCTCTGCTGTGTCACAGTCAACCTCCATAGCACAACACTAAATACTGCAGCACAACAGTTGTTTGCATGAGGCAGCAGGCTGAGGCGTAGTTGTTTTTGTCACGGCAATTTTCGCGTCGCTCTGGAGAGCATACAAGTGTTGAGCAACAACACGGCTCTGAATGTTTTATCTGTGCATCCGCAAACGAAAAAGAAAAGACTGAGTGATACAGAGAGAAGACAACATATTTAAAGCAGGTATGATGCAGTAGTAAAGTACATTTGACATTTCCTCAATTACAGTGTACTAGAAGACAATACAATGTGAACTCTCACCCCAAAACACCCGCGGCAGGTCATCAGATCCAGTGCTGTTCCCATTTCTAGTAAAGATGGCCAACTGTTTAAATGTGATGGAAGTTAATAAAATGAACTTCTTCCCTTCTATTTTCAGCCCGACTATTGTGACCACGAACTGATCTGACACCAAACTGTTGATTGGCTCAAGTGTATGAAAGGAAAATAAAAAATGGCTAATCCCATTTAAAGTTCAGTTAAGTATATTCTTGTGATCCACATCCAGCAGTATGCCAGAGAAAAAACACCCCACACACACCTTAAATTCTCCCACTGAGCTATCCACTAACCTGTCCTGGTCTCCTGTTGCGCCTGTGACACCCGAGAATCAATTACAACGCTTCGGCTGGTAATGAGGTCTCCAATTACCTGATCCACAGGCTAACGGACAATATACAGGTCTTTAATCTTTCATGCGCCTTCAACAAGCCCGCTGCACTCGTCTGGCAGCATTTCCCCCCAAAGATCTGACGCAACCAACACTGTTACATGCAGCTTACGGAATTAAGCTCAAATCAAAACATCATTTTAAGCAGCAAGTGGGGTAATTATACTTTACTAATTAGATAAAATGAAAAGGACCAGGGACCAGTAATTTTGGAAGCTTGAAATTAGCCAGCAGCTTTGGGTTTCCTAAGCTGACCACTTGATGGATGTCATTTTAATTGCCAAAGCTCCAAAACTGGAGTAGCTACAGTCCTACAGTCCTCCCTATATATATATATATATAAAATAGACTTTATTTATTTTTACCTATTGTTTCAACTTTAACAGAATAAACTTGAGTATATATGCAAGACTAAAGTAAAATAGGTAGCATGTCAGCTAAATTCATTGTGTTTTTTGCGGTATTGTTTCCATTTTTTAGCTGCACTGTGGTGCAGTAGTTAGCACTGTTGCCCCTTTCTGTTTACATTTTGCATGTTCTCTGCAAGTGCTTGGCTTCTTCCAAAACTCATGCAATTAAAGGGGTTAGGTTAATTCTTAATTGCCTATAGGTGTGAATGTGAGTGTGAATAGTTGTCTGTCTCCCTGTGTTGGACCTGTGACAGACTGGTGACCTGTCCAGGGCGTACCTCGCTTCTCACCCTAAAGTAGCTGGGTTAGGCCCCAGCCCGCCTGTGACCCTGAATCGGATAAGCAGAAGAGAACGGATGGATGGATGGATGGATGGATTTTGCACCATTTTGCACCTTATGCTGTATTCTCAGGACTGTCAGCCCTAGATTTTTTCCTTGCACTCTCCTCTTTATCAGCTTTGATCACCATAGTTTCTCTTGCTCATTATCTTTCATGTATCAGGACAACAAAGCTTTAAAGCGATAACTTGTTTTTTGGGGGTTGTTTTTATCATCACATGTTAACAGTCGCCTTCCCTCAGGGTGACGAGCAGGATTTATTTGGTAAAGTTGAAAATAGCCACAGAGTCACAAGCACACAGCTGTATAAATTAATTAAAGATAAGGAAAGAGCGAGTGGGACGAGCTGTCTTCATTTGGGAGCTGCTGTGAATGTCTGCATGAAGCTGCACTCACAGCAAGTGAGAAAACTTAAGTCATGCTCTGCAGAACGGCCATATGTTCTGTGGCCGGAAAAACCTTTAATCCTAAGTGCCTATTTAAATGAGCCGGCTTTGAGATGTGTGAAAAAAGGGGATGAAGGAAACAACGCCATGATGATACAGGATTTAGCTGGACACGGCTGGGTGGGACCAAATCAAATAACAGGAAGTGAAGGAATCAAACTTACAAACTTCCTCTTTAGCTTTCCCTTCCCACGGTTCTGTTTGCCCTCGACCGCAGTCACTGCGCCAAAGTCGGAGCCCATGTCTAGGTGCTCATCGGCTGACATGCTCTTGCGCAGGTAAGCAGCCCGCGCCCGGAAATGGGAGAACGGCGACTGGGAGCGTGGACGGGCCTCGGTGCAGCCGCTAGTCTCATTGTCACCTTCCATGTCATCCTCCAAACGCCAAAGCTCCCCTGGATGAAAACAAAAAGACAAATTGAAAGACAAATTGTCTTTAATTTGTCTTAACTGAAGACAAATAAAGACATCACAGTGGCATTACATGAAGGCAACAATAAGAAGAAAGGAGAAGAAGGGAGAAAAAAGACAGGAGAATAAATGAGAGCAGGACCGACTGGACCGTGCGCAATTACTGGAAACTCACTCTACAAATTCTGAGCTATCATCCCTGATTGCTTCCATAAAACATTTCCAGAAAGTAATTTAGCTTCCTTTATAGGTAAAATACTTTATAACCGCAGCATTATTCTCACCATGCCTCCTGAACAGCGTGATTATGATTTCATATGCTGGACAGAGAGGGCGTTTTTCTCCAAAGCGCTGACATGATGTCTGAGTTCTCACAGTCACACCACAGAGATGGATGAGTGCTGTCAGAAACTGCCTCAGCTCCACTAATCAGAGACAACTTCCATCGCTCTGCATTTGACGGACGTCAGACGTCTTGTCGCATCCCGTCTGCGGCATCTGACTAACGGCATTCAAAAAAAACACGCAGCCATATGCTGAGTAAGCAAAATCAGCCGTCTTCATCAAGGTATTAACAACGACAGCAGTGAAACGTGCTCATGATTCAAATATCATCTCAAATTATAGTAGGAAAATGAGCACACAGTGTACTTCCCAGCCCCCAATGAATCACTGTATAAGGTTAAGAAGGTCAAAGTCGCAGACATTTCTCTGCTGTAAATACTTTTATTAAAACATCAGATAATTGAGTGCAGTCAGGACCACTGGAGTCAAAACCAGAAAAATATATAAAAACTGGTATTTATATGTTTTTCAGTCTATTTGGCTGTAATGCATTTATATGGCTCTGTTCTGGAGAGCCTCCCCGCTCTTCCAAGTGCACCTCTCCTCACATCCATGTGCATATGTGGAAAGCTGGAAAGGTGCAGAGAGCAGCAACAAGAGCCCATCAGAGAACCAAACAGGTATTAATGACGACAGACATGACAGAGCAGAGAGGCTGCAGTGCAAAAACTCCCTTTTTCAGACAGGAGCATTTCTAAATCTGTTTATGTGATATCGTTACCTCATATTACACCATTTCACTCTTTAGTTGGGTTTCTTTAATGCAAATTTTAGTGATTTTCTTTACTGCAGGATTGTGTCGTATGATTGCATTTGGTTTTTACTGTTTCTTTTATTATTTATGTGGATCATTTCTTGAGAGCCTGTCTGTAAACCAAAAGTTTATCAGCAGGGACGATAAATAAAGAAATGAGAAATGAGGTGGAAAGCCACTAAAATCTTTTATATAGGCTTTCCTGTCAGGTTCATTAAGTTACAGTCCAGTATATTTATTTTAAAGAAAAATATATTAGTTATATGCATTAAATGGGCTACATTTATATTCACACTTTATTAGGTACACCTTACTAATACCAGGCTGGATCTCCTCTTGTCTTCAGAACTGCTGTCAACAAGATGCTGGAAACATCCTTTTTAATTGGCTCCTTGGGGATAAAGTGTTTTTGAATTTGAATGTCCTCAGACATGATGGCATCACACAGTTGCTGCAGATTTGTTAAATGCACTTCCACAATGGGAATCTCCTGTTCCTCCACATCCCAAAGGTGCTCAACTGGATTGAGATTTGGTGGATGTGGAGGTCATTTGAGTACAGTCAACTCAGCAGAAGTCCACACCAGGTGGTCTTCCACTGCTATACACCATCTGCTTCGAGCTTTAATGCATTGTGAATTCAGAGATGCTCTTCTGCATACCTTGGTTGTAAGTAGTAGGAATCTTTTCAGTTTCTATTGCCTACCTATAAGCTTGACAAAATCTGGTCATTCTCCCCTGACCTCTGGCACCAGTAAGGCATTTTCGAACTGCCTCTCACTGGATATTTTCTCTCTTGTGTGTTGTGTGGGAAACTCCCAGCAAATACTCAAACCAGCACCAATAACCATGCCATGTTACAAGTCACCCAAATCCGCTTTCTTCTCCTTTTAGATGACGTTTGAACCTTAACAAGTCGCCTTGACCATGTCTACATGCCAAATTGCACCGAGCTGCTTGGCTGATTAGTTATTTGCATTAATAAGCAGTTGAACTGATCCACTGAACATTTCTTATTGGTTACACAAATTTATGTAGCACTTAACTGTATAGATACAGTGGCTCCAGTGCAGTGGTTTTTACATTTGCATAACAATTGAAAGATCCCCAGTTTAATCCTGGGAGGATCAAAGAAGAGCACACTGCTTGGACACATGTGGAGATACCTGCTGTGGTGACAGCTTGTGATTAAGCGAGGAGCTGAAAAGTCATTTTTGTGTTATTTATTTATTTTTATTTTTGCTACACACATAGCTCTTTTTCCCCTCACGCCCTGGGGCTCAAACCTCTGGAGGCACCCCGCTCTACCTCCCGAGCCACAGCTGCTGTGATTCATTATTCATTATATCCATTATTAAAAGAGTAAAACTGCAGCTCTTTTGGCAGTGAGTGTTTTGTGTGAGCTTATGAATGAGCTCCAGAGTGTGAAATATAACCTGTGTATCAGTTCCACAGTCTGAGCCGCAGCCAAAGCCGGGCCAAATAATAAAAGCAACAAAATGACTGAGCCTGATCCCTAATACAGGATGTTGCTTAAATCCACAAACCGAATGCAGCTGGATTATTAAACAACTTGGATTTTTAGAAAAAAGTTGTCTGCATACCGAGACATAAACAGAGGTAGAGAGAGAAAGAAAGAGGGAGGCAGCATCATGGTCGATGACAGTGGTCGCTAGGCAACAAGCAGCCACGTGAGACCAAACTCTCTCTCAATTTGATATTTTCAGCAGAGCAGGAGCAGTGGAAGAAAAAAAATAGGCAGAGAGACAGACACCAACACGCCATCAGACCCAGATAATTAGTCTAGATGTAAAAGGACATAAGATGGAAGCACTTGGACTAAATCAACCAATCACTGACAGAGAGCTGAGTTATTAGACGTAGTAAAGGAGAAGATTTATCAGATCAGAGCAGCGAGGGCTCGGGATTCACTCGATGCTACTCGGCCAAAGTGGGTTAGTGATGACATTCACATAGTTCAAACTGCAGCCAAAATAGGACAGAGAAATGTAACGAGAGGGAGGAAAAGGGAAGCAGGGATACTGGAAGTCTCTTTCAGAGACAATGGATTCACTTCTGCCATGTTCACTTTATTCACTTTAGTCATGAATTTTAACAAATAAGCTCTCTTATTGTATTAAATGTAGTTTATTACTGAACCTAAACATCTAAGTAACTTTAATACATTTATTTAAAAAAAACACTTTCATACCACCATAGATGGAAGTGGCGATATTATTCTTTTTTAAAGTTCCAGATTTGTATTCTTAGAGTAGCTTTTACATGATTCACAGATCGAAATAATCCTCACACAGGCCCTCAGTTCACTCTTTCTGAAACAGGACATTTATTCTCCGTCACTTTTCCTATTACGCTACGCTCCATAAAAGGCAATGCTACCAGTGTAGGAAAACCTTAACTCTCTATATATTAAGTCTCCTTCATTTTAATAGTTCACTTATAATATAAATAGTAAAAAACATCAGTAGGTTAAAGCAGACCAGACTGCAAGCAGACCAGCAATGAACTGAAGAAACACCTGTGAGTTAAAGCTCAGGGCACAGCCGAGCAGTCTCACACAGGAGCTGGTGTTAACTAAAGTTGTCGCCTCGCTTTAGTCATCCGCAAAGTGTGCAGATCAGCTGCGTCCTCAGTGAACTAGAAAAGAGAGCACTGGCATGAGTTGTTTTTTTTGGGTTTTTTTACAGTATTTTGATGTGAATTATTTTGAACACAATGTGAATTTCTCATTTTTAATAATCACGGTCAAATCCAGTTTATTGTGACAACACCAGTTTCTTGTATGTAGAAGGTTTTTACAGATGGGTGGGTCTGCCGTACTCGCAACTAAGGCTATGACCATAATAATCATATCAGTTCTTAATGACATCACACAGAGCCAAAAGTAGAAAACAGCCGTCCGATTATTTTAGTATATTCACCTATGGTATCAATTAGAAACTCCTACATTGGCTCGTTCTCGAGTTATCCCATTAAGTTGCAATATATTTGACCTCTCAGGGCCACCGTAGAATAGTCTGTCCTCAACGAAGTGGCGCACAGGAGGTGAGAAGCATGGAAATGCTGATGTTATCACTGACAGAACCTTGTTCAGTATTTTCTTCTACACCATAACAAATATCATTCGCACAGCTTTCTATGAAATATCATGATATCATTTTGAGCCTACATCTCAAATAGTAGGTCCACCTTAACATAAATCAACCTCAGAAAGGTTTACTTTCAGGTTGCTTGATCTTATTATTTATATTTTTCTGTACACATGTATCATGTGAGGTCCCATTCACATTGATAGAAATTTGTACCAGCACTGACTGCAGAGCCGGGAGACAGCGAAAGAAGACAGAAGCCAATCAAGAAAGAGGGGAGGCAAAATAAAGCCCTTGCTGTATCAGCATCTCGTCCCCTCTAAGCCCTCTCACGCACTCTGAAATGCGCCGCTCCACAATGACCTTCACGGTGAAGAGAACGAAAATATCAGATATCTTCTGGATGAGATTTTTTTTTCATTACAATGTGAGCAGCTGTTTTAGCTCATTTCAAAGTTTTTACCGCCTATGTTGCTGCCTGCGTCTCTGCCAATCCAGTGGGACTGAGTGACTTCAAGAGGAACCTATTTTTTTCTTATTTTATTTAGGTCTTCCTCTCTGATGCTGGCTGCGTCTTTTTTGGAGTTACATACTTCTTGCAGTTTCAGGATGAGCTCCTGTGCAGATTTCTCTTGTATTAAACATCACAAGTGAGAATGATAACGTGGTATTTTCCACCTTAATCCAACATTTGAAATGTGCCAAAAGTCATCTCTTCTCTCAGAGCTCCATGCTGTCAAGCTGAGTGACATCAGTCAGCAGTGATAGTGAAAGTGTATGTCTATCAATACGTGTGAATGAGGAGACAAGCGTTAGGATGTCTAGCTCGATGTCTAGCCTTGATCTTTAGCTTTGAGCTCTGGTTTGATGGTGCTTGGCTTGTTCAGGGTTGAAGGGAAGATTAGTTTCCAAATCAGGCACTTTGAAAACGTATCTGAGCTGCTTGAAGAAATTAGAAATGCACTGCCTAAATAGCACAAGCAGAGATTTCATGAGAAATGATTTAAATTGGCCATAATGTTTAGTTTTTGTCTTAACAGATAATCAAAGGTTTGCATTAATTCACTCGCATTAAATCGAAATTTCCCTGATTCATTTCTCTCCTGCCTTCAGTTTCAGGTGTCTGCTATTGTGGTGTTTCTATAGAAGAGCTCTTTTTGATCTATACAAATCAAAGCCCAACTGTGAAGGGCTTTCTTTCACATAAAAATCCCTGCCACCTATAAATGTTTTCATCCTCAAAAAAAGCCCTCATTTGTCTTTAAGATGAAAGCCTTCGCTGTCAGCGGGCTTACACCGTCAGAATTCTCCATGACAGTTTCCCCTCTCCTGGGAGGGAGCGGCGTTTGATTCCTACACAAGAGGAGGAGAGAAGAGAGAAAACAGTGAAAAGATATACACTGTTTTCTCTTGTACATGCAGCTGCTGAGACAGATGGCTGCTGGGCGCTCTCAGCCAAGTGAAGCATAAGACAGGATATCACAGAACCAATGCAGGTGTGGGCATTTGAACAGAAATAAGAAGACTTTAGCTTAAGCTTTTACTGCCCTTTAAACTCTTGTATCGCCGCCACAAGATCATTTTCAAATAACTAACCCTTTGAGTTGCGCTCAGGCCAGAGACTGCCGTTTCATGGTGAAAAATGAAAGACAGAGCAAAGTTCACCAAGAAAAAAAGAGCACTTCTAGGTTAAACCCAAGTGGCAAATTTCATACAGGGTGCCTTTACACTTGCTCAGTATCTGCAAGCTGCTTTGCAACCCACCTCTGCCACACTTCCTCCTTTTCATGCTGTTTCTTACTTTATCCATGCCAAGTATGTTTTGAGCAGGGGTCTTGCTGCTGCTGCTTTCCTCACCTCCATCTTTCCATAGATACACCATAGACAGGTGGATAGGTCCTACCACAGGGTCAATTTTCCCTCAAATTACTGCAGATTGAAATTATAATCACCTTTTTCAAACAAAAGTGGTCATGGCCTGACCACAAAGTGGTTAATTGCATCACTTTGATTCTAACAAGTCGCTTGATATTGTTTCTCCAAACTCTGTTAGCTGAAAAAAAATAAGCTAGCTGTGTGGTGCTAGCTTCCATTCTGTCTTTACCTGCAGGTGGCAAAGTGCAGGCCTTTGAGTGGCTGGTGGCAACTGGAGGATTCTTCATGCGCGGAGGACTCCCGCCAATGAGATCAGAGTGGTGGACCCTGGAGACCGTTGGAGACTGGGGGATGCTGGGGAGGGTACGCGACTTAGCCAGTATGGGTCTCTGTAGCTTCCTTTCCAGCGACCTGCATAGACAGCATAAATGGTCAATTACACGGATCGTTACAATACCACAGCCAAATCCAACATCAGCACTAACACTGACTCAGGCACATACTGGTAGACAAATACAACTTACTGTTAATGAGCAACGAAAGCATCTTTGCCAATCAATAGCTAAATTGCTTCCACCTCAGTATAATCAACCCGAAGGTCATTTGGAACACTAGAACAGTAGATCGATAGTGGACTGAACACTGTCCAATGGGACGCAAATCAATGGCTACAATCACAAGATCGGCTTAACAAATTGGTGACAAGCACACATCCAGGCTTACTTGTGTCTTTTTTATGTTAATATTTTCTCACAGGAGACTGCGTTCCTTGTGCTCTCACAGCCGTGCTGCGTTAGACTGCAACAGATGACTGATATTACATACAAATCCTCTCTGAAACATTTGTGTCTCATTTATAATAGAGACTAAGAATCTGAAAACAACAAACTCGGTACTGACTCAGTGCATTGAGTCCACCTCCAACGCCACTTCCGATCAGATTGATGTGCTGAGATTTAATGAAACGTGGCCGGCATAGCAGACATCAGCCTGGTGGAGCTGGAAGACATCTGACCTCCAGACTTTAGCGTGACAAGCCTGGGTACTAAACACATGATCCCCAGCTGAAAATGAGTTGAAGACATGCAAGCTGAATTCTCAGAGGCTGATTTTTCCTGAAAGCTTCAGGGGAAAGTTTTTATCTGTGATTAAATGTGTGTTTTGTTTTAATATATACACAAATGTATATATATATTATCTCATATCATATAATATGAGATAACTGTTTCATTTTGAGCATTTTGAAGATGAAACAAGACAACCACTTGCAGATTTGGACAACAAAACAAGCTGTTAAATTTCATAAGCCGGCATAATGGTGTGTCATTACACCAGCATATGCCTTAGAGAGCAAGTGTGCCTGCATGCAAATTTCAAACCTCTCTGTCTTTTTGGGTGTTTTTCATTTTTCCTCTCTCATTTGCCGTCTAGTCCTGTTTGTTTCATTGTGATTTGTCAGCCCTGCAACCCAGATTACGTTCCAAAAACTAACAACAGTTCCACATTTTATTATGTGGAACTGTTGTTGACAATTAGAATTGCAGTTTTGCAATTATTTATAAGGTCTGAGGCAGAAATTAACTTTACTAATTTGCTGGGAAATAAACACGAGAGTTAAATGTTGCAGTACTGTGCAAAAGTCTCGAGTGACTCCTCATCCTTTTGTATTTTGCTCCCAAAGAGCCAGACTTTTATTGTCATTGTTTAAGAGTTCTTGAGCCATAGTTCTCCAGGCCTTGTACCTGACCATTTTCAGAGGAATCTATTTTTGTTTGCTAATACTTGCCTATGAATAATTCAAACATTAATAAGGCACCTAACTCAAGGGCTGAGCCAATGTTGTGTCTACACATAACAGACACCTTGGCAAAAAAAACAAAAAAACATTTAAAAATATATCTTCAGGCACTTTGTTACTAGCAGCCTGTGCAAAAACACATTATTTATTCCCATTCTTTAGTTGAATCTATGAAAAGATATGAAAAGAAAAGTCACAGTTTGGCAGGTATTAAATATTTTTGCACCAACAAGGATATCAAATTGCCATATTTCAGTATGCTGCGCACTGTGTCCTCAAAACAACTGAAGAAACCGAAACCATGCAATACCATCTGAAAAGCATCTGATTCACAAAAACTTTTTTCAGCATGGCAGCAATCCAAAACACACTGACAATACAATAAAAGCATATCTGCTTAGAAAAACACAATGCAACACAATCAGTCACGGCCTCCCCAGACCCCAAACTCATCATTATTGAAGAAGAGCTTGCAATGTCCTTCCTGAAGACTACTTAAAGAGATGACAAGAAAGCTTTCCTAATAGGGTTCAGTGTTTAGAAATGAAGGTGGTCATACCAAATATCGACTCTCAAGCTCAACAGAATTGTACAAACTCTGTGTTTGGCTTATATACACTCTGTATGTTTGCACTTTTTAGTGAATCGCTGCACCTATTTCTCATCTCCACAGTAAAATCTAAAGAAATGAAGAGTGACTTTTGCAGATGACTGCAGATCATTTACTAAGCATGAATGATGACTCGACCGTCTTGAGTTCTTGGCAGGCAACCTTATGGTGATTACAGGACTGCCCATATGAGCTAATGTAAACATCTTGTTTGTAAGTGTTCCCATTCAAAAGATTCAAAAACATGTACTCTACAGATAAATCTGCCTGTTACCACCAGAGCAGGTAGAGTAAGGTAAGAGCTCTTAAAGGGCTGGAAAAAGCAGAGGCTTGTGCAGCATGTACGCATTAATCACAGTCTAGATTCATTCAGCAGACATCAACCAAGGCCTCAATAAACTAAATAGGTTGAGTGAACCACACAATAAAAACGAGAATGAAATTCTGTATTCTGTATAACAAAATTCTATAACCTCTTCAAATGTTTCAGAGAAGCTCACAGCCACTGATTCAAATCATATACCATCTTATTCCATTAAATTTATGTTGTCTCCACTGTGCTGCTGTTTATGTCGTGCTGTTTTTCTGCTTCATGAGACATTTATTTTTATGTATCATAATGTGTTTCTAACTGTTATGCTCAGCAGAACAGGAGCCTGCTGTAAACCACTTTAAATTGAGTCAGGCCAGTTAAACATGACTTATTTAATGTAATAAATGGAATGATTGAAGGGATAAAAACGCCTGGGCGGACTAAGTGACAAACAGAAGCATCGTGTGTACCATTTTGTGTACATTACCGAAGGATGGGCATTAACTTGTTCATCACAGAATGATTTGCCATCGGCAATCATTCACTGTGGGCTGGCTGAAGCAAATTAATCACTGTATACTCCCATTACTGTATAGTAAAGTTGCCCGTTTAATCCAATTAAACATTTCCTGTGCCGATTTGACACACAAGCAGCTGTAACTGGTAACTGTCTGCCAGGCTTCACTTCCACTAATTCGACTCTACCTCTCGACAGTGTTTGAGGGGCTGGTGCATCTTGGAGCGTTGTTATGCAATTATCAGGCAAACAACATGGTCTGCCGTGAGGTTACTTGTACTAAGAGATTGTCCAAGAAGTCGATGTGCTCTAGTTTCAAGGAGTATTTTATTTGCATGCAATTAACAGGTATCTGTGTTCCTGACAAGCACACATACTGTCATGGTCCTGGGCCATGTTGGCCTAGTATTCTTAGTTTTTGTGTGTTTTGTATTTTGTTCCCTATTTATGCCTTGGTTCCTAGGTTATTTAGTTAAGATGTTCCTTATTTGGTTACCTCCTGTGTGCCCCTGTGTATCTGTGAGCCCTCGTCTCTCCTTGTGTTTTATTCCATGTTTTCCCCAGCCCGTTATGTCTGTGTTCTCCCCGTGCTCTCTCTCCTCCTGTCTGAACCTCCGTGTACTTCCTGTTTTACTTTGACAGTCTCTCGTCATTATGCGTCATGTTGTGTTCACTCCTGCCCTGTCTCGTTATGGTTATCTGTGTCAGCTGTGTTCCCCATGTGTTCCCACTTCCCTCGTTAACCCTCTGTGTATTTATGTCTGCGTCTCCCTCAGTTCGGTGTCGCGTTCTCCCTCATGCTGTGTGTGATTCTCCCTGTGTTTCTTGGTGAGCTTTATATTTAGTTTTTCCCAGTTTAGTTTTGTATTACCCGTGATCTGCCTTTCCAGCAATAAAGCTGTGCTCTCTGAGCTTATTCCCCGTGTCCCCGTGAGTGTGCGTTTGGGTCCTCTCCTGCATGCCACACAGCCGAATCATGACACATACAGTCTATTGATGCAACTTGCTAACCAAGCAGATAGCTTAGAGTTAATCTCATGTCTTATCCAGTTATGTTGATTTCTTGCTCCAAAAATAACAAGATATCAGCAGCTAAAAAGCTTAAAATTATGCTTTTCCAGCTGGACCTCATAAATCAACTGGCCTCATCACTATGGATACATCCATCTTTCTGGTAAATGTATCCTTTTAAAGAACACTTTTTGAGTGTCAATCCCGGGTGTCAAAAAATGTCTCCTATGTGGTCCGAAACAGGGTGAAAGGCTGGTAACCGTGGCGATACAAATTCAGAAAATGAACAAATTTCATCAAATATCATCAATCTGATGTAAGCCAGACATTAAAGCCTTTCTTCTACACACAGGATCATATCTAATCCATTAAAGAGCTTGCCTTTACGAAAGAAGATTATTAGTCATTAATTAATTCATGAGGAAATCCAATGCTGCAGCTTTATTAAGAAGTGCATGCACTCAGCGGTGAATAGGAGTCTTTTTGGTACCAGCATGTTTTTACAAGCCACTTCAGTAAAACTCAAGTGTGCTGTGTTTGAGGGGGGATACTTATGTTCTCTTTTAATTCCCTTCGATCGCTGGCTCAGGATATGCGGCGTAAGCTCGGGGTTTACTCGGCGCTAGGGAGCTATCAGGTAAACCAACAGCGGGTGCAAAGTCAGCACATCTGCAGGTTTGAGAGGCAAAGCGCTGCCGGCAAGGAAACCGAGAGCTAAAAGAAAACACGGGTGGTGAATTTGTGAATGTTTGACACTGACAAACCGCGTGGTGTGTAATACTTTAACGCTGACTACGGTATATACATGTGTGCAGGACTTACACAAATAGAAACTTTGATAGTAATGCAAACTGAAAGCTCTCTTACTCCTCGGCAATCCATACTGACTTGCATGAAAAAGCATCTGCCCGAGGTGCGCGCACACACATCTCTTCTCAGTGAGCATAAGATGAAATAACTCAGAGTCCACGGGTAAACAAACGCACACACATACAACTGCACTGACACACACGTGCGCAAACACAGTTGTTGGCCTCCCACCAGCACATCATGATGATAACACACTGTGCTGAACAGCCGGCCCAGGCCACTCTGACAATTTGGGCTTCACTCATCCAACAAACCTGTTGCTTAGCGACTCTGACTACAAACGGGGGAGACGAGAGATCGCCGGAGAGGCTTATTCTTGCTTCCCAGCAGCAATTTATACTTTCATAAAAACAGCGTCTCGCCCAGGGTTGCGAGCATCAAGTGCACCACGTTTTGTGGGGTGTTTCTTTTTTCTTTTTTTTTTGTCACCGAATTTATTATCGCTTATATTTTAGTCGAGCTTTCTTTGGCAGTGTACATTTGTGCGAGCGCTCTGAGTGAAATAAAATGACACTACAACAAATGGGTGACATTTTTTTTCTTAGAAATAACAGAAGAATGCATGAAGAAGAACATTAATTAAAGATGTGGAGGGGCTCACGAGGAAAAAAGGTCACCATGCAGAGAGATCTTGACCAGGAGTCAAACTTCTGACCTTATGATTGAAAAGCAATGTTTTTATGTGGTGTGGGTGGTTTGTGGGCTACAATGTTACTCCTGGATTGGCATCATCAAGCCTTAACAATTAAACTGATTTTGCAACAGTGTTTGAGAAAGACAGGGACTTGTGGTGAATTTGTGGTTCTGTGGATGTGTCCTTCAGTGTTGGAATTGGTATTGGTCTACAGAGAGCTTAGCATGCGTGCAACCTACACACATGTGCGTTGAACTTTGGTTGAAAAGTGGTCCGGAACAGGAAAGTGGGAGAAGCACAGACGGTGGCTACAGAGGACAGTTTTCATTGTTTTTAGCATTCGGCTTCACTTCAGCTCTCTGTGTGTTAAAAGTGTGTGCAGCGCAACAGCACAAGAAGTTGAAGGACATTGCACCCTTAGCTTCGATGTCCTTCTGAATCGATCATGAGTTAAACCTGCCCTAAAGTACACCTTGCATTTTGAATCTAATGAAGCAGTAATATACAAAATGAGCATCACGTTTTATTCCATAGGATAAGAAACTAACACATGAGACCACACGCTTATGGATAAAGTGTTTCATGAGGTCATAAATCAGGTGATAAGTTGAATCCTTTTCTCACAGATTTATATACAAACAGACTTCATTATGCAACAAGAGGAGCCGCCACCTGCTGGCGATTAGAGCAAGTGCAGGTTCAAGGCACTTCAGCATCGAGGCGTGTAAGCTCTGTCTACTTTTTATAGCCATCCTCTGGTAAAAACAGAATCATGTGTTTGAGTGGTGTTGTGTTTTAAGCACTCACCCGGTTTGTTTTCCTTGTTTTTTTGGGGGTGGAAGGAGCACTTCTCTATATCTTTGAACGCTTGACTTAACATGAAAAGACTGCAAAAAAAGCCTCTGTTCTCTGTCTCAGTGCAGACTAAAATTAGATTTGTTTCTACAAGAACACATTCTGGTACAACAGAAGCACAGCAATTTGTATTAGTGACCTATATTAATTCCAAAAGTAGCACGTGCAGTGCCTTCAGTCCTTTTTGGTAATCTGATATGAAACTGTTGAAGTATTTTTCCATTGAATGCTATGTAAGGGTTCTTCCAGCCTCAGAATGGGTCTCTGGGAGTAAATACACACAGCAGTAAGTCTGATCACCACATGCGCAAAGGCATTTAACAGAAAATGGTGTTTGATTAAAACAAATGTACACTATGCTTAGGTAGATGAAGCGCTAGCTAATAAAAGACATTGGAGGATGGGTTATGAAGACTTTTGAAGAAACATCCTATGCTGGGGATAGAGATGGGGGTTGGCTGTGCTGGTGAATGTAGCTGCGTAGAAAGAACTATCTATGGTGCTGAACTGACTTAAAGCACACTCGCAGAGCACAGCAAGTGCACATCCTCATACTTGTTTACACACGTGCCCACGTTTTCATGCTCCGAACTTCAGTTCCAAACTTTTGCCCTTCTTGTCTTCACATGCTTTCATGAATTTGTCTTCTTAACAATTTTATAGATTTTCGAAAGATTGTAATCCACAGAAATCACAGACCTGTGATGTAAGTGTAGTATTTATTTTATTGTTGAGTTTAAATGTAACTAATTGAGAAGAAATTGGTCAAAAAGAAATAAGAGCAGATTAAGTGACAAGCGGGAGAAAAGGCTATTCTACATTACGTAAAGATGGACATTAACTTGTTCATTACAGACTGACTCACCATTACCCATCATTCACTGTGGACTGACCTTCTTGTCACTATACATTATGCTAATGGTTGTACCTGAGAGGGGCCATGCAGCAGTAAAAGACGACTGAAAATACAGCATGTCTCATGTAGTAAGGAAATTTTGCAGTTAAAGCCTTTAGCACTTTGAAATCATGCTTTTCTTACAAGGGATGTAATCAGAACCAGTACTTCTGATATCTTCAAATACCAAAATTCATTGTTTTTTGTGATTGTGCTGTTTTGTAGTTTTTCCTGTACATACTGAGCCTGCAGATCTTCCCGGACTGACAGCGGCAGTATTGTAGTCTTGTCTAGTCAAGTCTCCATTGGCTAACATATTTAGAATCGCCAACGTTGCATAAATTCTTAAAGCTGTGTTGACACTGGAAATTACGGGGCAACCAGCAACCACAGAAAGCAATGACTTTCAATGACATGAAGCATCTACGGACAACGGGAAATGGGCGGGACCTGAGATAATGTTTTTTCAACTTCCAATTCCGTGTTAACTCACATAGCACAAAGCATTTCCAAGGTACCGCTGTCTGAACACATTCAGCTCCACCTAGACGTTATCACGTGCGCTTCACGTTACCGTAACTCCTCAACCATTTTGAACAAGAGAGAAAATTCAAACGGTTCCTGAAAGATGAGATTACTTCATAACTTTACAGCCAATATTTAAAAAATAAGTCCAGGTGCCATGTATGATACTTGGCTGTTAAAGGGTTAGGGAGTTTATGTTTAAGTACATAGATCACTCTTTTTTTCTTTGCTACTGTGATACTGAATTAGGTATTGAGAGTCACGTAACTCTACTGGCACTGGTAACAGCCACTGAATATCTGCATCTGTGACATGATGATTTCTAATAGTAATATGGACGACTTACGAGGGCTGTGCGACCCGCGCTCATTGTTTTAAACTAGTAAGTAGGCTGGTTTGTTGCTGGACTAGCGGACAGTCTCCATTCTGCCCGCTAGAGAGCCATTCTTGCTGTGCCTCAGGTTTCCATCACTCTCACTCTTCGCTCTCTTCACCTGCTAGGTACATCTTTTGCAGCGGCTCTGGTGTCACAATCAAGCCTTCATTATCCCCGGACATTTTGTACCCAGTACGTTCTGTAATTAGCATTTACTTCGAGTGTCTATCGCCTGTTTGAAAAGGTACATATCTCACTGAACTCTATCAATCACAAAGCTTTTCTAGACAGACAAGTACAGCATGAGCTCTTTGTTAGACAACTGTAATGCTGGAGATTACTGAGGCCAGATTTTCATTCATTCACTGAAAACAGAACATTGTTTGATAGCTGTCCCTGCTGAAGTCACCCTCTTTCTCTGCAACCATTAATAAATAATACATCAATCTCTATTTTTGGCCATTTTATTGCCCTTTCCCCCCCCCTCTTCCCTGCTCCTATTCATTTAAAGGCAAAAGAGACAGCTCCAACTTCAACAAAAAAAGTCTTGTAGCAACTCTGATAGCCTCAAACCCCTCTGGCTCCTCCTTTATACACGACAGTGTACTGAGAGAACAAGCATGAGAGTGGGGCAATACAGAGGGAAAGAGAATGATAAAAGAGGCCGAGCGAGAAAGACTGAAAGTAAGACTGGAAGAGATTGAGGGGCGTAGGAAGCGGGTGGCTTGTGAGAAAGAGACAGTGAGTGGGAGAGACAGAGACAAAGAGACTGTGGGGATGAGAGATACTGGATTTGTAATGGCAGGGAATGTGAGTCTTTTTTTTTTTTAAATACACCAGATGTCCACCCACGTTAACACTTCTCCTGTGAGAACGATACGAGATTTGATGGATATATTTTCAAAGTCTAGAGTAGTGGCACTGGTGGGAGTTTTTCACACTGGGGCTCTGATTTTCATTTTTATGCTGGTTGTATAATTTAACACTGACTCAGACGTAATTTTGGGTTCTTGTTAAGAGCAAGGCAAGGTTGATCATTAGAAGGACAGTCGTGCCGGTAAGCAGAAATAGAAACACAGAGCTCTAAACTTAGCGTCGAAGTTTTCTCGTTTTCTTTCGGGGCATTTAGTTTAACGGTAATCAGAGTGAATAACGTTACCTTTCAGAATTCAGGACGCTAATTGCAGCGCTGCAGTACACAGCAAGAAGTTGTTAGATCTTAGTAGAGCCACGCAAATTGAGTTTGCAGGAGGGTGTGGACAGCTTCTGTTTGACACAAACAAAATTAGCACTGTTGCGGAGGAAGCAATATTTCTAAATCCATCTTCATTATGAATTACAAGACCAATCCGAGAACTAGAATTGAAGAAGTAGAGTTTGATTGAATGTGAATTGTGGTCACATTCTTCTCTTTCTCCCTAAGCTACCACATTGGAAAAATGGTTCTGTAAAACACCACATCATCATTTGGGTACAACATGTAATAACGTAATCAATTTATCCTATTACATATTTGTAAAATGTTTTTCTAATTAGTGGATGAATTCTTAAGTGAGAACAAAAACTTGTTTTGCTGTCAAGGTAACCTCGATCACCGAACGCCAAATTACAGCCGGTTCATCTCTGAGTCAGAGCGGATGTTTGTGCCAGATGTAATGACATTTCTTCCAGGTGGTTCCGAGATATTGCATTGGCAACAAACGGGGCAGTAGTGGGGGTCAGAACACGATATCACGGTGACCGTTGCCTTCGACGATGGGAAATTGAATCGATTCATTCTCGAGTGCTGAAATTTGAGCAGCCTTTAAGAGATATTGCATTCGGGTGGAAGGTTTGACCGGCTGGACGGTTAACCAGAAAAGCTAATAACAGTCCTGTTTTTGAGATTACTGTAATTTAGAAGATGAAAAGTAATTTAAATCTAGATTACCAGGGTGATGCCAGAGTAGACCATAGACTTGTGACATTGATGTTAGTTCTTCAAACTAAAAACTAAAAACCTGACTTATTGGCACCTGTAAATTTGTCTTTGGAGATCAATAACAGCAACAGTTGTGGTTGTAAATACGTGCGTGTGTGGTAAAAATAAGGTGAAGTGGGTAGACTTGGCCAAGAAGGACTCTTTGCGTCTCCTTCTCTATATGGAGCCTATTGACTTCCTCTCTATTTTTGTTCTGTGCAAACGCTCCATATTCAACTGCACGACAGTGGAAAGAATCTATAGTAGCTACCACCATGCCTGACAGCAGCTATCCGCCGCACCTCCACACTTATGTAACTCGAAGCTTACTCACATGCATACAAGCACATGTTTACATGCACATACAGGTACACAGTCGCTTTAAAGCCTCACAGTCCTGCAAAACATACAATTTGCATGTGGGCTGGCTCATTCATTTCATTTTCGTTTAGATGTTTTTCAGAATGTTACATACATATATTACACTCCCTTCAGTATATATCTGACTGATATTACTTAACCATTAAACCCTGACACACATGTAGAGGTGCAAGTGTGTGACCAAGTGGCGCACACCCTCGAACCTCTCATGTGCACATGCTCATTCTGTTGCACTGAAAGTCACAAGATACAGCCAAGTGGCAATGTTTACAGCCTGGAGACAACAGTATATACCAACCAGGCATAGTGACACACACACACACACACACACACACACACACACACACACACACACACACGTAGACACACACGACTTACCTGGCCTCGGCCACAGTGCAGCAGTAACTGCCACTGCGCTGCGAGCTTCTTCCCACCCGCAGCTCCTCTCGAGACTTACGGCGATTAAAGTAGTCTGTGAGTTTCCCAAAACTCGCCATCTTTTTCGCTTGTCGCTCAACTCCACCTCCCCGTCTCTCCTTTTTTTTTCGCTTATTTTTTTAATGTTGATCCGTAAAATAAGGAAAGATTCTCTTCTACAAAGCTCCACTGTGCACGACCTCTTGACTTACAGTCTGCCTTGCTCTACTTCTACCTGGATTCAGTTGTGCAGTTTGGCATCAGCTGCAGGTCCGACTTCCCCCGTGCTCCTTCATCCCTTTTTGCCAGAACACTTGTGCAGAAGAACGAGGGCTCTGCCTTTCCCTGCCTCTAACTCCCCTTTCGATCCGTCTGCTGCCGCACACGGTGCTTGTACGCTGATTCTCTTAAAATAGTAACGTTTGTAACTGCCTACCAATCGACACAGCAGGAGCAGTGTCTCCCCCAGTGGACAGCAGACAAGAAGGAGGAGTGGGAGAGAGAGAGAGAGGAAGAGAGAAATGACAGAGAAAGGGAGGGTTCCTCAGTGTCTGTCTTCTTGTGTGCTGAAGGAAGCAGGGCTGGTGGGAGAACGTGAGCTGCTATGATGCTTGTACCTAAGCCCACCCCCCTCTTTCTCACTCCAAGTCTCTCTGTTTTTTAGTGCATATTGGCTGTGATGCCCAATTGTGCGCTCTCTCTCTCTCTCTGTCTCTCTCGCTCCCTCTCGCACACACACTCTCTCTCTCTCTCTCTAATGCATGCATTCTTTCACACACAACCCTTCGACTCTCGGTGAGCAGAATCACGGCGTTCAAGCAAAGCTGGTGAGCAGGTGCCAGCGGTTGAGCATTTGGGTTCATCACTCTGTCTCCAGCTTCGATCTCTCTCTTCTTTTCCACCCCTGTTTCTCTCCCTTTGTCGCGGACACACACACACACACACACACACACACACACACACACACACTCGGATTCAACCTAAAGTGCACCTGCTCCACCATGATAACTTTCTCCAATTGTTTGTCTTTCAATTATTTGCAGCTGAGTGTCTTCAACCCTGATTTTTTTTTCTTACCAGTAATGAAATGGAAGCAGATTTAGCTAGGACCACCAGCTGGTGGACACATATATTGAGAAAATTAAAGACAATAGCAGGATGACAGGGACAATAAGGCAAGTGCAGCAAGAAAAAAAAATATGAGGATGGATGAAAAAGAGGTATGGAGTGAGGGCTATTTGTGAAGTGCCTTTTTGTGATTCACTGTGTATATATGTGTGTCTCCCTCCCACACATCCTGACAGCTACCTACTCTGTCTATTCACTGTCTCACCCTGACTACATTTTTCATTTTTATCTCCAAACATGTGATTGTGACCTCATTGTTTCTACCTCAACCATAAAACTCGCTCATTTGCATCTTTTCCTGATCCAGCGGGCTCTAAAGTATGCCCATGACATTTACAGGTAATGGACGGCATGGGCACAAATAACCAACACTGCAATAATCAGCTGCTTCTCCACTGAGCCTCTCATCCTGCAGTTTGGACGCCAGGTCATTAGTAACGGTAGTTTCTGTTCTACTCTCCCCCTTTGACAAGTTCTTAAGAACCCTTTACTACAGGTTCCAACAGAGGTATCTTTCACCCCTATGTCCTCTTAGAGAGTTAAAACAGCAACTTCTCAGGAAAAATGATACCAGAGGCGGTCTTAAAGTAAGGGGATTGTCCATTGCTAAACTGAACAGCTAAACAGTTTTTACATCGGAAACACTGTAAATATTAATGTTATGCATGATTAGAGGCATATTTCAGTTTCTTCAGCAACTACAATTGGTTGTTTTTTCCTGACTGGAATTAGCATCCTATTTAGTATTGCATTGTTGATGCACCTTGCTAGACAATCTACTTAGCTAGTGCAAGCACTAGCCCACAAAACTGCTGAGAGAAAACCACGAGTCTAATCGTTGCACAAAGTTGCATTAATAAAATCGGAATAATTGCACCACAGGATTTTGTATTAGTCCAAGTAAAAGAATTTGTCTTCAAAGGCATGTCTGTGTTTTTGGTACATATTACGTCATGGGGATCTAAGGGTCCTGGAGTAAATCTCCAAGAAATGAATGAAAGTCAGTGTAATGCCCTCTGAAGTCATGTGTGTGTGTATATGTGTGCATGTGCATGATGTTTGTTGCACTGTGATTCCACACTGAAGTTAATGTTGTGTGAAAGGTGTGGGCTGTGTGCTTGCAGGTTCCTCTGCTGAAGAGTTCGGCTTATTGATCGGTCTCCCCTGTCTCCGTCTCTCTGAAAAATTCTCTTCATTCCATGCTTCTCTGTTATGATCTACACTACCCCTCCCGCAACAACCCATTGATCTGAGAAACAGCGTGGTCTGGCTGTATTGCCCAGCAGGCATGCTAATATTTGAGTTCAAATGTCAGAGAGACACAGAGAACACTGACAAAAAAGACGCCGATGAGCTTTAAAGGATGTAAATTTCACCTCTTTGCTGATGACAAAATGTTATTCTGTAATAAAATCCCTGTGATGGGAGCATACGCATTTTGAAAGTCAATTCGGGAGTTTTATGTAACAACAACAAAAATGTTATTTGTTAGTGTTTCCAGAGATTTGAACCCATAATTGGAAGAGACACAATGACATTTCTGCAGAACTAACAGAAGAATATATTTCTTCGCTCATTTTCTTCCACTTGCCCGGATTCCATTTGCACTGACAGCAGGCCAAGCAGGATATTCCAAGCATCCTTTTTCCCAGCAATGCTTTCCAGGGTGATCCAAAGCCACTCCCAGGCCAGACAAGACATTTAATCTCTCCAGCAAAGTTCTGGATCCACCCCCGGGTCTCCTCCCAGTTGGGTGTGTCTGAAAAAACTCCATATAGAGAGTTCAGAAGGCACCCCAATCAACAGCAAGAACCACAACAAGAAGGAGTAGCGCCTCTACCCAACTCCAACCACACACACCCATATTTTGTTTTCAAGCGGTTTATTTCACACCTCAAACATGTAGTAAGCAATTAAACAAATAAAAGTAAACTGCAATAAATTACAGGTAGTAATAAAATACACTAACTCTTTTATGCTACGTCCACACCTACACGGGTATTTTTGAAAACGCAGCTATTTCTATGCGCCACACGTAAACAGCGTTTCGAATCACTGAAAACTGAGATTTTTTAGAACTCTGAAACTTTTAATCACTGGGTGGGTTTTAATTAGGCTCTGTCTCTATGCTCATAAGGCTGAATTCCATTTAATTAAATATTTACCAATGTAATTTTGATATGGTTTTATGAATAGTGAATCGATTTGCAGACACATAAATGCCTACAGTATTTAGCAGAAAAATAGAAATTTTGGATGATGATTGTGTACGCTCGAGCTAAATAGCAATAGAGAGAAAAGAGAGAACAGGAAAGAGTTTGAGCCGCAGAGACAGTGAAATAAAGAGCTCAAAGGATTGAGGGAAAAGTGAGTGAATCTTGACAAAAAAGGGATACAGAAGCAATGGCGAGAACTCCAAGCCTCTAAGGAGAATTTACCACCACAGTGAGGAAGAGCTGAGCTCCAACTATTGACAGCTTTAGTCTGCGTTTGGCTCTGAAATGGCTTTGGCTGATGAATAAGTCATGCAATGCTGTTTTTTAGGGCTATTTTCATTCAAACATAAAAACATGCTCACTTTAACTATATCCATTTGGGAACACAATACTTGGCTTGCAAAAGTTGCTTTCATTGAACTAAAATGGTTATGAGGTCATCTCAAACTTTTAATTACGATTAAAAATACATAGGTCTATTTAGCTGTTGGGGCAAAGTGTGAACTACATTACTCCCTACAGGTTTTATTCTGTACATATTCTCAGAGAAATCTGATTTTCATAAAGAGTGAGTTTATGTGCATTTATGGAAGAAGTGTGCCTGCTTTCACAGACCAGCTATAAAGAACAGTCGTCGGCAACTGAAGTGAGTCCCTCCAGCGATGGGCATGCTCAGTACATACTCTAACTTGGCCCTTTGGTCACTCTTTTTTTAAAATAAATAAATGTATTTGACATATATATATATATATATATATATATATATATATATATATATATATATATATATATATATATATATATATATGCACATATATGTATTGCTCATAAATCAAAAATGGTGTAGCAAATGAGGCATAAAATGCAACAATGTAATCAATAGTGACTTATGACACACTGAAATATTCATAGTGTGCTCGAGTTCAGACACCTTGATACATCATTCCTCCCCGCCAGCTCATTTGGCAAGAGAGAAACAGCCACAGAGAAAGTGAGAGACAGTTTAAGAAAGCTTCTTCCTGTAATTACTGCAGCAGCACTCTGAAGCTTCCCCTACTGGGATCAGTCAGACAGCACCATTCATAAGAAACACGCACAGAAGCCATTTGCAGTAAAAGGAACGCCGTCATTCTGGAGCACACCAGTTGAATCTTTGATAGTCTCTGGAATGATAAGCACTCTGCACAGAAAGACACACGCTCACACACACTACACGCCAAGGATGAACACTGCCACCATCTTTATGAGTCATCATTAAGGGCCCTGCAAAGCTGCCCCAGGACATCCAAAAGATATAAGCTCCTTTTTTCCATCGCCTCCCCTTCATTTCAGCTTCGGTGATGCAGTAGTTTGCACCGTTCTCTCTCAGCGAAAACTCTCTGGGTCAAAAGCTTCTGGTCGTGGTCGGGGTTTTCTATTTTGCAGTTTGTTCCCATCGGTTACTCCAGCTTCCTCCCACAGTCCAAACACTTGCATGTTAGGCTAACGGGTGATTCTGAATTAGCCGCAGGGCTGGATGTGAGTGTGGTAGGTATCATCTTGTTATGGATTGGCAACGTGTCCAGCTTTAACAATGCTCCAAAGAGAGTGACTGGATGCTACAAAGTGTGCACAATGTGCATGATGGACAGCAAACAGATATAAAATTTGTTGGCACGGATGTTTAGAAAGTGCAGCTCCCAGCAGGGTGCTGATGCCAGTCCACATGAACATTTAAAGGAGGTTCATAAAAGAAATCACAGATTACGATGTGTTTAAGTTAGAACTCATTGGTAACAAATCAGTACCAGTATTTAGTACCATGCTTTGTGACACGCACACTTGCGTTTCTTTTTCTTGCCTATTTAAAAGGTATCTGTGTAATTTTGTGCACACTGAGAAGTAGGAAGGTTTAAAAGGATGAATGTCAACTAACTCACTACCTCAAAATTCTGAATCTTAAACTTTGAACGAGAGCTAATTTATTGTAATCTGTGTGAACTGAACTTGTTCAGGGGTGTCATTCAAAGACAATATGCCTGAGCATGTGTGTGTGTGTGTGTGTGTGTGTGTGTGTGTGTGTGTGTGTGTGTGTGTGTGTGTGTGTGTGTGTGTGTGTGTATTACATTAACTACATAGCTCAAGGGTGTATGGAACAAGCTGCAGCTGCGTACCACATAATTCATCTACCTCTCTGCATCTATTTTGCAAAGGGGAAGATTGAGGGATACGAAATACTGTCTACATTACTCTGCTGTCTTGCTTTCACATTTACTTTTATGCAGCTTAATCGAACACTGGCCTGTTAACAGCTGTTAAACTACAGAGACGGCACAAAATTGTTTCTGTCAAGAGTACTTATAAGCAGTCATATATTTTTTTTGTTGTTTGCGTTCTGTTGAAGTCAAACATCTTATTCTTCAGCTCTGGACGCTGCCCACCAGCAAAAATACTATTTGATTTTCACTGGAAACTATTCAACTGAAATCGGTCCCAAATTGTTCAAATGACTGGCAAAGACATGTGGCCTGCTAGCTCTAAGTAAGCAGGCAAAAAGAGTATGGAGCACTGCCACCAGCTTCTGGAAAAAGTAGCACATTACACTTTACGCATTACTGTTGGTAATGTGTAATGTTTTATTCGCAAAAACCAAAATAAAAAACTGTCTTTTTCTTTCAGAGAAATGACACATAAACACAACATTTATTATCTGTAGTTATTTATGTATTTGTTTGTTTGTCTGTCGGACTCTGCTCGGATAAGTTTTTTTTTTTTTTTTTTAAGGTTTGCAGTGTTCCTAAAATATGTCATCAACAGGGAAGTTGCAGAATGCCCTCTAGTGGACAAACTATGTCAACATGGCTGAAGGGTGTTTTTTTCCCCGTCTCCTCTTTTTCTTTTTCATTTATTGGCAACGATAAATGCCAATACCAACAGATTTGCGAAAACTCAATACTGGTCGATATCAGTTTTAACTCAGAGATCTAAGTCAGATTGATTCTGCAAAGAAATTAGATGATTATTCAGCCAAAGGCTCTGAATATTTTTAGGAATAATGGTCAGCAATTGCCTTTTTATGAGGCAATGTGAAAAAGCAAAAGGTTTGACAAGTGTGAGCGAATGCGGTGTCTGAGATGGTCATATCCAGGGCATACTTTCTTAAATGCTCTACAAATGCATTCCCACACCGGCCCAACACTGCAGGGAAGCTGAACACATATAACACAGAACAATGAATTATCATTTTACACTCTCATGCCGACCTTTTGACTTCTTTTTCTGTGTTCCAGATCTGCCACGGACGAAAAGCAGCTGCTTGTTAGAGGGGCTGTATATCTAGAGCCCCATTGCCAAGTGATCCTTGCCATTTGGCCACTGGGCTCTGTGTTGGGTTGATATTCAGTTTGGGCTTGTCTGGCATCATTTGAAATGCCTTACTTAAAAGTGACTTGGGGCAAACCTGGAAAGTTTAGTTCCTGTTACTTTGCATTTGTTTAAATCTGTCTCTTAAGGCGATGGAAGCTGGGTTTACCATTTTATCATTAACCACTTTCTCTGTGGTTTTGTAGCAAAGACCTGCAGGTTCTGTCGCTTTAGTTTGATTATGTAGCTTAGGGCTTTTATTTTTTATTAGGTTTTGCGTATGTTGTTTTGCTGCATGAGGAGACCCTGAAGTTTAGTCACTTCCTTCTTTTGTTCATTTTCACTCCTTAACATATTTGTCTTAATTATCACTTTGTAAATAAATGTTGACTCACTGCCAGTGTTCAGTATTTAGAATTTTGTAACTTACTAAGACCCATCTTTGCTTCTCACTGTGCCACCCCGAACATAATAACTGCTCTGTCTGAGGTGGACATATTTAGAATATCCCCCAATTCAGACCACATACAGATCCAAGACAGAAGATGCAGAAAAAGCAGAAAAAGCACATGATTTCCACTTTAAAACTTTTTATTTCGATGTCCTACGCAGACTCAACAACACTGGAAAGCAGGAACACCTACACGCACCACAGTGAAATGTCATATTCCTCTAATTTAACCATCATCAGAAAGACAAATGGAAATGCTCTGCCTGAAGGCTGAGGAACTAGACAGCCCTTCTGTCTCCTCTTCTTTGCCTCCATAATTTCCTCATTTTAGCCCATCTATCCATCTTTTTCTCTTTCACTATATGACAGCACCCCACCCCTGTCTGCATAATGCCAGGAGATACACTATAATCCAGGGAATAGCTAGCCCTAGGAGGGTGGTCTAAATAAAAGATGAATCCATGTAAGTATTGGTTGCTGACTCTGAATTTCTCTTCTCCTTGACCTGTAAAACTACTGATGAAACATCTCTTCCAGGTTGCAAGTCAAAACTGCTTCTTGATGTCAAAAACATGTAATTTCAAGGTGTTCGTAGAAATGACAAGGTAAAAAGAACTGTAGTAGAAGATTAAAACAATTCCAGCCCCACCTCTAGAAGTCTGCTGATCTCAGAAGTGGTTCCCCGTTTATTCTCTAGTGATTAGGAAGTAAATCAATACTTATCGGTAGAGCTTCACTGACATGATTTAGCCTGGATATAGCTTCATAACAGCAGGTTAGAAACATGACTGAAAGGACTTTACAAGTTCCTGTAAAGCTGTTTGTAAGCATCTAGGCTTCAGCTCTGATTACATAGCTGCAAAATTTCATTCAGTTCACACCGAGTACCTGATAGCATGTAAGAGCTCTGCATTAGGACTATATTCTGGGTCAAAGTGCGTTTTAGTCATTGTTGTCTTGAATTTATGATTTTCAGTGTGCAAAATGCAACGATGCTGATGTATGATGATGTCATTTAATTTGACTGTGAAGAAAATGTGATAAATGGCTTGTTTTCCCATTATTGCTTTAAATCACGTTAGTATTAGATTTATATTAAATTTATTCTGCCTTGCTGCAGTTTCATGTCAGCATCTCTTGCATATAGCAGATATAATCAGTACTTGTGACACACACACACACACGCGTTGCCAGTGGTCGCATGTCTGCACTCTGAAAATAAATGTGCGCGTACGGAGCTGCTACACTGATTCATCGTCATCTCAAAGTGAGAGAAAACAGAAGGAGGGTATTTCTGTCTGTTAGTTTGAGTTTCAAACTGGAGCCTGATGTAGCATCAACATCTTGTTACAGAGATGGTTTATCACTATCTCTCCTCAGCTTTTTGTTTCGGCACGTGTTTGCTGGTGAAAGGGTGTCGAGATGGAGTGGTGAAGAGCGATGGAGAGATAGGTGAGTGTTTTACAACTAAAAAAGGTACAAAGCTATCATCACGGAAAACGGGAGGTCCACTGGGAAGAAGATGGATGATCTCAGAGCACCAATTAAGAGGCAATAAAAGGGAACAACTTTGCCATGATGTAACAGACATCATGGCAAAGAATAAAGAAAACTGAGGCTTATATGACTACACAAATACAGACACAGGGGGCAACCGGAGGAGGAGGAAACATCTGAGAAACTAGATACAGCTCAACCAAATCAGATGAGGAGACAAGGGGAAAATATAACTAAAGGTAAGACGCAAAAGATGCAAGACTATCAAAATAGCAAAAAACACCCGAACACCCAATACAGACACAAAGACTTAACAAGTTATAAAAAGATACTAGTTAGTAGGGCTCGGCCATATCATACCGTTCACCGATATGGCCGAGCCCTACGGCCCTACGGCCATATGGCCGGTAATATGGCCGGTAATATGGCCGGTAATACTTCACTTCATGTGCTTAAAATGGAAGGCTTTTTGTGCTCACCTAAAACCTTTAAGCTTGTCTTTTGCTAACTTGTGTAGAACTTCAATCTTAAGACATGTGTACTGCCACAGCAACACAAACACAGCAGCAATAGGCAGAAATTTCCCTTCTACTGTATGATACCCGTGTCTTATCATTGCCTACAGTTAGGCAATGATAAGAAAATGAAATATCGCGATAGAATATGGGTAAAACACGCATGCGTAGTGCCTTTGTTTTTATACGCAGATGGCGGAAAAAGCATGGCGGCGACAGAGAATGAGAAGGGCGAAAGCGGATCGTTGAATGAAACAGATGAACCAGAATTGGTTTGTAAAAGCCCTGCGGCAGACTGGCGTCCCGTCCAGGGTGTACCCTGCCTCTCGCCCTATGACAGCTGGGATGGGCTCCAGCGCCCCCCGCGACCCTGAAAAGGATAAGCGGAAGCGAATGGATGGATGGATGGATGGATGGTTTGTAAAAATGGCGCAACTTCAGTGGTGTGGAACTGGTTTGGCTTTGGTGTATCCATCAGATACACACAAAGGCACAATTTTTGGTAGAGCATGCAAGCGGGCTGTCGTTATTACCGTGTTTTTCAGAAAATAAAGTACACTTAAAATCAATCTTTTGATTTTCTGAAAAATCGACAGTGCCCCTTATAGTCCGGTGTGCCTTATGTATAAACTCTGGTTGTGCTTACTTACCTCCAACCGATTTTATGTGGTACACGGCGCTCAAAAATCTGTCAAAAAATGTTCTAGTATGACTTTCGTAAGCTATGAAGCCGCACCACTTGATGGATTGTCGGAGCATTACGGCTGCAGGAGCCTCGCGGAGTGATAGGTACTGTGCTTCAACATAATATTACCGTATTGTGTGTGTGTACAACCTCTTTTTAAGTTTTGTGGATATTATATATGGTTATGCTCAGGATGTGTCGGCCAGTTTCCACTGGAAATGCCTTTTGGTTAAACTGTCAGCAAGTAATTTGCATTTGAACTGTTAAATTTTTTATATAACTTTGATGCACATAAAAAACAGCTGCTTGTTTAAGCGAAAATACATTGATGGGGGTTTTTTTGTACTAACAAAGTTGTGGAGTTGTAAAGTATTTTGTCTCGCGTCAATTATATCATCAGGTATGTTGTTATTGCAAATTTTCAAATATATATCGCGATAAATATTTTTGGCCATATTGCCCTGCCCTACTAGTTAGGCTAGACTAAACTAAAGAATACAAAGTAACAAACAGTTGTTAAGAAAACTATAAAATAAGGATTCCGAATTACAAAACTCAAGTAGCAAAACCAAACTAAGGATGCGCGCGCACACACACACACACACACACACACACACACACACACACACACACACACACACACACACACACATAATTGATTTTGTGATATTGTAACATATATCAATATCAACAGATATGAAAGAAAATTATTGTGCTGTTATTTTTTTCTAAACCACTGAAAATACCCCTCCAAAAAATAATTATTCTGGTTCTAATACTTCACTTCATGTGCTTAAAATGGAAGGCTTTTTGTGCTCACCTAAAACCTTTAAGCTTGTCTTTTGCTAACTTGTGTAGAACTTCAATCTTAAGACATGTGTACTGCCACAGCAACACAAACACAGCAGCAATAGGCAGAAATTTCCCTTCTACTGTATGATACCCATCTACCCATTTTCTTAACCGCTTATCCAGTTCAGTGTCACAGAGGCAGCTGGAGTTTATCTCAGCTGACTGGGATAGGAAAGAGGCAGGCTACATCCTGGACATGTCCTATTGTAAGACATGACTTCTAACACTCTTCATGCAAAATTCAATACTCTTCTGAGTCAGAAACCCCTAGAGGACTCTATAGCTTTTTTCCTTCTTTCCCTCTCCCTCTTTCAGTCAAGTAACTCACATTCACACAGCAGCTAAGTATGTTCACTGCTGTCCTTTTTTAACGACACATAAACACTTCAGACATCCTCACATACACACACACACAGTCTTTGTTTAGATGGAAGCTGACCACTGCTTCTGTTTTTGCTCATGTCTGATGTCCAGCTGACTCCCCTTCATGATTCATTATGCGGCAGTTCAGTGGGATATGCACTCCGCTGAGTGCGCTTCCTCGTTGCCTTCATTGTCTGAAGAATGATTAGGCTGCCACTGCTGTATCTATTTGTGTGTGCGAGTGCACATGTGGAGGTGGGGTGTTCGATGTGCAGCGAGTGCTCTTCCATTGGCGTTCGCAATAACCCAAACCAAAAACACACTCAGAATTTCTGGGGACAAGCGAGCCATGTTTGGTGTCAAAACTCCACTTCAAGGTACAATAACAGAAAAGGACAACCGGGAATCAAAGGGGGGCGCTGATGCATTACTGTTTAAGCGTGTGCACATGGGAGTGTTTGCAGCAGGGGTTGACAGGGTACTGAGATCGTGTCTGTCTTAAGAACACAGGCATGAGACCTCCCGGGTATGTTGTTCGCACGTCCTTGGAGAATCACACCCAGCGGCTTACACGTGGACAGATAGGACGCACAAACACAGTCGCTCCCTGCGAGGCAGCAGTAATCCATCTTCTCAGCCCGAATGCATGCAGCACACTTCCACTCAGCATGATGCATAGAGATGAGCACAACGTAAACAGGCACCTCAAGTTGTTTAGTTGTGACAAAGATCAAAGAAAGAAACACGGCAGCTAAGACAAAAAACAAGCATGCTGATCTGACGTCAACGCCATTAGGCCTAATAAATCCTGAACTCAACAAGACAGCTAAAATATTCCCTCAGACAGCAGCCACTTTGCCAGTGACGCGTCTCAGCTTTCACTTCACAGTAAGGCTGTGTATTTTGCACCAAGTAAGAGGGGGTGTGTGGTAGGGTAACGCTTTATTTTTTGTAGAGCTTAACTAAGTGAGTACCGAGAGCTGGAACCCATAAATCATCATCATCAAAAACAATTCACATAAATAAAGCAGTGCAAAGGCCATAAGTACCAGCACCAGTTTGTCTGTGCAGCCAGCACTGCTTCTGTGTGACAGAGTAGTCCTGAATGGCCCAGTTAGAGCCAGTTATATTTCCCCAGTGACAAAAAGTATTTGCTCAGCTCATCACAGTAGAGTTTAGGAAATAAATATCTTGAATCTTCTACTAAGCTTCATAGTTATCTGTTCATTCGCAAAAAACAAATAAAACCCACTGTAACATAAAAGCATAAAGAGCTACTAAACGTTAGTGTTATTCATGCAGAAATACACATTTTACAAGACGTCCAGTAGCCTCCTGTCTCCTTTGTGAGCAGTTATGTATTAATTTTACATTCGTCATCTGCCTGCCTCAGTTCTGAAGAGCCTGACTCCCAGGCGTCCACTTTCTGACATCGGCCTAGGGTGTTTGTTTTCCTTAAAGCACTTTTATAGGGCATGAGAACCCCTTAATAGACAGCAGGCTTCAATTTCTTAACACTGACTTCTTTATCAGATTGCTGCCAGCTTACTCTCAGTGGAGGTAATTCAATTCAGTTAAAAAAGGAGCCTGTACATTTACTCTGGTCAGCTGTTCCAGACAAATGATTCTGCTGTGTGCAAAGACAAATGACCCATTAAAGCATCTAAAACACTGCTGCACCTTCTGCGATCATTTTTTCCCTTTTTTTTTTCTTTTGCCCAAGACATAAGTCACATTTAAACCCTGGATTAAGCTCTTCAAATGATTTCATGTCATTTTCTAGATAAAAAATGTACTTACTCAAGATAAACAGTCCAGTGAAGAATGACCCTAACTGCTATAATCAGTTACATGACGTCCCCGTCAACGTGATGATGATGACAAATAGTAAGATTAGACACATTGGCAAATGAAGTAAATAGTATTGATCCTCTTGTCATAATGCATTATTCTGCTGGAAAGCCTTGGGTACATGCATTTATATGGTTGTCATTTTTACATGTACCAACAACAAGAGTACTGCAGTCCAAACTTGGCACTTATTTAAAGCAAAGACCTCTACAGTTGGTCACTGTGCCCTGCCACACCGCAAAATGTAATCATGACGAGCACAAGGAACACGACAAACAGGCCAGGGCACTGACTCAGTTTCAACGCTCCTCTACAAGCCAATCAGATGGAGCATTTTAACAAATCCAATCTGCAGACCCTGCTGCCAGCATCAAGATGGTCCAAGACCACGATGCTCTCCTAGGTTAATACCCAGAGGGGTCAAAGCTATTTTTGGCAGGACAAGATATACACAATGTAAAATAAAATCACTGTACATTTATCTAGACAATTTTGTCTGGCCTAAATGTTTCCTTAAACAGATTATTCTTGTTTTTTATGTATTTAAAAGAACCATGCCAAATCTATGTATTTGACCTACTGCTGACTAGTCTTCTTTTCCTTATTTCTTAAGTAGTGTTGCTCCAAAATAGGTAACCAGGCTCTTCCTGTCTTGTGCAAACATACATGGAAGTATATAAGCAAAACGTTTGGACAATTCAAACGAGCTTGAAAGTCAATATTTGGTATGACCACTTATATGCTGCAACACAGACTGAATTCACTTAGGCAAACTTTCTTGTAATTTCTTTAAGTAGTCATCAGGAATGGTTCTCCCGCCTTCTTGAAGGACATTCAAAGCTCTTCTGTGGATGTTGGCTGCCTTTTTTTCTGTTCTCTGTCAAGATGATCCTTCACTTCCTCAAATATGTTGAGGTCATGTTGAGGTTGTGCAAACCATGATTGATAGTGTTCCACGACATATCCAGATATGTTTTTACTGCAATGGCAGTCTGTTTGGGATCACTGTCATGCTAAAATTGGTGCTGCTAATCAGACAATCTGATGGTACTTTTCTGCTTTCATAACTCCATAAATTTTGACAAGATTCCCAACACCACGGCCTAAAATCTAGTCCCAAACCATGACAGAGCCTCCACCTTCTGTTTTACAGAAGGCTGTAGACACTTAATGTTGGACACCACTTCTGACCTCGTACATTTTGACGACAAGGTCACTTCAGTAGACCTTTTGCCACTGATTTTCAGTCCAATTTTGTGTAATTTGGCATACCTCAACCTTTTCTCCATGTTTCCCATTCTTAAACATGGCTTCTTGACAGCTACCCTTCCACTGAGATCATTTCTGATGAGGCTTTAGTGAACAGTAGATGGATCAATTGTAGTGCCAGATACACCTCTCAATACTTTTTTGATGGATTTTCTATTTCTTAAGAACATGAATTTCAGATACTGTTCATCTACTGTAGGTTGTTTTTAGGCCTTCCACATCTTCTTTTATCCTCCACTTGCCTGTTTTCCTCACATTCCTCGTTTGAAGCTTTGTAAGATCCCAAAAGACGGAAGGAATAAGTAGTAGGGTTTAAGAGTGTAATAACGGACTGAAACAGAAGATGGCAGCACTGCATGTACAAGGATGCCAGCTGCCGTTAAGCCCCGAAGAAGAAGAAGTAGTGTCCGGTATCGTAGCTGTGTCCAAATTCAGGAACAGCATCCTCCTGTGCCTGCATTTGTAGGCCGATTACGTTACAGCGACACGATGAAGACTGTCCAAATTTGAAGACTCCGACAAATGCGGCCGACAAATGCGCCCTTCATTTCCCCAGATTTGAAGGATGGGTCGGGTGTATACTTCGTGGCCCAACCTATCAAAGAATTCATAGCGCGGCCCTGCTCAGTTTCCAACAATAGCGGCAGCTAGTTAGTTTTAATATTACTCTTATTATTCTTTCTGGGTCACAAAATAAACGTTTAACATATTTTCAGGCGAGAATGTAGCTGTGTAAACTTCAGATATCTGCTTGGTTTATCAAGACACCACATGTTTTCAAAAGCACTTTCGGAGACGTCTGTTACCCACCAGCTCGTTAGCTAGCGGGGGTTCAAGGCTCACTAGAGCCGGTGAGAACACCGGACTCCCGGCAAATCGTTTTCAAACCCACCGCCGTCTTTCACTACTCAGGTTAAACATGATGTATAAGTCACTTAGATAACTTAAAAATGTTATTGTTTGGCTTATTTCAGTATATTCTTTGTTCCTTAGTAAATCAGTTTGGCTGAGATTAAAGTTATAGTTTTTACACAGCTGAATAAATGTCAAGCAGACAACTGATTATCAGAAGTGTGAGATGCTCGAGAATATACTCGTGTCCTGTTATATCTCAGATAGCAAGGAGCAGACAGCTGAGTTTATTAAACTCCACCGAAACAATCTGCAAATTTCATTAAAATGTAATAAACTATGATCTTGTCTTTATTTTTAGTCAGCACGTACCTTAAGCACTTAAAGCTGTAAGCTAATGATAGTCATATAAGAGCAGGTGCATGCTGGTGCAATAAGCTGTACGTTTTACGTCCAATGGATGCATGATCTGATTAGTCGACTAATCGCAAAAATAATCGGTGACTAGTCGACTATCAAAATAATCATTTGTGGCATCCCTACAGTCAAACTGCATTATCTTTGGCCTTTTCTTTTAGTCATTGAAAGTAGAAAGAAAGTGTTGCATTGTTATGCCTCAATGATTCACAAGCCATTTTTAAGTCCTCTGGAAATGGTCAGGTACAAGGTCGGGACCTTCACAAAAGCTGGAACTATGATAAGAAAGTCTGGCTTCTTGGAAGCAAAATATAAAGAAATGAAGGATGCCTCAAGACTTTAGCACAGTACTAATACTACTGTGACAAAACAATTTTAAGACAGTTTAGGAGCGCTAACACCTGCAATTAGGTGTGAACCAGCGACAGGCTATGTCATGGGATATTAAACAGTGCAATCTAATATTAAACCACACTTGTTCAGGAAACATCTAAGTGATCTCAGATATCAATGTTCCAGGCATTTTGTTAGAGCAAATATACAAATGAAAAAGTAAGCCTCTTAGGAATTCAAAACTACATGAAGACAGAGGAAATGTTATGAGGCATTAAAATGGAAAGGCCATTATCGCCCACTCTCCCAAACTCCAATATTTGAAATATAGAATACTGATGAGTTAATCAATAAACTGGCAACATCAATCAACTAACAAACATCTTTTCTTAAAAGGCTTATTGTATAATTAGATTAAAAATGGGACTTGCCAAATGAATTCACACAAAGAAACGCTAATAGGATTAATTCCTCATGGTAAATGGTTGCATCGCCCTCTGTTGGTTGAGTACCTAAATCTAAATAACCACAAATATAACAAGTTTTCATTATTATGCTTGGCCTTATCTTATCAAGACTGAGTCAACAAAACATTAATTGGAATGCGCCGAGTGTCAAACAATTACTGACTCCGCTTTATCTGGAAAACACAAACTCTATTACACCGGTGATGATTATAATAAATAATGTTGTGTGTTTCTCTGTACTCAGGCACAACGATAGAGTGGAAGGACAGAAATATGGTGTCTTTGGGTGCATTCACGCAAGACCAAACACACACACACACACACACACACACACACACACACACACACACACACTATCGGGAACAACAGAGAAAGTATTTGCTGTCAGAACCATGTGTACAAGCTTGAGTGTATGTGTGTGAACATGCATGGGGGTGCGTTTATAGCCCCCTTGCCTGTTGCCATGACTCACCAATGAGTCACAAGCCAGGGAGTGCGAAGTTGCGCAAATCAGGAGCCCTTCTTTGTCACTTCATAGTTTGGCATGGTGCAGCAGCAGGTCGGTGACGTAATCTAATCATTAAGAGAAAGCTAGTCATCCTGGCATGGGAGTCATAGGTGTCAGAAAGGGAGGGGGGCTGATTCAACAATCACTGACTCAATATGAGACACGAGTAGGGCTGACACTTGGTTACTGTAAATGAATGGTCTCACTTGACAGGTTGGAGTGTAGGGAGCTGAAGGGAAAGCAAGCAGGCACGCATCCCTTTCTAGGCCCAGTCACAGGTATGAATTATACATTCTGCGTCCATGCCGGTGAAAGATATGTATAATGAAATCCCACCATGGATCGTGTGATTCACACACACGCACACACACACACACACACACACACACACACACACACAGCGCTTACTGTATGTGCACACAGCCCAGAAACACAATGCCAATCCTGTTTCAGCTATCTGCAGAATGAGCTGAGGAGTGAAGATAGAACTCCCATGGCTCTTATCACACTCTGCCCAGCTACAGCAGCGTCGACAAGACGAGAACCGCACATGTTTGCAGAGGAAACTACTGTGCGTTGAATGAAGGAAAGCAGGTTTTCAGAGGATAACAGCACATTATAAAAGCTGAGTCTGAGCTAGATGGCATGACGCTGAGCTAAGAGTTTTTGCATTCGCAAAGTGGACAAAAGGCATTTAGGGTCAGATAAATCACCTGCCCATCCCCCAACAACATTCAGATGGTGTGGTTACTGCTCTTCTGCACCATCCTTTCCAGGCTTTTTTAAACTTTCTGCTGACTCGCTGTTCAAAGAGGAAACGTAGCCACAGAGTTTACGAATAATGGCGCGCCTTCATTGAATTCGAGATGCGACTGCTCCCAAGCGTATTCATGTTATATGTGGGTTGCTTTGTATTGCCTGCCCTCTTTGGTTCAGAGAGCCTTGCAAAATTGTTTATCCAACCCTCACTTTCGCAGAACTGCCTCCATCAAATCAAAGAGCCAACCTTTCGCATGCTGGACGATGATGAGTTCTGTTTAGCTAAGAATAGAAAATAACAAGATTTCTAAATGCACAGACATGCACCACAACAACCTGCCTCACCAAAATATCCAAAACATGCAGAAAGACAAAAGATGTGTTTAGATGTCACCACTGTTTAATCACTTATAAATATCCTTAAATCAAAGTCTTTGAAACATTTGGCCCCTGAAGTTTCTTATTAAGGCATCTTATTTACAGTTCCCAAAATGCTTGGTGAGCTGATGTAATCTCTTAGTAGATGCAGTATAGCTATACACCGCCAAACACAATGCCATGCATGCAGCTGAAGCTTGGGCAACAACAGTTCCAGGAAGCACCAAAATAGAGACAGGACGTTCATTTAGTAAACACAATAAAGCATGTCAGCAATCTGTGTAAAACAAGCTGTCAAATAAGATAAAGAAAGACATGATCTGTCTTACTCTATGAGTTGCTCCATTCCAGCACCCTGAGGCTCCAGTGGCTCCCCAGGTGGGGATTTGTAGTCCTCCTTTTTACACCCACTTGTTTATTTCCTGGAAGCAGAGAAACAAGTGTGTTATTCCGAAAGTGCATTAGAAGAAAAGGCCTGTATTTATCGACAGTTATTTTTACAGTAGGGTGAAATTCCTTTGTTTTCCCAGTTAGGAAGCTGAGGTCAGCAGCACACTGTAAACAATGTAAAACAGAGGGAAATGCTGAACAAGCACATGTGGGCCTATCTTTAAGTCATACATCAAAATCATCATTCATTTTAAAGCTGAAGGTGATTTTTTCCTTCAAGCTATCGGTCTTGTAGTTTGCATGTCCTCTGTATCTGTCAACCTCTCCGTGTTTTTTAAGGGCCTCTCAAGCCCAGTGAGATCTTGAGGTGTTGAGTTTCAACGTTATCGTCATGCTGTGTGATTTATGATGGAAACAGAGCATAGGGCTGGTTTCTGTGTCCTTTGTGAATTTCTCTGAATGTTACACTACTACTACCAAGTATCGCAGCCTTCTACTTACACATCATGAATCTGAATAGGTGTTTAAAGCCCATAAACACGATCAGGACTATCAGGTCTTTTCTTACATCCATTTACAACTGGTTAATTACATGATTTGTACATTTAGTGTAGCAATGGAACTGACTTTCAAAAAGTTAATTCTGTTCCCGTTTTCAGTGGGAGAAACGTTTCGTCGCTCATCCAACTGACTTCTTCAGTCTCCATTGACTGCAGGTTTCCCCAACCTTACAGTACATTTGCACAATGACTAAAACTAGCACCACTGATGAACAATGGGCCACACGGTCAGTTTCTTGATCATTAATATGCAATTTGTCATGACCATTGATCAATGGCCGTAAGTAGCATTCACAGAGAGTGGGGGAATGGCTGCAATCACAGCATTGTAAGATGGTGACAGATGTACCCTTAGTCCCCCTCCTCGATTCAGAGATGGTCTTTCCCTTTTCACGTAACCTCATTGACTCCTCGCTCAAACCAGAGTTCCTCCCTGTCCAGGATGTGTACATCCTCATCATTGAAAGAGTGGCCACTCGCCTATAAGTATGAATAGACTGCAGAGTCCTGGCATGATGAGTTAGCTCTTCTGTGTTGTGCCATCCACTTAGCCAGAGGTTAAGGAGGAAACACTTACAGACATTTTTTCTGGCAAGTCCAAAGGCCCAAAGATCCATGTAACTGTGATATATAACAAATCAAGTCATTTTATGCTTAGAGTACATTTAAAGATGTCTATCTGTCTTTATTAGTGAAAAACACTGTTGTAAAGCAAAAATACCCTGTAAATACTATCATTACTGTAGATAACTATGTATTTTTACTTTATATTACATGTAGTTAAACCTATGGGTTCATTTATAGAAGGAAAACAATAAAGTTGTTATTAGTTAACCTTCAGTTAAAGTTAGTAGTGTTAAATGGCAACAACTAAAAAACAATAAAGCAAGCATAACACTGGATGACATGATAAATAGAGATGCCCTTGTTGACCAGCCAGGGACCAGAATCAACTGATTGCCAGTGTTATCGGCCTTGACCAGTGACTGAAAGATCAGCTAGCAAGCCTGTGCACGACAAGCACAGGAACACAGGCAGACAGTCCTCAGTGTGAGTCCTCACTCAACACAGATTCTCAAATGTTTGTTGAATGTTTAGAACAGCAACCCAAATCAAACACTTAAATTACCTTCACACAGCAGAAAACAAACAACAAACAGCAAAACAGAAACTAACAAAGGCAGAGTAGCTAAAGCTAAAGCTATCAAGAGCTCAGAGCCAGCTACAAGCTAGCAGCCTCAATATAAGCAAAGAGTCAAAGAAGTTGCAAGGAAAATTCTGGAGATTCGTGAAACAAAGAAAAGGGTCCGTGTCCTGTTATCTGGTGAAGCTATAAACATACAGGAAAATATGTCAGGCAAAACTTGTAAACTAGCACATAATGACAAAACAAGCAAATCTGGTCTCAGTTTCAGAACTGCGAAACCCAGACCATAGGTCTTAAGATTAAGCCCAATCTGAATATGCTTGAGAGTTTAGTTTTTAGTTTTTAGTCGACTTTTGAAAGTCCCCATAGCCCTTTTAGGGACATTTAAAGAAGCAAAAATGTTTTTATAATTAATCCTATACTATTGCCAATATTACTATACTAGGGCAGACACGCTCATGTTTGCCAGTGAAGAGTCAAGCTGTAGTATTTGAGCCAAATGCAATCATGATAATTTGGGACTTCCAGCATATAAAGGATTTTAGTACAGCAGTGGATCTATTAGAAGTATAGGTGACCTTTCCAAAGGTTATTAAAAGAAAATAAGTGTTTAAGATTAGCTAAAAGCATTACAAGAAAAAAAATGAATCAAATCACAAAGGCTGAGATTTACAATATGGTACCAAGGAAGGTTTTTTCTAAATAAGTAACTGTTACTCAACAATTAAATTACTAAAACAGTTGCTCTTTCATTTCCTGTGATTGACTAATCAAGTTACTGCTGCAGGTCTACAGTGACAGTTATTCTTTTCTTTTTCTTCACACATACACAGCTCAACTTGAATCAGTACAATGCGCATGAATCTAATCAATAGCTTTCATGTAAATGTCAGGCAATTATGCAGAGCTGCAGCACCTGGATAAACTGCATATGGGTGCTAACACCTCTTTCGCCCCGAGCCTGCATGTTAATTAAGCTGAACATCTGGCGAGAGGAAAAACACACTGTCGGATTGAACCGACGGGATGCTGCCTTGATCCAAAGTGCTGAATGCTTTGGAAGGTGAACTTCAGTTACATTTTTGATGTGCTTATTTCCCTGTGCCAAGATCTACTGCAGTCCAAAAAAATAAAATAAAAATACAGGGATTAGGAGCCAATCTTTTGCTGATGGTAGGAAATCTCTGGCTAAGAAAAGACAGCGGATGCTGAAATGTGCTGTAAGGTCAAGTTCCTACTTTTAACTGAATACATCATACTGATATCACAGAGGAGGGCATTGGGATTACATGACATGCAATGAAGTTATTAGTTTGTTTTTATTTTTACGTCTGATGTGGCAAACCGTACTAAACTGAGACTAATGTGCCCTGGAATGGACTGATTCTGATAAAGAAACAAAAATAAATGGAGACTTCCACCGAGCATAAATGCCCTTGTGCTCTTTGTTTGGGGAACCAGTCGATTGAGTTTTTGTGTCCCAGCATGGCAGAGTTTGGTCAACAGACAGACAACCAGACAAAGCAATTTATACCAGCTGTTCACAGATAAAAAGAACAACAATACATCAAACAGCAAGAACAAAAGACGACTCCACAACAGAGCAAAGTGTTATTGACTCACTGGTATCTCGGCTTTATTATCGCTCTCTAGTTCTGCCAGCACTAGCTAGATTTTGATAATCCTACTGTATGATGATAAAAGATTAAAGCAACATTTAAAAACGGCATGTTTTATTTCTCTTTTCACATATTTGTAAGGTATACACCTTTCCTTTCCTTCCACCTAGTCATGCATACTTGATCCATGCTGTACGGTAAGCAGGAGCAGTAGCCAGCCGCTGCCTGCCTGTCCCATCAAACATGCATAAGAAACAGATGTATCTTTGATGTAGGTTTGTTCATGTTGCCCCCGTGTGCATGAGTGTGTGAATGAGTGTGTGTGCTTGTATGTTTAGTGTCTCTTTTTTTTCTTCTTTTTTTTAAATGTGCTTCCAGGCCCTACGGGCACAAGCTAGGCTGAGGAGATGCGGCTGCATGCCCCGACACACAAGCAGAGACGGAAGGTTGCCACAGATCCAAGGGAGGATAAATGATCGATGCAGCCATGCATTATCTTTGAAAGCATGATTCCTATTGAGGAAAGGAAGTATGCAACTGTAATAGCTCCTGTTATTAAAACTACACCATTATGCATTCATTCCAGGTTTTGTTCAGCCTGCTTCAGATTAGCACAAGTGGTGCTCTACTGTACTATATTTTAAAGGCTTAACCATGAATATGTTTGCCTTTTGCACTGACAGTCAAGGAAGCTTTGAGAATAGGCACCAATAAATTCATACCTTCATATATCCATAAAGAGAGAACTATTGTGGAATATAATTATTATTTTAAAGGTATATTTAGGGATCCTAGTACTTACAGCTTGGACTGTATTCAGAGGTTACTAATGTTAGAGTATTTCGCTGGCACTGCACTTAATGACAAGCATGGCACCGGTTCACGAGACACTCATCTTTAAGCACCTGGAATAGTGAAAACTTCCCTTGCACAAGACTGTAAACAAGCATAACCATGAGTCATCTGAGCGAAAAGCTTTCCTATCCTGCGTGTTGCCAGCTTCATTCCAGCCAGTAGGTCCCAATTTGCTCCGTCTGGTGTGTCTGCTGTATGACTGAACTGTAGTTACCCTCCACCCACCTTCAAAAACCCCCACCCGTAAGTTGATGACCACCTAATGTTACCCAGTCCTCAGTTTCCTACCATCTACACACAAATGCAAACATACCGTAGTGTAACACATGTATTTATTTTGTCATTCACACAGCTACTACTTCCATTCTCTCTCTCTCTCTCTCTCCCTCTCTCTCTCACACACACACACACACACACACACACACACACACACACACACACACACACACACACACACACACACATCTTTTTCCTTTTCCCCTAAGACAATTGTGTGTTGCTAACTCTCTATTGTAGAAGCCAGTCATTTCCACATGTGTGCTGACCATAAAGCAGCAAAGGGCCGACTAAAAGCATCCTTTTCCTGACTGGCAGGGTCACAATCTGCCTCATATAAACACAGGACACACCTTAGCCCAACAGATTCCACATATCCTTCTGACCTCGTTACCTCCCCCGAAGTGCTCCTCTTTCCACTGACACAGGATACTAATAAATAAATGTTGACAAAGCCGCTTTTTTTTTTTTGGTTTTGTTTTGTTTGTTTGTTTGTTTGTTTGTTTTTTATATCTTTCTCGTTGACGGGTAAAAGACAAAAAAAGAACACTCTTTGGGGTTTTTTAATTAAAAAAAAAAGTTTAAAAGCAAAGCTAAGCCGGGGTCCTTTTGTGTCTCTCAACGTGCCTCGCGCAGGGTTTCCCTAGCATTGTCATGACAACTGTGTGTACGCACCGACACTGGCCTTTGAAAACAATACACCCACAAAAAGTTGACTGAAGTGGGCCAGCTAAGATTTTTTAAATGAAAAAAATCGTCCAGAAAACAGAGTGAAGCAGAGATATTAAGCGGAAAGGAAATGAATAGCGAACAAGTGCACAAGTGGGGACAAAAAGTGTAAGATGCAGTCATTTCCATACCTTCTTGTCGAAGAAGTATTTGTTTCCTTTTCAACTATTCCCGGGTGCCGTTCTTGTTAGCTAGAGTCAAGCGACTACTTAGCTTTTGTCACTGTGTTCTAAACAATTAGTTTGTGACACCGGTAATGTGTAGCGAGCCGTAGCAGCACGAGAAATAACTCCACCAAGCTGTAACTTTTCTCCGCCCCGGACTGCCTGCTTCTGTCTATCGGGGGGGATGCTTCGCTCCGCCTAGCTCAACCCTGAAGATAAATCACTGTGATCCACCGGATTTCAACTTTGTGTCTCCTTGCTGGTGGCAACATGTCTCTCCCCCCCGTAAAATTACACAGTATGCTATTTATAATTAGCGAGTTTCTTTAATCCCATTATATTTACCGCTTTTTTAGTGCAAAATCGAAGCCACTATTTGTGCCCCGTCTCCAGGCCAGAGTCAATTGTGATGATTGATTTCGGACAGGACAATTATATTAATAAGAGTTTAATGGGTTTTAGACTTTGCCCCGCTTCTTCATTAGCGAATCGGCTTAATCCTTTGAACTTTCCTTGTTCAAACAACCCGAGTGACACAGACATTAAAAGAGGTAATCCAGACTCACTCAACTGAATGCTTCACATGCTACCCTTTACTCCAAAGACATTTACATCTCTCCCCTGTTTTAAAGGGACAGCAGACTAAGATGGAGTGGAAGGGCCACAGCAACACTGGCACAGTGTGGTGATAAGAGGACGCTGAAGAGAATGCAGAAAACTGAAGCTTGTCAGATTGAAAAAAGCACATTAACTTGAGAGTTGGCTGGATTTGTAAAAAATAAAATAGCTGGCAATGGACAGATGCAAGATATACACGGTTACACCCAGTATCAACAACAAAGAGGATGTATGTTGTATCATAAGACACAGTGATAAAGTTATTTCACTAACTCATCAACACAAGACATTTTGTAAAGGGTAAACCCAGCCATGCTAGGGTTTAGCGTACTGAATCAAAACTAGCTATGTGTTTTGTTTGTTTTTAATTTAAATGCCCACAATTGTACGGAAGTAACAATCATGTTGTATATTATGTGTAATATATTTACACAAATGTTTGAAGTGCACTCACCAGCTTTTGTGTGTATTATCATGATGTTATTGAAAAGGATAAGATTATGTTTAATTAAGTGTCCTCACACAGACACACACATGCACACACACCTGCTCTTGTCTCCTTCCTGTCTCTCATCTCCTTCTCTGCTCCCCCAGAAGACTGAGCGAACTAGTGAGCCCTTCCTTTCACTGAATCAAAAAAATAATGCCGTACATAACAGTTTGACCGGCATGAACTAGTAGTTCTTTTTTAAAGTGATTCTCAAAGACCTTTTAGCCAAGAACTTGGTATATCTTGGTATAGTCAATTGAAGAAACTGGACAAGTGGAGGATAAAAGAAGAGGTCTCTGCCTTAAAAACAAAAACAAACAAACAAAAAAAAAAAAACAGCAGCAGCAAAAACCTGACACAGGACCTGAGACACCCATCTGACCCTTTAGCTGACCCATCTCCTGTTCACTGAAACACACACACACACACCTCTTCTTGTCTTATTCTTCTCCCACAAACACATTTTCTCCTCTGCTTTCTACCCTTTCTGTGTGGAGTTTTCCTGTACTTGTGTGGGTTTTCTCCACATACTCCAGCTTCCTGCCATGGTTACTGGGCGATTCTAAATTGGCTGTAGGTGTGACTGTGAGTGTGCATCAATAAAGACTAGGGTCAAAATTATAAGAAAGAAAGTCATCAGAGTCCCTCCTGAGACCAGCTTTATGGAGGTAAAGTTGTAGATCAGCAATAATAGGAGTCTGATGACAAGATATGGTATGCAAAGTTGTCAAATATCACAAAGTACATAATTACACTGTAGGTAGCTACTTACAAATTTATATTTTTGTCTTTAATTTTAAAAGAACATTAAGTTTTGGAGCCAACATGGTTCATACTGTTAACCACTAGATAGCATCAGCGTGCCACTAGCTGGCACTGATACTAATACCATAAATAGGACTATACAAAATCTTACAGTGTTCAAATTACTTTAGCAAAGGTTGAAGGCTAGGTGTGCAGTGCATTCTTAAACACAATTCACTCCCAAGTAATAACAATAATCTCAAGAACTGAAGCAATCAACAAAGAAAATATTTACCCCATAGAATTCTACAGGACTGGAAATCTTTTTACAACCATATCTCCCCATCCAGTGGCCTTGCAGCAGAATGCAAGTTTTTAGACTATTGGCTTAATTTAATCAACCAGGAAGCTAGCTAGCATCCATGTTTGATAGTGTTTATGACTTGGATGTAATATTTTACATGAGAGTGGATGGAGCAAGTGTGCGTGCACCTAGCTGCAGGGAGCAGACTTTATCACTATTCATTACTTTATTGTCTCCTAATCACAGTCTTTTATTTATTTTGGGATGATTTATTTGACCTCAAACATACCTTGATGGTAGTTTCTGTTGGTTGTTAATTACTTTTGCATTAATTTTAATATTTTAACCTAAACACTGCTGAAGTAGCTGAATACGTTTGTTTTTTTTTAAGTCATATTTAAAAAAGAAACCCTCTGCACCATATTTCCTGCCTTTTAATCCAGGATTTTGCAGAATAACATTCTCGTCTGGCAAACATCAAATCCTGCAAAGCTTCTGTGTCTCACTGTCGTTTGATATGAATGCCTTTATCATATACGGGGGAAACACATGCAGCTGACTGATAAATTAAGAGAAAGCCCTTAATAACTGAAGATTCTTCCAGACAATATATGATGGATGAATTTATCGTACAAAAAATGAAAAGCATCTTTTTCACCTCCAAAGGAGACTTCTTTGAAGTAACACATCAAGGCTCTCCATTAGTAACATTAGAACACAAATGTAGAAAGCACTTTTTTGTGGGCTCCAATTTTCTATGTGGCCTCAACTGTATTTTTAAGGCTACTGCCATTTTAATTTGGGGGGTAAGGGAAGGGGGGACAATCAAGCTTGGTTAACAAGATCTGTCAGCAGACTGTGCAGGTTCAGTGTACAGGCACAGATACTTGCTAATTAGCTCAACTATTAGAAAAACTAGAATTTCAGTATATAAAACAGACTTCTTGAACAATCTGTTACCAAAATGAACTGCACAGCAAGTCAACTAATTTATCAATATTTCTTACCAGAGCTCCAATTCATTTATATAGCACATTAGAATATGTCTAGGACTGTCTAGCAGCCAATACATGAAACACCTGACTGTTAGCGTTTAAGTCTCTAATAATGCAGGAGATCAATATCCGACCAATATCCTTTCTTTAAAAAAAAAAATCAGGCTGTAAATATGTTCATTTCTGCCATAAAAATTAACACGAGTCTGTGTCGACTGACTTGCTTTTTGAACCAGCCTTATTTGAAGTATTGCAATCTCTTTAGTTCCCTTCATTTGTTTGCTTCAAAGTTTCAGTTTAGTGGGAACATGTTTTGTAAGAATGGTCTCTGCCACATTAGGCTTCCTGACTTGTAAGTCTAAGTCAAGCAACAGTAAATTGTTCTAATGTTCATAATGACCCATCACCAATATAATGTTTTTGAAACAATTATAATGCCATATAATATATACTTATTTAAAATAAGAGTAAATCTGATTTTTTTGTTGTAGAAGCCATGGCGTCAGGGTCAAGGGTTCTTCACTGTCAATTGACATTGTCATCTTTCACCAGGTTGTTATCAGCCTCCCCTCCGTAATCATCATGTTTTTAATCACAGTTTTTATATGTAGGCAATGCGTCGTTGCCAGGAACAGCAAGCTGGGTGAGGTTATGGAAGGACACAGTTATAAGTGACTTTAGTCTTAGTTAGCAAAGTGTGACAGCAGAAAACACAAGCTGTCACACTTTGCTGGGCACTGAAACAGAAGCTGGCATATAAAAGGGCCTAGTGATGCCATATAATGCATCATTAGTATTATTATATATGCTACAGCTTTCTCTAACTCAAGGTTTTAAAATGTATTGAATATTTCTATATAGAGCAATTATAGAACATTTTTATTACAGTCAATTTACAGTATGCTCAGGCTGAACATAAACAACAAAGGCAGTCTCATTTCATGTACTTTAGGTTTTGTAATTCCTTTGGCAAAATTATTGGCTGTTTTATATGTTTTATGGTTAGGTGAAAAAGAAAGCTTATACAAGACTCTGTATTCCTGTGAAAAACTTTGTACAGGCCATGGTTCAGTAGCTTGTAGGTCTACCTGTAGCAGCAAAAACTGAAGTAATCATTTTCTGTATGACTATTAGTCTCTTGCATCATTGTGGAGGAATTTTGAGTCTCTCTTCTTTACAACATTGCTTCAGTTCATTGAGGTTTGCGGGCAGTTGTATATGCACTGCTCTTTTAAGGTCCCATCACAGCATTTCAATGGAGATTGAATAGAATTCTTTTCTCTTTCAGCTATTCTGTTGTAGATTTGCTGCTGTGCTTGACATCATTGTCCTGTTGGATTATCCAGTTTCAGCTAAGTTTTAGCTGTCGGGACAGACAGCCTCACATTGTACTCTAGAATCATTTGGGATACAGAGGGTTCATGGTTGACTCAGTGACTGTGAGGTGGTTAGGTGCTGTTGCTGAAAAACAAACCCAAGTCATCAACCTTCCTCCTCGTGTTTGACAGTTCGTATGAGGCGTTCGTGCAGATATGCTGTGCTTGTTTTTTTTTTTTAACCATTTGGTATTAATCATTGTATTAACACACACCTGAATGCTTCAGACCAATATACTACCAAATGCTGCTGCTTATAGAGGTGCTCAAACTTGTTGATGATCAGTTAATCAAGTGCATTTGATTAGCAGCACCTGGCTGCTACTTACCCGCTTAATTCCTATGGAAGCAGAAAGGATGTACTTAGTTTTTAATAGTTTTTCATTCAGTAACACCTGTTTAAATTATTAGATCTTTTTTTCACATTGCTTACATCTGCATCTGTGATCAAGGACAACTTGGGGATGTCTTTTTATGGTGATGGGAAGAATATTTACCTCTAATTAAACTTTTACCATGTGTGACTCAGAGTTAGAGTTTACAATACACTGATACTTCCTGTTGTCCAGTTTCTATGTTCAGGTAGTTTCAACTTCTCATTATCTTAGATGTTTAGCCATCATGAACATGTTACCTCACATTCTGCGATGTCTACTGGCTACATAGTTTCTACATGAACTACATATGAGCTACATAGAAATCATAGCTGAAGGTTGTTTTTAAGGGTGATCCCACTTACTCCGGATCTGCAGCGCAGGAACTCCTCTAAATTTCTGTCTGTTTAGAACCACAGTACACTTACACAAAATTTGTCTTGAAGAAATGCATAATATAATCATCACCAAGAGTGATTTCTGTCCTTACAAGCCTAATACCAAGCTGTCAGGATCTGGTAATGGGTTCACTGTAATGGGGTCAGCCCCATACACAAGAAACTGTGATGCACTGTGTATTCTGACACCTTTCTGTTTGAACCAGCATGAACTTTTTTAGCAGTTTGAGGTACAGTAGGTTGTCTCTGCGATTCAACCACATGGGGCAGCCTTTTAACTCCCCAATGCATCAATAAGCCTTGATCGCCCATGACCATGCAGAGTATACAATTCCAACAAGCTTCAAAGTCAATAATTGGCATGACCGCCTTTATTATTCAACACAGTCTGAATTCCCTTAGGCAGGCTATCTTGTATCTTCTTTAAGTAGTCCTCATGAATAATTCTCCAGGCAAGGACATTTCAAAGCTCTGCTTCTTGTTCTAATACAGGGGTGTTAAACTTATTTACCACTTTATCACGCGGAGAAATGGCTTACTTAAGATAAAAATTAGCTGTATGTGGCCCACAATATAAAATGAGTTTGGTATCCCTGATTTAGTCCTCACTAGGCCATAAAACTCAATGAACAAGTGGAAACAAGCTGGAATGAAAAACAACGCATGACAAATCTGTCACAGCATGATGAGGAGATACAAGGTTTAACTTTTGCAGGATGCTGATGAATGGATGAATCTCAGGCGTGCAGGATAATTGGACATCGAGGTTAGAACTCATCAGTGAGAACTGATATTGTTAAAGAAAGAGAGAGACACAGCAACAAAGAAATCACAGGAAACAATGTGAGGAAGATCCCCCCCAAAAACTGTAGAGACACAGTTTTACCAGATGTTCTCTGCTGTTGTCTGGATTCTGAAATGGGAGAAATAATAATATTGAGCAGAAACAATGAGAGGACAGGACATCAGAGATTGATGTTGTGTGTGTGAACCATGTTTGTATGTTTTTAGGTTTTAAGTTGTTTTTGTTGGTTTCATTAAAGTGATTTGAGACCATCAAAATGAAACATTCTGTTAAAGCCCAACTCTCATTTTATTCTGATGTGTACATTATATGTTGATGACTCTATTCTTTAATGGGGAAAATCCATCAACCATATCAACCAAAGTAACTTCATCACTGATATCATTTCTAGAGGCTGATGAAAGGTTGGAAATGCTGCACCATCCTTATGATTTCCCAAAAAGGTGTCCTTCTTTCCCGCGGTGCTACGCCCTGAAAGTACACTTATAGTTTTAGCAAATTACAAGAGGATCATTATTATTATTTAACAGTTGGAAGGTGGATATGGTGAATGATGGATGATGATGGAGAGAAAGATCAGTGAGCGTTGATTTAAGAGAGGTGGAGGAAGAGATGGAGAAGTGGAACAGAATGGAATGGAGGCCAGGTGGAGAAAGGAGGGATGTGGAAGCGACTGTTGTCCAGCCTGCTGAACCCCCAGCAGCCTCGTGCGCACTCTTGTCAGCAGAATGTTTCCTGTTTCTGGTCACCCAGGACCAGGAGCCTTTTTTCTTTTTCTCCGGCTCTTTCTCCCATTTTATTTTTTTCTTCTTTTTCCTTTCTTTGCTTTTTTTCTTGGCCTCCTCCTCGTCGCCTGATGTGGATCTGAAGAGCCTGAAGCTTTTTTCTTTTTCTTCTGATGTTCCACGAGTTCTGTTTTTGTTCCACAGTTTATTATTTTAAACTACATTATTTATTTTATTCTTCGGCTAAAACACTGCACAATTTTGCAGCTGTTCTGTCTTGTCCTTTTGAGTTTCTCTGTTTTTTTATATTTTGCCTCTCATTGTATGTTTTGAGTATTTCAGAATTTCTGGCCTCCACTTCTTTGTGCTTTTTTACCAGTTTTTCGTAATCTTGCACTTGTTTTATTTTCTCCTGCTGCATTTCTGTTCTGCAGCTGTTGGTTCTTCATCTCAAATGCTTTACATTTCTGCTGCAGTTCTTGTTTTTCTTCTATTTGTTTGCTTTGCTGAAATTGCTTGTAGTCATGTGTATCATGATCATGATGTATCATGTATTGTGTGTGCATCTTTCAACTTCGCTTCCAGCTCTGCCACTTCCAGATGCATCTTTCCCTCCATTATTTGGTATATGTGCTCCAGCTGTTTATGTTTTTCTTCCAGCTGTGCATGCTGACTTTTTATGCTGTCCATCTCTTGTAGCTGCATAAAGATTATTCTTCTCTTCCAGATCTTTGTATTTGTGCTCCAATTCTTGCATCTCTTCCAGATGTTTTTTATTCTGAAATTACTTCTGTTCTTTTCGAACACAACTTGGATGTGTGCATTGTTAAGGTTTTACCATATCCACGTTCTCATGCTTCAATATATGGTTTTCCTCTTCTAGCTGTTTGTTTTTTTCCTCAAGTAGCTTACATTTCCCCCCCATGTTTTTCTAAAATCTGCAAAGGTATCTGCATGAAAGAAATTTCTTACAGAGGTTTTACAGAGGTTACAGAGGTTTTATTAGAGACATAGGTAATTGTCTTGCAATTTGACATAATTTGTAAAAGTTAAAAAATTTCTTTAGTATTGAAAAGCAGAAATTAGGCTTTCTTGTCAGAGGTCATTTTTGGGGAAAACACGAAAAGAAAACCACCGACCGACAACATTGTACACAACAGTAGACTGGTGTGTAGTATGCAAGTGAATAGTGCAGAAAATAGAGATTTTTGATGGAAAACTGGTCTCAAAGCACATTGAGAAATAGAGCTGTGCAGGACGTGCGATTCTATTGTGGTGGAAACAAGACAGAGTAGGAGATTCATTACAATCTTTTTCAGATGTGAAGCATAGTTTTGGTGTTCTTTTGCTGTTGATTCAATGAATTGTGTGATGCAACCTGCCCTTTCAGGATCTATGAGAGGTCCTTTTTCTGCTCCCGACATGTCTGTGTAGGTGTCATCGGATGAACAAGAGGATCCGTTGATGTTTCTGTGGATACCACTCGTCTATATTTAAATAACAAAACTGGAGGGGAAACCCATTAAACCAGATATTGTCCCTCTCCCCTCTGATAGGCACTGGTGCTTTACAAACTCGAACATTAGACAACCAACCAACCACGTTCCTTGTTGACAGAAGATGGCGCTAAACATGTTTTTAAAACGTTAACTTTAAACACGTATTTCTTAAATCCAGCTTCACAGACAGTGTGACATGTATGTCAATTTTTGAGAGCAGGGCTCAGTGATGTAAAGTAGCCTTTATATGTGTAGCATTTTATGTCCCTTTAATAATTGAGATGAAATTATTTCGCATACGTTTGACAACTCTGGTCTAATAGTCCTGAAGAGATAATCAGTGTTACTCACTCATTTGGCAGTGGTCAGAATGCTATGCCTGTAAAGCTGAAGATCATATCTTTTGCATTGCAATATTAGCCTCCCTGGCCTGGGTGGCTTCTACCGACGGTCCGAAACAATAATTTCAGATGTGGTTCATACCATTGACCACTGGATGGCGATATAGTGCCGCTAGCTGGTTTCGAGACTAATAAGATTAAAATGTACCATTTATCATAAGAAGGACCTTTGTACAGTATAAGCTAGAAAAAATGAAAGAAAAACACGAAATCTTAAAGGTTCTGCGTAAACTCGCTTTAGCGAGTCATTAAATATATCTTTATTACATATTTGCATTAGGCGACGGTGACCGTACCCGGATATCCTTGTTGAAAGATCCGCGTTAATCACGGGAAATGGAGTTTTCCATTTTGGCATTCTCCTTTTCTTCTTACGTAATTTTACTTGCGGTTAGCTTTAGATAACAGCCCTTGGTACGTATTTAGCGTACGACTTGATCGCTGTTTGCTCTTTAGAATTCCCCCCTCCTTCCTCTCCGAGCTGTTTGAGGTAAACCGACGCGGTCGCATCAGTATCGATAATACACGACGGAGTGGAAATAAGCGCACATACGCGTGTTTGACACAGATATGTTAGGTATGAGTCGACGGCAGAGAGCTGGGAGCTGACTAACGACCGGGAAGCTCGGCGAGTGAAGAACAAAACCGGGGGAGAACTTACCGTTTCCATGGCTGTGAAAAGTTAACGTACAGACGACTGAAAACGGGAATAATTCCTCTTCAGCCGAAACGAGGTAAGAACAACCGGTGCCTGAGAGTACTTCACCAAGTGGGGTAATGTCAGGGAGGGTCGGTAATGTCGGCCAAATTTGAGAATAAGAGTGTCTTTGTGTGTAAGGTTCCCCCCGGCAGTAGCAGCAGGCGGCTGTGTCCTCGTCTCAATGGGATTGTTCAGAGTTTTCGTCTGGCTGCTTTAGTGACAGAGCTGGCAGGCTTACACTTTGGACACAAATAGATTGATTATGTGAGAGAGCCCCGTGTATTTAACAGTCGGAGTTTATTCACCTCACCTCACAAGGAGAGACATTAAGTCCCCATAACAGCGCTGACATTTGTTCTTTAACCCTGCCTGCTTGGGGCAGCAGGGTTAGGGGAGGGAGATAAGGCAGGAACCAGACATACTGCAGCCTGGGGTACACATTAACTTGCTCGTGGGCACTCCAGCTGGTTGGACAATATTACGAATGTGTGTGTGTGTCTTGAGGCCTGGACTGTGGCAATAGTCTGAAGTTTTGTCGTTAGAGTGTCAATAAAAGGTGTTTTGTTTTTATACCTGGAATGATCATGAAGGGTTAATTATTCCTGCTGTGCTTTGTTCACTGGTGGGAGTAAATATAGTGTCAGCCCGAACACGCTGGGTTGTGTAGAAATGACAGTTTACAATGTACTGTGAAAATCAGCTCACATCCCACCTCCTTTCCCCCTTTTTTTTCCCCAGTGGGTCCCTGGAGATTAGAAATGAAACCTAATCTCTCTCACCCCTGTCTCTGTCTCTCGCTCTCTGGCACTAACTGTGTCAGCTGTTGGTGCTGACTTGCAGTGGAACAGGTGGTGCTTGGACAGGTGCACCCATAACAAAGGGTTGCAGTCCCTTGACTCCTTCCTCTCTTACCCCTTCTCTCTCTCTTTCTCCCTCTCCCTCTCTTTTTTGCCAGATCTGCACTCTTTAGTAACCCATCTATCTATTACAGTACTACAGTGATGATGATTTCTCCTGTCTCAGTCAGTGTGACTCAGTGAGCTTAAGTGAAACCACTCCAGTGTTGTTGTGTAAGCAGCGTTTCATTTTTGGAAATGGAATTGTATTACTAATACGGTAAGCTCCCTGTTTACGTCTTTCCGCAAGAAGCAGTTGGTCTTGAGCAACACCCTCCGGTGTCGAGCTTGGACTTGAGTCTACATCAGCAGCTGCATTACATACTGTAGGCTTGCTTGTTCACTGGAATTGTAATTGGAACATTTCCAGACAAACCAGTTTATGTCTTTACACATTCCACTGAGGAGTCATGAAGATTACACCCTTGCAGTTACAAAAAGCTGAGGTCCAGACAGATAATTGGCCATGCAGTCAGTCTCTCCACGATCTGTAGCTCAGGTAGACTTAACTTTATTAAAGAAGAAAATGGAGAAAAAGCAAAAGAAAAAAAAGATGTGGTTTGAGCCTGTTAATGTTCTGGCCACTCCTGTTTTTTCATGTGTGTATTTTGCTGGTGAACACTGAGTTCAAAGATAGAGGAAGGGATCAGGAATGAGGGCAGCAAAGTTACATGAAGTGGAAGAGAGCAGTGGGGGAAGTTTGAAGGCTTATCTCAGTAATGTGCAGGGACAGTTGAGCAGTGATGAGTGTTGCAGTCACCGCTGTCTTCTGCTTTAACCCTTCAGTGCTCTGCCTGCAAGTGACCAAAGGAGAAATCTGTCTCCGGAAACCAACAGAAAAACACATAACATTTAGGCTAGACAGCTGTAACAGTGTGTATTGTTCTTATTCTCGTGCTCTCCTACGGCTGGCATGCCTCATCTTGCCCCTGTGCTGCCGTACACACTCATTACTAACGTCGCTCCTATTCACAATAATGAGCGAGACCTCTAAAGCTTGGACTCTACTGGGGTTTATTTAAATCTCTTGAACGCAGCCTTCCAGCTTTGCTCTGCTCGCCAGGGCCAGTGCGCCTGCGCTCTACCGACACTCCAGTAATCCGCTGGAGGAGATTGCATCCTCGTCCACTGCGCTCAGGCTATCAGTGAGGGAGACTTAAAACATGGAAAAATACACAACGGGAGCATGGGAGGCTGGGAACGCGTAGCGGGACCCAGATGTAGAAGCATTATGGGGAGGAGCGGCTTTTACACTGCGAACAAGCTCACATCCAAGGCGATAACGGGACCGGGGCGAGGATGTCTCCTGATGTAAGGCAGCGAGGCTCAGCGACTAACATCCCAAACGCTGGAAATATGAGATGAGCGCACGCAGGAGTGGAGCCGGCGGAAGATGGTGAAATTTGCGACCGAGTGCTCCTTCTTCTTCTTTCTCCTGCCTGGACGAACGAAACATCTTCGGGTATTCACGCTTCTCCCAAAGCCTGCGGATCGCTTCCTGCTTCATGCACATTACTCTCCATGGCCCTGTGTACCGCTGTGGAAACTGATCACCTTTTTTCTTTCTTTTTCAAATGAGTAACGCTTTGCAGTTATGCTAACAGGACTTAGTTGAAAGCTTACATACGCGTGTGTTTTTAGTGTGACGTTCACCGAACCCGTAAAGCCAAACTACGGATCCGATCCCATGCGAGCGACCCGTGGGCACAGCGATCAGCTAATACTTGATGCCTATCAAAGCTCAAGCAGACCAGGGAGCACCGGGGTGTTTACAAACTGTCGATACTCCTAAAATCACCCATGCAAATGTAGTTAGTCTCTGACGCCGTGGCTGTGGGGATACTCCTTTCCCTGTGTCGCTTCGCATGCATAGACCTGCTATGACAAACTGGCAACCCCGCATAAATCCGAGCGCAAGATGATGAACTGAAGTGGCCTGCCTAGGCTGTGGGATCAGACAGAAATTAAGCTGTGACTCTCAGACAGAAGAATCTAGGATCATCTCCAGTCCTTGTGCTGGCACAGCACCGCAGCATGACACGGAGCATTGCTCTCGGGTGTTTACTTGGATATTGCTCAAAAGTTGAAACTGAGTTGTAAACATGTTCGTGCTGTGACAGCTGTTGAGGTAAACACGCCCGTGGCCGGTGTTGCTTTGAGATTTAATTCACGTGAAGTGCAGGGATTCTGCACATTTCCGAATTGATCTGTGTGAAATGGCCCTTCCTCACGCTTTCAAACATTATCTTTCCTCCTGTGAGAGAAATGCAGCTGGGCTGTTTTACTGGTAAACCTCCACAGCAGCTGTTAGTCAGACTGAATGTCTGAAAGGGGACACTTGGCTATTTGCATACTTGTAGTGTTGCCAACACTGCTCCCACGAAATGCAATGCATTGATTTCCTTCTTGCAAATAACTTTTGTGTGACTCTCTCTCCCCCCCCCCTCCTCCCTGCCCCTTCTACAACATCATCTGTGCCACTACTAATCTGCAACATTATCAGCTAACTTCATGGACAGTGGGGTCATCTTGGTGTCCTTTTGCGAGTTTATCTTAAACGTAACACTTTTTGGAGGTGTCTGGTTTTGTTGCTGCAAAGTTTTAAGACAGTGAACACTTTTACGTGCACACGTTTTCCTTTTCCTTTTTTTTGAGACATTTTTCCGAGCATGTGTGAAAGGAAGAGGAAGCAGCACAAGACTTTTGCTGCACAGGCTGGGGAGATGTGTGAGAATGAACACGCAAGGAATTATGAGTGGCACTATGGAAGACTTGGTGCAGAGTGTTACAAGCTTAAAGTCTACAAAAGGGAGAATTACAAGGCTTTGCTGTGAGAAAATTGTATTTTCTCCTCTGTGACGCCAGCTGTTCCATTGGAATCGCCGCTTCTTGCCTCAATTTACTGTTTGAATTGAGAACTTCCACCCTGTTGTGGATACTTGGCCACCTGCAAGTTAAACTCATTTGAGTACCCTTCTTCTTCTTTTTTCTATTTGCCATCCTGTTGCTGTTTTTTTTCTTTTTTTGTTATAAATACTTTCTTTCCCAGAGGGATCCTTGGTGTTATTTGAAGGAGGAAATTCTTCATATTCGTAGCTGAAAATTGCCAACGGGAAGCAAAGACCACATGATAAGGGTTGTTTGTGTTCTTCTGAAGGCTTCCTGTGTGCCCAACTGGGTGCAACAGTGGATCCCTTGTCATATTTGGTGCTTTAGGGAAATACAAAGAAAGAAAACCCCCAAAACAGAAAAAACAACATTTAGAAACTAACTTCTTATCTCCGTGGTGATGGGGAGTTCAGCCTCGTCTCTCACTGCAGAGACCGAGTCGGACCATGGCTTTCGAAGTACCCCCTACCCTTCGTCACCCCCTGTGGGCTGGCTCAGGAACAGCCACAGCAGCCCCGTGTGGGGTACCACCTTCATCACACGGCAGCAGCAGCAGCCGTTGCCTCATCGAGAGCGCAGGTAAGGGGCAGCGCTGTCTAACCAATCAAGCACTTCTCTCACATTGAGCACACTCGGGTCGGGTCGGGGGCAGTTAATGGCAGCCTTAAAGAGGTATTTAATTTTTGCAATTGAGTGATGCTGCTCATTTGCGTTGTTGGCTTAAGAAATGTGCTGCGCTCTCTTTTATAGTCTTACAGAAACGCTTACTGAGGATTCGCTAACCCCTCAGCTATGGATCAAATCCACTGTCTCATCAAAGCTTATCTAATCAAAGCCTGCATTTTGATGTTTTTCTATGATGCACCCAAAATCTGACTAAGCCGGATTTGTCAAACAAAATCCCACCTCCTCCTAGCTCGGCTGTACAGTATGTGCTGCAAATGAGGCAGGGCAGAGGGGACTGAATGGGCAGATGGAATGACCTAGGCTCAGTGAAACCAATGCAATGAAACCCTGCCAAAGGATTAATTAAAATATGAATTTAGTGTGATCATGGATATCTATTTGTTGACCCACAAAATAACCCTTTGTGTTTTAGAGGCTCCTCAGTTTGCCCGTCAAACATAGCTGTGAGTTTTCAGAGTAAAACACAGATTTTTCAGAGTTTTGGGTTGAGAAAGGTTTATGTGTAGCTGAACAAACTCCTTTGTGGAAGAGACAACGCTATTCCTTTTTGTATGAATAAGATAGATTCACTCAGTGCATCTGCAAGAAAGGCTGCATTAATCCATTGTTCTGGTGTGTGCCTTCTGAATCTCTGATTCGCTGTCAGAACAGCGGCACACAGGAGTTTGTGAGAAGCTTTGAATGTGCCGCACATCTGGCAGTTTTGACTGACTTTCTTCCAAAGCCTGATCTTCCCAACCGCCCTCACAGAAACCTATTTAGAAGTGTTTCCAGTTTTCCTCCTGCCTTTTTTTCCCTCTTTTTTTAAATTTTTTTTTTTTTTAGGTCATGTCTCCCGGAACAAGAACAGGCAGTTGATATCGACCGTCTGCAGTGTATTGAAGTTGTTGCTGAGTCACTCAGGGCATCATGGTCTGGTTGTTAGTTATTGATTTTCAGAGAGGCCGATCACATTTCCCCACAATGGATGTCATTATTTATTCAGCAATCAGTCTCCAGTTGGGCTTTCATCTTTCTTGATTCCTGCCCACTGCTGTCGATGCTTTGCTTGCAGTTGCGCCACGTTTAACAGTTAAGTCTGTCAAGGCTTCCTTGTCTTATTGTTTCAAGGTTCTCTTGGGGTTTTTTTGTTTCTTTTTTTTGTTTGTTTTGTTTTATTTAACCATGAAGCAGAAGTCTGGAGATGTAGGCTCTCTTTTGTGAGTGTTGTAGGCCAAGATAAGGAACCAGGCGTGTTTTTTCAATGCCCAGGCTCGAGCATGGCTCCGTAAATATTGCTGAATTCATGATTAAAACTTAAATCTGGCTCGTACTGTCAGTGTAGTTTGACATCATACAGTTTATTTGCTTTTCATTCAGCAGAATCTTTTGTTTGTGCATCTCTGTAGCAACAAGACTGTGCCTTCAGCACCAATCAGACTACACTCTCAGTCAGTCGAGTGCATGCAGTCCGTTTCTGTCTGCTGCTGGAAGGCATGGAGGGACACACACACACACACACACACACACACACACACACACACACACACACACACACACACACACACGCACACACAGACAATAGATGTTTTAGAAAGACATTGCCGTACCACTTGAACGTGCTCTCTCATCTACCCCACTCACCCTCTCTCTCATGTTCACTCAGTCTTTTGTCCATGTACACACCACTGTGTGAGCCTAACAACGTTAGGCAAGCTTTGCTGAGCTGTGACAGAGCATGAAATATAGAAACAACAGTACACCATGAGTCCAGCTAAACTTCAGCAATTCTCTTACGCTTTATTCTCTAATATATTGCCCTATAAACCATTTTCTTTCCCTCCTTTTTCTTTCTTTTTTCCCTCTACCTTGGAGACTGCATGAACAGACTTGTCCTTGAGTAATTTCAGTTTGTTTGCGTCCAGCAGTAAACCCCATTGACTTTGGGAAGTGTTTTTGTGTGCCTTGATTCAGCACCTCAGCTGTGAAGGTTCACTCATGATAACAGCCCACTTATCACACAGAGATGTGCAACATAAGTGCACTTGTGCACACTCCCAAAATGGGACATTTAATAGCATTGCTGGCTTCATTAATCCTTTAAAGCAGTGGCGTTCTGTCGTTCAGACGTTAATGTGGCTCACAGCTCAAATTCAGTGAGGGTGACAGAACTAGCCACAGTAGCCACATGATGTTATAAACTGTTTGAGATCTGATGGCGCGTCAAGTGACACTTACTGCATTAGGTACACATGCATCTTAACATGGCAGCTGTAAATTGGTAGCTAATTTGATAATTGAAGAGGGTATAGGAAACAGATCTATTGATAGTCTTTGGGACTAATATACTAATCATTAAATGTGAGGAAAAAAATGTCAGACTAAGTGACTTGGATGAAAGTAAGAAAACAAGCCAGAAGACAGAAACATTTTAGCACACTTTTAGCAATGTGGTTAAGTGTTGTCTCTGCATTTGGATTTAGAGTCTCTTAATCACATTCTTCGATAATCAGATTGTTTTTAAATGCGGCTTGAATGTGAAATGTGGCGTTCAGCCCAGTGCATGAAATTGTACACTGATCAGTCTGCTGAGTGTGTCTAACATTAGCTGTGCCAGCACCCGCAGCCTTCTTTCCATGCAGGTTGATATCCATGCACCTCTGCAGAATAAGCTCAACTGTCTGACGTGAAATACACAAAATTACTCTGTTTAAGGGCTGTCTACAAACTCTTCTCAAACTTTAGGCTACTCATTGTAATTTGTATAGTATTTTTTCTCTCTCTTGTTTTCTTTTCTAAATGTACTTGTATATTGTTCACATGTTGAAATAAATTACCAATCAATCAATCAAGCAGCTACCAATGAGAGTGAAGGAAACTATTGACTGACACACGATTGGGTTGTAAATATGTGTGTACACATTCTTACCCAGGCATCACAGCCTGAAGCATCCACCATATGTGTACGTGACCTTAGATCCCAATCTATGAGGTTATGACTGTTGTCCAGTGTGTAACTGTGTACAACTCTCTTCCTTCTAAGCGCACATGGAAGGATTCTAAGGCTTTCTGATGCTGGAGGTATTAAAAAAAAAAAGGAAAAAAAGAAAATAGGCTTTTGTAAACAGCTGGAATTAACACATTTTTCCAGCTCCTCTTATTTTTTTGGCAAACCGGACATTTACATCTTTACTCTGGTCTATAACCTACTCGTTACTGCAGTAAAAATGCTTGAGTAAGTAAGCTAGTATTTTCACATCTGTAATGGATCTGAGATTTCAGAGTAAAGTAAATGAAGGAAAAACTGAACATATATGAGAAGAGTTTAATGACTTTTGGAGAGGGGTTTTGTGTGTGCCTCCGGCAGCTTAATGGGGCACAAACTGTGTCTTTTGTGCTCTCTGTGCTGTTTATGTACAAGTGTGGTGCCGAACTTAAGAAAAAAGAAAAAGATTTTTGGGTAAAGCGTCAGCTTTGAGACTTCCTGTTATTTGTTGCGAGAGATTCATGTGGCAGTGTGAAAAAGACTGAGAAAAGGTGTCTCACGCCAAAAGTGTGAAAGTTTACATGCCTGTGTTTCAGTTTATTTATTTATTTTTGAATTTCTTACGTTGTTACTTTTCAGGTCATTCTCCAAAGCGATTTAGCGAGCCAGCAAACTCACAAATATACAGGAGAGAAATGCACACTCTGTTAATGTGACTGCTTGTCTTCAGATAAGATGAATGTTATAAAGGAAGCCAGTGTTATGCAACTTTGGAATCTCAGTCATGACGCTATTGTAATTACGGCAGCGCAGTTAAGTTTTATCACAGTGCTTATAGTGTGAAGTCACAAATGTGACTGCTTCATTGCATTTCAGCCGCATACTCCTAGCATCCTACGTTACACGTCGCATTACGGGGGCCCTAAGGTCGGTGTCTGCTCTCTGCAGAGTTGCTCCCAGTCTCTGCTGTCCCAGCATGATGGATGACGGCGTTTATTGCGACCGCGTTCCACTGGCTGTGCTCTCTTTAATTGGATTAAAACAGGTCCACTTGGGCTCAACAAGCATGGTCGCTGGCCGCGTTTATGTCTGAATTATTTCAGCCTGTTCTCTCCCTTGCCGTTGCCTCATCTGATGGAGACAGGGCCGCGTCAGGACAGTCCCCAACCAGAATAGACTTGGCATGGAAGCGTTGTCTCACAGCGTGGCTTTCTGTGGAAAACAGTGCAGGGATGCAGCAGGGGAAAAGAAGGAGGAGGAAAAAAAACAAAAACGCCCGTTGGCTCTGCAAATGACATGATTCCAGATTTCCCCACTCTTGTTGCCATGGAAATGTGTAGCATATGTTCAGTAACCTAATTCCACTGGGCCCAAGATAAGACGGCACATAATAACCTGTCTGTCTCGCACAGAACGAAAACTCTGCTGCTGCTGAATTACACCTATGGAGAAAGGGTATAATTCACGTTAATGTTAATGGTTTCACGTAGAAACTAGTGCTTTCCCGTGGCAGGTGGTTTTTGCTGGTCTGCCTTCCCGGGTTAGATTTGTGTCGCAGTAACAGGGGTGGAACTGTTTTAGAAGTTGCCCCCGGGCTCAAGGCACAGCTGCGTCAGCAGTGTCCTCGGCCCCTTCAGATTTGGGTGCCCCCAGGAACTTCAGATTAGCTCTGTGCCCCTGCCATCTCTTTCCCTTCTTCCTCTCTGATTCTGGAGCTTCCTGCTTGCGCTCGCTTTGCTCCATTACTGATGTCTGTTGCAACCCAGTCAGACAGTTTCCTCTGTTTAAAGATTCAAATGTCTGAAGCTGTCTCCACCGCTGACAGATTCACCCATCAAAAAACGAGCGCTGGTCGTGAAATATTCACCGAGGGCACAGCGAGAGGTCAGAAGCCGCTGTTATTGTTTCATTCCTTTTCTCCATTTTTTCCTTTCTCACTGGTATTTGCAGAAGTGATTGGTAGTTCTTAAATCAGTGTGATAATACATATATGGTTTGAGTCCTTCATCATAAGTAGTGTGAACTAAAAAGTGAGAATACAAATGTTGAAACTGATCAGAAATTCACACACTGATTTACTCTGTTTAGAAGCAAAGGTTATATTGTGTAAAGCTTCCAATAATATTTAGGTTTCATAACAAGGGAATGTGTGTTTAATTTTTAAAGTTGCTCTCAGTGTATAGTTTCTCCCGTACTTTCTGGCTGCCTAAGGGCAATTTCTCAAAAGAGCTCGTCTGGTATGAGTCTTTGTACCACTGTCAACATCTTAAAATTGCCCATCTTAATGTTCTATCTCAAGAAGTCTTGGAAAGACTTAATTAAAACTTTCTGAATTATATTTCTATTGTCCCGTGTGATTAAGGCTTTGCTGTCTCCAATCCTTTGTATCACGTCACCAAGTTTCTTTTTAACTGCTGGTGCTCTAGATTACTGCAAACAAGTATCACTTAATGGCTTATCTCTGCAAAAAAACCCATAAGGGTTGATGTGAGTGAGTCATATTCATCACAGAATTACCTGTCATGTAGGAAAAAAAACAGGTTCCTGTTAATCGGTGACCCTGACTCATCAGTTTCTTCAGAAAACAGAAAGAACTTCCACGTAACAGAAATGTATCTTTTTTTTTTTTTTTAAGGAGGAACACGTACTCTAGTCTTGTAAGTGAGAAAAGTACTTTAATAAAGTCAAAAAGTTCCTGTCTGTGAGACTGTTACAGGCAGGCTGCATTCATTACTGATGGGGGTTAAAATAAATTCTCGGTTTTCTCGAGTGTGGCAGAGATGGTGTAAAAGTGCTGATCTAATCCCCGTCACAGCACACAGGGTGTGTTCAGAAGCAGCAGAATGTTTCAGCTTTCATTATCCATTTTTACAGCTCGTCTGATCCAAGGACATATTGGTGTCTGATAGGTCTCTCTTTTTTTCTCTCCAATAAAAAGCTCTGTGCTGTCGAAGAAGAGTTGCCACTCCTACTGCCTGCCAGTACTGTTTGCATGTAAGAGGTAAAAAAAAATAATATAAAAAGTACAAATAGGAATGCCAGGGCTCTGAAACCCTGCTGACAGTTATGAAAATCACCCCCATTTTCTCTTCTACTTTAAAAGCATCTATCTGTTCATCTTCAAGTGCACAGCAACCAAGACTTTTTTTCTAACATTATATAAGTTTTAAGTTTCTATATTTCCACTTCTCTCCCTGCGCTCACTCAAAAAAAACAAAAAAAACCCATCTGAATATTTACCACCAGAGAAGCCTCACTTTGAGTGTGTTTGTGTGGGAGCTACATCTGGAGCCTGTCTTGCAGTTCAAAACAGTCACGCTCTCCTGAGACATCCAGGCTTACATGGCCTATTAAAGTCATTCCTGATAAACTTGCGTTGTAATAAAACTGGTTTCCAAGAAAGTAAAACAACTGTGGAGATTGTTTACATTCGACGGACCTTATCATAGGAGTTTAATCCTGTGGGAAAATAAGCTTTGGCAATTTAAAAAAGTATAACACACCGGACTGCACTGTAGCCTTAATTATTTGCATTATTGATCATTTATTAGGTTTAACAGACCTCATGTTAGTGCAAGGAAGCCCTGATATTGAACTATCGATGGAGACATTTATATTGAGTTATTGATTGATGCTTTTACTTTGAATTACACTGTAAAATGAGAGAAATTGACTTTAACCCTGTAAAGCCTGAACCATGAAAAAATTACCAGGAAATTCAAGTTTGTTGTTTTTGCTTTCTTTTTTTATAAATTGAGTATTTAAAAATAATTATAAAAAGAAATTAAATTAAAAAATTTTATATAGATTTTAGTTTGTATCATATTTTACATCCAGTATTTTTTGGCAATTTATTATCCAAAAAATTATAGTGCAATTAATTTGGGTTTTTGGAGGGAATAAAAATCAAACATGATGTAGTTTTTGAGACTTCCATCAGAAATGACACAATTTGGTGTTACAGGGTTTAAAGTATTGTGACATAGTATACAAAAAACAGTCCAGAATGTCCCAAAAGGTTGATTCTGTTCATCTGGACATAGTGTTTTCAGCGGTGAGCTCCTCACTGCCCCATTGTTCATTCAGTGGGCTAGTTTCAGTCATTGTGCAAATGTATTGTTTATAGGGTTAGGAAAACCTGCAGTCAGCTGAGACTGAAGAAGTCACTTGGATGAATTGTTTCTCCCACTGAAAACACTTGGTCCAAATGAACAGAACCAACCTTTTGGGATTTACTTACCTGGATGATTAAGCATGAATTATTGGGGTTTAATAACAATGCAAATAGTCAGTTGCAGCATATTCTCAAAGTATGAAATTAAAAACTCAACTACGTTTACTAGAAACTGTCGATGGACACACCCATGTTGTCCTGCGCTGTAGGAGGAAGAGCTTCCAACAGCACTGAAGGAGCAGGTTTCACTGGCTGACTGGCCAGGTCGCACCTTCTACTACTGTGTGGCTCACTGAGCCAGGGTTTTCCCATCATAGCCTTGGAGGTTTGGTGGATGATTACTTGGGGCAAAAGGGTGTGTTTTGTGTGCAGCGCAGGCATCAAAAGCTGAAACTGAAAGTTTTTTTTGTTGTTTTTAAATATATTTGTGAGTAATGGCACACAGTAAATTACAATAACAAACACTTGAAGTATTTGGAAAGTCTGGTTGTTCTTGATTCCATCATTGCTTGGATGTTTTCATGTTTTGTTTTTGTCGGGATTCTCGGCTTACGTCTTTGGCCAGCTTTCACCACAGGAAGTAAAGTCTGAAAAGAGCTCAGTTACACTAACATGTTTAGTGCAGTGATCTAACAGGTAACTTAAAAATAATGCAGAATTCTTGTGGCCCTTAATACACTATAAATGCCTTTTTACTAAAGCACACTGTTAAAGAACACTTTTTTGCAAGTTTGAAAAATCTGTACTTTGAGGATCCTGACTGAAATATCAGCTTTTCAAAACTGATTCTGATATTTTAAAATATCAGAATTTCAATCCCAGAAACAAATTTGTCATGTCAAGTTATTTATTTACTTGTCTAGCCTCAGACCCTACTCAGCTGGCATGTTGCCAACTGTGATGTTGCAGAGTGCCCCCTGGTGGATAAGCTATGCATCGTCAACACTCGTAATATTTTTGAAGGGTGTTTTTTCAGTCTCTTCTTTTATTTCTTAATTTTCATTTATTGGCCGTTTATAAATGCCAATACCAGTGGATCAGCAAATGGCTAATATCCTCACTGATATGGGTCATGCGGTGCTACTTTGCATGCACAGAGCTAGAGCTGTCACTACAAAGTTAGTCTTCCCAGGAATACTATATTCCAGAGTAAACAAATTGTGCAAACACTCTCACACTGTGCTGCTTTTGGTTCTAATTTCCAGTCAAAAAAAAAAAAAAAGATTATTTTCATTTTTTTTTTTTTTTTTTTTTTGTAGTAGTGCACACTAGTCTGTTATTAGTCACTTGTGTTGCATTGCTCTTCCTCATATACTGCACAGTTACAGGAACAGGTTTTATTTATGTTTGAGCAACAACCATGAACGTAAATGCTACAGGCGCTTCGGTTATGATGACCTGTTAATATCTAAACTCATTCAGTCCATGGTCACACACATCCTGGAAATCACATCCTTAAGAGTCAGAGTCCAGAGTTTACATACCTGAAAAAGTGATAACGAATCTGCTGAGTTTGAAGTTGAGCACAGTTGATCAAAGTTAGAGGCCAGCAATTCCTACTTGGACACATCAAGTAGAAAAAGCACAAGTAGAAATTCACTGATTGCAAGCAAAATTTCAAAAACGAGTCCTAACGATGTTAAATGCTCTGATTTAAGTGAATGAGTAATTAAGTGCCGAAAATTAAAGCGATTGTATGAAAATGTTAAATTAGGCAGCTGCGTCGTGCTACCTGAATTTAAATGTGAGACACTAAATTTGCAAGATTTTTCTCACACTGTTTCTCTGTTGTCTTGCATGCTGTGTAAGAGCAGCAGCTACATTTACAATTCTTCCCATCAGACAGGCGTGTAAGGTGTACTGGCAGGCTCGAACCAGCAGTGTATGCATTTGGATACATTATTAAATAGGAGCACCCCACAGCGGAGCAAGTTTGCTTCACCTCATTCAGAAACTGAGCTCAGCTTAGATAGATTTGATAGAAAAATTCCTTCACTTTAACAAAATCAAATTGGCTCGCAGGCAGCCAATTCTATTTGATATTCACTGGATCAGTGTTTCACTACAAGCTGCACACAAATGTACCGACACCAACCTACAGCTGGAGTCTGCGTTTTGTCTGCCAAGTATGTTTTCATACCAGAGAGCTGACTCGGTATGTTCCTTTCAGATATATGTCCCAAGTGCACGCACATGATAAGAAACGTATCAGCTGGCACTCAGGCAGGCAGCAAGAATTTTGAGTAAACATTATGTTGAGGTCATGGGATTCTGTATAGTTGCGGCGTAGTTAGTTAATGTTTGTTGTCAAGGCTTTGAGGAAACGTGTGTTTTGCAAAAAAATTTCAAGCTCAGCTAGACAAACTGTCATAGAGCCTGAATGACACTTGCGCTACGGTAACTGACAGGCCATCTGTCATTTAATATCTCTGAAGTGCTGACTGACTCGCTTTATATTTCTGCTCGGTCCTGTGTCAGACTTCATTTATTAGACAGCAGGTTAAATGCTTGAATTGTGGGAAGCTGACATTTTTGGCACGTTTTTAGATAAGAATAAAAATCACAATGCCTGCACTGTACAGAAGAACTGACACTGTACTATAAGACAAATACGGTGAGTACTACAAATGCAAAAATTAAAACGTTAAAGTGGTCAGTCATTAAGGAGCTAGGCTACCAACAGCAGCCACAGTTTCTGTGCTGATAACATCCTTTTTTTTTCTTTTTTTTTTTTGTGGCCATGCTTATGTTTGTGTTGAATGAGTAAATCAGGAGCACTGCGCCTCTAATGGCCAGTGGCGATTCCACACCTTCCCCTCAGTCCCTGGGCTCGGGGCCAACCTTGGAAAGGCAGTGCTAATGACTGTCGCACAAAGGCCAAATGTCTCACAGCGAGGCAGGGAGAGACTGGCAAGATTCCCCTCGTTTGATCTCGCATTAGAGTTCAGTATGTATAATGAATCCAAGTAGCCAGAGCCATAGGTGGCCTTAGACACAGTTATCAGTGATTTTGTAGCATTTCTTAAAGCCTTTCTGACATCTCTTGTATCCAGGGTGCTGTAGATACTGATCATCTTGACTATGTTTGCTGTTTGTAGGTACTCTTATCTAAACCCTGAAGACTTCCTTGTAGACACCTGAGTTGTGGAAGTTAATTTACTCTTTTTATGCAATATTACAGACTTGCTCATTTTCCACTAAGACATTTTAGACTTGTACTCTTTATAACAGTCTGCTGAAACTTTGATTGTCTGACACCCAGTGAAGTGTTGAGAAATCACCGCAGGGTTATAGATGTTTTTACTTAAGTGAAATTCCAGTTTCAGAGAAACCACTTTATGGGCAGCAGGCTTCATTGAGGGCCTCATTGCAGAAAGATAGGCTTTCTAGAGGTGAGGGTGCTCTTCTATTCTCTTCCTCTTCAGTGTAAGCTACTGGCTGACTGCCCAGGTCTGCGACACAGAGGAGCTGAAGTGGGCACTTTTAGACCAGCTCCAGTGAGCACAGGGCCAAGGACAAAAGGTGTGTGCATGTGTCTGTGTGTATGTGTGTGCGTGCTGCACACTTTTGTTAGTGACTGGAACATGTACATTAAAAACATCCTTTTAAGTATGGTCCAGGGATCACAGGCTATAGTACTTCATCCTCTGCTGCACGCATGTATTGTACATATAGTCCTGTGCAAGTCTTGACCCACCCCTCAATTCTTTATATAGTTTGTTTCCAAGCAGCCAGACTTTATTTAAATGTTTTTAAAAAATGGGTTAAGCCGTAGTTCTCCAGGCCTGTGAATCATTCTTCCTCTTACATTGCAAAGTTACAGGAATCCTGGTTTCATTTATGTTTGAACAGCTCTGAACATGACCTCTGATCGAAAGTCCTCAAATGCTACAGGAGTACTTTTTATAGGTTCCTGTTAATATTGAAACTCTTAATGTCTCTTGTCACCTGTACAAAAAAGCCAAAGAGAACACAAATTGATAGGCATGTAATAGTATTTTTGCACCAACAAGGTGTTTATTGAAAGAGCTGAAATTGTGTGCCACAAAATGTGTCCTTAAATGATTTGGGGAAACTGCACAAGTGGTGGGCAAAAGAAAAGGTAGCCGGCCTTTAAAAAATAAAGATTTGAAAATTTGGCTTAAATTATTGTCAGTTTGTACAACTGGTGAGTGTCTCCACTTATTTGTACAACATGGCGGAGGCTCTGTCATGGTTTGGGGCTGCATTTTACCCAGTGGTGTTGGGGATCCCGTCAAAACTGATTCAATTATGAACACACTGAAGGACTATCAGATTTTGAACAACAATTCAATTTCCATCGGGAAAGTATCTCAATTGACAACAGCTTGACCATGATCCCAAACAAACTACCAGTACAATAACATCATACCTGGATGGAAAAACACATGAGTCATGGATCGGCCTCCCCAGAGCCCAGACTTCAGCATTATTGAAGCAGTGAGGGATCATCTGGACAGAGAACAGAACAAAAGGCAGAAACATCCAAAGAAGAGCTTTGATTGTCCTTCAAGAAGTCTGGAGAACTATTCCTGAAGACTACTAAAAAAAACAAAAGCTTGACTAAGAAAGTTCAGACTTGGTTGAAGAATAAAGGTGCTTCTTAGAATTGTACAAACTCTGATTTTGATTTATATATAGTATTTCCATGTGTGTTTGAATATGCAATAAGTGAAGGGTAGCTCAAAACTTTTGAAAAGTACTGTACTGGGTGTGCACATAGTACAGTCAAAATGCATTGAGAACCCCAATTGAGAGGTTATAGTTGTTCATCACACCGTACTGGGTGAGAGGTAAATACCGCTGCTTATAACTAGTATCAATAAGATAATTTTAAAAAATCCTTGAGGCTGATCACTTTAATAAAAAGCTTTCATGGTGTCAGCTAAAGATGGAAATATAATGAATCTGTGATCCCTGTGCTCCAGTGAGAACCACATCAATTGCTTTGACAAATTCTCCACGTGGCTGACACTGCAACTTTGCTCTCTTGCTGTAGATGAAAGAGGCCTGACAGTTATAAATGTCCACAGGGTAGAATCTGTCATCAAACATGAGGTGTTGACACTTGTTGTCGTCATTGATGTTTGCGGCACTCAGATACGCAGACCTTTAGAGAGCCAAACATGATGTAAACATGTGCCATCCCAGCTGGCACAGTGCTGCCACTTAATTCAACTACTTTTAGCATAGCTGCTGAAGGTGCGGAGACAGGGCTGTAGTCTCAGGACACACCACAGACCTTTATTTTCTTTTTTTCTTTTTTTTGTGGTTAGATGAACAATGTCAGTTATGTCCTTAATATTATTACTCAATGAACATTACTTCATTGGCACCCCTTTTTTGTTAGTGGCTAGAAGGGCACTTAATATTGCAGAGCAGCCATGAAGACATTGCAGATAAATGCAGTGATAAAAGCGTTTGTGTGCTTTTAAAGAAAAAGTGTGTTCTATGTTTTGTTTATCATTAGAAGGCTGAATTTACTCCTTACAGTGTGGACTTCAGGGGTGCTAAAGGCTACTATTTGCTTCTGCTTCTATAGTTTTGCTATCCTGAGAAAACACACCAATGTAGGTGGACAATAAAACTAGCAGCAGTGCTGCATCTATGGATAAATATAGCTAGATGCCTGCATTCATGCAAGCATACAACCAAGCAGCGAGGACCCACACACTCAAGAGACAACTAAAGTAACACGTTCACATTTCTTCCTGCTTGTCATTTCCCTCTTTCCCTCTGGGAGAAGGGATGACAAGAGGAACAGACATTGCGCTGGGAGCAAGAGGTCGTCTGTAAGAGGTCCCCCTGGGATCTGGGGATTCGCTTGATTTGAAAGGTTTAATGAAGTTGAACTAAAGGCAGTTGGCTGGCCGTGACACATGGCACTTCAGGGGAGAGGAGCAGGACCCAGGCACTCCAAACTGCCGTGTCAGCAACAAGGAATTATCAGAATATGCTTTTATAGAAAAAGTTTGTTTTACATCGAGTCTCAGATCTCACTATAACTTCTGTATGCCCAGCTGTTTGTCTGTTTTTCACCTGCCTTGACAGTCATTTATCCAGTCCACTTTGTGGGTGCATTGGTGGGGACTTTAGCAATTGCACTACTGAGTTTAAGGTCATTGGTTCTCATGTTTTGGCTAAAGGTTGTCCTGTGTTACCATTGTTTCCAGTACACTTACTGCTACCTGCTACACACTGTGGGTGTGGGTGTGGTGTTTGTTTGGCGTCACAATTAAGTGCCAAACCCCTACCCCAACCTAGAGCTTGCAATCCTGTGACTGTAGAGCAGCTGTCTTCCTGGTTTGCTTGATATGCACCTGGAGTTCTCCCTTTTTTATTTGGGCTATTTTTAAAGCTAATAAATTGTCAGGTGTTTTAGATTACTTTTAATTATGATTCATTTGCCCAATTAGAACCTGACCGATATTTTTAAGACCAATACCATTGGTCTATAAATGAAAAAAAGCAACAAATGCATTATTGCAATGGGAATGCAGAGCTGAAGTACAAAAATGTCTGCTCTGATTGTAAAGGTTTCAGGCTCGTGCCCTAAACGAAATCTTTTAACACAGCACATGTAGTTCTCCAACCAAAATATCACACAGAAGATCAACAAGCTTCAGTGACTTTGAGGGCAACATGTTCTCTGCTGGGGTCAATGTGAAAAACACTGAAGTATCCTAGCTCTTGGCACCTTCCCCTCAGCTATCCTAAAATCCCCACATTACCTTCTCTGTTGGTGTTCACACATGAGCAGCCTGAGTGACACTGACATTTATGGGTTTGTCCAGATAGAAACAGTGTCCGTCCCTTGGGGCTGTCCCTCTTCAATCCGCCCCCACCCCAACCCTCTCTGCTGCACAGTTGGAAGTATCCGACTGTGCTGCCTTCCCTCCAAGCCCCTAATATACCCTCTATCAATAAGTCAGATTGACTGAATTGCAGGCACTCAGAAAGGATTGTACACACGTCAATCCACAGTAACAGACTCCTTTTTAGGTTTTAGTTTGCGAGAGGTGGAAAGAAACCGAGGGGCCCGAATAGATGGATTTCTTTCTGTGCTGTTTTCTCTGTTTGAGTCCTCTTAAGATATGTGGATAGTAGCGAGCTTTAAATTTGCTGTAACTCCAGTGGCATGAATGACTTGCCATTTAAAATATGCCTGAGTCATAAGCGCTGTGAGAATTAATAGACTCATCCATTTGAGATTCATTTGGGCAAGAGATTGACGTGACCTTAAGTTGCTCCCATCTACCCTGCATTAACATTCACTGAGAGGGGAGAGAGCCGCTAATATGAAGTGGAAAAGATTGTGTGTGTGTGTGTGTGTGTGTGTTCTCTGTTTTGTTTTGTTTTTGTTTTTTTTCTTTTTTCCCCCCCTCCTCTCTCTCGCCTGTGTTTTAGTGAGTGTCAGTTAGGGAAACTCAAGCAACACTGTCCTAGTATTCTGAGGCGATAGCAGCCTCCTCTCCTCTCTTCTCGCTCCTCCTCACTGTGCGCTGTCTCCCTGGCTCTAATCAGGTGGCCATTGTGTATGGATTTACTGCCCTCAGTGCCCCCAGGAGGGAGATTTGATTTTTTTCCCCTTTCCCCCCCTGCACTGACTAATCTTTCCCTCTTGCGCTGTATTTTTCTATTCTACTCTTTCTGCCTCTCCTCGTCTTGCGTTTTCTGGGTTGTTTTTGCTGTTTGCTCTTTTCTTCCTTTACGTGATCACCCTGAATTCTCTGGCTTTTTCCATAAGAAAAATCTTGTCACGTTTCCTTCTCTTCTCCCTTGCTCTGCTGACACTTTAAGCTTCGCTTGACTGAAATAGCTTGCGCGTTTATGCAGCAATATAGTTAATATGCATCTATTTTTGCCAAGCACTTATATGGCAAAATGTATTACTGACTGATTTGTTTGGTTCATTCTGTTCTGACTCATTGTTTTTTCTCCTTTTTTTTCCCAGCCACTCTCACTCTCCAGGCTCCATGGCAGCAGCGGTGCAAGGCAGTGAGTGGTCATGTGGGCGCTGTACTTTCTTAAATGCCGGTGCAGCACCTCGCTGTTCTATCTGTGAGGCGCCACGCCAGAAACCCGACCTCAACCAGATCCTGCGCCTCAGCAGCACTGAGGAACACCGCTGGACCTGTCCCCGCTGTACCCTCAATAACCCGCAGGGATCTGGAGCCTGCTCGGTCTGTGGCTTTGGTCCATCACCCGCCACTCACACACCTCCTACGACCACCATAGCTGCCACTGCCAATGGTCTCCCTTCTGCTCCCACTGAGCCCCCAACACCCACGATCACCCCCACAGTGCTACTTGAGCCCCATGGACAGCATCCAGCTAAGGAGGAAGTGTTTCGGCGGTCTGAGAGCAATGGAGAGGTGGGTGGTCAGGAGGGTCAGCAGGCGGGCTGGGCTTGTCCTCGGTGCACACTTCACAACACCCCTGTGGCGCTTTCATGCTCAGCCTGTGGTGGGCCTAGAAAACTGTCTCTGCCTAAAATCCCCCCAGAAGCGCTGGTAGTGCCTGAGGTGCGCACGCCAGTATTGGGCTTTCCTGTTCACACAGCCGCTTCGGCCCCGCTACTGATTGACCTAACAGATGACTCCCCCCCAGCCCCGCCCTGTGATCCTCAAGAAGCTCCCCATGTGTCTTCACAGGCCCTCGCCTCCACCTTTACTTCATTCTCCTCCCTCCAGAACAATCCTGTGCCTCGCAGCAGGCGAGAGGTACCGCCTCCGGGACGCCCACCGAACCCAGGAACCAACACTCCCAGCCCCACTTCCCCTTCAGCTGCCAGTGTGCCACCCCAACCTGGCCCACAGAGGCCAGCTAAGCCCAAGCACGCCCAGCCCCAGGAACCTTCTTACCCCAGCAAGCGCCTCAGTATCTTGGAGGAAGAAGAGTCTCAGCACCACCCACTGACGCCCCACCTACCTGTTGCTTCCACATCAGCCTCTACCTGGAAGTGCCCTAGCTGCTCCGTGGCCAACCAAGGCAGCTCAGCGAAGTGCGAGACCTGCAGATCGTCAAGGGGTGGTGCTGACCTCATCGACCTAGTAGGCTGTGAAACCGTACGTTTTACCCCAGCAAGCCCCTCGAGCCCGGACTTTAGCACATGGGCCTGCTCTAAGTGCACCCTGCGCAACCCTACAGGTGCTCCCAAGTGCTCAGCTTGTGGTTCTTCAAAGCTGCATGGCTTCCAGGAGCAGCAGGTGCCTCTACCCCGCTGCTGTACACATTGTGGCCTCCCAGTGGGGCCTGGTACTGCATCTTGCTCCTGCACACCTTCCTCTTCTTCATCATCCTCAGGTCATAAAATACGTAAACAGGCCCGGGGCTTTCCTTCATCCTCTTCTGCCGTTGCCTCCTCTGGTTCTTCTTCGTCCTCCACCTCATCTAGCCTCCAGGAGAAGGTAGGACAGTGGAGCTGTCCAGCATGCACGCTGCTCAATGATATCAAAGCCAAGAACTGCGCAGCATGCCACACACCCCAGCAGTACCTCACCCTTCGCAAGGTGGTTAAACCTCTGAAGAGAAGGGAGAGCATGCATGTAGAGGCGCGACGACGGAATGATGAGGGCGAGGCAAAGGAGCTTTGGGAGAACATAGTCAGCTTCTGCCGGGAGGTAAGAGAAAAATGTTGCTGTTAGTAATTATTGAGAATTTGAGGCTGCTTCTGGAGTGTGGTTGTACACTATTCGTTCTAGTTCCTTTGAGTTAGTCATGTCATGAGTCAACTTTTTTTTTTTTTTCTTACTTTGCATGCATGTGAATGTCCTGACTTTGAGACATCAAAGGCTGCTTAATTTCAATGTGTAATGCATCAGAGGGAACACATTGCCTTTCAGAGCACAGTTCTCTCATTGTATTTCCTCTTTTTGTGCTGTCATTGTTCCCACTACTTTAATATCTCTAATTTCAGAGAAATGTCAATAGGTTTTGTTATTGCCATGTTTCTGCTTGCTTCCTTAGCTGGGTTTTTAACGACCACACAGTGAATCTTTACCACCTAAATGAACTACGGATATGGAGAGTCTAATGTTTATAACCAGATTACCTCTGGCCCTCAGCTGCAGTGAAGTCACTTCACAGAATTTTGAAATTCTGTTTGACGACTGTGACTCTTGTGTCAGGAGGATTGCATTATTTTGGTTTGATTGTGTCTTTTGATTGTTCTGATTGTTATGTTCAAGCAGCAATCTCCAAGGCTGAAAATGAAGCCAAGGTGGAAGTGCCAAAAACAGTTTCTGTAATGGCCACTTGAGGATTGCTCCAAAATGAGTCCATTCTAGTAAATTCTCTTATTAAATTGCCCAACAGCAGAAGTCAATCTTTTTGGTATCAAAACATGTTTTGGTCACAACAGTTGTATTGCTGTGCTCCCCCACCCCCCCAATTGTTTCACCAGTTTATTAGGACTCACTGTAACTGATGCGTCTCCTTTGACTGACAGGTGGATGCTGTTTCAGCTTTAAGCTAGGCATCTCCTCAGCTAATACGAGCCCCTGAACTGGACTTGCAAACCATGTTTGTGGTGTTGGTCTCTTTAAGAGTATTTTTCTATGCAATTATTAGGCAAATATTATTTTAATCACACTAACAGCATTCTAGTTCCCAAAATCCAAAAATGCCATTGTACAAAATGATAACTCTTCATTGCTGGAACTTGAACCAATGGGTGATGTCCATCTTTTTTTTTTCTGTCCAGCTGTAGCTTAGTTTGTATTTTGGAGAGATTTTACACTGCTTAATGAAATATATTTCCTTTCACTGTGTCGGAGCAGACCTCTCAGTAAGAGATAAGAAATATCATTATGAATGTAACTTCCTTTTAAAACAAAACTAAGTACTTTAATTTTACCAAGGTCGGGACAGACAGCAAGAAGTCCTTCTATAGCACACTCAAAACAAATATCACACTGCAAAAAGTTAATTATGATGTTTTTACTGAATTGAAAAAGAACATACTTATAGTAATTATGTTTTTAAAGAGAATATCTCAACCCTCAACATAACTAGCTTAACAGGAGAGTTCAGCTAGCTTCTCCGTTGTAAATGTTGTGCCGAAAAACCTCTAGTTTGTGACAGGAATATTCTTTCTGGATTAAAATGACTTGATGTCATTCATTTTTGAAATATGATTGACAGATTAAAGATCAACAAGTCAATTTACAACAGTTTAATTACAGGCAGTCATTTTTTGGCAAATGCTAGAAATCACTTTTTGGTATGACACCAGATGATTGATGTTGTTTAGTTTTTCTCATCCCGAGCCTGAGTCTTCACCGTAGCCCAGGGCCTCATACCACTTATCTGTGCCATGATGTAAGCAACCCTGACATCGGTTCTTTATATCAAACTGGTTCAGGCTCACTTTATCTCTGCAGTGCCCAACCTTTGATAAGCCTGTATTATGTTATCATGGATAAGCTACTCAGGCCTATCAGAAAGGTTCATTTGAAACCATTTAAGACCGCCAGCACCTGCTCGGGAGACCGACCTGATTGGTCTAATTACACCTCAGGAAAATGAGGGCATTGCAGAATGTTAGACCGTTTAGATTCAGCTAAGTTTCCAGCCGGCTTTTATTCTGTGAATTTATTTGGGTGTCAGATGTGTGCCCATTTACTACACCAGCATGACACCTATCCTGCCATGTTTACAATAGCATAAAGTGAGCCTTCGAATGCATTATTAATGCCTTCTTTGAAAGTCACAGGGCTCACTGCTGCAAGCGTGGGAGGGAAGTTGGCTCGGTAGGAAGGAAGGATATCGGAGATCCCTCATCCCCACCTTCTCCTCTTCTAATTTCATCATTTAAGCTACGCTTTCTTTTATCGTCTGTCTTTTTCTCCTCAAATATTTTACGTCTGCCCTTTCTCGAGCTCTTCAAAGTACTTCATCTTCCTTTTATCCCATCTCCTTCCATCACATCTATCCCCACATGCTCATCCTGTTCTGCTAATACCTCAAAATACACTTTCCCCTTGCCACCCACTACACCCCTCCACCCCCATTCCACCCTCTCCACACGACTGCACTCTATTCTCCACTGTAGTAGTCAGTGTGAGCCTGGATGTGTGTGTGCGCATGTGTATTTGCTAAGGTGAACGTAGGGCTGGCCTATTTTTAGCAACGGAGTTGGAGTGGAGGGGAGCACAAATGATATACTTCCCTATAGTGAACGTAATCACTGACGGCATCAACTGCTGCATCTCGGGTTCACGGGCCAAAGAGATTAAGGTGGGGTAAATTGGTAAACAAGAGGTGCTAGTCTCTCTCATCCATCTCTGCCAAGGCACGAGCACTTGCCAAGCACCAAAATGCCAGTGGTGAAAATTTAATAATGATTAAAGCTTTTTGTTTAGGCTGTAACAGGATGTGCAGTACAGTTTGACAGCAAGAATGGAGGGACCGCTTCAGAGCACCTGTTTTTTCTCTGCTGTTTTGTAACTGGACCAAACTGGAACTGGAGTTTGTTTTTGTTTTTTATAAAAAATATTCTCCGCTCACCTGAGTGTGGTTGCTTTCTCTTGCCTCTTTTGCTTTTTTGACTCTTCCTGATTGGTTGTGAGGGTGAGAGGCACGTGTGCGTGTGCATGGTGCTAATGCCTGAGAGCAGTCTGCTTACTCACTGTGCCAAACAAATAAATGCTGCTAACAGCCATCAACTTAACTTGTGAACTGTGACACACAGCATGGATTGAACTGCTTTTTGCTGTTCCCTTTCCGTGCTATGCAATAAAACCAGGCCACATTGCAGCGGATTGTTCTTCTCTTTACTACTCTTCATACTACTTAGTTGCTTAATTTTGTGCCATATTATCAAGGACCTTCTTGCCAGGCTTGCGCTGCTTGTTACAGTATTGTGCATGGAAGGCTTTTTTTTTTTTCTTCTTTTTCATAAAATATGCTTTCAAGATGCTAATTTTGTAGCTTGGGTATCAGAATGAGACTGACACAGCCTTTTATGGCTGCCAGTTCTGAGTCTGGAAATGATGGGAAAGCAGCTGGTTTTCCTAGCTCAGCACTGAGTTGGCTGATTGCAGTGTTTGCATGCTTACATGTGCACGGCGATGGAAACGGAGGTGGCAAGACAGCCAGCGAGAATTATCCTGTAGAGTCCACAACACCAGAATCCTGATTTAGGAAATTGCTTTATACGTGGTTATAATTCCTAATTTTACACTCTGCTGAAGTCAGATTGTTTAAACTTTGATGCTTGGATTGTAGAATATTCGATATGAGGAATTAATGCTAATTCAAGGTTAATCTCACATTAAATACACACTGCATCTTAATAGAGATGTGACGCAAGTTAAAAAGGGAAATACGATCTAAATTGGCTTTCTAAGGTGTTGAGCCTCCATTCTTTCCAAATATATATTTTTTATTTTTTATTTTTTTTAACGATAATAACAGTGGAAAGTCTTGCGTAACACGTCTAAGGAGTCTTTAAATGAAACCAAATGTTTACAAGAACAGCACAATGGGTCTGCTGCTCCTCTCACTGTAGGGATCCCAGTCTGTCCCAGCTGTCATAGGGTGCTGGAGAAGTTGCCAGGTTAACGCATAGAATCAGACAACCATTCAGACTTTACATACATGCCCACAGCCAATTAACTTAACAAGCATGTCTTTAGACTGTGGAAGGATCCTATAGAGGCACAGGTAGAGCTCCACACAGAAGAGAAAAATGGTTGTTTTGAACCAAGAATGTAAGGATCAAACATTGATTTTAATTTTTTTGTTAGAGGATCATACAGATGATAAATTGAGTCCAGACTGCAGTCCAGAGTGTCATATCACTGTGCCGTTTCAGAAGCGCCTAATTAACATCACAGAGCATCATGTACACTCCAGATATGAATAGGCAAGTGGCTTTAACCTTTGAGGCAGACTGCAGCAGATCATTCTGCTGATGATAATGTCTTTCAAATGGGTTAGGGCAAAACCCTTAAAGGTACTCACAATACAGGATGTGAGTGCAACCGGATAAACCACACGCACTGCGTTCAGAAAGAATGGATAACATAATGGATACATAATCTGGTAGGTTTTGGTAGCGCAAATGCGCACATCAGTAGCAGAATTAAAGTGTGTCTGTGTAGGTTCCCTGTCATCCAGTTTATTGTAGTCTTAAGAGATTGGGGGGGGGGGGAAGAAGAAGACAAATAGATTAAAGTTTTAAAAGACATTTCACCTCTATTCCAAGAGGATACGAGCTACTTTTTTCAAGCTCTTCGGACCAACATTAAAATAATTCATATAATATTGTTTTCATTCTTAAAATAGAGACTATAGAACTGTAAATGTGAGGGTTTCCATACATTTCACATGAAGTAAAAGAGAAAATGTTTCCTGTTTTACATCAAGCTCAGAGGAAAATCAGCTCAACTGGGGTTAGAGCAGTTTGTATGTAACAAGTCAGACTCTTTAACCCTTGGTCGCTGATCATAGTTGTCTTTCTCATGTCTGTTAACATACAGACTGTATTCTTTGAATTGCATTAGTTGGAATTTCAGGATCTGTGTGTATGCAGGGACAAAGCTTTGATCTTCACCTCTGTGTTAAATTGATATCAACCGAAAAAAGCCTTGCGATAACAGCCTGCACATGGGTCACAAATAAACCTGTGAACTACAGAATCGATAAGCTACGTGACGACCTTGAATGGCCAGGGTGGTAAGGAAGCCTTCAAATGACTCTGTCTAGTAGCAAATGCTGCATCCAGGCTACAGAATTGGATTGTGGGGGATGGTTACCAATTGATTCGCTTCACTCTAACTGCCAGTGGGGTGCCCGCTTTACATCACCCCTCCGCCTGCCTTGCTATGCAACTGGCCGAGTCCACTTCTGACACGGCAGATGGGAAACTGGATAGGGGTTTGGCGTGTGTGGCTGTTTGCCATCTCAGGTTTGTACAGGAGAGTTTTAGATGGGCAGATAGTGTGTCAGGTTCAGTGTCTGGATCTGTTAAAGTATCCGTGTAGTTCTACTCCTGTGTACAGTAGCGGGGCAGTGTTAGAACCCATCATGTAATTTAAAATGCGGTGTACTCTGCAGGGGAATGTGCCAGAAAGCAAGAAGCTCCAAATGTTTGAAAGTGATTTGCATTTTTGTGCCACATCCTGGTTAGGAGAGTACAAGATGCCACAGTTGGGCTTTTACTGTGCACATAATAATCTCACGTGGAAAGTGGAAAGAATAACAAGTAAATGTGGAAGGCAGTAATTCACCCTCACTCAAAGCATAATCCAGGGCTTGTGTGATGGTCTGTACTGTCCTGCAAATCATGTGAAATTGCAGGATAGTTGGTTCTTTAAAAACTTGCATTAGCAGTTTGAAATGCTTCAGGTCCTCACACAAGATCCTTTTAAGAGTGATCATATTTTAAAATGGATTTTGGAGTTTAAAGATGAGGTGTTTTCATGTTCAGTAGTTTTCATGTTCAGTAGTTTCACTCCTTTGTCTCTCTGCCTTCTTTCGCTCTGTCTTTTCCTCCTCTTTCTCAGAATTCAGTGAACTTTGTGGATGACAGTTTTCCCCCCGGACCTCGATCTGTCGGCTTCCCAGAGGGCGACAGCGTCCAGCAGCGAATCAAAAAGTGGCTGCGTCCCCACGAGATCAACTGCAGCAATTTCAAAGACCGAGGAGTCAAGTGGTCCGTGTTCCGCACACCAAGGCCCTCGGACATCCTCCAAGGACTTCTTGGAAACTGCTGGTAAGCTGATACACCTGAACATAAGAACACACAGGACACTGATCGTTTAAGATAACCTTATAAAAAACCAAAACAAAAAACGCGTTGTTGATTCATGGTTTGATTGGAGACAAAATAGAATAGCAGCAGATCCTCAAAGCAACAGGAAATTTTTCATTCCGTTAAGTCTCTGTTCAGTTTCTGAGAAAGGTCAGAGGAATGCAAAGCAGACAACAGCCAACACTTCTCTGTGTGCGTCTGTCAGAGTCTGCTTTCAATGGACACTGCCGCTGTGAGCTAGAGATGGCGTGGCAGTGAAACAGTAATTGAAGAGGATTAAAGAGAGAAACTTAAAAAACAAAGCAAAAAAAATCAAAGGAAAGAAGGTAAGCATGAAATGAAAGGTTGAGCACAGCAGACAGATGTACAGATACATGTGACAGGGAGATTATTCACAGTAATGTGGTCCTGGACACATGCTTTATCTCCCTGCCCTTGTTCTGGGTGCCCTTTGGGGTTTATGTGTGTGTATGCTGTTGTCATCCATCATCTTCCTGTAAGCATAAACGTACACACACACACACACACACACACACACACACACGCACACACACAAAATAACAACAAAGCACAGTCAGTCAGGAAGTTGTCCCCAGTACAACTTTTCGCTTCATCACCAGCGCACACAGCTTATCAAAAATAACCCTCCCCTGAGCAGAATCCTCTCACTCGAAACAGGATGTAACCCAAATTCTTTGTCATTGGCTTCGTCTCCCCCACTCTCTCACTCTCTCACACATGCTCACACTTGTCCTAATAAACCAACAAACAGCCCAGCTTCTGCCAGCCCAGCCAACCAGTGACGGCAGAAGAAAGTCGTGCCAGTCGCCTCTGTCCTTGAGTACGGCTGCAGTACAGGCCAACATCAGAGTTCACATTATGACGCGGCTAATTGGATTTTCATTGGATTCCTTTTGTTTTTTGGCCAATTTGTATTTCATCAGTGACTGAATGGGTTGATCGGCCGTGCTCAGCTGACACTTAAACAGATGGAATATAGCTTTAGTAATGCCGCCACACAAGAGCTTCACTCTATAAAATAATGTGCAGACTGAAAGCAGCATTCCTTTTATCTTTTCAGATATTGCTGCAGTACAGCCAGAGGCAAAAGTAGCTGCTCAATTTGACAATTTTTTTTTAAACTTTTTTGCTTTTTTTGTTGATAGAAGAATCAAACTAGTGCATGTACAGCAGTTAGTCTGCGGCGTGCAGAGGCAAATACCTTTAGCTCATTGTCCCCTCCAAAAAGACCTTTCTTTGCAGAGCCATTTCATTAATAGTGTTTAAAGATCTCTCTACATTTTCCGATGAACTAATGTACACTTTAAACTCTCTTCCCTTTCAAGTCGAGTCCTCATGTCCCCAGCTGTGATTCCCCAGTGTAAAGAATTACCATTTTCCACATCTATCTGGATTTTTGATTAGCTAATTTCTCTTGCAAGTTAATTAGAGGAAGCAAGCCTGTTTGTCTTTGCTGTGGGGTGTATTAAGAGTAATGGGGAGGTAACCAGAAGGCACAGAAGCTTGACTCATCAAATGTGATTGATTTTCAATGAGGGCTAATTATGTATATATGTATAAAAAAAAAAGTCTTTCATAAATGTTTGAGGCACTCTGTTCAGGAGAATGCTTTAATTCCACATTTAGACTTTAATAGCAGCTTCTCAGTTTTTTTCCATTCCTATCTAATCACATCAGTTGACGTTCCTAAACCATGTCTGTCTCTTTGACGGAAGACGGCGCTCATTCAGCCATTCACTTGTCCATCACACTCAGCTGATCATTTATGTGGTTTCTCTGCCTAATTCACATTTTCTTCGTGCCTCGTTTTAGTCGCGTCTGTCCGTCCTGATGTGACGTTTCATTTTCCAGTTCATTGATTTTTATCGGGTCTCTAGGTTCCTGAGTGCACTCGCTGTGCTGGCAGAGCGTCCAGAGCTCGTGGAGAGGGTGATGATCACCAGGACCATTTGTCCAGAGGGGGCTTACCAGGTTCGGCTATGTAAAGACGGGACCTGGACGACGGTGCTGGTGGACGACATGTTGCCCTGCGACGATTACGGCTACCTTCTGTTTTCCCAGGTAAGTGCAATGCAGAAAGGTGTTTATGCTGATACTGTAAACAGACAAGAGGGAATTTTAGATAGACATATACAAAATGGATAAATACTCAAACAACTGTCTGAAATTTTGGGGAAATAAATATTGCAGATCTGTGTATTAAGTTGGGAATTCTTAATACGCAAAAAATAAAGAAAAACATGATATGTCCCATATTAATTGCTCCAGATCTCTGAAACATGAGGGTAAATTACTGCCGGTGAGAACTGACAGATCCAAGACTTTGGTAAAGACCTTCTCATCCCTTAGTTTGACCCTGAAAACGAGTGCGTTTCGTGGGCAACTCTTAAAAAGAATTACATTTGACTTGGTGAACCCTGAAAAATAAGCAATTAATTAGTTCAAGTTAGTTGATTATGTATTTCTTATCACAAGCACATCTCAAAGGACCCCAGTGAAGAGAAGAATCTAATTAATGAACAGCCAACAATTACGGGTCAAATGAGGTACTGAATTATGCAACGAATAAAGCACAGGCAAATAAAAGCAGGCATTCATGCGTACGGGAGAGACACACTGCGACAGCGTGACACCTTATCTACACCTTATCATGACTCCAACAAACGTGATCTTTTCAAAGAAGACAAAGGAGCAAAACAAGAGGGTAGAAGTCGCGCTCGGTGAGGCAGTGACCTCTGAGCAAGCAAGAAATGCTGGAAAAACACTGCACATGCACATTAACAGATAAAAAAAGAGCAAATAAGAGATCCTACCTCTGTTATCAGGTTATCATTTTCATTGACCTTTAGATAGAGGAAACTAACCCAGAGACAACATCCTGCTCCCTTTCTCAGTGAGTCATACTCAGGCTGATGTTTCCTCTCTTACTTTTTACAATCATTCCAGGCTCAGAGGAAGCAGTTATGGGTGGCGCTGATTGAGAAGGCCCTGGCCAAACTCCACGGTTCCTACTTTGCCCTGCAGGCAGGGCGTGCTATTGAGGGTCTGGCCACGCTGACAGGGGCTCCGTGTGACTCCCTCATGCTTCAGGTCAGCTCCACGAACCCGCGAGAGGAACCCATCGATACAGACCTCATCTGGGCCAAGATGCTTAGCTCCAAAGAGGCTGGGTAAGAGAGGGAGTAAAGGTGGTTCAGTTTAAAAGGAGCATATAAAATAATAAACCTTGTTTGAAAACACTTTGAACCAATATTCTCTGATCAAAACTACAAACAGGGGCACTACAAAGGTGGTGAATGCCAATTTAGAGCATGTGTCCATAATAAAAGTTGTGCCAGTCATCACTTTGATACACGAGCTTTCAAAGCAACATGAGACAAATAGTGCAACTCCAAAGGGGCCATTTCATCTGCGTCCAAACTGCAGGTCCATCTGCCAGAATGATTATTTATTTTATCAAAAGCAGTGTACTAATGAAGACTTCACTCACGTACTATGGTAAACAGAGACAAAGTTCATCACTGATGATGTTTGGTCTCAAACAGAGGCACATCAGTGGGATTAATTAGTGACATATACTAAAAACTACTATTGTTTTTGTTTTCTGTAACTGTGTCTGCTCAACCTCGAGGTTAAAGTTTTAAATTTACGTGTTTTGTTTTGTTTTGTTTTGTTTTTCTCCCTGGTTACTGAGTAGTAATTGCATTAGTGTCCTAATGTCATTTCTTGTCTTTTAGGTTTCTTATGGGAGCGTCTTGCGGAGGAGGCAACATGAAGGTAGACGATGCTGTTTACGAGTCGTTGGGTCTGAGACCTCGACATGCATATTCCATTTTGGACGTACGAGATGTCCAGGGTTACAGGTACAGGTGTCCTCTGTTGTTCTGAACACGCCTCCTTATTGCAAATGTATCTTCTTAGAAATCCTTCATACACCATTAATAAATGTATCTGGGCCGTCATCAGTCAGTGTTATTATTTGGTGGCTAGAACATGAACAAGCCCACGAGCCATATGTTGAGCATCACAGAACCCGGTGGCTTGCCAGTAGAGAACGGGTGCACAACAGATCTGTATGATTGCTCTGTTTGGAGCAGCACTGGGAATCCACACAATTCCTTGCACTATAAGAACATATATGTCTTCTTTGTAATAATCACACACACAGAAAAGTCTGGGGCAGAATCTTTGACTATCATAAATAACTGGAACATCGTATGGATTAAAAAAGCGAGTTTAGTCCTCTTGTCTGTTCATCCTCTATTATAACTCTGCTTGGAAAGCCTCTCCTCTCCTCTGTTCTCCAGATGCATTTTAGGAATTAAGTCATCCTTCATCATGGCGTACTGAAATTGATTTCCGGGTCACAGTCTAGAAGGACGGAGGACTGAGGAGGCAAAAATTAGAAAAATGAGAAAAGCCTAATGAAGGCTTTTTCCTTCTTACCTGTGAGGAAAAAATTTGACAGTAGCCAGAAATCCCAGAAGTAATTTGCTTAAAACCCACACGCAGCCACTTTCATTTACTGCCATAAAGCAATCAGAGTGGAAGGCTTGGGCTAGACTTGGCCACAGGGCTAGATCCAAAACGAGTTACAATCCTCCTGCTAGGAGCCCCGAGGAGATAAAAAGCACTCCAGAAACAATGAACCACATGCACTTTGTTACTTTTTTTCCCTGGAAAATACAGATTCTCCAATATGTTATTCTGTTATGCCCCTTGTGTTTTCTACAGTATGGAGGAGGCGGTAAAATAAAAAGGGTTGTTAAAAAGCAGCCAGTCATCCATAAAAGGAATAATATGACTGTGCAGAGATGGGGGTTGCTGCTTTGACTGAAAGCTGTTGTCACATTTACTGCTTGCTGAATCTGTCTCTCTCGCTGTTTCCGTTATCTTCCTGCCTCCAGGTTGCTGCGGCTGCGTAACCCTTGGGGTCGCTTCTCGTGGAATGGCAGCTGGTCAGACGAGTGGGCAGACTGGCCTCAGCACCTCCGCCATGAGCTGATGGCGCACGGCAGTAGTGAAGGGGTCTTCTGGATGGAGTACACTGACTTTATAAAGTAATTATCATTAGCGCAGCATAAGTGTGATCTTTTTTTTCCTTTTCTTTTTTTGGGTGGTCATGCTGAAATCATTTTGGTTAATCTCTCTATACCCTAGTAACCCTTGAATTCCTACAGTTATGTATAATAAGGCTATTTTGTTGTCATCACTGTCATGTTTGCTTTCACAGTCAGTGACTGTACCTGCTGGCACAATAGACCAGTGGCTGTGACCGCTAGGCTACGCTCACAGATTTCTTGTGTTTATTCCAAACATACTCTCATTAGAAGACTTTCTGTTCGATTTACCCACCACTAGCTGCTTAGAATTGGTTGAATGAGTTAAAGAGTCCTTTATCGTACCGTGATGGACACACGTAATGTGTTAAACGTGACGGACTGTTTGGCAATCTCACCCCTCTGTGGATTTTACTGACCATCTGGTATTGACACCAAACTGAGTTACAGTGTTTTTGTTGTCGTTCCATTTTGCTTGCTGACAAGCGCATCATACACTGGTTTCCACAACATGTTATTAAGAATTGTGGAGGGGGGGATTTGGCAGGCAGCGGCTTAGGCTTGTCATGGCTTTCAGTTTGTTTTGTCATATTAGACTAATCCTGTCACTCAGTCATATACAGCATTGATAGTGACTAGTTTTTCTCTATCTGTGTTTTGCTGCATGCTGACATGCGCTTCTAGTTATCACATGGAAAAATAGTCACAGTTTTTATTCAAGTATTTCTATAAATGCTATTTTCTTTGTCATATAAAAAACGAGTGTGTTCTTAAATAGCGCTTTTTTTACTTACTTTGATCACTCAAATCAGTTTCTTACTTCAAGCCTCATTCACCCATTTACACAGGCCTTTTATTTTTTACTTATAACCAAACATTCACACACTGATGCATTGGCAGCAGATATGGGTTCTCTAACTTGTCCGAGGATACAACACGGAGGCTTGAAGAGCAAATAATCAAACCACCTTGCGCTTAGTAGACGACCCGCTTTACCACCTGAGGTACAGCCACCCTTAACCCCCTATATATTTATTATAAACACCCCTGTTCTGTACTCTACTGTTACAATAGATGGATACTCATACTGGCCACAGTAGGAAACAGTGATGAGCTCAAACCTCAGGCTAGCTCTGTATGATGTCAGTGAAACTAATGTCCCCAATAAGGCCATGTCTGTTACACACCTCTGCCTGTGCACACAACAACCTCATCCATCTGTTGTTTAAACAGCATAGCCCCCATGACCATGATCACCACATTTTTAAAAATTTCAACATCAGCGTTTTGGTGGCTGTTGTGTTTTCTTTTCGCTGTCAGAAGTTCCCATAATTGGATTAAAGACTGTAGTGCTAAGTTATCAGCTAAAGCTAGCTAGCTTGTTAGCGAGCTTCATTTGTAATCTGTATGGCTGCAATGCAAGGACACATATAAGCTAATTAGGGCTAAGTAATAGACTAACAGAGAAACTGGAATTTCACTTATTAAAACTGAAGCACAAACTTCTTCTTGAAAGGTGGGTACCACAGAGAAAGCCATATTATTAGGTAATCCACTACGGAAGCTTTAGCTTTATTGCTACGGTCTGTGGGGACTGCCCCTTGGTTTACCAGGAGCAGCCAATCGGTTGAAAGTTGGGTTACAGTTGAGGAGAGAGAAGTTGCTTGTTTCAGGCAGAGAGCAGAATGAGGCACATGAGCAAAGTCATGCAAAGCAACTCTAGTGGAGCCAAAGAATAATGACGCGGAGCTGGAAATGGCTATAATGGGGCCCTTTTACAAGCAACTCAAATGGCCATAATATTTGAAGAAAACTGAACAGAATCCAAATTACAAATGTAATAAAGCTTAAATATAATCTACCATTCACCAAAATGATATTTCATGGGTAATTGAATAAATGGACAAGACTCCACTTGCATAGGAAGTTTCGTTTTTTTTTAAAATAACTGTCAGCAAAAAGAACTGAAGAATGGAGGAAGTTCACAACATGAGCAGCTTGACGTAGGGCTAAATTGTCTGTACAGTGCATTTGTCTCTCTGAATTTATTGCTCTTGTTGTATTATGAAGGAGGAGGGACATGAATAACAATGTGGCTGTCCTCCTGAACAACTCCAACCTGAAAAATGTGTTCAGCCTAGATGAGAATCCCATATGTCTTTGGGCTATTTATTGTTTTCTCTGACAGGCAAATAATCTCTCAGCTTTGTACTACATGACAAACTTGCAGCCAGCATCTCCCTAGACTTGTTTTCAGTGTGAAAAAGAAAAAGCGGTCAGCTTCTCGGACAAGCAAGGCCCTTAAATTGGCCCATCAAGTAAACAACCAGGGCCGATGTTGATCATTGATAACATTCCTGGAAGGTGGCTAGACACAAAAGCGAACTAAATACAAACAAGAGGATTCATCAGCAGACGTGTTTGTCTTTTCTGATCAAAGCTGAGCGTAAAACTTAAGCGTTCCCTCTTTTTCCTCCTCTCGCTTCTTCCTGATTGACAACAAGACAAAAGTAAGATGTAAGACTGTTGTCAGACCGAGGTTAGGAAGTGATGAAACACTGAAAAACAGACTGAAAGTAAGGAAGAGAGTCTCCCGTGGGGCCGATGTCTTTGAAGAAAGAGGTCTGATATGCTAGCAAGGTAAATTGTGTTTGTACAGGGATGCCCTCAGAGGCTATGCTAACGTTAAAGAGTTGCCTGTGATGCATACAAATAATCGTAGCTCATGACAAGAGGAGATCAACCGGTCACACTGCTAGCATCTCAGAGGAACAGGCTCTTATGCAGGTCTTTTTTCTTTCTTCTTCTTCTTCTTCTTCTTCTTCTTTTTTTTTTTTTAAATTTTTATAAACATGTACATAGGGCTGCTCAATTAATCGAATTTTAATCACGATTACGATCTGGGCTTTCAACGATCATTAAAAATGACTGAGCCGATTATTAGCCCCCTCATTTATCCGCGACACCTTTAAAGGCCGGTCCGTGAAAATATTGTCGGGCATAAACCGTCCGTGGTGCAAAAAAGGTTGGAGACCGCTGATTAAGAGGACCCGAGGGAAGCTCGGAAAGCTAAGCAGAAGTTATTTGGAGAGTGACTGCTGTTGGTTGAAAAGAGAGTTTAAAAAAAAAAACTTCAGTGGTGTTGCACACTATTTTATATTATTTTTTTAAAGTCATTGTTAACCCTTTAAAGCCGGTCAGAGCAGCACGCTCCGTTTTGCGTAACTATTTTTAAATCCCTGTAGAACCTGAACCGTGTAAGCTAGCGCAATAATTTGTTTTGCATATGAAACCGGAGGAGTTGTACTTGCATCTGATGCCATCAGCTTGTCCTCGGTCACGGTTTCGTTCCACATATAGCTTTGCAAAAATTGCATAAAAAGCGCTTGCAGGAACAAAAACATAATATTCCAGAAACACGCTTTGCCGTTCCTATCAGCTGTTCGTAACACTTCCCACAGTGAAATGATGCACATGCTGTTTTCTTTGCAAATTTGCATCATAGGATTGTTTTTTGTTTTTCCTGCAGTATATAAAAATTGCTGTATCTCCAAAATAAAACTATGAAGACACTCAAAATAAATTTCCTGTGGTGGGAAACTATTTTTTGCAACTTTATTGTATTTAAAGTTTTGAGGGATAAACCTCTTAAATTTCTCCAAGTAGAAATATATGTAAACAAAACAAAAGCGATTTTCAATTTTTTTTAGTTTATTGCACTTTTTTGCAATTTATGTAATTACTATGGACTTAATGCATACATATTATTAAAATATGGGCTATAACAGTTGTATTGATGTATAGCAACTTGAAATGCTCCCACAAATGGCACTACAGCATGTAAAAAAAATAAATAATATAAGCTCTGGTGGACTTGGTTCTATAGTAGGTCTTAAAGGGTTAAATAAATATCGTCAAATAATCGTGATCCCAATTTCAGTGAAAATAATCGTGATTATCATTTTTGCCATAATCGAGCAGCCCTACATGTACATTTTTTCCCCTTCCCACAGGTACTTTGACTCAGTGGACATTTGTAAGATCCACTCTGACTGGCAGGAGGTGAGACTACAAGGCTGCTTCCCCAGCAAAGCCAATGGGCCAGTCACGGTCACAGCTCTCACTGTGCTGGAGAGGACGGCACTGGAGTTTGCTCTTTTCCAAGAGGGAAGCAGGTAAATAGGACTCTAATCTAAATCTTTCAGTACCACACATTTTTCCTCCTTGCCCTTTTTTCTCCTAAGCCTCTTCCTCTTCTCTCCAGGCGCTCCGACACAGCCGACAGCCACCTGCTGGACCTGTGCATCATGGTCTTCCGTGCCTCCTTTGGTAGTGGCAACAAGCTGACTCTGGGCCGCCTAATGGCCCACAGCAAGCGAGCAGTGAAGAAATTTGTTGGCTGTGATGTTATGCTGGAGCCAGGGGAGTATGCTGTTGTCTGCTGCGCCTTCAATCACTGGCAGATGAATGTCAGCAGCACAGGGGGTCCACCCACACCCAGTAAGTGTACAGATGCATTGGTCACAGGCAGGGCTTTAGTGTTCTTGCTTGTGAATGTTCGCTTAATGACGAAGGAACTTTAAAAAAAAAAAAAAAAACAAACTTTAATTTTTGTCTTCATTAATTGTTCTCCCCTCCTTCCCAGTCTCTAGCCCCACCAGTGGAGCAGTACGGCGGCCCAGCCAGGACTTCCCCGGCTACATCCTGGCCATTTACAGCTCTCGTCAGGTGATGGTGGAGCAGGTGGAAGCGACCGCGACCACATTGGCCGACGCGATTATTCTACTCACAGAAAACAAAGGCGAAAGACACGAGGTTAGAAACACCCATTCCAGAAAAAGAGAAGTAGTAAAGCTGCAATAATGCAAACCATATTTGTGTTACTTGCTACAGTCAAGTGAAAAAGGTTTTCACAGAACTCTGTGGGGTCCTGTTAAAAATTAAATATGCTCCATGGTTCAGCAGCTACAACTTGGGGGAAAAAAATTGTTTTTCTATATGACTTTATCCCTTTCTTGTTGTGGAGGAATTTGTGGAGCCTGACTGTTCTTATCACTATTAACCACAAATAGCTCAGTTCAGAAAAAATCTTTAAGATTCCTTCCTAGTAGAATTACATGAGGTAAAGAGTTTAGGTCTAAACCGCAGCGCTTCCATCTTTTGGAGGTCTGGACTTTGACTGGGCCATTGCAGTCATTCTCTCGTAGAGTTGCTACTGTGCTTGTGATCATTATAGCCAGTTTTGACAAAGATGTATTTAGTTTTTCTCAGGACTGCAGAGAATTCTCTATATAATTGTAGGGTTTTGTCTCTCTTTGTACCCCCAATCTCCTTCTCACACGCACGCAGTTTTATTGCCTTTCAGTATAATATTACAGTCCAGATGATAAGTATTTGGAAAGTTTTTCTTTTTTATCTCCGGGCTGTGCGCTTCAGCAATTTATTTTGAAGTGAAAGACTACTGCCTGAACGTGTCTGATTTAATTTAAATGTGTTGGAATGAAAATACACAAGTAGATAAAGCTTTTAACACATTGGGATAACCAAAGTAATCAGATAGTTTAACCAACCAAAACCATTATATTTAGTAGATAGTAGCTGTGACAAAGGCATTGGGGATAGCCTTTGTCACAGGTACTATCAGCTTTTTTTATGTGGGGTCTCTTTCACTTTAGTGTGGTTTTAGCTGTTCATTAGCACTTTAACTCGTCTATGATATTCCACTTAGTCACCCTGAAGAGCCTGTTTTGACAGTTGGGTAGTACAGCAGGATGCTGAACTGTCCTCTACAGAGTTTGGCTGAATTTGGGCAATCCTCCCACAAGAATACACTAACAGGATGGAGTATTCTGTCCAGAATGCTCCAACCTACCTCACAGCATTTATCCTGTTGCGTCTAAACATCAGTAACTCACTGTGTTCCCGGTCTATTGGCAGCCATGCTGTACAAGACCAGATCATATTAGAAGTACCTCCATCTCATCTTTGACAGACGAGATAGCTCACTTTGTGTTGTGAGCTCTTCTCTTTTACCCCTCCACTCGTTTCCTTTTTTCAGAACTTGTATAAGAGTTGTTTTTTGGTTTATTGTCCATAGAAGTTAGTTCCACAGCCCTGCATCACAGTTTTTTGGGGGTTTCTTTTGTATTTTTCCTTTGTTTTAACGTATGTGCACACTTTCTTAAGATGGGCCCAACGTCTTTGGTTGCATTAATTCCATAAATTAGTAAATAATGGGGTTGAAAAAGTACATCTGAAACATTAAGAAACATTTAATAGTCTATTGTCCAATCACTATTGGACCACTATCTCCAATTTGGACAGTCTATTAAAAGGAATTCCACATACAAATCTTTGTATATGATGCTGACCTCCTCAAGCTAAAGCACAGAGCCTGCAGAACAAAAACAAATGCACAACAGTCTAAATCCTCACAGTCAGAATGGTTCATACTCCTCAATCTGAGGCATCTTACACGCTTGCAAGTCCTGTTCTGCCTTCACACGTGCACGTTTCTGTGCGTTACCTCTTGCACGAGCTCGCGCACGGCCGTTCATACCCAAGGAAACAAATCCTCCTGGCTCTTCAGAACAATGCTTTCCTGAAAGTGCCTGTCACATTTGGTGAATATTTTAGAGGATGGCAGAGCTTTTTAAACACTTGAGATCATCTTTGTTAAATCATTCAGCTCTTCAGAAATTCACAGCTGAGCACTCAGGAGCACATTGCAGCCAGTGCGTCAGCTGTAGCGTTTTAGCAATACAGTTAAATGAAGATTTTCAGTTATTATTAATAAATAATTTGAGCAGTCCCGAGCTGTGAAGAAAGGAGAGCTTTGTGTTAAGAGCAGATAGAGTACAAGTATTGCCCAAAGCTATTTTTCAGACACTGGATGGCATTGCTTGTGCAATTGGACGTGACAGCAAATGACAGCAGCTAAAGTAGTTTAGCTGCACTTGTGTTTGCTTTACTACAAATACAAGTGGCCCTAAAAGAGAACAGCAGCCACTGTTAGAGAGGTAAAGTGGCAGCTGAATGCAGAATGTTGTTTTTTTTTTTAATCATTATTATTATTATTGCATTTTAATAATATTAAACTGATTGCACAGAAGTATTTTTTCTCCATTGAAGCTACTTTGTATTAAGCACATTTCTTCCTATTTCAAAAGCATTTTAAGAGCATTTATGAGCCATACTTACAGAAATGTAGCCACCTCTCTGTAGATAGTTGCCGCAATGCTCTGTAAATCTATGGAATTATAAATACTGTATATATAAACTGTACTATATGGAAGTATATTATACTGTATATATACTATACTATATGGAAATTTAGGATTCTCTCTATATATATATATATATATAATACTATATGTATACAATGTGGAAACATGCATACTATACTTAATGAAAACATAGGATATCCTATGGTTGGAAATATAGAATTCTGTATACTATACTATGTGAGTGCTTTATAGGATACTGTATATATACTATACTGTATTCTTACTAAATAGAAATGTAGGATACCATGTTCTGTATTTTGCTGACGTAGTATCAGTGGTGCTAGCTTTGCACAAGTGGTGAAATCTGAGGTTTGCATTTAGAAAACAACCCTTCTGCTTTGAAAAATGAAAAAAAAAAACAAGCTTGTTTCCTTGTGTGCTCTCAGGGCCGTGAGGGCATGACATGCTACTACCTGACCCACGGCTGGGCAGGTCTCATCGTGGTGGTGGAAAACCGCCACCCCAAGTACTACCTCCACGTCTCCTGTGACTGCACTGACAGCTTCAACGTGGTGTCCACACGCGGCAGCCTCAAGACCATCGACAGCGTCCCGCCTTTACACAGGTACACAAACCACTCTCTCTTTTCCTCACTTGCGCACAAAGTCAGAAAAGATAACAAGTGCACAGATTAAATTCTCCGGGAACATTTAGGTGCAGCAAATATCCACCACACTTACATGCTTATATAAACACAGTGATCTCACAGGATTAGTGCGCTGTGTTTCTTAATAAACTACCCCAGGCTGGTCTCAGCACAGTTAATATCTGCTTTTGTTTTCTGCTGGTCTCTATTGTGTTTCTCGCACTTCTCCAGGCAGATAGATGCTGGGAGAATCAAGCGTGCAGAAGCCGTTTACATGTTATTAGTTTTCTGTTTAACAGCATGAAATCTTCCAATAAGGGAAAATTGAGGGCTTTACCTGTCACAAAGTTACAGCCCATATAATGGCAAACTGTAAAAAGTCACCATGCATGAAGCTGCTCTTGTCATTTTCTCCATCTAAAAAGAACATAGTGTCACTTTGCTTGCCTAAAAAGCTACTATCGCAAACTATCACAGTCTCATATTTCGCTCACTTGCTTTATACGATTCATAGGTGAAAGCATTTAGTGGCAATGTAATCATTCAAAAGAAGACCATATCCAATTCATATTCATAGAGGTGTGAGTAGCACAGTCATGGGCAGCAAGCCTTTATTATTTCTCACCATATGTCACCATATTATCCCAGTTTGTCTTGAAAACAGAATGAATCATTGGTTCTGATTAATCAGCTTGGTTTTCTCCACATGTGGGTTTAGCTTCTTCGAGCAGTTCTCACATCACTTCAATTCAGTTAATTGAAACTCATTTTAATTATTTTGACGAGGGAGTGGGATGAAACGACTGTGGCGCTCTTGTCCGTCAGCAGCCATCGGATAACTGTTGTAGCCGTTTGTTTTGCCACTTTTCGTCAGAAGCTGTAGCTGCACTTTTTAAATTTTCTTCCATTAATGCATGATTAAATTAAATGACGCTGCACTTTTCTCCTGAATGACGAAGGAGAAATGATGCTGGAGAGTTGAACCAATTCCCCCCTGTGGTTGTTTTCAGTCTCTTACTTTTGTTTCATACACAAGGCACGATTGAAGACCACTGTGTTTGTATTCACTCTACCTGCATTTAAATGTCAACAACAATAGCTCGAAGGCTCTCTCTCTCTCCCTGCAGGCAGGTGCTGGTGGTGCTTTCTCAGCTGGAGGGAAATGCCGGCTTCTCCATCACCCACCGCCTGGCTCACCGCAAGGCAGCCCAGGCCTCCCTGGGAGACTGGACCCCCACCAAGGCCACACACAGCCCCCAGCTCACCCCGGACATTGACGGCCTGCACCGACCCCGGCCTCTATGACCACCGCCCACGGCCTCTATGACCACCGCCCACTTTATCCCAGACTCACTTGCTCTAGTCCAATAAACTGTCAGACCACTGGAAAAATCAGACAAGGTTAGGCACAGTGTGTGGATCCCTAAAATGCAGAGAAAGATGTGTTTTTTTGCATCTCTTTGGTGGTGCATCTGAATGTGAAGCATGACGGGAGAGGGAAACGTTTAGTTGCTCTCTTCCTAACGCTCCATGGATGCTCGAGATTTTGTCCGGACTGCACATGCTCTGTCTGTCCCTTGCCAACTGGATGTGCCATTTGAGGATAAAATGAGCGACAGGGGAGTACTAAAAAAACCAAACAAACAAAAAACCCCACAATATTTCACCCCGGCACCTGAGAGGATCCAGTTCTGACTACTTAACATTCTGGACATTTTGTATAGCTGGCAGCACCTGCTGTATGTGAAACAGATGTCAGGCCTCAGTTTGGTATGCTTGGAGATGACCCTGCTTTCAATGAGCTTCAAAAAAAAAAAAAAAAAGCCGGGGTGAGGTGCTGAAACTACTGAGCCATTGACCGGCCCACGGACCATGAGCCAACCACCAGATCAGACACTTCCCCCTCCCCCCGTGTCGTCCACCAAGACTGCTAACAAAGTGGGCAGACTTCTGGGGGGGGTTTATCGCCCCTATCCTCAGTGCGGTACTTTATGAGCCAAACTCCAGTGATTTTACCCATGAAACATACATGTCCTGTATTTTTACATTTTTGGAAAACATCTCAGTGTGAGTTTAACTTGTTTTATACACAACCCTCATTGCCTCTTGTCCATATTTGTGTTAGGGTTTTTTTGAGGTTGTAGACAAAGCCATCATTCATAAGGTACTGTTCCCTCTCCGTGGCACAATCTCTAGCTCAGGACCAAACCTGTGATTTGTACAGTAAGCTGGATTGGCAGGTGGATGGTGCCCAAGAAGCTGCAATAGCATCTTTTCACTGTTGTCTCCACTGTTTGTGATGTTAGTGGGGTCATGTTTGTAGAGACTGTAAGGTTTTTATCTTGTGAAATACTGAGCCGTGATGGAATCACCTGGCCTCAGTTTAGGGTCTCATCGCTGGAGGGCTTCTCGTCCACTTCAGAAGACAGTTTATATCTTTCCCCATGAATTAAAATTTATGTGTATGGCACCTCCTCCCAGTCATCGCCCTCCTGCATATTACATGAGTCTTACACTTGAGGTTTATAACACCCAGCAAATTGCATCTGATCTTGTTTGGTACAGAAGGTGAGTTTAGTGTCTGTTTCCCACGCTTGCACAGTTTGCCAGCATGTCAGTTTGTACTATAACGTGCTTAGGGAGTACTGGAGTCGCTATTGGCTGTTTGAACAGCCAGTTTGCCATGGGGGAGCTCTTAAGAGGAGCTGCCGAGTTTACTTTGGGAGGGCAGGGACCACTTTTGTTTGCTTGGGTGCAGCGCGAGCGTCTGGGCAATCCTCCCACAAGAATACACTGACAGCTTGTTAGCAACAACACAGAGTCCTCGTGAAATAACAAATGATCATTTTGTCAGACTCGGTGCACACACAGCGAGACAGGAAAGAGACCCCCGAGATGGGTTGTGACACAGAAAATAGTTCTCTCTGAGTGTGCTCGTTCAAGAGATAGCTGTTTTACGTAGGTCCTTATATATAGGGTCACGGTTTTTTTTTTTTTTTCCCCAGTGTCAAAGCCATTACTCCTCATTCATCATGCCCTCACCATGGCAACATAGATGTCTCATCAGACAGAGGGGAACAATTAACATGGTACTATAGAGACAGGATTGAGTGGGAGACTTTTTATTTTAAAAACGATGTCTTACTGTTAATTTTGTGGTGAAATGGAGAAAAACTTGAAACCTAATAAGCAAAAATCCAGCAGCATTCATACAGTTAATGATTAAAAGGGAGAAAATTTGATTTATTTATTTTTTTGTTGTTGTTTTTTGTATCTAAATCATTTTAAATGTAAAGAAATTACAATTTTATCATATCATTCATATCATCTCATTTTTCTCCTTTTACTTTTAAAATCATTGATGCTAAATGGCTGCGCTGTGTCCCGATGTTTGCAGTGCAACGTTTGTTTTTAACGAAACCCAGAGCTCAAGTAACTGTAAATATGCTTTCCAAAGAAACATCAATGTGTAATGACCACTTTCAGATGTGCGTCCCCATCTGGCCCTGTGTGCATGTGTGAGAATGTGCGGTCGCAGCCACGTAGCTGCTTCAGTCCCTGTGTCTTAATTTATTCATACAAGTGATTTGCAGCCCTGTTTTTCTGAAGCTGATGAATGACAGATAAAGGAATGTAACGAGGCTTTTACAGCTTCACTCTGAGCCCAGATGGATTGACGTGAACCTGCACTGAAACGACTGCGAAGGCACCTCAAAATCAAGCGTCTCTGCTGGATCACTTTTACTTTTTACAGGAGTTTTAAGTTTTGTTTGCTGGTCTTCTGTTAGGTCCTGTCCGTAGCTCTTCTGTGCTTTAGGAGCGCCCCCTGCTGCTGAATAGAAAACAACCAGAGAAGAGGTGGTCACTGACAGACCCATCCAACCCCCCCTTTTTTTCCTTTCCTCCTTTTTCTTTTTTTGACCCTCATTGTAAATTGTACAATTTAGACAGAAAACTGAAAACTTAAGTCAGACTAAAGATTTAAAAGCAAAAAATGACCGTTTGAAAAAAGAAATTAAAATATGATAGTAGATACAAAAAAGTAACCTAATGCTGAAAATAATGAACTCTAAAGAATGTGATATATATATATAAATATATATATATATATAGACATATAAATATATTTTATTGATCCTCTTTTTTTGGGAGCGGGGACGTGGTATATGTGTACAAAAATATGTATGTTTAATTTTCAATCTCAGGTTCCAATGGACCAAATAAAATTTTTTTTAAAAATGAAAAGGCTTTGGTGATTATTACGAAGTAGTATTTCCTTTATGTATACAGATTTATTTATTTATTTTTAGTTTTTGGAACTCATAGAAATAACCTGATGCATGCGCATATTTAATTTTTTTTCCTGTTCAGGAAAAAAATAAAATAAAAAGATGAAGTCAAAGCTTTCAAGCTGCAGGGGAAAAAGCACTGACTAATTGAAAGAGCAGTGTATTTCCATATCAAACGTGGTTGTTTTTTTTTTTTGTTTTTTTTAAGCATATACATTGGTTTCTTCACTTTTCACTGAGCTTTACAGATCTGTTTTCTGGTGTGTTTATCAGTTTCTGGCCTGTAATGTGCATCGTTTTCATCTCTGAGCCCCCTCTCCCCTGCTGAGAGCATATTTTTTTAGAACATCTCTTTGGTACATAAACTACTTTAACATACAGCCTTCCTCCTCTCTCACCCCATCCTAATTTAGCTGATTTGAATCTTCACCCACCCCTCCCTTCTCTCCCTCCTTTTTCTAAAAATGACCTGCTCCCCACTCCACTCCTCACTTTTTGGCTCCTGCACCCACCTCCAAGGCAACCCCTCCCTGCCCAAATCATCCAGTCCCCCCCACATCCTCTTCATTTAACCTCATATGACAGGAGTCCCCAACCCTCCCACTTTGGCTCACTTTTGCAAAACCCAGCAGACACACCAGAAAGGCTCTCTGAGGTTGTGACATCCAGCATAAGGAGCTGTCAGCCCCTTTCTAGAATCATCTAGGAGGAAGCCTCTTCTAATTTGGAAACGAACAAAGGTACGGCCACGATCATATCTTCTAACATAGCCAGGGCATCTTCATCGTTAGCAGCAATGCTCAGACTAGTGAAAGGTCTGTGTACGCTAAAATGCAAACAGTGGTCAGACCAATGAGGAGAGAAAAGTGAAAACTTGCCCTTCTCATGGGAAACCTGTTCACTTCTAAGCCCTAGCTTCCCTGCTGCTGTGCAGATATGAAATAACCAATTAGATATAAGCCTCTGAGTTTAGTCTGCACACATGATTAAGGTTAAATCACCCCAGTACATGATATGAAATTGAAAAGATGCAGTATCCCCTCAGAGTGGAAGGAAACTTTTCCGGGAAAGAGGACTGCTGTGAGTAAAGACTAGGGTCTCTGTGTGAGAGGGGGAATTTATTGTGCTGTTCTCAACAGAATATTGTGTATTGCTGCAAACTGCTTGAGGTTTAGTGCGAGGGGAACGTTTTCAGCTGCTTCCAGACAGGTAGATATATTTGATCGCAAAAAAAAAAAACACGAGTGGGGAAATTACAGCCATACATTATCATTATTTTAAGCACAAATTCAACACTTGCTTCCAGTAAATTCTAAAGAAGGACGGAAGGAGGTATGTGAGCTAGAGATGTAGGAGTGCCACCACCAGATGATCACATTTCTCGCCCATCCTGTCCAGCTAATAAATCATTTGATATTCAACCCGCGGAGGGCACGGGATGTGAGGATTTCCATGAAGGGCAGAGGTACAATGACTCACCTCGAAGAGCATGCCTAAATAGAGCCTTGGCTTGTCTCAGATTTGTGTGAGCTTCTTGTCATGAGAGTTCTCATCGGGGCTTTCAGGTCAGCGAGTGTAACTGAGGACAAGGTTTGTGTGTTTCCTTCACAGCATTTCACATAAGTGAAAGGAAGGAATGTGTATGAGGCTGATTAATGTAAGGCCACTTTCACTGTGGCTTGGTGAAAATCTGGGTCTCAAACAGTCCAGTACACCTGCTAACCCAGTCATCATAAAACAGTCAGTGCAGTGCGAGTGTAGTGTGGTGGTTGGGTTGGGTAGTAAAAAAATAATACTTGAGTGGCATGGAACGGTATGTGTCCCTGCACCAAAGTCCCCATTTACAGCCCTGCTTCTTCTCATTTGTCAGTCTGACCACTGGCTCTGCTCTGTGTCTGTTACTAAGCAGATAACAACACACAAAATATAAACCAGCATGTTTAAACTGAAGACCTGGTGTTAATAAACCATGCAGTGCATATGTTTATATAGTTATTTAATGCTTCGTTCTTCTGCAGTAGAAAGTGTAGGCCATAATAATGGCATCCCAGATCCCTGCACTGCCACAGTCCTACACTCCGGGGACTGACAGCGTCTTTTCTGACCAGTCTGGCTTTTACTCTCTGGACTCCAACGTACCTGGACTCTCAAAGGTGATTCTCAACAAGCTCAACCTGAAGGACTATGGAGAATACAGGTTTCCAATTTTCATTTTTTCTTCTTTTTTTCCAACGTTCATAACACCCAGACTGCTTTGATTGGTTACGCTTTAGAAATTTGCACAAATTTCACATGTCCTACGTGCTCAAAAGTTGCCCTTTATGTCACTTTAACACCTCAGATTCTTGAGCATGTGTCTTGCTTGGCAAATGATTTAGTGTCTGACTCTAATCAGGGCTGTACTCGAAGGGAAGGCTAGAGGAATCTCATTCCGCAACTACAAAGAGATGTTCCAGAGGATGGAGGAAACTTTCAAGTTCTGCGCCGGCTGTAACGAACTCCCCGAACATCTCGCCGAGGGACAGACCCTGAAGCGCTGCGTGAAGTGAGTGCAAACTGCACCCTGTTGCGTTTGATTTACAGTATTCTGTCATTAACGCCGATTAACAGCAATCGTCGTTTACAGTCTGAATATTTTCTGGAAATTAAATCTCCACTGTTCTCTGGACATTTCTGTCACCACACAGCCAGGATCTTGTTTTGATGTTGTTGTCCAATAGCTGTCATGTGTGAGGCATTACCAGCTGCCGCTGTATCAGCAACGGAATGATAAGCCACCCAAGTGTGGACAGCACTACAGAGGTGGATAATGGCCAATGGCAAATATAGCTAAGTCCCCTGACTGTGATTCATCTCTCTGCAACTCTGCAGTTTATTAAGAGCAGCTTAATGCAGTTCATATGTCACACCATCAGAGAGAGTGCTCAAGGAGAATATTGAGGAAAAAGCAGCAGAAAACACTGCAGTGCATTTTCGTGAGCTCCTAATTGTTTTTGTGCCTCGTTTTTCTTTGGCCCTCCGGCTCCCTGCTTCTTTTTTGCGTCCTTTCCCATCTCTGATTCATGCCGACTCATTCATGCTGTCGTACAGGCGCGTTCCCTTGAAATTCTCAGCTGCCTCTGCCTCTAACCTCTTACCAGTAGCAGGAGGCATTTAGGCGCACAAAAAACGGAAATGCTGACAAGTTATACCCTCGAGACCTTTGACATTAGAATTACCACCAGCGTTAAATCAGTAGTGCTGACTTTCTAATGCCGTCCTAATCCTCATTCTTTTTCGCTTTCCTCTGTTTATTAATCTCTTGGGAAATGGTTCACACTTTAACTTTCAAGGGCACCTTGTTTTTCTCACCCGTGTTTTGAGTCACTTCTTCTACTTATAAGCCTCTTTTGGAGAATTAGTACTAGCATTAGTATTAGCAAAGTGCACCGTGCTGGAACACGGTGGCTGATAAATGATTTTATGTAAATGTGGGGTGCCTCTAAGGCTGCAAATGGCTGCAAGGTAAAGTAATATAGTCTCCCAATGCAGCAGCTGCTGCTGGCTGTCAGACCACTACGCCAACACATTGCCTCATCATCGTGCATGCTGTGTGACAACACAAAGGCCTGCATCCTTACTGAGAGGTCATAAATGCCTGCTTTTACCTAGTATGCCCCTGTTTTATTTATTTATTTATTTTTTCCCCCAGCAGCTGCCAAAAGCAGGTCAGAATTCATCTTCAGTCTCATTAGTTTCTCACTGCACAGGAAGGTCAACATATTGGTTCTGTATGTAAGAAGCTATTTGTGACTTGGCACAAGCAAAACATTCTAACTGGTGGCCTAGTAATTAAGGAGCTCTCTTGATATACATTACGCTGCATGGAGTACTCATAAATATTTTTACTCTTTAGCTAATACTTAGCATGAAATACCTAAAAGCTTAGATAGTTTAGCGTAATACAAAATTAGAACCAGTAGGGTGACCAGAACCCAACATGCTAAATGTAAAATAAAGTGTGTGTTTCTGCAGGACTTGTGGTGCCTTACATTTTCCCACCCTGGGAGTACCGTAGGCAGCATGAGATGGTGATATAGTCACCTGTGGGAGACACAAGATGACAACCTTTGCCACTATCTTCACAGACATTAAATAAAAGCTGGGTTTTCAGAAACTAGAGACAAACAAAATGTGCAGGATTGTCTCAGTAGGTGAGAAGGGAGGGAAAGGTATAAAAATACTGTGCGCTTACCTGCTTACCCTACTATATTTCCATGCTCACCTTCTGAGTGTGGCTTTTCTTGGCAATAGATTGGACTTTTTGAGCTTAAATTAGGAAATCCATATACAGCCAAGTATGCAGTCCTGCGAAAGTCTAAGAACACCACATCATTGTTTTGGCTAGCTTAAAGAACCACTGCTAGCAGCAATAACTTGAAGTGATCGCTTTCTGTGTGACTTTATCAACCTCTTGCATTGTTGTGGAGGAATTATGGCACTCTGTTTTTATAATGCTACTGTCATCAATATTTAAGCTGCAAAATGAGACCTGTAGAGTCTGAGAGGTAGCTAACTGCAAATAGCACTGACATTTCATGGTCTGACCTTGGGGTGAAGATGGTCGGACAACCACCACTGAAAAGATTGCAGCATTGTGTTAAACATGTACCTGAATGTTCCAAAACAAACTGCTGAAGGTGGAGAACAGTAGAAGTATGGAGAATTACAGTTTCACAAATAAAGTAATGCTTTTGCTTACCGTCTTCTTCTTCCCCACACCAGTTTTTCACTATGTTACCATTGTTCTTCGGTTTTCCACCAGGTGTTTGAATGTATACTACTGCACTAAGGACTGTCAAAGAAAGGACTGGGCTCAGCATAAAAAGGTTTGCAAGATATTGTGGCTGGTGGCAATTGACAGACTAGTGGAGTGGCTAATGTTCACAGGTGAGAAATTAAAAGGTGGTGCTGCTGAAATGAATTCACATCTCCATGGCTTAAATTTTCCTTTTCTTGAGAAAAAATTATATTTCAGCCTGCTTTTTGAAAGCTGTATCATATATATCAACACATTTGTACCCCTCCCTCACCAAAAAATGGGCTCATTGCCTCGGGACAGCAATGTGCAGTTTTCTGTATATTTATGAAGTAGATTTGTTTGCTTTTATATCCTGCCACTCAGCGCTCCTAAAAATAATAACACTCTCTGATCGGAGTCACTACTCCAACACACTTGAGTCGAATAATCACAACAAGCAGCCCCAAGGACCTGAGTTTGGCAGCGCTGTTTTCCTGTTATCCCCGTAAGAAAAATGGTCTAATGGCATAATGATGCCCTGAGGCAACGAACCAGAAAAAGCTGTTTTAGTAAATACATGAAATCCAAATCTGTCTTTAAACAAACAACTATACTTGGTCACATATTCATGCATATACACACATTGTCTTGTTATAGTTATTTCAATTTTGAACATGCATACATATGATATTAGTTTTAGCAGTAGCTAACATTGAGTTGCATGCAGAATTAGTTCCTGAAAGGACTGTTCCACTCCCAGGTCAAAGGGCAGATCCTCTTCTACTGGTTATTTTACTTATTACAGTGACGTGTTATGAAATAAAGTAAATTGTAGATTGTAAAGGACAGTGTAATAAACAATTATGTGGTTTGTTGCCTACCTGGGCAACTCCACACCATAGAGTCATGAGGTTTCTAATCTGAGATGAAAATCAAGAGAAATTACACAAAGGAAACGCCTGAAAGACAACGAGTGAGACAGAGAAGTGAAATTTTTCTCTCCTAAATTTCTGTCATAGTTGACCAGTGTTTTGCTATCTGACTTTAAAAGCCTCTGTGGACCTACAAACTTTGTAGCTCAATCATAGTATTGTACCACTGTTACAGGAGACCTCCCCATCCCTACTGAGAAGTGGACCAAGTCAGCTGGTGAGGTGAAGAACTGGGACGACTGGCTTTCCAAGCAGGGGGATCTTACACCACGCCTGAACACGGTCTTGTCCGGTGCCAACATGGCGGCCCTTTGGAAAAACGCCTCCAGACCTCGACCGGATGATGCTGACCTGCGACAATCCTTATGGCGAATTCAGAGCGAGTTCCTCTCTCGAGTTCTCACGGTGGGCTTGGCCGTGCAGCACTTTAAACTGGACCCATATGACAAACCAGTCACTGTTCACCTAGTGGGGACATCTCACAATGAAACCATGGGAGCCAGACTGACCGACTACGATGAGCTGAACCACATGTTCCCTGGACACCAGGGGATCGAAATAGTCATGGTGGGGCCTGAGGTGGTGGACGGCCCCATCATGAGACCTCCTCTCAGGGCATTTGGCCCCAAGCACAGAGTCTACATCAGCGCCTACAAGGCTCTTTACCATCAGTTCTGGGAGGATATGGTGGTTAAACAGGAAGCAGCCAAGCCGGACCTGGTGGTTGGATTTCATCCTGGTATGTATTCTAATAATCCCACAAGACATCAACGAAGAGTGCAATTTTGAGAGAATTTTAACAGTGGCCTGAATTGAAAATGAATTTAGATTAAGACCTTAATGACTGCTGCAGCTATTTTGGACTGAAGCGATGGCTTGTCTTCCTCTACATGTGTTTGGCAGCTACTTCCTTCAGAGAACAGAGAAAGCAGGAAACCTGTAGCTCACTGGATCTGGCCCATTCATTAGTGCCAGGCCTTTATTGGGGATTTGGGTGATTAAGGGGAGCAGCTGTAAAAGAGTTTGGCTTGAGATAGCTGGAGTCAGCATAATGTTAGTAAGCTCTCCTTTTGAAGAAGTGTCTCAGTCTATCACTGCCTGCCCTCTCGTGTGCAAAGTCATTGATTTGAAGCCGTCGGGGGACAGCTACATTTAAAGCTTTTGGAGTAGAACACAAAGGGTAACTGAAAGTCTTGACACCTACTTCCCCGTTTATACACTTTCACTGACAACCACCTCATTAAAGCCGCACTATAACCCAACGCCCTTTTAAGCTTTTGCACTGAGTCTGTTCTTTGACCTTTTAACCTGCAAATCAGCAGTAAAGCCCCAACCCAAAATGCACCTGTAACCCTGGCTCGGTTATCGCTACAGGCTCCAGTGGAGCTAAATATACAGGAATCAGTCATCCTGAGAGTAAACTGCCTGAGAGCCTGGCTGCAATTCATACTGCAAAGCTGGCAGAGCACTGCATTATGACACTGTTTAGGTGATAGGCGCGCAGGCAGCGTGACGAAAGGAGTAAAAAAGAAGGTGTGTGTGTGTGTGTGTGTGTGTGTATGTGCTGAAGTCACAAGAGAATGAGAACCGGGAGAAAGGGAAAGCTACTAGAAAAACACATTTACAAAATAAACTATGGAGATATTGACCTTTGAGAATAAGAGGGAGAAGGTAATGTCAGCTTTCAGAAAGAAGATTGATGTGGGATATGTAACATTAACCATACAGGGATACAACGCCCCCAAAACAGGTGCCTCATAAATGCAAAAAAACCCATCCAGACTTCTTTTTGTTGTCCGTGATATAAACTGGATTTTCACAGCTATATAACACTTTCTTGTTGCCTGGTTTGTTTGTTTTTTTTAAAGTCTATTATCATTAATAATTACCATATGGCCCGAATTTACTGCTGCCAGGCAATTATGGCAGTCGTTACCAGTCAGGCTGTAGCCTGTCTTTGTCGCTTTGTCTCCTGGGGTATGGTTTAAACCTCTAAACGCTTACTCCGTGTTAACAGCTTTCTCGTCACGATAAGTAACCGCTGGGGTGTTCATATCATGGAGTGCATTAATGAAATTGAAATCGCCCTCCACCTCCAGTTTGAGTTCCCGGGAAAGATGAGGCGCTTGATAACATGACGCCATCTCTGTGCCACGCTGTCACATTTCTTGTATACACCCCCCGGTATCTGCAAACATGTTTCTCACATGTCCACTTTCCCGTTAATGCTGAGTAAGATATAACCACGTCCTTCTCTGTGGTAAAATAATAATAATGCAAGCACAGGAAAATTCTCTTGTTTGCTCGGTTTTGTCTCACTCGGGGACACTTAAGCTGGATGGATTTACAGTATTTGCTGCCATGGCAGGCTGGAACCTCACTAATCCGGTTGAAGGGCAAACTTTTCACCATAATACCCCATCGCCACCCCGCACCACAAAAATCTGACTTCTGATATAAACCCGAGTCGGGGGAAAGTGACATCTGTCAGTTAATATACCCGAGGATTATGCAAGCAGCCCGTCCTAAATGTAGCCGGACTGCTGTGACTGTCTGTGTGACTGACTGGCGAGTACCACACATTTTCAGCTGGTGTGATGCTGAAAAGAAAGATTTAACAAGCTTCCCAATGTCCAGCTAAAGCTCACAAACGAGGTCCGCTTGCTTGTGGCAAAGCTGCCGTCTTCACATCGACACCACAGGTGTGTCGGCATCAGTGAAGCTGGATTATATAATGCTGTTGACTTCAGACCTCAATCCTGACACTGACACTGCAATACACACCTGTCAATAAACTGCTGCGGAGGAACACGACAGCCAGAGATTCCTTGGTTTATTAATGAGATTAGGTATGCCCAGAAGGGATTGTAATCAAGCTAACAAGAGAAACACATGGTTTGCTGGAGCCTAATCAAGTGTACTCTGTTCCATCTTTACCTCATTGACCAAAAGGAGACTGAGACTGACTGTTTTCTCTGTCAGTTTGTTGTTTTAATCTTTTAGCTTCCAGATGCCTCATTTTTTTAAAGAGTGGAGCATCTAGCAGGAATAAGACGCACATATTTACTTTACCAGGATTATATTGGAGGATGGGAAAAGATGAAAGGAAGATAGAAGTGCACTCTTGTTTTAACAGTGTAGTGGGTAACAGGCCATAAGCAAATGTGATACTAATTATTTAATATTTCTAATAATTAGCATGTTTGTGAACGTACAGCATACAGGTTCACGTGTTTGTTTTTAACTCAGGGTTCCACGCTAACCAGGGTCTGATAGAGGGTTGGCTGCCCACTCTGCTGCTGCTCAGAGACTATAACATCCCTTCCTTCTTCACCATGTTCAGGTAAGTCATGCTTCTGTGGCTCTAATTGCTTGGATTGCATTTTATGTAGCAGGCTTAATAAAACCTCTCACTCTCTTGAATATTTGAAATTCTTTGCGCTTGAGGGACTTCATTAACTCGTTTTGTATACCATCTGCTAACTCCAGAAAAAAAGAAAGTCAGAACTGTCGGAGATTGTTGATGAACATACAGTGCTATGCAAAACTTTTCATTTCTTTATGTTTTGATAGAAAAATTAGAAATAGGTTCCACATTTTATTGAGATGTGCAAACACACATGGAATTACACTACAGAAGGCAAAAGCAGAGTTTGTATAATTCTAAGGAACTCAAATGTCAATATTTGGACCACCTTTATTCTTCAACACAGCCTGAATTCATCATTACATTTAGGATCTGTTGCCTCCTCTTATGTTTAATATGTCAAGAAACCTTAAGAACGGCTCCCTGACAGCCACCCTTCCACTGAGACCATTTCTGATGAGGCTTTTGTGAACAGTAGATGATCCACTGATGGTCCAGATGCCTTGTTCAGGTCATGTGTCAGGTCTTCGCTGGATTTCTTCCTATTTCTTAAGGCCATAGCTATCGGATTCTGTTCATCTGCTGCAGATATGCATTTTTAGGGCCTGACACTTTAGCCCAGTTTTCTGCTCTACTGCTTACCTAGCTGCCTTCATTACCTTCGGATAGTTATCTCTTAAACATTATTCCTCTATACCTGTTTCCAATTTAGTTTTTTTGTTTCTTTACAAAGGCCAAGTAGAAGAAAAGATTTGTTTCTTTTACAGCAGGAGCTCTAAACAGAATCCCCCCTTGTAGAGTATAACGGGATGAAATTGCACAGTTCTGATACTCCAGTCTTTCACCCTTTGTTGATGCCGTTTTGCCAAAACGTCTGTTTTCTTGTAGCCGTTTGTGTTTCTTAAGCACTCACGATTCACACGCACAATAAAACTAAACTTCAACCTAAATGTGAGTATTTTCACACCTCTTTTGTCTCCACAGTGAGATGGAGCTCAAGTACTCACTGGAGATTCTGCTGGAGCTGGAGATGCACATCAGGGACAGTGGGCCCAATCCATTCACCTCACAGAAACCAGAGCAGGTCCAAGCCTGTCCTAACAAACCCCTCGTCTACTGCAACTCTCATTACGTCAGTTTCCAGGGACTGCTTCCACAAGAAGACCTTGAGGGCCGAGGTGCAGATGCTTAGAGTCCACAGTGAAACCTATGAAGGTAACTCAAAGCCTTCTTTTTGGACCTGACAGATTTGCAGGTTTCCTAAAGTCCTTGGGGGACTTTCTGCAACCTGTCAGAGATGGCCATAACTCTGCTGGACACTGAATCATACCTCTGGCATTGGGAGTGAAGGAAAAATAATCTTCACTCCTTCCAGAGTGTGCTAAAAACTATCTTTTAATTCTGATATGTTTACCTAATGAGGAAGAAGCCAGCAGTGTTTGGGGGGGTAAAGCACCAGCGGATCCCAGAGGTTTCTACTCGCTTCATTATGCAGGGTGACATGACGACTGTTGGATATGAAGAGTCACTGTTGTACCTACATTATGTGACCAAAATTAGCTTCATCGTCACTTAACGACTTCCTGTGATTTGTTCTGCGGCACGAGCGAATTCCCAAACATCACGCTGGCTGCACACGAATTTAACACACAATCTCAAATAACGCCTATATAAATGACAGCATTATCAAAGAAGCTGAGGTTCCTTTGAGATTTGTGATGGTTGTGAGTTTTTCTACTTTATCGTGTGGATTTGTCTCTGCTTTGTTGCTCAAATTTGAGTCTTTAGTTCTTGAAAAAGAGTTGTGCTGACAGCAGAGAGCTCTACTGATGCACATTAAAGTAACATTTCTTTATCAATGCCTCTGTTTACTGTGTGTGGTCTTTTATTAAGGTTTATCATCATGTCTAATAGCATTTTTAATGGTGGTAATCACTTAAGCGTGGTAAAATATAATAAACACACCATTACTGTTTTGATTACAGGCCCAGTATTGCTGTATTGTAATGTATATTTTTTTAAAACTAGGGTATTAAAGGATATTTTCACATGTGCTAAACGGAGGTCTGTATTGGCAAGTGAGTTTTATTTGACAGGTACGTTTTATTTACTGTGGAATAAACAACAATTACCATACATTAACCTTCACTCTCTCCTAGCCCATCTGCCTCTCTTAAAAAACATCACGAGCCCCGTTTTTCAAATAATCATAAAACAATTTATAGCCAGTCTGAAACCATCGGACACAAAACTGAACAATGCTTTTTAAAATTAACACTATTATGTTATAAAGCATGGACAAAAAGCCGAATTCTGCCCTCAGTAGCAAATGGCACATAGATCCACCGTAAAGAAAAATGTATTGTTTCATCCTCATTCAAAATGTTGATCTGGTGTCATTTCCCCACACAACCATCTCTAACTGTCACAGAAGACTTTTTTAAAAAGAGAAAATATCCAGTGAGCATCGGCTCTCTGAACAAAATGAAGTGCGTGGGGAACAGAAGAGCACATCTGGCATCACTCCTGTCAGCTAGGAACAGAAAACTGAGACTACACTTCACACACGCTCACTGAAATTAGACAACAGATGATTGCAAAAGCATATCCTGGTCAGATGAGTCTCAAATGCCGCAGCCTACCTGAGCAATTACTACTGACCGTGTCCACTTCTTTATGACCACAGTGTACTCATCTTCTAATGATTGCTTCCAGCACGATAACAAAACTCAAAACATCTGAAACCGGTTTCTTGAACATGACAATTAGTTCTCTTTATTCAAATGGCCTCCACAGCCACCAGCTCGCAATCCAGTCGAGAACTGTCAGGATGTGGATGTATAGGAGATTCTCATCATGGATGTGAAACCATCAAATCTGCAGCAACGGATCTGTTACTATGTTAATATGGACCAAAATCTACCTTGTTGACTCTGGAATGAAGAATTAAAGTCGATCGCAGGTGTACCTAACAAAGTGACTTGTGAACATACATTAGAAACAATTCAAGCATAAAATCTAAATGATAAAAGTCTTTATTAATTTAGAATCGCCCTTTTTTTGGGTCAAAATGTTGCTTTCACTGATGAATACAAATAAATCTATTTGACGCCGTTTCTAGAGAGCAGGCCTGGTGGGGCGACACTGACCTCTAGTGGATAGAAGTTGTAACACAAAGCTATAGGAAAACAAGTCATTAAGAGGCCCAAGGCATGTTTTGGACTAGTGGAAACAGTGTTTCTTTATAGCTTTCTGCCTGATTGGCTTTATTCTCTTTATATCATTTCATTTTCAGGGGAAAAATGTATTCAGGTTTAGGCAAAAATCTTCTATTAGGCTATGTGTAAATACCAGAAGTACATACTCTGGGCCAGGTTTACTATTGAAACCATGGGCAATAAATCAGTTATAAAAATAATAAAGTAATTTGGGGTGAAAATATATCAAACCCACAAATTATTGCAATCGATAAATAAACAACCGTAACACCATAAATGCAATGATAAATTAAATTTTTAGGGGGTTGTTACGTCATAAAACCTACTCGTACATCTACTCATTCATTCATGCATTTTACCTCCTCATGTGAGTCTGGCTCTTGTGAAGTCAGGAATGGTCTGGAGTTGTCAGACGTTTCTAGAAGGCAGAGCACAGGTGCTATATCTGGCACTGCAGCCCCCCAACAGACCGCTCACGTATCATAAAAACAGAGGAGCAGCAGCAGAGGAAGCAGCTGAAAAGCGTCTGTGTCACACTCATTTGCTCGGTTCGAGATGACGGAAACCGAGAGGTAAGTGGAATGTGTGGAGTCCAGTTTTATTAAATGTACATTTATTTTCACAGAGCACTGTGAAAGTGGCCGATGAGTGAAAGCACATGCGGGAGGAGCGGGGCCTTCACCGACAGCTTGAAGTTTGAATTGCCATTTTCAGTCTTGAAACAGTGAGGTAGTGGAAGCCTGTTTCAAGACTTTCTTTATGGGTTCACTGTGTATAAAACATACCTTATATACAGTGTATGGTTTTTCCACTTGTTCCAAGTTGTAAACATGAAGCTTAAAGCAAAAAACACTCTTTCCACCCACCACTGAGAAAAGAACTGAAGGTTACAGCATGAATATAAGAGTATGATGAACACATGGCATGATATTTGACATCTTCAGCCTCTGATCAGCTGTATCCCATTGATCTTTAAGAATTTGAATCTTCCTTTCCAGGGCTGTTCAGCAGACCAAGGATAAAAGCATGACTTTCCGGTCCCAAAAAGAGATGTTTGAGAAGATGGAGGAATCTTTCAAGATCTGTGCTTATTGTGAAAAGCGACCGAATGAACTTTCCAACCCACAGAAGCTAAAGCGTTGCTCCAGGTAAAGAGAGAGAGTAAAAAAGCAGTGTATTCAGATTTTATCCAGTGAGTTTGTACTGCCAGTACAGACCAGATCTTTTTTTCCTCTCCAGGTGTCTGAATGCTTACTACTGCTGTAAAGAGTGTCAGAAGGAAGACTGGCCCAAGCACAAGAAGTCCTGCTCACAGCTGCGACTGGCTGCCATCGACAGAGTTGTGGAGTGGCTTGTGTTTAAAGGTAAAGTGAAGATTCTTCCAATTATTCCAAAAATGGAATAAAGTATCGGACATAGTGGGTTGCTTCAAATGTCTGATTTAGCAGATTTTCTTCGACTACATGCCGTGTCTGACCCAACCCCAGAGGGAAACTGAGGGTTTTGTGTGAATGTGTAAACTGCTATGATATTTTTTATTTTACAATATTATGCTAAAGTAATAATGTGAATTTAAAACAAAAAACTAACAAACCGTTTTAACCTTGCTCAAACTGCCAGTTTTATTTGTCTTCAGGAGACCTCCCGTTTCCTACAGAAAAATGGTCCAAATCCCAGTCCGAGGTAAAAGGTTTCGATGACTGGCTCTCCATGCAGGGAGATCTCACAGCACGCCTCGATCCCATTTTAAATGGAAAAAACATGAACGACTTGTGGTCCAACGCTGGTCGGCCTCGGCCAGATGATGACGATCTGAAGCAGTCGCTGTGGAGGGTTTGCAGCGAGTTCTTCTCCAGGCCTCTGACAATAGCCTGGGGGATGAGGCTGTTTGGTCTAAACCCTTTATCCAAACCTCTCACCATTCACCTGGTGGGAGCAGGCCACACTGAGACTCTGTCAGCCAGACTGACCGACTACGATGAGCTGAACAACATGTTCCCCGGACACCAGGGGATCGAAATAGTCATGGTGGGGCCTGAGGTGGTGGACGGCCCCATTGTGAGGCCTCCCCTCAGAGCTTTTGGACCCAAACAGAGAGTCTACATCAGCGCCTACAAGGGCCTCTACCATCAGTTCTGGGAGGAGCTGGTGGAGAAAGAGGAGGCAGCCAAGCCAGATTTGGTGGTTGGATTTCATCCTGGTGAGAATTTTTTTTTCTCCCTTATATAAACACATAATAGTGTGCCTGTTTCTTACTGAGCAATAAAAAGTTAAGAGATCTTATTCATTATTTGGTTTTCTTTCCTTCCTATTTTAAATGTATTTATTTATTTTTATTAAGGATTTGATGCCAGCCAAGGTCTGGACGAGGGTTGGCTTCCAACTCTCCTGCTTCTCAGAGATTATGAAATTCCTTCTCTCTTCACTGCTCTCACGTGAGTGACATTTTGACCTTATTACATTTATATTTAGTTTTCAGGTTCTTTAACTTTTTTTGGTTACATTTCTGTTTTATGACATTTTATTGCTAAAGGGAAACATTGCGATCCACACCGCATTATTTTACTTCAGATATGAAGTTACTGCTGTCTAGAATAGTTAAAATGAGCTCAGCTTCTCTCAACTACTACATTAATGTTCTGTTTACATGTTAGTTCATCAATAATAATCAAATATAGTACAACATTAACTAAGAAAACCTTGGCTGTTCTACATGACGAGGACTTTTGATAGTATTGTTATGGCATGCTAATGCTACTTAAAGCTACAGTGTGTTGGATAACAATCCTAATTTGTTTAATGGGAGTAAGAATATTCCTAGCGGCGTGTATTTAGGGATAAGATTACTCACCATCACAGTCAGCAGCTGAAACTGCTGCAGTAAAACCCAGCAAGTTCAAGAGTAATGCCAAACATTACATCTTCAGAATTAAATCCAGAATACATCTTCAGTATTTGGATTATTAAGAATTAAGGAGCAGCTTTTTCAGCCAATGAGGAATCTTGGCCTTGTATAACCTCAGTGAGTGGGAATATGCACCTGCAGCTTTGGAGAACTACTCATTCCAACAGATCTTTAACGCACTGATGCTGATAATATGGGACAATGGGGAGAAAAAAAGAGTGCTTTGTCCATCACTGGAAAGGCACAGCCCACGCGGCCTGTGAGGAGCACCGGGTCATTTGCATTTACAAGCACTGATGCTGATACAGCCAGACAGTGAGAATACCTCAGCTACACAGGCGTGGCAGAATAAATAAGAGATCTGTGAGGGGTTTTAAGTAAGAACCTGAGCAACTAATTCTGGGGAAATGAGAAGATCCTGCGTTAAGTGGCGTCATGTGGGATCTTCAGTTTAATAACCTATACTGTAACAGTCAGTTTTACATTCTAATCAGGTGACATGCTTGTCAGTTTCATTATTGTATTATACATTATATCTTACAAGTGCACAGCAGTCTGCCGAGCCTAAACTTTCTGCTGCTTCTGCTCTTTTATCACTGAGAGCTAATGTGCCCATTTGCCATGCTTTGCTGCGTGTAATGTCTGCTGATCATGTCTGCTTGTTCTCCGTCTGCAGTGAGACAGAGATGACCTACTCTTTGCAAATTCTGCTGGAGCTGGAAATGGACATGAAAGGAAGTGGAGCCAACCCTTTTGCATCACTAAAGCCAGAAGTTGTGGATTCATGTGCCCACAAACCTCCGGTCTACTGCAACTCCCACTACTTCTGTTTTCAGGGTCTGCTGGAGACTGTGGAGTTTGAAGAACCAGAGGACGCCTGAATAACAGCAGCGTGCTGACTCTTCCAGCTTTGGGACTATAAAGTTCTGTTTTTATGTGAACTTTAACTATTTTGTTAAAGTAGTTTAAAAAAAATACTACTTAATGTGTACATTTGCTGAACAGGTTCTGCCTGATGGCTACTTACTGTGCAACGTCCCTGCTGCATTTGCATTCTCACTATCCCAGTTTGATGGCATTCAGCAGCCACGGTGATGACATTTGACTATACTGCCTATTATTGTGTGTAGAGGGTACAATGTTATAGTAATAGTTTGCTTTCTTCTGTGGTTTTAATCTTTTGGTTATGGCCTCTTTTTTCATCTGCTGTTACAATAACCATGATGTGATAAAAGTAACTTTTCATTAACATTGTCACCTTGTGCTTTTTAATTAAAAAGGACAATATGTCAAAAGTTTTTCAGGCACTAAATTTATTATTTTTGCAACATCTTAAAACAAAAATCACTCAATCAGTTTTCTCTAGGCAGAGGAAATGAAACGTGCAGCACATTTGTAGCAAGAACGAAGCATAAACCCCCCTAAACTGCATTCATACGTACAAAGATTTTAAATAGGTGATTGTCACCAACCAGGAATGATCACAATAGTGCGCACAGTCAGGAATATATGATAAATAGCAGGTCAGAGCTTGACATGATTATGAATACTATATAATATTGAATCAGATAAGTGGATTTCAACATAAGTAGCTGCAGGTGGAAAATGACAAGGACTGCTGTAAAAGTATTCTGTTAATAAGAGCGTGGTAGTAAGGAGCTGTGAGATAACACAAATGTTATTGTGGGGGAGATAAAACTTACAATCAGACAGTGAGGCAGAGGGAGGACACACGAAACTGACTCATGCCTCACTTCAAATACTCATTGTGCATTTCAGTTTGACAAAACATAACAAAGCAATATTCAAATACTCAATTTTATAATGGTAAGAATACAGAAACTATAAAAACAGAAATTATAATCCACATTCATGGTATTAAACTTTGTAGAGCTATCTGTCAAGCTACCCAACAATGATATCCTGAAGTGCTGATGCAGATTAAACACAAGTGTGTTATAGCCATATGCTTTAGTCTATTTACATGGACCTCAATATACCAGTTTCAGAAAGCATTATAGAAACTCAAAAATGAGATTTTAACCCTTTTTTTTTTGGTGTTTGTTAACCTGAAGTACAACTTAAAAGAGTTTTGATTGACAAAGAAAGGCACCAGTTTATGGGCGTTTAAAGCCACAGATACCAAGCAGAGTGAAAATGAGGTCCAGTACGAATAGAATGAGGTTGACATAGGTGAAAAAGGCAACCATGAACTGAATGGCCCATATGCAATAGCTGGGTGGACAGTCACTGGGGCGAGGGTTGTGTCTGAACATAAAAATGGGCCACATGATAGCAGTAAATACATAGAGCACAACGGAGATGACCAGGAATATAAAGACAAACCTGTCCAGATTAAAAGGCAAGCAATTCTTGAGTTTCTTGAGGATGTTGGTGGCAATGATTATAGGGATAATGGGAAATGGAATGGCGTATGCTATAACACACAAGATCAGAGGGAAGGAGTCTCTGTAACCGGTCAGGGACACAAAAATCATGCAGCTCACGAAAGCCTCCATAACTTTCATGAATCCAGGTAGGGCGGACAGGTAGCTCCCCGTACTCTTATCGAAGATCTTGTCCTTCACCACTTCGAGTATGTAGACGATGCCGGACAAGAAAGCAAATATGCTCACAATCCACCCGTGCAGGCATGTCCGGCAGATGTAGAAATTGGCATAGAAAATAGCAACGCTGACAGTCATAAGCGCGGAGGACATGGCCATCCCTGTGGTGAAATCTCTCCAGTCCAGGCAAAGTTTGAGCAGTGGGTCAAGCATGAACATCTCAATGATGGTGATGATGAGGGTCATGATGGGACAGAAAGACCAGGCAAACATGGCGTAGTTCCAGTAGGTATGGCTGCTCCCTCCTCTGAAGGCACTTATGACAAATGTAACCAGACACAGTAATATCTGAGCCATGTGCAGCCCTCCTCGCCCGGACATCAGAGTGGAAGGAGTGAACACAGCCTGCGACACTGTGTTCTTAATATCATCAAGTATTCCCATCTCTTTAAACTGAACCGAACAACTGTTAAAATAGCTGCGTAACCTATGTATGAGCTCCCAGGTTGCTCTAAGCACCCACTGAGGTATGTTTGATCTATGCTTTCCGTTCCTTCACAGCCCTGTTTTCCATGCAATCTTTTATTGCCTTTCATTTTGCATAACTTTCTGGGACTGATCTCAGTGTAGTGATAAATGTCTGTCACAGCATATGGAAAGGATATGAAAAGTTACAGAATGTCAACAGTGTGTAAAACCATGGTTTCCCAGACAACGCCGTTTGTTTTGGAATCATTAGTGTAACTCTTTCAATATATTCTGGTTCTTTTTTAACCAGAATTATTCAAAAAGACCCAGTGTAACATCATAAAATAAAAGGCCAGCAGAAGATGCACAAGATGCACATGCCCACTCAGGAACTTCTGTCAGCTATCTCTGATGAAAAGATTATTTTTGAATTCTAACACATATAGTTAAATGCAGATCTGTGAAAGCCACTGAGTGTCATTCCCTCGAAACACTGTTAAGTGCAGGGGGACTATTTTGATTTCCAAAAAAGAGGACATTTGGCCCAGTCATGAAGAACGTTAATAATGCTGTTTGCTTAAAGAAAATTTTAATATACTCAAACGATGCCTTTTCTATGTGGTTAATGAATGGTGAAATAAAAAATGTCATATAGGGTTTACAAGACAACAAGTGCAAAAAGATAACTGAAAAACCTCTGGAATTAAATAATGGTACAGAAGTAAGGCCTCATCTGTATAAGAAAAATGACCAGTACCGGGACGGTATGAGGGAAATTTCTTTTGCAGTTCGTCTGAAAAGCTGCATTTGCGCTTTCGCATCTTTTAAACATCATCAGGCGTGCTCTGTCACGTCTGTGAGGCTGAACAACCACTCACAAAGCAGCAGTTCTGGGATGACGTCGCACATATGGATCCTCTGTAGGCCTATAGAAAAACCATTTTCATCAATCTCGAAAATCCCCCCGGACACCCCTGACAGAACGTGAAAAGTGTACATGTCCGGGGAAAAGAGGACGGTTGGTCACCTTAGTTTAGTTTAGTTTAGTTTAGTTTAGTGCTCTCTCTGCCCTGTCTTAGAAACCACACTTTTTCCTGTGGAGGCAATGTAATCTGAGGAGCTCAAATTGATGCAGAAGACACTGCCAGTGCCAAAGTGCCTTTTGACTTCATGTGATCTGTGTGTTTGTGACCACTTAGGCTTTCTCTGAGAATAATCTGTGAATTGATTTGTTGACCAGCCTCTGCTGTTTGTTCTTGTGTTAGTTAGTAGTAGCAGCCTGGCACATATTTTAAGATTAATCATTAATCAAAACCTTTTGTTTTTGCTAGTGATTGTGTCTCACTGTCTCCTTTTCTAGACAATTGTGTTACTTCTCCACATGTCCTGGACTTAAGTGAACATAACTCTTGGCCCACCTCCTGGTCAAGATGAAAGCATGGCAAATCAGAGATTCCAGACCCCGGAATAGATTAGGAAAAAGTCTTTTTTGTGGTCCAGGTTAAATATGTTTGAAATTCTTCAAACATGTGGGTAAGAAAAGCTTTTTACCCACAATTAAAGCATATGCCACATTTCTATTTGACAGTTTATAGTAGGAGTCACAATGTTATTTTGTTGGTTTCATATCCAAAGAAACTCAAAATAATAATAATAATAATGATGATGATGAAGATAACAATGCTACTACTACTACTACTAATAATAATAATAATGCTCAGATTATGACTTCAGTTAGACTTCATACAGATCCCCGTGCAGTTCATCCATAAAAATTGTCCGTGCAATCCTGTAATTACTGATCCTTATTCCAGTGTTATGAACATATGTCAGCACTAAGTTTGGGTCCATACCTTCTGCCTAATTTACCGCCTATCATATCTATGTGCTTGCGTGCAGCCTTGTTCATCACTTCTCAGGATCTGCTTTCATCTCACCTGTCTAATCCTCTAACTCCTCTGTTTCCTGTTAACAAGGTAAGGTTAAGAGTGAAGAGTTTAGGGCAGCTGAAGTACAGTTTGAACAGTTCATCTGACACTGATGGATTAACGTTCCCAGGAGAGTATAGAGAAGGGGAAAATCTCCTGGAACGAGAAGAACGTTAATGACATGCAGTGGTTGCAGCACTGAAGGACAAGATTGAGGAAGGGACCAGAGAACCCTATAGAGTCCCACAGTGTTAGTGACACTACATACTAATTGTCATGGTCTGGGTGAGTGCCGGGTTTTTCCACAGAGTCGCCGTTTCCACCCCTAAGCTGAGTCACTGCATTCATGTGTGTTTCCACGCCTGCTGGCAATAGAGCTGCCGGTATTTAATACCAGCACTTACCATCACTCTTCGCCAAGTCTTCAGCTAACCGCAGTTAGTGCTAGCCGTCATAGTTATTAGAAGAACTACTCATCGGATCATCTCTGTCAGTACCACGCCACCCGGACCACTTACCCCTCCTTTGCCTATTCTCCACCTGTTACTCTGCTTCCTTTTGCTTCTCTGCAGCGGTGGTCCTCATCCCAACTGTCATTAAAGGTGTGGCTCTTGCTGTTTTCGCAGTTGGTTCTGGCCCTCTTATTTGACATCTCAAAGATGTTTTCATCTGGCTTCCTCTTACTTGGCGAGATGGAATTCTGTGTCCTGTAGCCACTGGTTGAGCAGGATGGACCCCTAGAACAGTGGTTTTTCTTTTGGTCATGATCTGACCTTTCATGTTGGTACAGTGTTTTTCTGTGCACATCTTTCCAATCAGTCTTTTTTCTTTTAAGCTCTGCATCACTCATATCCTTTTTATCTACTTCCAGATGCTTTCTTTTACACAGTGCTTTCATTGGAATTGTCTCAGCATTTTTACTCTGACTGGGCCTGATGAGATTGGGGCTGTTCCTCTGAGTTGAAGGGAGAAAACCGTTTTGGCTGCGGGGGCTCACTAGTGTTTTTCTCTCCGCTGCAGAGGGAGGGAAGTTCCTTTGGGCAGGTTGTCTGGTGTCAGAGGTGGGCTGGTGTGGAGACTCTGTCCTGCTATCTGACGCCTCGTTCTTCTTTGTCCTTAAGTAGTTTATGTGTTCATAACAGGACTCAACATAGGAGCTACACTGGTGCAAGCAGGGCACACTTTTGTAAACGCATAGTCCAGCACCTGATCAGGTGTCATTCGTTTTTTTGGATCGAGGTGAAGCAAGTGCTTTACCATTTCAACAAACATCAGGATATCACACCTTTTTGCAGTTGTATGTGCATAATCCTGATCCTCGATGAGGTGGATATGTAAGAGGCCATCCAGAGAATGTAACTTTATACCTCTTTTTTTAACAAACTGAATCTCAAACTCCTGAAAATATTGTTCAGTTGTCTTGAGTTTCCAGTGGTAGATGTAGGAATTTAACTCTCTGCAGAAAAACGTGGCAGTCTTTTGCCCTTAACATTTTCCCCAGGAGTTGTCCTTGGGTCTCCGTTATGTATCGTAGCATGGCATATTCACTGTATCCAGGGTACAGCAAATAACCAGTGTACAGAGTCACAGCCACGCAGCCCAGAGACTATATGTCTATACAAAGTACGAATGGCTTTCCCCCATGTCCGGGGAAAAGAGGACGGTTGGTCACCCTAGTTAAGTGTATTGGCTATGACAAAAAATAATAAAATATGTTCGGATGTAATGTTTTTAACTTTAATTTTGACTTTGATTGGTAGAATTTTTTAACCTGGGGTTGTCCACTTTCCAAGAAATACCATTTACGGTTCCTTTATCAATGTTTCTGTACGGACCAATTTAATGTGACCCCTCTTCGCCGCTTTATGTGCTACTGTTTTATGAACTGCCCTCAAGATATCATGCTTCTTAAAAAACAAACAGATATTTACACTTTGTTTACAAAGAACGCACATTCCTCAGTCTGTTGATGGGATTTTTATTGGGCAGCCGGCCCGTTTTTTTAGCATTTGTTTTTAGGGGGAAGGTAAATAGAAAGCGCTACAGGAAGTTGTTGTCAGCATTACCACTGCAGTCAGTACTAGTTAGAAATATGTGCTCCCTGTAGTCTTTTAAAGCCGTAAACCTTTGAAAATAACTCTGGAGGAGGCCGTCGCATTGTTGGAACTCTATTTAGTTGTCATGATAATTTCATTTTCGTGGGCTGTTTATTTTATATTCGTGTCGAAGCCGGTGCTGGGGAAAAATTAGCTAGCGTAACGATAGAAATGGGTCGATGACAGAGACTGCAGCGGAAGAGTTTGGCCGAACGAAGCAGCGAGATGGATTTCTCTAAATTCCTGGACGATGATTTCGACGTGAAGGACTGGGTGAATGGTGCCTTCAAGGTGGTGCAGAAGGACGCGCCGGGGAAGGCAGACGCACACGCTGCTACACTGGTCATGAAGCTGCAGGTCTTCATCCAGGAAGTCAACAATGCTATCGAGGGTCAGTAGTTTGCATTGGCTGGTGCGTCTTTAGTGATGTCCTCACCATTGTAATTTGCCTTTATGGCCTACACTGTTAACTTAGTAAACTACGTCGCATTTACAGTTAATGCAGTATGCTACAAGAACATTTCTGCTGCATTTATTGCATTAATATAAACGGCAAAGTCAGTTTTATAAATACTTCTGTAGAACCAATACAATTCAGCTGCCCCACAATCCTCTAAAAAGGACCATAACCACGTGACCATGTGTCTTTGTTGTCATTAAGGACTATGGTTTGTGCATTTGGAAATTGCATGCTGTATGAAATCTTCTGATGACAAATTAAAGGAAAACTTTACAGAAAGAGTCATGGTGTCCCCATCAGCAGGTCATTAGTGAGCACTGAATGGCTTTAGGTGTAGGAAAATTATACGAATCATCTACTGTGGCCTTTACATTCACCAGATCTCTACCTGGACAAACACCCATGAGAAAATGACTTGTTAGACGTGAACACAACACGTAATGAGAAATTGTCTTTGAGAAGATTTATGTTCTATTCATACATCAGTTTAAGAGTTTGTGTATCTAGATCAGAGGTGTCAGAGCTGGCTTAAAATTTGTACTTGTGTAATTTATTACATTTTTTCTTGCTTATAAAGATCTGTTTGTCATGAATAATATACGAAAGTGATAAACAAACAGTTAAATGACATAAAAATTTAATTTGTTTTCACTATTGACTATAGAACTTTCTGTTAATTACCAGAAACCTTCTGTTGTAAAATTACAGGTCAGTCTGGCCAATAAACTACCAGAACATTTTCTGGTTTTCTTTTACCTTTAGTTCTTCAATTCAGTTTTAGCTCCAAATCACAACAACTCAAGGCACTTTATATTGTAAGGTAGATCTTACAATAATACATACAGAGAAAAACCTAACAACCATATGACCCCCAATGAGCAAGCACATTGGCAACAGTGCGAAGGAAAAAACTCCCTTTAAACAGGAAGAAACCTCCAGCAGAAACCTCCACCTCAGGGAGGGACGGCAATGTGCTGTGACCGGTTGAAAGAAGGAAGCCACGATAAAAGACGTGCTGTGGAAGAGAGCCAGAGATTAATAAAAAGTATGATTTAGTATGATGAGGTCTGTTTAAGCCCTAATTATTATTATTGTTATTGTTGTTATTGTTAACTTTTATTTAATCAGGAAAGAAATAAACTCTTGAGATTAAAAATGCCTTTTCAGTTGTTGACACCTTTCTTACACTTCCTACAGAAGCTTTTCTTTATCATGTAGGAAAAACTAACAAATACTGTTGAAATTGGATTCCCTTTTCCATGACATCTCAGCTAAATATGTAAAACTTCTTTTCACTAACAGAAAGGGAAGTTTACAGTTTACTGAGTTTACAGAGTTGGTGGGTTTCTACATTACGATATCAAGCGCCATGGCATTTGTATTTATACTGTGTACCAGTACTGCATGGATAAAATTGTGTTGAATTTAACTATGACATGTTAAAGAGTTAGAGTTGTGTTTTCATTTGTTGTGTAGAAAGCAGTAACCAAGCCCTTCAAAATATGCCCCGAGTGCTGAGAGATGTGGAGGCTTTGAAACAGGAGGCCTCTTTTCTAAAGGAGCAAATGGTCATGGTTAAAGAGGACATCAAGAAATTTGAGCAGGAGACAGTGCAGTCCATGCAGGTGTGTGCACAGTTCCAATACTTACTTGAAGTGTATTCAGGATTTAAATGTGATCTAGTGCATTAGGAGAACATGTATACATACTTTGTATATTGTGTTTTTGAAATAATTTGCTTAATAGTAAGCATTATAATAGTGAAAGTCTAGCACTGGACTCAAATGTGCAGAGTACTCCATACTTCTGAGGCTTGAACTGTATGTTTCATGCATATTTTCAACCAGGTCCTGGTGGAGATAGATCAGGTGAAGAGTCGAATGCAGCTGGCAGCTGAAGCGTTGCAGGAAGCAGACAAATGGAGCACACTGAGTGCAGACATTGAGGAGACCTTCAAAACACAGGTATGAAAGAAAGACTCTGCCGCAGAGCTTTTCTTGGTTTGTTTCTGCCTGCCTTGCTGCTTACCAATTATGAACTGATGTGACTCACACTGGCTCATATGCGTGTTAGAGATCAGAATATTGGAGCACTTTAATCTTGTTATTTAATCTAACTTTCTGAGTGTACTCAACACATCCTGTAAACTGATCCACTGTAGAGTCAAACCTCTTCCAAGGCACTGGATGAGTAATGTGTAATTACAGTGCTATTGTAATTAGCTTTTTATCCTTTGAAAGCTAATTATATAATATTACGATATTGTGCAGATGTTGACGGTAACGATAGTAATCATATTTTCCTTTTTTCAGGACTTTAAAGTAATTTCTTCTAAGCTAACCAGCATGCAGAACAGTCTGGCCATGCTAGTGGACACACCAGACTACTCTGATAAGTGTGTTCACCTGGAGGCTTTGAAAAACAGACTGGAGGCCATGGCCAGCCCACAGATAGTAGCAACGTTTAATTCCATGTCTGTAGGTAAGAACCCCAGAGAAAGTGTTGTTTCTTGAATTTATTCAGTGCTTACTGTTTTGGTTTGCTGTAGTTTGCTTACACTGTACAAACATCACATGCTTTTGCCTCTCTGCAGACCAAGCCAAGCTATTTGTTAAAGTCTTCACAGAGATCGACAGAATGCCGCAGCTTCTTGCGTACTACTACAAGTGTCACAAGGTAGGCACCACTGCATCTCTGTGACCTATAAATCTCTGCAAAGGCATATTCTGATATATTTGCTTCTGTGCATGACTGTCTGTTTTGCTGTTCTCAGGGCCAGTTGCTGAGTATATGGCAGGATCTCTCCCAGAGCGAGCTCAATCTGAATCAGCAGCTGTCTGAATTCTACGACACCTTGCTCTCCACTTGGCACGGCCAAATACAGTGGAGCAGCCAGGTGAGATGGACTGCAGTACCAAGATCGACACCTGATGGGTTTTACTTTGCTAACACTCTGTAGTGCTAATTTTTTTTTTTTTATCTTGGATTCACACAGGTGTTCAAGAAGCCTTATGAAGTGGTGACAGTGTTGTTGATACAGTCTCTGGGGGCCATGGTGCCATCCATACCTGTGTGCTTGAGCACGGCCATGGAGCGGGCAGCCCAAGAGGAGCGTCTGGGGACTCTGCTGGAGCTCCATCACACCACGTCCACCTTTGGACACAACCTTGAAGCAGCCATGCTGCCACACCTGGGTATGCACCTGAACCATATGTGTAAATACTGCTCATGGAAGATGACAACATAAAGTGTTCTCTTCATGTTTGGTCTTATTTCTGCTGCAGGTGAACATAACCTCTTGAAGCTGAGTGAGCTGGTCTGTGCGCTGTATGATCCCTATAAATCTTATCAGCTACATTATGGAGATCTGGAGGAAGCTCACCTTCTCATCCAGATCAGCGCCGTGCCTTTGGTTAGAGCACACCAGAAACTCAACCATGGAAATAACCAGAATTTTTGCAGTAATTACTTGTAGTCTGATCTTTATCCAAATCATAATTATACACTGAACTAACTAACTAATTATAACTGAACTAACAACAGAAAGAGTTGTGAACCTGTTTGCTAACAACTTGTCAAGTTGTCAGTCAGGTGTTCCAGTTACTGAGAGATTTGAAGTGTTGTTGTGCCCCTCAAACAAAGTTTACTTGCTGATAAAGTCTGCTGTTGCCTAGAAAGACTGGTAGGACCTATCGTCTGTGAAAACAAGTTTCACTTCTCCTTAGAATAGATGCATGAAGTCAGAAGCTAAATGGATGTTTAAAAAGAATCCACCCAAAAACTGTTTACAGATGAATGAAAGTCATGACTGTTCCTAAACTCCATGGGATGAGGATTACAGGAGAAGTGCATCATGTAAAACTGAATGAGGTTAGAAAAACAGCAAAAAGGGAAAAAGTGAGGAATAGCTGCAGAACTCCTCCAGCACAATTATTTTGAGGACTTATTATTTGCAGCAAAACGACACAAAGTTTTGAAGGAAACAAGGCACTAAACACCGCCATCACTGGAGTGTTTATTAAATCATCTCACAAATGACAAAATTAATTAAATATCAATTTGCATATCTGGCTTTTAATTTGCATAATTTTGCTACATCTGGCATTTTTGTGCAATTTATTCAGGCTTTTAAGGAAAACATAGATCACACTGATGATGTAGAAATCTAAAAAAACTCGCCATTACAGGGTTAAGTTGCTGAGATTCATAAGCTAAAAATGTGTTTGTATGTAGCAGTGACACTAATATAGTCCATTTTGTCCTGTTTTGCACATTCCACTACAGGAACATGGGGAGGTAATTGATTGCGTAGAAGAGTTGAGCCACTCGGTAGGCAAGTTGTTTGGCCTGGCTGGTGCTGCTGTGGACCGCTGTGTCAGACTGACTGATGGACTTGCAGTGTGTGGCCTCCTCAAAGCTCTCAAAGCCCTCTTCACCAAGTAAAGAGCCTCTACTCACACTCACATACGCCACATACTGCATGGATTGCTACAGATATGTTTTATCTCTAGATATAGTTTGTCTGATTTTAGCATTACTGTAGATGATTCACCAGCTTTGACGTGGTGCTGATTCTAGGTATGTGTCAGACTTTTCCACAACACTCCAGTCGATCAGGAAGAAGTGTAAGCTTGAGGACACACCAAGTTCATCGGTTTTCCAGGAGGACTGGACGGCTTTCCAGAACTCAGTCAGGTTATTACCTTTTTAAAAAACAAAAAAAACAACAAACCCTTTTGTTATAATTCACATGGATTGAAAATAATTGCATGAAAAAAGCTGTCTTCTTGCTTTAAAAAACAATATTGTTGTTTGCAGGATCATTTCCACATGTGGAGAGTTGCTTAGACAATGTGGGGCCTTTGAACAACAGCTGTCAAACAAGTGAGTGAATCTTTTTACTGAATGAATATTTTTACCCAATGACAGTGAGCACACAGTCAAGAAGCTGATCTGGAATTTTAAAGAAAATGTCTACTTTGCGATCTGTCCCATAGGATCCTGGCCACGGCAGGTAAGTACTTGTCAGAGTCGTACAGCCCACGCAGCCTGGCAGGCATCCAGGAGGCCACTTCCACAGAAAGGAAGAGTGCCACCAAAAACCCTTGGCAAGAATACAACTACCTTCAGAGGGGAAATGTGGCTGAATACAACAATCTGATGGAACTTCTTTACTCGTTAAAGGTGTGGCAGTTTTCTGTATTGAACCCTTACACTTGGTTTATCAGGGTCCTTCTGTAGCTGTTCTTCTTACCCGACACTTCCTCCTATTTCTGCTTGTCCCTCGCAGGAGAAAGGCACAGGTAACTCCAACTTGTTAGCAGAGCCTAGGACAGCTCTGACCAGACTCAATCAACAGGCCAACCAGCTGGCCTTTGACTCGGTCTTCATGCAGATCAAGCACCAGCTCTGCCTCGTCTCCAAGATGGAGGTGTCAAGTTTCTGCGTTATTTAATTTCAAATAAGGATCAAGATGATTTGAGTGAATGTGTGCTGAAAGCTTTTGGATTGAGTTTGCGCACTCGAGTGGTGGATGTGCCGTATCCGTTTAATCTGTTTGATTTGTGCTTCGTGTTTAAGAGTCAAGAATCACCTGGTCTTGGAGAGAGCTACACGGAGGACCTGCCTAATTTCAGCCTGTCACCCCAAGAGTACATCACTAATGTTAGTGAACTTTCATTTGATAAATATAAATAAACAGGATACAGTGGCATTTGTACATATTTACAGAGACCATATGACTTTTCCCTCCACATAGATAGGACAGTACCTGATGTCTCTCCCACTCCACTTGGAGCCTTTTGTGACACAAGAGGACCCGGCTTTAGAGATGGCCTTACATGCTGGGAAGCTGCCTTTCCCTCCAGAGCAAGGTTACTGAAAATTATCCCCCTCAATTTTCCCTAAAGTCAAAGACACTTGAGTGACAACTCAACTCATTTGAAGAGGAGATGTCTTGTAATCTGGTGCCCTTCTCAAAGACCACCTCCTTCTGTTTCAGGTGATGAGCTTACTGAGCTGGACAACACAGCAGACTACTGGTTGGGCTCCATTGCTCGGGCAACCATGCAGACCTACTGTGATGCCATTTTACTGATCCCCCAGCTGAGCACTCATTCCACTAAACAACTGGCCACGGATATCGGTACAGTAGCTAAAATGCGGGACAGATGACGTACTCCTTCTCATGGGGATCAATTGAAATTCACGATAGCCCGAAATTATATCTGAACATTTGTGTTTGTGCTCCACAGACTATCTGAGTAACGTGATGGACGCCCTGGGCCTGCAGCCGTCTCGCACCCTGCAAAATATCGTAACTCTACTTAGGACTAAACCACAAGACTACAGACAGACTGCCAAGCTGTTGCCTCGACGACTGACGTCCACTATCGCTGCACTTCGGAGCATCGACTACTAAGACAAAAGCAAAAGGACTCGATAGGTTGCATGGCTTCAAGGGCGGCCCTGGGGACGTCCTGTGCTGTAAACAAACAGAAGAATGTGATGTTAATATCAGCTGGTTTACATGTTACAGTTCCCCAAATATCATAGTGGCTAATCTCGCTGACAGCTGCAGCATTTAAAGACGTTTGTGTCTAAATATGGCATTTATGGGACGAGATTCAAATAAGGGCAGGTCTGACCTTTTTTTTTTATTTTTTATTTTTATTTTCATTTTTTTTTTTAACTGATTAATGTTTGTGAGTTTGAAATGATGATGTCTCACCAGTGACGACGCCTTCAAGTGAAACCAAAAGGGGAATGTGTCTTGACTTGTCATTTTTCACTTCTGCATTTACAAGACGGGGGCAGCTTCAGAGCATTTAAATCTACTTAAACAAGTCTGTCATGCTAATGAATAAATCGTAATTATTAAATTATATTTAGGTAATAATAGTGACAAACTTTATTCATTTCTGGTAATTTAACTTTGAAAATAAGGGAGAAAGTGATCTGTCTCTGTTGAGGTTGTGGGTGGGCTGAACTGGTGACATGGTTAATATTTTTACATGCAGCATGGTGGAAACGTGTATATAAAACATGGATGTAAACACTGTAGTGTGGCTATGTGTATTATTTTAATTCAGTGGACTGAATCAAGCGCTGAATGAGGATCCCTCAGTGGTAAACTGTGTATTGCGTTGTATGTTCCACTTCCTACCTTTAAGACATGAAAATTGGCTTGTCTGTCACGGTTAATTGTCAGGGGACTCGAGTAGGCAAAGAAGACTTTGCTGTAAAGCTCTTTTCACACATTTAAACTACTGAAAATGTGGACGAATCAGGTCGGACAGTTTTGCAGTTGTCCCTTATCGCAGCAGGAGATGGAGTGTGCAGCTTTGGGCTCATGCTACAGTTACATTAAAAAAAAATGGTGGTTGGAGACTGTGGCAAGACCCAAATTAGAGTGACCCTGTGATATGAAATTGTGGCCTGGTTGCTTTTGCATCTGAGATGCTGTCAGTTGCCATCTTCAAAGCAACTTATGTGAGTCGAAATGGCGATGGAACTGAATCAGTTTGAGTGAATGAGGTACGCAATGATAACTCTATGAACTGCTTAAATTCAGAGTCCACCCAGGACCTTAAATTTGAAACACAAATGTCTCAACTTTGCTTTTATATGGTAATATAACAAGAACACAACCAACCGAGTCCCTTAATGAAAACCTCAGGGACATGTTGCGCTCATCAGTACAGACTCACTCAGGTTGTTTGCAGTTTGTTGGCAATTGTCTGCGTTTATAAATTAAAGGGCAGTTATTTGCAAACCCTTGCTAATCTGTCTGAGACTGATGGCAGTCAGTCCACTTTGGATTGCAAGCAGTTGCACATCTATCCAGGTGGGAGGCAACCAATAACAAATAATTGTGGTCCTGTGACCAGTTGGTCCCACACACTTACTTGCAGTCATTCACTAAATGTGAGGAAATGAAATCCACTCATTTTTTTTTTTCTTTAAGGAGCTCCCCACAGGTATTAGTAGTCTAGTGTGACTGAGTCTTTAGGGAGAATTGCTCTACTTTTGGTGCAGCCATCTGCCCAACCAGCTGCCAGATGGCTACATCCTTAGATCCTGGTTCACCCAAATATGTCTTCCTGTTAAAGAGAAGTTTTTCCTCCCCACTGTTGCCAAATGCTTGCTCATAGGGGATCATGTTATTGTTGGGTAGCTGTGAATATTGTGGGGCCTTTACCTTACAACATCAACTGCCTTGAAACGACTGTTGTCTTGAACTGTCGCTAGGCCCATATAAGTAAAATAAATTCTAATTAATCTGACTTTTCCACGATTTCCCGACATGCCAGTGGCCCAGCAATAGCCTACATTATCGGGAAAAATCAGCTGATAATGAAAATAACTGTGTTGTGTCTTTTGTGTAGCCACTGTAGAACAATCCATAGCAACTGGCAACATTTTTACATAATTTATTTGTTTGTTTGTTTTTTAATTAAATTTTATGGGTTTTTTTAAAACAAAAATTCCTTTGTTGTCCTTTCCCCCCAGCTATAAGCTCAGCTGCAAATAATGTAAAATAATGTGAAAGAGTAATATATTACCACTGTTACCGGATTGGTTGGGATCGGCGTCCGCGCTGTCCACAAACAGACACGGAGCATCATCACATGCCGCTGTACCTGCTCTCCTCCAACATGGACCAGTGTTTGGCCCTGACGTCAGCCGTTACCGCCCTGCCTGCAGTATCGTTACCCACAGATGATGATGGTGGTGATGGAGACGGGAGAAGCGGCCTCGCCGTGAATCTCATTCGGAGGCGGAATTAAGGCGCACGAAGCGGACAAGTATTTAAACAAACAAAAAAAAGGACAACAAACTTTCAGATGGAGAAACGGGAACGTCCGCTTCACGCGTTTGGCGCAGGGAGAGATGCCCCGCAGCAGCCAAACGCCAGGGAGCGGCGCGCTGTGTCGCTTCGGTCGGGGGTTCCTCAGTTTGGCAGCGCGCCCGTGGAGTCGATTTAGGGAAGACGTTCACTTGGTTCATATCTCCGACCCACCGGTTCTCAACGTCAGCGCGGATTCGATGGCCGGGGTCAGAAGAAATACCTTTAAAAGGGTGGAGCTGCGGTTCGTTTAATAATAAATGATGAGGAATTCCGCTCGTCACTCTCAGCCTAATTACGAGTAGTGGATTTGATGTTTATGTGTGCCTGACACTGATACCCGAGCCCCATCAGCGCCGTGCTTTCTTTTTCCTTTTCCAGCACCCTAACAAAGAAACGGGTGATGATATGTCACCATTTGAAATGACGATGGCTGCTGGCGGGTGCGGGACTACCCCTGGCATTCACGTAAAGCGCCCTGATAGCGGCTCTCCGCGGAGGCAGTTTATGCAATCCGACGCAGTGTTGCAAGTGGGCCGATGATTTGATGCTGTACTCTGCTGTCTCCTAATGATATGATCCCAAGAACTGCCAGGCCTTTACGTTTCAGTGAAATATGCTCAGGCCTCCCGTAAAGCACCACAGAGCGAGGGAGCTGTCAGTGCGCGGGCACGGGGTGTTTCTCTGAAAAGTGGGGGCCCTCTCTGTAATTAAGGTGTGAAATCGGAGGGGCAGAGAGAGAAAAAAAGCAATCATGTCGAAAGTTGTGAGTAACAAGGAGAAGAAATCCTTCAGCAAAAAGCTGTTCCGGAGGAGCTCGGTGCGCTCCGTGGGGAGCTTTATGAGCAGAGTTCTCCGGACTCTCTCGACTCTGTCTCATTTTGGCACCGACGAGCAGGCCGCCGAGGATGAGACCGACGAGGCAACTTTGCTCCCCAACACCACTGGGGGGTCACTCCCGTCGGATGACAGCGACTGCGGGGGTTTCCCCTTTGGGGATAAGGTGCCCGGTGTCGCCGGGCTCAAGAACCACGGCAACACCTGCTTCATGAACGCTATCTTGCAGTGCCTGAGCAACACAGAGCTCTTTGCTGAGTACCTTGCTTTGGAGCAGTTCAAAGGTGGAGAGACGACAAGCAACAACGAAAAGGCCAAGTCCAACGGGGTGCTGATGCAGAAAAAAGGGGGAGGCCAGCAGCAGCCGGAGACAGGGGAGGTAACCGAGCAGCTGTCCGGACTGGTTCGGGCTCTGTGGACCTTCGAGTACACTCCTCAGCACAGCAGAGACTTTAAGGTAGGTCGTGGAGACCCATACAAAGACCCTCGCTCTGTGTGGGTCTGCACAAGTTTGACAAGCAAGCAGAAAGTGTCCAAAAGACACTAGATTTAAGTTGTGTTTCTATTTTATTTTGCAATATTTTTTTTTATTTCTTTGAGCTCCAAATTCAACAGTCATCTAACGTTTGATTAGATATGAGCTTATGGGACAACCAGCTGCACCTTATAGTCCAAGTTTTTGCCTCTTAAGTGCAACTAAGTGAACTTGAGCAACAAACTGAGTCCTACTTTTTAAGTGGTTGGCTACAAATCAATGTGTTTTTCATGTTCTCTAAACTTACATGGTTAGAAGATAAATCTGAGTGTGAACTCCTTAAATATTACAAAGATGATTAGTTTTATATTTTAGATATGCCACTTTGTGTTTCTGACTTTGATCCAGGTGTGATTGTCATACACGGGGCAGCCATATATGCACTTTACAAGCAGTACAGTGTTTATAGTAGAATCCCAGTGATCCGTGAAAAGTCAGTGTTTATAGGACTAACACTTCTTCCTTGTAAATGAAACAGAATCTTGAGCAGAGCTGTATTGAAGCTGACTGTATCAGCTTTTTGCTTCCAGCCTTGTCTGTTTTTCATTGTCATCTCTTAAATCTGCGTCCCGGCGATGAAAAGTTTGCCTGTCACGATCACAAAGATTTGCTTCTGCATAACAAAAGACGTGTTTTCTCACTCATGATGTGTTCTTGAAAAGTTCAATACAAAGTGGAGAGAGACTAAACAGAAACGGGCCATACAGCGCATTCTTTGTTCTTGACAATGTTGCTATTTCTGTCTATTTTCTTCTGCTTTAGTTGCCAGCCAAACTGCAAACAGTCCAGCTGGATATAGATTATTTTCATCATCAGAAGCATTAAACATGTTGAACTGGACATGGACACATGGGTGAATATAACCTTAAAAAAACAGAATAAAACTATGTAGGATTTTTGCAGCATACAAGTGTTTTCTAGTAACATTAGTAACGCTTCCAACTGGTGCTTTTAAAAGTGTCATTTCATAGATATTTGGGAGAACACACACACACACACACACACACACACACACACACACACACACACACACACACACACACACACACACACACACACACACACACAGTACAAATGGATCTTTCTCTTCAAATGTCTAAAAAATACTATTACAACCTTAAATGCTGCTAACTGGACTTCAGCAAAGCAAACTTTGTTGTGGTTTGTGTACATTAAAGATGGACATTTGCTAATTTTCCACCTCTTTTCTTAAACCACAATCTGAGCCTAAACTGGAAGCACTTAAAGACCATTAGGGAGATTTAATAAGAACACAAGGGAATTATTTTATCGTCCATTCTCTCTCAGAAGCCGCTGGTTTGAGGATTTGGTTGTAGTACACTACCTAAAATCTCAAAGACTTTGCACAAGTCTGCACTTCTGCACATCTCATCTTAAGATGAGATTTTATTTGTCCAAAGAGTTTGGAAGTTCCTTTGTTATACCAGCTGAACATTAAGTGAAACACACTAAAAAGACTTAACAAAACTGCTTACAAAGTAGAATTGGCATATAGCTAAAAATTTAAATACAATATCACAAAACAAATATCTTAAAAAAAGATCAAAATAAATACAATTATATAAAATAAGTATAAATAAAAAGTGTATTAAATATCTCAAATGTGTAAAAATATCCAATCCAACAAAGAAAAATGAAACAGAATTAAACTAAATGTAGATAAAAGCATAAATATCAGATGACATTGAAGTGGCTTCCTGTAACAGGGTCAAGTGTCAAAGCCAATGCAGTCACTCTACACACAGAGTAAAGTGTTGTGACAGTGCCAACATGAGACATTCAACATTTGTACCCCCCCCCCCCCCCAACAAAACAAAACAAAGCAAATTATATGATGATAATATTGATATGATATTTTTTAAAACCCGTACTGATACTGATATTTGATGATCTAAAAATCCAATATGTCAGCCGATATTTTTTCTTTCAGACTCATGAAATATGAACAGCTTTGCATGACATTCATCGTGTGTAGCTTTTTATGGGCAGTTACTAAGATAATATTTGTCCAATAAGCAAAGTTCTCCAGTTCAAATCTGGGAGAAGATGCAAATCCTAAATCAACCAAAAAAGTAACAAAAACAAAAAAATGGAAAACCATGCAGGGCTATCTGTTGTGGCAACGACTTGCGAATATGGGAGCAGCCAAAAGTAGCTTCTCCTACTAAGATAATTAAAAAAAAAAAAACTAAACTTTTTTACTGTTACAATCAGTCTTTGACTACTTTTTTTATGAGTGTTGCTAACAGAGAAGTTGCCCTCTGTTGGATAAACTACTATTTCTCCTGTTTCTCCTTCTAGCTCTTTTTAAAAACTTTTAAACTTTTTCTTTATCAGGTGTTATAAATGCACATACATACATACATCGTGCACCTTTTAAATACACGGGAAACAGTTATATTTTTGCTGTGTGGTGGTTTCATTCATTTTATGCCACATTTACTTAACACTTATTTAATCCTTTCAAGCTCAACCTGCTATTTGACATTTAAGTTGAACTACAAGTTCAGCTAAAATCCTGGTCAAATGTACTGCAAAGGTACAAACGAAGGTCAGTAAGAGTCACGCAAAAGTGTTTGAGTGCACAGCCTGGGAAAACAGTTTGTCCTTCCTGGCACTGGGGATTTTTGTAGTGCCTTGTTGGTGTCACTGGTTTTTAATTTAGATTTTGAACTCTGCATTGCAGACCAGAGGTTTGGGGTATGAAATGTGAGGGCACTTATTTGGCAGAAAAAAAGCCAACAACTCAGGCTAATGATGCATTATGAGAAAGATATCACAGCTTTAATGCAGTGCCTCATTTAATATTACTTTTTAAATATTATCACCAACTGATGAATTCAGAATGAAGTTACACAGGCTGAGCATCAGTATTAAGCCACTTTCATACTGATTGGTTATTGGCCTGTTGGCAAAAAACAGCATAAACCAATGGCATTGGCCGATTTTTATCAGCTAGACGTTGACAAACAGTGCGATGAACAATAAAAGACTCTGAAACAGTTCAGCCATTGTTTTTATATCGCACAATGAAGAAAACAGGGAGTAACGACTAAAACCAAATACAGTGGCACTCAGGACAATCAGGACAGTTGCTATTGGCTTAGAATTTCACATTTTGTGCATCCCTAGCTTTGCCCTATGGGAATAACAATCCCATTTTTTTCACAGTGTCTTGTCTGTCGTTAACCAAAAATACACACAGCATAGCAGTTTATAGGGTTCTATTTTTGTGAAGGTGCAGTGTTTAAAAGAGACCTGGGTATTTAGAAAATGAATCACTGATATCATCTCAGATCTCTTTACTTAAAGACAACCTTTGTGGTTGAGCCACACAAGATAGCCTGGCCCTGGTTTTTTTTGCACCATTTTGCACAAAAGCGCTGAGGCTGCTTTTGTAACTGCTCTAAAATAAGGACGACTGTCCCATAGGAGAGGCTGAGCGGCCACACAGTACCCAGTGCCGCTCGTATCTTTGACCTTGTGTGACATTTGATAGCCTCTGCGTGGAGGTGACTTCACAGCTTCCAGCCTGGGCGGCTTTGTAGAGTACGCACTGTTTTGATCTCCAGCAGCTTATTGTTTAAGGTCAAGCTTCAGCCAGTGTCCTTGCTTTAAAAAGCTTGGCCTGACCTTTAGGACTCTGCTAATCGTTGTCCTGATTAAACATAGCTGAATATTTCACAGTTAAGCAAGGTGGAAAAAGGGAACGAGTCGCTCTCTGTGAACTTTTACTACATCTCTGTTTTTTTTGTGCAAGCCACTTAAATCCATCCAATTCCTTGATTTTTCTTTTTTTCTGCTGTTGTCTGCAGAATGTAGTGTCAAAGAGTGCCCTTCAATTCAAGGGCAACTCCCAGCACGATGCCCAAGAATTCCTCCTCTGGTTGCTTGATAGAGTTCATGAAGACCTCAACCAAATTGTCCCCCTGGACAGCAGACTCCCCAGGAAGGTAAACACTGATTTAGATCACAGTTACGTGTTACCGCTGTGTCCTAAAGTAAACAGATATGCAACTGCGCATTCGGTAATTTCTGAACATTTTATTGCTTCTTGACTGCTGCTGTTGTTTATTCTCAGCCTCCAGTAGAAGAAGAAACTGTCCCTGAAGGATCTCCACTACCAGCACCTGGCTCTTTTGTACAGGAGCTGTTTCAGGCACAATACAGGTAAAATTTGCAGTTGCTGGCAGTTGCACATTTGTTTTGACTCTTTAGCACCGTGCTTGTATTACAAAACATACATACGTAGTTAAGAAAATCCTCGACATCCTTTGTTTTCTATGCTGAGAGTAATTGCCCATGTGATAAACATCCAAGTGAAACGCCGATCACAGGTCGAATCCACATTGGTATAGATGAGGATATTTATACACAGCTGTGACTTTGACATCAAACCAAACACTGTGCAAATGGAAAGCGAGATCACTCATTAGTTTGTGGATTCTTTGCTGTGGATGTTTTATCCTAGAAAGTGTTAAGCAGTGTTAAATAAGAATGAAAATACATTTTCAAGACCATAAACTCACCAGAAAAGTGTTCACTGAACTCATAAATCAAGTGAGAAGTGGAGTCATTTCCTCAGTCTTTACAGACTTCTTTCTGTAACTGGAGCAATTGCCCCCTGCTGGCCATTATTATGATTGCAGGTTCAAAGCTGCTGTTGCTCCTCTTTATTCCTTTTCTTTTCCTTTTATTTAAAGCCCAAGAAACTTAAAATTCAGTTCAGTTTTATTATATGGCACCAATTCACATTAACAGTTGCCTTATATTGTAAGGTAAAAACTCTGCAGTATTAAAAAGAAAACCCCAACAGTCAGATAACCCTGAAAAGCAAACATTTGGCAACAGTGAGAAGAATAAACTTCCTTTTAATGTGAAGAAACCTCCAGTAGAACCAGGATCAGGGAGGGACAGTCATCAGCTGTGAGGAGACAACAGAGGGAGGCAGAATTAAAGACAAATTATGAGAGTTTTATAATTGAGAGTGATTAAATGTAGCAGTGGTGTATAAACATACAGAGATTGAAAAGAGGTCAGGAAAGAAGAAATGCTTAGTGCATGATGGGATGATGGGAAGCCTCCCAGGAGCCTGAGCTTAGGAATAAATTTGATCTGGCTCAACTATTCAGCTTCATATAAGAACATAAAAGTGGTGTCAGTTGTAATTCATTAATTCTCCTTGTTTCTCTGATTAGATCCTCCCTGACTTGCCCTCACTGCCAGAAACAGAGCAACACCTTTGATCCTTTCCTCTGCATCTCACTGCCAATCCCGGTACCTCACACAAGGTAAGGTGACTCTGGGTCTAGTTTAGAAGTAAGACAATCCATCATACAATTAAAAAAAAAGTCCCTATATCCAAAACTGTAATGAGACAAGATCCTGTCTGAACTCCAAGCTTGGAAACAAAGGGAGTGTCAAACCGAGCCCAGACAAACACTGTGAGAGATGTGACAGGAAAAAGCTAAAATTAGAAGATGCTGTCTATCTTTGGAACATCGGTCCAGTCATGGTTATGAAACAGCCAATTAAATCCAGTCGTTCTGTTGTGCAGGCCCCTGTATGTGACAGTGGTGTATCAAGGAAAGTGCTCCCACTGTATGAGAGTCGGGGTGGCGGTGCCCCTCTCTGGCACCGTGTCCAGGTTGAGACAAGCTGTGGCCCAAGAGACCAAAATACCTGCCCAACAGGTGAGGCCTCATTTAAAACTTTCCTCTTTGTGTTCCTGTTAACGAACCCGCATCAGTAATTTAGTGTTTTGGGTTTTTTTGATTCCCCGTCACTGCTTAGATTGTTCTCACTGAAATGTACTACGATGGCTTCCATCGCTCCTTCTGTGACGATGACGACGACCTCGAGATCATTCAGGAGAGCGACTCCATCTTTGCTTTCGAGACACCCGAGCTGTTCAGACCGGAGCAGATCCGTTCCAAGCGATGTGGTACGACATCCTGTTTACTCACTCTTTGTCTCAGTGTAGTGGGTTGACAAAAACAGGCAAAATGTTTCATTTTTGGGAAGGTAAAGCAGCATGTTGGATTGATTTTTGGAAACACTTCACAAGGGAGCACGTGGGTTTTTTCCCCCCCAACTTGAACTTTTTCTGTGTACGTTTCAGGAAGCCCACATGCCAATCTCAATCAGAACAACTTGAAGTATGGGACAGATAATAACAGGATGGCCACACAAATACAAGAGCCTACAACACCACCTCAGAGTCCCAATAAGAACAGCGGGCAGGCTGAGAAGATCGTCCTGCTGGTGTGCAACAGAGCCTGCGCTGGACAGCAAGGACGCAGGTGCTTTAATGAACAGAGCTGTGTAAGAATTGCAAATTTAATCCACAAATCTTCTAAAACTTGCTGTTTTTCTATTTTCCCCCAGGTTCGGTAATCCATTTATTCTATATTTGGAGCGTACAGTGACCTGGGATGTACTACAGAAAGAGATTTTGGAGAAAATGAGGCATGTTCTGCGCCCTGGAGTCTTTGTACAGGTGCATATTATGACGTAAACACAGCAACCTCACATTTTGATAAGCTTTTAATGAAGATTAAGTTTTTTCTTGTCTTACCTTTGACGCCCTGTAGGTGGGGCCCTTCACTTTGCGTGTGGTAGGAGTGGTTGGAATCACATATCTCTTGCCTCAGGAGGAGCAGCCTCTCTGCCATCCCTCTGTGGAAAGGTAATGCCGCATATCCCCGCTAGGATGCAGTGTTACCCCACCTGAATGTCATTGTAGAAATCCTGTGGCGTGTTCTGTCCAGTTGAAGGTGATTGAAGAGCCTCAGCGAACCTTCATTGGTATTGATGTCAAAATAAATCCTGAGATGTCTGATAGCTTGTCTGGTTCTAATAGATTTTCTTCACAGAGGCTGTCGACCTCTGGGGTTGTTGCATGGATTTTTTTTTTAATGAAAAGAAAGTTGTGAGTGACATTTGCTCCGCTTGTGTTACATGAACAAACAAAGACTCGTTCAAACTAAACTTTAAAACAAAAAACATGGTCACCATCACAAGTTCTGATGATGACTTCAATACTAGGACAATGGTTAATAGTGGCTAGTGGTGAAAATCTAAAACAGAAATTACCTCTAGAGGAGGCGTAAATCTTTCTGTGCTTATGATAATAAATATAATAATGAATTAAAAAACCCAGTTAAATGTGTAAAATTAAACATTTAATGTGTCTCTGGTCTAACTTTTAACAGAGCATACAAGTCCTGTGGTCCTGGAGGACCCCCTCATGTCAAAATTGTTGTTGAGTGGGACAAGGAGACGAAAGACTAGTACGTGACACCCACACGCACACACACACACAAAATTAACACAAGAACTGGACTAAAAAAATGATGGACTGATCCAAATAAGAGTTTTTGGTTCAAATTGTTGTCTGTAGAAACGGAGGAGGTCAGGTGAGCGGTACAACAGTGTTGGGGATCTTGTCAAAATTCATGGAAATATAAACGCAGAAATGTACCATCAGATTTTGTTCCACCATGCAACACTATCTGGAAAGTGTCTGATTGGCAGTGACTTTGATTTTCTGCACGGCAATGATCTTAAACTAAATTTCAGTAAATGCAGAGCTCGATAAATAAAAACAGCAACACACAATACAGCACTATCAGTCGTAGACTGGCCTCCCAAAAGCTCAGAACTCAACATTATTGAAGCAGTGTGGGATCATCTTGACAGAGAACAGAACAAAAGGCAGAAACATCCAAGGAAGAGCCTTGAATGTCCTTCAAGAACTCTGAAAAACTATTCCTGAAGACTACTTAAAGAAATTACAAGAGAATAATGAAGAGTCATGATGTTCCCACCAAATATTGACTTTCAAGCTCTTTGGAATTGTACAAACTCTTTTTTCCCCTTATATGCTCTATTTCTATGTGTTTTCTCATATATATAAAACATGTGAAGACATGAGGGGTGACTTTAGCACAGCGCTGTATAGTAACTCTTTTGAAGTTGTGTATTCCCTCTGTGACTTCGGCTGTGTTACGCCCACAGTCTGTTCAAAAGAACTGAGGACGAGTACATCCCCGATGCTGAAAGTGTGCGGCAAGCGAAGGAGCAGCATCTGCAGCCTCAGACCTGCTCACTCGCCCAGTGCTTTCAACTCTACACCAAAGAGGAACAGGTATGCTGGTGTGACCTGCACAAAAAATATTACTGATACTGATTAATATATATATATTTCCCCTTGCATGCAGGGGTGCAGAGCGTAAAGCCTGTTTTGTGCTTAAAGTTTGCCACTTTAAAGCGTTTTCACATTAATTTCAGCTTGCTCCTGATGATGCATGGCGCTGTCCACACTGTAAGCAGCTTCAGCAAGGCAGCATCAAACTCAGCCTGTGGACCCTGCCAGACATCCTCATACTTCACCTGAAACGCTTCAGACAGGTGCAAGATTGTATCTTTTCATACGATGTAAGTAAAAAACAAAAAAAACCCCAAACTTAAACGTATTGCTTCTACAGGACGGGGATCGGCGAATGAAGATGCAGAACATGGTGAAGTTCCCGCTTACGGGCATGGACATGGCACCTCATATGGTAAAGAGAAGCCAGAGCAGCTGGAGTCTGCCCTCCCACTGGTCGCCATGGAGACGGCCGTACGGGATGGGTCGTGATCCAGAGGACTACCTTTATGACCTGTATGCGGTGTGTAACCATCATGGGACCATGCAGGGAGGACATTACACAGGTGAGGAAGCACCATATCCAGCTGGGTACAGAAGCTCTCCAGGATATTTATGTTGTTTTATTTCATTGTGTCTTGTAGCTCACTGTAAGAACTCCATCGATGGGCAGTGGTACTGCTTTGATGATAGCGATGTTCATCCCATATCTGAAGATGAGGTCTGCAAGCAGACTGCTTACATCTTGTTTTATCAACGACGTGCAACTATCCCGTCCTGGTCTGCCAACAGTTCTGTGGGAGGTAATTTGTGACAATGTTACTGTGTGCAGACTCATGTCCAATATGCAAGAAAAAGCATTTGGCAATAAACCCATAAAAAGGAACACAATTTTGAGTCATTTTCTCATGCACCTAAATGGTAAATGGACTGGTGCTAGTATATCACCTTTCTAACATTTGCACACACTCTCACATGGATGCATTGGGGGAAACCTGAGGTTCAGGATCCTGCACAAGTGGGCTGAAGGAGTTAGAGATCGGTCCACCGACTGTGATTTGTAGGCGACCTGGTTTTACCACTGTTGCTATATTATTCCTTGGAAGTTCCTTTATAAACACTTACACTAGCACATCTGTTAAAACAGTGCAGAGGGCAAACATTCAAACTGATTCAAATTTGCTGTGGATGATCAATGCTGGTGATGAGTGCTCGGTCTGTGGCTACCACTGAGCACTTTCAGCAGTTTATGTACTCTACAGTTTCAAAGCCTGAAGATGGAGCATCGTGCAGGGAGCAGGTGGTTCTTCTTCTTTTTTCCTCAGCAGTCATGAGATTAAGCACTGGGAATTCATCCTCCAGGGTGTGACTGTGGTGTTTGAAGGGAAACACTGTGGAGAACTCCACTGTGTGGTGGCATACAAACCCACTGGTTAGATTTGCTTCCCTGTGACTTTGCACACTTGCCCAAAATGAAAATAATTTTTAAGGGCTCCTGTTTTCAGACACTGAGAGAAATCCGGCTCACATCACAGAGATCTAAAAGTAGAAGGTCTGAAGGTTCATGAGCAGATGACCTTAAAGGTTTTTGATATTTATTTTTTATGTGCTGTATCCTGGAACTTTTTTATTGCACCTCATACCTCACATATTAAATTATCCTGTAATGCTCATAATATATAGATGTTCAACCACTGTCTGTCTGTTTGGCCTCTCAGGTTCCACCAGTTCCTCTTTGTGTGAGCACTGGATTAGTCGGCTGATAGGAAGTCGTCCACCTAGCCAAGCCTCATCAGGGTCCTCCAGACGCACCTCGCTGGCCTCTCTTTCTGAGTCTGCTGAGTTTGCTGGTGAACGGAGTGAAGATGATGGTAAAGAACACTAATATCACACAATTACATGTGTTTTTTTCAGCTGACAAGCATGACTATTTTCTTAATGCATGTTCTCTGCCCTGCAGGTTTATCTTCCAGACCAGCAGTGAGAGGCATGCAAAGGCAAACTTTCTCCTCAAGATCTTCCATCGCAAGTCCCTTAGCACTGAGTGAAAACGGTGCTAAACCATCCTGGCCCCACTCTGCTAAGCTCCAGCTTCGTTCCAACTCTCCCTCACGCTTCTCCCTGGAGTCCCATTCCTCCTCCCCAGTACTGGAAAGGATAGGAGAGGTGGTTGATACCAAGCAGTCTACCTCCTGCTTCACTGGGTCACCGAAGTTAGATAAACTGTCAGGGGGCAAGTCGGCTATTGGTGCTTTGGAGAGTAATGGAGGCGCTAAAAGGCTGATAGAGCAGGTGCACTCGAAAGCTGTGCTGCAGGCAGATCAGAGGAGCTCCATCCAGGCAGGAGATAACAACAATTTACTGGCTGGGGCTGAACAGGTCAGTCCAAGACATGGTGCAGCTGCAAAGGAGGTGAAACCAAGGACTGTGGCCGTGGACAGCAGCGGTGTCAAAAGGTCCTCTGCCAAGACTGGGCTGGAGAGCGAAAAGAGCCCAAAGAAGCGCGCTGCCACCTCCTCGACGTCATCCAGCTCTCTCTCTCCTGCATCTCCGGCCATTGATAAGTCACAGTCTCGAACACAATCCAAAAGCGCAGCGGCACCATCAACGCCAAAAGACAAAAGCGATGGAAGCACTAAAATTTGCAAGGGCGGCTCCTCCAGAACAGCAACCCCCTCTAAAAAAGGATCATCCCAAACCACGGAGGTATTACATCCTGAGTTGGCTGCACAGAAAAAGAGTGGATCTCCCGGATTACAAAACTCACACCCTCAGAGGAGGACATCACCCAGAGGGGTTAGTGAGAAAAGCTCCGCTTCAGGAAGGAACAGAGCAGCAGACAGGAGCACTAGCCGTGAATCGTCACGGACCAATACGGCGTTAGAGAAGAAAGTTAGCCATGGAGGTCCTCCCTCCAGGCTGAGCGCTGCTAGTAGAGCTGAGGGCAGGCCAGGCAAGGCTATGGAAGACAGAGCAGCAGCCCGGAGCTCAAGCAGTAGCTCCTCCATTACTAGTCTCCGATCCTCAAGTGTAGGTGTTTCCTCTTTAAATACAGCTCCACCGCTAAGAGGCCCCCAGAGGAGCAGTAAGACAGAGGACAAAGGTTTGTCCTTCTTTAAAACTGCTCTGAGGCCTAAAGAGACCCGGAAACCAAGTGATAGCGGCAAAGCAGGGGCAGGAGAGGGGAAAGGAAGTCCAGAGGAGAGTGGTGGGAGCGCATCTAGAGAAGGAGTCCCGCACGGAGCGAGCAAAAAAACATTGTGCGTGGCCTCGGAGTCCAACGCGAGCACAGCCAAAGACAAGGAGTCCTCTAAGGCATCAAGTTCCGCCAAGCACTCACTGCTGCCCTCCACAAAATCAAAGCTTTCTGGAGCAGAAACAGCAGCTCAGTCTCCTGCCACTGCAAAGGACCCTTCAAAGAAAGAGCCGGCTAAAAAGACATTACAGTCCAGAAAGATCCCCATCAACTCCACACAAACTAGCCAGAAATCCAAGTGATGTTACTCCGAGGGTCTGAAAAACAATCTCTCTAAAGTGCAGCTCTGAGGTGTTTTTCTGTTTCTTTTTAATCATCAAACCAGACACAAAGCATGTCTGGCAAAACAACTTTGAAGCACCTGTAGCTTTTCAGTGGTCACTGAATACCAGCTGCCATATTGGACACCTCTTGCCCACATTGTTAAATAGTTATTTAGGAATGGATTTTAACAGAAGCACTTTGTATGGATTGCATTGATTTTCAGGCGTATTATACTGTGTTGTAAATAAGCATGGGCGTGTGTTTAAATTATTGCCTTGTTCTGTCTGTAGCATCGTCGGGAGAAGAGCAGCTCATAGCGAGAATAAAAGTCACTTTGCACAAGTTGGAAAGTGGATGCGGAAAGGAGAAAGGAACTTTTCAAACACGGACTCACTCAGTCACCAAAGGAAGTTTACTGGCAATTTTTAACATGCTGATGCAGCAAATTATTTTCAAGAGAAGATCTTTACGTACAGCTCTCCTCCAGTATCGAGAGCCATTATGTCAACGACAAACATCAGTGCCTCAGATAATCGCAGAGAAGTATTTAATCGAAAGTTGTGTAACTGCAGGTGTTGGTAAATTTGTAACTCGATTTTAATATTTATCAAGCACTGAAAATGTCATTTCAAGTAAAACACAATAACGCCTGTTTAGTGCGAACCGCTGTTTACATGTGCTCTTTTTTGACGTAGTAATTCTGCAATAGCCTTTAAAAAAACAAACAGAAAAAAACAAAGTTTTTCTTCTTTTTTTATTCGACCACATTCTGACTGTCGCCAAGAAGCTGAGGAGTGAAACGTGCGTCATCAGTGTCTAACGTCTGGAGATCCTCGGTCCACCATGGTTCTTAACATTTGTGTTTATTAACCTGTAATAACCCCTCAAAACCACCCCTGCCCTCCAGCTGCTGACGCCAACACTTAACTGCGGTGCCCAGGTTCCCTTGTGGGAAATCGAGCCTCTTCAGACTGCCAGACGTCTCCAAACATTCCTCCCAGACGAACACAGGGTTAATGTACAAAAAAACCGCATAAACAACATGCTCAAAGACAGCCTGTCCTCTGTCTTCACATGCCACATCACAGCTTGTGCGCATCTTAGCTTGCAATACAGAGTAGTACTCCACAGAACGCACTGACTGTAGACCCGAGAAAAAGAGATCACTATTCCTGAAGTATGTGACAGTTGTTGCATGATAAATTGCTTATGCATGCACTTAACTATGCAAGCAGATTCTTGTAAATGCCCACACTGAGTATGTAGAAGTGCCACTCTTGTTGGATGTGTATTTATTTCCAAGTATATATATGTATATGTACATGTATATATATATATCTATATATTTATATATGTATATATATATATTAATTATTATTATTATTATTATTTTTTTTTCAAAGGCCAGCATCGGAGAGCATGTAAAGGCATCTTTATTAAAGCTTTGTTTGCACATTTCCTCAGAGTAATATAGAGTTCATATGAATGAAGGTTTTCTGTAGTGTATTCATTTGTCTCATGTTTCCCCCTCGAAACAAACACTCACAGTTGCACTTATTTTTTTAAACAGTTTTCATGACTTTTGCAGCAAAAATGCTGCTGCAGCTTTCGGATTGTGTTACAGTCGGATCACTTTTAACTGGTCAATATTAGCAGAGCTATATTTGCCCCAGGATGGGAGTGTTTTATGATAGACCCAGTGACAGGCTTGTTGTCTGGGTTTAAAGGGGCATTAGTGGTCTGTGTAGTTCCAGAGACATCTGCTGTAAAGATGTCTGCCTCTTCTTTAGTGAAATGGAGCTGTGGCCCTCACCGTGCCCAAAAATCACAGATTTTAAAAGCTCGGCAGCAGAAATCTGATGTAGTGCAAAGAAAGAAGTTCCAGCATGAAACTGCTTGTGAGGATTTTTATTTGTATTTTTTTTTATTTGTATTTTTTTTTAAGTAACCTTGTGACTTACATTTAGCTGATTTTGGAGTGAACTCTATTTCTGTTCATGCATTTAGACAGATTGTGGCCACTCATGACCAGTCTGCATAACTGTGCTGCTTTTGTCAGAAAAAAACTGATGTGCAGTATACACGTATGCATCTTTTACATAAGATCAAAACATGAACCCTTCTACAAAAACAAAACAAACCCCCCCAAACAAATGCTAATATCTTACAGTGAAACATTGGAAGGCTTCATTAACCTATACAACAGGAACTCTACTTAAGTCAAACCAATCAATGAAAGTTTTAATAATAAAATGATTTACTGAATGTCACATTTAAGGGTGAGTGTATATCACTAGCCACAAACTGCTTTGCGGGCTCTAAGTTTTCAGCACATGCAGTGCAGAATAAATCAAAGATGCTATCTTCAGTGCCTGCTGGCTACAGTTTGTTGATGCTGTGGTATTAAAACCCAACACATGCAGTATATGAACTGGAAAAAAAAACCCTGACCTATGTATGTCGCGCCAGTGTTGATGATATGTCAGCAATGTGGAAATGCAGTACTGTGAGGAATTATTTGTTTACACAAAATGCATGGGAATTATTAAAACCTTTTTATTTTCCCATTTGTATCGAGTCATTTTATTTAAAAAGTGCTGTGTTCGTCTTTTCTGTTGATCTGAGGAGGAAAGTGGGGCGGTGGTAATCACAACTGAAAGCAGGATCAGTGAAAATGCTGTCTCTGTCTCTCTGTTTGCGTGCAGACAGCTTGACCTGCCGGTGCTTTGTTTTTCATTTAGAGTGTTTGTATAACTAGCTTGGGGGACAATTTATTCTTCCATTTCTCATTACCTCCACTTGGTGGTGCTCGGTGTTTGCCTGAAAGTCTCAGAAGAGCCAGAAAAAAACGAGTTAGGGAAATAAAGCAGCACTCGGTGTGAATTTGCTCTTGACAAATGCCCTTCAGTCTGAACTTGTGGGATTATTAAGATATATAAGAGTGTCAGGTCTAATGCTGTCAGCGGGGCAGATGATATGTTATTAAACTACAGCACCATCATTTATTTAGAGCTGATTCAATTGCAGTTTTATTAGTTTGGCCCAAGGCTGGGCATATTAAGAGTTAATGCTGCCTCTTTCTCTTTTCTATTCTTGTAATTTTGTGTAACAGTCATCAGTTTTGGGGATTACATTTTCTGCTGCTCACTTCTCACCTCTTGTGCAGTCAGAAGACTGATGAAATTTTAAAAATTGCCTGGGGTGTGACGTGGCTACAACATGCTTCTCCCCACATGCAGCAGATTTTATACACTTGTAGGAAAGTGTATATTTTCTCTCTTTTTTTGAAACCCTAAAGGACAATGAGAGGCTCTCCTATTTAAATGCACGTATGGACGTAATTAAATTCACCGACTGCAACCCGGCACAGGATCATTCTGTAATGGAGCCAGGCTCTTCTAGTGCCGAAATCAATAATCATTTGCCAATTGTATCACTTCCAAGAGAACATCATTAGCAAGACCTCGGTGGAGAATTCAGCAACTTTTATCAGGATTTAGCACACAAACTGTGACATTACCCTCCGTGACTCCTGAACACAAGGCTGAATTAGTTTACATGTTTTGCTTTTGCTACATTAATGTGCTTGGTGCGTCGTAAAAAAGGCAATCTAATTGTATTGATCAAACCAATCTCGGTATCTTCTGGGGGCCAAATTTAATCCTTAATGCTGCTGGAAATGCTCCAGCGTCCCCGCGCAGGAGCAGGAGAGGAACGGGAGCTTCATGATTTCACTTTTTCACTGCTTGCTGCTTGGATGGATCGATGCATTGACTACTGTGCTGAAGGTGAAATACTCAGTGTGGCCACACACACACACTTATAAACACCTCTATAACACAACACAACAAATAGAACCAAGTGTAACAGCCATGCAACACTGTGAAACACATCTGACTGGATTTTCATTTTTGGTGCCCGTGTTTGTGTTGGTGTTCCATTGTTTTGTATTAAAATTCATAAGATGCTGCAGTGCTATAATACATCCAGTAGAATCTTGCTATTGGAATGTGTGTTATATGCTAACACAAACACACACACACACCTATATATATTGTATACCTCTCTGCAGTATGACCTTATTATGCAGGACAGTGCTAATTTGTGTTGCATTATGAGCTTTTCTTTCTGTCTTTTTACATTAATGATATGTTTCTTTTTAGTTATTCATTTCCTATCTGATCCAATAATTTAGGGTATATAATCAGCCTCATTTAACTTGCCCAGCATTGTTCCCCTCTGACAGGACAGAAAAGAAAGATGCAGCAGAAAAGTGAAAAGCTTTCAAAAGCCTGTGGTAGCAGCTAAACTGATTAATCCTAAAGTCAGATATCTTGGTATTAATAGATCAGAGAATTATTTAAAAGGGTTTCTTTTCTTTGTAAAAGAAAAAAGCCTTTTATGTAATTTAATCATTTTTAGCTTTTCAACCAGTATTGTCACATGAAGGCACTCACAAGTTAGTTTCATTCACAAGATTTCTTCATTTCTACATTTAAAATGTGTAAATAACTTTAGGCAAGAAACTCGTACTTATTCTTGTGTTTTTGGTTTCCCTCTGTCAGTTCATAAACTGTATATAAAAGATGAAAATAGCCACCAGGAAGGCAACCAGTGATTTTCTATGTCCTGTTTTTCAAACCTCAGGCCAAACATTTTCATTGTTACCAGAGTTCATGAGTGTGGGGTGGACCTGATTTAAAGATAACTATAAAAAGTCATTTGAGAGCAACTTGTCAATTGCCAGTTAGGGTCACCCTAAAACATGTCCTACTTCCTTCTAGACACTCAGAGGACCAAAAGACTTGAAACTAACAACAGATCTAAACTGTAATATTTAACTTCTTTGTCTAACCACTGGCATTACCCTTGAAATGTTGGTTTAAACCACTTTTGTTTTTTTCACTTTTGTTGAAATGATGCTTTGCTCATTTTAATATTCAATTCAATTGATTTAAATTCTGTTTTATTTATAAATCGCAACAACAACAGTGGCATCAAGATGCTTTATATTTTATGGTAAAGACGCTACAATAATGCAGAGAAAACAGAGAAAACCTGAACACTTGTATGACCTCATATGAGCAAACGCTTTGGCGACTTGCTTTTAACAGGAAGAAAAAGGGCGGAAGACAGAGCAGTTTAAATAGAGTTCCTAGCACAGATGTTGTTATTGTATACCTAAGGTCGGTGCTAGATTGGATCAACCAGAGGGACTGTCATCACTGCTGTGATTTTTTATTTGTTGTCACAGTCACACTGGAGAAAACGGTGGTTGGAGACTGCCACACGACCAAAATTAATGGGACTGTGTTCAATGAGCTTGTAATTTTACTACCTTTGAAATGGTTGCTTCAAAGATGGCGACCAGATCTGCGACCACTTACAATCAGTTGGTATCTGTAAAGCAACTTTGGTTCATGTGGCAATAAGATGGAGTCAGTCTGCTGCCAGTTTCAGACTGAATGAGGTAAAACTGTCATAAATCAGCCAAAACTGCAAACCAGTTCATGTCAACATAACAATTCATCTTATTAAACAGAATTTCAGGTTAAATACTTACATTTAGAGTCCAGCTGGAACCTCATTGATGTGAAACAAAAATCCTCAAATTCCTTCACAAATAATGACGTGATTGCTGCAGGATGCCAATCTACCTGTGAAAACCTGGGTGCTGGCCAACCTGGCTTTAATAGTAAAGCAGATGTAGTATAGATGAGTTATACTCACCAGCACAGACTGATTGCAGCATTTTGGCAACTCGTCTGCAATAAATTAGACAAGAGTTATTTACAAACCTTCCTCTGTCTGAGAGTGACTGCTGTCATCCAAATCAGATCGCAATTTGGAGACAGGTTGCCTTCCACCAGGCAACCTGTGCAACTGCTTTGTAGTTCAGAACTGATCATCCAGATGTTGAGGGTGTTGCATACTCAAGCTTGCTAAATCAGAAAAAAATAGCACCATTTCACACCAGTGTGACTCACAGTCCACATTTAAAAATGTTAGTGCTCAACAAATTTCTTAAGCTTCTATCTATCTATCTATCTATCTATCTATCTATCTATGCTAACAAACTGCATCTCCTTAAGTACCCAAGAAAAAGACGGAAACTGTTAAATTTTCTCTTTTTTACATTTTCTACTCAACCCTTATCAATTCATAATCATAAAGTGAAAATTTAACAACCTATGCTTCACCAAATGTGTTCTCAGTGTAGGGCTGTTTCCCCCCCTGCCAAATGAGAAACAAATTAAATCATTCACTTGTTTCAGCAGCGAGCGTGTCAGTTATTTCTCTTCTCTTGAGCCCAGTGATGGAGTACTTTAGTTCTCCTTTAATCGGATATGAAAAACCTAGTAAGCCTTGAGTGCATCGGAGAGCGAGCGAGCTGCTTTTTAGGCAATGCAATATACATGATGCGTCTTGTGGGATATCTAAGGCTGAATTACGTAACCCTAAGCAGTGAGTTGTGTCTTGAAAACAACTTTAACACCCAAAGAGACTCTGCTGTTGTTTCTGGACTAGAGACAGCTTCCACAAACTGTCAGGGTTGGTGATCTTTGTACCCTTCTCTAGCAGCACAGGATTAATGTGCAGTTTTTTAATGCAGCACAATAATCTTGCTAAATATAATCCCCATCATCGCTCCGCACATTATCAGCTCAGTCTTAACTGCAAGATAGTTTTAATTCTAGCGTAAATTACCCCCAGATTTCTTTGAGTAATTAATTCACTGACATTCAGTTGAGTGCTCTTTATGAAGGAAGAAGCTGGAAGACGATACAGTCGCTAAAACCGCAACCTGTAAAATGTCTGAGACCCAGCAGCCTCATCCCACAGGCAGAGCATTTATTTCTCCTACATAATGCGTGGCAGTGGGTAGCTGGAATCCCAAGGCCGTTCTAATACAGAGGGACTCATCAGGATGCTGGAGAGCAAGGTGTGAAGTGTCAAAGTTGGACATAAAGCCAGCGCATGTCTGCCACGCTTCCTCTGACACCCATCCTACACCATTGGCTGTGCGAGGAGTGATTGACTGAGAGGTTGATTATGCTTTTTTCAGCCAGGTGGTTGGCAGGCAGAGAGGCGCATATCACCAGATTGCTGCATCAGCCAAAGTGTGAGGCCACAGTTTCTGGCAACAGTGCGTCTGGACGAACATCACAGGAATAATAAAAAGATGCAGGGATGTCAATCATCAGCTAAAATGTGTCTGTTTGGTTGATGATCCTTTTTTTCTCTCCCTGTTTTGTTGGCAGCAGTCTCTCCATCTTCCTTCTTGTGTCATTAGAGGCTTTTGCCTTTTGAGCAATGCTGAGATGGAAGACAGGCGATACTGCACGGGTAAAAAAAACTGGAGGTTTTTTGGGTTCTTGGGGGAGACGGAGGAAGTCTTTGATGTTGGGGAGTTTTCATGGAGGCAAATAACACACTTTGATATTTTACGAACCATCTCTGCTTTTAAAAAAAAAAAATGCAGGCAAAAAGCGGCAGTATAAACACCACATACGCAGCTACAAACACACAAATATCCACACATATACTCTGTCAAAGTCGAGCTTCGAATTACCACCCAGCTGAAAGATTTGCCGTGATTTTTGTCTGTGGATATTTGTCTTCCACACCGCAGAGTTTCTGAAAGTTGCAATTTTCCTGATGACCAATGAGCGGAAGCCTGTCCTGCTTGATTTTCAGAGGAAGATAAATTAGTGTTTGGATGAACATAAAAGGTAATGTATTCATAAAAGCTGTGATGAGTGCAGCTGTCTCTAGCATCTGACATCCAATCTGAGACAAGCCGCCCGGGGAGTCTGGACCATCCTCCACCCTGAGTTTGTGTGTGTGTGTGTGTGTGTTACTGTGTGATGGAGTAGAATTTCATTTTTTGTGATGGAAAGCACAGTACGAGTATTTCTTAGAGAACTAAAGATTATGTGCTGCTGCTTTGATTACATTCAGAAGCCAAACATTTAAGTTAAGTATTGTAATGATTAAAGAGGGCTGCTGATCAAAATGAGCGTATCTGTATCAAATATTGCTCTGATTTACTTATTTAAGCTGTGACTAAGATGCAAATTTCATGAATGATGTGAAATATAATCAACAACTTGATGCTGAAATAAATTGGTTTTTTAAAATTAATTATCTAAAAAAAAACAGAATACTTTATGAAAAGCAGCATGATAGAAAAATCATGAGGATTACACACCACTTCAAAATATATAATTAGTTTGTGTTTTCTTTTTCTTTTCCATAACATAATTGGTTGTACCTTTATATACACAATATGTGCAGGGGTTAATGCACACAGCAAAATGAAATAACTGTGCATATGGAGCAGGCTTATGCAGAATCTCCTAATCTCACACCAGGATTCAGCTGGTCCCTCCTTTCACACCGATCAAATGCTGAAACGATGAGGTATAAAACAACCGTTCTACATTGTGAGAAGTGCAAATCTTCACTGGTTTAATGACCTATTTCCCACTGAAAAGTGTTTAGAAATACATTTATTACCCGAAAGAACAGTTTGGACCTTAAAACCTACTCACAGACCCGCTCTACTTGGTTTCTTTCATTGCTGAGCTCCAGCTTTGCATGGCTTCGTCGTAACCCCCTCCCCACCACTGAAATCCTCATGCGCAGCATGTCGACTCAGGTGTGGTCTGGAAGTCCAGGGGTTTGCTGATACATCAGAGATGTTTTGCTTTGCTGTGGATGCGAGGTTCATCTGGAGGCAGCCTTGGGATGAGACTTGTTATTCTCCTCAGTGAGACACGAGGCACGAGCTCTAATTAGAACACATCTCCTGGTGAGAGAGACGCCGAGGGTTTGACTACTGCTCCGATTTAATCAGCTTTCTGCCGCACTTTAGCTACTCCGCCGAAAACAGGCTCTCAACCCGCCTGACAAACGGATGCAACAACAGGGAGATGGCACTAAACAACTGTTTCTAATTTGGAGGACTTTGCTGAATTTTACTGATCTGAATCTTGAAAGGGCACCCGCCCAACGCTGTCTCACATCTTTGTCATCTTCTTCTCACTCCCTGCTGGAGACGAGTTAAAAAGGGGGCCGTGCAGGTGGCTGCTGATTCGAGCAGAGACGCAAAATAAAAATCAGAATGTGAAGCCAGATAAAATGTCTCTCATTTTATCTGCGCATATTGCAGTTGGTGCACCCGGACAAGAGCCCATATTTAAATTACATGTCACTTGAAAGTCTGTTTTTAGTACACTTAAATTCTTCACTTCCATAGCTTCCTCTATAATGGTCTCCTACCTTGTCATCTCCACAGACTGCAGTTCAAACACTGGTCTGCAAATAGTTGTAGAACATATATCATTACATACTTGAGACTGTGCCACAGTTGTCAGCACTTCATTTTAATTTGGCTCCTAAGCCACCGGTGAGTTCGACCACTGGGACATCCTGTCGGCTGCAGAAGTTAAACTATTCTGAAGCATTAGGAGTGAACGCGGCGCACTGCTGAATCCCTGCCTCTGCAGTGTCAGCTGCTGTCTCACTCAGATACCGAAGGAGCTCATTCCATCCCATGAGGACATCCTGAGCAAAGGACGAGGACGGCTGTGTGTGAATCCGTACCCTTAATTCAGTGCAGCTTAAACAGAGCGTGCACGTGCACGGCTAACAGCTTCGTATGAAAACAACTGCAATATCAAGGTTTCAGGGGGGAGGACTCCTTTGGAAATAATCCTTCCCCTCTTCTTAGTTCCATACTCATTAAAAATCCAAAGGGATGGATGTTTGAAGCTACATTAAGCAACCGTGGCTTCAGCAGGAGACGAACCACATTACATGGCATCTGCACAAAGAACATCACTGTGACATTTCGCTGCTTATACTTGGCCTTCAGCCCGCTGTCTTAATTCTGTCTAGTTATTCTGTGGTGCATTAGAGGAAAGCGTTCCTGTTTAGATTTTCATCCCTACATTAAAAACAGCACTGCTGCTTTTAGCCTTAATCAATATCAGATCACCAAATTATTACAGCAAATACTCTAAGCCTCTTCCTACAACTCTCCTTGGAGAGCGGGAGATAAAAAAGAACATGGTGCGTCTACGCCTGTCCTTGAAGTCTTGTTATTAGTCTGAGCAATAACTAGTGCTTATCAACAGCGTGTTGACGTATTTACCGACCCCTTCAGCTCCTTCAGGTATTTTGAGTGTTTAATAATTACCAGGAAGCTCCGCGGGGGGGATGGAGTGATTTGAAATCTGCTATAGAGGGTGGGGAAAATAACAACTGTTTGATCACCCAGCACATTAAACATAACCTTGCTTTATGATTTGTTTGAAAACTCTCTGTTTTACAGCAACAAGACAGAAATATTAATCAACATGATCACTCATCAGTTTTAACAAATACTCATTAAGCTTAACAAGCGCCCCATTAGCTCGAGTGCAAATAGGTCACATCGTAGTGCTACAAAATGCAAAGGATTTCGTGATTTGCATGGACTGGGTCCTGGGAGATTTCCTGTTGGAAAAGAAAAGCTGTGTGTGTGTGTGTGTGTGTGTGTGTGTGTGTGTGTGTGTGTGTGTGTGTGAGAGAGAGAGAGAGCAAGTGTGGGAGAGAAAGAAGAAGAAGAGATCTGACCTGCCAGCATTCTCCAGAGAGCCGTTTTTGCTAGCAGGGTCTAATCAGAGTCTGGCTGATGCTGGTTCTAGGGATTGCTTTCCTCCAGTCCTCAAGCCTAATTAGGACCCCTGTGTAACATATAGAGTTGCTGCTCACAGTGACGACTGGATAGACGCTCACCTGTGCGTGCTCTTTAAGCCACAGAAATGAGTCGCTTGCAAACATGATGACAAGAGATGCGCCGGAGGTGGTGCAGCCAGACCGGCTACTCCCCCACCTGGAGGTCGTGCGGGTTTAATGAATGTTAGGACAGGCAGAGGCGGCTGTGAGGAGAAAGAGAGAAAGACACACAGAGAGAAAGGCAGTCGTCTGGGTTGGGGGGGGGGGGGGGGGGTGTCACAGAGAGTGGAGCATCTTTCATGTCTTTTTTTTTTTTCTTTTAACAATGCTCTGTGACCATTTGCAGAAGCGGTAAGGAATGAGGAGAATGACAGTTGTAACATATAGTGAAGACAAAAACATGTTCCCTGAGCTCAGTTTTCTGGATTTTCTCATGTCAAACACAAGGAAATCTTCAAAGGATACACTGTTAAATGCAAATTTCATGAGTGCTTCAGTTGAAGCATTCAAACAGATAAAAGTATCTGGCTTCTTCTGAGGTATGTAGATAGAGGAGCAGTGAGGTCTATATTTTCGCTGGGTGCGAAAACTGTTATTAATGAGGATTAGTTCTTGATGATCCTATATGTCTAAATTGTGATATTAAAAGAAACACATAAAATGGTGAAGAAGTAGCTGTTTATGAGCTTGTCAGCCAAACTCTCTGTCTACAGTACTGTGCAAAAGCCAACCCTCATTTATTTATATTTAGCTGGGAAAATAGGAATTAGGGGCAGTGATTTACTGAAACATGGAAACATAGGCATAAGCAGAGATGTCTGGACACATTTTCTATCAGGATGGTCCCACGGGGCTTTAGTAACTTTGAGGTCCGACCTCTGAGGAGGCCAATCCATGCCTAATAGTGTCCCATTGTGTGTTTTTCTGTCCAGGTATGATTTTACTGCACTGGCGGTTTGGGATTGGGATCACTGTCATGCTCCATGTTGCAATCAGATGTTTTCTAGATTGTATTTGATTGGATGGCGGATCAAAATTGTACTTTCCTATTTTCATAATTCTGTCAATTTTGACAAGATCTCCAGCACCACCAGCTGAAATGCAGCTCCAACCGTGACAGTGCAATACTCACTGTTCTGCCTCTCTACTGACGTCCTCCATACATTTTTAAGGCAATTTGAAAAATGTTAAAATTTCAGTTCTTCACTCCATCAGAGCAGTTGCAACTGATTTTCAATGTGGTTATAGTGTAATTTGGCACAGCTCAGCCTTTCCCCCTTGTTTCTCTTCCTTAAGAATGGCTTCTTGAGAGTCACCCTTCGACTGAGACCTTTTCTGATGAGTGAACAGTAGATGGATCAACTGAAGGTCCAGATGCACCTCTCAGGTCCTGTGTCTGGTCTTTGCTGTGTTTCTTTCTCCTTGTTAAGGACCTAACTGCACCTACCTAACTCCTAACTTTTGACCACTTTTTAGCTAAAAGTTGTTTAGGAATCACCTTATTGGTGTAAAAACACTATTTTCCCCTGTCAACCTGTTAAGTTTGGCATTTTGCAAAGATTTACCTAAAGGAATGTGACAGGCTGCTGGTAACAGAGCGCCTAAAGATGCAATTTAAAATGGGTTCTTTGCTAAGTTGTCTGTTATGATTTGACACAACACAGTTTAATGTCCTGGTTTGGTGCCTCTTTTAATGCTTGAATGATTCACAGGTCAGTGTTAAGGGACAAGCAAACAACTGTGCTCTTAAAATCTTGAGGAGTGATTCATCTTTAAAACATTGTATACATGTTATAGTTGTTTGAATGTAATTGTGATGTTAAAAAACATCATATTAATTGTATGATCATGTCAAAATAAACTAGAGCCAATAACTGTAACCAAAACAGACTAGATGGCAGTATTTGTGCTGATCAATAACAAACAACAAAACCAAGACAAGCAGTAAATAACCAGCCAGCCATGAACAAAACATTTGGTTTGACCCCAAATCACTTTGGAGATTCTTGATAAAACCTATATTCATTTTCTATCATCATGTGACTCATGGTATTTTTCTCTGTTACAGACATGTCTTTGCTTTGCTGTCGTGTTCCCTGCATATGTTGTAAGCAGTGTTGGGTAAGTTACTTTAAATTAGTAACTTAGTTACATTACTAGTTACTTCTATCAAAAGTAACTCAGTTACTTCAAGTTACTCGTTACTTTCAGAGTAACTAGTTACTAGGGAAAATAACTTTGGTTTTACTCAGAATTCTCTTGTTAATGTGTTGCTTCCGTAACTGGATACCCAGCCAGACTGCCAGTCTTCTAACTTGCTTACTTGCCACAAGTGCACTGTGCCACCTACCAATAGAAAGGAAAAAACATAATGTGCACATTTCCACGAGAGAAATCCCACGCCTGGACCGTCGTTGACCGCCGCATGATTCTAGCCTGCTTTTTACATCCAACACAAAAAATGCAGTCGTGGTGCTTTCGATTGTACTCAGAACTCAGAAATTCTGCCTTCTGAATAGGAAGATGTAGGCAACACCAGACTGCAGATGAGCTGCATACAGGGCTGGACTGGGACAAAAAAAATCATCTCGGGCCCGCCATTACAGGAAAAATCATAAAGCCTTTGAATGAAAACAAACGCTGTTGTGACAGTGATGTACACTGTTCTGATGGTATATATGCATCAATCTATCAATCGTTTGTTGTAAGACTCAGATAATTATTTTTTTAAAAGCTAGACATTTTAAATGAAAATAAGAAAGAAAAGTATTTCCCCTCTCCCTGTTAATGCCCTACATGGCCCTCCTGGCAACACTTTGCTAGACCCGCCCCTGCACAGTTACCAGCTGTCAGCTAAGTAAAAAAAGGATGCTGGTGTTATTTGTCTCTCAGAAACAGTTCATAACTTCCCTTCAACTCATTCATGTCACCTAAAAGGTAAACCTGTTTCTCCATCACCTGTTCAGCTCTGATGATTCAGTAAGGACATCTCCTGGTTTCATCTTCATGTTTCCCTCTCACCACATATCCAAACCGACATCCTGACCAGCAGCTTTACAGCTGTGGCTCCAGTAAACATCAGCTGATACTAGAAAGTAATAAATAAATTCTAACAACAGCTGATCAAGCTTAAACGTGCTGCTGTTGTTTAGCGCGACATCCGCTGGTTTCCTCTTTCTGGCGCAAAGTGGGCGATAAATAAACAAAAGAGAAAAGCCAATCAGCTGATCATTGATCAGTTTCATGATTGAAGTAGAAACAGGAGAGTGAGGGGGGAGAGAATGAGAGAAGAAGAGGCAGCTGTGCAGCATAAACACAGAATAACTCCAGCTTTGTGTCTTTTTCATTGTAGCTGAAGTCCGGGACAAAATGTTCCTTTTCACCTCAATACAAAACCCGTAATATTTTCTCTGAATACGAGACGATTCTGTTTTTTAGGGAACGGTTGGCAACTCTAATAATTAACCGTATGAACAAAATAAAGTTCAACATCAGTAACATAGCACCACCCAGCTGTATAGAAACTCCGTCATGCTAGCTAGTACGCAGTACGAAAAAGTCAGCATAACGAAAATAAACTCCACCTAAACTTGGTTTATATGTGACTCAGATACACTGCAGGTCATAACTTCTTACCTGAAGTTCAGTTCACCTGATACTCAGATCGGTGGCTGCTTCGGGTCTCTCCTCTTGCCTCCCTTTTCCTTCATCCACCTGCTGGCTTCCACCACTTGCTAATGTTATTGAATCTGTGGAAGCTCCACGATAGCCACCACACGAAGTAACGAATAATGAGCCTATTTAAATCCCAGTAATGACTAACGCGTTCCCGTTTTTGGCATAATAACTAGTTACCGTGCTCGTTACCACAATAATAACGTAGTTACTGTAACGCGTTACTTAATAACGCGTTAGTCCCAAAACTGGTTGTAAGTCTCTTTAAGGACCGATGATGGATACACCAGTAAGATTGGGTAACTGTTTCCTCCATTTAGGTTCAAAACAGTTTGATGTGAGGAAGGCACCCAGCGATACAAAACGATCAACAAGGCCCCTCAAATGCATATAACCTACAGGGTGGGCCATTTATATGGATACACTGTAATAACATGGGAATGGTTGGTGATATTAAAGTCCTGTTTGTGGCACATTAGTATATGTGAGGGGACAAACTCCTCAAGATGGGCGGTGACCATGGTCGCCATTTAGAAGTCGGCCATCTTGGATATAACTTTTGTTTTTCCAATAGGAAGAGGGCCATGTGACACATCAAACGTATTGGTAATGTCACAAGAAAAACAATGGTGTGCTTGGTTTCAACGTAACTTTATTCTTTCATGAGTTATTTACAAGTTTCTGACCACTTATAAATGTGTTCAATATGCTGCCCATTGTGTTGGATTGTCAATGCAACCCTCTTCTCCCACTCTTCACACACTGATAGCAACACCGCAGGAGAAATGCCAGCACAGGCATCCAGTATCCGTAGTTTCAGGTGCTGCACATCTCGTATCTTCACACCATAGACAATTGCCTTCAGATGACCCCAAAGATAAAAGTCTAAGGAGGTCAGATCAGGAGACCTTGGGGGCCATTCAACTGGCCCACGACAACCAATCCACTTTCCAGGAAACTGTTCATCTAGGAATGCTTGGACCTGGCACCCATAATGTGGTAGTGCACCATCTTGCTGGAAAAACTCAGGGAACGTGCCAGCTTCAGTGCATAAAAAGGGAAACACATCATCATGTAGCAATTTCAAATATCCAGTGGCCTTGAGGTTTCCATTGATGAAGAATGGACCCACTATCGTTGTACCCCATATACCACACCAAACCATCACTTTTGTTGTGCCAACAGTCTTGGAGGGATCCATCCAATGTGGGTTAGTGCCAGACCAATAGCGGTGGTTTTGTTTGTTAACTTCACCATTCACATAAAAGTTTGCCTCATCACTGAACAAAATCTTCAGCGTAAACTGAGGGTCCTGTTCCAATTTTTGTTTTGCCCATTCTGCAAATTCTGTGTGCCGATCTGGGTCATCCTCGTTGAGATGCTGCAGTAGCTGGAGTTTGTAAGGGTGCCATTTGTGAGCAGCTAATATCCGAAGAAGGGATGTTCGACTAATGCCACTCTCCAGTGACATGCGGCGAGTGCTACGCTGTGGGCTCTTGCTGAATGAAGCTAGGACAGCCACTGATGTTTCTTCATTAGTGACAGTTTTCTTGCATCCACATTTTGGCAAATCCAACACTGAACCAGTTTCACGAAACTTAGCAAGCAGTTTGCTAACTGTAGCATGGGAGATGGGTGGTCTCGTAGGGTGTCTTGCATTGAAATCTGCTGCAATGACCCGGTTACTGCGTTCACCAGATATCAACACACTTTCGATCCGCTCCTCACGCGTTAACCTCTTCGACATGTCAATGGCTGTGAACAAAGAGAAACTTGTAAATAACTCATGAAAGAATAAAGTTGCGTTGAAACCAAGCACACCATTGTTTTTCTTGTGACATCAATAAGTTTGATGTGTCACATGGCCCTCTTCCTATTGAAAAAACTAAAGTTGTATCCAAGATGGCCGACTTCTAAATGGCCACCATGGTCACCACCCATCTTGAGGAGTTTGCCCCCTCACATATACTAATGTGCCACAAACAGGACTTTAATATCACCAACTATTCCCATGTTATTACGGTGTATCCATATAAATGGCCCACCCTGTACAGTAACAAGCCTTTTTTGTTAATGTAGAAAGTAGAGTTATCTTTTTGTTAAAATGCAGGGAGTAAAAGTAAAAAGCTGACAGACAAATAAATAGTCAAGCAAAGTAAAAATACCTGAAAAGTACAATAAAGCTTTGATTATCCTCTGTTGCAGATGCAGACAGCTGGAGGCCTGAAGACCGGGTAATCATTCCAGATATACTTCTTTGAAGTCTGCCGCCTGAGCGGATGCATGGTTGACGCATTGTAATGTAAATTCTCCACAGGTCACAAAAACAGGCGGGCATGCGGACGTCCGCTCACTGTCTGATGTCAAACTTTATGTCACTCAGACCTGAGTGGGCTCTAGCGAACACACTGACAGCAAAAGTATAATCAAGGCTTAAGAAAGTATTTGTACTTGATTATTTTCCCACCTCTGCATGGTGCGCTACATAGCTCCACTTCATGTCTCAGAACTCTTAAACTATTGAAAACCCATCTTTAATTTGATTATTTAAAAAAAAAAAAATCTGTGCCCATAAAGAAACACATTTCTGTGATGCACCGTGCAACTGTAGTTTCGAAAGGTGTACTGAAAGTAGTAATAGTTTAAGTTGTTACTACAATTCTGATTTTTCAGTGATTTAAAAATCGGATACTTCGATGTATCTGCTCATATTTTTTCATTGCGACAGAAACAGATGGATTTTCTAACATTTGTTATTTATAGTTATTTATTTACTCATTTACGTTTTGTCTGACTGCGCTTATTGGTGTTTTATTTTGCAGAGTGCCCTCCAGTGGACAAACTGTGCAACATTAACGCTCATAACATGGTTGAAAGGAGTTCCTCTTGTCTCTTCTTTACTTTTAATTTTTATTTATAAACGCAGGCATCTATAGATCAGTAAATATCTGATATCGATCGGTAACATCGGTCCACTGATAAATTGGGCTGTAGTTGTTTGCAGTGTCCAGTTTCCAGTCAGATCCACTCCTCAGGAAGTACAAGTTGAAGTTTCAAAATACGACTTCACTAATCTGGATGATGTCACTATCTTTTGTCCATCTTTTACATACAGCCTATGACTGCACCACCCTTTTTTTTCTGCCTTGTAATCGGTTGATAACATTATTGGGAGATTACTTTTTTCAGCTCCCTTATTCACAACAAATCCCCACAGTTTTACACTGGATGCCCTTCCTCACACAATCCCAAGAAGATCTCTGTCTCCTCCCAAGATTAGACTGGGGATTGTTTGCTTTTTAGGCAAATGTAAACCACCACACTATGTAGCACCTCGTTTGATAACATGAAAAACAAGAAAAGCTAGTTATTGCCATACAGCTAGTCTTCTTCCCTTCCACTAAGATATGGCTAATGGCACAGTTAATGCAACAGTAAGGATAAATTACCACACACAAGACCCACAATATTGTCCTTTGTGATATGGAACCTGAACACCTCATCATACATTACACAGTGCTTCAAATCATACTCACTGTTCATGTATTACAAAGTGTTTTCTTCCTTTATTTTGCAGCAGTGTATCAATCTGGCTCAAGCTCAGACAGTCTGGCGTTAGTATTCATAGCTTGTAGCCAAATCCAAACTTTTCACTGCAATCTTGTGACATGCAGCCCCGGAATCTATTTGATAACCCGCCACGAATAGGTGTTCCCTGCTTTGTCTTTGAAAAGTGATTGAAATTCCTTACACCTACACCCACTCATGCGCCTACCACCACAGAGGCACACAACAAACCTTACAGAATGCAATAAACCTCAAAGGATGGTGGTCTAAAACATAACTGTACAAACTAGATGTGAAAAGGAGGAATGTGGGGGGGCAAGAGCCGTGTGAATTTTCCACGTTTGGTGTGTTGTTTTCGAAACATCGAGCAAAAGCAGAAAATAGGATGTTTTTTTGTTTTTTTACAAAATGCAATTTATCAGTGTACAGGATGTGCTTTAGAAGCAACAGAATTAATAATCTCATAAATTGTGCTTCCGTTTCATTTAATGAAGTTTATGAACAAGCATTGTGATTAACGCAGTGATTAAATACTTCTGCAACAAAAACATAAACCAGGATTTGGAAACAAAGCACGGAGTACAGAGTGAAATGCTCGTTACAGCACATGTCTGCTTCATGTCGGAAAGAACGGAAGAAAATATCTTTCACCTTTTGAAAAAAAAAAAAAAAAAAGAAGAGTAAGTAATATCAGGTGGTTCATACTTGCCTTATGGCTTTACATTTTAGATTTACCGCCACAGTGGTGCAGCTTAATTCTCTTCTCCCTGAAGACTTCACTGACATTTTCCAAGGGCTTGCTTTCAAACTCTACTTTGATTAGTCAAGCAGATTTTAAAAGGAACTAATCCCCTTCCCTTCGAATTTTCTCTCTTTTTTTTTATGAAGCAGTCAGCAATAAAGTCAGCAATAATACAGAGTAACACAAACGGAAATCTGAAAATGATGCCTATATCTGGCAACAAACAGGGTGCTGATGCTGGTAACTGATCATTACAAGTGCAAAAGCAATGTCGTCTTAGATTTTACTCTGTTCATTAGAGTCACTTCAAAGGAAAGTACTGCCTCGGCTGCTTCGCTCGGAAATTGTCTAGAGACTGCTGATAGTTAGCTATTCACTTTAGCCTTGACACATTACTGAAGGCAAACCACTTTAAAAGAACATTTTTGGAATAGCTAAGTTTTTCCAGCACCACGTAAACATACATCTCGAACCTCTACTCCCACTTAAAGTCGTGCCCCACCATTTCATAGAACTTGACATTATAAGGTCGATAGAAGTCTCGCAGTTGCTCAATAGCGTCTCGGTCTATCTGCACATGAGTCCTCCCCTTTGACTTGCCAAGGCAGCGGGGCGAGCCGCTGCTCTCCGGCTTTTTAAGGCAGGGAAAACCCTTGGTGCGGTTGAAATAGAAGTGTTTGTCGGTGACGATGCGTTTCAGCCCAAGAAAGTCCTGCACCCGAGCCATCTCCCCTGCTGGGTCTGTGATGAGACGCTCTCCGCTCACAAAATGGATCTGAGCCAGAGGGAAGTAGTGGAGCCAGTTTTCAAGGTGCAAAGCATACAAGCCGATCCGAATGGCGTTCCAGGACATGTCAACGATTCCCAGGCTCTGATTCCTGAAGGCCAGGTCCTGGAAGCTCGGCAGGTCCGGCGTTTTGGATAACGTCTGAGTGTAGTCCGATATTGCTCGAGTGACGGGGTCTCGCACCACCACTATGAGCTTGGTGTCTTGGGACATGGTAGAAATCCGGTGTGGTGTCTCTTTTGTCACAAAGTAGCTCGGTGTCTTCTCCATTGTGATTTGGCTTTCAAGAGTTCTTGGCATTAAACCTCTGAATGAAAGATGAAAACACAGAATAGACATTTCTCATTTACATTCATTTAATTTAGGATTTCTTTTAAAAAATACTAAACATTTGAGCGCTTAAGCAACCTTAAAAGCTAACAGGTTCAAAGGAAAGGTCACAATGCCCTTCCATTTCCTTTGTCAAAGTAAAGAAAAAAATCTATGTAACATATCTATTTAGGGCAGGATTACACAAGTGAGTTGTAAAGGCATAAAGCTACCCTAAGTGAGCTTCGGTTTGGCCGTGAACTCAATTTCTTGATGAAAATCATAATAGGAGCACTGAAGCAAAGTTGTAGTAGTCTGTTGTCACTGGAGACTTGTCTCACAGACAGCTCTCCTGTGCATCAGGCCTGAATGTTTCAGGAGTAATAAATCACCACGAATGCAAACAGAACACGTGTAGCAGCGACTCTGTTCGGTGACTTCTTCAAACTAGGCCATTCTTTACAGAGGTGATATGAACAAGCAGGGCTTCGCTGAGAAAAACTTGAAGATTGATTGGAAGTTCTAGAGGAGAGAGCAGTTAATGATTATTTTCATTGTCAATTAATTTGCTAATCTTTATTTCACTTCTGTTGTTTCCCCAACTAATCCATTTCAAAACCTGTATTTTTTCCAGTGGTCACGAGGGTGACTTCTCTCTTTTTATTATTAACAGTCTATAAGACTCAAATTTGATTCAAAACCTTAGGAAATATTTTCTGATCAGTTATATGACTAGTTTTCACTCTTTATTGCTGTGGCGCATTTACATTAAACAAAAATCTGACAAAGGATCTTTTTGGTGTGGATTTGGGGCAATTTCCTCAATTTTTCAGTCAGAGCAACTCCTTGCTTGTCAAGATGGCATCAAAAAGCCAGTGGGTGATATCATGTTGTCTACATCCATCTTTTATATACAGTCTATGTTTCTGTTAAGGCTCTTCTTTCAAACCATCCATTTAAGTGATCTGAGGTTGTATTTATTCTATCATTAGCTGCAATTTTTCAAAGAATGTTAAAATCTAAAAAATAAATAAATAAATAAACGGCAATAATACTAACAAGCTCGTGGACATATGACAACATCAAAATTGACAGCAAATTTGCCTCAGCTGTAGAGACATGGCCAACCAAGCCACCATCTGATGCTTAGTAAGATCACTTCAGACATCTTTAGTCCTTCTTCTTGTTATTTTTGCCTTTGCATAGACATTGAAAAAAAACATGTTTGTGGCACAATCAATTAGCAAATTCAAGGTGACAGTCCACACCGTTCATTTTGATTTATGAACGAATGTTTACAAGGAAGCTTCCGGGAAGCAGCTGTTTTATTTTGAAAGCAATCGGCGTCTGACCTTTTCTCAACAGCTTTGACAGCTGACAATCAACCTGCAGTAATGGGCGAGGGTTCACATCTGGAAGACACATCTCTGAGATAAAAGGGCTTCAACTGCCAACCATTGTGAAGAGTGCCAATTAGTGGAGATACTTTGAGTCTGTAATTATTATATAATACTACTGATACACATCCCTCCTGCAGCTTACATGACAGTCTATCATTAACATGAAATGCTCTTGAAAGAACCGGGGGATAAATACAAGAGCGCATCTCTGCGTAATTGCTCGTCTGTTACTGTATGCATGAGCGTTACTGTATGCATGAGAGTTACTGTATGCATGTTTTTTCATTTTATCATCAGATAAACTTGTGTTTGCATACATATGCTTCCTCTAAATCTGTGCAATTATGTGCATGTTTAATTTATGGCTATTCGGTTTGATCATCAGTCAATCGAAGCAGTTTGTTAGGGATGCACTTTGTCCCTCCACCAGGGTGAGAGCTGAGGATGTAGGTGATCAGTACAGTTTGATCACCAGTCAGAAAGATTACCCCCACCCCAATAAACTACCAAGGTGAAAATCATGAAACTCGGAGAATTGGTGGGGCACGGGCAAAGGAAGAACCCATTAAATTTTGGAGCAGATTTGAATCGCTTCCTTTTAACTTGTGAAATGGAGCACTGACCTTGGCTGAGGATGCGCTGTCTGAGTGCCCCTTGTAGTTTAAGGTGCCTTGGGTAGCATTTGAAAAATCAATAAATAATTCCCTTTCATGGCTGTCATGTTTAAATATTATAATAAACAAACACGACTACAGCTGAGATGTCTAGGAGTTACAGCGGGCATGCAGGACGCTGTTTGCACTGTTCGCCTCCAGAGGTTGGATTTTATGAGAAATTTGATGAACTGCTCTACAGTATGTCAAAAGAAGAATAAAAAGGGAGAGAGAGAGCGCGCCACTCTCCTGCCAGTATAAACACAGCACATTCCTCAGAACTTCCCTGCAATAAAGCTTGAAGTGAGTCAATAAACTGCAGAAAACACATCCAGCATGTTTACCCAGCTCCAAGTCTGATATACACAAAGAAGCACCAAAACAGAGGGTTCATATTCATCACTGATTTTTTTAGGGAAATCAGATGATTTTACATTCTGTTATTATATTATATTGTCTCTTTCCCCCCATGATTCCTTACCTTTTCAATTTTTTTTCTCTGTAGGAAATGTAAGTAAATTTAACCACTGCAGAATTTAGACCAGGACGGAGGGGAGAAAACAGATTCAGGCATAAAACAGAAGAAAATGAGGCGCTACACCGCTTACCTGAATTCCACTGTAATTCCCTATGTACCATGTGAAGGCACACGGTTATATTGGCCTGCAATCGTTATGACCTTTTAGAAAACGAAGCTGGAAATATAGTGTATCATTCTCCATAATTTACTATCATTAACATTTAGTTTGGTGGGAGAGAAACGGCCTAATCAGATATGCAGAATTATGCAAGCACAGCTGACTAGAAGCCACAAATTTCCAGACACACTCGTGGGTCTCTGCGGGAGCAGCAGCCACGAGAAAAGGCTGCTCTTTGACCAGTTTCTAGATTACATAAACTAGTTAAATTAGTTAAGCTAAAACCACTTTAACCAAGAATCTTAAAGTCAGATGTTGTGCAATAAAAGCTGACTGAAGTCCAATCTGGTGTAATTTCCTACTTATTACTATGATTTCTGATAAATTGCGGGATTTGTGGAGCAGATGGACACGCACCTGCACAGGTGAGACACACGTTGTCTTACCTGTACCACTCCAGGCCTCTGTCATAGTTCCTGTCGAAGAAGTGTGTTTCGGTTCCCGCCGCGCGCACATCCGGATGTATTCTTATGAACTCGAGGACGGCTCTCGTGCCTCCCTTTTTCACACCGACTATGATGGCATTTGGTAACTTTTTATTGCCGAACTTTAAATTGCTCATAGGCGGGCTGGGCGTGCCGTTCCCGGCGGTGTGATGAGCGAAATGGGGTCTTTGGTCGGCTTTCAACCGAGACGCCTCAACAGCGCTCAACCTCGCGTCCGACGGTAAAAGGCAGGAGAGGGATTTCTGAAGGCGCCTTTTGGCTCCATCTGCTCGCTGACAGCTGGGCGTCGGATCACCTGACGTTTGCATGATGGCACCGTCAGGGAATAGAGCGCAGTAGAATAAATATGAAAGGAAAAGGGATAACAAGCAGATGGACGTTCCTCTGAGCCGGTGTGAGAAGGGGAGAAGTCGACCGAAGAGGAGCACGCATGCCATCTCTCCATGAGTATGAACAGTGCATGATTTTTTTAATTGATTTTTGCGTTCCGCCCTTTTATGATTGTCTTAGCGGCTCCACGGGCTTTAAAGAAGAAAAACAGCAGACTTCAAGTCTGTTACCACAGTCCATCTGAGTCCCATCGCTTCAGCTCCTTACCTGAAAAGGTATCTTCCCCTGCGCACCGAGTTGCGAAGCCATCCTATTTTAAAACTCCTGGACGCGTCCGTGGCCATCACGCAAGGATGCAAAAGCTGTGCGCGCTCTCTGGCAACTTGAGCGGACTGTCAGCTCCAAACCGGCTGAGCGACAGAAAAATATTTCCACACAGTGACGTCACGGTGTCTTTGCATTAAAAATGGTAAAAAAAAAAGAAAAGAAAAGATAAAAAGTATTCATCTGTCTCCACTTGCTCATCTCACTTTACCTTTTATCACGTTTCATACTAACATCTAAGCACCTAGTCGACTCTTTGTTCATTTAAAGGTAAACATACAGAATGTTTGTAAGTATTAATATTTGAAGCACTTTATTAACGTAAAGTGAAACATTTTTGTTAATAAAATCAATAGTATTAGAGCTGATTTACACCAACACACCGGAAAACACGAGAGTAAAAATATCTTTAAATATCTATAATTTAACACTTTAAGATCCAGCAAGCTTTGCTCTTCCTGTTGGACCAATCACAGCACTGGTTCAATCTCTTCTGATGCGGTTAAATTTAAACACACTGAACACAGTTGGGTTTTCCCCCCCCATTTTTTTATGGTTCATGACCTTAAAACTGTATCCAGTCAGCAGAGAGTCATTCGAGTGTTCAGAAGGTTGGATAAAATCAACTCTCTAAAGCCCCAATGTGAGAATTTACCTCACACTCCATTACTGGGAAAATTAATCACCACCTACTAATAATCAGTTTCACTTTTAAGTTAAAAAAGGACTATGTGAGACTGATGTCTTATAACTATTCTGGTCTTTGTTCATTTGATAAAGCATGATCCAACTTGTCATGCCATCTGAACTTTCGTGTTGTGTCCTGAATTCCCAATTAAAAGTTTCCTTACATTAGCACAATCTGGCTGTAGGGGTGGGCAGATTGATCCAAATATTGATACTATTGATACCAACGCTGATATTTGCATCAGCTCGATACTAGCACGAGTGGATCGATACTTTGTATCCATCCTCTAAGTTAAGTATGTAGCCTTTTTGTGTTGACTGCCAGGCCTATTTTATTTATAGCCTATAGCACACTGTAAAAACAGAAGTTGACCCACACACATTTACATTTCAGGTCTCAACAAACAAATAAACCCTACTTTCAAAATACATGAAAAGCTGAAAAGGTGTTTTTTAATGTGTTAACTAATTATTGTGAAAAGCCAAACTCACAGTGATTTAGTGATCATTAACATGTGTTCAGAATTTGCAAATTCATGATGATTTATGTCATAAATCATAACAACTGCTCTTTCATACATAAGCTGCCTTCATAGGTTAAAAGTATCGGTATCGATATTGGTATCAACAATACTGTCCCTGTATTTACTTGGTATGGGATCGATACCAATATTTGCAATATGACACATGTTGTAAGACTGGACTTTCTGTGGTCTCAGGGCCTCTTTGGACTGGTTTAGTTGTCCACTTTGCTCCTTGTATTGTTTCCCAGCTTCTATATCAGTAGTCTTGTTCCTGATCTTGTTAGACCTCCCCTCTCCTTGTAGCAAGTAGGCATTAAAGCATCGTTGTGTGGTCATACACTTCCTGATGACAAAAACAAATGCAGACAAGCTCACAGTGGAAAAAGAAGAGGATGAAAGCTCCCCGGACTGCAGAGACGCATGGGGAGGAGTTGAGGTGTCACAGTGGTGCTCCTGCGGGTGTCTGCGCCCAATCTGAGAAGCCTCTGATTAAAGAATGATTTATAGGGGCTGGTTGGAGAGACCCGCTTAGCAATCCGTCTAGTGAATGAGATTTTTCCTCAGGAAGAGGGCGGGTAAATCAAACCTCGGGGTGAGAAGCCTGCTATGCTCAGCGATGGGGCGCAGTGATTAAACGTTATAATCACCTCTGCCGTGTGCACAGCTTGACTTTTCAGTGGAACAATCAAAAATATTGTTGAGGAAAATCAGTTTAACCTCAGTTTCATTTACTGAACATACGGTTTATCTTGTTCTAGCTCATTACAGAGAAGCACAACTTTTTTTTGACTGATATAAACTATGACAGAAGTGCAATGTGGAACAATCTAGTCAGTGCCATTTTTTTAAGGAAAAAAAAGATATGAAAGACCACCCGGGCTTTCCAGGAGAAAATTTAAGAGTGAGACATTCCCCTCCTTAGCCATTCAGTTTAACTAAGACTCATATTTAGATTTGAGATTCCAGAGAGAGCGGTGGGGGTGTCAGGCTTGACAGCATGAGTCATGATCTATGTTTAAGGAATGAATGATGTGTCTGTAAATGCACAACATATTTCTTAAAGTGTTTGATTGTCTTTGGGAGCTCACTGAATACGGGTGCCAATGACCACTCACTCCATCAGAGGCACGGCTCATTTGTCAGAGGCAAGCGAAGCCTGGAGGGAGGGTTCCTCGGCTTGTCCTGACTCCGATCAGACACTGGGGGAAGATACAGATGAGCCAGGCAACTTTATATTACAGATGGGTGAAGAATCACTCCCACAGTTTCCGTTCACACCCTCTTTGGAAAAAAAAGTGCACACACAGAACTGTTTTGTTAAGTGACAAACATGTAGTCACACAGTGTTGCTTGTATATCAGGAGGCCAATTAACAACATTTTTATCTTCTTTTTTAATATACGGCTTGAAAGGAAGAATTTATTCTTGACTTCAGACATGCAAATTGCCATTCTGAACACAGCTGAAGGACTGATTCCAGATTTTTAGCAGGTGGCATCATGCACTGCAACTGGTCTGGTGTATTTTTGTGTCTTCAAATTCCCTTCTTTTTCAACATGCCTTTTTTAGGGGTTAAAAAGGGCATCCAGTTTTCTCCAGCTGTCAAATATATAAGGATCACTGGATAACATTTCTACATGACATCTATTTCCTTTCAGCATGCCCAGCAATGACACAACACTGACATCTGCCGGCCACACTTTGGCATTACAAAGTGCGCCATAACAGATAAGATCGCAAGTGAAAACGAAAGCAAGTCCTCAGCGTCAGGTTCCTGTATCAGAGGCTAGCAGTGAACGGAAGAACAACAACATGAATAAAAGTAAGTTTAACTGCTTATATATATATAATTTCTAATCAGAAATAGGTTACTACCACCAAGGAGCTTGAATAAATTGTTTTATAGAATATATGTGTGAAAGTGAAACTACAATACTGTGCAAAAGTCTTGGGCCTCCCCGTTTCTTTAAATTTTGTTCCAAAGAGCTGTGATTTCATGTATTTTCTTTTTTGGTCTTAAGTGGTCTTAAGCCATAACTCTCTTTTGACGGTAGCTGCTTTTCACTCATTTTCAGTCCAGTCTTTGTAGCTGACCATTTGGAAAGCTTTGTTTATGCCACCTAACACCGACCTATTAGCATTAGCAAGCATTAACAAGGCACCTAACTCAAGAGATGTACTGGTGTTATGCCAACACATAAAGAAAGCGAAGCAAATAAAGTCACTGTATCTTGTTAATAGGTGCCTGTTCCAAAACACAGCATTTGTTCCCATTTTGTTAATTTAATCCTTGAAACACGCCAAAGATAACTCAGCTTAAACAACATAAAATGGCATTTTTGCACCAACTATGTGACTGCCTAAAAACTTGTTACATGAGTGGAGGACAAAAGAATATGCGGCAAAACCTATATACAACAGGAAGATGAGTATCTGAAAGTCATACCTTTAAAACAGGAAAAAAAATCCAGCCAAGACCTGACACATGACCTGAGAGATGCATCTGGCTCCTCAGTTGTTCCATCTACTCTAAGGCAAATAGAGAAAAAAAGGCTGAGGTATGCTAAATTACTGAAGAACTGGACTGAAAATCAGCTGCAACAGGTCTAATGGAGTGATGAATCCAAATGTTACACCCCTAGCAGTTGCCTGTGTGGGTGTGTCCTATCATCTCATGCCTTAGGTGCCATCTTTTTCTTTTGTACAGCTGACTCACATCAGCAACTAAAGGTATTTAAGCCCAGAGAAAGGTGAGCTCTGGTGCCAGAGAGCTGTGTGTGTTTGGTGGTTGCAGCTAGTGAGCTGTATTTTGTGATTGCTTGCTCCTGCTCGGTGGAGAGGAGTGTGTTTGGTCACTAAACTGTTCTTTGCTTTTCAGTTAACTTACCGATGCCTGAGTTTTTGTTTGTTTCCTTAAATGGTGATAGCGGCTTGCCCGTCTCTTTTAGTTGAGTTATAAATAGAAACTTTAATAAAACTCTTTAATTTAACAATTTTGCCTCTGTCTCCTTTTTCTGACCCGGACACTTTTCAAATTCAAAATCAAATTTTGTTACTTTCCCTTATCACCTGGACCCCTTTTAAAGGAACGTAACACCAAATTTGAAATTTTTGGTTCAAATCATTATCAAATCATGGAGGAGGTCAGGAGGCAAGGCAAGTTTATTTATATAGCACAATTCAACAACAAGGTGATTCAAAGTGCTTTACAGAGACATTAAAAAACAAAAACAAATAAAAAGCATGATTTAAAATTGAAAAGGAGGTGAAACGGTGAGTTGTATCTATTTATCTGTAAAGCATGGTGGAGGCTCTGTCATGATTTAGGGCTGCGTTTCAGCCCCTGGTGTTGGGGGTCTTGTCAAAATTGATGCAATTAGAATTGTAGAAAAGTGGCATCAGACTTTGATTCTCCATCTGGAAAGCACTGTTTTAAAACAGCTTCATTTTTCAGTACGACAATGATCCCAAACACTGCCAATGTAGTAAAAGCACATTAGAAAATACACTACTACAGTACTCCAAAGAAAAATACACACTAGAACAGCATCTGTCATGGATTGGCCTCCCGAGAGCCTGGACCTCAACATTATTGAAGCAGTGTGGGCTCATCTTGGCAGAGAACAGAAAAAAGACAGAATCATCCAAAGAAGAGCTTTGAATGTCTTTCAAGAAGTCTGGAGAACTATTTAACTGTACAAATGAAGAGAAAGCTGACTAAGAGAGTTCAGACTTTGTTGCAGAATAACGGCGGTCATACCAAATATTGACTTTCAAGCTTGTTACAATTATATTTATGTATTGTATTTCCAGTTATCTTTGCCTATGTTACAGTAAATTCTGCCACTTATTTAATTTTTTCCTTGCTTTTACATTATTTCATCTTGGAAAGTGAAAAGTCATACAAAAGATTAAATTGCTAAGTATAAGAGTTGTGTGTACTTTTGAGACTCCCTGATCTCTGGGATCCTAGAGTAGAACAACAGGGCCTTGAATAATCTGAAATCTGATGCTATTCATTTTTTTCAACAGAAGTAACAATTTATTCACATGTTGATGGACAGACGATGGGCTCTCATGAGAAATTTCTCAAAAAACTCTTCAAACGAGGAGCAATAAAAGTGGAGAAAGCTGATGATAGTGAGGCTGTTATTGTCTTCGTTCCCATTGTCAGTCGTTTTGAGACGGACATAAATTCAGCTTTATCAAACATTTCAGGTAAACACACCACAATCTATGATAAGTGTTTTGTTTGTTTTGGTATTTTTTCTGCACGTTATTACTCGTGTTTTCTGTTTGTCTGTCTCAAAGGACAGACAAAGGTGATCGTGGTGGCCTTGCATCACACCTATGACCCAAACTACACTGTGCCACATAACAGAAAGATGGACGACAAACTCGTTGTTAACTGTTTGTTTTATGAGAAGAAAGGACTTCTGTCATGTCCTTGCAACAAAGAGGCAAAGAAGATGGTCTGCAAAGAGGTAATTACACAAGTTACGTTGTTTTTTAAGCAAAAAGTGCTGGATACGCAGATACAAATAAACATGGATTCATCTGGATTTGCATCATTTTTACATGTATTGGTCAACAATAATACAGACCAGACTATACTGGTATCTTCACACTGGCTCTGTGTGCCAGGTGGTCAGTATGTTGTTGTATGTTCACGCCCACAGGCAGAGGTGGAAACAGCAGTTTCCACCAGATGTTTTCTGTAATATGAGCCAAATAATCTAAGCTTGCATATAAGATCTTCCCATTTGGAATATTTGAACAGTGCAGTTGGATCAAAGTTCTGATATTCCAAATTACACATGTCCAATGGGAACACTCTCACTGCCTGCAGTAATTTCAGCAGTATTAGTTGTTGTTTAATTTACCCTGTACTAACTGCGATGCATTCATTATTTATTTATTTTTTGCAGCTGAACCTCCCAGGAAAATTCTGGCAAAGAAACAAATCAAAGAAAGATCCTCAAGAAAAGACCACAAAATCAGGAAAAAAAGAAAAGACAAAAAGTGAAAAAAACCAAAAATAATCTGCATAAATTTAAATAATTGCTTAGACACTTCCTCTAGGACTGACGTTTGTAAATTGCTTACTCAGCTTCGGTCCGATTGTACTATATTATTAATGAGTCTGCATGAATTTAATTGCTCATTATTTATACTTTTTCCTTTCCATTGTGGCTGATCAATTAGCTTATTTGTTGCTCTGTTACTGAACAAAACATTGTAGCTTGACTCGTGACACATTCTGCTCATTCAAATGTACAGAAAGGTTGCATCACATGTAGCCCTACCATGGCTTAATAAAGGAATTTTATGATCCAGGCTTAAACTGATTCTGTTGTCATCTATTAGACTTCCTCATTCACAGTACACAAGGCTAATGTCAACATGCTAGCATGTCCAAAAACATTATGTTAAAGTGCTTGATGAACCTTTGGTCGAAATCATTGTATTCATATATTAGCTGATGAAACAAGCTAAATTCATGTAAATACTGTCCATTCAAGAACTCTTGAGATTTGTAAACCTAGTGGTGAGGTAAAGATAAGGAGCAAACAGAAGAGAATAAGACTTTGCCCTCTTAGAACCATTAATATTTAATACAATGATTGATTTGAACTGTATTCTTAATAACTTCACTTTATAGGATTTAAGGTGGGACTTGACATGAGCTTTGTAATGTTACACCTGTTGGTTATAAATTTATGAAAATTGCTTTTAATTTTTTATTTATCTACAAAATTACAAAAGCAAATTTTCCAGTGTTTGCATTTCTATAGTCCATCCATTCGCTTCAGCTTATCCTTTTCAGGGTTGCGGGGGGTGCTGGAGCCTATCCCAGCTGTCATAGGGCGAGAGGCAGGGTACGCCCTGGACAGGTCGCCAGTCTGTCACAGGGCTAACACACAAGGACAGATAACCATTCACACTCACATTCACACCTAGTGGCAATTTGGATTATCCAATTAACCTATCCCCACAAGCTGCATGTCTTTGGACGGTGGGAGGAAGCCAGAGTACCCAGAGGGAACCCACGCAAACACGGGGAGAACATGCAAACTCCACACAGAAAGACCCCGGCCTGATGGTGGAATTGAACTCAGGACCTTCTTGCTGTGCGGCAACAGTGCTAACCACCGTGCTGCCTATTTCTATAGTACTATAGAATATTTAATCACCTGTTTCCTTCAATCACAATCACCCTGGCTGTGAATGCACCAGACTATCACCAGTTTCTACATCACATCAAAGTCCAGGGAGCTGACAGGAAAAGACAGACATATACATTGTCATGCCTGCTGTGTAATGTCTGGAAATGTCCAGGTTGCATTGCATGTGTAGATGTCTGCTTTTCTGGCTTGGGTTTCTGCAGCAGTGACTTTGCAGCCTTTGACTTCTCCTCCACTCTTCCCTTTGACTGAGGAAGCTTTAATGATAAAGATGTGTAGCGGAATAAGAATGACTTGCTGAAGTGTGCAACATTTGCCGAGGTTTGGCACACGCAGGACACTGATATCCCCTGGGACATCTTGTAAATCATATGCTGATCTGTTTGATGGTCTTTGTGTGTTGCTGACTTTGTTGATTCACGGAGGCCTTGCATAGTAATAATCTGTTCGCGGAAGGTTAAAGCTCGGTATTCTCTCATGTATTGACCCAGATTTTTGGCAGGGTCTGTGGTTTATGTCATGATCTTTCTTGGCAATTTCATTCAGTCATTTTGCATTTTTAACATTTTACAGTCACTCTGCCAAATTTTCTTGACACAGCTCTTGAGACTTGCCTCAGGATTCTCTGTACCATGTTTCCTGCAATATATGGTCTATATCAAACCTCCAAGTGCATAGGCACATCTCTCAATGTGTGACATGTTATGTTACATGAAATGGCAGCGACTCAAACTGAAAACAAACAAAGGAAGATGACTTTATTTTTTCTTTCTAAATTTGAAAGAATTTATAGCTGTATGCTTAAAGGTTGTGAGAGTTAGCACACTGATCAGGAATAGTACTGTTTTTTCAAACTTTGTGTATCTCAACCACTTTAGCTCCACCTATAGGTAGAAATCGGCCACACATGCAACATCTGATAATGTGCATGCATTTGGCAAGACAGGTATGACTGGATTCTCCAAGCAGACTTCATGGCATCCTATTATGACACTTTCTTCTTCTTCCATATTTTGACATTTTTTGCATTTTTAATTTTTCCCAAACAAAAAGGGGGAGGGACGTGTTGAAAACAAGCAGTTCTTTGAATCTTTGGGCTGAAGGAAGGACAATATTCGGTGTATAAATGCTCAATCAACAATCATTTATTTGCATACAATTCAACAATAAGAGCATTACAACGTCCGGACGGGAGAGATGCTACCAGAGGGTCAGGCACATGTCTCAAAATGGTGACGGGTTGCTCAGCTTTTTATAGTCTCTAGTGGCCCCCAGCTAGTCGTAAAAGCCAAAACATCACATTTTTTCTCTGTTACAGCGCCTAAGTTATGACCTCGGCAGTTGTTTCTCTGCTTTCTGTAAGGTGGGGGTGTGGAATGTGGTCTATCTATCTCCCCTGTCTTTAGACACAGAGTCTCCTGCTTACAACCTTCTCTTCATGATTCAACAATTAAGCATGTCAAGAAAACAGTGTAACACATTCCCAGCAGATCAAGGATACAGAGTGATGCACATTTATCTAATGAACTAATATGTGAATATGTTCTGTTAACTCAAAAGTATAATGAGAACTAAACTACATACAGATCACACACTCTATTTTAAAGGGTATAATATGATCTACAACAATATCATAATTCAACTATTTTGATTACATATATAAGGTAACATATAATAACAGAATAATATCACAATACCCTCTTTTGATCTCTCATTAAAGAGATCACTAATAACAAGCACTTCAGCGTTGCAAGGTCCAGGTTTTCTTGATCCTGAGGCCCTCTGTCCCCTTTTAACGGGTGGACCATATGGGGGATGACCTCTGTGTTCACGCAGTTCAGATGCAAGCAAAGTTAGATTTACAACCATAACGGCAGTTACAGATGACACTCCCATCACTCCCCATTTTCCCACAGCTTTATTTTGGTGCTCCAGTTTTCCACTCCCATTTTAATGCCCCCTTATACCTTTCAAATGTACTTAGACTAGAACCTCTGTCTAAGGAGCTTTTAACCTTTATTTTTATTGCTGCAGCTACCAGTGTCTTCCAGTTGGGTGATTCTCAGCTTCTTTCTTCGTCCTCCGGGGTTAGACCACCCTTTAGTCATTGCACAGTTCTGGGGATTATTGCGATTTCAAACAAGGATCTGTGTGTTTTGGGGTCACCGCCGTGTCCCCCTTTTTTGCCAAGAGCCTCTCGAACCTCGTTGGTCTGGTGTTCCTGGTTTTCGCCAACCCCTTCATGGTTATTGCTGTGTTTGTGGGATCCATCTTCTCCAGGAGCCCAAACGTCATGACACTTGACCCCAGTTGCTGTCTCGACAGTCCCTACATCTGTCCCTGCTGTGAAGGGTCCTCACATCTCCGGGTCCCCGTCTGGTGTCTGTTCCTTTCTCTGCAAGAGACAGAAAACCAAAACACCTCTCTCCCTAGCCTTGATAATCTAATATTGTTATCCATTGCAGGTGTAACCATGATCATTTTTATACATATTGCAACATATCCCCTCACTGACTGATCTAGTGAGGGGAAAGGCTTCGAGCATAGAAGGCCGCACGCGCTTACAAAACACTGATATCCTTGTTTGAAATCGCAATAATCCCCAGAACTGTGCAATGACTAAAGGGTGGTCTAACCCCGGAGGACGAAGAAAGAAGCTGAGAATCACCCAACTGGAAGACACTGGTAGCTGCAGCAATAAAAATAAAGGTTAAAGAAAAATTAACATACTTAAATGATGAAGTCTATACATTACTGACAAAGAAACCCTCTGGGTTGCAGGACAACAATTTAACAAAAAAAAAAAGGAACACTGGTCTAACCAACCAGGCAAGACACAACAAATTTAGTGGTTTTGTAAGCGCGTGCGGCCTTCTATGCTCGAAGCCTTTCCCCTCACTAGATCAGTCAGTGAGGGGATATGTTGCAATATGTATAAAAATGATCATGGTTACACCTGCAATGAAAAATTATATCATTATCCTAACACCTGTAAATGGAAGATTCATCAGAAGTTATAACAATCACAGGAACACAGATGTTAGTATAAGGTCAAAAGCTTCAATAAATGATCATCGATGCAATGCTTGTTGCATGATTCTCATACAGACGTTAAACCTTCTACTGTATGTGCCGATGGTCAGGCTGAAGGCCATGCATGGAATAAAGATATTTTTTAGCTATGCAAATGAATGAAATTTAGTACAAAATGTTGCTGGTAAACTCCTTAAAGGAAATCACTCATAACGAATAGTAATTGCACTACACTCTGTTGCTCACAAGATGGCAGTTGAAGATAATGTTTTCTCTGAGTGGAGCTCAGCTGGTGTTTAGGAGGCCAATATAAACAGAAGAAAACTCTTAAACTTGGTATTTTAGCAGTAAAGATAAAAAAGAGGAAAGAAATTAAGAAAATGCAAGTGTTTTACAAAGTGACAATGTTTAAGGAAAAAATAAAATAAACATAATAATTATCTTAAATAGGTTACAAATTATATTCATGGCTGAAAATTAGTTGAAACCGGATGACTTGAACAAATATTTGGACCTAAACGTTGTGTCAGTATCCACCTTGATGTTAGCATCTTACACCCAAATTCACAAAACAGTGACTGAAAAACAAACACACAAGTTTAACTTTCCTCTTTCAATTAATCTTCTCGCCCTCGGTGAAGCTGTGGATTACTTCCTCCTTGGATTAGCGCGCACACTGCGGGCCCACATCTGCATACGAACGTGGCAGCACGCCAGCGCACATCCAAGTCCTCCAAATCATATGCACAAACACACTGTGTACAAACCAAAACTGAGTTCTCACAGACAGGAAGTGATGTCACTTCTTGTCTCCAAGGAGATGGAGGCAGTTGCTAAGATACTGTGACACCAGGATTTTTCTCTGTGTTTTTTTCTTTCCCTCTCCCTCTCCAGCACGCGCGCACACACACACACACACACACACACGCACACACAGGGATATCGCCACGAATAAGTAGAAACTCTCTCGTATCGCTCTTATTCTCTGGCACCAGATGGCAATGAGCGCCAACTCAACTTTTTTTTCTTTCTTTCAATAAAATCTCTAAAAATAACAGAAATATAAGTTGGTTTAAAATTTCACTTGAATGCCGTTGGGACCACTAAACAGATCACCTGTGTGCTCCGACTGAACCAAACGTCAGAGGTGCTGCTCCAACAATTAGCAACATTTTTATTCTTCGCTTTGAACTACGTGCAATTACTCAGTCACCCACTTCCAGACCGGCGAGGCCTGTCGCTCCTAAAATGATACAAGTGACTGATGTGTATCAGCACCCCTCCAAAGCTTCCACACAGTGTGAGCTGCACCTCTCTAGTGCTATCAGCATGCCACATATGTCTTGGCAGTAGCATGTTGCTGCCAAATCCTCTTCACCCTCCCTTTCTCCTCCCCTGTGGCTCCTAACACAGCATTAAGAGTTTATGGGGTTTGGGTTGTATTAGAAATGCCATGTGCCCGTCTTCTGGATGGCGGGATTAGCTCTCTCTGCTGTATTTCGCGTCCGAGAGCCTTCCTGCACTGATGACACAAGCAATACAGCAATGAGCGTTTGTTCATTTACTGTGCACAAATGCATGTCCTTCTCCCTCTCTCCAGTCCACCGCTCCTACACACACGCTCAAGGGTGCCTGCGCACACACAAGCGTACTATACATGCATAAAGGGAATATCAGATACAATGTGCAATGACACAGTGAGGACATAGAGTAGAAAGTGGGGGGAAGAAGGAGAGCAAAGGCACAGGGTGGGTTTGGCAGGGGCGGCATGGAATCATTTTAAATGGTGCGGGGGATGGAAGGCGAAAAAGATGTACGGAGAGAGGAGCCGAGAGTGGTGGAAAAGCAGTGAAAGGCGTCCAGGGCTGGATGAGAGACGGAATATGGGCTAAGATTTTAACATGAATGAGAGGGAATGAGGGAAGAGGAAGAAAGAGGGAAAGGAGGAATATCCTCTGCACCACTGTGTGACTGGAAATTTAATAGAGGGAGAGAGATAGAGTGAGAAAGAGAGGGAAGGGGAGAGAGGTAGAGGGGTGGGAGAGAGAGAGAGCCAGAGGAGGGGGAGGGTAGAGGAAGAGAGAGGCAAAAGGCACAGAGACCTCATTGCTGTGCAGCTTTCAGTAAAAGCTAGTGGTCGTGAACAATGCTCACTACGGCATTCACCGAGAGGGAGGGTAGGAGCAACTGAAAGGGTGAGGGAGGGAAGGAAGGCGCGAGAGAGAGATGGAGGGAAAGAGAGAGTGCATATATCTCGGGGGTCTTTCTGAAGCATCACTGGCCTTTTCTGTCCTTTGACCTTTAGTGTGAGCTGAGACAGAGCAAAGATGCACTGAGATTTATTTTTACCCACAAAGTAGTCTTTGGTAGTTGTAAAGCTGCAAAGGGGGCTTCTCTTCTTCTGTACTTCAGACACGTGGACACATACATGACAATGCTCAATGGAGGGAAATCACTTGTGAGCTAACATCTCTTTAACTGGCCACTTACTTGGTCATACTGTTCTCAATTCACTAATTACATTACATGAATTGAAAACCTTAACAAAATATTTCACGTCTACATTTGCAAGGCTCAGATGTATGGTTTAATTCACGGTCAGGGTCTTCACAGGCCTGCAGTGTATGTGTTCTACATGTTTGGGTGCTGACAGGAAGTAATAGTGCTGGTGGCTTCCTTATTTACAGCTTAAATCTAACAAGTCCAATACAGAAGCCTTTCAAGAGGGTGGGAAGGCTTGGAGTAAACACTCATATGCACAGTCTGCAGAAAGCAGGCCTCATTGATTTGCTAGATATAATCTTACAAAAACAAATGCTCTTGCTAGCTACGGGAACATTACAGAGTCTACAAAACTCTTTGAGTGAATCAGAAAGGTTTATTTCTGTTAATATTTGGTGGCTTTTAAAAGAAAGTGCCCATAAAATAATAATAAAATAATAATAATAATAAATGCTCAAAATCTCACTTGATAGGGAGAAACGAACTGACTCAGGTTACCCTCCCGATCATACAGTGCTGCTGAGTCATATTAATAAATATGTGACTACACTGCTACTCATAACAAGCCCAGAGCTTAAGTTTCACCGGGGGATGTGAGACACAAAACACGCGGAAAGCAAACACGTGAAATATCTCTCATTTTGGAATCCGGCTCTGAACGTTCACTTTAATACACCCAAAGAAACGCAGCCACATCCACGGGTCGGTGCTCCTTCGTCTCTTCTCCTAATGCTGTCTTAGTCGGATTCAGACTGAAACATACGGAATGTGCGTAAAGAGCCGCTTATGCTGGACGCAAACTGCTCTGCCCAGCGGGCGCCGTCGCGTTTGCTACCTGCGTTCCTCTCCAAGGATGATAAGGCGCATCGATGCACTCGTCCCCGACCTCGTTCCTCCGTGCCATAATTATAACACCATTTTTTTCCTCGGCGATCCCGAAGCCGATCTCTGTTTTTTTCCGCGCGCACGCGTGTGTGTGGATTGTGTTCATCTTTAACCTGCCATCACTGTAGCCCCCCGCGTTGCGTTGGCGCTGCGGATCTAGCCTACAAGAACAAGAGCCAGCTCACAGCCGTGGAAACAAGCGAATCAATTTAGGGAAGAGCAGGAAAAAAAAAGAGGAGAGACTGATAGCGAGGTTGGGAAACTGACGATCGGAGAGGGGGTAGAGAAAACATCGACCTCACGCCGCAGACGCCGAAACATTAAGGTAGGCTATTTTGGCTGTACAGGTAGAAGGGAGGGAAATGGCTGGTGTAATTATTACATTTGTTACCTAATCGAGAGTGATGCTGAAAACAGTCATGAGATGCCAAAGGAGGGGACAAGAAATTGAGTGTGGCAAAAAGCTGAGATGCATAACAATTTAAGCAAATAATTAACATGAGCACACAGTCCACGTCGATGCCAGTGGAATAAATCTGTGCTAGTTGCATTAAAAGGAATCGCTTCTACGCGCAAACCTATGTATTGCACATCTACACAGGTGATATTTCCCAGTCAGCAATGAACCTAAAGGTTATTTTGCGTGCAGTCGTGCTGTTATTGCCGCCGAAGAGAGGATGGATGCAAGCCATTTTGTAATGCAGCATGTGCAGAATTAGGCCTATTCAGAATTTCAATTGCGTTCCCGAGAAGGTGCGCCGTAGTGAGCGCAGCTGCATAGATGAATAAGGCCATTCTGTTCAATTGTAGGAGATATTATGCTACAGGCTATATGATGAGGAGAGATTGCAGATCAGAGGTTGCGACTGCAGGGTAGAAAAACATGGGCAAGTTATGGGTTTTTGAGATGTGATGGAAAAAAATAAGAAAAATAGGGGGAAGAAGAAAAAAAATACAACAACTTGCAATTGTTAAAAGTCTGAAGACGTTTGCTACGAGCTTGTCTTTTTTTTCCCTCTCTCTCCCTCTCTCTAACAGTGGTTGATGTATCCATACTGGTGAAATACGTCCCATCCATCCTACCCCAATTCCCACGTCCTGAATCAATCTGGTGTTGTCATAGTTACAGTAGATGATCTTGGCCCTGCTGCACCTGTGTCGCTTTGTGTTCATCTTGAGCATCTGTAAATACATGAGGTCTAATTGGGGCTTGTATTCAAAAAAGCAACCCACAGCCTCAGTTTATATTGAAAACAACAGCACCACAATTTTTTTTCTCCATTTTTCTGTTTTTTGGCCTCTTCATAAACCTTAATGACAGTTGTGGAGTGGAAGACATTGATACAATCAGGCACTCGCGATGATGTGATTGGTTTGTAGCAGTTGGTCAGCAGCTTTTAGCTAATTTGTCTTTTAACGAGTGAGCGATCTCTCAGGCCTGATCGAATAATCAATATCTACATCGTTGCAATCTGCTTTTGACACGAACACAAAGGGCTAAAATAAAAAAACAAAAAAACAAAGAGAGAGAGAGAGAGAGATTCATTTAAGTGAAATTGGCTTGAAGAATTTAATGTGGCCAGTGTTTCAGCTATGTCAAGAAGCCCTTGAAAACACATTTTGCACAAAGATCAGAAAGAAGGCCAACTGCAACAGGATCAGATGGGCCAAGATTCTAGAAATAAAGACCATCGCAGTGTATTTTGTAGCTCTCGAGCTCTCCTTTTGTCAAGAACTTAAAGATGGCAGGTGAAGTCAACAGGCATGTTTGCAGGTTCAAGGTCTCTCCCACAATACAGCTCTTTACAATACAATGTGGTGCTCTCCGCTGACTGGTTGCACCACCTCATTTAGTGACATTTCCCATGTAATGCAACGAACAAATGCAGCTCAAGTGCTTAACTGTACTTAAGGGAAAAAATGCTGCATTAAACAACTTATTGATTACAAGGGCCAGCTGGTTTTTAATTCAAGGGGAATGCATCTTTCCCTCAGTGATGCAATGAAGGAAGCAAGTTTGTTTTAACAAAAGGCTGTGTGTGGGGCCAAAACTTCACCATTAGCTTACATTTCTTTCTAGACTTCAAGTGTCATGAAAGTGGCTGGAGGAATTTGGAAATACTTTCCATCCAGCTGTGTTTATATGATACTTTGTACACCGCTCAATTTAAAAGGAAAAAAAAGGGAGGAAAGAAAGGCATAGCACCACCATCGCTGTGTGTTTTTAATGAAGTAGCAGCGTATGAAACACTGGTACTTCTTTGGCCGGCTGAATATTAATGATGTTTTGCTTTGATGCTTTCATGAATCATTGCAACTATCAGACCTCTACTCTGAATCAGATACAATTCTGATGTCTAAGAGAGCCAGTCAGATTATTGAAATGCATAATTAGCTGTGAGATGGGGATGAGTGGGAGACTCTTCAAGGAAGGACAACAGTGTAAAGAGCACCATAATGAGGACTGGTGCAAAGGAGCTGCTTACTGTAATATTTAGGTTTATTTGTATTCACACGTCTACATTCATTAGCTTATCTGGGATGTACGTATGTGCTGTCATTTCTTTGTGTCAGTTACAGTTACGATGGTCGTAGATCTGGATGTGGGCATGTGTCGAAGAGAGAGAATGAGACAGGGCGAGAGAGTCAGTGGGATGTGCAAAGCATCTGAAAAAAGTCTATTTTTAGCGTACATTCCCTTACGAGCTTTCTTAATAGCTGCTTTAACTTCTTCGAAGTATGTTTTAGATGAAAACCAATGTTGACCTGATCCTCAGACCTTGACCATTAAGATTCGTTGCAGATTTGTTCCTGCTGTTGTTATGCTGAAGGCCAAAGTTCAACCCTGTTCTATCTCCTATGAACAGAATTCCAAAATTCAGCTTTGGCTTTTCTTACCGAGTGTGTTATAATAGCAAATACTGCAAGCATACACTATAAGCTTTGAGTTAAATGCATTTTGATTTAGACAGCAAAGGCGCTGTTTATCCATTTTGGACACAAAATGTTGATCAAGCTCAGCTAAACACAGTAATGTGGAATAGGGCACTGGACAGTAAAAACACAAGATGGTGAGTGAGCAGGTTGCCACAGCAACAGTGTTTCTAGGCGCATGCATCGTCGCTGCATAGGAGAGGAGATGCTAAGGACTGCCATGGAGCTGTTTCATAAAAAAAGAAAGAATAAACAGTTTATTACATTAATAAGAGATTCTTTTATTTTTTAAAATGCATCCAAGAGTTATTTTAAATGCCATATCGATAGAGGTGACATTGTGTTTATATTAGTGTCAGGAAACAAGGATCTTTTATCATTTGTTCTCAGACATGACAGACTTGTGACTGCCAGAGTCATAGTGACGAGAATTATGTGCTTGAGAAAACAATGAGCACTTTCTCTTTCTAATCATTATAAGGGGAACAGCCCAAGCATTTCTAAATTTAGTGAGTCTGCTGATGCTCGCAGCCATTTCTGTTGCAAGATGTGTGTGTGTGACACTCGATTAACCAAAAACAAGGCTTTTGAAAAACACAATGCACATTCAGGAATTCAACCCCCCCCCCCCCCCCCCCCCTCCAAAACAAACAGAAAGGCTTATTTTGCACCATTTTTTCCTCTTTCTGTATAATCCAGTTGTCATATTCATGTCTGGTTCATCAGTTTTAGTTGTTGGGGGAATCTTGTCCGATTTAGCGTGGCATATTGGGCACCGCATGTGCATTGCAGTAAAATGTCAAGAGTCAATAATCATTCCTTCATGTCTTAATTTCTAAACTACTGCATGCAGGCATCATTTGTTACCTCATTTGTAATGCTGTGCTGCTGATTCATGATGGATTGCATGAATTTCTGCATTAACCTTAGGGCCACATGGACTTGTAACTGCATACAACCACTTTGCATTCTTTGGGAATGTGAGAGTCTACCTCTGTCAGTGCGTATTTGGCTTGAAGAATGCCAGTATCATAAAGTGGATGCTGCAGCACCTGTGACCCAACTTGCAGTTTTAGAATTTTGTGTCCATTTCAGACCATGACCCTGATGTTAGGTTTAAACCTAAATGGCAGCTGACTCAGTGGTTGATAGACATGTCTTTAGAATAGAAAATTGTACCATTATTCCAGAGGAGATATTGGTGATATTTAGAGATTTTCAGTTCAGTTCTGCAAATAGTCGCATGTGTGTGCTAGGCTTGTAAAGTAAATCTTTCTGCACTGTGCACTCACTTGACCTCCTTCCTCTCTCTTCTTTTGTCTCTTCCCTTACAGGGAGAACCAACAGTCTCCATCGTGACAACACTTTCACAAGCAAATCCTCCCCTAAATTTGATTTCTCTTCTAATAATTGTCATGGGAAGAAAAATGAAAAATTGAGAAAGCCCAAGTATTTGATTACCAAGGAACTATGAGCAAAAGCAAAGTAAGAATCTATTATTGATAAAGTCTTTAATATAGCATTGCACTTTTTTCCTCAGTTTTTAAGTGGCTGCTTGAAGGAGCAAAAGAGAATCAGAGCGTTAAATATGAACATCAAGATAAGCACCTGAAGTCGCTTGATTGGAGGTGACCTATCAACTTCTTAGCAATAGGGGTAGGTCATGACTCAGTTGCCATGCGTGTTGTCATGGTGACCAGTCCAGGTACCCCTTTCCCCCTCCTCTGGTTGGTCCAACTTTTGTTGTGGTTTCACAACCATGGACCTCAGCTGACAGAGGCAGCACCCCCGTGCCCCTCCCCCTGTATCTGCTCCAATCAGGCAAGCCGTGTCATCTGTACAAGGAGGAGTTTAGATCAAATCCCTGACAGTATTTCAGAGAACACAAGATACCTCAATCTACAAGAGAACTCAATTCAGGTAATTTTGGTTTCATCCACAAATGGAAAACACATTAAGACTTTAAAGATAGATACCTTGAGAGCATTATGTTTAATTTTGCTACAATATGCCTCCCTTTTATTTGTTTCCACACTAGGTGATCAAGTCTGATACATTTAAGCATCTGCGACATTTGGAAATCCTCCAGCTCTCAAAGAACCACATCCGACAGATTGAGGTGGGAGCTTTTAATGGTCTTCCTAACCTCAATACACTGGAGCTTTTTGACAACCGTCTTACAGTGGTGCCATCCCAAGCTTTTGAGTATCTAAGCAAGCTAAGGGAACTATGGCTAAGAAACAACCCAATCGAGACGCTGCCGGCGTTTGCCTTTCATCGTGTTCCCTCTTTACGGCGTCTTGACCTAGGGGAACTCAGGAAGCTGGATTTCATCTCAGAGGCTGCCTTTGAAGGTCTGATAAACTTGCGCTTCTTGAATCTTGGCATGTGTGGCTTGAAGGACATACCTAACCTCACCCCATTAGTGCGACTAGAGGAGTTGGAGCTATCAGGGAACCAGCTCGGGATAGTCCGGCCTGGATCCTTCCAGGGTCTAGTTTCACTTCGCAAGCTGTGGCTAATGCACTCCAGAGTGTCAGTCATTGAACGCAATGCCTTTGATGATCTCAAAAACTTGGAGGAGCTGAACCTCTCTCACAATTCCCTGCATTCCCTGCCTCATGACCTCTTCACCCCTCTGCACCAGTTGGAGAGGGTACATCTAAACCATAACCCTTGGGTTTGTAACTGTGACGTTCTCTGGCTCAGCTGGTGGCTGAAAGAAACAGTTCCCAGCAACACCACTTGTTGTGCTCGCTGCCACGCACCCCCAGGTCTAAAGGGCAAGTACATTGGAGAACTAGACCAGAGCCACTTTACCTGCTATGCCCCAGTGATTGTTGAGCCACCCACTGACCTCAATGTCACTGAAGGCATGGCTGCTGAGCTGAAATGTCGTACTGGAACGTCAATGACCTCCGTGAACTGGTTCACTCCAAATGGCACGCTGATGACCCACGGATCATACCGAGTTAGGATCTCAGTGCTCCATGACGGAACACTGAACTTCACAAATGTGACCATGCAAGACACAGGACAGTACACTTGCATGGTAACCAACTCTGCTGGAAATACCACTGCATCCGCCGTTCTCAATGTATCTGCTTCGGACCCCAGCAACACCTACAGCTATTTCACCACCGTCACTGTGGAAACACTAGAGCCAAGAACAGACGAGGAGGAGTCTGCAAGACAGTATATTAACGAGACCTTCATAGATTTTCCTAATCCTACTGTCCACCAACCTGGTGTTACTATAACGCCTTCTCTCTCTTCTCTCTCCTCACTGTCTCCACGAATCAATAGAGCTCCTGAAAATACAGTGACTGAGCCCCCAGAACATGTAACTAACATTCCAGGCCTGGATGATGTAATGAAAACAACTAAGATCATCATTGGTTGCTTTGTGGCCATTACTTTCATGGCAGCAGTAATGTTGGTGGTCTTCTATAAACTCCGTAAGCAACACCAGCTACACAAGCACCACGGCCCAGCCAGAGCCATTGAAATTGTGAATGTAGAGGATGAGATCGGAGCCGGAGCAGGAAGTGGCATCTCAGGTGGTTCGACAATGAATTCTGGAACAGGTGGAGAAGGAACCCTACGGATACATCATCCAGAAATAGTCAACCTTCCCAACATTGGTCGTACCGATACGCTAAACCATTACTACAAGACACATCATTTTAACAACAATGTGATGGGTCTTAGTATTGGCACTGAAGGGATGGGGCCAGGAGGGATCCTGAGTAACAAGAGCCAGCAAGGTCAAGATATTCCTATCTCCTGTACCTCTGTCCCGATCTCAACATCCAACTTGCTCACCTCATCAGGCAACGGCACCAACACCATCCCCAGTTCGATGTCCCCACCACTCCCCATGTCTCTGCCTATGCCTACCATGGGCTTACATGGATCGATCAAGGGTTTCATGGGCCAAAGCCAGAATCCACAAATGGAACCTCTTCTTTTCAAGGGGAGTTCGAAGGAAAATGTACAAGAGACTCAAATCTAACAGCAAAAGTGAGAGTATTGAGTGAGAGTGAGTGAGAGAGAGTTGACGACAGAGAGGGGATTGATCTTGGGTTTATGCGCAGAATGATTAGACACTAGAGTGCACTGACATTACACTAGGAAAGAGGATAGACTGAAACGGCAATACACAAACACATAGACTTATCTGTGACAGTGTACTGAGCCAAGGATTACCACAATGGCCCACTTGTGTTTGTAGTAACGATCATGGCCATGGAGATCAAGGAATGGACATTGCTACAATGTAAATCTGTGCCAAAGCAAATGTTTTTTGCAGTTTCTACAAGCTGTGTCCTCATAGGAAAAAAAAAATAGCCTTTCAGAGTAATCAGTCCCCAAACCGTTGTTGGCCAGCAGAGTTGAAAGACACGCACAGCACTTGCCACACTGAAGATCAGAGATATTGCAGAATAAAATCCAAGAGACATTTTTCTTCCTCAAAAAACCACGAGCCACATTCTCTCTCTAGTGACTCAAAAGACTCCCTCAAGGTGAAAATTATGTAGGCATAAATAGATGGACAAAAGGGTACAGTGCAAACTACTGTGAAAAATCCACAAATTATATAAATATATTTTCATCTAAATATGTATCATTGCAGACTCTGATGCAGACATATTTTGGGGTGGATGTATAAGCTGGTATAGTTTGTTTCTTTGTGAATAATCAGGGGCGGCGATAGTTGAGGTTTGTTATGATATGTTTTAAGTTTGGCTACTTCTCAGAAACATAAGGGCTCAATTGCAACACTCATTGTGAATCTTTGAATTGGCTTTGTGGCATAAAGTCCATTTAGGTTGTATTACAGTAAATGCAGATCTCTGTTTGACAAACTTTTGTCTGTTGTTTCAGTAATAATCATTACAAACTTTTGTGTTCTGAAAGTGTATTATGTATTTTGTAAAAGCCAGCTTCTTGGTATTTGAATTGACAATTCTGATACTTAAATGCCAGCATCAATTAATGGTAAAAACAAACACGAACAGGTAATCCAATGCAATGACCTGTAAGGGTAAATTAAAGTGTTGACAATGTGTTATTTGAATCAGATCAGTAGCCAGATATTTGCTTTTAGACTGGAATTTGATATGATCTCCTTGCTCGTGGTTACCATAATCATGCCATGAAATGCTGTCATAAGGATGAGTCGACATCTATCTGCAGCAGCTTTCAAGAAGGGAGTGAACATCCATCTTAAGAAGATTGGAATGAAAGGAAATGTACAGTATATTAATAATAATAATGTCTGGTTGTATGACAATTGTAAGATCCACATTTTTAAAGTGTAACTTTCATATGTTAAATGCCATTTACGCTTCTTGCGTTTCAACTATGTATTTCTTTATTTTTGTTAGTTTGATATAATGTGTACAGTTGTCTAGCCATGTATCATTACGTGTGAAATAAATCAATCATATATTGGGTTGTATCGGGTCAATATGGCAACCACGCAGGTTAAGAGTGAGACATTGTGCCGTTCTCTGTGCTAAAACCTGGATTGAATGTATGGTTAGTGGTTTAGCCATTAGTCACCCTGGTAATGACACGTACTGTCTGTCCTGTTAACGCGGTCAGACAGGCTTTTAGCGACTTGCCTGTGGATGGGCTACACTTCTGGTTTTGGAAGATGAATGTTTTCATGATCTAATCCTTTAATGAAGGCGGGTTTGTCAAAAATTAGTCTTCGCCCATGGTAATTCTTCTGCTCTTGTGCTGACAAAGTTTGAAATGTGAACAGACAATTAAGGAAAAGTAATGTTTGTTGCAATTGAGCGCAAACTGGACAAGTAACCAGTTATTCCAGACAATGGAAAATCAGTGTTGACTGTAATGAAGGTCTAATTTTGCTGGGATGTGTGTGTGTGTGTGTCCCTCAAAGCTACACATTGTATATGAGGTATTTTCTATTCAAAAGAAGGATTTTGCCATTAGCAATGAGCTCATGCGTTCTGGAAGAAGGCATAAAATGAAGTATTGATAGTAACAGTGATGATAATAAGAGTGATGCTGCTAGACAAAATCCAGAATCGGCTCTCACATTGTTATATCTGTGAAAGGAACATCTTCTAATGCTAGCAAGCTAAGGCATTTTTCAAGTATGCCTTGAACATATGTATTGATTTTTTTGTAACTTGGATTGTCTAAACTGCAGCCATTTCTCTATTATTTCTCAACCTTATGTTATTATTTCTGGTCATAAATATAATTTAAAAAAAATATATAGTCAATGTAAATCTGCAACCTGTCCAACAGATTTAGAGGGCAGGATTTGACTGTATCCCCACAGAGACACAAAAAGAATCTAAATTAATTCTAAAGACATAACATATGGCTGCCCCCTTGATGTGCTACATTTGGTGCTCCGTCGTCAAATTTCAAAGAGCATACTAGATACCTCCTTGTGTGCCGGGAATGAGGGTACATTTCTCCACGTTAACCGTGGAACAAATCTTTTACCTGAACATTACTGTAGCAATGTTTTATTATGATGATGATGACTCACCTAATCAGCATGGAAATGTTCCTTTCAAATCTCTGAGCATCCGTAAAACACGACATGCAAGGTTATCATCGTTATTATTAACGTTTGAAGGAAACGCAGATGGCTTTTGTTGCATCTTAGTATTGTGGCTGCCATTGTACTCTGTGTTCGATGCTACTGCAGAGAAAGCTCATTCTCGTAATGTTCAGAACTATATGACCCCTTTTAATGAAGTTGACAAGCTTGAGACTGTACATACCGATCATCTGTACCTAACTGTAGCATTGAGTTTGGCTACAGATGGAGTTCTGACATGTTTGTATCCTCTGCATCACCCATTGCTTACAATGGATGCTTCTGTCCAAGTGACATTTATTGGTTTGTTGGAGGCAAAACTCCTTAATGAAATGGATTATGGTATCTGAGACACCAAATTGCGAGACAAGAAAGTGGACTGACCTTTTGGTTCTTTAAAGGTAAGCTGTTCTGTTTGATAAAACAATATTAAAAAGATAGTCTGCTTTAAAAGATTTGAAAGAGAAATGTGCAAAGCAACAGAACTTTTAGATTCCTTTACACAAAAAAACTATATATAAAAATGTCATGTGTTTCTTTTCTTTTTCTTTTGTGTTTTATTTCCAGTTGTTGGTTGTATCTTAGTATGTGGTATTATCAGTTTGGGCCTTTATGGATTGTCATTAAATGTCATTTTTTCCCCTTCAGAAATTCATCCAGGTACACAGTGTGACAGAAGAGTGTATTTCTTGAGTTATAGCAAAATCAACATGTGCAATATTTACACTTCAATGACTGTCATGCAGTGACTGAGAGGTATTTTATTTCGCTGTTTACTATTTGTGTGATTTCAGTTTTCTGCTTCCTGTAAGGATATAGTCTTTTATTAGAAACATACCACTTTCCTTTTTTGTTGTGATTTCATTCTACAGAACACAACCACAACTATTCTAAATATGAAATGCATTAACAAGTTTAAAATGACAAATGACCTTTCAAATAAGTTATTGCGTGAACTTTTATAATATAAAAGGAAAAATATGTCAAGTATAATTGTGTTTAAACTTTATTTTCTGACCTACTTTTCGTTTACTACACACGTTTGCTTTTTCAGAGGTTAATCAGGAAAGAGGAAATACTTTCAAAATAAGGTTTTGGATCAACACTATGGCTTGCCCCAGTCATGTTAAAAATAATTACATTTAGAAGTATCTTTTAGTACGGAAATGTAATTTTGTTTCTTGCAGAATTATAGCAAACATGGCTATATACACTCACTGGTCACTTTATTAGAGTTAGTACAGGCTGGGACCACCTTTTGTCTTCAGAACTGTTTTAATTCTTAATAGCATAGATTCAACAAGATGCTAAAAGCATTGCTCAGAGGTTTGGGTCCATATTGACATGAAAACATCACACAGGTGATGATGATGTGAAACCACATTCCAAAACCTTGAAATTTGGGGACAGTGAACTCATTTTCATGTTCAAAAAAACCGCTTTGAGATGATTTGAACTTTCTGATATGGCAGGTTATCCTGTTGAAAGCAGCATTATAAGATGGATACACTGTGGTTATAATATGATGGGCATGATCAGCAGCAATACTCAGGTATGTTGTGATGTTTTTAAACGATGCTTAGTGTGTACTAAGGGTCCCAAGGTGTGACAAAGAATATCCCCCACACCATTATACCACCATGAGCAATGTCGTTTATGCCAAATTCAAACCCTATTATATTGATATATATCATATGTTGCAGCAGAATTGGACACTTATCAGACCAGGCAATGCTTTTCCAATTTTCTATTCTCCAATTATGGTGAGCCTGTGTGAACTGTAGCCTCAGTTTCCAGTTTCTTCTGCTGCTTAGGCTTATTTCACAGCGTTGTGCACTCAGATACACTCTACTCCATACCTTGGTTGTAATCAGTGAATATTTAAGTGACTGTAGCCTTACTGCCAGCTTAAAGCAGTCTGGGCATTCTCCTTTGACCTCTGGTATTTCAGTCCTGAGAACTAAATGAATGATTTTCTGTTTTTTCTGACCGTTGTCTGTACACCATAGAGATGGTTATGTTAGAACACCCCAGGAAATACTCAAATACTCAGACCAGCCACGTGGCACCACCAACCATGTAAAAGGACATTCAGAGTTACTTAAGTCACTTTTCTCTAATATTTCGATATTTGTTTTTTAATGTCAACAGGTTGACTTGACCATGTCTACACCTAAATGAGTTGAGGTGCTGCCATGTGAAAAATGATCTGTTATACTTTGCTGATTGAAATCATAAAAACAGATACATTTTTATCATTTATTTTGGAAATGATCTTTCTAGCAACATTGCAATTAAAGAACAAACATTTAACACAAAGTGCTCCACAACATCACCTGCAGTCTAGAGTTGGCCTACATCAAAGTACAACTGACACACACTTCATACTAGCTGCATTTGCTTTAACTGAGCTATACAGAAAAAAGAAGGTACACAAAGGTCATACCACTAAGTCCATAATTAAGGTGTACTAATTGAATAAGAGGTGCTGGTGTGCCAATCACAATCTAACAAATTCAACAAAAAAAACTAACAACTCTGGAATCACTATAGCGTGGAAACCACGTTAGTAAATCAACTGGTGCTTTGTGTTATATTAGGGTAATTATAAATTACCCACTCTGCCAATTTTTATTACTAGTATAAATTTACTTACAAACAGGCTAAAAAGGGAAATCAAACAAACAATCACTTCTTTCCGGCGATTAGACATTTTCCATGCAAGGCAACTGTGAAACGACTCAGTGGCTATGACACCAACATGAACAGAACTATGCGCCTGACACTGTGGCTTCTTCTTGTTCTGCATCATTATCACTACTTCTTTTTCTGAAAGGGTTGATTGTGTGTTGTAAAGTGTTCTTAAGCTAAGTGAAATGAGGTGAGACTGTATACGCAATCACAGTCTTGTCTGCAAGATGTATCATAAGTTCAAGCCGCATTATAAAACAAGTTCAAGGGAATAAGCATTGCAATAAGTGTTGCATCAGCTATAAGCCATAACCATGAATCTGAATGTGTTTAGATAAAATGTTTGGACCTTACATCGGGGAGATTGTATCTGAAATATCTTTGGGGGCACTATGTAAAGTCATTTTCTTGAATGTAATTGTCCTTGGCTTGTACTCCGGTCTCCAGAGACCTCAGTCCCCACGAGATGTCTTACACATAATGTTAAAGGCTTGCACACCAAAATAGCAATAGACAACACAGCTTCAGTATAATATGGTTAGGCTCTATTGAAGTATTTCTGAAGCCAGTAAAGACATCAAAAGAAATGTTCTGTAACACCATGAGAACACCATGAGATGACACATCTTGAAGCATATTATAATTATCTGTTCTGTAGCATTTTTCCTGTTTGTCAGCTTGTATTAATAGCGAGCAAACATATGGTACGGAGAATGTGCAAGACTTGAATTGAATTTGTCCTTTTTCTGCCATGTTTGAAAAGAGCAATACTCACATGGAGCGAGGGGGGTGTGAGAGCGAGAAAAGAGTGTGTATGCTGCAGAAAAAAATGCATTAAAATGTGCCGAAGATGAAAGAGAAATGCTCAAAAGCGAATACATTTTTAGCATTCTGTGATCTTGGCGTGCATATAATGTAATGCAAGAGGGGTACATTTAAATTAGCAAAGGTGGAATTTAAAATACCGGTTTCATCCCTTGCAGCAAGAAACAACCACAGTCCACAGGAGGTTTATATATCAACAAAAATCTCCACTTGTAATTTTAAACTGTGCTTTCTATTAAAAGGGAAAGAGGAAAACCTGATTTCTGTTTGCAAAATTCTCCCTGTGCAATCACATCTCCTTTGCACAGTTGTAGAGCAGTCATTTCCTATAAATCCACTGTGCCTGCACTATCCTCTCCTCTTCCCTTCTCCCTTCAAATTCAATAACCTCCCAGCTGTGTGTTTCTCCAGGGATTCCCCCAGCTCCCCTGGCCCACAGACAGACTGCAGAATCTGTGGGGAACCTGACACAACATAAACTCCACTGTGAAGCAGAGGTGTCAGAGTCTGTGGGCTGCATCGAGGAGCCATGGAAATGCAAAGGCCTTTTTATTTCTTCACACTTTAAAGGTTGAAGGGACAAATGCATGCGTAAAACACAAGAGTAAAGTGTTCGATATGAATGTGTGAAAAAGTACAACCTATGACCTATTTATTCATTGTAATGTGAAGATTCACTAACTACTGTCGGGCTTAACTCTGGCTAAGGAAGCATGAGAAAAGCTGTATGGAATTATATGAGAAAAATGTGACATTGACCCACTTGGGTATAGTTTATGCAAGACGGGTAAAAGGAAACCAGTGGCCCTTTGATTTAAAGTCTGCTCTTTAAAGATTCATTTTTGACTGTTACATGAAAGTATGTGCTTACTACTGATGTACTTTGAGGGCTTTTTTATAGTGTACTGAACATACAGTGCTTTGCTTTTATTTTGGTCTATATTTAGACCCCCTCAGTATTATTAAGAGGCATTGAGCAGATCTTTTTTGTTTGGTGATACAGTTTCATTTTTCACCCAAAATAACTCAATTATTAATCCAGGCATAGAAGATAAACAAACATACCATAGGGAGACTCTTTTTGCTAGACATGTATAGCCATCTCGTGTAACTTGCAAGCACTCAGAAGCCCTTGTAACCCCAGACAGTTCTTTCCCTCTACTGGGGATAAAACACTCAACCTGACCAACAAGACTTGTCACCCGGAAAAAAAAGCTGTATATCTTTCTCTCCACTGAATATTGCCAAATGGGTTTGGAAATAGAGCCGCTGCTTTATGTGTGTGGGGAATTAGGCTGATGGCAACTTATGTCTGGTTTGCTTGTGTTCTAAGTTGTTTTTACTCATGCGCAAATACTTTTATTGAAATTAGTATTTCTTACGACTGTTTATGCATAAAATAATGTATATAAGGTAGGGCTGTTCAAAATGTAAAAATAATATAAAGGTGCTTTGGAAATCTGACTATTATTAATAACACATCAGACCATTTAGAGTCTAATTTTCTGTATTAGGTCAGAGACAAAAATATCTCTTGGTGATGAATCCAAATGACAATCTGAAATAGCCTCTTTGAAAAAACACAAAGCAGGCTTTGTTATATTGCTTTATAATCATGTTATGTGCTACCACAATATAACACAAAGAAACCTCACCAGTGTTTGTTACACTGTAGGGAAGGTATATGGTGGGTGAGGAGGTTTAAAGTAATTACTTTCCTATTAATATTCTCTTTCCAGCATACATCGTAAACTGACACATCCTATGTATTTACTGGAGGAAGATCTGTAGTAAATTGTTCCCCAGTGCATTCACTCCCACATACTAACACATTTTTCAGGCAGTGGAGCTAATGTTGTTATTAGATTATTACACTTACTTGAATATTGATTTGCCGTAACTGCAGGTATAGGGCAATGCCTCTACTTTGCCTTGTTAATGTTGTGGCACTCTATGCATTTAATAGCACTATGAATTATGTAGAGACTTTTAGCCTACTTTGATGCTGTAGTGGTATTCAGATATTCAGCTCTAGCACTCAAGCCAGTGAAGGAGCAAAATATGAAGCCACAGCTAGCAAGCAGATAGCTTAGCACAACAACTTGACATGAGCCAGGGAATGGTATTTTGAATCTCCTGTCCAAAGGTAAAATCAGCTCACCTGCTACTCCACTGCTCATGAATTCGGTGAATAACTTCTAAATCTTTGAATTCATACTTTTTTTTTTTTCAAAAGTGGAAAAATTACACACTGTAGCAGTGGTTAGCCCTACAAAGCTAGCTTAGTTAGCAAGAGTAAGAAATAGCACAGCTGATGCTTGATGTACACTCATTTGTCATTAAATATTTTTATACATAATTGTTATGCACAATTATGCACTTAAAAAACATTCAGTGTTTGTGGCAAATGACGTATACAATTACCGTAAATTGCTTCCCTTTTTAAAGTTTGAGTTTAAAGCTAAACTTGTAACTATGTCCTTGAATCCTAGTTTTATTTTTTAGCATAAAATACGGTATATTATCTAATAATTATAGCCTAATTATTATGTTAACTGTGACAACCCAGGTGACAATGGACATGTCTGGACAGGTTGTCATCTCTGAGATAACACCTTGTACCTTGCCTTGCTTACACTAATACTATACTGCCAATTTAGCAACACTGAATCACCTACAACATGTAACTTTGGAGTTATAAAAGAAGACATAACATCTAAGCAAGCTGAGGGAGAAAATGCAAACACTAGACAGAAAGCCCAACTGACAAGCACAGTCAAAACAGATCCATCTTAATGTTAAGCAACAAAGTGACCTGAGAATTTGATCTCCCAAACAGTGGAAGAAATTATAATAAATGCCCAACAATACAACAGTGCAGCAGCACACATGTGACCAAGTCTGCTTATCCATAGTCATTCCAGCAAAGTGTGGGCTAAGCTTGTAGAAGAACAACAAACAACACAGTTTTCTCAGATTTGTGCTCAAAAATTTCTTCTCGTGTTAGGGAGCTGCCTTAAGAACCAGTAGATTAGGAACCTTTGTCGAGTTTAAAGTCAGAATTCTCTGTGTTATGAAAGCGGCTCTCTTTTTACCTGGATAAATCACTGTGATCAATTATACTGAATACACAACCTCAGTTTATATCGTGAGTTTCTGTTCGAATGATCACCTTTTCAAAGATTCTTTTGTTTAAAGAATTTTTTCAATTGCATTGCCACTAGAATGTGCATGTATTCATTTTGTTATTCATAAAATGTCTAAATGTTTTTATTCTTGATTCTAATCTGCTGCTTAATCTGTTTTACACTGCTGGAAGCTGCTAGGAAACAGGACACACATTTAAATCCATTCAGTCAAATTAAGATTAATTTCACTTTGATCTGCTAACAAACTAAAGTGATTTCAATGTCGTCTTTATTAGGCTGTGGGACAGTAACTTTTAATGACTAAACGGATCCATTTTAAAGTTTCAGAACTCTAATTTGCTGCGGTCGCCTTGGACATAAACAGTAGCACTGAGAGCGCACTCAGTGATAAAATAATTAACTTAAAATTTTTATTTTACCACTGTGTGAACTAAATCCGCATGTCATAATTTTCTGCAGAGTTAACTTTGTCTTTTTTGTAAGAGTGTCACATTTTTGCAGTTACTTTTTATGTTCTTTATAGATTTTAATCAACATGTTATCATAATTAGGTGACACTCATAGGCATCATTTTGTGTGCATGAAGAATCATGTGACCTGTGAAATGCCCCCTTTTTATGTGAGGCCTGAAGCAGAAAGCCTGAACTAAGAGAGAAAGATGAAAACTACTGCCACCACTATTGCCAACTGAGGTGTGGGTCATTGTCAAGCCAGTTGTGTTGAACATTGTAGTATACCATACCCCTGTTCTAGTTTGGTGCATTTCTTGCAGTAGTACCAACTGTGGGCCTGGCAATTTTAAGGATTCCTTTTGATGGGTTAGCTTTTGTTTAGTCAGAATGTGTGGAAAACCCTTTAAACTGGTCATCAGCCCCATTTTTTCCAGAAAAGGGGGTTATGATTTGAAGTTTGATTACACAAATAGTAAAATGAAAACAATAATTTAATAGCAGAACATTTCTCCATAGACAGGCAAAATTGATATCATCGATGCCCACAGATATAAACAGATACTTCCATGTGTACCAAAAATATGATACGGTGATCAAAATGTACAAGACTGTAATTTCTCTAATGAAAGATATACTGACTTTTGTGAGAGTTAGTGGGTGGTGAATATAAGTAATGAATATAATACATTATTTATATAGTAATATATAATATAAATATTAATTTCCTTGTAAATTAATTTGTCAGAAATTGTTTTTTTTTTTATTTAATTTGTATTGAAGATATTTTTGAAACTGACCAGTTGCTTGTCCAGTTTTTTTTATTATTTTCTAAAATGCCTAAAGAGATTCACTCTGACTCCAAGATAAATGATGTAAGCAAAATTGTTACATTGTTGCATTTTTCTATCTGATATTAGCAAAGTGTTTTCTAAACTTGATATATATTCAGAGGAAAATGTGTTTGTGCATGAAAAGAGTTCCTAAGAAAAGGTGGATTGTCTTTTTATTTGTATCAAAAACATGAGATTTTTCTTGGTATTTAAAAAGATGATTCATGGAGAATAGAATACACTTACCTCTCCAGATTTTAGATGCCCATTTTGCTTATTCTCTGTTTTTCCTAAAGATGGAAGTTTTTGTCCTGAGGGGGTTAAGAATATTGACAAGAAGAGTTACTGACTGAGTAGACAGCCAGGTTGTTGACATGCAGCAGAGTACTCCAGGTACCTAACAGTCTAAGCAGTCATACATGTTTGTGGGTTACATGATACATATTTGATATGATATATTTGTTTCACTCAGGGCTGATCTACTGAGTTTTGCACAAGCAGTCAAAATTTTATAGAGGAAAGGGAAGGATGTGGGCGCTTGTTTGCAGGCCACATGAGCTTTGCTTGCTTCACATCTTTACATATTGGGAAATTGATGCAACACTGCTTTGTTCTGTTGGCTTACGATATATATGAAGAGATAATGAGATTGTGTTCTGTTCTGATTGAAGGGGATGATGACATCGATATGAAATAGCTGTGGTCTTCACATGGCTTCTGTGCGTGATCTACACAGATACATCTTTGTCTAATGGGTCATTTGACCTGCACCAGTTTATGCTGATTGAATCACAGTGAAATAAGCATGTAGCACATTGCCAGCTATATACACCAGGTAGGCTAGTCTGTTTCCTTTTTCTTCTTAACAATGCCTGAGAAATGATTGAAACTAGAGGCGACTTCTATAGAAAAAAAACAAATGGCCAAGCGGACACAGTCTTCAGTATCACTTTGTGCACAGCATCAGTGATCATAAGAAACATACAGAGAAAATAGATTCTCAGTGACATTTATGCAAATGAGACTGTGGCATGTGAGTCTGCACACAGCATGACGAGAGGGGAATTCACCATCACTTGGCTGCTCTACTGCTGCTGCTGCTGCTACCATTAGCATTAGCATTGTTCACACATCCCCTCATCTTAGGCCGCTTCCACACCCCTCCTTCTCATCCTCTCTACCCCAACTCCTGACCGTGTCTCCACCCTCCCAGTACCACCACCCCCACCCTCGTCTCTGCTTGCCTCTGCGTCCTCTCTTTCCTGTTCTCGCTGCAGTGTTGCTATAGCAACGGAGAAATGTGGGAATACCTCCGTCCTTCAGAGAGGGGGATGGAGGAGGGGTAGGGGGGAGAAAGAGGCGAAGAGGAAGAGGATGGGAGAGAGACGGAGAGTTAAGCGGCAGACAGAAGAAGAGACAAGAGCAGAGGAGTGGAGGGAAGACTGTTAATTAAAAGACAGACAGAGAGGGGCTGCGACTCACTGAATGGACACCATTGCCTGTCACTGAGACTCCTGACTCACTTAGTGACTCCAACCGTTTGTCCATCTCCTCTGGCCCCTAAAAGCAACCCCCCCCCCCCCCCCCCCCCCCACACACACACACACACACACACACCACACACACACCACACACACTACCACCACCCTCCCATTGATATTCAGTCTCTGCGATGAAGAAGATGCCACTGTTATCAGGCTGCAGAGGGGTGTGAGTGTCTGTGTGGGTGGGGGTGGGTTCGACTCAGATGGCATAGTGTCGCACAGCCATGGCGTAGCTTCACGCTGAGCCTTACGCACGCCATTTGTTTGACGATCCATGTGTTCTGGATGTCTCCATTTGTAGTGAGGCTGCAGTTTCCATGACAACGCCCAGACTAAAATAGCACCCCCTTCCTCCCCCCAACCCCCACCACCAGCTCTTCTCTCATACACTCATAACTGTTCACTCCTGATCTTGAGGCTCGTTCTAGATGTCCCATACTGCTCGTCTCCATTCATCATATGGACTGAAGCACTAATACCGCCAACACCATCATCAGCTCCACACACACAAGTGCGTACACACGCACACACACACACACACACACACACACACACACACACACACACACACACATGCATGCGCACGCATACACGCCACTCATCACATCTCCTCCCACCTCTTATCTCCCATTTTCAGTCTCTCGGTCGCCCTGCAACAGATTCTGTCAACACGCATCAGCCTCTGCGTTGCCATGGCGACGGTCTTGAAAATCGCTGCAATTATTTCAGCAAAGACAAAAAAAACGAAAGAAAAGAAGAAAAAAAAGGGAAAAACCACACTATAGCCACTCGGGGGAGGGAAACTGATCGAGTGAGAGATGTCTGCCTGTGTGTATGTGTTGGTGCTTTATGTTTATGAGAGCAACAGAGGGAGAGAGTGTGTGCGTGTACATGCATGTTTTGCGACCCTTCAATGAACCAGTGTGTGAATTTTAGCATTTTTCAAACAAATATGCAAATGTGGTGATGTGATTTTACATTATATATGAGTTTCTTTTGGCCCCATATTGTAAAAAGCATTTATTATCCTCCACTAAAAACCCTAAATGGATATGCAAATATATGTATATGTTACTGTGAGATGAGTGCAGGTGGACTTGCTGACCCATTTTTAAAGGGGTGCTTTTCAAAGCCAACTTGTACCAAAGTCTGTATCACACACATGTTGCCCCCATGCGTGTGTGTCTGTGTTTGTGTATCAGTGAGAGGATTACTGTGTAGTGCTGTGGTGTGGAATTGAAGGGGTTAAACAGATGTACACACAGACCACTGCACAGTATCAGAGTTTTAAATTAGTTCCGACATATGCTGAACGTCAGTGCACATATACGTTTTAAAAGCTGGCATTATAGTTGCTACAATGGACTTTATCACAAGTTCTTTAAGGTAAAGTTCTTTAATGGTCCCCATGCAGAACATTAAAAAGGACCAACAAGCAGGCAGTCAAATAAAATGTTCTTTAATGACTTAGAGAAAAATACAGAACAAAAGGCTCTGCAGGAACATGCAGAACTCTCAAGTGTCTCGCAGAGTTTCCAGAAAGGGAGCAAGGAAACCAGGAAAGCAAAATAACCAGGAATAAACAGGTAGATCACATGATGATATGGAAAAGATTGACGGAAAACACGCAGATTACACACTAGGGAGAATGTTAATAAGGCTCAGGTGAACTGAATCAGACGCTAAAGTGGGTGTGAAGAGAACAAAGAGAGGAAGTAATAGCACAGAAGCATGTGAAGGACTAACCTTTAAATTAAGAAAAAACAGAAAAGAATAAAGTCGCAGAGAAACAAGAAGACAAAGAGAGGCGAAACATGGAAAGCAGAGAAAAAAAGTAAAATACGCGAAACATGAGGGCAAAACCAATTACACTAAGGTTACAAGCTAAACTGTGGCAACTAAAAATACTTTAAATCCAGTGTGTTTCTGTTAATACTGTGTGACATTGTAAAAATTACTATAAGGCAAAGAAATAATAATACCTGATTTTTTTGTCTTCTTGAAAATAAATCCCAGTCTGCATTAAAAGGACAAAAACTAACAGCATTTTAGTCTTTGCATAAAGTACACATAATTAGCATTGCATACATAAACAACTGAAGTGGCATTGTGATAAAATCTACAAGCCTTTAGAAAACACTTTAGTGAACTATACAAACAGAAGAATAAAGATATAAATTATCACCAAACTAAAAGCAGAACTGGACACATTTAATCTTGTTGTTGTTTTAACAAAGTACGCGGGATTCTCGCTCAGTATACAAGCTGCCAGTTATGCTCTTTTTTTCTTTGCAGATCATTATCTATAAAACCTAATTTAGTATCTAAAATGTTACTCTGACACGCCACCTCAGTGAATACTTTAAATTGCTTGTTACAAAAGATGCTATCTTACACTTATCAAACACGATGGCAACGCTGCATAGCTCTAAATCTTTACACTTACTAATCCCATTGTATCTCATAAAGCTACTTTGATACTAACAGATACTTACATGTGTGCCATGTAAGGGAAAACACTCCAGGCCCTGTAATTTTAGGGCAAAACCAACAGTGGATGACATAGCAAGTTATAATGAGTGTTTGTGGCTCTGGGCCAGTGCTTAAGTGAGGACATGTGTGTTTACGCATGCAGGAGTACAATTTTAGAAGCCAGGTGGGTGCATCTACACTTTGTCATGGTGCTATTGTAAAGCATCTAAATGTGGGGGTGCTTTTAAAGTGAAATTATCCACACAAGGGTCACACGTTTTCATAAGATCAGAAGCTGACACAAAAATGCCTGCCGTGGCGGGCTGTCATGTCATGTGCGCAGCGGGGAATAGAAGGAGACAGTGACTTGGACTCCAGTTGACAATGGAGATAGACTGGGACCAATAATCCCAGAGGAGAGGTGGAGAGAAAGACAAAGAGGGAGAGAGAGAGAGAGAGAGCGACACCCACGCAAGGCCAGGTAGGGAGGCTATAAAAGCACTGCCTAAATTTACTGAAACATGCACTTAGTGTCAGCCTGGGTGTGAGTGAGGATTTGACACACCCACCCACACAAACACACACACACACATATATATATCTATATGTCTGCGAATCATTTGTACTACAACACCAAAATATGTGAACAAGCAGCTGAGGTAAGTGCAAATCTTCATTTATATTAAAAAAAAAAGCATTTTGTTGCATGCATGCGCACGCTGCATATTGCGCTTTAAGGTTTTAATTAATGTTTGAATCACAACATAATAATAATTTCTCTTAACTGGAAAGAAAGAACACTATTATTAACAGATCAGTGGCTCAGCTTGTTAAAAGATTATGGAAATTTACTGAAAGTGACTTCAACTTTTAAGAACAAAGTAACCCAAATTAAAAAAAATATATATTTCAATGATTATGTTACATGCTTAGTTGATTCCTCTTATCATAGTCAACATGTACTTCGAGTAAAATATTATAATAATAATATAAACCATATCCTAAGATCATGACTGGTACACACAGCCCACTTTATCTCCATCACTGCACTGTTTCTGTTTCTTTTTGTTCCCTTATTTAATGGGAAATTGTGATTTTATAGATTAACTTTCTTGATACTTTTCGTCTTTCAGTGAAAGAATTTTGTAAAGCAGGTGACGCTCGACTAGCTGAAAAGATGCAGAAGTTGCAGAAGAGTTTGGGCTGTTTGTTCCTTCTCTGCTGCATCTGTTTGACTGAATGCCGGGTGCTGAAGTTTGTTGTAGCTGTAAGTTCCCCCATTTGTCGCCTCCCCCCCACAAGATGTTTGACAGCATTTCTTTGTTGAATCCTGTGATTATTATATAATCTGGAAGACACTTTGCTGTGCATGGTTACTGATTGCATTGTAGTTTTCCTGCCCGATCAGTATTATTGTTTTTGCACTTTTTTGTGTAACAAAGGATTACTTTGAGCCTAAACTCCAACAGTGTCTAGCATATCTCTCCCACACACTGCAGCTTTATACATAAACCTCTTTACATAACACCTTATTACCCAACTGAATGATTTAAGAAAAAGAAATCACACTATTCTTATGATTTGGCGTTTCATATTTTTTATTTTTTTGTATCCTTTAAAAAAAACTTGTATGTGTATGTTGCTTAAGTGCTTTAACCACTTACCTTGGGACAGCATACAATAAAATTATATATCTGCTACATAACTATTACGGCTTAACCAACTGCTTGACAGTAAAAGTGTGTTATCAGCTAAATCCACTAAATTCCTGCTAGTCTTCAGCAACCTCGTATACAGCTCCACTGAATTTCATTGAGTTTAGATTCACAAATCTTTGGGGTTTTTTTTTTTTTGAAAACTATTATTTTTAGTTATTGATTTAATTACTTTACATACATAAAAAAAATCTCATGTTGTTGTGCAGCAATTATATTCAAAAGCCTTTGGATCTTTGCTGACTTGTGCTTGTGTTATTGTGTTATTTTTATGATGTGTTTCACTCGAGTGGTTTGTAAAATTACTGTGGGATCAACAAGAGTGAATCAGATGTGTGCACAATCCCGTTAATTCAACCTTTCTGTTATGTCACGGCTCAGAAAGTGAGCTGTCAGGTAATAACACTAATGCAACAGTTCTAACGATTGTGCCTTGATGACATCATCAGAATGACACTTGTGCCTCAAATCCTGCCCACGCTGTCCACAGTCACAGATCTCTATTTATTACCTCTGTCTCAGGGTGATAATCTTGTTTAAGTGTGCAGTGTAATGCTAACACAGCAGCATGGCATCATGTGACAATATCTGTTTTGCTGCTCAGGTGTTCCGGCACGGAGATCGATCACCTATTGAGTCATATCCCAGGGATCCATATGGGGAGGAAGTGTGGGCTCAGGGTTTCGGACAGTTGACTGAGGTACTTGATTTGTCATTGACATTTTGGTTTGTTGTTAACAAAACACGTGAAGAGATTTTGGTTGTACAAACTGAATTGTCTAATAGTTTTACTCTAGCTCTTGTTTTACACAAAATCATTTGGGCTGTGGTACGGAGGCCCTACAGTGCAGAAGAAACAAAAATTGTAGAAATTGCAATACAGCATTTTAGAAAAGAGAAGAATAAAACAAAATACATAATAACAGCATAGCAAGAAACAAACAACAAAACAGTCAAAGCTGTTATTTATCTTAACAAACAAATTAGAAAATAACACCAAGAGGAAAAAAAATTAAGTTACACAACAGAACACAAGAATATTACATAAACCTTTTTTAAAAAAAACCCCCAAAAAACCCAAAAAAACCACTGACATTTAAAATTAATAACAAAACAGAAAATTACATTTCAGTAGTTTACAAAGTATGTCCTTTCTAAATGTTTCTAGTTTTCTCTTTAATGTTATTTTGTTTTGCGCTTTAAGGCCACCATACTTGAACTGGGGTGACACACAGTTCACTAAAATATAGGTGAAAAAGTCAAACAAAAGAAAAATAATAATAGAGACTTTATGCTTATAATTTGACAAGAAATTCATAAACAGGAGGATCACAGGCTTAACACAATGAATGCATCACTGTACTTCAAAAACTGCTGAATTCATTTACTTAAAATCTTTCACTATAAAATACACTTTTAACAGACTTCGGGCTTTAATTAAATTCCTTCCTCCTGTGACTTTGCTCTGTTGTCGGGCAATTAGCTGCTTTACAGTGTATAAACTCATTATTTTGTCTTTGAGAAACACTGGTAACAGGGTAAAAGTTGCTTATCTATGTAAAAAGGTTGATTAGGACCATAAATCTGCAGCGTTTTCAGTCAAAAGGTCAAATTCTGCTAAAAATGTAAAATGCTGGCAATTTTCCTTCCAGCTGGGCATGAAACAGCAGTTTGAACTCGGCCGGTTTCTAAGGAGGCGTTACGGAAATTTCCTCAGTGAAGACTATAACAGCAAAGAGGTAGGTGTATCTGTGTATGCAAACACATATGCGTATCTGCGTGTTAATTGCTGTTTCCTTCCCCATCTTTGTTTAGGTGAACTCTGTTGTGAGCTTCCTAAGCCTCTTGTCATGCGTGCCCTGTAAAATCAAGTGCGCGTACGAGCAGTCACCATCTGTCACTTCTGTAAAAACATACAATAAGTTAATGAGCCTGACTCATTTTGGTGAACTCACTGTCATGACCGTGCAGTGTGCTAAACATGGGAGGGTAATGTAGCCCGTGGGCTTCATGTAAAGTACAGCTGTCAGCAAATATGCAGCTTCTGTGTGCTGGATCCTAAACACACTGACATTATAAGAGATTTGTAATTTCTTTTTTGCCTCTGCTTTGTCATACTCGTTACCTTCCTTTTTCTCTTGCTTTAAGTGCTCGTCTTTCTCTCTTAAACAAAACACAATTACCACAACTAATGACAGCTGTTCTCAGAACTTATCACTGACAATCTCTTGCCTAAATCTCAGTGAACTTGTGCCATACCTTTTCGCGTGTTGCCATGTCTGTTTTACGTTCACAAAAGGGGGGCAAAACAGAAGCACTCCTGGTATCACAAGAACATCCAACCTTATCTGCTTGATTTATGATGTGTAAAAACCTGATAGAGAGTGACAGAGAGCTATAGAAGAGGGAAGACTGATGTCAGAAGAGATCACAGCAAGACAGATTGTCCCCCCCTCCCCTTTCCTTCTCATTCATTTGACTCTTCTATGACTCTTTGGGTTAAGGAAGTACCTCAGTTGACTTGGGATGAGTACTGCTTGCAAAAATAAAGGCAAAAACTTTAATGAGATTTCTAAATGTAGAAAAGAAACGTAAGCCTCATTTACCCCAGAACACAGCACATAGTCGGATCAGTGAAACCACTCCAGTACCAGCATATGAATGCTTTTTAATGCCATGTACTCTCTGTGATTACAACAGATATATGTGCGGAGTACTGACTACGACCGCACTCTGATGAGTGCCCAGGCTTGCCTTGCTGGGATGTTCCCCCAAACCAGACCCATCATGCCCCAGTTACTGTGGCGGCCTATTCCAGTGCACACCATCCCCAGAGCCCTCGACAAGGTGGGCTGCTGAGCCACATAAATATTTTCTTTTCACAGCAGCAGCCACGCAAAGCTGATTACAAAATTGTATAAATTATTTTGGGCTTTTCTCTGTAGCTCCATGCGGCCATCTGTGTGCATCCCAGCTGTGATTCCCCACAGTGTTAAAGTGTGAAATGAGCATACATTTGTGCCCACAAGAAGTACCTCGAGTTAACGTTCATTATTTCCACTGATGTTTAACTGCTGTTTTAAAGTTGCTGAGGTCTCCAGGTAAAGACTGTCCAAGGTTCAGCGCTATGATGACGGAGACCTTCGAGAGTCATCCCTACCAGAAGTTCCTTAAAGCTCACCAGGTAAGACAAAGGCCGTCTCCACACAGCCAGACAGACCTCTAAATACACTGTTCTGTAGCCCATCAGCATCTGTTCAGTGACGTGAATGCTCACAGCCCAGTTTGTGTTCAGCATATCTTTTCCGTGAGTCATGTGCCTGCTAACCAGTGAAAACTTGTTTGTAACCCCGTCGTTTAATATCATCAGGCTTACACAATCAAAATTGCTGCAAACAAAATCGTGTCCTTACCTCAGCCTCTCCTGGTCTGCTTATCCCGGCCCTAATTTGTAAATTAACTCACATGCTGAAATGCCTATTTCAGTAAGTATATACTTCACAGTTGTTGATGTCAACGTAATCAGCACCTCTAGTAGACGTGTTTGTTATGCTGAAGACATCATGTCCTCTCAGTGATTTTCTCAGGCACGGTGACTCCAGTGCCTACGAAAAGCTGCACAGTGCAATTTCTCTCACATTCTCAGAGACACTAATTAACGGTTAGATTGAATTAGATTAAGAATTACAATAAAATGGTTTTAATTAAATGGAGTCCCACATGCGGGGATAGGGTGATAGTTGAGATCAGGCCAGGGCATCCTGCATTGAATTTTAACACCCTCTGCTGGAGGCAGAGTACCTGCAAGGTATATACACGAACCAAACTGGTGCCACGTATCACCGTGTTATCTGACCAAAGGTTAAACTTACAGTCATCGCCACATTAATGAACTACTAATGCTAATTTATGCAATTTTTGATTATAAACCCCTAAAATAGATATCTAATCAGTGTGCCTGGACAAATATCCATAAATAAATGGAATGTTACTCATAAAAATGGTAATTAAACTGTTGTGTTCCCTTGAGCCTTATTATTTAAAGAGTTTAAACTGATGTCCTTATTCTTTTCTTCCCTGTGCAGTACTTTGTGGAGGCTCTCTCTAACCACACTGGCTACCCCGTGTCCAAGCTGGTTGGTAAAAAAATATGGAGGGTCCACGACACTCTTAACTGTGAGGTATACTTTAAAGCAAGCCCACAAATATTTCTGCTACCTGTATTATGCACATTACAAGCTGCTACAAAACCCAGATGCAGAGAAGTGACAGAGAAAAACACAAAAAAGGAACAATAATGTGCTTTCGTCAAAGTATCTCCAGAGAAATAGAGCGAGGGTAGGAGTGCGGGGAAATCACTTTATACATACAGTAAAAGACGAATGGGGCAACATATTGAAATGATAATTAAAGCATAATGAGATGGGTGGATTCTAGGCCAGGTTGAATATGTTCATTCAAACTTGCAAAATGAGCATCTGTTATCTTCAGACTGGTGCTAAAAATAGACGGGATAATAGAAACTATAAAGTACGGCCATTTAAACCTCGTTTGCTGCCATGTTGTATAATGTGATTATTAGCGTAAGGCAGTGCCGTAATGAACATTCTTCTCTTTTGCAGAGGATTCATAACTTGACTCTGCCACGCTGGGCCACCCAAGAGGTCTTGGACACCCTGAAGAGAATAGCTTCCTTTGAGGTCATGTACAGCATCCTCAGTCACAAGCGAAAAGAGAAGGCCAGGCTCTCGGGAGGTGGGAATTCACATTAGAGGCAATTAATTTAGAGCACTCAAGAGGAAAAAAAAAAGAAGAAGCTCTGTTTATCTCATGTGACTGCTGGCCGAAGCTTTGTTTATTAGCACATATGAGCTAATGGGACAAAGATGATTACAGGGCCAAGACAGGATGCTCAATAAGGTCAAAAGGATTGTCTTGGTATGTGAGAAAAATTAATTTGCACTGTTGACATTGTGGTAATTCTCCAGGGGTCCTGCTGAATGCCATCCTGAGGAATTTCTCTAAGGCTGTAGAGCAAGGGAGCACTCTCAAATTCATTATGTACTCAGCTGTAAGTGCATTGCTTGTGTACGAGCACACATTTATAATCTGCTGTGTAAACTGCTGCTTGATGTACTGTATCTCCTCGCCTTCTTATTGCTTTGGTGCTTGTTCCTCGTTCCAGCATGACTCTACACTCATCACCCTCCAGGCAGCTCTGGACGTGTATAACGGGCTTCTTCCTCCTTACGCTGCCTGTCAACTCTTTGAGTTCTACCAGGAGCATGATGGGTAATGACTTCCTTCCAGTTTTATTTCCTGCACTATTCTCTTTTGCATATTCAAGCACACTATGTAGGTCAGATGCCCACCACATTTTGAGGTATCGCGGTTTTCTGTTTGGATGCACCGAGCAAATACCTTTCCTTTGCGATCTGAGGAAATTTGGCAGCCGCCCAGGGCTGCAGTTGTGAAAGCATCACATAATACAAATACATTTGCATAACACTTACAGATGTGTGTCCTCTCATTGGATTCGTCCTAATAATTACCCAGATCCTATTCTGTGGAGCTGCACTACCACAATGACTCTCGGAACAACCCCTACCCCAACCCTGTGCCAGAATGTAACGGGTTGAGCCCTTGTCCTTTATCCTTGTTTAATGAGCTGGTGAAGGACGTACTGGCAGATGACTGGCAGGCCGAGTGTGGGTTTAAGACAAAATGGTCAAGCACAGGTGAATAAGATAAAGTTTATAATCTGTGTCTATGTCTGTATTTGGTGTTGCCACCAGGTTTCTCTGCAACATGTTTATTATTATTGGGGGGGTTTTTTTGGAGGGGGGGATTGTCTGGGATTATTCAGAACACACTGCCTCATTTAAACATATCAAGGCTTTTGGATATTTGCCATCTATAGCTAAACAGTTGTTGTCTCCCACAGGTACCATAACAGCTCTTGCAGTGGCTGTGGGACTCCTGGCGGTGGCGCTGTTATTCAGTATAGGGGTGATAATCCTCAGGCGGAGAGGACAGTACTCCAGGGAAGTGTAGCAGAGATGATTGACACACTTGTACCATGAAATATATAAATATAAAAATGCTTCCCAACTAATGTTCACTGTAATATGATCGTGATAGTTATTGTGTGCTTGAGCAGATTTGAGCCTTCATAAAGAATACACAATATACATAAATAATCATGAAATAATTTTTTAACAGACATAAAATGTAATCAGAATAAACAACTTTTACAGCAAGGATCACTATATTTTATTTGATTCAATCTTGACAGTGTGCTCTCCTCATTGTGACGTCCACTGCTTACATTCACTGTTTGGCTCATAATTTGAATTTCATATTCGTTGCTGTCCAGTTTCTCACTTCTCTGGCTCTTTGTAAACTGTGAAAGAACAAGAGAGATAGTGGTTGTCAGCTTTTGTTAGATTGGAGTCCAAGTGTGATGGCAATCATTGTTTTGTTGTAAAGTGTTTAGCAGAACCATCAAGACTCATCCTGTCCTAAAATAACCAAAGTTCCTCCTGTTCCTTCATCTGTCCTCCTCTACCCGCTCAGACGGTTGCCCAGTGTTCTTACCTCGGACATCAAGTGTGCACTCCACTTCATCCTTGCCCAGTTCATTGACAGCCATGCAAGAGTATTTCCCTCCATCGAAGGTGCTGGGCTTTCGAATGTTGAGGGTCAGAACTCCTTGATTGTTCTGCATCAAGTACTTGGGATCCTCCCCAATAATCATCTTGTTCTTCATCCAGACAATCTTAGGCTAAGATTTGAACAAGCTGAGTTAAGAAAGCTAAAGCTAAAACTTCTTGGCTAATTAGTGGACTCAATTTTTAACATGTGCTTTTACCTTAGGAAAGCCTTTGACAGCACAGCTGATAGCAGTGCTGTAACCAGCCACAACACTTCTATCCATCAGCGGCTGAGTAAACTTGGGAGAGCAGCACATGTCTTTCTCCTTGTAGGGCTTTGATTTGAGTTCCAAGCCTTCAGAAGAGGGTGGGAAGTAAATCAGGGAAAAAAGGTTGCAAAAATCAGAAATGAACTGTATGAACATAAACATGCAGCTCACATGTTTAAAAAGAACAACAAAAATACAACTTTGCCACTAAAAATATAAAGTACTTCTTTGAATTATATGCAGCATGAGTATATGAAATCAAAAGTTTACTTATTTATTAAATAGAAAATCATTAAGGATAATATGGTTGGTATAAACTGAATATACACCAATGAACTAAAGACCAAACACCACTGGAATAAATGGCTTACACTGTACTTATAACTTGGCTAACTCAGATGTATTTAGATGACTTAAAATCAGCATTTTAGGCCTAAATATGTGTTCAACTGCATGTAAATATTGGAAACACTGTCATACCTGTTTTGCCAATCACAGCCGTGTTCTTGCTCATGCGCGGCTCCTCGCTCAGGCCACAGAGATTTTCGCTGTAGATGCGGAACATGTATTCGTTGCCCATGACCAGATCCGAAACTGTGCAGTTTGTTCGTCTATTGTGCTCATAAACAGTGAACCATTCCTAGAAAGAGAAAAGAAGTGATAATATTATATTAAACCACAAAATCCCCCACAAATCTAGCATGGAGAACAAACCAAGTGTTGCTAAAGGTAAAAGAAGCAGCATTTTGTAGCTAATGTTAGCAAACCCAAGATTCAGATTTGGCTCCTTCTCTGATGCAAAGACGACAAGAGTAAGCAGGATTGGCCAGAACAAATCAGTGAATCAGATAAATAGCATGTTATTCTGTAATTCTCCATAAAGCATAAATAAATATGCTTTTGTGCGAATGCAGCCAAAGCACACACTTCATCCTGTCAGCTGTGATCTCTCTGCTTTGAATGCATGAAGCAGGTTGGTCAAACAGACTCGCAAGACCTGCAGCTCTTCATAAATCCACTAAGCTATAAACTGTTTATATAAACAGATGTCTGCATAATCTGTAGGCAGGGGCCAAGATTTCTGGTTTGCTTGTATATCACGTTCTGTTGACCAATCACGCTTGAGCAGGCTTTGGCAGCATGCCGATAAAACGGTCTATGTGGAGAACAAAAGAAAGGCCGCATTTGTTAAAAGGTTTTATTTTAACTTGGAGTTAGGAATAATCCTTGATTGCAAAAGTTAAAAATTAAGTTAAACAGTATATAACAAATAGCTTAAATAAGCAGAATGATATGTAGCACAATAAAATAGAATAGACCATGCCAAAAGAAACTAATCTGAAACCACAACAAAGTTAAATAAAAACGTGAATAAAGTAAGAAAGCAGTGTCCCTGCAGGTAAAGTGAGTCATGAGCGATGATTCAGAGAGATAACGTCCTGCGTAGTATACAGGTCCTCGCTGGACATCTTGGCAGGTGACTGTGGCGCTGACGAAGACTGAAAACACCCCCATTTCCCTTTCTCACCTTGGTCTTCATGTCTGCCTTCTGGATAGTGTATCCAGAAATATCACAGTTGCCATCATCCTTGGGGGGGTCCCACTCAAGTGCTGCATTGAAGCCCCAGACGTCAGTCGCCTTCACATTCAAAGGTGGCCCAGGCTTGTCTGTTTGGGGTTAAACTTTTATTAGTGTAAGCTTCTAAACTCTGATGAATATTGCATCATCTCGTGTGCCGTTGGGCTAAGTCGTCTAGAGTCCTGGGAGTCATACCAACAATCCTGATGTTAATGCTGGCCCTGTCCTCCATGTTCTCAATCTTCAGAACCAGCTCATATGTTCCAGAGTGCTCTCTCTCTGCTGAGCGAATGAACAGAATGCTGTCCACGTTTGAGTTACGCACGTTGACCATCTTCTCGTCAAGCGGTTTGCCATCCTTGAACCAGTTTGCGACGGGGCGTGGCTTGCCCTGTGGTGCAAAAACATAATCAAGTTTTATGACTTAAAAAATGTAGCTTCAGGTTGTTTTTTTTTCTTCATACTTTCAATACTCAAATTATTAAAACGATGCACAAAACAAAAAAACAAACAAACTAAAAAACTAGGTTTTGTTTTCTAAAGTAAGCTCCTAATTTATTATTCTAATGCTTTTTAGAACATAAGAAAAAAACTAAATTTGGTTCTCACTAAGATATCACTGTTACTGATTGTTATACTGATTAGTGCACAGAAACTCATCCTTTCTAACCTGGAAGGGGATAGTCAGGTTGATCTTCTCTCCCACTTTCCTGATGTACTTTGTTCTCAGGTCACGAGGAAGGCGGATCTTTGGATGTTCTGAAGAAGAAACAGACATCCTGTTTAAACTTCTTATCATAACATGAGTATGAGTATGAGTCTCTGTGGTCAACACAAAGAAAAACTATGCTACACCCAAATGTGCTATTTACATTTATACTTGCTCACTTTATTTGGCTGTGAATCTGACTCACTCACCGACGATCTCACGGATGGTGACGGGCTGTGACATTATAGCAGGAGGACTGCGCCCGGCAATGTTTACTGCCACCACCCTAAAGTTGATCTTCTCTCCCACCGGGAGGCCGCGCACCACAAATCCCTGTCTCTCGCACAGCTCCTGGTTTGCCACCACCCACTCAGTGTCTACGTTAAAAGAAAACTTCATGTATTAAATTAAACTAAGTGTGATCTGTGTCTCTTTCTTTTTTTCATTCATTCAGCTGTTTTCATTTATTACACGTAAATATACGGCATTATCACCTCCTTCCTTGCAGTATTCAATAACGTAGCCGTCGAGGCCCCCAGCTCCAATCTTCTCTGGGGCGAGCCACTTCAAGCTGCAAGTGCTGTCTGTCACATCGTGGACTGTCAGACGCGTTGGCTCGCTTGTTGGGGCTGAGGATGACAGGAAAGGAGACTCAAGAGAATCAGTGACTGGCTTCACTGAGCAAAGGAGGGACAGGGAGTTGCTGAGAAAGAGCACGTAAGGACGACTGTGAAACGTACCAATAGGCATGAACGGTTTGGAGCTGAGACTTGGCTGAGACATGCCAATGCTGTTGACAGCGAACACCCTCATCTCATACAGAACACCTTCAATCATCCTCTTAGCCTCGTATGTGGTTGATTCGTACACGTCAAAGTTGAGCTTTGTCCATCTGGAAGAGCCTTTCTTCTTCCTCTCCATGAGATAACCTGGTGGAGTAATAATGCAGTTACATGAACAGGTTGAATAATAATTTTGTTTTCCTTAAACAAATTAATATAATGCATGTTCCACCTTTAACTGGTGCACCGCCATCAAATTTAGGAGGGTCCCAAATAATGGAGGCGCAGTCCTCTCCCACTCCTGTGCACTTGATATTCTCAGGGGGGTCGGGCACATCTGATAAAAAGATTGCAGTTTATTTAAATACAACAGAGAAGATAGGTCAAACTGGTATTTGCAAAAAAACATCCCCTTTCTGCTGCCCACTATGAGGGGAAACCAGCTGATGTTATCCTGTAAAACCTTCACTTACCCACAATCTTCAGAAACAGCACAGCCTTGTCCTCTCCGGCAGGGTTGGCGACAGTGATGGAGTAGTTGCCCTCATCGTCTCTCTCCGCCCCCTCTATGACAAAGCAGCTGAGGTCTTTCCTGGACTCCACCCTTACACGTCCTTCAGTGTCTGTGATTGGCTAACACACGATATTAAAGCAGTTAAAACATGCCTAACAATTAGGGTTTACTTGTAACTTAAAGTTGGGCTAATAGAGATTAGAGTAGGGGTATCAAACATAAGGCTTCGGGGCCAGAATAAACCCACTCACATATCTAAACCAGCTGAAGGCAGAATCTTCTGACTGTTCATTGTTTTTTGCACGAGGAAATATTGTGTTGCAAGTCTTTAAGAGTGGATCACATCATGGGAAGGGGCTGTCTGTGAACTGTTAATTTTATCCAAGCCAGAGGTCTGAATCATCCTCTGTTTTACAGCCAAAGACATTACTCAGGGCCTGCAGTACCACACTGAAGTGAGGCGGTTAAGCCAAAGAGCTGTGCCAGTGCTTTTCATAAAGTTACAGCAGTAGTGTTTCTTTGTAATAAGACAGAAGACAGAGCAGGAAAAAACTGAGGCATGGCGCATTTATGAAGCTGCACTTCTTTTTCTGAAGACATCTCAGACTTTTCATCATCTTTTTTGTGGATGGATAGTTCATAAAGTGTGACCATTACAAGAATGTATTGTTTATACTGCAGGGAGATTTATCTTTTTTATTCACTTTTTACTGTCCACTTGTTCTGCCACTTCAGTCTGCTAGTGATGAAATGGTGGCACATGAACTAAAACGAGTGTTAGCTGGTGGCACTTGTGCAAACCAGAAGGGCATGAATGGACCACTTGGACTGAACTTAGGTTGAGTGTAAAATAAGAAGAAGGGAGCTGTCTTAGTATGACACTGATGGCACCTAAGGTCTGCTCATAACTCCACATGTTATCATTAAATTATATTCTAAAAAGTTTTCATTTCCACACATGTCCTATTATTTAAGTTGTCAAGTTATGCAATTAGTTATTAGGAGCAGAACCACGCCTTCTTCAAGCTGTTCGTCTCGTTTACGTGCCCCACCCTCTCTCACCTTTTCAATTCTTTAACTTCTTCACTTCTATTTAGTACATGGGGACTTGCAAGGCCCAGGAGCCGCTGTCAGTCCCTTTTGAGGCTTTCCCAAAACCACAGCTCAATTCATGTCCAAGCCATTCACCTTTACCTACCTAAATGCTGACAAACTGAAAATGAGGCCCAGCTAGTGAACTAAGAATATTTCCTTTACAATTTTATCTCATTTTTAAGTTTGCTAAATCTATATGTCCATATATCTAGTTTAGTTTTAGTTAACTGCAGCTATTTTTTGGAGCCCTTACATTATCTCCTTTGGACCAGACAACAGTTGGAGCTGGCTCGCCAGTGATCTCCACATCCAGACGAAGCTTGTTCCCAGCTACCACGATGATAGTGTTTTGGGAGACCATGTTTCCAGTGGTGTCCAGGTGGATTTTTGGAGGTTCTGGTTAAAATACAGCATTCAAAGAGAGTCATCAATCAAGTAGGCTGTCTTGGGTTTGAACTATAAACAGGATGTTTAATTAAGATGTAAATTACAGGTACCTACCTTGCCTAGGCACATAGTCGATCTTAATTTCTGTTATGAAAGAGAAAAGAGGTGACAGTATTATCCAGGCTGCTGGTGACTAATTTTTCCACAGCAGGACCTTTGTAATTGTTCGGTCTTTCTCACCCAAGAAGTTCAGTTTGGCAGAAAGTGACAGGGCATATCCATCAGGTACAAATGTGTAGTCTCCAGCATCCTCTGGCTTCACATTATCAATGACCAGTCGGTGAAACCTGAGACAAGCAGTGCAAAAGATATCATGTAGTTTTATGGAAACATCTGTGTCAATAAAACCCCCCAACTTTGTTCACATGAAGGCAAAACCGTTTGGTATCGTCTTTTCACCTTCCAATGTGGGTCATTTTGATGCGCTCGCTTGGCAAGACCTCCACGCCATCTTTGTACCACTTTCCTGTGACCTTGTCGTCAGACACTTCACACTTGAACATAGCCTGATCTGTTGCCCTGACTGTCAGATCAGCGATGTCCTGCAACACCTCCAGTTCCTTTTCTGAGGAAGGCCACAAAAGCATAGATCAGGCAGGAGACAGACTGTGTAGGTGTAGCAGGAGAGGAAATAAGGACACCCACTGATCCACTCATCTTGACACCCACTGCCATGAGTTGTTACTTTGTTTTTAAAGAGAGGTGCTGAGCCCTTGGGCCAGCAGTCTTCTGCAGTGAACGTTTAAATGAGAGAAACCCTTGGCTACTGTATATATATTACCTTTTGATACACATGTGTGAATGCTCTAAAAATATTATCATTATTAGCTTGGCTTTTCTAAAAGTTTATGTTTTACTCTCACTCAAAACTAAAATAAAGACGTGAGATTATTATGATTTCATGTGGTACCTTCCACCTCCAGTTCTCCTTTGGTATGACCCCCATTTGTCCAAGCGTGGTACATTCCGATGTCATCCAGTGTAGCTTCCTGAATGATAAGTGTGTGCTTCTTTCCATCCTTCTTAAAGCGATATTTTGAATCTTTGTCTTTGTGAATCTCTTGGTCTTCAAAAAACCTGGAAATTAATATAAAACAGATATTTTTTAAAAGTTGTCACTAAAACTCTCTAAAAACAAACTGTAAGGTGAAACCAGCTCTAACTTTACAAGTCACACTGCAAAATGACTTTGGAAATGTATGATTTTAGATTAATCAAGATTTTACAAGATAATATAAATCTAGCTGTGTATACCACGTTTTTAAAAATATAATTAATTTCATTCTTTTGCTCTTTGTGCTTTTTATTAGGTTTTTCAAAATGCACCTTTAAATAAGAAGACACAATATTAAATTTAGCGACGCTGTATCAAAATTATCTCAAAAATAAAAACTCCAGTGAAACAAACTGAAATAAACTTCAGAATTTGAGCTTGAAATGCTTTTGTTGACTGACGATGTTCAAAGCCATCTAACTTCCATATCAAAATCTACACATTTGGTTGAATTTGTGACAAAATCTCCTGAATCAAGCAGATCAAATAGCCTCCACACATTTTGACCAGAACCAAGATTTCCTACAATATAGTTTCATCTGATATGAAGATGAGAAGGTCACGTTTCTCTTAAGGTTCCAGCGCAGCATTTTAGGTTGAAGTCTGAACTTTGACCGAGTCATTACAACACTTCCTGCTGTTCTTAGAATCATTGTCCTGCTGCATGACCAAATTTGGGCTAAGTCACCTCACATTTGACTTAGGAATACTTTAATATACAGATGAGTTCATGGTCAGCCAGATCATTAACCCTCCACTACCGTGCTTGAGAGTTGGTTTGAGGTGTTTGTGCTGATATGCTGTGTTTAGTTTTTGCCACACACGGCCCCGTGTATTATAGCAAAACATCTACAATTTGGCCTTTGTACAGTGTACATTGTTCCAGAAGTCTTGTAGCTGATTCAGATGCAACTTTTTACACCTAAGCTGTGCTGCCATGTTGTTTTTAGAGGCTTTCCCCTGGCAACCCTTCCAAACAAGCCACACTTGTTCAATCTTACTCTAATCTTATTCTCATTAATCTTATCATTTTAGGTGCTAAAAGAGGCCTGTAGATTCATCTTTTGCAGGTTTGAGTATTGCATGGACTAACTTTGGGGCGACTTTGCTGAGACATTTGCTCCTGGGAAGATTGTGACATTGTGTTAATGTACATCTGAATGCTTCAGATCACCAAACTGCCAAATCTTTTCTTTTATAGCGCTCACACTTGCTGATTGATGACTAATTGATAACTAATCAAGTGTATTGTCCTCTTATGCACGCGGTAATGGTGTTCTTACGTTTTTTGGAGAACTTTATGGAGTCCTGTGAAAACTATTGTTTTCTACATGTGACTTTAAATCAGGGGTGGGCAATTCCAGGCCCCGAGGGCCGGTGTCCTGCAGGTTTTAGATCTCACCTTGGGTCAACACACCTGAATCACATGATTAGTTCATTACCAGGCCTCTGGAGAACTGCAGGAGCTAGTTTAGCCATTTAAATCAGCTGTGTTGGTTCAAGGACACATCTAAAACCGGCAGGGACACCGGCCCTCGAGGCCTGGAGTTGCCCACCCCTGCTTTAAATGCTTTTGTAAAAAGAACAAGTTAAAAAACTTTCAGCATATGTACATAACCTGAATCTTTATTGCTGATAATGTGAATTTCACTCACCACATCACGTGGGCACCCTCTTCCGACACCTCTATCTCAAACTCCACTCTTTCTCCCACAACCACGTGATAGTCATCCATCAGCTTGGTGATAGTCACAGGGGGCTCTGAACACAACAGAGGAAGATTTTACAATTCATGAACCAAGCACTGAAACTTCACTTTTCATGCTTTGGGACAAGACGTGCTGCTTTACTGTATTCTCAGATCGCTACTGTTACCAAACAAGCAGAAGAGAAAGTGCACCTTTGACAAACACCTCTGTGAAACACTTGTCTTCCCCAACCACGCACTCATATGCAGCATCGTCTGCCAGGGTTGCCTTATTTATGGTGAGTGTTCTGACATTGCCGCTCGCCTCCATGATATACCTTAAAAAGAAAGCACCTCTGAAAGTATTTCCACTACTGTATAGTATCAGATCCTTCCGTTTTAAAATGTGGATTTGAATCAATCTTATGACAGTTGCAGTGGTACATATTTTGTCTAGCAAAGCCAACACATATATTACAGTTTTCTGCCAGGATACAGTATTTTTCCCACATTGGGACATTTAAGGAAACAGAGATCTTTGTCCTGCTTGAGTTTCTGGATTTGGGGCATATGATGTCTTGGCAGTATGACTTGCTTTAACCCACTGGGAGGCCTCTTATGACTGCCTAAAAATAAAACATGTTGATGGCAGCATCGTTTCTGACTGTGTCGCACAGATAATTTTAGCTTGATATTTTTAAGCACTGCCCACCAAGTCAATCTAAGCTTGATGATCTGATGATATGACACACTACTGTTTAATTAAGCCGTACCCTGTACAAAGCACACAAAAAGATGCGTGTGGATAACTGGTGTGTGTGTGTGTGTGTTTATGCTTTTAATCATACTTGGCTGAGGGTTTGATCTCCTGACCATTCTTCAGCCATTTGACCTGAACATTGGGATCCACCACTTCACACCTCAGGGTAATTTTCTTGCCCTTTTCCACTGAGTAGCAAGATTCAAGCTTCTTCAGGAAAGCTGTAGTTGAAAACACACAGAGAAAAACCTTAAATTAACTCATTAACTCACGTATGTCATACCCGCTCAGCCTCATAGTGCCCATCCTCTTGCCTTCTTCTTTCTATCCTTTTCCTCTCAATCATATTTGCAATACTCCTCCACTTCTTCCCCTCCCTTCCGTTAATTGGCCCGACTTACCCTCGCTATGTATAACAGGCTCGGCCTTCATTTTTTTCAGACGCTTCAGCATGCCCCTCAGGTCAGTGATGCCATACTCAAAGGCGATTTTCTCATACTCGCTTGGGTGGGCATTCTTAAGCAGTTCCCACACATCTATCTCTGGTTCTACTTTTTCAGGTTTCTTCTTCTTCCTGGCAGAGAAATAAAAGGGGGTTTCTTAACAGGTAGGGCAGAAGAAGCACAAAATACAATGAGGAAATCATACTGTCTCCTCGATAAACAAAACAATGTCAAGATTCTCACTTAGCAGCTTTGAGCAGAGCGCTGAAATCCAGATCTCCCTCATCCTCTCCAGCGTCACTGCATGTACAGAATCAGACTAACTGTAACACACATAATGCATTTTGCCATGGCACAACATTAAGTGTACTATACTGTCAAACCAATGTGCTGTGAGACATGTTCACACATATATACACAGAAAAAAACATTTTAAAAAGTCTATGCATGCATTTTCCACAAGATGAAACACAAACCCCAGAGCACTTACGCTCTCTTGAAGGCAGACAAAATATCTGCCTGCTCGTCCTGATGTGCAGCTGTAATAAGAGAAGTTGCAGAGAACGCACATTATTCCTGGATCAGATCAAAACATCAGTATGTATAGAATCCGTGGCAGCCTTAGCAGGCGCGAGTCTGTTTTCACTCACCCTCAACAGAGATCTCAAAGGTGGAGCTGTCACATTTGTCTTTTGAAGTCACTTCACACCTGTAACCACCAGCGTCTCCAGGGACCACTTTGATGACCTTCATTTCATAAGTATAGATCTTAGGGAGAAAATATTCATTAGTTCTTAGCTATTTCTGAAGGAAGAGGATCGGCCAACACGGTACAAAAAAAATATCTATGTCTCTCTTTGACACACACTTTAGTATTTCTGTCGTAAGTTTCTTTGAACTGCAAATGTTTTCCAGCCTTGCTGCCAAGGTCCAGCCACTTGCCCTTCAACCATTTCATGGTGGGTTTTCTTGTCAGGTTGGTGGAGTCGACCTTGGCTATGAAAGTGACATCCGTTCCTGCCATTCACAAGCAACAGTTAATTCACATGACATTATATACTCAGATTGCATATTACGGATTACTGGAGACAGCAATAACACAAGCATTCATTTGTGTATCTAACCTGCGACAGCGACTACATTATCCGGCGGTTTCTCCACAAAGAGCCCAGTGAGCTCAGTAGACTGAGGCTCTGAAAAGAAGGAGTAAAAAAGATTTGTTAAATCAGTAAATCATTAAAATCTGGAGCCCATTTTTATAGATTCATTTAAGACATGTGCTGCAAAATAACATACAACAAAAAATAATGTTCAAAATGCCAAAATGCAAGAGACACGGTGAATGGTTTGGATATATCTTTGCTTATACGGAGGACCTAAAGTACATATAAAACACATACAGTATAAGTCACATTGTTTCTGAACAATGATACTTCCATGCACGATGGGGGCACTTTTTGGACACTTGCTTGCTGATAGAGCAAGCTCAGTAACAGCAGATGAAGTGTCCTGCTTGTTCACAATCACTATATAAAAATCTGAAACTATTAACAAATGCACCTGGTGTCCTTTATGCATCAGCTTTTTTCTACCATCATCCAAGATTTGGCATTCAAGGTGCTACTCTATAAACAATGCACACTTGTAATTGGCATTAGGTTCTTTTGTTGCGTCCTACTCTACAGTGCAGCTCTCTGCTTTGTTTTCTGACAGGGAAAATAAATGTGCCTAATAAATTCAGTTTACTAAACAATCACAGCCAAGACTTGGCTTGGAAGCCATGAGAAGCTACTCAGGAATACAATCTCCTCTTTGAGCATGACCAACACATAGCTGGCACACATCTGAATTTCATCTCGTTTTCACGCATTGCATTGTCACAGTCCTGCACTGTGCTTTCACATCGTCCTCATTCTCCCTCCAGTGCAGGGTCTGCTACAAAAAACAATTATCCCACTTTCACATTTGAAAGTATAACACTTCTAAGTTATACTGTACCATAAGTCTGTATAAACTCAAGGTAAGTAAACAACAGTTACACAATGATTATTTTAGAGTCATTGCATCGAAACAACACACAGTAAAATGCAACGATTCTCTCATAATGATAAGATCATGATCTCAGTAGTCATGATCTGAGCTTCAAATAATCAGTTTAATCATCAAACATCGAATCTAATATTTGAAATTATCTTGATTACTTCTGCTGGACTGATTTCCAAGGCTGCAATCAAATCAGATACTTTACCCCACACAGAGCAACAACAGAACACCCCATGCTGCCTGAATAACAACACCCCCCCTCCCCCCCCACAAATATTACACAAAAATCCCAAGCCAGCACTGAGTTTAATTCACATTCAAACTGCTTAGTATTTACAAAAAAAACAAAAAAAAAAAAGCTCAAGTGTTTATGGGAAAAAAGGTAGATCAGAATCCAGGTGTGGGTTACAGCGGTCAACTGAGAAGAAGTGATGTCCAGTCAAGTGGCACAGAAAGCACATGCTAAGGTTTTATCTATTAGGACATTATTATATAATAATAATTATAAATAACACAGTCCATATCAGGTTCTTAAATTATTTAAATACAACTAATGACATATTATAGTGTCCCACAATTTGTTAATTAAATAAATAATAATTTAAAAAGGCATTTTAACTTACTTTTTTGTAAAAAGTAAGTTAAAAAGCAGAAGCAATTTGTTAAGCGCCACCTTAGTGCTTCTATGGGAATTGAGATGTTAAGTAGCAACCAGGTGTTGTTGATCAAATGCGCTTGGTTAAATGTGAATAAATGTTGAATGCAAAAATTAAAAGAACTTGAATTTATAATTTATATACTGCTTTTAAATAGAATCAAACGACAACATTAATCTCACATACTTCACCAAATAAATCATTGAGGTGTGATTTAGATTTAACTTAAAAATCTATTTTTATATCCTGTTCTTATAAGTTATAAATCTAATACGTAGTATAAACTTAGTATAAATTTTGTTGCAATAAATTCAGCCAAGGGAATGTTGGATTCCAATACTTTTTTTTTAATTGGCAGTAACTTTTTTGCAGACATCCATTACTAGTATGAGAGCCCCGAAACAAACTGCAGTTGGCCAAGTGATGATAATCCCCCCACACATTATACCCCTGTGAGCATGGCTTTAAACAGCCTTGGTATGATAAGCACTTCCCACACAGAAATTGACTCTTAAGAGATACATTAAAGGCAAACTCAACTCAGAGGAGTGGAATAAACTTTCTGTAGCCAGGACAGGGGATCAAAGAAACGGCAGACCTGAAAATATTTTAAAAATCTATAAATCTATATTTAAAATGTGGACTGTATACAAAAGATATTTGAGCCCCCTGATGATTCTTTGAAATTAAATTTAAATGCCCTGAGTAATTACTGCATGACTAAATCAGTGCACAAACTCAGCCATATGCCACAGTGTTGAGTCAATGATGTTGTTCAGCCTGATATATTAATAACATTGATCTTTGAAAAAAAAAAAAGACTTCTCAGATCTGACTTAATGAGGATGAAAAATATATTTTTTAGTGACATTATGTTGAATTATTAAGATAAATTAGTCTAGAATTTGATATAGACATCATAGCTTCTACATTAGGCAGATTTTGGTACATTTCTTCAGATTCCCTCTGTTTCTATCTTCATCCTGGCTGCGTTTGTCTGTATTGCTAACCAGAATGGTGTGGCTTGGTGGATTCGTGGTGGACGATGGTGATGATGAGAAACTGTACTCCCAGTGTTGGGGTGAAATATGGCCGACAGCTTAAGATCAGTGGTTCTTATGTTTCCCTTTGAAGGTTTTGCACATGTTCAAGGTTTTTTTGTCTTTGTTTCATGCTCCAGTTTTTCCCACTCACACTCTACCACTAAGCTTACCCTTTCTTCTCTTATATATGTGCCATGCTGAGCTGTGTCTGGATCATCTGCAGTACAATGTACCTTTCCTCCCTCTAGGCAAATGTTGTCACAGCAGGAGTAGCTTGCTGAGTTCCACATTCAGCGATGGGCATTCATGACATCAGAGGAGATGCACACTTATGAATGGTAGGAAAGGAAAAAGCTGTGGTCATACATCCACCCCTGGCCACATTTGACAGGAAATTTATAGAGGTGCCCAATTTATTATTCATGACCTCATATTGACTCTCTAGCCCACTTTTTGCTTGGCAGGCCACTACTTTCTGGTATGATTCAGCACAGCAACCAGCCTTCCCTACATGGCTGCCTTGTTGTGAGGACACAAAACAGTCTTGACACGTTTGATAGAGTCTGTGACTTCTCATCTTTCCTTTGCATACCTCCACGTCCATCATCTGTGTATTTCCAACAGTCCAAAAAAGAAACACTTTGGCAATCGTCCTGGTAATACTGGCATCGCTCCCAAGGTCCAGTCTGCCAGTCTTAACTCCAAACATATTCCTAACATATGACAACATACACCGCAGGAAAGAGTTTACATTTCTCAGTTGCCACTAATGCTGCACCTTACCTCATACTAAGAACACATAGATGTTCAAATTGGAAAAGGAAAACCCTTATAAGTGCTGTGTTTCCCTGTTAAGCACAGCAAGTCTTGGACATTTTGCACACGTCTGAAAAAGTACACCAAGAAATTAGCACCCTTCAGCTCCCTGGGGCCTTCACCCTTCCAGAACCATTCCATGCAATCTCCATCTAGTTCATAGGTGTCAAACTCTGGCCCGCGGGCCAAATGTAATTAGGCTGCGGGCCAAATTTGGCCCGCAGCCTAATTACATTTGGCCCGCGAAGCCATACCAAATTACTATTAGAGCTGGCCTACTGGTATTATACAGCTAATATATATATCGTTTAGTATTAAGCTTTGCTTGTTCCATATTCAGTTTTTCAGCAAAACTTGTTTGAGTCCATAAGAAAAGATTCATTCTTAAATCTGGAGGAAGATTTTGTTTTTCAATAAATATTAGCGTTAGCCCGCGACTTTGTTCCAGTTTTGAATTTTGGCCCACTGTGTATTTGAGTTTGACACCCCTGATCTAGTTAGTCAAAATAGAGCAGACGTTCAACTGATCACTCTGGCGTCACTAAGGCAGATGGGGACAGCTTTGTATCAAGAGCTCTTAAATTTTTCTTGTAAAACCTGAGCTGCAGCGCTGTAGCAACACTTTTAGATTTAGTTAGTCAAACATCTCAGATCCTTTGAGCTGACAAGACATGAGCCTATATGCAGATCACATGCTCTCTGGAGGAACTGCGTTTGATAATGTCTTGGATGACCTCACTACCTGACCTCTCCTTGCAGTTTCCTAATACAGCATGATGTTAAATTTGAGAAGCAACCATAAAAAGTGTCATAACATCAGATGACACTTGGCACGTTAACAGCAACAGCTGCTATTGTGCCCCAATGAGTGCCGCACACGAACCACAGCTGTGTTTCCACTCTCATTGTTTAAATTGCCTGAGGGACAGAAGCACAAGAGGGTTGGTATCATAGGTCACAGATGGAGAGACAATAATTTTCACATGGAGAAACAAATTCTAAATTGCTGAAAGAACATAAACAAAATAATTTGTCTGTGAGTTGTCTGGTAGCATCAGTGGATACCACCAGTAGGGGACAGAAATGGATGAATGACATAAGAACGCTGTCACACACTAGGATGCCTACAGTGTTTTCTCTTTCTGAAGCTGCTACTGAGATAGATACACAGACAAGCCATCTTTAAAAACACTGGGAGAAAAAGTGAATAACATGATTATCTCTGTACACTCCCACCTATCAAGAGATTAGATATGTTAGGCACCAAATGATCTGACATATCAGGATGACATACTGCTGGCAGAGAAGAAAAGAGAAAATAAAAAGGAGCCAAGCTGACTGGGTTTCAACATATCCAATATGACAGCATTCTGGGATCCAGTCGTGGGTTGCCAAACAAAGTGTAACCAATGACTTCAGAAGAAGGACAACCTTCTAGCACCCAAGGTTCACTTACAGAGTGAAGGTTGGACCATGCAGTTAGACACAACGTGCCCTTTAAGGTGATGGATGATGCACAAATATTTGTGCCTGTCACTCCCATCTAGTGTGATGGGGTGAATTTAAACTTTTCCTAACCTTAACCAAATAGTTACCTAAAGATAAATATGTGGCATTTAGTGCCTAAACCTAATAAGTGAGTCAAAGTGAAAAGTGTGTGAAAAACAGAAAAAACCACGAGCAACCATCTGTTTGTCTGGGTTTCTCTCGGGAAGACAAGTTAGAATCCTGCACCATGGGAAATAGCTAAGCCCGTGGCGATAGTGTGACGCTCTGGGCAATGTTCTGATGAGAAAATGTGTCATTCGTGTACATGTTTGACTCGTATCACATATCCCGTCAATCGACATTGTTGCAGACAAAGTAGAACAAGTTATGGTAATGTTATTACCTGACAGAAGTGGCAAACCTTCAGGCAAACATTGCATACAGCAGAACGTTCAAATTTGTTCATGAATTAAACATTGGAGTTTTGAGTGTTAACTCCATAGTTCCTAGTTTGATTAAACATCTGTGGGATGAACCCAGAAAACAAGTCAAAACTATGAAGACCCTACCTCACACTTTACTACTATACCTGACAGGAGCAAGGTATTCAAGTGCCTTCAGGATCTCTGAAGGTAACTGAATCCGTCCTGCTAAGTCTATCCCATGACAGGTCGGAGGAAACTGTACAATATTAGGTTATTGTTTTAAAACTTATGGCTGATAAGCACTGAGAGAAGTAGAATCTCTTTTTATAATCCCCAAGAGGAGCTCTGTGGCATACCACAGAATTTTGGTCAAACAGCTTCATGCACATTTTATGAGCTCTGTAGTGAGTGATACTTTGTCTTGGCAGACAGCAGTCTCATCGCAGACCAAGAACCTTGTGTACAAACAACTTCAATCCAAAGAAGTTTTGTATGCAACCAACTGGTTTTAATAATATATGTTGTAAAACTGAAAAAATAAAAAGCACCACAAAACCTCCAACAATGCAGCTCCCTCTCTAGGCAGTGTTTTCTTTTAGGGGAATATTGTATTTTGATATAAATATTTTGGAGGAGCACATAATGGCTAATAGATATTAATTTGTAAATAATTGGACGTGAATAAAAACAAATATTATACTACAGTATATTTCTAACTTTCTTTAAAGATATAGCACATTTAAAGGCAGCTTGAAAGAAAGGCAGATGTGAAATGTCAAAATGAGGTCAGAGGTCAAATATGACATAATATTTGGATAATAACTATGCTGTAGAATTTTAAACAAACTTAAAGAAAAAAATACATTTTATGAAATTTTTTATCTTAATTGAACTTAAAGAAGAGGTTGGAGGTCAAAGTAAAGCATAGCTCTGTATGGCATAATTATGACTGATCTTCAGATCAAACTATTGATGTTAAAGGAGAGGTCAGAGGTGAAATCTTTACATGATATTTTGTCGACAATACTTTTAAGATTTGTACTTTCCAAGTTATAAGGCTTTTTGTCAATTTTCATCCAGAAATCATAAAGTTTATTTTGAAGGCCTTGGTGGATGTAAGAAAAACATTTGTTGACTGTTAACATGACCCAACTCTACAACCCTACATAGTTTTATCAGAATTGCGTTTACAGACAGAATGAGGCACATGCAAATGCTAGGAAAACAAATAACCTCCAAAAATTTAAAAAAAGCATTAAATCTGTCCAAACTGAAGTAATCAAATGATTTCATCTAATAAACTGGACCCAGGCTCACTAAACGATATATTATGTGACAGTTTGACTAGCACATAATACCGATATTTCACTGATATTAATCTTAACACTCAAACAGATGATTTAGAAAACTATAGTTTCAGCAAACACATCAACATAAAATGCTGCTCTTTTCTTACCATCTCCATCAGTTTCTGTATCTGCTGCAGACAAGGAAGCAAACAAAACTGAAAAAAGCAGCTATGAAGCAAAAATGCTTATTGTTGCACAAAAACCACTTATTGCTGCAACAGAGACCAAGCAACACAGCAACATGGCTGTAACACAAGCACCATGCACTGTCACATTTTTCATTAAAATTCGCTAACATCCAATCCACCTTGAATATGCAAATTCAAATATTTTCCTATTAACACATTCAGAGTTGCTAGGTAGATAAACACATTAACTATGGAATTTTTAAAAAAATAGAAACAGAAACATACTTTTAAATGATGTAAATAACAAAACTGTGCAGTTTTACTCGCTACATGTGTTTCACATGTTTAGCATATAAAGCTTAAGGTTAAAGTCGACCTATTGTGCTCATTACCAGCTTTATTTCAAACTCTTCTAGAGTAGCTCCACATGTTTCATGGTTCAAAACAACCCTCATTCATTTCAAACTAGGCCTTGGTGCAGCCACATTGGTCACCCTCTGTTTGAAGCAGCTCCTCCCTTTTTAACACCTTCCTCCCTTTAAGGAAACTTTCTAATGCTTAACTCATCCTTGCAAGAAGAAGATTTGAAAAGCAGGTGGGAGCTGGTGTGCTCACTACCAGAGCAGTGTATTTCCTTCCTATGACATCATACAGATCTAATAGCAGAGCAGTTTAGAGAGCTCTGCTTACATGTACATATGGTGACCTCGGTATTTGAAACCATGACCATGTACAGAGGCAAAAAGTAAAGCATAGTAGGTCCACTTTAATTTCACACATAACATATACTATAAGGTATATGTATATAAAGTGTATTAAAAAAGAGCCAGGTAAGAAAAATTATCACAACATGTGAAATGAATAATCCTGTTATTCATATCATAACAGCACAGCAGTCAGATATGTTACAGTCGGTAACGTATCGCTTAGTTCTGTGAAGAAAAATCTTTGTGAAAAAAAGAAGATTTAGCCCATTTCGAGAATACACAACAAAAAGTTGCGAGGATCACCTGAGACCAACCTACAAACTTGCAACCTGAAGGAATCATGCACATACTGTAATTTTCACACATTATGTCACATATGAACTCATATGTGAGGACATTAAATTGATACCACAGGCATATACATTAAAATATAACACTCAAGGTAAATTTAGTGCCTCCATGTCAGTTCATTCCCACGATTCTGCCTTACCTCCATCTTCAGCAGGTGCATCTAAGGAAAATGAAGGGACATTAACTTGGAGTTCCAATATACACTAGAAATAGTTACTACGTGCAGTGAAAAAGAATGTCTTTGTACATTAGACAGACACTGGGGCACCTACACATTACACCTACAGGGCATGGAAGCTCCTGGTGCGCAGTTTTTATGCTGATGTTCATGGCAGAGGAGATTTGGAGCTCGGGAGCTACTGAGAGCTATGGAAACTTTCATGCACAATCTCAGAACTCGGTGACCCTACTCGACCCGACTTTGCAATAATACTATTTACAGTTGATCATGGTTTATCCAGGAGGTAAGAAATGTCCTTCCTAGGTCCTTGATTTTATACTTCATTATATAATGTATGTGCTTTTGTGTCGTGACCCTGAATTACATAAAAGGAAGGAAAGGAATGGCTGGATGAATGGATATACTTTAGTCCTTATAGTGTATTATTCCCTGACACTAATAGACCACCACATCTTCTTCAGGATGTGGCAGGGGGAAAATGAATAATGGTTAAGTAACTAATAACAACAAATGTTGAGACCTGGAAAATGTTATATTTGGAAACGCTGCAAATGTAACAAAACCAAAAACTCACAAAAACTCATACAGTGCATGCCTGCAGTGAAATGCAAACCAAAGGTCACAGTGAGAACTCAGAGTCTACAGATGTGGAAAATGCATCCAGTTGCAGTCAGTCAATGAACTATGTTAAAATCCTCAAAGACAGCTTGTCCTGTCTGCTTCACACACACAGTTCATTTCTGTACAATCCAAAACTATTCATATTAACAAAGAAAAGAACAGTTGTTCTGAAAAGGAAAAGCAAAAGAAGGAGTAAAGACGATGATTATTTCTAATTAGAATGGTTATGAATATAAACAAACAAGCATGTTGCTTTGACATACACTGCATTCATGTGCAGATAACATGGTGTAATTTCCTTGATTTTACATAATCACAGTGTAATATTAAAGTGTCTGCTTGTAGTTAGCTCTGGTGATGAGATGTGATAGGCCAGCTAAAAAACGCAAACACACTAAATGGGAGTGGCACAACAATTTCATTATTCCATTCAGCAGTTTCCTGTTGTCTCATGATGTGATTGAATTTTAGGCCTGTCTTCTTGACTCAGTAATTGCTCAACTCATTATCTAGCAATAGCAAAACCATTTGTTCTGTATTCATCAGGTAATTAGTTTTACAGATTAGTTAAAATGCATTTTTCAACACTCAGTTCAACTCAAACCCACTCTGTGTCACTTATCAACAATGCACAAATCCTCAAAAGTCTCAAAAAAAGAAGCAAAGAAAGTCATTGTCCTTCTTCTTCTTCTTCATCGGCCTCCACTGGGGCTACAATTAGTGGATGTTTGTTGGACATAGAAAAATAAAAAATAAAACCATGACAGTCCCATAGGAAAACTAACATTAGAGACACATGGCCACACTAAAATATGGCTTGTGGAAACCAAAGCACTTCTGCCAGAGCTCTTTCTGTATGGCTACATAATTTGAAGACATTGGTTAAACAACAATTTCATAATGCATTTCATAAAATATTCTCAAACACTATAAGATAAAAATAGAGACCACACAGTCGCATGTAGGCATGCAGGAATAAAATGAAGATGCTCACTCGCTTGATAAAAAGTTTATGAATAAACTAGAAAGTGCATTTTCTGAAGAAACTGCAGTGTGAATGCTTGAATCTGAATGTATGCACTGAAATGAATTAATTGCTGAATTTTGAGTTAAAAATATTGAATGAGATTAAAAAAAAACAACAAAAAAAACCAAATTTAACCTGAAAACAAAGGTGCTGAACTGCTAAAAGCTGAAGGTTACACAGAAGGAGTTGGAAAAAAACTGAAAATGTTTTAAATGTAAATTAGAAAACCCTAAGAAATGAGAAAAGAACATTTAGAGTCAGAAAACATCTGAATGAATATTAAAAGGTCATATTCTTTGAATCACTGAATGAAGAAAATGTGATCCCTCCACTTTGATCCACACAGTTTAAAAAGTTTAAATGTCTGAGCTTTGAAAGACAAGATGTTGGAAAGAGAACAACGATGGCGACGTTTTGAGGGTAAAATGATGGCTTTAACACTGTGGACACAGCAGCAGTTGAAAGAGAAGTGTTTAAGATGAATCTTGGCAGAGTGGCAGGCAGAGCTCGTTAAGCAGGCAGGTGTGAGCCTGGTTGCTATAGTGACCGCACCCAATGGCTCCATACACACGACACAGACATGCACCTCACTTTTGCTGCTTAAAATGAACAGAAAAGTCAGGCCGAAACAAATCGTTCCCAAATGAAAAGTACATGTCGTATTGACAAAATTCTTTCACCGTGAGCGACAGCCATGTCTAGTCTACCTAATTCTCAGTTTTCATGCCTGTGGAGCTTATTATATGGACGTGGTGACAGTGTAAAGACACCATGCTCTTCTGATTTTCAAACGAACCTTCTGAGCCATTTTAACATTAGAGTCTATGGAAGAGTTGGAGGGAGGAGGCTGTGCATTGGTGACATTTATGAAAGAACCGTAACACCTAGGACAATAGTAAACACATTGGATGAAAGAGGACAGCCATGGCTACGTTTTGAGGGTAAAATCATACCTGTAGAGCAAACGCTGCGGACACAGCAGCAGTTTTAAAAAAGATTTTAAGATTAATTTTTTTGCTCCTCTCACTCTAGCAGTTGAGCTGCCTCACTCTAGCCCCAACATTCCGTCCCATACACACCCATTATAAACTCTGAAACGGGTGAAAAAACATCATGAAACTTAAACTGGAACTGAAGAAAAAGTATAATAGATATTGAAAAGATAAATACAAGTTGAATAGTTGAATGTCTTGTCTTCGTTTTAAAGTTTGAATGGTGGCTCTATGTCAATGTATGTGGAAGTAGTAAGAGTTTAAAAATGAATAAGTTGAATGAGAATTTGAAGGGTCTCCCCATTGAAATACATGGGAAATTTTGGGAAATTTTTTTTGAATAAAGTTGAATAAAATTAAAAATATAAATGTTAAAAATATGAAAAATAGAAGCAGTCATGTCCAAAAGAAGAGGAATCTAATGGTGTTTGAATGGTTTTTCTAAGTTGAACGGTTTTGAAGGAGTAGGAGTACAAAAAACGTACGGAATACAGAATAAAATATAATAATAACTAGAAAGTGCATTTTCTGAAGAAACTGCAGTGTGAATGCTTGAATCTGAATGTATGCACTGAAATGAATTAATTACTGAATTTAAGTTAAAAATCTTGAATGAGATAAAAAAAAAAAAACCCGAATTTAACCTGAAAACAAAAGTGCTGAACTGCTAAAAGCTGAAGGTTACACAGAAGAAGAAGTTGGAAAAAAGCTGAAAATGTTTTAATTGTAAATTAGAAAAACCTAAGAAATGAGAAAAGAACATTTAGAGTCAGAAAACATCTGAATGAATATTAAAAGGTCATATTCTTTGAATCACTGAATGACTAAAATGTGATCCCTCCACTTGGACCCACACAGTTTAAAAAGTTTACATCTCTGAGCTTTGAAAGACAAAATGTTGGAAAGAGAACAACGATGGCGACGTTTTGAGGGTAAAATGATGGCTTTAACACTGTGGACACAGCAGCAGTTGAAAGAGAAGTGTTTAAGATGAATTTTGGCAGAGTGGCAGAGAGAGCTCGTTAAGCAGGCAGGTGTGAGCCTGGTTGCTATAGTGACCGCACCCAATGGCTCCATACACACGCACACAGACATGCGCCTCACTTTTGCTGCTTAAAATGAACAGAAAAGTCAGGCCGAAACAAATCGTTCCCAAATGAAAAGTAAAAGTCGTATTGACAAAATTCTTTCACTGTGAGCGACAGCAATGTCTAGTCTACCTAATTCTCAGTTTTCATGCCTGTGGAGCTTATTATATGGACGTGGTGACAGTGGAAAGACACCATGCTCTTCTGATTTTCAAACGAACCTTCTGAGCCATTTTAACATTAGAGTCTATGGAAGAGTTGGAGGGAGGAGGCTGTGCATTGGTGACATTTATGAAAGAACCATAACACCTAGGACAATAGTAAACACATTGGATGAAAGAGGACAGCCATGGCTACGTTTTGAGGGTAAAATCATATCTGTAGAGCAAACGCTGTGGACACAGCAGCAGTTTTAAAAAAGATTTTAAGATTAATTTTTTTGCTCCTCTCACTCTAGCAGTTGAGATGTCTCACTCTAGCCCCAACATTCCGTCCCATACACACCCATTATAAACTCTGAAACGGGTGAAAAAACATCATGAAACTTAAACTGGAACTGAAGAAAAAGTATAATAGATATTGAAAAGATAAATACAAGTTGAATAGTTGAATGTCTTGTCTTCGTTTTAAAGTTTGAATGGTGGCTCTATGTGAACGTATGTTGAAGTAGTAAGAGTTTAAAAATGAGTAAGTTGAATGAGAATTTGAAGGGTCTCCCCATTGAAATACATGGGAAATTTTTGTTGAATAAAGTTGAATAAAATTAAAAATATAAATGTTAAAAATGAGAAAAGTAGAAGCACACCATTCCAAAAGAAGAGGAATCTAATGGTGTTTGAATGGTTTTTCTAAGTTGAACGGTTTTGAAGGAGATAGTCGGCGAAAAACGTACGGAATAGAAAATAATAATAAAGATTAGAAGAACAATACTGTGAATGCTTTTCAAGCATTCACACTAACTAGAAAGTGCATTTTCTGAAGAAACTGCAGTGTGAATGCTTGAATCTGAATGTATGCACTGAAATGAATTAATTGCTGAATTTTGAGTTAAAAATATTGAATGAAATTTAAAAAAAACAAAAAAACAAATTTAACCTGAAAACAAAGCTGCTGAACTGCGAAAAGCTGAAGGTTACACAGAAGAAGGAGTTGGAAAAAAACTGAAAATGTTTTAAATGTAAATTAGAAAACCCTAAGAAATGAGAAAAGAACATTTAGAGTCAGAAAACATCTGAATGAATATTAAAAGGTCATATTCTTTGAATCACTGAATGACTCAAATGTGATCCCTCCACTTTGATCCACACAGTTTAAAAAGTTTAAATGTCTGAGCTTTGAAAGACACGGTGTTGGAAAGAGAACAATAATGGCGACAATTTGAGGGTAAAATGATGGCTGTAACACTGTGGACACAGCAGCAGTTGAAAGAGAAGTGCTTAAGATGAATCTTGGCACAGTGGCAGGCAGAGCTCGTTAAGCAGGCAGGTGTGAGCCTGGTTGCTATAGTGACTGCACCCAGTGGCTCCATACACACGTACACAGACATGCACCTCACTTTTGCTGCTTAAAATGAACAGAAAAGTCAGGCCCAAACAAATTCTTCCCAAATGAAAAGTACATGTCGTATTGACAAAATTCTTTCACCGTGAGCGACAGCCATGTCTAGTCTACCTAATTCTCAGTTTTCATGCCTGTGGAGTTTATTGTATGGACGTGGTGACAGTGTAAAGACACCATGCTCTTCTGATTTTCAAACGAACCTTCTGAGCCATTTTAACATTAGAGTCTATGGAAGAGTTGGAGGGAGGAGGCTGTGCATTGGTGACATTTATGAAAGAACCATAACACCTAGTACAATAGTAAACACATTGGATGAAAGAGGACAGCCATGGCTACGTTTTGAGGGTAAAATCATACCTGTAGAGCAAACGCTGTGGACACAGCAGCAGTTTTAAAAAAGATTTTAAGATTAATTTTTTTGCTCCTCTCACTCTAGCAGTTGAGCTGTCTCACTCTAGCCCCAACATTCCGTCCCATACACACCCATTATAAACTCTGAAACGGGTGAAAAAACATCATGAAACTTAAACTGGAACTGAAGAAAAAGTATAATAGATATTGAAAAGATAAATACAAGTTGAATAGTTGAATGTCTTGTCTTCGTTTTAAAGTTTGAATGGTGGCTCTATGTCAATGTATGTGGAAGTAGTAAGAGTTTAAAAATGAGTAAGTTGAATGAGGATTTGAAGGGTCTCCCCATTGAAATACATGGGAAATTTTGGGAAATTTTTGTTGAATAAAGTTGAATAAAATTAAAAATATAAATGTTAAAAATGAGAAAAATAGAAGCAGTCATGTCCAAAAGAATAGGAATCTAATGGTGTTTGAATGGTTTTTCTAAGTTGAACGGTTTTGAAGGAGTAGGAGTACAAAAAACGTACGGAATACAGAATAAAATAGAATAAAGATTAGAAGAACAATACTGTGAATGCTTTTCAAGCATTCACACTAACTAGAAAGTGCATTTTCTGAAGAAACTGCAGTGTGAATGCTTGAATCTGAATGTATGCACTGAAATGAATTAATTGCTGAATTTTGAGTTAAAAATATTGAATGAGATTAAAAAAAAAAAAAAAAACGAATTTAACCTGAAAACAAAGGTGCTGAACTGCTAAAAGCTGAAGGTTACACAGAAGAAGGAGTTGGAAAAAAACTGAAAATGTTTTAAATGTAAATTAGAAAACCCTAAGAAATGAGAAAAGAACATTTAGAGTCAGAAAACATCTGAATGAATATTAAAAGTTCATATTCTTTGAATCACTGAATGACTCAAATGTGATCCCTCCACTTTGATCCACACAGTTTAAAAAGTTTAAATGCCTGAGCTTTGAAAGATACGGTGTTGGAAAGAGAACAATAATGGCGACGTTTTGAGGGTAAAATGATGGCTGTAACACTGTGGACACAGCAGCAGTTGAAAGAGAAGTGCTTAAGATGAATCTTGGTACAGTGGCAGGCAGAGCTCGTTAAGCAGGCAGGTGTGAGCCTGGTTGCTATAGTGACCGCACCCAATGGCTCCATACACACGTACACAGACATGCGCCTCACTTTTGCTGCTTAAAATGAACAGAAAAGTCAGGCCGAAACAAATCGTTCCCAAATGAAAAGTAAAAGTCGTATTGACAAAATTCTTTCACCGTGAGCGACAGCAGCTTCTAGTCTACCTAATTCTCAGTTTTCATGTCTGTGGAGTTTATTATATGGACGTGGTGACAGTGGAAAGACACCATGCTCTTCTGATTTTCAAACGAACCTTCTGAGCCATTTTAACATTAGAGTCTATGGAAGAGTTGGAGGGAGGAGGCTGTGCATTGGTGACATTTACGAAAGAACCATAACACCTAGGACAATAGTAAACACATTGGATGAAAGAGGACAGCCATGGCTACGTTTTGAGGGTAAAATCATACCTGTAGAGCAAACGCTGCGGACACAGCAGCAGTTTTAAAAAAGATTTTAAGATTAATTTTTTTGCTCCTCTCACTCTAGCAGTTGAGCTGTCTCACTCTAGCCCCAACATTCCGTCCCATACACACCCATTATAAATTTTGAAACGGGTGGAAAAACATCATGAAACTTAAACTGGAACTGAAGAAAAAGTATAATAGATATTGAAAAGATAAATACAAGTTGAATAGTTGAATGTCTTGTCTTCGTTTTAAAGTTTGAATGGTGGCTCTATGTGAACGTATGTTGAAGTAGTAAGAGTTTAAAAATGAGTAAGTTGAATGAGAATTTGAAGGGTCTCCCCATTGAAATACATGGGAAATTTTTGTTGAATAAAGTTGAATAAAATTAAAAATATAAATGTTAAAAATGAGAAAAATAGAAGCACACCATTCCAAAAGAAGAGGAATCTAATGGTGTTTGAATGGTTTTTCTAAGTTGAACGGTTTTGAAGGAGATAGTCGGCGAAAAACGTACGGAATAGGAAAAAATAATAATAACTAGAAAGTGCATTTTCTGAAGAAACTGCAGTGTGAATGCTTGAATCTGAATGTATGCACTGAAATGAATTAATTGCTGAATTTTGAGTTAAAAATATTGAATGAGATTAAAAAAAAACAAAAAAAAAAAACGAATTTAACCTGAAAACAAAGGTGCTGAACTGCTAAAAGCTGAAGGTTACACAGAAGAAGGAGTTGGAAAAAAACTGAAAATGTTTTAAATGTAAATTAGAAAACCCTAAGAAATGAGAAAAGAACATTTAGAGTCAGAAAACATCTGAATGAATATTAAAAGGTCATATTCTTTGAATCACTGAATGACTCAAATGTGATCCCTCCACTTTGATCCACACAGTTTAAAAAGTTTAAATGCCTGAGCTTTGAAAGACACGGTGTTGGAAAGAGAACAATAATGGCGACAATTTGAGGGTAAAATGATGGCTGTAACACTGTGGACACAGCAGCAGTTGAAAGAGAAGTGCTTAAGATGAATCTTGGCACAGTGGCAGGCAGAGCTCGTTAAGCAGGCAGGTGTGAGCCTGGTTGCTATAGTGACTGCACCCAATGGCTCCATACACACGACACAGACATGCACCTCACTTTTGCTCCTTAAAATGAACAGAAAAGTCAGGCCGAAACAAATCGTTCCCAAATGAAAAGTAAAAGTCGTATTGACGAAATTCTTTCACCGTGAGCGACAGCAGCTTCTAGTCTACCAAATTCTCAGTTTTCATGTCTGTGGAGTTTATTATATGGACGTGGTGACAGTGGAAAGACACCATGCTCTTCTGATTTTCAAACGAACCTTCTGAGCCATTTTAACATTAGAGTCTATGGAAGAGTTGGAGGGAGGAGGCTGTGCATTGGTGACATTTATGAAAGAACCATAACACCTAGTACAATAGTAAACACATTGGATGAAAGAGGACAGCCATGGCTACGTTTTGAGGGTAAAATCATACCTGTAGAGCAAACGCTGTGGACACAGCAGCAGTTTTAAAAAAGATTTTAAGATTAATTTTTTTGCTCCTCTCACTCTAGCAGTTGAGCTGCCTCACTCTAGCCCCAACATTCCGTCCCATACACACCCATTATAAACTCTGAAACGGGTGAAAAAACATCATGAAACTTAAACTGGAACTGAAGAAAAAGTATAATAGATATTGAAAAGATAAATACAAGTTGAATAGTTGAATGTCTTGTCTTCGTTTTAAAGTTTGAATGGTGGCTCTATGTCAATGTATGTGGAAGTAGTAAGAGTTTAAAAATGAGTAAGTTGAATGAGGATTTGAAGGGTCTCCCCATTGAAATACATGGGAAATTTTTGTTGAATTTTTGTTGAATAAAGTTGAATAAAATTAAAAATATAAATGTTAAAAATATGAAAAATAGAAGCAGTGTTGTCCAAAAGAATAGGAATCTAACGATGTTTGAATGGTTTTTCTAAGTTGAACGGTTTTGAAGGAGTAGGCTTTCAAAAAACGTACGGAAAAATAATAAAATATAACTAGAAAGTGCATTTTCTGAAGAAACTGCAGTGTGAATGCTTGAATCTGAATGTATGCACTGAAATGAATTAATTGCTGAATTTTGAGTTAAAAATATTGAATGAGATTTAAAAAAAACAACAAAAAAAAACGAATTTAACCTGAAAACAAAGGTGCTGAACTGCTAAAAGCTGAAGGTTATACAGAAGAAGGAGTTGGAAAAAAACTGAAAATGTTTTAAATGTAAATTAGAAAACCCTAAGAAATGAGAAAAGAACATTTAGAGTCAGAAAACATCTGAATGAATATTAAAAGGTCATATTCTTTGAATCACTGAATGACTAAAATGTGATCCCTCCACTTTGATCCACACAGTTTAAAAAGTTTAAATGCCTGAGCTTTGAAAGATACGGTGTTGGAAAGAGAACAATAATGGCGACAATTTGAGGGTAAAATGATGGCTGTAACACTGTGGACACAGCAGCAGTTGAAAGAGAAGTGCTTAAGATGAATCTTGGTACAGTGGCAGGCAGAGCTCGTTAAGCAGGCAGGTGTGAGCCTGGTTGCTATAGTGACCGCACCCAATGGCTCCATACACACGTACACAGACATGCGCCTCACTTTTGCTGCTTAAAATGAACAGAGAAGTCAGGCCCAAACAAATCGTTCCCAAATGAAAAGTATAGGTCGTATTGACAAAATTCTTTCACCGTGAGTGACAGCAATGTCTAGTCTACTGAATTCTCAGTTTTCATGCCTGTGGAGTTTATTATATGGACGTGGTGACAGTGGAAAGACACCATGCTCTTCTGATTTTCAAACGAACCTTCTGAGCCATTTTAACATTAGAGTCTATGGAAGAGTTGGAGGGAGGAGGCTGTGCATTGGTGACATTTACGAAAGAACCATAACACCTAGGACAATAGTAAACACATTGGATGAAAGAGGACAGCGATGGCTACGTTTTGAGGGTAAAATCATACCTGTAGAGCAAACGCTGCAGACACAGCAGCAGTTTTAAAAAAGATTTTAAGATTAATTTTTTTGCTCCTCTCACTCTAGCAGTTGAGCTGCCTCACTCTAGCCCCAACATTCCGTCCCATACACACCCATTATAAACTCTGAAACGGGTGAAAAAACATCATGAAACTTAAACTGGAACTGAAGAAAAAGTATAATAGATATTGAAAAGATAAATACAAGTTGAATAGTTGAATGTCTTGTCTTCGTTTTAAAGTTTGAATGGTGGCTCTATGTCAATGTATGTGGAAGTAGTAAGAGTTTAAAAATGAGTAAGTTGAATGAGGATTTGAAGGGTCTCCCCATTGAAATACATTATAAATTTTTCTTGAATAAAGTTGAATAAAATTAAAAATATAAATGTTAAAAATATGAAAAATAGAAGCAGTGTTGTCCAAAAGAATAGGAATCTAACGGTGTTTGAATGGTTTTTCTAAGTTGAACGGTTTTGAAGGAGTAGGATTACAAAAAACGTACGGAAGAATAATAAAATATAACTAGAAAGTGCATTTTCTGAAGAAACTGCAGTGTGAATGCTTGAATCTGAATGTATGCACTGAAATGAATTAATTACTGAATTTAAGTTAAAAATCTTGAATGAGATAAAAAAAAAAAACCCGAATTTAACCTGAAAACAAAAGTGCTGAACTGCTAAAAGCTGAAGGTTACACAGAAGAAGAAGTTGGAAAAAAGCTGAAAATGTTTTAATTGTAAATTAGAAAAACCTAAGAAATGAGAAAAGAACATTTAGAGTCAGAAAACATCTGAAAGAATATTAAAAGGTCATATTCTTTGAATCACTGAATGACTAAAATGTGATCCCTCCACTTGGACCCACACAGTTTAAAAAGTTTACATCTCTGAGCTTTGAAAGACAAGATGTTGGAAAGAGAACAACGATGGCGACGTTTTGAGGGTAAAATGATGGCTGTAACACTGTGGACACAGCAGCAGTTGAAAGAGAAGTGCTTAAGATGAATCTTGGTACAGTGGCAGGCAGAGCTCGTTAAGCAGGCAGGTGTGAGCCTGGTTGCTATAGTGACCGCACCCAATGGCTCCATACACACGCACACAGACATGCACCTCACTTTTGCTGCTTAAAATGAACAGAAAAGTCAGGCCGAAACAAATCGCTCCCAAATGAAAAGTAAAAGTCGTATTGACAAAATTCTTTCACCGTGAGCGACAGCAATGTCTAGTCTACCTAATTCTCAGTTTTCATGCCTGTGGAGCTTATTATATGGACGTGGTGACAGTGGAAAGACACCATGCTCTTCTGATTTTCAAACGAACCTTCTGAGCCATTTTAACATTAGAGTCTATGGAAGAGTTGGAAGGAGGAGGCTGTGCATTGGTGACATTTATGAAAGAACCATAACACCTAGTACAATAGTAAACACATTGGATGAAAGAGGACAGCCATGGCTACGTTTTGAGGGTAAAATCATACCTGTAGAGCAAACGCTGCGGACACAGCAGCAGTTTTAAAAAAGATTTTAAGATTAATTTTTTTGCTCCTCTCACTCTAGCAGTTGAGCTGCCTCACTCTAGCCCCAACATTCCGTCCCATACACACCCATTATAAACTCTGAAACGGGTGAAAAAACATCATGAAACTTAAACTGGAACTGAAGAAAAAGTATAATAGATATTGAAAAGATAAATACAAGTTGAATAGTTGAATGTCTTGTCTTCGTTTTAAAGTTTGAATGGTGGCTCTATGTGAACGTATGTTGAAGTAGTAAGAGTTTAAAAATGAGTAAGTTGAATGAGAATTTGAAGGGTCTCCCCATTGAAATACATGGGAAATTTTTGTTGAATAAAGTTGAATAAAATTAAAAATATAAATGTTAAAAATGAGAAAAGTAGAAGCACACCATTCCAAAAGAAGAGGAATCTAATGGTGTTTGAATGGTTTTTCTAAGTTGAACGGTTTTGAAGGAGATAGTCGGCGAAAAACGTACGGAATAGAAAATAATAATAAAGATTAGAAGAACAATACTGTGAATGCTTTTCAAGCATTCACACTAATAATAATAATAAAGATTCGAATAACAATACTGTGAATGCTTTTCAAGCATTCACACTAACTAGAAAGTGCATTTTCTGAAGAAACTGCAGTGTGAATGCTTGAATCTGAATGTATGCACTGAAATGAATTAATTGCTGAATTTTGAGTTAAAAATATTGAATGAGATAAAAAAAAACAAAAAAAAAAACGAATTTAACCTGAAAACAAAGGTGCTGAACTGCTAAAAGCTGAAGGTTACACAGAAGAAGGAGTTGGAAAAAAACTGAAAATGTTTTAAATGTAAATTAGAAAACCCTAAGAAATGAGAAAAGAACATTTAGAGTCAGAAAACATCTGAATGAATATTAAAAGGTCATATTCTTTGAATCACTGAATGACTCAAATGTGATCCCTCCACTTTGATCCACACAGTTTAAAAAGTTTAAATGCCTGAGCTTTGAAAGACACGGTGTTGGAAAGAGAACAATAATGGCGACAATTTGAGGGTAAAATGATGGCTGTAACACTGTGGACACAGCAGCAGTTGAAAGAGAAGTGCTTAAGATGGATCTTGGTACAGTGGCAGGCAGAGCTCGTTAAGCAGGCAGGTGTGAGCCTGGTTGCTATAGTGACCGCACCCAATGGCTCCATACACACGTACACAGACATGCGCCTCACTTTTGCTGCTTAAAATGAACAGAAAAGTCAGGCCGAAACAAATCGCTCCCAAATGAAAAGTAAAAGTCGTATTGACAAAATTCTTTCACCGTGAGCGACAGCAATGTCTAGTCTACCTAATTCTCAGTTTTCATGCCTGTGGAGCTTATTATATGGACGTGGTGACAGTGGAAAGACACCATGCTCTTCTGATTTTCAAACGAACCTTCTGAGCCGTTTTAACATTAGAGTCTATGGAAGAGTTGGAGGGAGGAGGCTGTGCATTGGTGACATTTACGAAAGAACCATAACACATATTACAATAGTAAACACATTGGATGAAAGAGGACAACGATGGCTACGTTTTGAGGGTAAAATGATGGCTGTAGAGCAAACGCTGTGGACACAGCAGCAGTTTTAAAAAAGATTTTAAGATTAATTTTTTTGCTCCTCTCACTCTAGCAGTTGAGCTGTCTCACTCTAGCCCCAACATTCCGTCCCATACACACCCATTATAAACTCTGAAACGGGTGAAAAAACATCATGAAACTTAAACTGGAACTGAAGAAAAAGTATAATAGATATTGAAAAGATAAATACAAGTTGAATAGTTGAATGTCTTGTCTTCGTTTTAAAGTTTGAATGGTGGCTCTATGTCAACGTATGTGGAAGTAGTAGGAGTTTAAAAATAAGTAAGTTGAATGAGAATTTGAAGGGTCTCCCCATTGAAATACATGGGAAATTTTTGTTGAATAAAGTTGAATAAAATTAAAAATATAAATGTTAAAAATGAGAAAAGTAGAAGCAGTCATGTCCAAAAGAAGAGGAATCTAATGGTGTTTGAATGGTTTTTCTAAGTTGAACGGTTTTGAAGGAGTAGGAGTACAAAAAACGTACGGAATAGATAAAACGGAATAATAAAGATTAGAAGAACAATACTGTGAATGCTTTTCAAGCATTCACACTAATAAAGATTAGAATAACAATACTGTGAATGCTTTTCAAGCATTCACACTAATAACTAGAAAGTGCATTTTCTGAAGAAACTGCAGTGTGAATGCTTGAATCTGAATGTATGCACTGAAATGAATTAATTACTGAATTTAAGTTAAAAATCTTGAATGAGATAAAAAAAAAAAACCGAATTTAACCTGAAAACAAAAGTGCTGAACTGCTAAAAGCTGAAGGTTACACAGAAGAAGAAGTTGGAAAAAAGCTGAAAATGTTTTAATTGTAAATTAGAAAAACCTAAGAAATGAGAAAAGAACATTTAGAGTCAGAAAACATCTGAAAGAATATTAAAAGATCATATTCTTTGAATCACTGAATGACTAAAATGTGATCCCTCCACTTGGACCCACACAGTTTAAAAAGTTTACATCTCTGAGCTTTGAAAGACAAGATGTTGGAAAAAGAACAACGATGGCGACGTTTTGAGGGTAAAATGATGGCTTTAACACTGTGGACACAGCAGCAGTTGAAAGAGAAGTGTTTAAGATGAATCTTGGCAGAGTGAGAGAGAGAGCTCGTTAAGCAGGCAGGTGTGAGCCTGGTTGCTATAGTGACCGCACCCAAGGGCTCCATACACACGGACACAGACATGCACCTCACTTTTGCTGCTTAAAATGAACAGAAAAGTCAGGCCGAAACAAATCGTTCCCAAATTAAAAGTACAAGTCGTATTGACAAAATTCTTTCACCGTGAGCGGCAGCAATGTCCACTCTACCTAATTCTCAGTTTTCATGCCTGTGGAGTTTATTATATGGACGTGGTGACAGTGTAAAAACACCATGCTCTTCTGATTTTCAAACCAACCTTCTGAGCCGTTTTAACATTAGAGTCTATGGAAGAGTTGGAGGGAGGAGGCTGTGCATTGGTGACATTTATGAAAGAACCGTAACACCTAGGACAATAGTAAACACATTGGATGAAAGAGGACAGCGATGGCTACGTTTTGAGGGTAAAATCATACCTGTAGAGCAAACGCTGCGGACACAGCAGCAGTTTTAAAAAAGATTTTAAGATTAATTTTTTTGCTCCTCTCACTCTAGCAGTTGAGCTGTCTCACTCTAGCCCCAACATTCCGTCCCATACACACCCATTATAAACTCTGAAACGGGTGAAAAAACATCATGAAACTTAAACTGGAACTGAAGAAAAAGTATAATAGATATTGAAAAGATAAATACAAGTTGAATAGTTGAATGTCTTGTCTTCGTTTTAAAGTTTGAATGGTGGCTCTATGTCAATGTATGTGGAAGTAGATACAGTTTAAAGAGGAGGAAGTTGAATGAGAATTTGAAGGGTCTCCCCATTGAAATACATGGGAAATTTTTGTTGAAAAAAGTTGAATAAAATTAAAAATATAAATGTTAAAAATGAGAAAAATAGAAGCAGTCATGTCCAAAAGAATAGGAATCTAATGGTGTTTGAATGGTTTTTCTAAGTTGAACGGTTTTGAAGGAGTAGGAGTACAAAAAACGTACGGAATAGATAAAATATAACTAGAAAGTGCATTTTCTGAAGAAACTGCAGTGTGAATGCTTGAATCTGAATGTATGCACTGAAATGAATTAATTGCTGAATTTTGAATGAAATTAAAAAAACAACAAAAAAAAAACAACCAAATTTAACCTGAAAACAAAGGTGCTGAACTGCTAAAAGCTGAAGGTTACACAGAAGAAGAAGTTGGAAAAAAGCTGAAAATGTTTTAATTGTAAATTAGAAAAACCTAAGAAATGAGAAAAGAACATTTAGAGTCAGAAAACATCTGAATGAATATTAAAAGGTCATATTCTTTGAATCACTGAATGACTAAAATGTGATCCCTCTGCTTGGATCCACACAGTTTAAAAAATGTAAAAGTCTGAGCTTTGAAAAACAGTGTTGGAAAGAGAACAACGATGGCGACGTTTTGAGGGTAAAATGATGGCTTTAACACTGTGGACACAGCAGCAGTTGAAAGAGAAGTGCTTAAGATGAATCTTGGTACAGTGGCAGGCAGAGCTCGTTAAGCAGGCAGGTGTGAGCCTGGTTGCTATAGTGACCGCACCCAAGGGCTCCATACACACGTACACAGACATGCGCCTCACTTTTGCTGCTTAAAATGAACAGAAAAGTCAGGCCGAAACAAATCGTTCCCAAATGAAAAGTAAAAGTCGTATTGACAAAATTCTTTCACCGTGAGCGACAGCAATGTCTAGTCTACCTAATTCTCAGTTTTCATGTCTGTGGAGCTTATTATATGGACGTGGTGACAGTGGAAAGACACCATGCTCTTCTGATTTTCAAACGAACCTTCTGAGCCATTTTAACATTAGAGTCTATGGAAGAGTTGGAGGGAGGAGGCTGTGCATTGGTGACATTTATGAAAGAACCATAACACCTAGGACAATAGTAAACACATTGGATGAAAGAGGACAGCCATGGCTACGTTTTGAGGGTAAAATCATACCTGTAGAGCAAACGCTGCGGACACAGCAGCAGTTTTAAAAAAGATTTTAAGATTAATTTTTTTGCTCCTCTCACTCTAGCAGTTGAGCTGTCTCACTCTAGCCCCAACATTCCGTCCCATACACACCCATTATAAACTTTGAAACGGGCGAAAAAACATCATGAAACTTAAACTGGAACTGAAGAAAAAGTATAATAGATATTGAAAAGATAAATACAAGTTGAATAGTTGAATGTCTTGTCTTCGTTTTAAAGTTTGAATGGTGGCTCTATGTCAACGTATGTGGAAGTAGTAAGAGTTTAAAAATGAGTAAGTTGAATGAGAATTTGAAGGGTCTCCCCATTGAAATACATTATAAATTTTTGTTGAAAAAAGTTGAATATAATTAAAAATATAAATGTTAAAAATGAGAAAAATAGAAGCAATGTTGTCCAAAAGAATAGGAATCTAACGGTGTTTGAATGGTTTTTCTAAGTTGAACGGTTTTGAAGGAGTAGGCTTTCAAAAAACGTACGGAAAAATAAAATATAATAATAACTAGAAAGTGCATTTTCTGAAGAAACTGCAGTGTGAATGCTTGAATCTGAATGTATGCACTGAAATGAATTAATTGCTGAATTTTGAGTTAAAAATATTGAATGAGATAAAAAAAAACAAAAAAAAAAACGAATTTAACCTGAAAACAAAGGTGCTGAACTGCTAAAAGCTGAAGGTTACACAGAAGGAGGAGTTGGAAAAAAACTGAAAATGTTTTAAATGTAAATTAGAAAACCCTAAGAAATGAGAAAAGAACATTTAGAGTCAGAAAACATCTGAATGAATATTAAAAGGTCATATTCTTTGAATCACTGAATGACTCAAATGTGATCCCTCCACTTTGATCCACACAGTTTAAAAAGTTTAAATGCCTGAGCTTTGAAAGATACGGTGTTGGAAAGAGAACAATAATGGCGACAATTTGAGGGTAAAATGATGGCTGTAACACTGTGGACACAGCAGCAGTTGAAAGAGAAGTGCTTAAGATGAATCTTGGTACAGTGGCAGGCAGAGCTCGTTAAGCAGGCAGGTGTGAGCCTGGTTGCTATAGTGACCGCACCCAATGGCTCCATACACACGTACACAGACATGCGCCTCACTTTTGCTGCTTAAAATGAACAGAAAAGTCAGGCCGAAACAAATCGCTCCCAAATGAAAAGTAAAAGTCGTATTGACAAAATTCTTTCACCGTGAGCGACAGCAATGTCTAGTCTACCTAATTCTCAGTTTTCATGCCTGTGGAGCTTATTATATGGACGTGGTGACAGTGGAAAGACACCATGCTCTTCTGATTTTCAAACGAACCTTCTGAGCCATTTTAACATTAGAGTCTATGGAAGAGTTGGAGGGAGGAGGCTGTGCATTGGTGACATTTATGAAAGAACCATAACACCTAGTACAATAGTAAACACATTGGATGAAAGAGGACAGCCATGGCTACGTTTTGAGGGTAAAATCATACCTGTAGAGCAAACGCTGCGGACACAGCAGCAGTTTTAAAAAAGATTTTAAGATTAATTTTTTTGCTCCTCTCACTCTAGCAGTTGAGCTGCCTCACTCTAGCCCCAACATTCCGTCCCATACACACCCATTATAAACTCTGAAACGGGTGAAAAAACATCATGAAACTTAAACTGGAACTGAAGAAAAAGTATAAAAGATATTGAAAAGATAAATACAAGTTGAATAGTTGAATGTCTTGTCTTCGTTTTAAAGTTTGAATGGTGGCTCTATGTCAATGTATGTGGAAGTAGTAAGAGTTTAAAAATGAGTAAGTTGAATGAGGATTTGAAGGGTCTCCCCATTGAAATACATTATAAATTTTTGTTGAATAAAGTTGAATAAAATTAAAAATATAAATGTTAAAAATATGAAAAATAGAAGCAGTGTTGTCCAAAAGAATAGGAATCTAACGGTGTTTGAATGGTTTTTCTAAGTTGAACGGTTTTGAAGGAGTAGGCTTACAAAAAACGTACGGAATAGATAATAATAATAATAAAATATAACTAGAAAGTGCATTTTCTGAAGAAACTGCAGTGTGAATGCTTGAATCTGAATGTATGCACTGAAATGAATTAATTGCTGAATTTTGAGTTAAAAATATTGAATGAGATAAAAAACAAAACAAAAAAAAAACCCGAATTTAACCTGAAAACAAAGGTGCTGAACTGCTAAAAGCTGAAGGTTACACAGAAGAAGAAGTTGGAAAAAAACTGAAAATGTTTTAAATGTAAATTAGAAAACCCTAAGAAATGAGAAAAGAACATTTAGAGTCAGAAAACATCTGAATGAATATTAAAAGGTCATATTCTTTGAATCACTGAATGACTAAAATGTGATCCCTCCACTTTGATCCACACAGTTTAAAAAGTTTAAATGCCTGAGCTTTGAAAGATACGGTGTTGGAAAGAGAACAATAATGGCGACAATTTGAGGGTAAAATGATGGCTGTAACACTGTGGACACAGCAGCAGTTGAAAGAGAAGTGCTTAAGATGAATCTTGGTACAGTGGCAGGCAGAGCTCGTTAAGCAGGCAGGTGTGAGCCTGGTTGCTATAGTGACCGCACCCAATGGCTCCATACACACGTACACAGACATGCGCCTCACTTTTGCTGCTTAAAATGAACAGAAAAGTCAGGCCGAAACAAATCGCTCCCAAATGAAAAGTAAAAGTCGTATTGACAAAATTCTTTCACCGTGAGCGACAGCAATGTCTAGTCTACCTAATTCTCAGTTTTCATGCCTGTGGAGCTTATTATATGGACGTGGTGACAGTGGAAAGACACCATGCTCTTCTGATTTTCAAACGAACCTTCTGAGCCATTTTAACATTAGAGTCTATGGAAGAGTTGGAGGGAGGAGGCTGTGCATTGGTGACATTTATGAAAGAACCATAACACCTAGTACAATAGTAAACACATTGGATGAAAGAGGACAGCCATGGCTACGTTTTGAGGGTAAAATCATACCTGTAGAGCAAACGCTGCGGACACAGCAGCAGTTTTAAAAAATATTTTAAGATTAATTTTTTTGCTCCTCTCACTCTAGCAGTTGAGCTGCCTCACTCTAGCCCCAACATTCCGTCCCATACACACCCATTATAAACTCTGAAACGGGTGAAAAAACATCATGAAACTTAAACTGGAACTGAAGAAAAAGTATAATAGATATTGAAAAGATAAATACAAGTTGAATAGTTGAATGTCTTGTCTTCGTTTTAAAGTTTGAATGGTGGCTCTATGTCAATGTATGTGGAAGTAGTAAGAGTTTAAAAATGAGTAAGTTGAATGAGGATTTGAAGGGTCTCCCCATTGAAATACATTATAAATTTTTGTTGAATAAAGTTGAATAAAATTAAAAATATAAATGTTAAAAATATGAAAAATAGAAGCAGTGTTGTCCAAAAGAATAGGAATCTAACGGTGTTTGAATGGTTTTTCTAAGTTGAACGGTTTTGAAGTTATAGGATTACAAAAAACGTACGGAATACAGAATAAAATATAATAATAATAATAATAATAATAATAAAGATTAGAATAACAATACTGTGAATGCTTTTCAAGCATTCACACTAATAAAGATTAGAATAACAATACTGTGAATGCTTTTCAAGCATTCACACTAATAACTAGAAAGTGCATTTTCTGAAGAAACTGCAGTGTGAATGCTTGAATCTGAATGTATGCATTGAAATGAAATAATTACTGAATTTAAGTTAAAAATTTTGAATGAGATAAAAAAAAACCCCGAATTTAACCTGAAAACAAAAGTGCTGAACTGCTAAAAGCTGAAGGTTACACAGAAGAAGAAGTTGGAAAAAAGCTGAAAATGTTTTAATTGTAAATTAGAAAAACCTAAGAAATGAGAAAAGAACATTTAGAGTCAGAAAACATCTGAAAGAATATTAAAAGGTCATATTCTTTGAATCACTGAATGACTAAAATGTGATCCCTCCACTTGGACCCACATAGTTTAAAAAGTTTACATCTCTGAGCTTTGAAAGACAAGATGTTGGAAAAAGAACAACGATGGCGACGTTTTGAGGGTAAAATGATGGCTGTAACACTGTGGACACAGCAGCAGTTGAAAGAGAAGTGCTTAAGATGAATCTTGGTACAGTGGCAGGCAGAGCTCGTTAAGCAGGCAGGTGTGAGCCTGGTTGCTATAGTGACCGCACCCAATGGCTCCATACACACGGACACAGACATGCACCTCACTTTTGCTGCTTAAAATGAACAGAAAAGTCAGGCCGAAACAAATCGTTCCCAAATGAAAAGTAAAAGTCGTATTGACAAAATTCTTTCACTGTGAGCGACAGCAATGTCTAGTCTACCAAATTCTCAGTTTTCATGTCTGTGGAGTTTATTATATGGACGTGGTGACAGTGGAAAGACACCATGCTCTTCTGATTTTCAAACGAACCTTCTGAGCCATTTTAACATTAGAGTCTATGGAAGAGTTGGAGGGAGGAGGCTGTGCATTGGTGACATTTATGAAAGAACCATAACACCTAGTACAATAGTAAACACATTGGATGAAAGAGGACAGCCATGGCTACGTTTTGAGGGTAAAATCATACCTGTAGAGCAAACGCTGCGGACACAGCAGCAGTTTTAAAAAAGATTTTAAGATTATTTTTTTTGCTCCTCTCACTCTAGCAGTTGAGCTGCCTCACTCTAGCCCCAACATTCCGTCCCATACACACCCATTATAAACTCTGAAACGGGTGAAAAAACATCATGAAACTTAAACTGGAACTGAAGAAAAAGTATAATAGATATTGAAAAGATAAATGCAAGTTGAATAGTTGAATGTCTTGTCTTCGTTTTAAAGTTTGAATGGTGGCTCTATGTCAATGTATGTGGAAGTAGTAAGAGTTTAAAAATGAGTAAGTTGAATGAGGATTTGAAGGGTCTCCCCATTGAAATACATTATAAATTTTTGTTGAATAAAGTTGAATAAAATTAAAAATATAAATGTTAAAAATATGAAAAATGGAAGCAGTGTTGTCCAAAAGAATAGGAATCTAACGGTGTTGGAATGGTTTTTCTAAGTTGAACGGTTTTGAAGGAGTAGGATTACAAAAAACGTACGGAATACAGAATAAAATATAATAATAATAATAATAATAATAATAATAAAGATTAGAATAACAATACTGTGAATGCTTTTCAAGCATTCACACTAACTAGAAAGTGCATTTTCTGAAGAAACTGCAGTGTGAATGCTTGAATCTGAATGTATGCACTGAAATGAATTAATTGCTGAATTTAAGTTAAAAATCTTGAATGAGATAAAAAAAAAAACCCCGAATTTAACCTGAAAACAAAAGTGCTGAACTGCTAAAAGCTGAAGGTTACACAGAAGAAGAAGTTGGAAAAAAGCTGAAAATGTTTTAATTGTAAATTAGAAAAACCTAAGAAATGAGAAAAGAACATTTAGAGTCAGAAAACATCTGAAAGAATATTAAAAGGTCATATTCTTTGAATCACTGAATGACTAAAATGTGATCCCTCCACTTGGACCCACATAGTTTAAAAAGTTTACATCTCTGAGCTTTGAAAGACAAGATGTTGGAAAAAGAACAACGATGGCGACGTTTTGAGGGTAAAATGATGGCTGTAACACTGTGGACACAGCAGCAGTTGAAAGAGAAGTGCTTAAGATGAATCTTGGTACAGTGGCAGGCAGAGCTCGTTAAGCAGGCAGGTGTGAGCCTGGTTGCTATAGTGACCGCACCCAATGGCTCCATACACACGGACACAGACATGCACCTCACTTTTGCTGCTTAAAATGAACAGAAAAGTCAGGCCGAAACAAATCGTTCCCAAATGAAAAGTAAAAGTCGTATTGACAAAATTCTTTCACTGTGAGCGACAGCAATGTCTAGTCTACCAAATTCTCAGTTTTCATGTCTGTGGAGTTTATTATATGGACGTGGTGACAGTGGAAAGACACCATGCTCTTCTGATTTTCAAACGAACCTTCTGAGCCATTTTAACATTAGAGTCTATGGAAGAGTTGGAGGGAGGAGGCTGTGCATTGGTGACATTTATGAAAGAACCATAACACCTAGTACAATAGTAAACACATTGGATGAAAGAGGACAGCCATGGCTACGTTTTGAGGGTAAAATCATACCTGTAGAGCAAACGCTGCGGACACAGCAGCAGTTTTAAAAAAGATTTTAAGATTATTTTTTTTGCTCCTCTCACTCTAGCAGTTGAGCTGCCTCACTCTAGCCCCAACATTCCGTCCCATACACACCCATTATAAACTCTGAAACGGGTGAAAAAACATCATGAAACTTAAACTGGAACTGAAGAAAAAGTATAATAGATATTGAAAAGATAAATGCAAGTTGAATAGTTGAATGTCTTGTCTTCGTTTTAAAGTTTGAATGGTGGCTCTATGTCAATGTATGTGGAAGTAGTAAGAGTTTAAAAATGAGTAAGTTGAATGAGGATTTGAAGGGTCTCCCCATTGAAATACATTATAAATTTTTGTTGAATAAAGTTGAATAAAATTAAAAATATAAATGTTAAAAATATGAAAAATGGAAGCAGTGTTGTCCAAAAGAATAGGAATCTAACGGTGTTGGAATGGTTTTTCTAAGTTGAACGGTTTTGAAGGAGTAGGATTACAAAAAACGTACGGAATACAGAATAAAATATAATAATAATAATAATAATAATAATAATAAAGATTAGAATAACAATACTGTGAATGCTTTTCAAGCATTCACACTAACTAGAAAGTGCATTTTCTGAAGAAACTGCAGTGTGAATGCTTGAATCTGAATGTATGCACTGAAATGAATTAATTGCTGAATTTAAGTTAAAAATCTTGAATGAGATAAAAAAAAAAACCCCGAATTTAACCTGAAAACAAAAGTGCTGAACTGCTAAAAGCTGAAGGTTACACAGAAGAAGAAGTTGGAAAAAAGCTGAAAATGTTTTAATTGTAAATTAGAAAACCCTAAGAAATGAGAAAAGAACATTTAGAGTCAGAAAACATCTGAAAGAATATTAAAAGGTCATATTCTTTGAATCACTGAATGAAGAAAATGTGATCCCTCCACTTGGACCCACACAGTTTAAAAAGTTTACATCTCTGAGCTTTGAAAGACAAGATGTTGGAAAGAGAACAATAATGGCGACAATTTGAGGGTAAAATGATGGCTGTAACACTGTGGACACAGCAGCAGTTGAAAGAGAAGTGCTTAAGATGAATCTTGGTACAGTGGCAGGCAGAGCTCGTTAAGCAGGCAGGTGTGAGCCTGGTTGCTATAGTGACCGCACCCAATGGCTCCATACACACGCACACAGACATGCACCTCACTTTTGCTGCTTAAAATGAACAGAAAAGTCAGGCCGAAACAAATCGCTCCCAAATGAAAAGTAAAAGTCGTATTGACAAAATTCTTTCACCGTGAGCGACAGCAATGTCTAGTCTACCTAATTCTCAGTTTTCATGCCTGTGGAGCTTATTATATGGACGTGGTGACAGTGTAAAGACACCATGCTCTTCTGATTTTCAAACGAACCTTCTGAGCCATTTTAACATTAGAGTCTATGGAAGAGTTGGAGGGAGGAGGCTGTGCATTGGTGACATTTATGAAAGAACCATAACACCTAGTACAATAGTAAACACATTGGATGAAAGAGGACAGCGATGGCTACGTTTTGAGGGTAAAATCATACCTGTAGAGCAAACGCTGCGGACACAGCAGCAGTTTTAAAAAAGATTTTAAGATAAATTTTTTTGCTCCTCTCACTCTAGCAGTTGAGCTGCCTCACTCTAGCCCCAACATTCCGTCCCATACACACCCATTATAAACTCTGAAACGGGTGAAAAAACATCGTGAAACTTAAACTGGAACTGAAGAAAAAGTATAATAGATATTGAAAAGATAAATACAAGTTGAATAGTTGAATGTCTTGTCTTCGTTTTAAAGTTTGAATGGTGGCTCTATGTCAATGTATGTGGAAGTAGTAAGAGTTTAAAAATGAGTAAGTTGAATGAGAATTTGAAGGGTCTCCCCATTGAAATACATTATAAATTTTTGTTGAATAAAGTTGAATAAAATTAAAAATATAAATGTTAAAAATGAGAAAAATAGAAGCAATGTTGTCCAAAAGAATAGGAATCTAACGATGTTTGAATGGTTTTTCTAAGTTGAACGGTTTTGAAGGAGTAGGCTTTCAAAAAACGTACGGAAAAATAATAAAATATAACTAGAAAGTGCATTTTCTGAAGAAACTGCAGTGTGAATGCTTGAATCTGAATGTATGCACTGAAATGAATTAATTGCTGAATTTTGAGTTAAAAATATTGAATGAGATTAAAAAAAAACAAAAAAAAAAAACGAATTTAACCTGAAAACAAAGGTGCTGAACTGCTAAAAGCTGAAGGTTACACAGAAGAAGGAGTTGGAAAAAAACTGAAAATGTTTTAAATGTAAATTAGAAAACCCTAAGAAATGAGAAAAGAACATTTAGAGTCAGAAAACATCTGAATGAATATTAAAAGGTCATATTCTTTGAATCACTGAATGACTCAAATGTGATCCCTCCACTTTGATCCACACAGTTTAAAAAGTTTAAATGCCTGAGCTTTGAAAGACACGGTGTTGGAAAGAGAACAATAATGGCGACAATTTGAGGGTAAAATGATGGCTGTAACACTGTGGACACAGCAGCAGTTGAAAGAGAAGTGCTTAAGATGAATCTTGGCACAGTGGCAGGCAGAGCTCGTTAAGCAGGCAGGTGTGAGCCTGGTTGCTATAGTGACTGCACCCAATGGCTCCATACACACGACACAGACATGCACCTCACTTTTGCTCCTTAAAATGAACAGAAAAGTCAGGCCGAAACAAATCGTTCCCAAATGAAAAGTAAAAGTCGTATTGACGAAATTCTTTCACCGTGAGCGACAGCAGCTTCTAGTCTACCAAATTCTCAGTTTTCATGTCTGTGGAGTTTATTATATGGACGTGGTGACAGTGGAAAGACACCATGCTCTTCTGATTTTCAAACGAACCTTCTGAGCCATTTTAACATTAGAGTCTATGGAAGAGTTGGAGGGAGGAGGCTGTGCATTGGTGACATTTATGAAAGAACCATAACACCTAGTACAATAGTAAACACATTGGATGAAAGAGGACAGCCATGGCTACGTTTTGAGGGTAAAATCATACCTGTAGAGCAAACGCTGTGGACACAGCAGCAGTTTTAAAAAAGATTTTAAGATTAATTTTTTTGCTCCTCTCACTCTAGCAGTTGAGCTGCCTCACTCTAGCCCCAACATTCCGTCCCATACACACCCATTATAAACTCTGAAACGGGTGAAAAAACATCATGAAACTTAAACTGGAACTGAAGAAAAAGTATAATAGATATTGAAAAGATAAATACAAGTTGAATAGTTGAATGTCTTGTCTTCGTTTTAAAGTTTGAATGGTGGCTCTATGTCAATGTATGTGGAAGTAGTAAGAGTTTAAAAATGAGTAAGTTGAATGAGGATTTGAAGGGTCTCCCCATTGAAATACATGGGAAATTTTTGTTGAATTTTTGTTGAATAAAGTTGAATAAAATTAAAAATATAAATGTTAAAAATATGAAAAATAGAAGCAGTGTTGTCCAAAAGAATAGGAATCTAACGATGTTTGAATGGTTTTTCTAAGTTGAACGGTTTTGAAGGAGTAGGCTTTCAAAAAACGTACGGAAAAATAATAAAATATAATAATAATAATAAAGATTAGAATAACAATACTGTGAATGCTTTTCAAGCATTCACACTAACTAGAAAGTGCATTTTCTGAAGAAACTGCAGTGTGAATGCTTGAATCTGAATGTATGCACTGAAATGAATTAATTACTGAATTTAAGTTAAAAATCTTGAATGAGATTAAAAAAACCCCCGAATTTAACCTGAAAACAAAAGTGCTGAACTGCTAAAAGCTGAAGGTTACACAGAAGAAGAAGTTGGAAAAAAACTGAAAATGTTTTAAATGTAAATTAGAAAACCTAAGAAATGAGAAAAGAACATTTAGAGTCAGAAAACATCTGAATGAATATTAAAAGTTCATATTCTTTGAATCACTGAATGACTCAAATGTGATCCCTCCACTTTGATCCACACAGTTTAAAAAGTTTAAATGCCTGAGCTTTGAAAGACACGGTGTTGGAAAGAGAACAATAATGGCGACAATTTGAGGGTAAAATGATGGCTGTAACACTGTGGACACAGCAGCAGTTGAAAGAGAAGTGCTTAAGATGAATCTTGGTACAGTGGCAGGCAGAGCTCGTTAAGCAGGCAGGTGTGAGCCTGGTTGCTATAGTGACCGCACCCAATGGCTCCATACACACGTACACAGACATGCGCCTCACTTTTGCTCCTTAAAATGAACAGAAAAGTCAGGCCGAAACAAATCGTTCCCATATGAAAAGTACAAGTCGTATTGACGAAATTCTTTCACCGTGAGCGACAGCAGCTTCTAGTCTACTGAATTCTCAGTTTTCATGCCTGTGGAGTTTATTATATGGACGTGGTGACAGTGTAAAGACACCATGCTCTTCTGATTTTCAAACGAACCTTCTGAGCCGTTTTAACATTAGAGTCTATGGAAGAGTTGGAGGGAGGAGGCTGTGCATTGGTGACATTTATGAAAGAACCATAACACCTAGTACAATAGTAAACACATTGGATGAAAGAGGACAGCCATGGCTACGTTTTGAGGGTAAAATCATACCTGTAGAGCAAACGCTGCAGACACAGCAGCAGTTTTAAAAAAGATTTTAAGATTAATTTTTTTGCTCCTCTCACTCTAGCAGTTGAGCTGCCTCACTCTAGCCCCAACATTCCGTCCCATACACACCCATTATAAACTCTGAAACGGGTGAAAAAACATCATGAAACTTAAACTGGAACTGAAGAAAAAGTATAATAGATATTGAAAAGATAAATACAAGTTCAATAGTTGAATGTCTTGTCTTCGTTTTAAAGTTTGAATGGTGGCTCTATGTCAACGTATGTGGAAGTAGTAAGAGTTTAAAAATGAGTAAGTTGAATGAGAATTTGAAGGGTCTCCCCATTGAAATACATTATAAATTTTTGTTGAATAAATTTGAATAAAATTAAAAATATAAATGTTAGAAATGAGAAAAATAGAAGCAGTCATGTCCAAAATAATAGGAATCTAACGGTGTTTGAATGGTTTTTCTAAGTTGAACGGTTTTGAAGGAGTTAGATGCCAAAAAACGTACGGAAGATGATATAATAATAAAGATTAGAAGAACAATACTGTGAATGCTTTTCAAGCATTCACACTAATAATAATAAAGATTAGAAGAACAATACTGTGAATGCTTTTCAAGCATTCACACTAATAATAACTAGAAAGTGCATTTTCTGAAGAAACTGCAGTGTGAATGCTTGAATCTGAATGTATGCACTGAAATGAATTAATTACTGAATTTAAGTTAAAAATCTTGAATGAGATAAAAAAAAAAAAACCCGAATTTAACCTGAAAACAAAAGTGCTGAACTGCTAAAAGCTGAAGGTTACACAGAAGAAGAAGTTGGAAAAAAGCTGAAAATGTTTTAATTGTAAATTAGAAAAACCTAAGAAATGAGAAAAGAACATTTAGAGTCAGAAAACATCTGAATGAATATTAAAAGTTCATATTCTTTGAATCACTGAATGACTAAAATGTGATCCCTCCACTTGGACCCACACAGTTTAAAAAGTTTACATCTCTGAGCTTTGAAAGACAAGATGTTGGAAAAAGAACAACGATGGCGACGTTTTGAGGGTAAAATGATGGCTTTAACACTGTGGACACAGCAGCAGTTGAAAGAGAAGTGCTTAAGATGAATCTTGGTACAGTGGCAGGCAGAGCTCGTTAAGCAGGCAGGTGTGAGCCTGGTTGCTATAGTGACCGCACCCAATGGCTCCATACACACGCACACAGACATGCACCTCACTTTTGCTGCTTAAAATGAACAGAAAAGTCAGGCCGAAACAAATCGTTCCCAAATGAAAAGTAAAAGTCGTATTGACAAAATTCTTTCACCGTGAGCGACAGCAATGTCTAGTCTACCAAATTCTCAGTTTTCATGTCTGTGGAGTTTATTATATGGACGTGGTGACAGTGGAAAGACACCATGCTCTTCTGATTTTCAAACGAACCTTCTGAGCCATTTTAACATTAGAGTCTATGGAAGAGTTGGAGGGAGGAGGCTGTGCATTGGTGACATTTACGAAAGAACCATAACACCTAGGACAATAGTAAACACATTGGATGAAAGAGGACAGCCATGGCTACGTTTTGAGGGTAAAATCATACCTGTAGAGCAAACGCTGCGGACACAGCAGCAGTTTTAAAAAAGATTTTAAGATTAATTTTTTTGCTCCTCTCACTCTAGCAGTTGAGCTGCCTCACTCTAGCCCCAACATTCCGTCCCATACACACCCATTATAAACTCTGAAACGGGTGAAAAAACATCATGAAACTTAAACTGGAACTGAAGAAAAAGTATAATAGATATTGAAAAGATAAATACAAGTTGAATAGTTGAATGTCTTGTCTTCGTTTTAAAGTTTGAATGGTGGCTCTATGTCAATGTATGTGGAAGTAGTAAGAGTTTAAAAATGAGTAAGTTGAATGAGGATTTGAAGGGTCTCCCCATTGAAATACATTATAAATTTTTGTTGAATAAAGTTGAATAAAATTAAAAATATAAATGTTAAAAATATGAAAAATAGAAGCAGTGTTGTCCAAAAGAATAGGAATCTAACGGTGTTTGAATGGTTTTTCTAAGTTGAACGGTTTTGAAGGAGTAGGCTTACAAAAAACGTACGGAATACAGAATAAAATATAACTAGAAAAATTTGCATTTCCTGCGAAAATGCAGTGTGGATGCTTAAAGCTGAAGCTGTATGCAAAAAGTAGCTGAAAAAGCTGAAAAGTTGCAGAAATTGTAAAAACTTTGCAGAAGCAAAAGAAGTTTGCTAAAATGGAATAACTTAGCAGAACTGCAATATCTTAGAGGAAACATAATACTTGGCAGAAATACAATAGCATAGCAGAATTTAGCAGAAATATTGTAACTTACCAGAAACATGATAACTTCTCAAAAATACAAGAATTTAGGAGAAATAGTATAAGATAACAGAAAGAATATATTTAGCCAAAAATACTTAAACATTACAGAAACACTATGATTTAGAAAAATAGTACAACAGAGCAGAAATATTGTGATTTACCAGAGACACTGTGATGAACTATGAATATTGTAATTTTAAATTGAGACTATGTTTTAGCACAAATATTATAATTTGGCAGAAATACTATAATTTAGCAGAAATACTATATTAAGCACAAATCCTATAAAAAGCAGAAATGGTATGATTAAGCACAAATACTACATTTAGTAGAAATACTTTGTTTTAGCACAAATCCCATAAAAAGCAGAAATACTGTACTATGATTTAGTAGAAAAACTATAATTAATCAGAAATACTAAATTTAGCAGAAATACTATATTAAGCACAAATACTATGAAAAGCAGAAATAGTATGATTAAGCATAAATACTACATTTAGCAGAAATACTATATTAAGCACAAATCCTATAAAAGCAGAAATAGTATATTAAGCACAAATCTTATAAAATAGCAGAAATAGTATGATTTAGCACAATAGTAATAAGTTAAACAGAAAAATTGGAAAAGCAAAATGGACAGCTGAAAAAATGCTGAACATGCTGAGGGTCCCTCAAATATACTTGTTAAATGACAAAAATCTGCAAAAAAATTTATTACAGCCACACAATCACAAATATGTACACATGAGGAAACACACATGCACAGAGAGACCCACACACAAGATCCAATTCAGTCAACCAGTCTAAATATATTGAATTTAAATCTTAGAATGAGATCATCCCATTAAAAGCCTTTCTCTCTCTCTCTCTCTCTCTCTCTCTCTCTCTCTGTCACACACACACACACACACACACACACACACACACACACACACACACACACACACACACACACAGGGAGAGAGAAGTAAGTTTCTAGGTCAGCCTGGGAGCTGGTGAATTTGAATCCACCAATCAGAGAGGCTGTGCACTTTTCCCCACCAAAACAGGTGCATCTGTTTACACACGCAGCAGCACAGAGAGACACAGGATTATTGCAGTCTATTTCTCATAGTGACGACTCCCCTCAAACAAATGACCGTAATTTCCTAACCGTAGGGGCTAGAACGGTCATTCTTACACCGTTTTGTTCAGAAGAGATGGGGGAATCTTCAAGTGTTGACAAATTAATATTAAAATATGAATTTTTAGAGATATATGACATGGATGACTTGTTGACTTAGAAGCCACGAATTCCCCAATATGCAAATTTGAATACCTGGAGCCCACATACATGATTGGCTGGCTGGGAAGCTGTGCAGGCCCTGATTTGTGGATTTGAATTCCTCAGCCCTCAGATATGATTGGCTGGCTTAGAAGCCATGAAGGCCCCAATATGCAAATTTGAATGCCTCAGGACACATATATGATTGGCTGGGAAGCCGTGCAGGCCTTGATTTGAAAATTTGAATTTCTCAGTCCTCACAGAGGATTGGCTGCCTGGGGACCTGGCAGAAATATATAGAAATACTATGATTAAGCATAAATACTACATTTAGTAGAAATACTATGTTTTAGCACAAATACTATAAAAAGCAGAAATACTATAATTTAGCAGAAATACTATATTAAGCACAAATCCTATAAAAAGCAGAAATAGGATGATTAAGCATAAACACTACATTTAGTAGAAATACTATGTTTGAGCAAAAGTACTATAAAAAGCAGAAATACTATAATTTAGAACAAATAGTATAAAAAGCAGAAATACTATAATTTAGCAGAAATACTATGTTAAGCACAAATCCTATAAAAAGCAGAAATACTATAATTTAGCAGAAATACTATGTTAGGCACAAATCCTATAAAAAGCAGAAATACTATAATTTAGCAGAAATACTGTATTTAGCACAAGTACCGAAAAGTACCAGAAATACTATGATTTAGCAGAATAGTAATAACTTATTGAAACACAAATGCACAGAGGGACACACAAACACAGGCTCTAATCCAGTCAACCAGTCTAACTATATTCAATTTAAATCCTACAATGACATGCTGCCAAATAAGGGCAGGGTCCTCTCTCTCCCACTAAACACACACACACACACACACACACACACACACACACACACACACACACACACACACACACAGAGGGAGAGAACTGCCAAATTTAAATCCACCAATCAGAGTGGCTGTTTACGTTTTCCCGCCAAAACAGGTGCATCTTTTTACACACGCAGCAGCACAGAGAGGCACAGGATTATTGCAGCCTATTTCTCATAGTGAGGACTCCCCTCAAACAAATGACCATAATTTCCTAACCGTAGGGGCTAGAGCGGTCATTCTTACACTGTTTTGTTCAGAAGAGATGGGGGAATCTTCCAGTGTTAACAGTTTATCATTAAAATGTGAATTTTTAGAGATATATGACATGGATGACTTGTTGACTTAGAAGCCACGAATTCCCCAATATGCAAATATGAATGCCTGAGACCACATATATGATTGGCTGGCTGGGAAGCCGTGCAGGCCCTGATTTGTGGATTTGAATTCCTCAGCCCTCAGATATGATTGGCTGGCTTAGAAGCCATGAAGGCCCCAATATGCAAATTTGAATGCCTCAGGACACATATATGATTGGCTGGGAAGCCGTGCAGGCCTTGATTTGAAAATTTGAATTTCTCAGTCCTCATAGAGGATTGGCTGCCTGGGGACCTGGCAGAAATATATAGAAATACTATGATTAAGCATAAATACTACATTTAGTAGAAATACTATGTTTTAGCACAAATACTATAAAAAGCAGAAATACTATAATTTAGCAGAAATACTATATTAAGCACAAATCCTATAAAAAGCAGAAATAGGATGATTAAGCATAAACACTACATTTAGTAGAAATACTATGTTTGAGCAAAAGTACTATAAAAAGCAGAAATACTATATTAGGCACAAATCCCATAAAAAGCAGAAATAGTATGATTAAGCATAAATACTACATTTAGTAGAAATACTATGTTTTAGCACAAATAGTATAAAAAGCAGAAATATTGTAATTTAGCAGAAATACTATATTAGGCACAAATCTTATAAAATAGCAGAAATAGTATTATTTAGCACAATAGTAATAAGTTAAACAGAAAAATTGGAAAAGCAAAATGGACAGCTGAAAAAATGCTGAACATGCTGAGGGTCCCTCAAATATACTTGTTAAATGAAAAAATCAGCAAAAAAATGCACAGGGAGAGAGAAGTAAGTTTCTAGGTCAGCCTGGGAGCTGCTGAATTTGAATCCACCAATCAGAGAGCCTGTGTACTTTTTCCCGCCAAAACATGTGCCTCTTTTTACACACGCAGCACAGAGAGGCACAGGATTATTGCAGCCTATTTCTCATAGTGAGGACTCCCCTCAAACAAATGACCATAATTTCCAAACCGTAGGGGCTAGAGCGGTCATTCTTACACCGTTTTGTTCAGAAGAGATGGGGGAATCTTCCAGTGTTTACAATTTATCATTAAAATATGAATTATTAAAGATATTTGACTTGTAATGCACCATAACTGAGTAGAGCGAAGCAAAAACTGCCTTGACTTGCCCTCAAACAACGCTTTCTAACTCGAAATCTATTTGGAGTATCGATATCATTCTTTCACCGTAAGAGACAGCAGGCTTTGGTGAACAATCATGGAAATTTTCAGGTCTCTGTGGAAATCCAACAAAAAGTTATGACGAGAGAAAAAAGTGGTTCATTTCCACAGTTTGAAATCTGAAGAAATCTGAGCGAAGGACGAATTTCCTACCCTCAAACAAGTCCAACTCATTTCAGAACGGTAATAGGTGAGAAAGAAATTCTTGAATTGTGAGCGTCAGGGGTGTCTGAAGATATTCGGGGACAAGCCTCATGTCTTAACTTTGCTTCGTTAAGGAGATATGACGATTCGAATATGCCTCTCATTACAGAAATCCAGCGGTGATTTTGAACAAGCTCTCCATTCACTTTATATGGAGAGTTTTCTGACCTTGTGTTAGTCTGAGGAGATTTGCAAAAATTCTATAAATCCCACAACAATGATGGTGACATTTTCTGAAAGCCAGCAAAAATACCTACGTTTTGATGTATAATTTGTGGAAGTTGAGTGAAAATTGAGCAAGTAGCAGGAAGTTGTTCGGACATGAAGTGAAAATTGCAAAACCTTCAGTGGCACACTGGAAGCCAAGAGCATAGCAACCATAACAACACATGTATTTTGTGAAAAATCACAATTTTGCAACTCAAAACTTTAAGAGGCATAAAAGTAAAACAGTAGAAGATTTGAAAAAGCTGAATCATACCTGAATAGCCAAATAATTTGTGAACATTTTAAAATTTGAATGGTTGTTCTAGGTGAAAATATGAGGAAGTAGTTAAGTTTCAAAAACAGGCAAAATTTAGCAGAATTGCAGAAGTTTCCCATTCATTTCAATGGGACAAATTAAAGGAAAAAAGCTTAATATTTTAAAAAGTATAATAGTTAAAAATAGCAAAAATCGTAGCAGGAATTAGCAAAAATAGCTGAATAGTTTAAAGTTTGAACGGTGAAAATAGCACAAAAATTGTGGAAGTAGTTAAACGGCGAAAAGTGTACGGAAGCAACTAGAATAATAACTAGAAAAATTTGCATTTCCTGCGAAAATGCAGTGTGGATGCTTAAAGCTGAAGCTGTATGCAAATAGTAGCTGAAAAAGCTGAAAAGTTGCAGAAATTGTAAAAACTTTGCAGAAGCAAAAGAACTTTGCTAAAATGGAATAACTTAGCAGAACTGCAATATCTTAGAGGAAACATAATACTTGGCAGAAATACAATAGCATAGCAGAATTTAGCAGAAATATTGTAACTTACCAGAAACATGATAACTTCTCAAAAATACAAGAATTTAGGAGAAATAGTATAAGATAACAGAAAGAATATATTTAGCCAAAAATACTTAAACATTACAGAAACACTATGATTTAGAAAAATAGTACAACAGAGCAGAAATATTGTGATTTACCAGAGACACTGTGATGAACTATGAATATTATAATTTTAAATTAAGACTATGTTTTAGCACAAATATTATAATTTGGCAGAAATACTATAATTTAGCACAAATACTATAAAAAGCAGAAATACTATAATTTAGCAGAAATACTATATTAAGCACAAACCCTATAAAAAGCAGAAATACTGTACTATGATTTAGTAGAAAAAACTATAATTAATCAGAAATACTATATTTGGCAGAAATACGGTATTTGGCACAAATCTTATAAAATAGCAGAAATAGTATGATTTAGCACAATAGTAATAACTTAAACAGAAAAATTGGAAAAGCAAAAATGGACAGCTGAAGAAATGATGAACATGCTGAAGGTCCCTCAACTATACTTGTTAAATGAAAAAAATCAGCAAAAAAATCTATAACAGCCACACAATCACAAATATGTACACATAAGAAAACACACATGCACAGAGAGACACACACACAAGATCCAATTCAGTCAACCAGTCTAAATATATTGAATTTGAATCTTAGAATGAGATCATCCCATTAAAAGCCTTTCTCTCTCTCTGTCACACACACACAAACACACACACACACACACACACACACACACACACACACACACACACACACACACACAGGGAGAGAAAAGTGAGTTTCTAGGTCAGCCTGGGAGCTGCTGAATTTGAATCCACCAATCAGAGAGCCTGTGCACTCTTTCCCTCCAAAACAGGTGCATCCTTTTTACACACGCAGCAGCACAGAGAGACACAGGATCATTGCAGTCTATTTCTCATAATGATGACTCCCCTCAAACAAATGACCATAATTTCCTAACCGTAGGAGCTAGAACGGTCATTCTTACACCGTTTTGTTCAGAAGAGATGGGGGAATCTTCAAGTGTTGACAATTTATCATTAAAATATGAATTTTTAGAGATATATGACACGGATGACTTGTTGACTTAGAAGCCACGAATTCCCCAATATGCAAATTTGAATACCTGGAGCCCACATACATGATTGGCTGGCTGGGAAGCTGTGCAGGCCCTGATTTGTGGATTTGAATTCCTCAGCCCTCAGATATGATTGGCTGGCTTAGAAGCCATGAAGTCCCCAATATGCAAATTTGAATGCCTCAGGACACATATATGATTGGCTGGGAAACCGTGCAGGACCTGATTTGAAAATTTGAATGTCTAAGTCCTCACAGAGGATTGGCTGCCTGGGGACCAGGCAGAAATATATAGAAATACTATGATTAAGCATAAATACTACATTTAGTAGAAATACTATGTTTTAGCACAAATCCTATAAAAAGCAGAAATACTATAATTTAGCAGAAATACCATATTAAGCACAAATCATATAAAAAGCAGAAATACTATATTAAGCACAAATTCTATAAAAAGCAGAAATACTATATTAAGCACAAATCCTATTAAAAGCAGAAATACTATATTAAGCACAAATCTTATGAAATAGCAGAAACAGTATGATTTAGCACAATAGTAATAAGTTAAACAGAAAAATTGGAAAAGCAAAATGGACAGCTGAAAAAATGCTGAACATGCTGAGGGTCCCTCAAATATACTTGTTAAATGAAAAAATCAGCATAAAAATGCACAGGGAGAGAGAAGTAAGTCTCTAGGTCAGCCTGGGAGCTGCTGAATTTGAATCCACCAATCAGAGAGCCTGTGTACTTTTTCCCGCCAAAACAGGTGCATCTTTTTACACACGCAGCAGAGAGAGGCACAGGATTATTGCAGCCTATTTCTCATAGTGAGGACTCCCCTCAAACAAATGACCATAATTTCCTAACCGTAGGGGCTAGAGCGGTCATTCTTACACCGTTTTGTTCAGAAGAGATGGGGGAATCTTCCAGTGTTAACAATTTATCATTAAAATGTGAATTTTTAGAGATATACGACATGGATGACTTGTTGACTTGGAAGCCACGAATTCCCCAATATGCAAATTTGAATACCTGGAGCCCACATACATGATTGGCTGGCTGGGAAGCTGTGCAGGCCCTGATTTGTGGATTTGAATTCCTCAGCCCTCAGATATGATTGGCTGGCTTAGAAGCCATGAAGGCCCCAATATGCAAATTTGAATGCCTCAGGACACATATATGATTGGCTGGGAAGCCGTGCAGGCCCTGATTTGAAAATTTGAATGTCTAAGTCCTCACAGAGGATTGGCTGCCTGGGGACATGGCAGAAATATATAGAAATACTATGATTAAGCATAAATACTACATTTAGTAGAAATACTATGTTTTAGCACAAATACTATAAAAAGCAGAAATACTATAATTTAGCAGAAATACTATATTATTAAGCACAAATCCTATAAAAAGCAGAAATACTATATTAGGCACAAATCCTATAAAAAGCAGAAATAGTATGATTAAGCATAAATACTACATTTAGTAGAAATACTATGTTTTAGCACAAATAGTATAAAAAGCAGAAATATTATAATTTAGCACAAATAGTATAAAAAGCAGAAATATTATAATTTAGCACAAATAGTATAAAAAGCAGAAATATTATAATTTAGCACAAATAGTATAAAAAGCAGAAATACTACATTTAGTAGAAATACTATGTTTTAGCACAAATAGTATAAAAAGCAGAAATATTATAATTTAGCACAAATAGTATAAAAAGCAGAAATATTATAATTTAGCACAAATAGTATAAAAAGCAGAAATATTATAATTTAGCACAAATAGTATAAAAAGCAGAAATACTACATTTAGTAGAAATACTATGTTTTAGCACAAATAGTATAATAAAGCAGAAATACTATAATTTAGCAGAAATACTGTATTTAGCACAAGTACCGAAAAGTACCAGAAATGCTATGATTTAGCAGAATAGCAATAACTTACAAAATTACAAATATGGAGGCATATTGAAACAGAAATGCAGAGAGGGACACACAAACACAGGCTCTAATCCAGTCAATCAGTCTAACTATATTCAATTTAAATCCTACAATGACATGCTGCCAAATAAGGGCAGGGTCCTCTCTCTCCCACTAAACACACACACACACACACACACACACACACACACACACACAAACAGACACAGAGGGAGAGAGCTGCCGAATTTAAATCCACCAATCAGAGTGGCTGTTTACGTTTTCCCGCCAAAAAAGGTGCATCTTTTTACACACGCAGCAGAGAGAGGCACAGGATTATTGCAGTCTATTTCTCATAGTGACGACTCCCCTCAAACAAATGACCATAATTTCCTAACCGTAGGGGCTAGAACGGTCATTCTTACACCGTTTTGTTCAGAAGAGATGGGGGAATCTTCCAGTGTTTACAATTTATCATTAAAATATGAATTATTAAAGATATTTGACTTCTAATGCACCATAACTGAGTAGAGCGAAGCAAAAACTGCCTTGACTTGCCCTCAAACAACGCTTTGTAACTTGAAATCTATTTGGAGTATCGATATCATTCTTTCACCGTAAGAGACAGCAGGCTTTGGTGAACAATCATGGAAATTTTCAGGTCTCTGTGGAAATCCAACAAAAAGTTATGACGAGAGAAAAAAGTGGTTCATTTCCAGACTTTGAAATCTGAAGAAATCTGAGCGAAGGACGAATTTCCTACCCTCAAACAAGTCCAACTCATTTCAGAACGGTAATAGGTGAGAAAGAAATTCTTGAATTGTGAGCGTCAGGGGTGTCTGAAGATATTCGGGGACAAGCCTCATGTCTTAACTTTGCTTCGTTAAGGAGATATGACGATTCGAATATGCCTCTCATTACAGAAATCCAGCGGTGATTTTGAACAAGCTCTCCATTCACTTTATATGGAGAGTTTTCTGACCTTGTGTTAGTCTGAGGAGATTTGCAAAAATTCTATAAATCCCACAACAATGATGGTGACATTTTCTGAAAGCCAGCAAAAATACCTACGTTTTGATGTATAATTTGTGGAAGTTGAGTGAAAATTGAGCAAGTAGCAGGAAGTTGTTCGGACATGAAGTGAAAATTGCAAAACCTTCAGTGGCACACTGGAAGCCAAGAGCATAGCAACCATAACAACACATGTATTTTGTGAAAAATCACAATTTTGCAACTCAAAACTTTAAGAGGCATAAAAGTAAAACAGTAAAAGATTTGAAAAAGCTGAATCATACCTGAATAGCCCAATAATTTGTGAACATTTTAAAGTTTGAATGGTTGTTCTAGGTGAAAATATGAGGAAGTAGTTAAGTTTCAAAAACAAGCAAATTTTAGCAGAATTGCTGAAGTTTCCCATTCATTTCAATGGGACAAATTAAAGGAAAAAAGTGGAATATTTTAAAAAGTATAATAGTTAAAAATAGCAAAAATCATAGCAGGAATTAGCAAAAATAGCTGAATAGTTTAAAATTTGAACGGTGAAAATCGGCTGAAAATTGTGGAAGTAGTTTAACGGCAAAAAGTGTACGGAAGCAACTAGAATAATAATAATAATAATAAAGAATAAAGAGAAACAGGAACTCAATAGTGTGGATGCTTAAAGCATCCACACAATAATAAAGAATAAAGAGAAACAGGAACTCAATAGTGTGGATGCTTAAAGCATCCACACAATAATAATAAAGATTAGAATAACAATACTGTGAATGCTTTTCAAGCATTCACACTAATAAAGATTCGAATAACAATACTGTGAATGCTTTTCAAGCATTCACACTAATAAAGATTCGAATAACAATACTGTGAATGCTTTTCAAGCATTCACACTAATAATATCAGTGGACACTGATTACACGCCATTATAAGCTGAAGCCTGCCTCTGTCTGATACATGCAGTTGACATGATATATGAGTGAAAAGTGAAAATGTGAGAGCTATAATCATGTCACCATGTGATAATGTAAGACACGCAAAAGGTCAGTTGTGGAGCAGTTTACTTACCCACCGCTGGTTTCTCTGAAAAACACAAAAAGGGGAAAAGGGTTAGAAAAATATATTCAGAAGTTATAGAAATGTACTGTGATCTGTTACATTTAAGAATCCTTTATCTGTTTTCAAAGGATCCTTCCTCTCAGGGAAAACGATATCTTTAGTAGACTTACTGTTTTGCATCTTTAATAACACCTAGTCTGACAATGGTTAAAGGTCCTGTTTGTCTGAGGGTAATGGCTTTCTACAAAATGATGACGTTTACCATGTATCTTATTTATTAGTGAAGCTACTAATCCCAGAATGTAAATTTTAAATATGGCATACGGTAAGAAGATACATTTTACATACAAAGTAGCCACTTTTTAAAAAGTAGCTTTAACAATCACATCCAATGTGATTGTTAAAGCCTAAATATGGTAAAAGCAACTTGTCAATGGAAATAGAGGCTTATAATACACCCGACTTCCACAGTGTCTTGCTGGGGGTCACTGGAGTAGCTGCTAAAGGCCAGGGATGGTATCTTATGACCTCCCTGAAGTCATACCATATTCTCTTAGCTACACAAAGTTTCCTTGAATAGCCACTCCAACTTGACCTGGTGTGGTTTACTGTCCACATGTTGTAAATTTCTGGATAAAACAGGTGTTGTGACAGAAAATATAATCATGATTTATTGTGTTTCTCTTTTTAAAAGATCTTAAATGTGTAGAATACAATACTAATACATGCCTGCATGCCTCATAACAACATTATATTTAATGCTACAACTGCATTATCTCATATGACATTGTGCTAACAAAAGGAAAAAATGAGACAGCTTGATAATTTTTTTTCAGTAGAAGAAGCTGGAAACAGATATAAATTGAAATAGTATTCAGAGAAAAACGAGCTTTTGGTTTTAATACTTCATATATCCTGTTTGAGGATTTAAGACCTGCATTGAGTGTAAATCTGCACCGGCATCTGCTATGTAAGTCCACATGGAGAGAGAATCTTGATCATCTTCAACAAGTCTGTGATAAAGCAGTGTAATGAACTTCTGAACAGCTGCTTCTCACAGTCAAAATAGTCCCCTCAGAGACTTTCGGTGGTTTCATGTGCAGTTCTGCTACTCATATAATTAGGAGGCTTTTGAAGATGCGCTGATAGATGTTAATATACAAGTATATTAAAAAAAGAACAAGACTTACATTATCCTTATGACAAACACAATTATTGACATTTTGGTGCACAATGTCTGTGGCGCAAACCTGACGCCACAGACATTGTGCACTTTGGAAAAGTGGTTGCAAAGCAAAACAAAAAATAAAAAACAAAGAAAAAAACTATAAAATTAGCCCATAGTGATATATATTATAAAAAAGATTTTTTTTATAAATCTTTTTTTTTAAATAAATTTATAAATTTAAGAAAGACGCACAACAATATATATTTTTGTGTGAAAATATAAAAACATTTCATTGGTATAAACATAATACAGAGATGTCATCAACCAATAATTCTGGCCGGGCAAAGACTGCTTTTAACTGGCAGAGGTGACAGGAAAGAGGCGCATTTTCACACATGCATAGAGATCAGAAAGTGACACTGTTTACTGGAACAATGTGTCAGTGAAGCCGACACATTGTTCTCAAGAGTGTGAAGTCACACTATTTAATGCATGTATGTCAAGAGGCAAGGGGTCGGTGTTATAAAAAATCATAACTCTTTGAATTGTTGACTTATATTCAAAGAGTTTGGCTTCTGTAAGAGTCAGACCTGTATTTATGATACTTAGGATACTTTTAAAACCCAATTTTGATGACCTAGAATGCTTTTTGTGAAAGTAATATTTGTGTAATAAGTTTCAACTCCATCTCTGTAGTCGCTGTTTGTGATTTCTAGGTGATTATACTACACTGGACACCTGGGGATAAGTAAAAACTAGGTTTAACTAGGTACTACACTTCATGCATTATTAAAAATTCCTAACAGCTTGTCATTACTTGTCAAACAGAAACACCAACTTTACACAGATGGTCAAAAAATGTAAAAAAATGGCAGGATTACTCCATTTAAACAAGTTGTCTGTCCACTCCTGTCAAAATCTTCTAACTTGAAGTGACAGCTTCAGAAAATTTGGCTGAAAGTCGCTTCTCTTTAGTACTGCCATCCATCTCTGCCTTCTAAGTTTATCTTTTGCGAATCAATACAAAAAATAAATCAATCTGAACAAGACTAACCAACTCTACAGCTCTGCATACTTTTATAGGTACAATTCAGCCACAGAGATAAGTTGCCAATGTATATAAAGCACCCTGATGCCAGAAAACCCCTTTTAAATTTTGATATGCTTGAACTACTTTGCATATGAACATATACTGTAATGTAGCTGACTGACAAAAACAGCTTTGTATAATTTTACACTGATACACTGACACAGAGTTTCAGAGAAGTCTCAGAGGATAAAAGTCATTTTTAATGACTGACATAAACTAGATATAAGTATGATTGTTTAGTGTCAAATGTCTGCAATACTAAAATAATGTAAAACAACATATAACATGTTAAAACAATAACACGGGCTGCGCTAGCTGTACTATACTCACGGACATCTTACTTTGAAGGAATTGATTTCTGGGGCCTGGAAATTGAACAGCTAGCTGTGGAATGCCACTGTATTACTTTCAGAGGGAATTTTCCCGTCACTGCTGCTGCTATTTGAATTCAGTTTGGATCAATGCACTGCTTGGATTCCTCCATCAGCTGATGCAGAAGTCGTCCAAATGACTGTGGTGAATGGTTATGGATAATAAATGGATAACCCGGACGTTTCCCTGCACCAGGCAGTCAAACACGTTCTCTGATGTCTTGCTTCAGCACTGCTGCCAGGAAAGATAAAAAAAAAAACCTTTCTTGCCTCATGCCACAATATCTGCATGTGCTTGCTAAATTTTGATGATTAAGCTGCTTATTGTGTTATATATGCAGTTAATGAAAGCTCTGCCACTCAGTGAGGAAGTGACAGTGGTTTCTAGTGGTGGTACTTTATTATATGGATTATGAAATCACAGATTTTGCCATCAAGAGTGACTTAAAGACAAATGTATTCATTCGCCAAGTGGACATTAATCATTTCATTATTTTAAGTTGAGGTTTTTGAACCCTTTTGAAGATAAACAGCGCAGAGGGATTGGAGAAACTTCACAGAGCAGTTTTGATTCAGCTTGTGCTCATCGTGTTTCATCAGGACACAGCGATGAAAGGAATTATGACCGTGGATCATACCATTGCTTCCAACCACTGACTAGAAAACTGTCACACACTTGACTGACTGCTCTGGAGCAGTGCCACATTAAAGAGGGCATCAGACCTGAAGACCAAGAAGGAACTCTTTAGGTGAAAATGACAGATTACATAATGATTTATCTCAGCCGGGACTCCAAAACTGTTAGGCAAAACCCGATACGTCAGGGTGTGTGAAACTCTATGAAAGTAGAAAAGGTCAGGGCTTACTGCAGAGTATTTTTAGCTGTTAGTTGAGGGTGTGATCTGAGTGCTGTTAAGTGAAGTAGCACAGAAAATCTTTGAACTAATGTGGAAATGTGAAAGGTAATTCAGTTTGTGGGTAAATAGTGGTGTTGCACGCTAGGTACAAAATGTCACCAAAATTCTTTTCAATAAGAGTATTAGTTGAGAAAGTATTTAAAAAATATATTTCGTCAAATATTTCCTAGAAGCACCAAGCACAGCTTAAAAACGAAAAAGTGCCAGGTTATCTGATCTTTGTATTTGAAGCTTTGCAGTTAAGTTTGGCTTGGAATGACAGAGCAGTGGGTGGTGCAGGCAGAGTATGCAAAGTGGAATCATATTCATAACACTTTGGCTCTATATGGTGAATAACAGCAGTGCCTGGTTAGGTTTCTGGGATAAAAATAAAAGGGCCATGATTAGATCTTTAAAAGGATTAGGGCAAGGACAGATGCTGGGAAACAGAATCAAATATTACACAGTAGAATTAAGAATAATGTGTGAACAACTCCAGCAAAGCCTATGACTTTCACTATCACAATGTGGTCAGCGGGAGACCCCTTGGGGGAAAGGGTTTGGGAGGCTCAACACCCGTCAGCACAATCTTGCCCTACAAAACTCGGCTATCCCAAGAGATCTATCAGGGCAACTGAGACTGTCTGCAACCTGAGCCTGCTATCAGCTTAGTCGGTTGATTTAAGGTGATACTGAATGGGTCAATGTGGAAGATAGTAGTGAAGGTCAACAGGCAATTATATATGAGAAGGCATGATGCAATCAAGGATGTCAAATCCCTATCCTATTGGGCATTACATAATCCAAAATGCAGATTATCATATATAATAGCAACAACAGTTTTTTACCCTGAATGCTGCATTGAAAACAAGTACTGTGTATATGTTCTATGAAGTGAGTCAGCTACAGTGACACAAGCTGACCTTCATATAGGACTCACGTAAAGCTCCAGCAGTATTTGCTTATGGAGCTGCTGCAGCTGGAAGCTTGCCAGTTCAGCCAACAAGAAAGCAATCTGTGCTCCGATGTCATAAAGATATTCAGTCTAGTGATGTAATAACAACTGGCTACGTCATTATTTACTCCGTCTCAAATCTTCTTTATGGACAGATAACAAGAAAGCAGACAGGTGAAATGGGAATATCCTTGACAAATGCGTAGTATCAATAGTGAATTATTTCATTTATCAATAAAAAATGATGGCTATTTTCCATCATATTTTGTATCAATCACTTTGTAATATTAATATCGGGTTCAAACTCATGGTCAGTCTCACCAGTAGCTATAACATTAATACCAAAGCCACTTTCACCTCATTTAAGTTTGGTCATCTGCTTGTATTTTCTGCCATAACAGCAGACATGCTGCACAAAATACTACAAAACCATCTTTCATAGTACTCTTGTTTGTTTTTCACAACCTATAGGATATGTGTAGTGTAAATAAATATGCATATATTATTTTTAAAATAAAATTTCTCAGTTTTAGTGCACTATGTAATGATTATATATTTAACACTGAAAAAATGAAAACAAAATATAGGGAACAATTCACATTATCCATTAATTTCTACAACATTCGTGTGAATTTACTGTTATTTATATTTTTCAAGTCAACACACCTCAGTATAATGAAACTCTCTAAACTAATTACAATGAAGTATGATGTTACAAAAAGTATCTGCATACCTTCAGGGACTGGCTCAGGCATGGTTATTCCTGTGTCTTCTGTTTGCTGCTGGAAGACTGAGGGCTTGTGGGGCTTTTTTCCTTTTTATTTCTCCCCTCTCTCTCTTTCTGTTATTCAAAGCTTTCCTGACACTCAAGTCACCCACGCCCTCCAGTGAGCGAAGAGTTTTGGAGATATGACACCCTTGGGGAGTTCAAAAAGAGACGCACCCTGAGTGAGACCTTGTTTAGGTAGAGACAAAACAGGATAATGTGATGTTGAAAAGGGTCACATTTGCAGGATGACGAGATTAATAGGCTTACTAAACCTGTTGAGCTTTTGAAACTTTGCTGGACACATACAGAATACACTGAAACGAGTACTAGGCGATTAAGTTTTTGACACTTTATCTAGCTCCTTGCAGTGTCAGACTAATCTCTCACTTATCACCTTTTATGCTCACATTAAAATTGAGATCAACAAGCATTTGAAAGATTATCTTTAGGTTTATTTTACCTCACTTAATACTTTGTTAGATATGCTGTACTCCCTTAGATGTAAGCTATGTAGCTATATATGGTAATACATGGCTGACCCACCTAACATACATTAAATTATATATATTTGATAGATGCCTACAGTTTTTCAGAATTTAACAAGTTAGCAATCATCTAGCCTTGCATCCTTGTAAAACCTAAATATTTTGCAAATTTTTACACTGAGTACAACTATTTATAAGATTGTGTAAGAATATTTAGAAAATATACTTCATTTGCTTTCTAGCAGACAATTAGAGAAAGTGCAAAATCATTAAATATGAGAGAAGCTACTTTCCTTTAAATATGAGAGAAGCTACTTACCTTAGCACGAAGATAGAACAAAAAGGAAAAACAATTTGTCTTTAATTTCATAAAATCAAGACAATTTGCATATAAAGTAAGCATAAAAAATTTTTGGTTTCTTTATTAGCAGTGGCATGTGTTTGGTGTTTTCCCCTACTGAGAGGCTCAAGCTATTTTTTTTCTCCTAAGCTAAGCTAACCCTTTGCTAACATTCCTTTCATTAGCCATCTCCTTTTATTTCCCTCAAGAATTGCACTCAAGTTCTTACATAAGCAAAGGTACCAACATGTTGTCATCTAAAGTAATGTTAGTTTGTATTGTAGTGCTCCAAAACGTGGCTTTTCTTTTTCCTCAAGACAACTGAAAGCAACACTTAAAATACAGGTCAATACCTGAAGCTTACATGTTGGTGTGAACAGTTGCAGCATGCTTTTATAGGGTTTATAGAGTTACCCTTTGCAGCATCTTCTTTTCCCATACATTTGTTTGTATAGATTCAGATACTATATATATCTTCATCAATGGATGCCTTCTCCTCCTTCATTTATCAGAAATGTGCATGCATCAGCTAGAGTCAATTTGGAGACAAGACCTCTGCCCCTGGGGTCAAAGTGTGAATCCCTGAAAGGGACAGGAATGTCATCCGTGGGCCCAACTGTCTGCAAGTTAGATAGCCTAGTGGTAAGACAGGTGGTCCCTAACCTAATATAACTTTAGTACCTACTCTGCAGTAGAGGCTGGCATATCTCTAGAAAGGGAAAAAGATCATTGGACTCAGGTAATTTATCTGATGTATGGTTATTTGGCTTTGGACAGGGCATCTTTATGCTGATACCTATTTTACAAAATATTGAAGCAATTGTTTTTTTAAACTCTTTATAATGTCAAAAGCTGATATAACTGAGTACAGTTCCTTGCACTATGATAACAGCATGTAAGTGGTGAATAGTAAAGCTCATGCATGGAAAGTAGACTGTGCTGTTTAAAATAACCCTGATGCAAGAAATAAAATTACAAAGAAGTTTGCGCTTGGCAGCTAGAATGACTGTGTGCATGCGCAGTAAGAGACAGATAAGTCCAGCATGTATATTAAGTTTCTCAGAGAACACTTTGCGCAGTTTAGCGCTGCAAAAAGCATTTTAAATAGTGATGAGATGATTAATTGGCAACATGAAAATAACCCTTCCTACTCAGCACCCAGTGTAGCTAATGTTATTAGTCAGTGATTATTCAGGAATATGTGATAGAGTTTTTGAGGCAGTGTCTGCAAGCAGAAATTTAAATTTTGAATTGAAAGCATTCTAGCTGATGCAGCATTTAAGAAGAAATGCTGAAATTACCACTTCATGCCTCTAGCATTCAACAGCTGTTAAACTGACAAAACCCTCAGGAGGCCGGGGATATGGCTTTGTGTTATTCCTGTTAGGTTTTTTTCACCTTCTTACATGTTGAATTGCATGCTTCACTGTTTTTATCTAAACAGTGTAAACTGTATTGCAGATATTGACATACTTAATATTACCCCTTTTATTAATCTAGAGCCACAGAAGTTTGCAGATGATTCTGACGTTCATGACTTTGTGTTACAGCAATAATTTTTAAACTTATACAAGATTTCTTCAAATACTCTCAACAATCTGATAAGAGAATGAAACGGAGGGAAACTTGAACTATCTAAGGACTTTTACTGATCGACAGTCGCAGATGTAATTTGTAATTTGCATTTCGTTCTCCTGAAAGAAAAGCACATCTTTCAACATCTGCTAATATATTATCACTCTGATTTACCAGATTTTATTGCTTTAGCTGTCTGACTTGCAGTTGTTGATAAGCTTTTATGAGGAGCCCCGTGGTTACTGCTGAAGACACAAATAACTGTAATCTATGGCTGTCGTGCCAAAAGATTTGCCTAAAGATGAATTTTTTTTTCTAACTCCTTCTACACATTGAATTAATTTCAAAGCAACAGGAACAGAATCTTTTTTGTACTGGTCTGTAATTAGATGGCTTAATTTAAACATAAAATTCAGTAGCAGTACTTCCCTGCACTGCAGCAGCTTGGTAATTTACGCTAAAGACTGACCAATCACTTCACTGCCTGGTGGGCAATATAAATATATTAGGGTTTGTTTTATTTTATTTTGTTATGGTAACTCCCTACTTTAAGTGCATATAAATATATATTTTTTTAAAATCTATTTATTTTCACGGGGTGTCTTAATACTATATACAATCTGAGCAACCCATATTTTCTGTACCTTTAAGACAAATGAAGGTTTATGTTACAAGTATTCACATAATGAACACTCTGTCATCTACATTCAATAAGTCTAATGGCATTTTCTGCCTGAAATGTTTTGTAATTAAATTAAATGTAATTGATATCAATATTTTTTCATTAGCAGAGTCATTAGTCAGTCATCTGGAAAATATGTCAACAGCTTGGGGCATTAAAAATGTCTGAGTTTGTATCTTCCAGTTCAAAGTGTCTTTTTATAATCCCACTATTTTTACATAACATTGAAACAATCCCAGCAAATGATTGCAAAATTATTGGTTAAAGGCTTCATTGTGTTAACCTCCGGCTAATGTGTGGCATGATGGCTCCATCTTGTGGTAATATTAGGAAATGTCAAATACAACTATGAAGAACTCAACTCAGGTGACTGAAAGTACTGACAGTACATCAGTGATAGTTATGAAAGATTTGAGTAATTTGAGTGAATTTAAATGTCCATCGGACAGCTCAATTGCAAGGGCTTCATCCTATCAAGATTCAAATTTCAAGATATTTTGCATGATGGTGCTCAGTTGAAAACACAAGCACAAACAAATACTTTAGACTTTACTTTCGTTTTACATTTAACTTTATTATGGTAAAGCACATACATACAAATACATAACATTCACAGCCTGAACTTAAGTACATTTTGTGCATTTGACTAAACAAATGTGAGCATTTTCTTGCAATAAATTATTGTGGGCCTGCAGTAAGATTGCACATCAAGTGAAACTCCAAAATAAAAATCTGATGCTACAAATATTAGTAACCAAATTTTCAATTTTGCCCACTTCCCTTTCTAAAAGCACAGGGCTGAATTATAATTTTTATTTGTTGTTGTTCTGATGCATTTTTCATGTTTTGTGAAGTCATAAAGCACTTATCAAATATCATGTCTCGCAATATATACATTTGAATCTGCATCACTTAATTTAGTCCATTTAGTTGTCATTAGAGCACCATAGGGTGAGAGGTGGGTACACTCTTGACAGGTCGCCAGTCTGTCGCAGTGCTGGGATAGCCTCCTTGGATGGATGGTTATAGCTGTAGAGTTGTCACATGTTGTATATCACAGACAGGTGCCTCCACAGCACCTGCAAGCTGCTATAGAGTGTCTTCACTCAATGCATGAGCACCAAAGGTCCTGAAGCCTTCCAACAGTAGCAAAAAACAATTTGGATTATTTTTTAAAGAATATACTATCCCAATATTATTTTGATGTTTAAACCAAAATACCTGAAAAGAGTCGTACAGCAGAGCCAGAGATCTCAGAAAGTTACCGAATCTGACACACGGTGAAGAGAGAGAAATCCCCTCCGATGCTGACGGTGGATCAAGGAGACCAGCGCTTATGCTGCAGGCCCAGATGCACTGTCTACACTGGCTGTCTCTCACCCTTTACCCACCCCTGTTGCTTGTCATGTGTTTCTTTGGTGTATTAAGAGTTTTTTCATGTGCTATGTGCAGAGGTGTTTTTTTTTTCTGTTCTCAAACTGAACCCCCTGTTGGAGCTCAGTCTGGGGGAGTTATTTTTTCTCCTTATCTTTCCTCATGTGGTGCATTTTCCATTGTTATACCTCTCTGACCTGTCTTCCCCATGTGATGTTTTTGTGTAATGCATGTATGGTCGGAGGGTAAAATGGTGCCGCCATTGCGTGCAATAGGTCGGCAGCCTTAACATGAAATTTCCCCTTGTGGGACTAATAAAGGCATCTTATCTTATCTATCTTATTAAAATAGTAAGATAGTAAGAACGATCTGCAGCTCTCTGGGGAATTACACAGCAAATCCAGCATGTCCAAATTAACACTGTCAGATTTGATTTCAACACTATTAAAGTGTCTATATGGGTCCACACCAGAGAGTGTTAATTTAACTCTTTTTGGAGAGTTGGTACGTTAACTCTGATTTAGTGTTAAACACCAAATCTGTCTGGAGTTGATAATTTAACACTTGGTGTTAAGAGTTTATATATTAACTCTCAAAGAGTATTTTAGTTTAACTACGTAAGAGTTATCTTCGAATTAATTCTAAAAAGCGGGAATTTTACTGTTCTGAACTTCTAGAAATTTATTTTGGAAATAAACATTTACTAAAAAGGTTTTTGAAAAACATTTATTCTGAATTGTGCACCACAATTTCAAAACATTTTCTGAAAGATGTAACAGTATACATGTTCTCACTTTCATTAGAATTTTGTTTATCAAAAGGTCTGACATAGGTGAGCTGGAAAATTCAAATAACAGCATTCTCAACACTTATTTCTTCAATACAATATGCATGTCCTTCATTCATCCCTTTGTGGAACTTCAACGCACTTCTGCTCTCCCCCATATTCCATCTTCACAAGCATATCCTGTGTGGAGATTGAATAAAAATTAGTTGACACTAATTAATGGCACAAACAATCCAGTAAACAATTGCAGCACAGTAAAAAAAAAAAAAAAAAAAAAAAGGAATCCTCTTTGAGCCATTACTTGTGTAAAGTATTTTCCCAAAAGACAAAGACACAGGCAACAGGTAATACTGAACTAAATGTAAAACCTCAACCTTTTTCATTTTTACCTAAACCGTGTGCACAAAACTCTGGAGGGATCTATGCTAACGTAGAATCCAGTCAGGACGTCTGCTACTGCTGTTTGCTGTGTTTTTTTAATTTTTTTTATGGGCGATCGTTTTCAGGCTTCAAGTAGCACCATTATACCAACATTTCACATTCTAGACATTGTTTTAGGTGTATTTGACCAAAAGTTTGACTGAAAATTCACATGCAAGCTTTTTTCAAGGCTGTGGTATTTGCCCGCAAACAATACCTTTCAGCTAGCTAAAACAGAATATTATGCTATCACCGAGCAACATGGCTAATGCCTTTCACACAGCTTTGTCTCAACTCCAAAGAGCCACAGAAGTAAAAGCTCATAATAATAATTGAAACAATCTTTGAAAAAATGACTTACCAAGCATGGCAAACAACTCAAATATGTAGAGCAAAAAGTTCTGAAACGGCTTCACTTCAGCTTCGATTGGAGCCGTGCTGGGGGCGGAGTCTGTGAATTTACTCTGTTGGTGTCATAGCCCCTCTAGAAGTTCAGAGTTAAGAGGTCAAGAGTTAATGTTTCCATTGTAACACCTCCAGATTTGAAATAGAAACACTCATTTTTAACACTCGATTTTAACTACTATCATTTTACACCTCAGAGTTACATTAAAAGAATGTGACTCTGCTTAGAGTAAAATTAACTCTACTTTTGCAAGAAGACTATTAACACCAAAACATTTAACACTTTTGAATTTGCTCATCTGCAGTAACAAACCAGTTTTATTACAGATTGACAAATATGGGACATTCATGCTGATGAAGCACAGTTTATTAAAAATGATTTAATACATGAAATGCAATGGTCCTGGAGCTGCCAGGGAAGAAAAGATGTTTATAATCCATGATGAAAATGCAAGTACTATTACATGGGGTTAAAATAGTGTTTTGTTGAAGTCACACCCACAAAAGGCTTTAATACAATATTTCCGACATTAGATGCTAAATATCTAACCCTATCCGGCACCCATGGAGGCAGCCTTTAGTTAGAGTTGCCCAGGAAGAAGGGTGTGGATGAGGTCTCATCAATGTTACCTAGACTTGAGCAGCCCTTCTAAGAGCGTGAGGCCCGGGTTCGAATCTTGCCCATGGCAGCATGTTTTCAGCGGACTCTTCAAACTGACGGAACTTCAACCTGTGCAGTTTGTTTCAGCGAATTGTTTTGCTTGGTAAGGATTTTGGCTAATTTATTACAATTTGCAAAGTTTTTATGATTTCAGCAACTTTTCTAATATGGACTCCAGCTTCTACACCTGTCTTCAGCAGACAGTTCAGCTTCTTCATGTTGTGCCAATTTTTCACCTTTCAGCAGCTACTACTTTGAATGGAACTTCAGCTTGTTCAGCTTGTTTTAGCGGACTGTTTTGGTTGTTTAATATTTCTGCTATTTTATTAAAATTCTGCAAAGTTTTTATGATTTCAGCTTCTTCAACTGTTTTCAGCAGACAGTTCAGGTTGTTCTGCACCCTGCACATTTTTTGTGTCATCATATCTCTTTTTGAAATGTGAACTGATTTGGCTCACTGAGATGAGCAGCTCCCCTGATTCTGGTCGACACAGGTTCGAGTCCTACCCGTGGTCAGTAGCGGTTTTTGATATTGGCGGTTGCCCAGGGCAGCATCGTGGTGGGGGTGGCATCAAGGGCATGGGCAAAAAAAGTTGCTCGTATTCATGCTGCCCTGAAATCATGCCAGCGAATTTTGGGGATGGCATAGGCACGGATCAGTTTTCTATCACCCATTTGCGGGGAGTAAGGGCGCCCTCCGTTTGCGACGTGCTCCTGCTGCTTGCGGCACAGAGAGGAGAGGGCGGGGCGCCGGGGGATTCGCAGCATCTAATAGCCTACCCGCAAAATAAAACAAAATAAAATAAAACCCAACAAACACGAGACATAATGATACAGATTTATAATTTGAATTGATGTTTTTTCGAAATTCTATAAGCGAAAAGTGAGCGCGAGAGCCTTCGGTGCGCCTGCTTGCTGCTGAAGTCAAAGTAAACTGTATTGTCATCTCCGCTACATATAGTACAGTACATAGAGAGACGAGACGACGAGGCTCCAGTTATGTATCCTGAAACAATCAGAATCACAATCAGAATACTTTATTAATCCCTAAGGAAATTATGTGGGTCACAGTTGCTCCAAGAAGAAATGGTAAAAATAGTAACAGTAACAGATAAAACTCCAAACAATACATTATGTTACAGGTCTTAGACATTTAAGAAATATCAATAATATATACAGATTACTCAATTATAAATATCCAGGATTGACTGTGATTATAAATAAATATCAAGAAAATTGCCAAGAATATTACAGAGTAGAAAAGAGCGTGTGTAAAAAGGGTGTAACTACTGCAGTGTTTACAGTGTATTAGATGGAGGAGTTGTACAGGGAGATGGCCACAGGCAGGAATGATTTCCTGTGTTGTTCCGTGGTGCTTTTTGGTAATCTCAGTCTCTCATGAGCGTGCTCCTGTGAGTAGCCAGCATGTCATGGAGTGGGTGGGAGGTATTATCCATGATTGTCCTTATCTTGGACAACATCTACCTCTCAGACACCACCCTAACAGAGTCCAGCTCCATCCCCACAACATTACTGGGCTTTAGGATCAGTTTATTTAGTTTGTTGGCATCTGTGACCCTCAACCTGCTGACCCAGCAGGTAACAGCATAGAGGATAGCACTGACCACAACCGAGATAGAACATTAAATAGTAGGGATAGTGAAAACTTCTGTTTACATTTGTTAGCCCCTTGGCTATGAAAGTAAACAGTAGACACTGATGTAGCTTACTGAATCTTTCGGACTGTGTTCAGCACAATATTAATTAGTGATTGTCAGTTGTTGATTTGTCCTGTTCTCATTGTATGACGAATTATGACGGCTGTTTGTTAGCCGTTTGCATACTATGCATACTCTCTCTCTCTTCATACATGTGTGTGTGTGTGTGTGTTTCTCTGGTTAAATTCAGTATGGTTCTGACAACAATTTTTACAATAAAATATGTTAATGTACAATCCTTAATATGTTTTATGTGTGGTTGGGGGGTGGGGTGGAGGGTATCGGGGCACCAGAGGGAGTGTTTGCCTAGGACGCCAAACAGGCTAGGACCGTCATTGCTCGTGGCAGTTGCTGCACAGCTTTCTTGCTAGCGCTCGTTCTGCATTCTTGACACTCTTCACTTTACCCTTTCAAATAAAGCTGTCTTCAGCAAACAGTTCAGCTTCTACACCTCTTCTCGGCAGATATTTCTCCTTTTTCAGCTTTTTTCGGCAGATAATTTCCGCTACACTGCATTCACGCTGCATTTTCACATGAACTTTTTCTAGTCTTGTTTAGTATCACTTCGATTCATTAAGACAAGAAAACATTTACTCCAATACAAGAGAAAAAGTGGAGTTACCACTTTTAACAATGTAACCTTTTGGACAAAACATACTTTTGACTCTCCATTTAACATCTTCCATCCAATGCTGACAAAGCATATCAACAGATACCCTGTTTTCTTGTCCCAATTTGCACGTTTGTGTGATTTGTTGATATTTTGTATTATTTTCCTATGGTTAACTAAAAAACTTTTGAAATGCTCTATCCTGTTCCAAACAAGTTTGACTCTTGAAACATCTCCTAGAAACCACTTTTAAAAGGTTCAATCGGCTCAGCTTCTCTCACAATAACACTACCATGTGGTCAGCCACACAGCTACATTTCAGAACACACTGCCTGTCCTTTATATTGCATTCAGTCTTCTCCAAAGTTAGTCCATATCACTGTTGGAAGACCTCAAACATTACCCATATGTTTGATCTAAGATAAGTTAAAATATCTGGAGGTGATCATTCAAAGCAACGGACAGTACAGATGACAGGTACAGGCAAGGTGGAGTGATTTGTGACAGAAAGGGATTAGAAAGAGTAAAAGGAAAAGTTTACAAGATGGTAGTGAGCTGGGTATTATGCATGGCATGAACAAAATGGAGGAACTGAAAAAAAGCTTACCGATGTCAAGCATAAGGGTGCTATAAATATTGCTGCTTGCTGAGACTGTACAAAAAAAAGTTAACACGTTTCACCGTAGCGTCAGAGAAACCAGCCACAGAGAGTAAACCAGACAGTTTAGTTTCCACCACATTCTACTTTCCTAAGAAGCCATTAGACCCAAATCATTTTTAAAATTGTTTAAAAATATGAAAGATATGTAATATGAAAATAAGTTAATATTGGCACCAAATTTAACTAGCACTAATAAACATGAAATGAGCAGATGGAGGTGAAAGATCTCAAGGCGCGGAAGGAGAAGTAACTATTTAGTTAGTCACTTGCCAATAAAAGAGACCAAAAGTTATAAAGTTAACAATTGAGCTGTAATATCCCAGGATCAGAGAAATTATTATTGTTAGAATATCATGTAGCTTGTTCAAGGTTATCTTAGGAAAACAAAGGAATTTGTACAGTTCAAAATATGTGGTGTCATTTGAGATTCATATGAAGCTTTTATCTTTCAGTTGTGACCACTTGATGCTGTGTAACTTCCTGAATCTACTTTGTTTTTACACATCGTGATGATCAGATAAAGCTCACTGTCAGTTACCCTGCTAAGAGGAACTTATGCAGTCAAAATGATGATCTCTTAAATATTAGTTGGTGTTTAAAATGCATCAACAATTTACAAAGAAGTGTTACACAGTGCAAACAATTTGTCTCAGTGTCACTAATCTACTATCCTTTCTTCTAAGAAGAAAAAGAGCATGAACATGGAAATGATGTCAAATCTAAATGCAGCGATATCTTAAAGACTACTTACATGTTGTAGTCTATGCAGAATTAATCAGTATGGAGTTTTAATTTGGATATTAAAGGAAAACGTATACATATGTCACCCCTTTTCTGCTCTTAGGGTGCCTCTGACCCCACTGCAGCAAATACACCAATAGTGAAATCTACTGGACTTTGTAATGTAAGAAAGTAATCAGTGAAACAAACAATGAAAGCAGCATAATCAATGCTTCAAATGTGGTGTTGACTTTTTTTTTCTCGTTTTTAGTAGCATAACTCTCAGGATAACATTGCTAGGAGGCACCAAGTCCTGCCCCATCTCACCTATGGTGGCTTTTGTTTTAAATGTGTAAACACACCTCTGTGCACCAAGATAAAAGCAAAATGTTTGTAAGTTACCCAGCTCAATAAATTCAGTTAAATTCAATTCAATTTTATTTATATAGCGCCAAATCACAACAAAAGTCACCTCAAGATGCTTTATATTGTAAAGCAGCTACAGAGAAAAACACAACAATCATATGACCCCCTATGAGCAAGCACTTTGGCGACAGTAGGAAGGAAAAACAGGAAGAAACCTCCAGCAGAACCAGGCTCAGGGAGGGGCGGCCATCTGCTGCGACCGGTTGGGGTGAGAGAAGGAAGACATGCTGTGGAAGAGAGACAGGGGTTAATAACAGATATGATTCAATGCAGAGCGGTCTATTAACACATAGTGAGTGAGAAAGGTGACTGGAAAGGAAAAACTCAATGCATGACAGGAATCCCCTGGCAGCCTACGTCTATCGCAGCATAACTAAGGGAGGATTCAGAGTCACCGGGTCCAGCCTTAACTATATGCTTTAGCAAAAAGGAAAGTTTTAAGCCTAATCTTGAAAATAGAGATAGTGTCTGTCTCCCGAATCCAAACTGGAAGCTGGTTCCACAGAAGTGAACTGAAAACTGAGGGCTCTGCCTCCCATTCTACTTGTAAATAATATAGGAACAACAAGTAGGCCTGCAGTGCAAGAGCGAAGTGCTCTAATAGGGTGATATGGTACTACAAGGTTATTAAGATAAGATTGGGCCTGATTATTTAAGACCTTGTATTTCCTTGGAGGCCATCTTGTCTTGGTGGTAAAGAGGAAAACCGCCTCAAATGCAGCTCTTTTATAGGAAATGGGCTGGCAAGAGTAGGAGTTTGGTTGGTCAACCATTTGCAGAAATTTAGTCATTAGAGATGTGTAAAATGACCTTTAAAATATGTATTTTCATACATGACACGTCTACTTTCATTTTTGACAAGTGATTGATAATGTTAGGATTATTTGTGAAAACTAATCTTCTTTGTTTGTCCCTCTCTGGAAGGATTATGTCATGGGGCGGTTTGAACTGAGAAGGCGTGGTCTGAAAGGGTATAAAGGTGGACTTAGAGAAAAGAGAGAAAATCGTTTGGGAGTCAACACCTCTTTTAGTCCACACTCCAGTTGGTGGTGGTAATACACCATTTTGTTGTTTGCCAACTGCCAATAAAACTTAAAAGAAGAAGAAGAAGAAATGGATAGGCTGCCATTTTGGAAGTTTCTGTGTGTGGGTGTAAAAGACTGGCCAATAAACTCTGTTCCATCAAGTCAGAGTGATGTCTGCTGTTTTCCATTCCACACCTCTCTGTGATCCAAATATATAATATAATGGCAATGGCATCAAAATAATGCATAATGTTTGTTTGTGTCATGTCCAGTGCTGTAGCAGGCAGGATGGGGACCCAAACGCAGGACTCAACAAAGTAGGCAGCTTCACTGCTGTAGAAACAAACTCCAAAACAAACTCATGACCAGTGTTGGGACTAACGCGTTATTAACTCATTCACTGCCAGCCATTTTCAAATCAGGTAACTCCCCACTGCCAGGGTTTTTGAGCATTTTTACTCATTTTTGAAGAGCCACAGAAAACTGTGTGTTATGATCATATAAACGCTGAACCTACCAAAATGAAGAACAGACTCTCTTCTTTCATCCAAAAAAAAAGCTTGTTTCTACCATTTTCCATTCTTTAGTAATCAGCTGTAGAGGAGAGGTGGGTTCCACCAAAAATGCCTGTTTTGACCAAAAAAAGGGAGAAAACGAGCTTTTTGTGAAAAATACATTTCAAGCAGAAAAGTGCCTTTGACACTAATATTTCTTGCTCTGTGACACCTCTAACATATAAAATAGTTATTCACTTCTATAAAACAGAAATAACACTGAGAAAGGTTATGTTTTATCAAAACAATTTATTTACAAATATATGAAAAAATAAAATGTATTCTAGCCCCTCCCATTGAAAAACGTAATTGACGTCTATAGACGTCAATGGCAGTGAATGAGTTAAGTAACGCGTTACAGTAACTACGTTATTATTGTGGTAACGAGCACGGTAACTAGTTATTATGCCAAAACCAGGAACGCGTTACTCGTTACTGGGATTTAGATAGGCTCGTTATTCGTTACTTCGTGTGGTGGCTATCGCGGAGCTTCCACAGATTCAATAACATTAGCAAGTGGTGGAGGCCAGCAGGTGGATGAAGGAAAAGGGAGGTAAGAGGAGAGACCCGAAGCGGCCACTGGTCCGAGTGTCAGGTGAACTGAACTTCACGTAAGAAGTTATAACCTGCAGTCCATCTGGGTCAGATATGAACCAAGTTTAGGTGGAGTTTATTTTCGTTGTGCTGACTTTTTCTAGCTAGCATGACGGAGTTTACAGCTGGGTGGGTGCTATGTTACTGATGTTGAACTTTATTTTGTTCATAAGGTTAATTATTAGAGTTGCCAACCGTCCCGTAAAAAATGGAATCGTCTCTATTCAGAGAAAATATTACGCGTTTCTTATTGAGGTGAAAAGGAACAGTTTGTCCCGGACTTCAGCTAGAATGGAAAAAGACACAAAGCTGGAGTTTTTCTGCATCTTTACGCTGTCAGCTGCCTCTTCTCCTCTCATTCTCTCCCCCCTCTCCTGTTTCTACTTCAATCATGAAACTGATCAATGATCAGCTGATCGGCTTTTGTCTCTTGTTTACAGTGGGGCAAAAAAGTATTTAGTCAGCCACCGATTGTGCAAGTTCCCCCACCTAAAATGATGACAGAGGTCAGTAATTTGCACCAGAGGTACACTTCAACTGTGAGAGACAGAATGTGAAAAAAAAAAAAATCCATGAATCCACATGGTAGGATTTGTAAAGAATTTATTCGTAAATCAGGGTGGAAAATAAGTATTTGGTCAATAACAAAAATACAACTCAATACTTTGTAACATAACCTTTGTTGGCAATGACAGAGGTCAAACGTTTACTATAGGTCTTTACCAGGTTTGCACACACAGTAGCTGGTATTTTGGCCCAGTCCTCCATGCAGATCTTCTCGAGAGCAGTGATGTTTTGGGGCTGTCGCCGAGCAACACGGACTTTCAACTCCCGCCACAGATTTTCTATGGGGTTGAGGTCTGGAGACTGGCTAGGCCACTCCAGGACTTTCAAATGCTTCTTACGGAGCCACTCCTTTGTTGCCCGGGCGGTGTGTTTTGGATCATTGTCATGTTGGAAGACCCAGCCTCGTTTCATCTTCAAAGTTCTCACTGATGGAAGGAGGTTTTGGCTCAAAATCTCACGATACATGGCCCCATTCATTCTGTCCTTAACACGGATCAGTCGTCCTGTCCCCTTGGCAGAAAAACAGCCCCATAGCATGATGTTTCCACCCCCATGCTTCACAGTAGGTATGGTGTTCTTGGGATGCAACTCAGTATTCGTCTTCCTCCAAACACGACGAGTTGAGTTTATACCAAAAAGTTCTACTTTGGTTTCATCTGACCACATGACATTCTCCCAATCCTCTGCTGTATCATCCATGTGCTCTCTGGCAAACTTCAGACGGGCCTGGACATGCACTGGCTTCAGCAGCGGAACACGTCTGGCACTGCGGGATTTGATTCCCTGCCGTTGTAGTGTGTTACTGATGGTGACCTTTGTTACTTTGGTCCCAGCTCTCTGCAGGTCATTCACCTGCTTGCCTATTGTAGATTCACTCTTCCCAGTCTGGTGCAGGTCTACAATACTTTTCCTGGTGTCCTTCAAAAGCTCTTTGGTCTTGGCCATGGCGGAGTTTGGAGTCTGACTGTTTGAGGCTGTGGACAGGTGTCTTTTATACAGATGATGAGTTCAAACAGGTGCCATTCATACAGGTAACGAGTGGGGGACAGAAAAGCTTCTTACAGAAGACGTTACAGGTCTGTGAGAGCCAGAGATTTTCCATGTTTGAGGTGACCAAATACTTATTTTCCACCCTAATTTACGAATAAATTCTTTACAAATCCTACCATGTGAATTCATAGATTTTCTTTTCACATTCTGTCTCTCACAGTTGAAGTGTACCTCTGGTGCAAATTACTGACCTCTGTCATCATTTTAAGTGGGGGAACTTGCACAATCGGTGGCTGACTAAATACTTTTTTGCTCCACTGTATTTATCGCCCACTTTGCGCCAGAAAGAGGAAACCAGCGGATGTCGCGATAAACAACAGCAGCACTTTTAAGCTTGATCAGCTGTTGTTAGAATTTATTTAATATTAATTTCTAGTATCAGTTGATGTTGACTGGAGCCACAGCTGTAAACCTGCTGGTCATGATATCGGTTTGAATATGTGGTGAGAGGGAAACATGAAGATGAAACCAGGAGATGTCCTTACTGAATCATCAGAGCTGTGATGGAGAAACAGGTTTACCTTTTAGTTAACATGAATGAGTTGAAGGGAAGTTATGAACTGTTTCTGAGAGACAAATAACACCAGGATCCTTTTCTAAGTAGCTGACAGCTGGTAACTGTGCAGGGGCGGATCTAGCAAAGTGTTGCCAGGGGTCCATGTAGGGAATTAAAAGGGAAAGGGGGGCACAAGGAAATACTTTCTTATTCTCATTTAAAATGTCTCACTTTTAAAAAAATAATTATCTGAGTCTTACAACAAACAATTGATAGATTGATACATATATACCATCAGAACAGTGTACATCACTGTCACAACAGTGTTTATTTTCATTCAAAGGCTTTATGATTTTTCCTATAATGGCGGGCCGGTCTCTAGTCAAAATGCCCGGGACCATTTTTTTGTCCCAGTCCAGCCCTGTATGCAGCTCATCTGCAGTCTGGTGTTACCTACATCTTCCTATTCGGAAGGCAGAATTTCCGAGTTCTGAGTACAATCGAAAGCACCACGACTGCAGTTTTTGTGTTGGATGTAAAAAGCAGGCTAGGATAGAATCAGGCGTGGGATTTCTCTCGTGGAAATGTGCACATTATCTTTTCCTTTCAATTGGTAGGTGGCACAGTGCACTTGTGGCAAGTAAGCAAGCTAGAAGACTGGCAATCTTGCTGGGTATCCAGTTACGGAAGCAACACATTAACAAGAGAATTCTGAGTAAAACCAAAGTTACTTTCCCTAGTAACTAGTTACTCTGAAAGTAACGAGTAACTTGAAGTAACTGAGTTACTTTTGATAGAAGTAACTAGTAATGTAACTGAGTTAATAATTTAAAGTAACTTACCCAACACTGCTCATGACAACAAACATATACTGCTGGTGTGTAACATGTTCATGTTCAGAACTGAACATGCTACATACCAGACAAGGAACTATCAAAATAAAACAGAAAACATGAGACACAGACTGAAATGTGGACTTGACACTGGGACCGAGGACGACTAGGTATGAAAGAAAGAACACAGGGGAGAGGCACAGAAACACAACCTAAATTCTAGAAACTACAAAGAATAACTGAGAAACAAGACTATGACATGAATAACACTAAATCAAAGAATATGTAAAATAACACCCAGTAAAAACCCATTTTTATTTATATCTAAATACACAATCAGCATGAACTAGCAGTTACAGAAAATGTAAAGTGATTACCTTTAATAAACACATAAAACAGACAACTTGATTAATGTACCCTTGACAAGCAGCAGACAGTTAATAATGAAGAAATGGGCGGGGCAAAGGTCTCTGTATTTATGCGAGGCCCTAAAGGAGAAGCAGCTATTTACTTCACCACTTGCTAATATGGTTACAAGAGGAGCATAGTTAAGAATTACAGTCTGTGTTGGACAGTAACCACCCAGGTGCTGAGAAATCATTTGTGTTTTTGTCAAAATACCAACAGAGGTGAATGTGTAGTATGTGTGCCAGTTACGAGTCCTGAAGACGATGAAGCTTTTATCTCTTATCTCAGACCACTTGTTGCTCTGTGTCTTCCTGAGTCTACTTTGGGTAAGTTTTTTTTACCATTCACTTTGATGGTGATCAGATAGTGAAGCTCAGTGTAGGTTACCCTCGACAAAAGGAAACAGTGCAGTCAAAACCACAGTGAAGCCTAAATGCATGACATGCTTCATTATGTATTTGAAACACTATAGTTATGTTTTGTGAAATACTGGTTTGTACAGAAATACAAGAACAACAAAATCTTGTTAAACGGCATGAAAATTCTGGACTTTTCCAGATTTTGAAACATGAATTTATTCCTTCTTTGCGACACCGATCTGTTTCCTCTGAGAACAAAAAGAGCACGAAAGAAGAAAATTCAACAATATCTTAAACACTTACACGATACAGACTTAATGATTGAATCAAATCAGATGTGGAATTTTAAAGAGTGTGTCCGAGGAGAAATGTGTTAGATATTTCATAGGCCAGTAACTGTAAGTAACTGTAGCTATAATATACAATATAATAATACATATGATTTGCATTTTTAGTAAAAGCAAACACTTAATTAATAGATTTTTTGCCAGCTCTGTGAATTTTATGTTACAGATGTTGTTAGTTGTAGAAGCTGACACATAAAATGCTAAAATAATTTGACACTGACTTAATACTTAAACTCCCAGAGACCAGCCATTTGGCTTTTCTACCTATAAAACCCGGAGAGCTGCCAAATGGCTGGTAGGCTTTTAGCTAAGGTTTAGCTTCAGCCAAGTGTTTCCTGCACATTATTTTTTTTATTTTTAGTGAAAGTTTTTGTTCTTATAAAGCAGAATGCTCAGAGGATATCTCGAAGTATTACTGTTCACATAATGTTTATGACATAATGTAGATGTGAAATTAAAAGCAGCAAACATCGCTCTGTGACTCTGCCACAGACTCGTGTTAACTGGGTATTCAATGGTGATTTTTTTTTACAGATTTTAGATTCTGTATTTTTCACTCTTTTTCTGCTTTTAGGGCACAACTGACTCCAATACAACAATCACATCAACAGTGACGACGACAGTGACAGCAGGACAGAAAAGTACAGCAAAAACAACACAAAAATTTATTCCACTGGCTGAAACAAGTCCCACTCCACAAACTTCAACAGAACAAACAACATCTACAACAACAAAAGCCCGTAAGAATGAAACACTATACTTCGACTTTTGTTGGTTATCAGTAAAACTGAAGTGAATGTCATTCTGGGTTTTTATTGTGGTAAAAGGTGAACACCACTCTCAAATCATCACAGCTCCTGACGATGTAACAAAAAAGGAGTGAAAGCAGTATAGTCAGTGCTTCAGTTCTTGTTCTTTTTTAAACTTTTTTTGAACTACAACCACTGTGTGTCTTTTCTTTTTCCGCTCCAGATAATGTTGACAGAGTGGATGTGACCACACAAAATGAGAACAGTATAACTCTGACCTGGAACAAGGTTAACAACATCTCAACATACATACTGCAATATGGTAATATAACAGAAGATATTAATAAAACTGAAGAAGGACCCATAGTACATGTGGTCACTTTTCTGACTGCTGGGACAAACTACACATTCACTCTCTTCACCACGTCTGAGGGACTCAACAGCAGTGGATACAGATTCAGTGCTGTGACAGGTTAGTGAGCACTGAATAAAACATTCAGTCTAATTAAAACATAAACAAAATACAAGATGTTGTTGGGAACATTGTTTTAGTTTCTTTTGTGTGTGTTTTTCTATTCTAGCTCCTCGTAATGCTGAAGAATTCGAGGCCGTTGGTCAAAATGAGACCAGCATAACTCTGGAGTGGAAAACAGTCCTCAACATCGACAAATACATTCTTGCATTTAATGAAAGAGAGATCAACATTAGTAATTCTGAAAAAGAATACAGAGTGTTAAATTTGACCAGTGGAACCAGATACAATTTCACTCTCTTCACTGTGTTTGGAAATGTCAGAAGCAGTGGAGTAAACTGCATCGCAGTCACTGGTAAGATATATTTTCTCTAACATAGACAGATAAACCAGGATGGACCGGCTCATTAGTACTTGAAACTTTAGCTGATGGAGAGTTGTTGTTTTTTTTTAATCAAAGCCACTTTCCTCTGTTATCTTTAGCTCTACAAAGTGTTAATAATGTGACTGTGGTGCATCAAAATGAGATGAGTATACCACTGGAGTGGGACAAGGTTAACAACATCTCAACATACATACTGCAATATGGTAATATAACAGAAGATATTAATAAAACTGAAGAAGGACCCATAGTACATGTGGTCACTTCTCTGACTGCTGGGACAAACTACACATTCACTCTCTTCACCACGTCTGATGGACTCAACAGCAGTGGATACAGATTCAGTGCTGTGACAGGTTAGTGAGCACTGAATAAAACATTCAGTCTAATTAAAACATAAACAAAATACAAGATGTTGTTGGGAACATTGTTTTAGTTTCTTTTGTGTGTGTTTTTCTATTCTAGCTCCTCGTAATGCTGAAGAATTCGAGGCCGTTGGTCAAAATGAGACCAGCATAAAGCTGCAATGGAAAACAGTCCCCAACAGTGACAGTTATATTCTTTTGTTTAATGAAAGACAGATCAGCATTAGTAATTCTGAAAAAGAATACAGAGTGTTAAATTTGACCAGTGGAACCAGATACACTTTCACTCTCCTCACTGTGTTTAAAAATGTCAAGAGCACTGGAGTAAACTGCATCGCAGTCACTGGTAAGATATATTTTCTCTAACATAGACAGATAAACCAGGATGGACCGGCTCATTAGTACTTGAAACTTTAGCTGATGGAGAGTTGTTGTTTTTTTTTAATCAAAGCCACTTTCCTCTGTTATCTTTAGCTCTACAAAGTGTTAATAATGTGACTGTGGTGCATCAAAATGAGATGAGTATACCACTGGAGTGGAACAAGGTTAAAAACATCCCAGAATACATCCTACAGAATAATAACATAAACATTTGCTAAATTTTCCAAATTGAATATGTCAAATACTAACCCGACCTATAATCCTAGACTGCTTACTGCTAACCTGGTGGAGGTTAACAGATTAAAAACATCTAAAACAGTCATAGTCCTTTAAAATGTTCCACAGTTGATGCTCCTCTACAACATGAACAAGAGCAGAGCTCTATAATGATGTTTAAGGTTTCTCAGAAACAGAAGAGTGTAGCTCACCTAATATTTTTCAAAAGGACCGATAAAAATACTGAAACTGAAGCCTCGCTCCATGTTTCTGTTTCTGCCAGAAAATGTTGTTACAGTTTCTTCTTTGTACGTTTTTCTATTCTAGCTCCTCGTTATGCTGACGACTTTAAGAAAAATGGACAAAATGAGACCAGCATAACTCTGGAGTGGAAAACAGTCCCCAACATCGACAAATACATTCTTGCATTTAATGAAAGAGAGATCAACATTAGTAATTCTGAAAAAGAATACAGAGTGTTAAATTTGACCAGTGGAACCAGATACAATTTCACTCTCTTCACTGTGTTTGATAATGTCAGAAGCAGTGGAGTAAACTGCATCGCAGTCACTGGTGAGATGTAATTTCTCTATATTTTCTCATTTTTTTGGGGAACATGCTTATATACTAGCTTCTCGTAACATAAACATTTGTTAAATTTTCCTATTTTTTGTCTGATGTACATTTACAACATTAGACAGGGGACATTAGAATTTGAAATTTAACTTTTATACTTTCTAAAGGCTTAGGAAACATCAATGGTTACTTAAGGATGAAACATTGTGAATCAGACTTTGTAAAATTGTCTTTATTTCATCTTTAGCTCCTGATATAATATATTTAAATGGACAATATAAGTCCAAGTCGATATTCTATATTTTCCTTCTGGCCTGCAGTGCCATTTATTCATCCTGGCTCCACCCACCAACCATAACTCTGTGAAGAAGGAAGTGTGCATCTAACCCTGATGATAGGCTTGTGCTTGTGATAGAGCAGCAAATATGGATAATGTGCTCTTAGCGAGCAGCATGCTTAATTATTATATTTTATACAATAATTATCTAATTATTATATTATTAGTACACACTATTTATTTATTTAATTTTGACTGATCTGATCACCTGATTGGAAAACATACATTGATGCTGAGCCATTTAGCTCACACACCTACTCAGACTTAAGTATGTAAAAGCTTGTGATAACTGAACTAGCTCTATACTCCTGTATGTTACACAGTCACATGTAGCTATTTCATTTTAAAAGAAAAAGATGAACAAATTCCACTTCTGAGTTTTGTTTTTTCAGTTCCACCAGTGGTGCCTTGGGTCAGTGTGACTGAACGATTTGCTAACAGCATAACTCTAGAGTGGGAGAACATGAATAAAGCCTGGCAATACGAGCTTCAAATCAATGGTGGTGTGTCAGATAGTGTGTCAGACGTCTCCTCAGATACAATCAGAAAAGTAGTGACATCTCTTCAGCCTGGATCACAGTATGATTTCAGCTTAACCACAGTGTTCGCTGGACTCAGGAGCACTCCTTATACGAATTTCACAGTAACAGGTAAAAAAAATTATCTCTGTTAGACTTTTATAACTTTTTCTTGTCTCTTTTCAATGAGTTGTGTAAAAAAGAAGAAGCAGGTTCATGCATATAACTGTTTTCTCCTCTATTTCAGCCATCGACTGTGCCAGTGCAGACTGGAAAGTTACCAACTCATCAATCAAAGCAAAGATTGAAGGCTTGTTCTCGACCGGAAGCGCCTATAATGGATCTAACGTTCATGTCAGTGATGGACGTGAAAATGTGTCGTTTACTGGACTTTACCCTGGTGCCACCTATAACATCTCTCTTGTCTATGAAAAGTCTTCCAGAGTTTTCCTGCAGTGTGAACACAAATTAACAATTCGTGAGTACAACAGAAACCATTTGAAGGACTAGCATATTTTTAATCTGTAAATTAGTTTTTAAGATCTTAAAGTATTCACTCATATTGGTTACAGAAAGGTTATCTGTGAATTTATTTAATTTAATTTTTAATTTTTAGTTTTCACCCTTGCATTCAATTTTTAATCTTAAAAAGGTTTATTGCAGAAAAATAATTTTGTTAACATACCTACATACCACAGGTTAACACAGTTACATAATATGATTCAGTATTAATATATGAGCTTTAACTAACTATCATTTTATTACTAACTGAAGAATTCATTCTGATGAATTAGCTCAAGAAATTAAAAAGGTTAAAACAGAAAATGAGTAATTCTTTCAATATCTAATGTGTCAATGTTGAGGTCTTTATTTTTAGTTTTTATATGAAAATTCCAAAAATATAATAAACTTTATAAACTGTAGAGTACTGCTTTGAATTAAAAGTAAAACAAATAATCTTTCTATTTGAGAACAAATTTTAAAATGATGCACTTTTCATAGACTCTGTTTTATAGTATAAAAAGTTTAATTATACTCACTGTAAGTCATATATTTTCTGCTTTAGTTGTGACTGTAAAACCTTTTTCTTGTTTTACTCAGTTCCTCCTAATCTAAATGCTCACTGTGAGTACTGGGCAGCTGGATACTCTGTTCTTATTAAATGGACAGTTCCAGAGGGCGAGTGGACCAATGCGGAGGTGAATGTGGCTGGAAAGACTCACACAGTAGCTAGTCCTGAAACTGAGATCATAATCGATGGATTCCAACCTGCCAAAAAATATAAGGTGTCTGTAATTTCACTGTCTGGGGTGAGGAGTTCTGAACCGCATGTGTTTTACTGCCAAACTGATCCAAGGGGTGAGTAAAAGTAACTACATTACCATGTTACTGCTTGTAATCATAACAACATACAGTATTTTCAACTTTGACTTGATTACAAATCGTTTCATTTCACTCAAGTTTAAAAATAAACCTCTACATTTTTTAACTTCGTTGTATTTTAATAATGCTTTTGCTCCCTTTAGAAGTTAATTTACTTGAGTTATCTTCGTCTAATATGAAATGTGTGATCTGAAAAACCTCATTTTAACAAATATGCAAAAAGCTTAGAAGTCATAAAGAGAGCACTGTATACTGTCCCTAAATGCCATTTCATTGACACAGCTATTAAATTTGACAAAACATAAATAGTCTGTCTCAATGCTACAACACAAAACATCCCTAATTTAAATTTAACTGGCGCCCACTCAGGTTCATTTGTGCTGAGACTCTTCCGCCATCTAGTGGTCTTCAGTCCTTACTGCTTTTCTACTGGTCTGCTTCTGTCTATCTACTGGAGCAGGAAGATGACAAACAATCCAGCTGTCTCCATGGAGATGACCAAGTGTGATGGAGGAGGAGATGAATTATATGAAGACTATGACAATGTCACAGTGCTTGGCACCGAGCATGACTTCTAAGCAGAAGAGACCAGTTATGTACTTGGTTAGTTTAAAAACTAGATAAAAAATATTCTACTAAGTACTCTAAGTACTCAATTTAGATTAAAAAGTACTCATTTTTAGGCAAGAAAAGTACTAGTTTCATATGGCGAAAGTATTGTTTTAGTTTAGTTTAGTTTAGTTTAGTTTAGTTTAGTTTAGTTTAGTTTAGTTTAGTGCGCTCTCTGCCCTGTCTTAGAAACCACACTTTTTCCCGTGGAGGAAATGTAATCTGAGGAGCTGTCCTGTCAGCACTTAGCTTTGGCACAAATTGATGCAGAAGACACTGCCAGTGCCAAAGTGCCTTTTGACTTTGCTTCATGTGATCTGTGTGTGTTTGTGACCGCTTAGGCTTTCTCTGAGGAGAATCTGTGAATTGCTTTGTTGACCGGTCTCTGCTGTGTTTGTTCCTGTGTTAGTTAGTAGTAGCAGCCCGGCACTTACTTTAAGATTCATCTTTAATAAAAACCTTTTGTTTTTGCTCGTGATTGTGTCTCACTGTCTCCTTTTTTAGACAATTGTGTTACTTCTCCACATAACCCTCAGTGTTGCAAATTTCATGATACTTCCCATGTCCTCTGTTTGCATCTATCACCTTCTGAGCCTTGTTCAAACACTGCATGTTGATAGATTTAAAAAAGAAAAATTTAGAAGCATTAGAATGAATGTCCTGTGATCAGTAAGATGGGAATGTTACTGTAAAAGTTCACCCTGTGTTCAAAGAGGGGGAAAAAAATTGCAATCGAAGCAGTTAAAAAGAATGCGCTCTCTCATGTTCAAGAAATCTGTTTAACCATGTAACATTAATATGATGAAAAACTTGTTCCAAATCGGCTCTATAGGAGTTTACTTTTATGTAATATTGTTATAAAACCCCTGATGTCTTCAAATGATCCAAAATTTTAGTTTGTAGTGTTTGCTTTTATTTTTAAAGACTAATCTATGGTGCAAAAATATGTCCATCCAAGCCGAACAACTGCTGAACATCTGGCTGTATTGCAGAGGAGCTATTACAGTTTCCAGATTTGTTGGGATATGTTGTTCCTAATGACAACCAGTAGGGGGAGACAGAGACAGCTTTTCCTTACCCACAAATAAAGCATGGTCCACATTTCTATTTGACAGTTTATAGTAGGAGTCACAATGGCACAGTATCAGCAGTAAAAGAAGATATATTTAATTAAGTTATTTTGTTGGTTTTACTACTACTACTAATAATAATAATAATAATGCTCAGATTATGACTTCAGTTAGACTTCATACAGATCCCCGTGCAGTTTATCCATGAAAATTCTCAGTGCAATCCTGTAATTACTGATCCTTATTCCAGTGTTATGAACATATGTCAGCACTAAGTTTGGGTCCATACCTTCTGCCTAATTTACCGCCTATCATATCTATGTGCTCGCGTGCAGCCTTGTTCATTACTTCTCAGGATCTGCTTTCATGTCACCCGTCTAATCCTCTAACTAACTCCCCTGCTTCCTGTTAACAAGGTAAGGTTAAGAGTGAAGAGGTCAGGGCAGCTGAGGTACAGTTTGAACAGTTCATCTGACACTGATGGATTAACGTTCCCAGGAGAGTATAGAGAAGGGGAAAATCTCCTGGAACGAGAAGAACGTTAATGACATGCAGTGGTTGCAGCACTGAAGGACAAGATTGAGGAAGGGACCAGAGAACCCTATAGAGGCCCACAGTGTTAGTGACACTACATACTGATTGTCATGGTCCGGGTGAGTGCCGGGTTTTTCCAGAGTCCACGTTTCCACCTCTAAGCTGAGTTGCTTTGATTTGTTTTGTTTTTTTGTTGTTTTTTTTACATAATAGAGATATAATTAATACCATCATGTTCATTAATGTGCTCATCCTGTCCAGAACAGAGGGGGCCTATTAGAGATGGAGATGGATAAAAAGATAAATCTGGTTTATTTGGTTTCATTTGAAGTGGAACCAGATTCCACTGTTGTTTTAAAAACATTACTTTAAAGTAAACACATTTTTCTTTATTCCTTTATTACTAGTTTTATATAGAACTTGTGTTCCCATTTTATATACTGTTTTTGGTAGATTTTTGGTCTTTTCCCACTAAGCAACATTAATAAAACATACTTATATTTATTTATTTAAAAGTTTCAAATGATCAATGCATTTGGTTTATTATCATCATGTGATTGATGAAACAAAGTATTTCAGACACAGATGTAAACACTTGGGCACTCTGGGACACTTCTGACACCACAGTGCATGGCATGCACGGCATGTACTATTTAATGTCAGCACTGCAATCAGCGCTTCAGTGAGTCATCTGCTTGCACATGCAGGAACACAAGAATCATGTGGCAGCCTTGACATGAGGTTTGGCAGGTTGCCGGAAACAGTAAACACCTCAGTCTACCGTGGAGAGCAGAGAGATGATCACAAGAACGGGTTTACAATCAGCGACATGCTTTTTTCTTTTAACCCGACCTGTTCACATTGAGGCATCTGTAATGGTGAACGGTTTATGAGGAAGTGATGTGGGGCATGAGCACAGCTGAGCCTGGTACGATGAACCAAGGAACCTCCACTCAGGCAACTCCCTGTCGCAGTATTTGGGTCACACTTAGTCACATTAAATCCGGTTTTCAGGATTAAAACTTGAACTTGAACTAGTTTTGCATGTGTGCTGATATGTACAGTGATATGGATGTTGCATAGCAATCGTAAATGCATTTTAAAAAGTGAAAACAAAAAGAATCTATCCTCTTTTCAGGTTGCATTAGTATTTTAAGTAACAGAATTTTAAGAACATTTTACCATAGTAACAACCTTCGTAATGATAATAATTTAAAACAGTTAAATTCATATCTAAAGCTACTTGTAACTGAATTTATTAGTTTTTTATTATTATTTGTATTGCTGTAAGGACATAAAGTATCATATCTAAAAGCTAAAGTTGTTTTTTTTAGATTGGTACTTAGAATTTGTATGTGTGTGCGTTTGCATAGCTTTGCTCCCACATACATCCACCATAAGTACATCAGCACTGTCAGTGGGCAATGTACAGAGATCACTGGAGGTGATGTAGAGAGAATAGGGTGGGGTTTACTTGGTAAAAGGGGCGTCCTAGAGACGCCGAAGAATCCTTCTATACTTTAAAAGGAAAACATACATACACAGCTCTCATTACAAACCTCCTGCCTCCCCTTCTTTTCTATTGGTAACTTTTATCTCTTATGTCACCACCAATGATGATTCCTTCATCTCTGTCCTGCACCAAAGGTATATAAGCACTGCATTAAGTTGTCACATAGTCCAGTCAACGAATACTCTTCATCCTCAGTGAGACCAGCCACATCAGGTCGAGATAGACTCAAGCTACTCAAATAGCAAGCTGGTATCAAGATGCCTAACACCAACAGAATCATTTCGGAGACGAGGAAGGCAGAAAAAGGTGATTTTTTAAATATATTTTATCTAAAGATATATAACTTTTTTTTCCTTTCCTTTTTCCAGCATGTACATACTACAGTGATATGCTTTAAATGTACTCACTGAGGTGAACCAAACTGCATTTTCAGCAGTGAAGTGTTTTTCATCCTAACAGTTGACCAGAGTTTGTCTGTATAAAAATGTCTTTAAAAAAACCTATATTTATTTACAATACTTTCACATTTCTGCTTGTTGTTGATGGGTTTATAATGGTATTATTCCCTGGGAGCAATGGTTTAAAAACAAAAAGCATCATCTGCCTGAACCAGATGTAACCCATGGGAATGCATTTATGTATTATACTGTAAGTTACAAGAACAGCTTCGAAAATGGTCACATGTTTTCAGCCTCCACTGAACAGATACTGTCTTTACAAATAGTGTCTTTGCAGATCTTATCATAGCTTATAACTTGTCTGTACTCATCTTAACTAATGCAAAACAAAAGTCAAAGGGTCGACAGAAACACAGTAAATGAATCAGTACTATAATTTAGAAAAAGCCAAAAAGAATACATGTATTACAATTCCAGGTATCATCTACTGTTTTTTGTCTAGTCTGTTTTCTGTCACCACAATTTTCAGATATATTGCAGCAGATATTTTAAACCATTTAGATATGAGCAGCTACATGTTTGTAGATTAATATTCTGAGATGATGCGTGTTGATATAAATACATCCCATTACTTTTGTTTTTGAAGGTTCATATCTTAATGCAGTGAAGATTAAGTGACCTTACCAAAACACTGAGACTGCATCCTTATGCGTGACAGCAAAATATCACTTTCATATCTGGCTTAAGTGCCTGTTATGCAACAATTAATCAGTTAGAAATTAAGAGGGAAGTGATTTTGCTAAGATCAGCCTTCTGCATTATTAATTTTAGGGATGCCCATGTTGCATGTGTTGCAATCCATTATCTTCACATTAACTCTGACTTTAATTCAGCTAGGTGTGACTTGACACTTGGATGACTTTCCTATGATCTTGTGGCAATAAGCTAGCTTAGGATCTAGATCCCCAACTTATCTGATTTGCACAGACAGATCATGTCACTCTTCTCATCTCATAATCTGCTTTGAGCTTCACGCTGCACTCTAGTGTGACTGAAGCCAACCCCAACAGCATCTGAGATGTCTTGGTCATTCCAACTGCCTGGCATGAATCCACCACTGACTCTGGAAAGCATGCAATCTCTGATGTGATGATCTGACAAAGGCAGATGCTTTTCTAAGTATACCCAGTTTTCCTGTGGTTCACTTCATCACCGCTTGAGATGCACCTGTCACCTAATATTTATACCAGTTAAGAATATTGATGTTAATAAAGGTTTCTTTGGTTTCAGGAAAAAAGGCCAAAGTGGTAAAAACGCCCACAGGTAAGACTTGAATCCTACCACAGGTTGGATTATCTTTTTGATTTTCTTTTTTAAATCATGCCTTCTTTAAAGGCTGGCCCCACTATGGTTCATCTAACGTTTAGTATCTCCTGATATTTATTGTTATTTTACTCAGCAGAGAAGATCCCAGGGTATGAGACAAATATCCCTGAACCCAAATGTAGAGCTGATCTTATCAAATGTAAGTTTGATTGTGCAGTTTTGTTTTTTTATAATTCTTTCCAAGCACCATTTGTTAAGTTATTGTTTATTATTATTTATTTTTTGCTTTGTCAGATTGGATTAACTTGTCTCTGGATGACAAAACAGCCAATAAAATGCTGTGGATCACAGAAGGTGGTGCCAAAGTGGCCAGAATGACTGATAACCTCACGTGTCCTGTCTTGGACAGACCAGAGCGATATGAGTACGCTCCACAGGTAGAGTATGAGGATGCATTTAGCCAGAAATGGCATACATTACAAATGTATTTTCTGCTCATTTTAAATGTTTACAATGGTGTAAAATTAGATGTGCTTGGAAACAGTATGTACCCCAAGTTTATTTCAAACCTGAACCTACTGGTGTTGTATTTCCAAAAGGAGAAAGCAATGCTGCTTGTATTATAGTGACATTATCACCTCTGTGCATAAGGTTCTTTGCAAAGAGGGAATCCTGGGAAGCCGAGGCTACTGGGAAATGGAGTATTCTGGATGGGTTGTGATTGGAGTCGCATACGAAGGAGCTGGAAGAAGGAACAAGGATGGGCCCTGTGGCCTGGGAGAAAACGAGGAGTCCTGGGGTCTCGGCTGGAGTGGTTCCAGCTATCATGCCTGGCACAACGGTCGCATTACACAGATTGTGGAGCTTCCCAGGTGCTCCACAATAGGTGTATATGTTGACCAGCCTGTTGGTGTCATTGATTTTTATGCTGTGGAGGATGTGATTGAGGGAGGAGAACGCAATGGGAAAAAGGAGGTTAAACTTTTGAAGCAGTTTAAGAGCTCCTTAAAGGAGAAAATGATGCCAGGTTTATGGGTAGGAACAAACTCTGACTGTGTAATCAAAAAGAAGGAGGAATAAAGGAGTGGAAGCATAGAGGCAGATTATAATCATATCTAAAATTGAGTGGAGCTGAACTCTTGTTGGGTGAGGAGTGAAGTAGCTGTTATCCTATTGCAATAAAGCTGCAATAAGGCTGTTTTATATTTTACCAAAACACTACAGTATCTCTGAGGAAAACAGAAAACATTTTAATCAAGGGAGCAAAGTGCAATTAGAAGATATTCAGAAAGGAGTCACCTTCTGAATGTTGTCCACACTGTTGGATTTTTCTGAAAACACAGGACCACTCAAGGTTTATACTAATATATATGTGTGTATTTGTATTTCTCTATTGTTATTGTTTGCTAAGAATGTATATTTAGTTAGACATAAGTGTATGTAAAATGTTAAATATGAAAAAATGTTAATCAAAAATAAAGTATGGAAAAAGGAGACTTTTTTTCTTTTTTTTGCTAATGTGAATGTTGCTATAGTATGAAGACAGCAAAAATATGCAAAAAAACAAAAACAAAAAGTAGGGACAGAATCAGGATTTAAGCAGTACAGTAGTACACTCACAAGGTGCATGTTAGACTCATTGTAAAATCAGACCAAGTCCCAAATCTAATTGTGATTCCCCAGAGTGCTGCTATGGAAATTACATAAGGCTGGTGTCTAACTGTGTAGTAGGTGTAAAATTTCAATTGGCATAAATGAAATATAAATAAATAAAATCCAAAAGGGATATTGCAACAGAATTAAAATGATGAATCTAAATATTTGAATTAAAGCTTATTTTCTTACCTGGCAGAAAGACTTTCTCTTTATTCCTATTATCTAATATAATCGGTATAATTTAAATTAATTAAACATGCAGCATATTCAAATTTGGATAAATTCGGGATTACATACAATTCATCTTTTTGAGATTTGTTTTTGGTTCTATACTGAAAATGAAATTAATTGCACGTTTTCTGTCTGTGGTCAATGTCTGAAGCTTTTTAAGTAGTTAAAATAAAGTCGTATGCACAGTGTTAAGTTTGCGCAACATAAAACTCCTTCAGTGTTGTTCAGTAAAGAAGACTGACTAGAAACTGCTTCCCTGGAGTTTAAAGGGGCTCACTTTGACATGTGAGATGCTCCAGCTCGAACATTAGTTTCTGTCTTTGACAGCTTGACCTTACCTCCCACTGCTTTCAAAACTAAAGCATCAGCTTAATAGGAACTAAAAGTGGCACTCATTTAACTGTTATCCTGCCCACAAGGCACCCACAGACGTCAGTGGTATATCAGCTAAATATGCTGCAATTTTTTTAATGTAATGTAATATTTAGACAGAGATACTGACCCCTTGGAAGACCCCAGTTGGATGTTAGACATATTGATATAGATTTAACAAGTGCCAAGAAAAGCCCCAGTAAGCAATGCATTCAAGTCAATCAGGTATTTGACACACTTAAACTGTTGTCATTGCTTCTGCATACTGTACATACAATGACAGTCATGTCAGCGTTGAGACAGCAGAGGACATTACCCTTCCAGAAGCAGGTCAGTAGAAATCTCACTCTTCAAAGGGGGTCAAAATGAAGTCACGTGTAGTCAAATCAATGCTTTCTGTACTTTATCCATTTACTTATTCTTAATTAGTAATACTCAAAAACTGCACCTCTAGCTTTAGGCAGTTAAACACCAACTAAATTGAGCTTAGCTTAGTTTATTTAGGCTATTTCAGTGTGATTCTTGTGATGAGTATATATAAGAATTTACAGCCAGTACAGTTAAACCGATATGACAGGTACAAACATCCATCATTGACCAAAGAAAATGAAACCGGAGACTTGGATCCAAGAGTAATAAAACCCACGGTGTCACCTCACTGCGTGTTTTGGATGTGTATATGTGATCATATGATAGGTATGAGAGTTGGAAGAGTGGAAACTCTCTGCTGGTGTAATGAGCAAAGTGATATATGCTATAAAGCAAATGGCACATATGGTCACACATATAGCATGGCATAAGGAGGATGCAGGGTGAGGGTGGGAGGAATGACCAGCAATCCCTGCTGTTGTGTGAACATGCTTTGCAAACAATACAGACAGAATTTAAAATATCCCTTTAAATATTTTTGAATTGAATGTTAGAACGTTTTATGTATCTTCCCGTAGGAGCGTGATATGATGAGAGTTGGATTTTCTCCAATGTCCTGTTTTCAAACACTCTCCGAGCTTTTTGTGTGCAGCAGATAGAACCAGTTACTGACCAGTACTAAGTTCTGTTTGTTCCAGTGTGCTTCCACAATATTATTCCTTCATGGTTCCGCACCACCTGATCGACAGCAGAAGCTACTCAAGCATTACTGTGATGAAGTTATACTGGTTCCAAAAGATTTGTTGTCACGTATCTACTAGCCCACATTCACACTATCTGCAGTCTAACATGGACTGATAGGGTCACCAGTTTCATGTTGCTCTTTCGCTCCATGTTATCTATACATAACACTTTACACTGTTGTCATGCTCTGCTGCTGGACAAATGTTTCACATGTATACTTTTCTGGTTGCAAGTAGCAATTGTGGCTTTTCTTTTCCAATTGTGGCTGTACTACTCTCTATTTACTATTAAAACATACAATAATAAAGTATTTTAACATGAAGCTAATCAATGTATTTTTTAAACATATTTTTATTTATCATATATGCCCATAATGAAAAGTGCCCTCAGCAGAAACAGTGATGGACGAAATTATTAAACAGCACCACCTGCTGGATCGTACTTGTCAGTACACCACAACAGAAAACCAAACCACGTGCACACAAAAATTGATTTCTCTTTTTTGGATCTTTCGTTTTTGTATGGAACATATGGAACATCACAAAACATGTTAAAGTGCTATTGTGTGTACTTTTTTTCTCTAGAAAATTAATCATGAATGTTGTTTAAGGGAATATGGGGAAAATTATGTTCTATGTTATCACTTGTCACATAGTGTAGATCACGAACTTTAACTATTTTACCTATTACTTCGCAACACAATACTTACAATGAATAACAAATTATTATCTAGAAAAATTGTTTTCATAGTAGGAACTAATTCAAAATGACCTTAAACCTTATTGTAGATTGTAGATAATCTATGTGTGTATTATGCGAGATCTACATTATTAGGAAAAGTCTAATCAATTGAAAATTAAATAAATAATTAATTAACAACAAATTAAATAAATAATTAACACGGTATAAGCTCAATCAGTGAACGGGCATCAAACAAGGTCGCTTTCAAATGACAATACCAATAACAAACCTTTGACCAGAGAAATCTTCCTGTGATTTAATCATCTGATGGATGCAGCTGAATAAAATGTTGTTGGTGTGATTTATGCTTGACCTTTGGCCTTTCAAGCTAATGTTGCCATTTTTTCCTCACTAAAATAAACTGCATTTCTCATAATCCTATGAGAGGGCCCCACAGGTTGTTAAGCGTGTAACAGGAGACTATTAGTAGTCATGCAGCTGTCTGTCACTGCATGCGGGCGACTGCTCACTATGTTAAAAGGGAGTGGTCAATAATTACTGTAGGCTAGCTGATTTGTCCCACGTGAGAACGGGACATCCTGAGCATCCTGGATAAAGACCTTCCTGGATAAAAGCAAATGGCCTGGACACGTGAGCTAATTATAAGACAGCACGATTATTATTGAGTGTTGAGAAATAGCTTGAGTGTTTGCGTCTAGGTCGCAGGATTCTGAAAAGTTCATTTCACAGGAGATACTCTTAGATTAAAGATACTGCCAACCAGGCTTCAGGACGCTCCTGCTTACACTTGACTTTTCTCTTGTCTCCCGTGTTCTTATCATACCACTTAAAATGCTTTTGATATCTTACTCCTGTGCTACAATAACACCAGCTCTCCTGAGGCATGTGTACACTGCTGATTATCAGCATTCAGCTTCTCTTTGAGTGCCTTTCTTCCCGTTAAGCTTTTGTACATATAAGTATATAACAGGCATAGTTTTAATTACTCTCAATCCGTCAACCTTAAAGCGCTGTACTTTCTTTCTTCTTCTTCTTTTTTTATAGCTGTATTAACGGAGCATCATTAGTTTTCTTCTGTACTCTCTACAATCAGCTATACAAGACGCTGACTTGGCATAGCAGAAAAAATATATAAGAAGGGACCATCTCGGAAAATTATTTTTGCCTAATTGTGGGAGCCTTTCAAGTCTAGACAGGCTAATTATAAAATAATTGGTTATCTTATATTTTAATGCAGCTTCTGAAGGTTTTACATCTGTTCTTAAGGCTTCTTTTTCTTTTAATAATTTAAACTTTAATAGATTTAAAGTGCCTAAACAATCCATCAACCAAATGTCAAATTGCTTTCCTAACTCAAAACTTTACTTTGTCTTGCACATGGCATGGTTTTGGAAGTAAGCCAGAGCCTTAAAGCCTTTGTCTCATTGTGCCCCTCATTCTCTGAATATTTTGGCTTTTATTGGGGGTGCTGACTCAAGACTGGCATCCAAATCTCTGATTGTAGTAAAGCTACACTGAGAATTTAAATAATGCAAGGGGCAAAACAGAAGCACGAGAAAACAGCTGTTTTTTGTTTTTTTTAATGTGTGTGTGGGAATTCTTGAGTCACAAACCCACACTCAGCAAAAGACAGAGAGGCTGTCAAGGGCAGGGCAAGAGGGAGGGACAGTGAAGAAGAAGAGGGGGAGGAAGAAAGAAGGGGCTCACAGAGAGTGCACTGTTAGTGGACAGAAAAACAGACTGAGTGCTAACAGCCAGCGTAGGTAGAGCACCAAGCGAGGACTGCTGCTACAAGTCAGACCAGAGTGAAACAGTCGACAACAGAGAGGGAGATTCACACGTCCACGGAGAGCAGCGGAGTGTAGCAGAAGAGCGTTGTGACTGTTTGGGCAACAGGAGCTCGTGGTAGCCAAGAAGAAGGCTGCCAAGCCTGAAGAGATGCTGTGAGGAACAGTGCCAAGTGATGGAGCTTGAAGCAGCCAGCAGGCAGGCGCGATTAGTCAGGTATATACAGCAATATGGCATCTTTATTAACATTTATGTCTCATGTAGTTCTAGATGGTTGCACAGTTAAACATCACACTTCTTAATCATTTATCTTTATTTAATCTTTGGTCAATAATGTGACAAATTGTGAGCAAAGTTGCTAAAGGTTAACAATACTGTGAAGCAGCTTTGTGGCTGATATTTATTATCTGTGGCTGAAACACTCAGTGGCCCCCTGAGGGACCTCTTTGAACCTGTGCTAAACTTTTCTGTAGTAACTCAGCAAGTTTTACTCTTATAAGCATCAACTTTATGGCTTCAACACCTTAAAATGTGCAGCAACCAGCAATCTCGTGTCCTCAGAAATGACAGCCCAGTTAAGAGTTGAGAGAGTGTCCTACGTCACTGCTTTGCTTATCAAGGTCAAACGTATTTTGATAGCTTTCGTTGGCTTTTAAAAGTATGAGAATGTGGGAGACATGCAAATGTTTTTGTTGATAGAGAGAGGGAGAGGATTATTTTCTGGGGCAATGTATTCAACATGGTCTGTGTCCAACTTCACATGATGCTTCAGAGTCCTCGGGCATCACAAAGCGCACTCTGTGTCGTGCACAGACCCACCGTTTGTCCTCCCCACCATCCCTCTTTAGCATTTTAAGTCTTCTCCTCTCTGAGGTGGTGACCCTCACTGATTAAAAAGGAGATTTTCCAAATATTTCACAACACCCACAGAACCCCCAGTGGCTATGAGGTTGTTGGTCTCTAACAAAGACGTGACTGAGTTCTCTCATTTACTCCATGCCGCGCTTGTAGGGAAATGTGGTTGATACCGGCAGAGCTTGTGGATACCAAATCATATCAAACATCTGGTTCATCCATGCAAGTGTTTGTGGTGGCTCAACGTGAGATGCTCCTCGTGATTTATTTTTTCATCTTCAAGTTCATCTGTATTAGTGTTTCACAAAGGTCACAAATGAGCCAAGAAGGCCGTAAAAATACATCTTTGATAAGGAAGCTTAAGCAGGTGTAACTCGAAATTTCAGTTTCTCCATTGGAGTTATTTTGCTGTCAAATATTTATGGACGAATGCAAATGCCTTACATAATATGCACACACAAAAGAAATGTAAGGAATATTTTTGTTGTAGTACATGAAGAAATATATAAATATATACTGCACACTAATAGTAAAAGAAACAGTAATAAGAAAGTAGTTTAACATAAAATACCAAATCCACTGATTGTTGTATATTGTCACATATAAACATGCAAAAATTTTATTTTCCCTTTTATATTTAATTTTTTATACTACTATAGCATTATTATTATTATTATTATTATTATTATTATTATTATTATTATTATTATTATTATACAAAGTAAACAACTTTTACTTTCCCACCACCATGCTCCTTTATTTGGGTTTTCTATTCTCAGCGATCCACACTGCAGTTATGCAGTTTGGACCAGATAGTGTCTCATACCAGCCCCGTCCCTGCTGCCAGATTGGTTTTCACACAGTCCCAGCCCCTCCCTACCACCACAGCGACGCAGCTGTCACCTGTCAGTTTGCATGGTGGGGATGCGCATCGGCCTGTTATGGCTCAGAATAGAATTGTGGGAGAGTTTTTCTGGAAGTATGGGGCAACCACACCAAGTCCTTGAGAGAATGAACAGTTGAGCAGGGAAAAATCTCAACTATATAGGAATGTGGCATTTGTTACGTCGGAGCTTACAGGGCTGCTGGTCAGTGGAGTGACTGACTGCTTCTACAGAGGGGGACACTGATTCAGATTGTACTGGTAAGCGGTTACATCTTAGCCATACCAGCTTCAAGTAGCTCATTTGAATATGTGGGCAGAGTCATCTTACAGCCATGTATCTTGGTATTCAGGGGGTCTATGTGGAACTTTATGGGGTTTTATTACTGTGTGACTATTTCCTTTTAACTGTTGTTTCCATCTTTTTCCTGTGGTCTGAACACATTTATTTGTCACCCTACAGAATGGATGACCACGACAGAGTAAGCCAAGCGTCCAGCGTGGCCACAATATCTTATTTTCCCGTGGTAAAGTTTTGTTTTCAAATTACAAGGCTCCCGTCTTTGTACGCATGGGTGACCTAGTGTGATGCTGTTAATGCATAAGCACATGTGTGCACACAAATGTATTTTTCCCTGTTTTGGTAACAGGAAAGTGATGGGAAGGTGCAGACATTCGGGAAGAGGTGTCAGTCTGCCAAGAGAGATCCCAACTGCTCTGTGGTTATCAGAGGATGGCTCAACAAAAAAGTACTTTTGCATAATTTGCTTTCATGATCTACTTAAAAAGATCAACAACTTCACTGTTACATGCGGAAGAGTGTGTGACTGAGTTTACTGAAGAGCAGAGCCTAATTGATCTTCCTCCCGCAGGATAGCTCTGGTTTGAAGCTTTGGAAAAGACGATGGTTCGTCCTCTCTAACTACTGTCTGTTTTACTATAAAGGTAAGAGATCGGCACTTTGTCTGGAGGAGAAATTGTATCATGTGTGGTGATGCATCCCTTCTTTTGTTAATGTCTCATCCATCCTCTTCTCAGACAGCAGAGAAGAATCTGTTCTGGGGAGCATCCCACTGCCAAGCTACAAAATCCTGTTCTGCACGCCGAGGGAATGCAAGAACAGAAAGTTCACCTTTAAGGTATTATTGTTAAACCAAGTCATTGCAAGGATATAAGGCATTCTCCAATCATGCGTATGTGCATGCAATATTTAAGTGTATATGTAGATTAGGAAATGTGAATTTTTAATAATGAAAAAAACAATTTGTGAATAATATGTGTCAAACTAGGTAGTGCATCAGGGGATGCGCTCTTATTTCTTCAGTGCAGACACTCAGGAGGACATGTTGGGTTGGGTTCGAGCCCTCAGTCAGTCTGCTGCAATGGAGCCAGACAGCTCCATGAACAGGTTCAGTTCTATTCAAAATAGTCATGAGGTTTTACATTCGGTCGTTTTACACTATTTTGACTCATAAGCATTTTTCTGATGCTTTCAGGCGCTGCTCAAGTTATCACGACTTTACGCAGATAGGTGGCAGCAGTGAATCAGTGGACCTCCCTAAATCTCCCTCTGATGATGAGGGTCTATCCCAGAAACACAGGCACGTCAGCAGGACTCTGAGTGAACCGAGTAAGCTCAGTGGTGGAAGGATGGGGAGATCGCACTCAGAGCAGAGGGAGAGGCGGAGCATTCATCAAAGAAACAGCAGGTTGTCAAGTCGTCTGTGTGTGTGTGAATGGCATATCCAAGTGGTTTTCTTAAAAGCTGAAACAATAACTGCAAAGGCTGCTTTGTGCTGTTTCTGCTATATTCACAAACAGAACACCGAGCCCAGATTTAAGCAGAAGAAGAGCTTGTGGTCCAAACAAGGAGGAGGATTTTCTCCTGGGTCAAATCGCACCGTCACAAACAGATGTTATGGCAACAGGTTCTTTGACCTCCAGAGGTCAGCTGGGATCAAGACCACACACACCGATGGGAAGGGTTGACATACGACCCCATGATGACCCGATCATGCTGCCACATACTCTTTACTATGCACCTGCCTCACCGAATCTGGAGTTCAAATCCAATCCCAGCACTCCAGGCTCAGAAAGGTGGCAAAGTCTAAGCAAGGTTGGAACTTTCAAAAAAAAGATCTTGATATTTAATTGTTTCATGAGAGTCAATCTGTATAAAACCTAATGCCAAAACTCATCTTATCTCAGAGAAATGGCCTCCAAACAGGGGGATTGGAAAGATTTCCCTCGGGATGAATAAAGTATTCTGATCTGAAAAGTATCCAAGTTGTATCACGCATTTTATCTAACTTGACTAATACAGTGTATTAAAAAGCATCAGCTTGAGTGGAATGGCCCTTTTAAAGCACAGTTTTGTGTTAACAGCTCATGTTTGTCAACCCTTTCTCTTTCCCTGTTTTTAGCCTGCCCCTGTATATGGTTCTGTTCATCATAGCAGTGGGCGAAGACCTTTAGGGAAGGTAAGCAATTAAAAAAATCTTTGTTGTTATTAGTAATGTTAAATTTAATTGAGTAAAATCTTCTGAAACAGATCATTAAAGTCACCAATAACAGTTTTTACTCTCTCTGCACAGTAGCACAGTGTTTGATATTGTGTTCTCTTTTCACATACATGCGGTCTCCTTCCTCAGAGTTACTCCACAGGGGCACATGCAGACTTACTGCCCCCTTTACCCCCCTCATCGAGAGCCTCACATTCTCCACACCCCCCACAACACCACCACCATCATCACCATCACCGCAGCCATTTATCTGTTTGTGTGCTACCGCCAGCTATGGTACAGCCCAGCCTGCTGAACTGTGCTGTATTCTTACAGCATTTTGTGTGGTACAACATGCTTAGTGGTGCTGTGGTGTCACGTGTCCTACCCCTTTATTTAAAAAAGAAAACACTGTAGACTTTTTCTAAATGTATTAATACAGTTGTCCTGTGTATGTCATTGACTTGTTATATGTCTGTCACTGTCTTTTATTGTCACTAAGTCTGTTTTTTTTGTTACTAACAAACTGTGTGTTTGTTATTATAATTGTGTTTTTCTGTTTTATTATGTATTTATACTGTTTTGTCTGCCAAGATTATGCTACATGTACTATAATGACTATTACATGAAGTTGGTGTTTGATCAGTAATCTAAAAATACATGTGTTTTAAGCATTTTCAACATTTATGTCTCTGATTCATGGCAATTCATGCTATAAGCAGATGGTTGCAGTGTGCTAAAGCTTGTGCAGTGTTCTGCAGTGTTAAAACAGCTGAGTTTTAACATTCAGGCAGTAACATTTAAGCATTAATCTACATGTTTCCCTTAATATGATTTAACATTAGCAAGATTTTTTTTTTAAAAATTTAAAGAAAATGTTAATATATATATATATATATATATATATATATATATATATATATATATATATATATATATATATATATATATATATATATATAGGTATCTAATGATACATTGAAGGTTTGTGAAGAGGAAGGAGAAATATTTTAAAATCATTGTTTAAAAAAAAAAAAAAAAGTACTGTGAAACAAAAGGGTGACTATGATGATTTTCAGGCCCCAAAACCTGACCCGAGGGAAATGCCACCACTCCGGCCACTTGAAAGTGATGCAGACGTGAGTGTTCATAATTTCAGCATTTGGGTCTTAACAGTCACCAGACCAGCGCAAACTGAAATCATTTGTTAGGTTTTTTTGTAGTCATGAGTTTGATTTTGTCTCCTCAGGCTGTGTTAACAAGGTTGTGTGGGTGTGACAAACTGCTGCAGTCTCTGTCTGTAGAATTGGCCCAGCTACAAATGGATAAGGTCGGAAATTCAAAAGATTTAATTCTATATAGACAATACATGACCCAAGCATTTAATCTAAAGACACACACACATATAAACTTAGCACAAACAGCAAGGAAACTTTTGTGTGGTCGAGTATTTGTTTGCTGTAAAAATGCTTCTTGGAAACAAATCTTACACCATTTAATTCCCTTTAAATGGTGTAAGATTTGGAAGGAAAACGTATTCGTGGGTTGAGCAGCAGAGTTGAGTATGTGGATCGCACCCATAATTAACTTACCAAATCTTCTCTGCCGATCCCAAACAGCTGTTTCTGCTTTTGACTCTTTATTGGTGTCATTTATTGGATTAGATGATTGAAGCCTTAAAACAGAAGACATACTGGGCCTCAGTAGCATGTGGAAGAACCATACACAGCAACAACAGCCTGGTGCGTCCTTCTCGTGCTGCTCATCAGCTTTGTCACACACTGCTGTGGGATGGCATCCCATTCTTCAACAGCATTTGTTGCAAGTCAGTGGTGTGGCGTGATTGTGCTGATCACTCTGGCACGAATAGCACGCTCAAGCTGATACCATAAGTGTTCAGTGGGGTTGAGGTCAGGACTGCAAGCAGGCCATTCCATCCTACCCACTCCCAAATTCTGAAGGTTGTTTCTGATAAGCCCCACTCTGTGGGGGGAAGCGTTGTCTTCTTGGAGGATAGAGTTCGGTCCAGGACTGTGGAGATGTGTGACTGCCAGTGGTTGCAGAATCTCATCTTGATATTTCTCTGACTTTAGTTTGCCTCCAATGATGACATGCCTTGTTTTTTCAGTTGCCTCCACCAAAAGCCATTACCCTATCAGTGCAGCAATCAGCATAGCGTTGTCCACATCTTCTCCACACTTTGGTCCTACAATCCACCTGCTGTAGGCAAAATCTTGGCTCATTGCTTAGCGTAAACAGGCCTGGCAGTGAAGTGCAGTCCTGGCAAGCCTCCTGGCAGCCCTATGAGACCAGGGATTGGTTGTATATAGGCTGTTCTGCATTGTCTGGGTAGAGAGTAGTCAGGCATATTGTCCTGCAAACCTTGACTATAAATTTGTAGAAGACTATCTATGGTGCTGACAACATGAGGAAATGGTCTTCTTGTGGTTAACTTCTTGGTCCTGTCTCTAGCTGTTATATGGAACTTGGCCTTCAATTTGGAGACGATACTGGGATTCACTCCAAATAATGCTGCAGCTGGGTTTTGCAGAACACTAGCTTGAAATTGCCCTATGGCACAGGCTCTATCTAGCTTAGAGCAGACACTAACTGACTGCTGTAGCAGGGTCCCTGCTCACAGGTGCAACCCACCTACTCTACCTACAAATGGATTTTCCTTGTAAATATGGCACCATTTAAAGGGAAATAAACACGCTCTACAAAGGAATAAGATTTATTGGCAAGAAGCACTATTACAACCAACTAATAATCAACCAAACACCAATTTCTTTACTTTTGGTTCCACTCAACTAATAGAATTTAAAAAAAAAAAAAACATATAGGTTCACTCCCAGTACATTTATTTATTAGGACACTGTGACTTTTTAAGAACAATTATTACAGAAAAAATAGGACAGTCGTAAGAAAAGTTACTGAACTTATTGAGTAATTAAAACATTTGTGCAATTAAGCTACGAGAAGTACAGCCAGATTTTGTTTATGTTTATTTAGAACTTTACACACATATAAAGTTCTTTTCCTCACATCTGCGCGTGTTTCAGGACAATGTCCAGTGTGCTTTGGAAGTTTCCAGACTGCAGCTAGAAGAGTGGAAGAGCCATGGACCCCAGGCCCACGAGGAAGCGCTGACCGAGAAGGCTTTGTTACAAGAGGAGCTGGTGACAGTCCGGGCCAGAATGTGTGACGTATCACTGGTGTGTTAAAAAACAAAAAACAAAAACCCTCATATTAGATTACAATAATATTTCTTCACTGATGCTGAATCATCAACTATGGGTTATTGAACTAATCCTCTGATATTTTCTTTATATTCAGGAAATAGAGCGGGTTTGGTGCCAGTATGAGAGGATGGAGAGTGAACTGTCTGTTGTCCGTTCACAACTTCAGCACATCTGTAACTTTGGAATGCCACAAGTAATTTTACACTACAAACCAAATAGTTTTTGCCTGATAAGACCCATGGCCTCCCAAAGAAACTTTGTTAAAGTGTGCACAACATCTATTGAAAAGTTTGCCTCAAATTTGATGATCCTCATGTGGGGAGTGGGGCTCAAAATGTGAAACTCTCTTATATTTTGATGTTCTATGTGGATCATGTCCGTGTTCTATCCAATCAGGAGCAATCTCAGGCTCAGAGAGAGCTGTGGATGATGGAGGACATACTCGATGGACTAAAATCCAATCGGAGTCACTTCCGCTACCTGCTGGGGATACAGAGACATCACTGTGAGCATCAGCTAGACATCCTACTGTAATATTCAGACTCTTACTGCACAACTTTGCTTTCATCCATTTATAACAGTCGATCTTTGCCTGAATCTTTGCATTTCTGAACAATAACAGCACATTAAATGTGACATTTAAATGAAAAAAAGGTTATCAACAACACCAGCTCATTACACTGTCTGAGCTACTGACAACCCTTAAACTCGTGTACTCAATAATACAAATGATTGAAATACCATGTTTTAAAGCAAGACACGTGATGTTGTTATTCAGTGCAGATCAGTGCCACATAGCTAATTATAATAATAATTGCTCCTGGCTGCCACTTGGGGCCACCAGTGTATACAGCAGTTTCCTGGTGTAACCTTGATACTGCACATGGAACCTGACAATAACCTGACAATGACCAGAGTCAACACTGTGACCTTTTCTGTCTCTCCCTCAGTGTTTCAGTCCACAGCTCCGCATCCTGGATCCCCTGGCTCTCCCACAGAGTGTCTTCCAGTGGTATGACACTTGTCCATTGTTCATTTGTCAGTGGCCCCTGACATTTGCGCTCTGCTTATGAACAAGCAGGGAATTGTTGTCCATTCAAGTCATTTTGCTGGCTTGCTGGCTACATGATGTTTTTTGGCTTTACAGCATTTGATTTTAGTTATTGATAATATTCATCGTGTGAGGCTAGTTGTTAGAGAGTAAAAACAGAACAGCAAGATTTGCACAGAGCAGCATTCATTTATATGACTATGTCTGGCACAGATAAATTGGCTTTTCCATAATAGTTCCACAGTGTTCATCACATTCCTATGATCCCTGCAGGACGTGGAAGAGGAGCCGCCAGTCCGCCCACCGTTACCCCAGGAGCTACAAGAAAGCCAGAGCAGGAACATGAGCCATGGATGGGCAGAGTCCCCATATGAGGTGGGCAATTTTTTAAAATCCGCCAGAAAAGACATTCAAGTTTGGTAATATTTTCATGGATGTTTCTGATATTTCTATGCTTATGTTTCAGGCAATCTACAGCCACACTGTTGATCCTGTACACAGAAGAGGAAACAGCCAGCCTGCCCTCCTTAATGTGAAAGCACATAGAGATCCCTCCGGTTGGCACAAATATGCTCACTACAGAAATAGGCTGATATTAATACACTGTGCTGTATATTAATTTTTTCTGTCATATCTATTATTAATAGCTTTAGTAGGTGTTCTATGCATAATGCTAAATTATCCCACAGTGGCTTTCTACCCTTACATTTCTTTATACCCATTCTTTTTCCACTTTCCTCTATTTTCATCTCATTTTTAGACTCTCAGTCTGGTTCAAAGTGGATCCCACCAGACACAACCAACCAATCGACCAAGGTTTGATTCTTCATAATTTCCTGTGTGTTGGCATGCGGTGTGATCCAAAATGCTCCAAATATAGAAGCAGTCAAAGCTGATATTTCCTCATTGCAATCACAGCCAAATTCTAATTCTTTGATTCTCTCATCCTCCTTGCAATTAGGGCATGTTGCAGTACCTGTTCTAGACGAGAGGGGGAGGTAGAAGCTCACGTCTCAATGCAGTAGCTCAGCTCAACTGTAGCCACCAACCCCCTCTTTCTCACCTGCACAAATGCATATATATAACAGTATATATAGACAGGCATAGCGAGCAAATATCCATCATAATTTCACACACACAGATTCTTCTGCACAAACAGATTCAAACATAAAGCTATTTTAATCATCTTTATAATGGCTGACAGGGTTTCTCGCTTTATGAATCTTTGAGCTGCAGTCATCATAAATGACTCATATTCTAAACAGCCCATGTTTTTTTCTAGAAGCTGAAGATGAAGATGAGTGAAGAAGAGCAGATTGAGAGAATGAAGAGAAATCAGGAGAGGGTGACTAATAGGAAAAAACCTCCTGTTCCTGCTCCAGGTGCCCAGACTCAGGGTCAAAGTTCAGAGCCAAAAGCAGAGGTTTGCCAAGTAATGAATGAATGAATGAATGACTATATTGTGTTGTATATATATTTACTTTTCTTACTTGGTATTCTCTCAGGCCCCTTTTCCCTTAAGGGTGACACGAGTGGTTACAGCTGTACTACCGTCTTCGCTTGTGGCCAGACGAGTTTCTGTCGAGGATCCTCCTGCTGAGCTTGATACTCCACTGGCTGAGCAGATCCCATCTGAGAAACAGCTAAATCTGGCTGAACAGGGTAAAAAACTGTTAAGCAAACCACCCAGGAGGCCCTTGTTGGAGAATCCTGATCAAAACTGGTCCTCAGCAGAGATGGACCAGGATCAGCCCATTAAGAAGACATACAAAGATCAGCATCAAGGAGCATCCAGGACCTCCACGAAAGAGTTACTTTCAGAAGTGAGCAGAACTGAGAGTTTAGAGACGTCAAGCAATCAAATTCAAGATGACGCCGGTTTAGAAAATGGAAGCGCAAGCTCAAATATAAGGGTAAGAAGAAGACAACATTAAGATTCATATGATTAATAAACTAAAAGGATACAATACGATAAATCCATCACATTTAATTTCATATCAGATTGCAGATTAATTTGACTCAGTCTGAATGAGCTCTAATGTGCTGTTGACAGTAGATTTATCTCCTCTGTCGGGATGTATGACAATTGCACATAAACCATTTTTCCTTTTGTTTTTTGTAAATATGCTTTTTTTTTTACTTTTTATTTTACTTTCTTGAACTTAATATGTGAACATTGCATTAAAGTTTAATACGGATATAAAGCTTGTTTAAACAAACAGCTGGAGATTCTAGATGAAGCAAGAGGCCTTGTATCAGTGTCTGTACAGTAATTCTGAACTACAGTTAATTCAGTATGACTTTTATAAGTGACTCAAAGCCTAATAAAATGTTAAAGCTGTATTTGAGCTGTTATAGAAGGCCTGATGTGACAGATATGTTAATATCATTGCATCAGTTGTGTCATTCAGCAGTATTTATCAATACTGCATAGAAAATTATAAATGGCGCTCTTACAATTATTCTTTTAGTTAAAGTTATTGTTATATGTGCATTTTAATATAAATCCATCTCAACAGAAAGTGGAGCAGTCTACTGCCCTTCTGACCTCAAACATGGACTATGACCTCTGTCTGACCCATGAACAGCGAGAGGCCAAGCTCCGGCGAGTGGAACGAATACGAGAGAGAGTCATAAGAAGGTGTGGGGGGCTGTTTTCTTTTTTACACAGTGTAAATGTTCTTTATATTGATGAAAGTCTCAGCAAATTGGCTGTTGTCTGTCTATCAGCGCAGTCAGAGAGAGTGCCACTACACACAGTCAGCTCTCGGTTATGGGAAAGGAGAAGGAAGTTCACCATGTTCCCTCTGATGCAGCGAGAAAACAAAGATTGAAAGCAGGTACTTACTAATTTAGCAATACAGTACTGATTTATATAGATTTACTAACATTATATAGTAGTTGAGTTAATAATTAACTTGTCACTTAGGACACTTGGCATTATTAACAATTAAAGTTCACTGAATGTATATAAAAGACAGACATGGACTAGGAGTCTGAAATTGACTGGAAGCATTATTTTTTATATCCAGCAGGGGGCAACACTTATGGATTCAAAAATAGATTCTATTGAACTCAATTTCACTCAATTTATGACTTCAATCAGCATTTTCCTAATAAGTTTATGTTTTTGATTGCCAGCTTTATGGCAGTTTTAAACAAAAAGGTGTTAATTTTGTAAATTGTTGTGACATTCAGAGGAAAGAAGAAAAACAGTAGTAAGGCCCTTGGCTACCTTGTTGCTATTGTATAAGACCGTGGACAATCTGATATCCCCATGTTGGTCTTGTTCCTACATCATAACAATGTCGGTCCAGGATGAACATTGCAGCTGAACAATCTCATTATCTAAGCAGTCTGTTCACATTAGCTAAGAAGTTAGCTAATGCTATTAAAAACTATCACTAGCAAACCAACACAAGTAAAGTTGCTTAACAGCAAGCGTAACTTGATTCTATGTCTGTTATATTGCACAAATTAATTAAGGAAACACTTGTAATGTCTACTATTTGTTTTACATAAACATTTTTTTCTTATTCCAAAACTATGATATTACAACAATGTGATTGGTTAGTTGCAATGTTGGTCCTGGGCCAACATTATAATGATGATACAGCAGCTGAACTTACAGCTTTTAACAGTAGTCCACTAGCCAATGGGTGGCACCATGGTGGCTACGTCAAACTTTTATGATGGTTTCTATATTAGTAGAAGTGCTAACTGCTAACTATTGAACCTGACAGATTAAATCATCTGTGTTTTCAGGCCATGATGGCCATGGAAGCTGTGGGGATAACTTAAGAAGTTCTGGAGAGCTTCAGCTTTCAAGTGCAATATCTGAGGATAAAGAGGAAGAACACCAGCAACTTAATAATCAGGCCAAGTTAGAGAACAGAACACAGCACAGCGGGAGACCGGGGGTTGCCAAAAGTAAGATCAAACGTCCAGCTTCACCCTATCATATCTCATCCATGACTGTTTATCCGAAAGATGGAGGGAAGAGATTCATAGGTCTCAAAGATGATGAACAGAAAAAGGTTGAAGACAATCCTGATGGTGATGATAATGAAAGTGATTCTAAGGCCTCTGATCTGAGAGCCAAATGGTTCCTTTCCACAAACCAGTGGAAAGGATTCATACCTCTACAGATCCCTGCCACAGAAACACTGTGTAATGAGGAGGCAGCAGACAACCAGGCAGCTTCATCTGATGGCATTACTGATTCAAATGAAATGTTATCAGCAGTGAGCGAGAGCTTAGAGAAGATGAAAGAGAACCATTCACTCTTCTATAAGATTGCATGTGACATCAGTATTTCAGATTCAGACATAACAAAGAACGATGGGAATTCATGTGCTCAAACATCATCTGGGCCAGAAGATAAAGACCCACTGTTGATCACTGAGTCTGTGCCAGCCGATGCTGCCAGTAATGTTGGCCCTTCATCTGACCAAGAGAATAAGGATGTCACTCAGCCTGTGTCATTAAATGGTAATGAAAGTAGTGGGACTGCTGCTTCCAAACCTCGAGATTCAACAGTGGACCTTCAGGAAAAAGCAACAAAAGATGCTTCTTTTTTTGAAAAGAGCGCTGCAGATGAATGTGAGCACAACTCAAGGTCAGAAAGCCAGCTGAAAGTTAAAGAAACTACTGGCAGAGTTTGCATTGGGGACACTGATCCCAAACAGACACTGGATGGAAGTGCAAGTCAGACAAGAGAGGAACGTAGTAGAGCGAAAGAGTCAGGGGACAGGAAGTTTGGGCGAGTGAGATCGGAAGAACTGAAAAAGTCTGCTAGTTTATGCGACGAGAAAAATGAGAATGTCCCAGAACAAGGCAACAAAAGCTCTGCTGCTCTATCCAGCTCTGTGTGTGAAGCCGGACGTGTGATTCGGAGTGCTTCTTTCGGAAAGGCGAGAGTAACAGTATTAAGGACAAGTTTATAAAAGAAAGCACAGAGACGGCTTAAGGAGCTTAAGTGAACAAACTCAAGAAGGACAAGAACACAGTTTAGAGTGACTGCAGTGAAAAATGTTAGAAGAATTCAACTGACTGAAGGAGTCTGGACCTAATTTTAAATTACAAATTGTATAATGGGAACATATAGTATCAGAAACACCTTTAATATTTGGTAAGTTTAAACATTTCCACTATCTACTGTTGAACATTTATGCAAATGCAATGGAAAGTCTTAATATTTCATCATAACAAAAACTATGTACTGTATGGAAATAAAGTATTGTTCACGCAGTGGAAAAAACCAAATACCTTCTCTATAGCCGCTGTCGATACACGCTCTGTGTTTGAGGCTAACATGATCATTCCTCTCAAAATATGCATTCAACATAGCGCAGGAGTCATAGCTAATGGCTGCTTGTGATTGGTAACCCTTTTATTGTTCCTGCTGCAAAATGTGTTGTTGTTTTTTGTATCTCAGATATCCTGATTAATAAAAATGCTGTGTGCCACGTCGAGACCCAGACTCGAGCTTTGTATGTGCCAGAATCACATTTATGTTTTGCTCTCATTTCAGCCCTTTTTTTCCCACCCACTGAAGGTCCCCGCGGTGTTTAGGTGCTTTTCTCTGAGGAGACCTGATGCAGAATTACACGGGGTTGCTGAAAAAGCCTTTGTCACTTTAAATCCTTGCCATGTCTCAGTCGATGACATCATTGTCTGAGAACACATTACATCACCACTTCCCAGGCTCTCTCTCTTAAAGACAGCACCACCTTATGTTTACTGAGCCACACACATATACACACACATGCAGACATACACTGAGAGAGAGACCCACTGATCTGTTTACAAATGTGATATCAATATCAGCACGCATACTAATAACAGTGAGCATACACACTATGTATGGGCTGGTGAATTAATTTGGTGTAAATGGTAAATTAGGAACAGTAATCGTAAATATAGCTTGTTTCTAACAGGGCTATTCACTTTAAACATATTCCTGCAGTCATTAAATATCATTGGCATGCATTCCAGACACCATTACAGGCTGTTAAATGCAGTCCTGAATACATTTAAAGGAGGAACCAGTAAGTTCTGATATAGGCTACAGTATTTATTGTGTGTTTGCAGCATAAAGTGAAAAAAGGTGGTGCATAATATAGACATAATTGTGACTTTTAGAGGCTTCTTCCATAACAATCACAGCATATGCAGACATATTTAACAGTTAGCAACACATAGTTTTGAGATATATGTTAAACATTCACGTGACTTTTTCTAATGAGCTGAAGTTGGACATCCCACAGCTTGCTTTTGCAGAATCATTTATATGCATATATATAACTGCCTTCTATTTAACTGGTGACTCTGTGGGCAGACTGCAGCCCAGAAACACGGGCAGAATTCGCTAGTGTCAAGAAAAATGTCAGCTGGTTATTTGCTCTTCTCTGATATACATACACACTGTATAATTAATCAGGTGTGTGGCCGGCCCGGGAGTGCGCGTGAGTGCGTGGCGCGCGCGTAAATCAGAGAGATGCGGAGAATGCTGAGAGAATGTTTCTTTAAGACCCATTACCTTCCAATCCGACAGAAGGGGGGGTCTGTGGTAAGGTGGCGTATCGTCTCTCTCCGCGTCCCCTTCCTCGCTGCTTAGCTACATGTGGGCAGGGAGAGACGGGGGAAAGGAAATAATAATAATAATAATAATAAAACATACACTAAGCTTTATTTCGGCTCTGGGTGAGGGCACGCACGCCGAGGCGGGATCCGCGGGGGATGGATCTAAGGAATATTTAACATCAAACATGGACACTACAGGCTCCCCCCTGATGACTGTGGTAAGGATGGAACTTCACACCGCCCCATCGCAACCCAATTTCAACTGAGAGGGATAACAGTGTTCGTCGAAAGACGCAGAAGAGGAGAGGGGAGAAAAAGGCATGCATGTACTAATATATCGGTGGATGCAGTGCGCGCGTGCAAGCGTGTGATAACAAGTAGGATGCCTTGCATTGTGTTGTCACGGATCGAAAGGGGGTGCTTTACATGTGTTTGTGTGTGAGTGTGCGTTTGTTTGCGTGTGTGCTGGTTGGGGGTGGGGGGCATGGTTGTATTTGCTAAAAGCACGGGCAGTTATTAGATAGACTATGCAACGCGGTATGTCGCTGTCGGGCATTGACAGGTGTGTTGGCAGCACACGCCAAGATTTATTTAGGGCGCGCTTGCTCGCTCCCGTTTGCATACAGTTAGGTGAGGCGATAGCTACTTGCGAGGGAGAGAGAGCGAGATGGGGTCCTCATAAGATGATAAGATGCCACTGTATATTGGCCTGCTATGTTTTGCTTGTAATTAATCATGGCTGCAACTAAGCTCTTTGCCGTTGGGAGCTTTTTAGTCAAACCACCCAGCTCCTCTCACTGCCTTATGGCTTTATAACTCCATAATGGTTGAGAAAAAAATTGGTCTGAAAATGTGCATTGAGTATTTATTTATTTATTTGGTAGGGGGACATAGTCCACAGTTTTAGTCGACCAGGATCTCTGTGGAGCAGGCATGGATTTATCTTCCTCCCAATCTGCTTTGATGGCCATTTTAACAGCCGAAGTGACAGATCTGAGAGCTGCAATACACAACTGCCCTTTTTTTTACTATAAGAATGTAGATGTGCGCGTGTGCGTTCGTGCGCCCATCATCAGATGGTCTTTCCTGCATACATTCAGAAATGGAGGTGCAGGCTGGCTACAGCTTGGTCGACCTGTCAGTTTCCCCCTTTAGCCTGGTGTGCAGTGTGAATGCCACTGCAAATGAAAGCATGCTGGTTCGGATCCCGGTGTTTCCATTCCTCCACCCAAGCTGCCGACAATCATTTATCGATTCCAGTGATGCGTCTCTTGCCCAGGGGTACCGTTAAAGGGGGAAGAGTGGGGTATGCGTCCATTATTAGTGGCTATGCTCTGCTTTTAATGGAAATGCAAATAATTCACTGGGCATGCATGCATTCTTGGCCGTGAATGTGATTTAACATTTAAGAGGATGTAAAACCGGCTGCAGAGCCCCTCATTCTTCAGTTTCTCATTGTTGGCGGCTGTGGGAGCCTGCAAACCCCTCTCCCCGCCCCAGTGTCTGGTGGAAGAGAGCTGTTTTTGCAGCTCTATCGCCCCCTCTCTCTCTTCCTCCCTCCCTCCCACAAACACACACTCAGAGCACACAGTTTTTCTTTGCCCATTTTTTCTTTTTTCTTTTTGTGGAGACAGGGAATATTTAGTAACACGATACCACGCCTAATTAGGGGCCTTGTCCTAACTGGTCATCTAGTAATCACATACTGTAAAGCCAGTCTGTCCAAGCCAGAGAAGGGAACCCATCAGAATTCAGTGTGACTGTTTATCACTTGTGATGATGATGATGATGATGATGATGATGCTGGTGTGGGCAATCACATTCTCGCAAGTACATTCGTTTCAGTGTGGTAAGACTTCAGCTGAGACTTCAGTAGTGACACTGTGCCTGAGCTCACCCTTTACACCAATGAAGCGGATACATTTTAGGGAAATGTTGCCACCAGCTCATTGTTTTCTATCTGCTTTTCATATTTCTACAGCAATAAGGAGAAAAGAGAAAAGGTCTAAGTAATGCTACTATGCTGCTAAAGCTTGTGGCATGATAACTATCCTACAGCAGTCTCTCTTGTTTTGTCTCTTCTGCACATGCTCATAAAGACAGATCCTGAAGCCCAGTGACCTCACAGCTGACGCTTCAGTCAAAACTGCAGGCTGCACAGTTATGTTATGCCTGCACTGAATCAGGACTCCAGCTTTTATTGCCGTTTTTCCACAACAGACTCATCATATGACACTGTAGGAATTCAGAGAAATGTTAATGTGACCTGTGCATTGACTAGTATGGCTGAAGTATTTACTTTAGCCCTTTCTGAACTAATGCAAAGGTGCTTGTTAGGATGGGTTATACCAGCCAGCGTGGATGAAAGTTTAATTCTGTCCTTAGCAGTGGCCTTTCTGTGCGCCTCAGTGTATGTTTTGGGTAGTTTGGAACACAGAGTAACTGCCAGAAGCTGTTGTTTATGTTACATTGCTGGTTTGAAGGAACCACTCGGGGAAAAGTCTGAGCAAACATTTGAGGGTCTTGGTGCAATTTCATGAACAGCATATTTTCACTAAGCTATGTAATGGACCTGATTCATACACCCAAGCCAGAGGCACCATCACCAAAGGGTTTTCAGTTCATATAGTACATTTTGACAAATATATTTGGTCCTTTTTAATGTAAAAAAGATGAATACTTTCTAATCCAAACAAAATGGTGCATTATTAAATTTCACAACAACAATGATATCAACGATTTTTTTTAAAAACACCTAATCCAAGGAAATAAGTATAAACATTAATGGCTTAATTAACAGACATACTTTATCTCTGATCCATACTGAGCCTCATCATCAGCTGTCTTAGTGCTAAGGATAGGCTGTAAATAACAGCCACCGTCGTGTCAACCACTGGATTGTAAAATCCTAACATGCAGTGATAAGCTGTCAGTCATAGGGGTCATGCCCTAAATAAGCCCTTAATAATTAAGACCTAATGCAATTTTCTTTCTCCTCATACTGTTCAGTCAGACAACTCATGTTTGAACTGACTGATTTTAGAACCCAGCTGATTTACCGGCTCCGCTGCTCCCAGTATATAACCTATTGCTGATGTATCTTTATCTTTATAACGACTCATAAATCAAAATTTAAAAAGTAAAGAGGAGAAACACTTTTCAGCCATATTATAGGTGTTGATGGCACATAGTTTGTCCACCTCAGACACATGTTTGGAACCACAGAAAAACCAGCTGACCCATGCAGGATCAAGCAGCGGGTGAACGAGTACAACAACGAGTTGTTGTAGCAGTAAAACAGACTCATAAATAACTAATAATGACACATAAAAATGCTAAGTTTATGCTTTTTGCGAATGAAAGAAAAAAAATACCGCCATACAAATTAGATTTTTAAGTAATCAGATATTGGTCTTAGTTTTAAAAATATATCATTCAGGGTCTAATTTATTTATTAAAGCAGGAGAGCCTAGTTTGGCATCTTGGCTATGAACTCATTCCTTTGCATAAATATGATGCACATAGAAATCGGAGTGATAAGTAAATCTCTCTCCCTGTAGTCTATAGGTGGATGCTGAGGTGGTGGAGGGGGTGAACCAGCAGTCACCCATGCAGGGCAGCAGTGTTACTGATGTGTCAGAGAGAGAGAGAGAGAGAGATGGCAAGTTTTGTAGCTAAAATAGATTAGATCCAAATTATGGTGTGTGATGGTGAAAGTGAGCAGCGTTAGTTACCACAAAAAGGGGAACTAGCTGGAAATTAAATGTATTTTTACAGCAAAGTTTAAGGATGTTAATTTATGCTGTAAAGTTTTGAATTTTAACATGTGGTTGTGAATGATTGGCGTCAGTATCATTTTGTAACCCCAGAGGCTATTAGATATTCAGTGACATTTTTTGTATCAGAGAATTACACACCTAAAGAAGTTTTCCCACTATGAAGCAGATTATCACCTTATTATTTCCTGTGTCTGTGTTGAAAGGCCTTACCTAAAATCTCACCCTTTCTTAATATGGAACGCACACTGCGGTCTTGATATGGTTTATTTTTGTGTATGTGGTCATCAGACTGCAGCTATTAATCTGTCAAAGAAGTTCAAAGCTGTTCCTGAATCAGATTTTTATTTTGAACTGTATTTTAAGGATATGCAGGCGATGCCAGGTCAGTCTTGCGTCTTAATTATCCACCAGCGGAGCAGGAAAGGAAGTAAGCTGTTTTTTAGTGGGACACACAGCAATATTGCCAAGTGCTCTAGCCAGCTCACCAGCATGAGAAGCTAATTCAGAGCTGTAACAGACCTTAAATTACCAACCAACAGCTACCCCATTTGTGGTTCCTGGATGCCCATATAACAACGATAAGCACTGATTTTACAGGAAAATCTGGACCATGTTGCCTCAGTCCCCACCGCCCCATTCAACCTCCAATATTCTGTAAATACATACAGTGCTGCCCCTTAATACACTCATTTACACTGCCTTTAAGATTGATGTGTATAAAGTGCTTTAAGTGCACAATATGGCATCTGAGCATATTTAAGACGCCCTTCTTAACATACTGTAATACCGCCAAAAGGCTTTTACTGTGAGGTTTTATATCATTTTAATCAGTTTTGGTTGTCAGTGTTGTTTCTAAGTTGTTGTTTCATGATATCACATCATAAATACCCAAATTCTTTAGGCTGAAACGTTTTGAATACAAATAGTTCCAGTAATTTCTAGTCCCATTTCCACAGGTGAATTAAATAAAGCATTTGACATGTAATCTCCCTTTACAAAATTGGGTTGTCAATCAAGAATAGGTTGTTTAAAGAGGTCAGTGAATTAACAAGTCAGCCACAAAATGACAGACCACATAAAACTACAGAGTGGGGTCGGTGAGTTTTGAGGTCCAAAGTGTGTAAAAGTCGTCAGCATGCGGCTGAATCAGTAACAGCAGAGTTTAAATCCATAAACATCAGCAAAAACAAGCTGCTTGCTTGGAGCTTCACAGTGTTGGTTTCCATGGCTAAATAGCTCCTGTAGGTGTAAGTGGACCAGTAATTTTGTTCACATACTGTTTAAAGCTGTTTGAGTACTTATCCGGTATTAGGATTATATGGAGATCCTCTGAATACTCCAAATTTAAGTAACATTGCACAATTATTAAAATGTACAATTACATAAACTAAAAATGTTTTAGGAGCTGAATTTTTTTAACACCAGTCTTTTTTCACCAGCTGATTCACACTGTGGATGAACACCAGCTGATTCATTTTTCCAGCAACTATATACCTTTTATTTTTGATTTTTTAAATTCAAATTTAGGGCTGTCCTAAATACATAGTGGGGGTATTTAATGCTAAACACCAAAGGTTTTTATAGATTGATAGATTTTTATCAATCCCCCATTTTAATTTATTATGCTGTCCCCTTTATCACCGAAGAGACCACTAACTGAGTTATTATCACTGGTGCTGAGCCCTGTGGCCTAAATATGGTTGAATTACAAAAAAGATTATTTTTGCTGAACTCTGAAATTCTTCATTGCACTTCCTGTTTTGTTTTTTTTCAGTCTCACTGATAAAAAAGAATTATGTGTAGTTCACCACATGAGTCCAAACCACTCGAAAGTATAAAGTGCGAGCCCTTAAGTACTCCAGATAAGACAATAAAAAATATTTGTAGAAAGCAGACTCGAGACAAAATAATAATGCTGATTGCTTGGAACTGTATGATTTTGGCCCACTGTTTGCAGGATCAGACACAGGCCTCATTTGGTAATTTAAAAAAAGGGTAATTTAAGATATGCAGCTGATTAAAAGAAAACCAGTGCAGTGAGCTCACTTCTTCATACTTAACTGCCTTGTTTTAGAAAAGCCTTACATTCTCAGTCCATCCAGGTCATGAAAAAAGAAGGCAGTTGAACCAAAAGAAATTCAGCTGCTTTCTATTTTCAACTTCTCAAAAAAAAGCTTTGAAATGTAAAAAAAAATTAAAACTTGTTTTGATTTTTCCTAAATTTCAAGATTACCTTAATGCTTTAACTTCACTAACATATTTGAATGTTTTGTTCATTTCTTTTTCTTGTGGCCAAGATCAGATTCCAGTATGAACTGGTCCAAAGCTCAACTGCATGCTTAGCAGAGCTAAATGACTCTTAGATTTCTCACTAAAAAGTTAAGCTCACCATAAAACAAGAATCACGTGAATGGAAGTGGCCCAAATCAGAATAAGAAATATTAGATACAGTTATGAGTTGTGCTCATATCACAAAAAGCAAACACTCTTGTTTGCTTTTGTAGCTAAAGTTTGAAAAGTAGACTGATGCCACTCTCTTATCTGTCCGTAACAATATAACGCTAGTGCATCATAATGCTAATGCAGCATTTTAGCATAAAAGCTAACACTGTTCCACCTGAAGGTAAAAACCCATGTATCCACAGTTCAACGTGATTCACTGTGGTAGATTTTGGAAACGTTGAATCAAGCCAGAGGCAACTATTTCAGTCTTTGGGGCAGATTTACTAAATGGGACAAAACAGTGTGCTAGCACAATCCCCAAATAGGGCTCATAGGTGTATCTAGTTTTTCAGTTGATGTGCAAAAAGGTGTGCGTTTTCTAAACACAGGCACAGTCAGTAATTTTCAATGTCAAGCACAAAAAATAAGATGCTTTTGTTGGGGTGGAGTATTAGCACAAGTAACAGTAAACTGAGTTTTGCAGATGTTAGCAAATCAGATTTAAATATATCCCTCCCTATATTTTTGAGTCTTCAGAAAGGAACTCAGAGAAAAAAACATATGCAACTCTCTGAGTTTCCACCCTCCTTGGGTGTTTTTGTTTTTACACCATAACCTAGTTTATGACTTAGCTAGCTAATTTCTAGCTGGTACTTTACACTGTATTTCACAAATAGATATGAAAGTGACATCAGTCTTTTCATATTATAGTGCGTTATAACCCCGAACTTGTCGTGACAGATGACTGTCACGCATTGTATAATGGAGGTTTCTTCCTGTTCAAAGGGAGTTTTTCCTTACCACTGTCGCCAAGCACTTCCTCATAGGGCTTCTTCTGATTGCTCTGTATTACGTCTTCACCATACAATATAAAGCACCTTGAGGTGACTGTTGCTGTAATTAGAACTCTTGGTGTTTTCCAAAGTATTGAATTATTGTTTCAGTTACCTTTTAAAGTCAGAGTCTATGTTTTGTGGACTATGACTGAGTTGAACAGCATTAGTTTAAATTTTCACTCATTTCTCATGGTCCATGAATCAGTGTGAATTGTATTCAGATTCTGTTCATTTCATTGGAGCTGCCATTGCATTATTACATATTAGGTCAACCTGTTTGTCATTTTGTCAGAAATGCTAATTACAAATCAGCAGTTGGCTTCATTGTCATCGTTCCTCACATTTTCATTAGTCTTGTTGTCGCAAACTACCAGCTCATGCTTGTACAGTACTTTCACAGTTGTTATACTCACAGTGGAATTTATTGTGTGAGATCTAATACAATGTGTGCTTTGATTTTTCAGCTCTTACCAACGACGCTTTGAGGAGCCCTGCCTTGTGGACACAATTTAGGTGCATTGGTCCTCCTTTGTCCCTTCCTTTCCCATTACCCCTTCCCTTCTTCACCCTCAGCCAATCCTACAGCCACCCACAGAACGACTTTCCTGCAGTCCCTCTTATATAACAGGGGAACACATAAGCCTTCTAATCATTTGCCATGCAGGTTGGGACTGAGTGATGCAAGTCTAGTGAGCAAAGACATACAAAAGTAAGTGCAGGAGAAAACAGTTTAAAAAAGGCAATAAACACAGGAAGATGTAGGAGTAGACATAAACCAAAAGAATAATATTTTTGGAAAAAAAAAATGTAAAGATTTATATTTTGTACATCAAACTTTTGGCTGAAGCTTAACAAAACCCAAGGCACGACAACAGGCGTTTTGCACGTACAATCCCCCATTTAGTTCTCTTTTATTACTTGACACACACGACACGGTCTCATGATGATGTGCGAGGTGATGCCCACCATATCCGAAGATGGGCGAAGTGGCACCGGTGGAGGCCCCACCTCACCCGCCAGCGCGGGAATCGGAGGCCCAGGAGGAGCAATGGGTGGAGGAGGATTCAGTGGCAGGGAGCCCAGAGGTGGAGGAGATGAAGGAGGCAGCACAGGGAACTTGGAGTCTCTAATGGTCAACATGCTGACAGAAAGGGAAAGGCTGCTGGAGAACCTGAGGGAGACGCAGGAGAGCCTGGGTACAGCTCAGCTCCGCCTCCGTGAGCTTGGCCATGAAAAGGAGTCGCTTCAGAGGCAGCTATCAATTGCTCTGCCACAGGTAAATCTGTACACGTATATATTTACACTGTGCTTGTGTACGTGGGTTACAACGTTTGGGTGTGTTTTCCTGATGCAAGTGTTTTATGGAACATTTCTGCCTGTAAGGTAACTTTTGCTTATTCTCTGCGTTATCAGAACTGAGTTACATATGAGTCTGCATTTATGAGTGTGTCATCATGAAGCGAGCTCATGAGACAGTAAGCCTTTGCAGTGATGCCTCGTGGAGAGAGAGAGACACTCAGCTCCAGCTAGAACAGGACATTAGACACTTCCCCCACTGCATGCTTAGAGTCTTCACTAATTCTGTTTCTAGTAAATGCTGTAGGTTGACGCTCGTCTGGCTGTCAAGTCCAAGTTGCATCTGCAAATTTCCCCTTCGTTGTGTAACCAGGTTTTATTATGTTTGTTAATCATATCGTTAGTGGGTGATTAATGAGAGTGGAAGATAATATGTGCTTGGGCCTTATCTGAACTTCAATAAAAATGTAATTTATTGGAATTCTCTGAGCTTGCCTGATAAAATTGCTTATTGATATTAACTGGAATTTACAAGTTTTATCCTACCATTATTAAAAAAAACTCAATCTCTCCTTTCTCCTCATCTAAAGCTGAATGTATTGTAATTATAGTATGTAGAATTTAATGTACACGTGACCCCTCTAGCCACTAATATACAAGGTGTGTCAGGACAAATAATAATAATAATAATAATATTTTTTTTAATTCAGTCAGATTCCTTTTTATGCCTTTTTGATAAAGTCCATTTCTGACTTGACTGTTGTAATGGCTTTCTTCCAAACATTTAGGGTTACTGATGTTAAGTTAATCCACTGAGTTACTCACGGTTCAGTTTGGTGTCCAAAAGTAGTCCAGAGTGAGTAGGAAGTCAAAGAGTGTGTGTAGATAACAAAAAGGTGCCGCAGCAACCCAAACTAAAGAAAGTGATTAATGTACAGTATGTATACAACACCATATACTGACCACGCAGTTTAACACAATACTTATTTATAGCAGGCAGTTTTACGTGTCTCCTTAGTATTAGGCTCTAACACTCGTCTAGAACATCATACAATCTACATATGCTCTCCAACTATTTTGATAGCTTATTATAGTTTGCTTATTTTGAACAAAAATACCACACATTTTCCCCTTAAATTTCCATAATAAACCTAGTTTAATATCATATACATCCTCCTACATGTCCACTATATGGATGTTGAAATGTGTTTCTTTGTTTTCTCAGCATATCAGTTTTTCCATAAATTAATTTACTGGTTATAATAATAAGCAGTTATGGCCTTGAACACCTCGGAAACAAGGTTAAGTATTAATGTAAGAGCCATATTGTTGGATGGAATTCGAATGTACATGTGTTCATGTGAGTGCAGCATGAATTATAAGACAATGTGTAATTTCTCCGCGACATAGGGCCACGTGCACTGTAGACCAGGAATTCAAATTTATTCAAACAAATGGAGGCCGTAGCCTGTAAAGATAGAGTGAGATGAAATAGAAATGAAACGACAAGGGGACAAGGAGAGCCAACTGCGAAGCTGACCCCTATCCAAACAAGAAACAATCCCATAAGGCCAAGAGCCAATAAACACGCTGTGTCACCATCTGTATAGATTTCTCTTTGGCTCTTTCTCTTTCCCCCCTTGTAAACACAAACCAGTTTCATATGCCTACCTTTAAGTGTTTGTGAATCCTAACCCTAAACATCTGCACACTGTCACTCTTAAAAGCAGCTTCTAAGGCCTTAGATGCGTTTTATGGAAATAAAAAAATCTTTTACCGTCGATCCTATGAGTTTTTCTCACTGTGCAGAAATCGTGTAGTACTACCTCTCCTTTTCGGGCTCACTTTCAGCACCATGAAGGAGTTGCGAGCGCATTCCCAGTGGTGCTGTAAATGACATATCAATGCTGTGTTTTGGGGGGTCTCTCCTGTGCATTCCAGAGCCGAGTCATTGTGTAACAGCGTGATGTAATCCATGCATGAATGCGAGTTCACAGAGGAGGATGAGCACGATGAGAGCGGTGGTGGAAAGTGTGTCATTGATTTACATGATTATTATGTAGGTTTACATCATGTTTGTCCTCCTACATTGCTGGTCTCAGGTGTTTCACAGAGTGTGTAACTGTAAGCCTTTGGTTCTGTATATTTTTAGCACTATGTGTGCATTTGCTGTGTGTGTGCATGCTCGTGTCTCGCCTAGATCAAAACTCACTGCAGCTGAACTGCCTGTGCCGAGACCACTTAATCTATTAAAGCCATACGTTTGTGTAGTTTGTTTTCTTGCCTCTGAACGCAGCTTGTGTGTTCCACAGGAGTTTGCTGTGTTGACTAAAGAGCTGAACGTTTGCCGGGAGCAGCTTCTAGAGAGGGAGGAGGAGATCGCTGAGCTGAAGGCAGAAAGAAACAACACACGTGTAAGATGTTTAGCAGCCATTTTGCTTATTAGCACTGTAACAGGCTCTGTGTTATCTTCCTCACCCATTGTGGTTGTGTGGGTGTCACACTGTTTCATTTGCTTCTGTTTGTTTTTCCTTCTCTTGATCTTCTTTTTTTTCCTAATCCACGCTCTCTTTTCTCTTCATGGCCCCTTTTCATTGTCCATATCTGCTTTCATTATGTCTTTTTTTGCTGTGCTGAACGTTTCTCGTCACTCTTAAAACCCTCACTGCTCTGTGCCGCCCCTGAGCCTACTCTCTTTTTTCATGATCCCGGCAGTTACCCTGTAATCTCTGCTCCTGTCTCTAATTCCTGCTCATTTTGTATGAGCTTTTTCCTTCAAATTGCCTTTCTTACCTCTCTCTCTCTCCATCCTTCTCCCAATTAACCCACTCAATCGTTCAGTTGTTGCTGGAACACCTGGAGTGTCTTGTGTCTCGCCATGAGCGCAGTTTGAGGATGACGGTGGTGAAGAGACAAGCCCAGTCCCCTGCAGGGGTCTCCAGTGAGGTGGAAGTCCTCAAGGCCCTCAAATCCCTGTTTGAGCACCACAAGGCCCTGGATGAAAAGGTGTGTTTGAAAGGCTGAGAGCAAGAGATTTCACTCGCTCAGACCAAAAATTGAGCCAAAAGATTATTAAACTCAAAGTCATAAGTCACTAGAAACATGCTTGAGGTAAAAAGGGAGGTGAAAGGACAGAATCGGCAGGTGGCAATAGAGCCCACTAGCAGCACGGAGATGTCAGAGGGAAAGATGGGAGACTTTCCAGATTAAATAGACCACCAAAGTGTGAGGGTGTGTTTGGTGTATAATGTGAGAACAGAGAGGCAGGATATACATATATATACAACTTGGCTGCTCAAAGTAGCATTCAGGCTGCAGGTTTAGCTCACATGTTTCCGTATAAAATCAAATATTATTGCTTTATGACAATGAAAATTTACTTTGACGTTGTTTGCTGTGATGATCATATAAAGGTCCACTTATAATGAACTGGTCTTCTCCCGAGTTAGCACTAGAGCATCATTTACTGTGATAGACGTGAATAAATCAAGTCCTGTCAACCTTAGTGATTGTCTCATGAGGATTGCTCACACCCAGTGCTGAGTTGGGTTCAATTAAAATGCAGTGTGGTGTGCAGAAATTCCCAGTGTAGCTTCCGTGGTGAGCTTCATCTCTGATGCGTGTGTTTTGACCTCTCATGAACTCTTATTTGCTTATTCGGTAGTGATAAAAATGTAATCACAATCTTGATATTAATTCCCCGGTGTCAAGTTGACTTACTGCATGCCATTTCGTATTGCTTCACCCCGCAGGTTCGAGAAAGGCTCCGTGTGGCCCTTGAGAGGGTGTCCATGCTAGAAGATCAACTCGCAGCGTCTTCTCAAGAGGTAAAGTCTAACGTGCCAGGATTGTGATTTGACGTTAACGAGCGGCTCAGTGTGAAGGGAACATTTATTTGGATCGTCTGTTTATCTCTCTTTTCAGGTAATCTCTTTAAGAGACCAAATTAAAAGACGTCAGCAAGGGGTGGACGGCGGGAAAGATGTAAGGGAGGGTTTTATGCATGTTGGTTCCAGTTGTTTTTGTGTATGTGTTAGCGTCCAGACAGTCAGTAGAAAGTAGATATTGGGTAACATGGTGTGTCAGTGTGATTTTTAACTCACCTACAGTTTCATTTACGTTTTTCTGCAATAACAACCCCATTCTAACTCTTTTTTTTCTTCATCACTCTCATTTCCTGCTTTATTCTCACCATTCCAGCGACTGCCCAATGGTCCTTCCTCTGGACTGGAAGATGGGGAGCTTGACAGACAGAGAGAAGGGGAGATAGAGCGGCAGAGAGCTGAACTCTCCCAGCTGAGGGAGAGGCTGGCCCTCATGTGCCGGCAGGTTGGTGTTTGCGATCCTCTGTGTCGAACTTTGTGAGAATGGCTTTTAGAGTTTGCATTGGGTTTCATGTCTTAAACGGTACGCCCACAAATTCTCTGTCAAAATCCAAAATAAAATATAAAAGCTTCTAGCAAAGTCCTGATTAAATCATTTACTATTGTCCACACATCCACAACATGCCTGACCCATCCCAAACGGCCTGAAGGAAAGCAGGTGAAACTGTTTGAATTCCCAGCTACATTTCTGTCTCCCCTTTGTTTGTAAGTTTGGTTTATTATATAACCCACCCTGGCTATCGTAATAAATCAGTGCCAGCTCCTCACTAGCAATTCCAGCAACACAGCATATCCCAAGGAGGAGGATAACTAATCACAGTACTTCTCCTGGTCACCCTCTTCCCTCTTGTGGCCGGTTACACTACTGCAGTTGCTTTAAGACACCGTATTCATCCCATATAGTAGGCTATATGACGCCATTTGATTTTAATAGCTGTACGTAGCACAAAATCTTACATAAGAGATCAGAAATGTTTAGAGTAAAATGAGTAATGCTTTGCTCTAACCTTCAAAACATCTTAAAACCTTTTGCGTGTTCTGTGCGTCACCACGTTACACCCCCAGAGTCTCGTGTGGACCCAACTGGCATTTGTAATCAGTCACTGTCTTGTCTGTTTACACTTAGTGCCGTGGCGGTTAATACTGGCTCACGTAGGTTCAATCTGTGTCATCTCTGGTCCCTTTGTGTTGTCACGTTAGGTCGGGGAAATAGAGGAACAGCTTGCCGCCGCCAGGAGGGAGGTGACGAAGTCAGAGGAGGCCAATCAGAAGCTCCAAAGGGAAGTGAAAGAGGTTTGTTGGGCCAGTCTGTCTCTTCATGGCCAAGACCCTGAGATCTCACAGCACCCAGGGTTCCAAGAGTACAACGCAACGGGCATATGTATTAATATTTATTATTCCAAAGGGGGATGAGAGTAAAATTAACCGATATCAAAGAAATGCTGGGCTGAAATGAATGCCATAATAAATATTAATATACTCCTGCAGTCTAACAATAGAGTGCTCTGTGCACGTATTCAAAGAAGCGTAGTAGAAATCTCTTACCTGGCCAGTAGTTTTCTACGTGATAAGCACTCATGTGTTTTGTATATTGCAAGTTTTATATTTATATCATTTTGTTTCATGAAATATTACCAGGCCCTTTGCCAAAGAGAGGACATGGAGGAGAGGATTACAACACTAGAACGAAGGTATTCTTTTCTTTTCTTTTCTTTTCTTTTTTTAGTCTTCTATTTGTAGCTATCTTGTCTATTTGTCATCTATTTGTAGCTTGAAAGAAGCTGAAGACCAGAAGACCAGAATTTTATGCATAAACTATGATGCACATAGCAGAAGGACCATATGTTTCACCTGTTGGCAGGCAATGCGTTGCAAAAGCATCGTGACGCCTCTTTATAGCATCTAAGCTAGTTTTACATAATGACATTTGCATTCACTAATGATTCAGTGAATATTTGGACAGAAACAGTAATTAGTTTGGATGTATTACCCCTTAGATTTGATGTACCGGGTTATATTAACATTTGTTTAGAATTAATACTCCATTAAACTATCTAAGTTCCTGTTTCAGATTAGTGCTGTTTCAGCACCAGCTAACTTAAAACAGTCACAAACATTCATATATGTCACGGTATTTCGATTTAGGACCGCTGCAGCATTCCTCTTTGATGGCGGCTTTGTGTTGCAGGTACCTCAGCGCCCAGAGGGAGGCGACTTCTCTACATGATATCAAAGACAAGCTGGAAAATGAGCTGGCGAGCAAGGAGTCCCTGCACAGACAGGTAAAGTTTGGCTCAAACAAGCCAGTATCCAGCTGTGTTGGTAACAAAAGTCACGAACGTTTCTGTGTCTGATGAATGTTTTCTTGACTGTCTAGAGTGAAGAAAAGAACAGGCAGCTACAGGAGCGTCTGGATGAGGCGAAACAGAAGCTCCAGCAGACCCTGCAGAGGGCAGAGACATTACCTGAGATTGAGGCCCAGCTTGCACAAAGAGTGGCTGCTCTCAACAAGGTGGGCAATCAATATCAACCACTAACTCTTTTGAATAGAATATTCCAGCTTTTATTCGAATCTCATTTCAAATATTTTAACCAGCATCTGCAAATATCTTTCTGTTCTTACACAAAAGGCTGAAGAACGTCACGGAAACTTTGAGGAGCGACTACGGCAAATGGAAGCTCAACTTGAGGAGAAGAACCAAGAGCTGCAGAGGGTGACATTAATCATATTTTCCTGCTGAGACACAGTCTGATGTGAATTCTCAATTCTGAATAAAGTTTAAATTTTATCTCTGCTTTTATTCCTCCTCTCCTTCGTGTCTTCATTCCAGGCCAGGCAGAGGGAGAAGATGAATGACGAACACAACAAACGCCTCTCAGACACTGTGGACAAGCTTCTGTCAGAGTCCAATGAGAGACTTCAGCTGCATCTCAAAGAAAGAATGGCAGCACTAGAAGAGAAGGTAGAAAAAGAAGAGTATTGTGTATAAACCACTGTACCACATGAAAATGCATATGTATACTTTTTGTTTTCTTTGCTTCTAGAATGCTCTTTCTGAGGAACTGGTCAATATGAAGAAAATCCAAGATGATCTTCTTGCTAATAAGGTATTCACTTTTGTATTTTTTGTAGTTACAGATTAGAGGTGAGACACCCCATGATATGATGTTATCACAATACTTCACTCACGATACGATATTATTGTGCTTTTTTACAGTTTGCAATAACTAATACTTCGATGAGTAACCTTTTTTTTAATAGTTAAATAACTTATCTCAATTAAGTTATTATGCTGCCAAAAGAGGCTGTGAGCCAACACCAACACCGTCACTAAAATCTGCCATAGAAGAATGAATGAGGTCAACTTGGTAATTACATGTAGTCTGTTACTGATAGTGCAGATAAATCATCAAAGCTAAGTGTTGGGTGATTTTTCATTTGAGACTATTTAATCGAAGCCCTTTTTAATTGTTTCCAGAGTGTTCGGACTTGTTTAATAAAATATTAATATTTGTTGTATTGATACAATATCCCCACGCAAAATTTCACGATATGATGCTGTATTGGTTTTTTCCCCTACACCTATTACAGATGTTTAAACCTTTGGCGTCATGCTAAAAGTGTTTTCTCCTCTTTGTTTTAGGAGCAGCTGATTGCTGAGCTGGAGCGAGTCCAACTGGAGCTGGATCAGCTGAGAGGAAGGCCAGGCTCGTCCTATTCCAGGTTAGCTGACATGAACCCTCACGGCAAAGTATTTATGCACCGTGCCCTACATTTATGAATACTCAAAGTCTCCCAAAGAACACAGCGCTTATGCTGAGTACACCATTTGTTTACACTCCTCTGCTTTGTAAAGTTGTTCACATTGTACCTGGAGGCTGTTGGGCTGTCTGATAAATACACAAACAAATGCTTTATTCATAATTTTATAGCTTTTAGTTTTAAATTCCTTGTTTATTTATGGGGGAATCTTTGTGTGTGACAGTGCTGTGTGTTTGCACACTCACCCACGAAATGTTTTCAAGTGCTGCTGCTTAACATTTGAATTCTGGATCTCATCATAGGGCGGGCAGCGTGAGCTCACTTCCATCCACCCTTTTTCGAAGATCTCTTCCAGGGAGTGCCTCGGAGCTGCGGTACCCTCAGGGTGGAGGCTCACTCCCAGCTGGCTATGGCAGCTCCTCTAGTGGGGTCGTGGTCAGGCGTCACCGTGGCCGTTGGGGGACTCCTAGAGATGATAGTAACAAGGTGTCGATCTCAGGCTGAGATAATGATGATGTGCATATATGCAACGTTATATACAGCCATCATAGGCTTAACTTTGTGCTCTGAATGATTTCTTTAAAATGTTCTTTTTTCCAGGGTGGTATGATTGTACAAAGAAACAAGAACTGGGTGCAAAAGTTTGAATTTATTTGGGATTTTCTCTGATCCATGCAGGGTTAAAAGTGTAGAAATACCCTCACTAATGTTTCATATTCCAGAAGCCTAGTGGGTCAATACTAAACATTTGCAAAGTTGCAAGATCATCAGTTAAAACAACTGTATGTAAAATTAAGTTATTTGGATTTGTCACCACTTCGTCAAGATCTAAAAGAAGACCCAAACTGTTACCTTCAGTTGAAAGGAAATTGGTTAGGATGCTCAGGAACGATGCAGGAATCACCAAGGCCTGCTATGAGCTGAGAACTGCCTTAAAACCAACATCACTTCCATACTAAAGTGTGTTTTTCATCACTATGGGCTAAGAGGATACAGACTAAAATCGGCATCTTCAATTTCAATTTCAATTTGCAGCTGCCCACATGGACAAGCCAAATGTGTTCTGTAGAAAGATTTTATGGCCAGACAGGATAAACATTCAGCTATTTGGCACAATGACAAGAGCTATGGTTGGGGGCTTTTGAGCGTAACAACACTATACACAAAGTGGATGGAATAATGAAGAAGGGGGAATTTAAATGAATTTTACCAACTCTGCCAAGAAGAGCAGTCACATATTCAGTCAGAAATATGCCAAAAGCTTATCGATGGGAACCAAAAGTGTCTGGTCAAGGTGCAATTTGCTAAGAGACATTTAAGCAAATATCAGTAGGGAATGTGTATAGTTTTGTGTAGAAAAGAATCCCAACTCAGTTCAAAGTTGTGCACCCAAATCTTGGCTTTTAAAGACTTTAAAGATGCATGCCGCACAATCATTCCACACCGGGACGTGAACAATTCAAATAAATCATTCAAAGCACCAGATTACCAAGATATATAAGCCTTTGTAAACATTTGACCACAACTGCATATACTGTGATATGGTGCTATTTTCTGAATGACACCATTGTCTCTATCCGTTCTATTGTTTTTCTCATTTTCCAGTATGGAGAGTGGGACAGCAGCACTATGCTGGGTCCTGGGTTTGAGGGCGGCGTGGAGGGAGGCTGCTCTGATGATGAAGAGGATCGGGAGACTATGTTCGGGTCGGAGCTGCTCTCTCCCAGTGGGCAGACGGATGTACAGACTTTGGCCATCATGCTACAGGAGCAACTGGAGGCCATTAACAAAGAGATTAAGTAGGTTTTGTGTGCAACAGTGTGTAGATGAGAGTGTTGTGAGATCCTAGGATTGTTTAGCCTACTGTTAAAATTCTTCTCTCTTCTCCTTTAAGGCTGATTCAGGAAGAAAAAGAAAGCACGGAGCTGAGGGCAGAAGAGATTGAGAGTCGGGTCAGCAGCGTAGCCCTCGATGCCTCAACTCTTCCACCCTCTTCACTGGGTGGACGTGACAGTGTCGGGAGGGGCTACATGACTCCCTCCATCACCTCGTCCACATTGGCGTCACCCTCACCACCCAGTTCTGGACATTCCACCCCCCGCCTGCCCCATTCACCTGCCAGGGAGAGCGATAAGCAGGTGCTGTCTCACTGCTGTTTTATACCAACAAATGAGTGAAGTTACACTGAATTTCCCCATATAAACCTTTTGAACTTTGTCCACCTTACAGAACAACAAAGACGGTGAAGAATGCAGAGCACTCGCCCTGATTGACTCCACCCCTCCGCCTGTTCCTCGAGCCCTACGGTTGGACCGAATGACACACACTCACCCAGGGGCAGGCCTTGATGATCACCGTGAATTTCGCAGGTACTCAGAATAATATTAACATGCAGTATATTTGACTCTGAATTTAGCCCTGAAGTAGACTCAGTTTTCCGTCCCTCTGTTTGTCCAGTCTTTCTGCTGACGGTGCCACCACAGCTAGCCAGGATTCCCTTCACAAAGCCAGCAAAAAGAAAAGCATCAAATCCTCTATTGGTCGTCTCTTTGGCAAAAAGGAAAAAGGACGGATTGGTGCACCTGGACGTGAATCTGCCTCACTGGGTGTGTGAACAGCCTGGACACTAGTCATTCAAAATGCCGTCTCTCATGTCCAAGTCATACATTTATCTGTTTGCAGTGAGAGAATCATCAACAGTGAAACCAATACAGGAAGTAATTATTATTTTTAACCTATGATCTTTACAGCCTCCACACCCTCTGATGACCTGGGTTCAGCTGATCCATTAGGTCTGGCTAAACTTGGAACTGGAACAGTGGAAAAAGATCGCCGCAGCAAAAAGAAGTGAGATCAGTCATCTTTCCACACGCTTCTCATGTTGTAGCGACATCTTTGATCCTAATGCGATATAGCAATACATTTCGTAGTTTAGTATTAATTTAAACAGAAAAATGTACGCCTATGCGGTGCCGCAAGGCTGAAACGTTTTTAACTTCTCATGTTGATTTTCTATTTATAAAAGAAGACAGTGGTAAGGTGAGATATGAAGAAATTAATCTTCTGTTTTCCACTCTCCTTGCCAGGCACGACTTATTAGAGGAGGCATGTCGTCAGGGTCTGCCTTTCGCCTCATGGGATGGCCCGACTGTTGTTACGTGGCTTGAGGTACGTTTCTGAGCCTCAGGACATAAAACCATCAGACTGATTTGGACCAGTTTATGTAAAGTTTAGTATGTTGTCATTACCGACATATTACATTACCGGAATATATATTGTATACATGATGGTAGATGATAATATTATTTAAAGCCAAAGCTTTAAATAATGAGGTCAGTGAATGCACAGGTAGAAGTCTCTTTGGAGAAGTCTTTTTTTCCACTCTTGGTAAAGCAGCCCTACTCTACTGCTATTAAAACCTTCTGTCTGTGAAGGGCAACCAATCAGAAGGAAGCCAGCTTAAACGGAAGGTAGCTGGGGAGAAAAGCTAAAAATGCTCGTTTCAGAAATAGGATGTATTTTTTTTGGTATTTCACTCACAAGGTTTTTGTCACCAAGTCATACTTTATTTGAAGAATGTTACTGTTACTGTTCGTTGTGCACCACTTCTGCTTTCTGTTGTCCCAGCTGTGGGTCGGGATGCCAGCGTGGTATGTGGCAGCATGTCGTGCCAACGTGAAGAGCGGCGCCATCATGGCAAACCTGTCGGACACAGAGATCCAGAGGGAGATTGGCATCAGCAACCCTCTACACAGACTCAAACTTCGCCTAGCCATTCAGGAAATGGTCTCCCTCACCAGTCCATCTGCACCCGCAAGCACTCGCTCTGTAAGCCTGCGTACAAATCCCAGTTAAAAAACACGGCACGGGGGGTAGACACAAACTAATAATTTGTGCGCTGCCGTTACAGTCAACAAGTAACATTTGGATGACGCACGCTGAGATGGAGTCTCTCACTGCTGCCACCAAACCAGTAAGATTATATTTCATGTGAAATGCAGAGAAGCTGTTTTTATATTGCATTGATTTATTTGACACATTTGTTATGTCGTGAGCAAACTGTCCCGTTAATAAGGTTTCTTCTTTTTTTTTGTCTCTTAATTAGGCATGTTTGGCTACACCTTTCCCTTGCTGTTCCCTAAAAATCAGTTTTGATGTAGTGTTTTCCATCTAATTCTCACTCACTAACAAAGCTTTTCCTCCTTTTGCCTTCCCTCTCCTCCTCTGTCCCAACACTGATTCATTACAAACACAAACTCTCACTGGTGACCTTTCCCTCTCTTTGCAAATATCTGCTCCTTTCCTCTGTACGCTCGGCCTGAACCGTAAGGAGCAGAAGGAGTTCAGCTGGGATCAGGTGAGCTGCTGAGAATCCACAGGCCATCACATGATTTGCAATTTATTTTTAAATAAAGGCTTACCAGGAAACCAGGAGACACAGCCTTAAAGGGAAGAAGAGCTAAAACGAAGTCTTTAAATATGCATCTGTGTGTCTAATGAGACATGCTTATATAAATCCAGGTTTGAAGGTTGTAGACTGGCACTTATTTTGCCTTTTTTTCATCTCTCTCTTTAAATAATCAGAAAGTGAAGGAAAACAAAAAGCAGCACAAATACTTTACTTTCATAGGTCTAGAGTTAACACATAACTAATTATTTGAGACATGAGTTACACTTTAGCGGCGCATTTTTAGAAAGTGAGACCAAATTGTTTTTGCCATTTTAGGCTACAAGTATACTGTTTCCTGTTCCCAGTAATACAGAATTTGTGTCAGAGAGATGTTTAGCATGACCGCTGAGTGGCCAGCAGTGTGTATACACGAGTGTGGTGTATATAGAGCCCACGGGAAGGAGAAACAAATGGAGAAAACCCTGCATGGCGGGGGATTTTGTTTTTATTACACTTTCAGGTTTCCCTTTTACTACTATTTTCTCTGCACTTTATCTGCCCTGTTCCAAGGAATTAAGAAGTCACTAAATATTGTTAATACAAACACATTGTAATTTTTCCTGTTTCATTATTTAGCTCAAGTGAAACACACAAATTTGTTTTATATTCAGAATGTTACCTTTAGGATTTTTTTTTCATGTTTATTATGCATCTTGTTTACTCTCATGTCTATAAACCTTGTTCTCCAGATCCTGGCCTATGGAGACATGAACCATGAGTGGGTGGGAAATGAATGGCTGCCCAGCCTGGGTCTACCCCAGTACCGCTCTTACTTCATGGAATCGCTGGTTGATGCTCGCATGCTCGATCACCTCACCAAGAAAGAATTGAGGGGCCAGCTGAAGATGGTGGACAGTTTCCACAGGTGAAAGAAAGGACACCCACGTTATTGGATTAATTTTATGTTCTGCATATTTCCACCCACTGCATGTCTTAGGTCTCTGTCCTTACTACTTATAGGGTGAGCCTTCACTATGGCATCATGTGCTTGAAGCGCTTGAACTATGATAGAAAGGAGCTGGAGAGGAGGAGGGATGAGAGCCAACATCAGAACCAAGGTGAGGCCTTTGGATAATGCCCCAAACTTGATTTCAAAGCATTAGTTTACTCACACTGGTGTGTTTTTGTCTTTGTCTTTGAATTTGTGTTTCTCCAGATGTGATGGTGTGGTCCAATGAGCGAGTGATGTGCTGGGTGCAGTCTATCGGTCTAAAAGAATTTGCTGACAACCTGTTAGAAAGTGGGGTCCATGGGGCCCTGCTGGCACTGGATGACACCTTTGACTACACTGACCTGGCCCTCCTTCTTCAGATACCAAATCAGAACACACAGGTAGACTACCTCACGTGCTCTACAACAGCCGGCGATGTCAGATGCTCTTCTGTTATCTTAATCTACAGGTGTAAAATTACCCGAAACATCTTTTCGTCTGTCTCTTTCAGGCAAGACAGCTCCTAGAGAAAGAGTACAATAATCTCATCTCCATGGGAACAGAGAGGAGGCCCGATGAGGTACAACAACAGGAAATATTTTCAGGAAATATTTTTTTTGCCCTTTGTTTAATGTGCTATGAAAGATAAATTTCTTTCAGGGTTAAAAAGAAAGACTAAAACATGGCTTTTCCTTGTAAAGGAAGGCTTTACTGCTAGTGAACTGCTGGCAAGCCACAGTGGTTCAGCTGTGTTTACACGGGTGCTAATTGCTTAGTTACAGCTTGTAGGGCTAAAAACTGTGCAACTGTGGAATATTGTCACAACAAATACTGCTTTGTCAAATACTGTTTTGTTAAACCCCACTAATGCATAATGAATAAGGGCCAGTGAATGCTGTTGTTTTGAATCACTAGCATTATTTCCTTGTCTCCACAGGACGGCACAAAAACATTCACACGGTCACCGTCATGGAGGAAGATGTTTAGGGAGAAAGACCTCCGTGGCGTTACCTCCGATTCCTCAGAAACATTACCTGCCAACTTCCGTGCCTCTGCCATCTCGACCCCGTCTGTCACACTGAGAAAAGTCCAGAGTGAAGGTGAGGACTTGAGCATGATAACAACAATACTGTCAGGATCAGGGATTACACAGCAGTTTTTTCCTGTTTAAAAAAACCCCAAAGGAACAGTTCACCCCAAAATCAAGTTTCTATCTTTTATTTCTCTGGCTTTTGCTGCTATTTATCATTCTGAAGTATTTGGGTGTGAGTTGCTGGGATGTGGAGATATTAACTGCAGAACTATGATGGAACTGGTTGCTCCAAGCACCAAAAAAACCCCCAAAAAAACCTGACTCTACAAACCTTGCTGTGAGCATGTTATCTATGTGCATGCTTCCTTTGTTTGGCAAATAGAGACAGTAAAAAGAAAATAGTTCCTGCATAAATTTGCTAACAACAAGGTTTTTTGTGATTTATACAAAGAGATATTTTGGTGCTCTACATGTACCATCTGGATAGATTATATTTATATTTAAATACAGTGCTGTGCAAAAGCCTTGAGTCAACCCTCATTTCTTTATAATTTCATTTCAAAGAGCCAGACTTGGGTTTTTTTTTTTCTAAAATGGACTTTTGAAGCTTTTCTTTGGACATTGGCTGCTTTGTCACTCATTTTCAGGTGAACTCTTGTACCTGACCCTTTTCAGAGAATTTTTGTTTGTTTAAGTCAGTTAACATTGGTCTATGAGTCATTCAAGAATAAAAAAAGATGCACCTAATGGATGAAGTCTATACATACCAAACATAACTGAAACATGTGCAAACATATATGGAAATAAAACATAAAAGGCAAAGTCTCTGGGCCAATCCATGCCCGATATGTTCCTTTGTGTGTTTTTCCACCCAGATATGCTTTTACCAATCAAATGGTATCGCATGGTGGATCTGATGATCCTTTTCTTATTTTGAAAAGAGCTCCAACACCATTGGCTGAAATGCCTCCATGTTTTAGATGAAATTAACAGAAATATCCAGTATTTCTTTAGAAAACGGTTTCCTGTTCTTTTTCTTCATAACCAATGAAACTAAAGATGTCTGTAGACATTGATATGGTTTGGACCAAAATTTTCAAGTTTGGATTCAGCACTCCAAAAGTGTCACATATCTCATCCTTACTCCCTGTTTCACTTTCTTAAGAATGGCTTCTTCACGGCTCTTAAGGAAGAGAAACAGCAGCTGCACCTATTTCCCATTTTCTTTGCAAAATATAAAGCAATGAATGGTGATGCAAGACTTTTATATTAAAAACGCATTATGCAGAAATATAAACAAAGTCTTGCAAATGCTCCTACTTCCTACAGTGATAATAACAATTTAGCAGTTTCATTGGTTATGAAGAAAAAGAACAAGAAACAGTTTTTTAAAGAAATACTGGATATCTCTGTTAATTTCATGCAGAGCAGTAGATGAGAAGTTTAACATGATTTGCTTTACAGTAAATATGAAACTATAGCCAGTTGTTGGTTTTTCCTGAGGAACAGTAAGCTTTATTAGCTTAACAGAGCAAAATCGGTGTTTCCCTAGGATGCTGTGTTTCTTAATAGTTTATATTTGGAATACAGAATTTAAAGCTTAGCAGTGCCGTTTTTTTTAATAACATCAGTAATGTTTTGCTTTACTGACTTGTATCTGTTTGTCTTGTATATTTAACAAGGACTAATCACCTTTTTTTCCCCTGTCAGCAAACTCTGGTCCAAGAGCAGAGTCGGGGTCTGTGAGAACATATTCCTGCTAAAAAAAAAAGAAATAAAGAAATAAATAAGCACACCAGGTGAGAAAAGCACTCTGATTGATCATAGCTAAAAATAGCTTGAGCGGACACCACATCAGTCACGTCTATACGGTGCCATTATGACTCTTTAAATGTCTTTTCTTATATTTTCATAGAACCCCGCCCCCAAATCAACCCAAGGAAAAACACATTTTAGAGGAAAAAAAACCTGAGGAACAAAAAACAAAAAAACGAAACAAAAAGGACACTAGAAGATGACCAACAACCTTCGAGCCACATGTCTCGAAAAATCAAAGATACAGAGTGAATGATTTAAAGATGTTAAAAATGGAGTGAATGTCTGTTTTACCATCAGTCTCTCTCTCTCTCTCTCTCTCTCTCTCTCTCTCTCTCTCTCTCTCTCTCTCCTCTCTCTCTCTCTTTCGATCCATAGTTGTGGCATGATGCTGTTTGATTCTGTAGAAAGTGGCCTGTAGAAAGTGACCAATGCCTATCGTGAATTCATCTTCTGTTTTTCCTTTTTTTGGTTTTTTGAGTGTAAGACGGCAATATTGACACAATGAATTTATAGTTTTTAAACTGGAAAATGCATTCCTGTTCCTATCAAGAGAACAATAGTCCAACACGCATCCTTTAAGTTGGTCTGACTGCGATTTAGATTGATTATAGAACATACTCAACAACGCCAAGTAACATCACAATACAGTATGGTGTGGCTAGGGGGGAGGTTTAAGGCCAGAATGTAGGAGTACACAAGGAGGACGATATGTATGTTCTTAAGCCATAACGGAGGTGAGATGCACAAATGTGAATAGGACAGACAATGAGACAATTAGCAAAGTGCTTTATGACAAAATCCTGTTTAAACTGGGGGAAAATGACTTGAGTTACGGAGCATTTGTGTTAATATGCATGCCAAATTCAACCATTTTAGAGTGAACGTCATGATATCGATCATCAAATGATGTGAAAGCAGGACTTTGTAAAATGTGTGTATTTTATTTTTATCATTTTTTATGATAACTGCTATTGTTTGTATGTATGTATGTACAGTATGTATGTGTGCGTATTAAACTGTACGTTCATTTCATACTTAGTTTTAAGACTGACTGTAATTTCATTTTAGGTTGACAAAGGAAATATGTTTTAAATTATGGACATTTAAGATATGCTACTTGTATGTGTACATTTTGGACAACAAATTGTGTTATGATTTCAATTCATATTATTGGAGAGTAGTGATGATAATTGATTATAATATGATAACAATAATGATAATGATTGTAAAAGCTGTAATTAAAAACAAACAAACATACCTGTATGAATGTTATTGAAGGAGTTATTTCAGAGTTTCGCCTTCACACAGCCTGCCCACAGAAGATCACATGCGGGTGAGTCAATAGTTATGAAGCTCTTAGTAAGAAATATGTTTATCAGACTAAAATATATATATTTACATTTATATTTACCACACATTTTCAATTTCTGGCACTTTAAATTAGATAAAACGATGACTGGAAAATTCTAGAAAAGTTACAAAACTTTCTTAATGTGAGTTCATCAGTGGGGAGATTTCATAGTGATATCAGTCACTTAAACGTTTTAATGGTAAATTATGTTTTCCAGTAAAAATGTTAAAGTTAATATGCATCTCACAAAATTGTTTCATTTTTTCCCATTTTCACTGTTTCATTAAGGAACATTTTTATACCGAAATAAATGAGAGAAATTGACTTTTTATGGCTATCCATAACATTTTCTGATATATGGCAAAACAACATCCAAAATTTCCTTTGTAAAGACTTTTGCTTCTAATATGTACATGAAAGGAAATAGAAATCTTGAATCTGACTTTATATTAAATAATATTTAGTAATAAATGACAATGTCTGTTCTGTTTAAGCAAATTAGTGTACTGTATGCACTGTAGATGGATAAAATTGAGTTTGTAAAGCAAAAAAATAGATGCTTTATGTAAGTAATCAAATTGGGAAGTTGCATGGTAGCACTTTTTTTTTAACATTTATGTTCCTGTCGTGCTTGCCTGCAATTTGGTCCATAACAGAGTGATCTATAATAAGACATGTTGGTGATATGTAAACAGCCTGGTTTTTAATATTATATTAGAGCAAAGAGATTACTGTAGTGACACTATAATTGCAGCCTATGTTACAGGGTAAATTTAGCACCACATGACTGGAAATGAGCCAAAGCAGATGGCGGATTATAGTGGAAGTTATAAATAGTGCAGGGCCGTTTATCGCAAACAGTTGGACAAATACAGATTGTTTTTTTTAAGGTGAGAACACAGAGGCAGAACATATTTTTCCAATCGTTTCACTTCCATAACTCATTATTTTAGGTTATGGGAATAAAACCATCGAACATACGCAGTCTAAATGAGTCTATTTGCATATTTCAGGATACCATAAAAAGTGTGAGACAAAAAAGAATGATTTTAATTTATGTAATTAACTGGGGTAGTTTTAGTTTGATTTCTATTCATTGGAATACTCACCCTCATCACCTGTAAATATATTGACCCATTCATAAAGATCCTTAATATGTGAGGGTGGGGAAAAACGTGCTTAAATTAAGAGCATGATGGGTTTTTCTTACAAGTACTTCTCGCACACACACTGATGGGACTTACACCCCAATTTGCTGGAAGCTTAAAAAGTAAACAGGAAAATCCAGCATAAACATTAAGGAATATTTTGAAGTGTTTCTGACTATGTTCTGTGTGTATTTGTACCATTTGATTGGGAAACAGCATGAAGAGTTTTCCATATAAAAGAGAGACATTTATTTACCTAAATCTATTACTTATTTTATAGAAGTTGGAGATGGATCAGTAGTAAATCAGAGCTTTGAAGAAAGCATCATCAATTATTTCTTTGGCCTTAACGGTAGTGTTTGCAGATGCTTCACATTCTTAGCTGACCGATTCAGTATGACAATGCAGTGAAATAAGTGATGGTGCTGTTTGAAGACGTTTCACCGTGATGCACCTTTTCCTAACTGGAGAGTTTCCGATCTGACGTGAGGCCTCTCTTGTGACTGCACAGCTGCATTCCTGTAAACACTCCGGCTGCTTATAAATCTGCTTCACCCACTCGTCCCCCCCATTCTCTCTCAAACACACGCATATCAAAATAAGATAAACACCATAAAACTCAAAACACACTTGGTCACTTCCCACTCCCAATTCATTGCTATTATTCATTCGGGAGATGACGCAGACACTTCCTGTTATATTTTCTTGCAGTTTTTAAAAGTATAATTGGAGGGATGAATGGAAAAGCAAACAGCACACTCGTCCACATGTGACGAAGCAAAATTAGTGTTGTGCTCCGGTCAATTTTCACTACAATATTTCAAGGAAAACTATGAAAAGGAAAGAATTGCTCCAATGTATTGTTGTGTAATCAAGGTATTTTGAAATATACTGAGTATATGTGATGCTCTATCTAATCAAGAAGTCATGAATTGCAAATTCCAAGCAATACTAAAAATTCCTCACATAAGGAGGTTCTGTAAGGTGTAGGGCTTCAATTAATATGAACAGAAGCAGTTGTTTAAATACTAATTCATATCAAAATGTGTTCTGTGCAAAAAAAGACTAAAATTCAGGTGTTGGTAAATATTGTGATTAAGTTGAGTTAAGTGATGAAATCACTGGTTAACATAATTATGTATACATGTTGCACACGTGCATGATGCCTCAGAAAATACTTAGTCCACTTGAACCTGTGGGAGTCCAAAAAAACACAACTTTACAACAACTCTTACTGTAAGTGATCTGAGAAGTCCATACACAGTATGAGAGCAAAGGTTTTCCCCTCAGCATTCAATCACACTAATTATGTAGAAATGTCTGACTCATGCGGTCATGAAGTAGGACCTCCTTCTCCAAGCTCCTTTATAAGGGCCAAAACTTGCTCCTGGAGTCACTAGTGCACAGTGGTATATTTCTTATTTAATATTTATTTATTTTTTTCATCTTTGCAAATCTATTTATTTTTATTTATCTCTTATTTATTCATCTCTTTATCTTAAAGCTTCGTCAATCTTTTTTTGCCCAAATGCCTTTGTTTTTTCACCTGTCTTCTCTTCTCTTAATCATTCCACTTCCTGTCTCTCTGTCGTTTTATCTCCCTGACTCCAACCCGCTTTTATCCTTTAATAATCAAGTCAGAGAAGTGCATCTTTACACAGGTATTTAAACATTTTTTCATTGCAGCAATTCACAGAATAATTGAATGCATGCGCAAAAATACAAACGAGGCGATGTCACTCTTATAAAACTCAAATGTTTCTGATTACTTTCCTTCATTGCTTCTTTTTGCAGATAACCACAGACGTGGGATGTATTTGCAGATGAACATGGATGGGAGAGTCACAGGAAGTGATGCTCAGACACCTTACAGTGAGTATTAGGAGGATAAGCTCGCAACAGATTGCATATTTGGCACTGACTTCCATCCACAAAAGACAGTGGATAATTTGAGGCCTATGTACAAATCTAATTTTTATTATCACTATTTCTGTATTTTCAGGTTTGCTGCAGCTGAAATCAGTTAAACCAGGCCATGTTATCATTAAAGGACCATCATCATCTCTTTTTCTCTGTATGGATAGCGAAGGCAATCTGAAAGGGCAGGTAAGCTATAACACCGAAAACTGATTCCTCCTTTTTTGCATCACTTTCTATCAAATCTTAACAATATTTTAACACTATTTTCAGAGTCACTATTCAGAAACCAGCTGCACCTTCAGAGAAATGCTGCTGGCTGACGGATACACCCGTTTCATTTCCTCACAATATGGATTTCCCATGTCACTGGCATCAAGACATTCCCCAGATCGACACGCACTTCCCTTTACACGGTTCCTACCACTGAGGAATAACTTGAAAACGGATAGCGTATCTGAGCAGATGCCAAACAATCAGAGACTTTTTAACGTGGACTCTGATGACCTTCTTGGAATGGGTCTAAATTCTATGGGCAGTCCTCAGTTTTCTATGGACAAATAAAAGAATGAACTGCACAGACTTCTCACAGATCGGCACCTTTATATATGTTTTTAGATTCAGCCTGTAAACTTGATTTAGTTTTGAAATGAGTAGCTTTCTGTTATTTGTTCTCAACATGTTTTTGCGGAGGCAATACTAATGTAAGTTATTTATTTATTACTATGTATTGTGGATTTCAAATTGTTATTTATTATTTTTTTTACATTTCAAAAACTGTAACTGTACTTTGAAATCATGTTTGTAACATTCTGCTGATTTTGACATGTGATGTTTCTGAAGGTTCCCTAACACAGATGTGCTGGGGAAGCCCAAGAGGTTTCTGTTTGTACAACTCAAGTGTGTTTATCTTATTGGGGAGAAATTCTGAATTAAAACAAACATGATATAAATATTTGTTGTCAAATTTGTCATGAAAAGATTGAGCAACCTTATTAAATGGTTCAACAAACCAGAATGTACTTAAAAAAGCAAGCATGTATTTACCAAGTACACAGACCGGGAAAGTAGAAGTGGGAAAACAAGCGTGTTGAAGTGAAAGCATGAGCACCCTCTGGTGGTACAAAATCCAATGAGAGGTAGACCAAGTGTGTGGGTGTATGTTTTTTTCAATGACTGTAGAAAACATGGACGATGCGACAGCTCCCCAAAAATAAAGCCAAAACGTCTCTATCGTCTTTTTTTTTTCACAGTTATTGTTTTTTTGTGCCTAATGAAATTTTGCCTCGTCTTTGGCCAACAGATTTTCTGTTTATATCCCTCTAAAAAAAAGTTTTATGTGAGTTTAACAATTTATATTTTGATTTATTTGATTTTTTTTTGTAAGGTTTAATTATTCTCATTTTATATCAGTTCTTTTTTTTTTCATTGTGATCTATAAACAGACATTGTAAATGCACACTTTCTTTGTTCATCACTTCAGGCCTGATTGCAGGTGACCGTAACAGTGATTACATTCCCTATAAAGATTAAAATAAGTGATCACAAGATTTGTATTTCATGCTATTTTCCATTATTATAAAGTAAACATAGAGTTTACTTGAGGAGTTGTTTGAAACTCAAAAAGACATCTACTGTCATCCAAGCATTGCATCGCTGACTAATCTATTCCAGCAGACAGGGATCCATTGTTAAAGACAATGAAAAAAGGTTTATTTTAATCTACACTGTAAAAAAAAAGTAATATAAAAGTATTTTACTGTGTATTTTACAGTTTTGTAATGTTTTTCTAGAATATCATTAAAATTACGTAGACTGTGATTTTACATTTCAAATGTAAATTAACGTAAAATGACTGTAAATGTAAAAGAACATAATTTTCTTGTTTTTGCATATTTACATTGTTAAAATGCATTCACAAATGTATCATAATTTCACAAATATTTATCTGTTATTTGAAAGATTAAACTGTTAAATTCAAATGTAATGCTATGGAAAAATATATAAAATAATTCTCATAAACTTTTTTTTACATCAAATAATTATTATTATTAGCGTTGTTTAGGGCGAACGTGGCTCAAGAGTTGGCAGTTTGCCTTGTAATCAGAAGGGGTTTTTTTAGGATTTTTTTTTTTACAGTGTACTTGCCCTTTACTGACTGTTAAGCTAACATCAATAACACAAAGTAAAACACATTATTACAGCAGTTTACACAAGTGAGGTAACATAAGCACACATACCTTCCATGGATCATCACTGTGATGTGTTGGAAAGTCTTATGTGTTCCTGTGAATCTGACAGCAATGTTGTTGAAGGTATTGCTTATAACAGCTTAGTGGCTCTTGGAAAGGTCAGGCATGGACACACAATAGTGAAAACAGAGCCGCAGTAGACTAAGCTAGCAAGGATTGTTATATTTCATTTTCATAAATAACACTGCTGTAATAGACCTTTTCTTAACTGTTAAATACTGACTAAAAAAACAACACAAGGAAACCACAAAAAAAACCCAAAAAAAACAAAATGGGAAACTTAAGAAAATTATTAAAATATAATCTTTATCAAAAACACTGAATGCATTAATCAAGCAGATAAATACAGAACATTTGCCATGGCAGTCAAATCAATTATTTAACACAGGCATTTTAGGTAATATATAAGCCAGAACTAAAAAAAAAAAAAAAATCAAATATGCATACATTATACTTATAGAACAATATTGAGAATGTGAAAGGTGTTGTATGAGAGATCTTACTCTGTCCTCATTGACAGCTCAGCTGGTATTTGGTTGAGTTCTGAAAAGATGTGACATTCATATCGCCTGTGATCTGTCTGCTTTCATTTCAAACTTTCAGGCACAAGTACTAAGACATTATAGTTTCAAGACACAAGACATTCAGGAAGTCATCTCAAACACAAGCTGACAGCAATAATAAATAAAAGCTTGTATTTCATTAATATCACAACCCTGAGAATGTAAAACTTTTGTCTTTTAAACCAGTGTTATGCAAAAGTTGCTTTTCAGTGACATTTGACTGGTTAGTGTTCCAGCAAATAACAAAGGCAATATTAGGTTGTCAGGAGGTATATGAGCATTAAATTGAAATGACACAAACTAGCATTTGTTGGTTCACTAGTTTGTCTTGCCAGGACTTCAAAACCTTTAAATACATTTTTATGTAATTGTGAATCATGAACTTTTCTTGCTTTTATGATTTTGTCAAAGGATACAAAACTTCCTCCCTAAACTTGAGTAACCAGTGGTTCCCTCAGATACATGTTTCCTCCCTTGTACTCTATACTCTGTCCTGTACACAGTCCACCAAGCAAAGTCCCATTTAGAGGGCTGCAAATACCTTCACTGGCATAATAATCTCCCTCTGGATCCTGGCCATCTTCCTCAAAATCCTCTCGTTCAGCCTCCTCATCCTCCCATAGGCCAGTTTCGACATGAGTGTACTCACTTCGGTCCTCGCATTCAGTCTCTCGATGGTAAAAGTAGCTGAAGTTGGACACAATGACAGGAACAGGCAACGAGATGGTAAGAACACCAGCAATGGCGCACATAGAGCCCACCATCTTGCCCCAGACTGTTGCAGGGTACATGTCACCATAGCCTACTGTAGTCATGGTGACAACTGCCCACCAGAAGCCATGTGGTATACTGACAAAGTCTGTTTTGTTGTGGTCTGCTTCAGCAAAGTAGACAGCACTGGAGAAGAGGATGACGCCAATAAACAGGAAGAAGATAAGAAGACCCAGCTCTCGCATGCTTGCCCGCAGTGTCTGACCAAGAATCTGGAGGCCCTTAGAGTGACGAGACAGCTTGAAGATCCTGAAGACCCTCACCAGCCTGATGACCCTGATGATGGCCAAGGACGTGGCTGGAGAGGCATCATTGTCTTTGACCAGTTCTGTTCCCAGAGTGACAAAATAAGGCAGAATAGCACTGAAATCAATGATGTTCATGACATCTTTGAAGAAGTGCATTTTGCTGGGGGAGCAAGCGAATCGCATGATGAGCTCAAAGGAGAACCAGCATATGCACACAGTCTCCACCATAAAGAAGGGATCGTGGAAAAAACTTGATGCAGCAGGCATGTTCTCAGACATGTTCTTTGCTTGGGAGTGATGCTCCTGCGTGAATGACACAGGGTAGACAGGAAAAATGTAAAACATACTTGTGAAGTTAGAAGTAAAAACAAAAGATAATTTAAAAAAAAAATCAAAAAACACCTAAGTAACAAAAACATTTGCCAGCACCTTAAAATTAACAGGATGTGTCTTGATTGTTTGATCAAACTAAAAGTGCATAAGTTACACACACAAAGTCCCACAGGATTTGTTGTAAATCAAACCTACATCTATTTTCTAACTACCAATAAAATACATTTGTATGTCTCTCAGCTGAAAATGTGTAGAAAACCCATGGAGGCGTGGGGAATACATTCAAACTCTACACAGAGATGTCCCAGCTAACCAGAACTGTCTTGCTCTAAGGAAACAGTGCTAACTACAAACTACTATGCAAAACCATGGCAAAAAATCTGGTAGGTAGCCATCCATAGAACAGTGAACTAATTTTAATATTATATGGATTAAAATTAATTTAAAAAAAACTTTAAGTTTGCTGGCAAGATTTGTTACTTTTGATAGCACCAGGTTACCTGTTGTGACCAGTCTTTTTGCTAAGCTTAGTTAAGCTAAGCTAAGTGGGTCGCTATAGCTATATATATATATATATATATATATATATATATATATATATATGAATGTGGTATGCATTTTATAATCTAAGTCTTCCTAAAACATATTAAGTAAACATATGTTCTTTCAAATGCAAAGCTGTTACTGTATATTGTGCTAGTATTTTACTTTAAAAAATACTGCTGAGTTAGGTAGTGTTTGATACATTAAACTACAGTATGTCGCCCACCATGCTATTGGTTCTTACATTTGGCAGCATTGCAAGTGTTTGGCATCTGCACTTTTCCATTCAGCTATCTCTTCTGGTCCACCTGTCATTCCATCATGTGTGCCACTTATTATTATAACACTGCATATTCAAGCATTGGCTGGTGGCTATTTAAAACATCTTATACTAAACATTCAGTTAACAGTATGAAATCGGATTGCATGGATTAAAATAGATGTGTTTAGTATGCTGTAATGGGTTGTGTGGAATATATATAAAGCTCAGAGTAGACATAAACTTAGTGTATTCCTTATGACTTTCAGTAGCAGGTCAGTGACAGTGTTTATTACTAAAGGTGGACATCTATGTGTTGATTCGCTCCAAGGGCTCTCCTAAGACTATATTTAACCAAGTGAGATCTCTGAAGAGAAACATGAGTGTCTACTTGCACCACTCCTCATCCATCTCCACCTTCATCGCTATTCCCATCGCCCTGGCTGCCGAGGCCGTGTAACATTGCCAGTGCAGTTCAGTGAGTGTACCGCTGACTCGAACAGGAGGATTTTACAGTAGTTTCCTGGCAGCTGCCTTGTGTAAAGGAAGTCTGCCACAGCACAGCAGTCCTGGAGGAATGTGTTAACATGACCCAAAACAATGCAGCTCATCCTGTGACACCTTTTAGTCTCTGGTTCTAAGCCACCTGGAAGGCCTTGGCTCACCTTTGCCTATATGTATGGTCACTTGTGACCTTTAATTAACACACTTAACTGTCTTCTCGGGTCTGAATATGCTTCCTATTATTTGTATTCCAATACCCACCCATTAATCCCTGTACCCTTTAACACTTCCTGAATCCGAGCGTATCAAATTTAACAGCCGACTAAAATAATCACGCCATAAGCTCTCGCTTGCTCTGGTCTGCTTCCAGACATATTGGCCAATAGTATCCTATGTCAGTATTTTTCCTCTTAGCACACTGTAGTACTCTTCTAGTGTGTGTTTACCTAAACAACAGCTTACCAAAGTATTATGTTTCCTTTGACCCAAACAATCACATATATTTCATTCAAGACTTTACAACAAGATTTTGGGTTTCTCTTTTAGTGCCTTGATACCACCATTTTGTCTTTCAGGTAACCCTGCAAAAACCATCCATCTTTCACACCTTTCCTTCCCAAACATGAACTTGAATTAAATTTCCAACCTCTCTGTCATGTCTGAGGTCAGGAAGTGTCTCCAGGCAGAAGATGAGGATGGACACCACGATTACCATCACACTAATGATGGCGATGATGCGTGCACCCGATGAGGACTCTGGGTGCTCAAACAGCATCCACAGTTTTCTCTGGAGTCTGTTGGATGGCAAAGGCCTCTCCTCTTCTTTTGGAAAACCTTCGTCCTCCTTGAAGCGGTTCATGATGTCCTCTCCGAGCTCATAGAATATCAGCTCATCCATGAAAATATCCAGGGGTATGTTTGCAGGCCTCCGAAGCCTACCCCCTGACTGGTAAAAATACAGAATGGCATCAAAGCAGGCTCGATTGCGGTCCAGGAAGAGCTCATTTCGAAGTGGGTCAAAGTAGCGTGACCTTCGTCTGGGGTCGCCGAGCATGGAGTCAGGGAATTGGGCTAAGGTGCGAAGCTGAGTTTCATAACGCATCCCTGATACATTGATGGCCAGTCTTTCACTCAGTGCCCATCCATTCCTCCATAGAGATCCTGAGCGACGCTTTTCTTTCTTCTTCTCTTTCTCGTTTCCCCTGATCTCCTTCTCTCCTTTCTCCTCACTGTCGAGCTGGTCCTTGAGATGCTCGTCCTTCTCCCCATCGCTCTCTTTCCCTCTGCCTTCTCCTTCACTGGACTGTGGATCCCTGCTTTCCATCCCTGTTATTATCCTAACCGAGGGAATGCTGCAAACCACCCTCTTGAGATTTTGAACACCTGGACTTAAAAGAAAACCTGTTTAAAACCAGAGTGATTATTACATCAGCGAAATAGGTTTTCAGTTGATAAGCATTAGCAGCAAAGGACTAAAGAGGGGAAATTGACATTTCATGACAGATTTCATTACATTAAAAGTTAATTCATGGTTTTGTTTTTAGATGAACTGAAGGCAAGACAACAAACAATGTTAGTACCCAGTTAATGAATATAATTTACTCACTAAGAAAAACAGCTGGTGGCAGAGGCTAATGACGGGGTGAAAAATCACATTGTTTGTTTCCTTCGGCTCATCAGGTTGTCTCTCTTCCTCTCTATCATCGTGTCTGCCTGTCACAAGCACAAAGCCCTTGTTTGGCTATCTAACTTATCACACAGAGGTTTAACTCTGATCAACTTTACACAAACTGTACTTCCAGTTATTTGCTCCGGGAACATCCAGGATCTCACCCTGTCCCTCACTGCCTCACGTTGTCTGCCTTCAAATTTTGGGGGGAATGCTGTCCTGTTGAAATTTGATCTGTGCTGGACCCCTCCACCCCCTTCGTGTCCCTTCCCTCCATTTTAGCTAGGGGGCATGTCAACCTTCAACCTCCCTATCAAATGTCACCTCTGCATGGTATTGCCCTCTCTAACAAGCATGGGCGTGTGAATGACAGAAAACCCTCACTGTTTTTCATTAAGTCGAAATGACTGGATTTGAATGTGCGTAGATTAAAAACCAGAACTGTGGAGTTTGAGCGTCATAGAACGAACATATAGAAAACATATTTTTAAAGCTTTCTAATTAATTCCATTTTCTAGCGTCTTCAGTAGGCTCCTCCAATTACACTCAAACCAATGCTGCAGCCTGAGATTGGGGTGAACTGAAATATGCTGCAACAAAATTCCATGTTAAATTACAATAAACTACTTGGATCTGTTTGGCAGCATGAAATTGTTATTTTACAGTATAACTACCGTAATCAACAACAAATGTGTTGTAGTTACTAAGTTGCTCTAAATATGTTTTCCTTTTTACATCACAGTCATTTATTTTTACACCAAATTTAATAAATTTTGTAGTATACAAAAATGTAAAAGCACAATCACTTGAATTTCTTACAAAGCTCATATTAAAAATTAACTTTTGACATATCTTCATTTATGTAAATATTATTAGGGTTGATTTTCACAAAGTCCACCACTAAACTATTCCACAAGTTGGCAAACACAAATGAAATCATCATCCATTATTATTTTATTTAATACATCTCGTGCTTTTGTTATTTTTATGTACAAAAATGTCTTCAGTGACACAAACCTAATGTTTGTGTCACTGAACCTATTAGGTGAACTGGCTCACATTTTTCTATTTGTGGAGCGGCACAATAATAAATTATTTACCAGTGTAGGTTTTATTTTGCTATATCACATATTCACCCTCATTTCACAGATAATGATACTTTGAGTTCAAAGGAAATTGGACCCTTGTCTGCCTCCATCACCTCTAAATCAGGATCAGCCCCCACCAGACTCTCAATCTGTTGCTGACGATAGCTGTGCCACACAACAGGCTTCATGGGGGGGAAAAGAGCTACCGCCTACACCTTGGATCTGCTAGTTCATGCAGTTGGGTGGAAAATCATTCAAGTGTCTGTGACAACTTACAGGGGTACAAACGAACAATACGAGAAGAATATTATTAAATTTGTGGATTTTTATTTTTTTGGACCATCATGACTGTAGAGAGATAATCTACTAGAAACAATCAGATTCAAGCCATTGTTACATTTAATGACAGGGCTGTCTTCTGAGAAGTCATTTGTTACCCATAAACAAAAAAGAAATAATATAAAACTATATTAAAATAGATAAATTTGCCCTAGAAGAAGAATACCAAGCTGTTATTGTTTTCAGTAATGTGTCACATATTGTAAAGGACCACAGATTATTTCTAACTGCACACACAATACTTGTGATGTTAACCTATCTCTACCAAAGTGGATTACTACTATGTTTTACCACCAGAGGGAGGTGATGTTTAGGCACAAAGGAGAAAAACTGAAAAAGGCCTCTGCAGACATTTCTAATAGCTGTTGGCAAAAAAACAAACTGCCATCCGGGCTGATATAATACACTGTCATTTGATCACAGTCTGCTTACTAAGAACCTGATGACCATTTGTTTTACAAACCAATACACTCAGGCATATACAGATACAAATATTTCAACGCTTTGTGAATATAAAGTATCAATAAAATGCAAGAGGGAATTCAGCTAGATTTTTTGTTTTGGGTTAAAATTTTGGAAATCAATCATTTTGTGGTATTCTTGGTGTTGCAATATTCATCATAACCTGATTGCTCCTGGTTCTATATAGTGCCGTATAACTCTGCTGTTCGTGCAGCTATGCAGCACAGTCATTAAATCTTGTGACTCCCATGGGATGGCTACACATAACCACTACAATTTCACAACACAGTTTGAAACCGACAGTTGGTAACCATGAGTAGAAAGAACAGCCAATTCATTAGACCACATTTTTATTTCTTAGCATGTGGCCCTGCACCAGCTTCACTCCCTTAATTTTCCAAGCAGCAGTAGTGCAAATGTTATGCAGTAATCTTGTTCCACTACGCAAGTTTTCTTTTAAGAGGTTTGGTTTCTAAAGATACTTTCTCCCGGTAACAAATTTTACTCAAAATGAGGCTGCTTTGAGTTAAAAGTGATAGAAACGAGTACTAAACCTAGACAGCATATAAGACAGACGTAGCTTCTGGGTTGGAAAAATTAAGGCACTGCAGGAGTGTCTTAAATCTGCTTTCTGTCTACAGGCTACTAGATAGGTGACTGTGACTGCAAAAAAGACTTACAGTCCCATAGTAGTTTATTTTTTAAAATATTGTTTTAATTTTGGTCATATGTTGGTTTTTTTAATGAAGAGTTGTCTGTGATATGAATCCACACACTGAATATTTCTTATCAAACATAACTCATTAGCCAATGCGTGCGCAGTTTCACAGTCAGACATATTCCTCACTAGTAGTTTTTTTCTCTTTAGCAAGCCAGATGACAACGGAAGAAACACTCACCTCAAGGCTTCAAAAAACACGACCTCAGAAACCAGTGGGTACCATCATGGTAACTACATCCATCTTTTATGCTGTCCCTGATGTTGACACAGACAATGGCTAGCTATTTGCTACTTGACATCAGCTAAATTGAGTTGCTGCTTTCCGAAGCATTTAGCGAAATAAAACAGTGTGTCTTATTGTTAACTATAGTAAAAGCCCCTCCAAAGAACTTAGTTAGTAGTAAGTGAAAACTTAGTATCTGTCAGTTAGTTTGCCTGAATTAATGGGTGTTTGCCTCTGTTTAATGCACACATACCAGTATATGGATGTAGGTTGCTAACAAAGCCAGCTAGCATTAGCTGATAACTTAACAGACTGGCTCTTCGTTCAAATATGGTCACTTCGAGGTAAAAAACAACAACAACAACAGGCACGTGACTAAAATGCTTCAAAATGGCGCTTCACAACCAGGTTTCTAAATATCTGGGTTTTTTTCTTCCAAACAGTCCATAGTTCAGGTATAAAATATTACAGGTAGTAAGTAATACACTTTATTGCCAAAGATTTCACATTCATCAGTATAACTTGAGTGATAATTCCATAGCATTTAATATGATGTTGGCCCACCCTTTGAAGCTATAACAGCTTCAACTTTTCTAGGAAGGCTTTCCACAAGGTTTAGGAGTGTGTTTATGGGAGTTTTTGGTGATTCTTTCAAAAGTGCATTTTTTAGGTCAGATGCGAAGGCCTTGTTCACAGTCTCCACTCTGATTTATCCCAAAGGTGTTCTATTAGGTTGATCTGGACTCTGTGCAAGCCAGTCAAGTTCTTCGACACCATACTCACTCGTCCATGTCTTTATAGACATTCCTGTTCCTCTCATTTTGGAACAGGAAGGGATATGTTGGTATCCAGTGTCAGGAATATTATAAGTTACAGTTATCTGATATCAAGCTGGGAAGATAGCACTTAGAGTACATCCTCAATCTTAAATATCATGACACAGTTACTGCTGACCTCAAATTTATCGATTGCCATTATGTGACTGTTTCTCAAAGTAACAGTTACTGACTTAAACAGAAACTTCTTGTAAATGCTGGCACTGATATACACCATGTCATGAATTCAATGTCAGTCTCCAGTTTCTTGGACAGCTTTGCATTTCACTGTGTTCTCACTTCATATCAAATTATATCAATCACTTTATTGTGGTATCCTGTTCCCGACAGGCTGATAAACAGTGTTAACTGTGACAGTCGGTGCAAAATGTCACTCTATCAGTCATATTCAGCCGGTGTTCACAAACGCCCACATTTGATCAGAAATCTTAAACAGACACACGAGTGGTGTTACTTTTTCATTTATTTTAAGTTAATTTCAATGATTTTAAGCAATTTTAATGTCTCTGAAAAAGCATCTCATGACTTTTAGTTTGTTATTCATTCAAGCTGCTATGAAGATTGAGATTCACATTAGATCGCATTGACATTCATACATTATAAGTCTCAATAGTAGAAATATGTTCAATTATGACACTTTATTGATATGTTTCTATTTTTTCTTCAAAATATAAAAAGATAGATCATGAACATTCCATTGAAATATACTTTATACAGTTCTTGATGAGTTGTTCTTTGTTTTACAACATTTCAAAAATAAAATCCGGCATAAGTCACAACCAGATAATCCAGTGACCACCTCTTCGCCCCATTCACTCTCCTACTTAGACTGCAGTACAATGGACTAGTACTTAAGTCTGTTTTAGACAGTTTGATAGCTTCTAAAATGAATATGTCTTCATCTTTGGATGCATAATGATACTATGTACTGTTAGTTCAACGTATATTGGGTATGACTTTGTATTAATCATTATATTTCTAATTAAAATAAGATATATGATATATGTTAGAAAAATGTAGTTAGTATGATAACATTGATAACAACTCTGTCATTATTAATTTGTAAAATAAAATATTTTTCAATTAGTGTGATTGCTAAGTTACTCTATGGAAAACCATAAAGCCACTACACATTGCAATCATCTAAACTGATGACAGAATATCTGTGTCTCAGGGAGCATACAGTAAGTGTCTATCAGTGGCATTCGTGGTGCAAATTGCATACCGTGTCCTCAACTTAAAAAAGAAAAACAGAAAAACATATTAAACATAAACGAGCATATAAAGAAAATGGTTACCACTGAGTATGTGTCATCCAAGGACCACATGACACTTTCCCAACACCTGCAGATGACATGTCCACATACATAATAGTCATTGTCACAACAGTTGCACCTCCTTACCATGTAAAGCAAATTTGTTCTTTTGGTTACGGTGAGTGTTTCTACATGAAATTTATAACATTTTTAACAGATTGTAAAAATAAAACAGACTTAGCACTCTCAACATTGTAACTCATTCTCTTCAAACGTGTCTAAATCAAATGGCAGTATTATGCATTGGAAAAGGAAAGACATCTTTTTCAGCCTGGCATTGGCAGAGCAGCCACAACGTAGAGAATGAAGGAAATAAAGACTGTAACCATGAAAAATAAAAAGAGGAAAAGACACTACTTGGCCATAAAAACAAAAACAGCTGGGTGAAGCACAAGGTTTTTGCAAGTGTGCGCACCATTGCAAGAAGTTTACCTCTGAAATATTCATAAACATCTTTGTGACCATCAAAGCCATGGTAGCTTAATGCCTTCCAAAATGGGAACTGAAATTGTGAGTTTTTAAAAGATACGCGACCAAAAAAGAAATTCCATGGACCATTTAATGCAAATAGACAAAAGTTCTAGACCCTGTAAAACCAGTGTAGACTCGACAGAATTTTTGAAGGACTTCTACAGTCTACATCACACCACTGAGTCTCATATTCTGGTGAGCCTCCAACTGCAATGTACTAGGAATGGACAAAGAACCGTGCAGCTGCCTGAGCTAAGCCCTGGACCAGCAGGGCCTGAAACTCACTTGGAATACCAAGACAAGGATGAGGGGCTTAGAGAGCACTCAACAGTGACATTATTTTTTACTTATTACATCATTATCAATCTCCCCTTGGTGGACACTGGTATTTCTCACCCTTTCGTTCCCACTTTCTGACATCATTTTGGAAGCTCTGGGTCTTTTTGATTGGTACTCACATGACTGTGCTGTTTGTTGTAATAAGCTGCCAACTAGCCAGCTGGATGACGATAATCATGGTAAGTGACGAATGCAAAGACCTGACCATCTAAAAAAACGAAGACGAGCTACCTCTACACACTCATGCTGACACTGCGAGTGTGAGTAGTTTTCAGTTGCCTCTTGGAGGAAGACGTTTCTGCTCTACAACACGGCACAGTGTTTATAGTTATCAGGACTGGATTCATGACAAACAATGATAGGAGGCTAAGGGAATATGTCAAGACTCTGTTCCCCCCCTTGAGAGATTATCAAGTCATAATGCATGCGTTTGTACACATCACTGTGAGGTGTTCACATTATCGTCGTCTATATACTAGGATTTTTTTTTTATCTTAGAAAGAAAATAGCAAAACACCTACATCCAAGCACATCATTGACACACCTGAGTCCTTAAAACCACACAAATTTTGGAATGGCAGTTGGTTCCATGCAAACCTGATATCTCCGACTATTTGCCAATATAGTATCTTTCGTACTGTTATTGGTCTTTATTGGATAACCTACACATCTACTCCCATGTTTCTATGAATGGAACAGAATTGCCTATCCTAGCAAAATCCTGCCATGGGACATCCAAGGCCTTTATAAATCTCTAACACTGAGATTTTAAAGATACTCCAAGGACTCAAGGTTCTCCATTTGACCTGCTACAATCTTGTGACAACTACTGTATTATTGCCAAAGAAAAAAAGCAAACTATGAGTAGTATTCAAGCTGTCAAAGTTGTGGTATGGAGTGCTGCTGTTTTAGAACTGCTGCTGCTCTTGCTGCTGCTGCTACGTAAGTTGTGCAAATGAATCAAGGAGGAAAACATGGACCTAACAAAAAAACAAAGAACATCCCAGGAAAGAAAGCCTTTGCGCAGGTGCTATAGGCAAAGTCTTGAACGACCACTGTTGACTTAGAAGAGTTAAAAAATATACTGCTCAGTGCATTAGAAAATAAAACAGTGACAGAAAAGGTCAAAAACACTGGAATGACGAATGTAGGGCAGTAGTAGCAGAGAGATTTCATCAAACAAAACATAGTTCAGGGTGTACTTTGCAAACATACATGTTTCAATATTCACATTTTTTTAACTTTTCAAAACAAAATATAGCTCTTCTCTTTCATTATAATCTTTTTTAAAACATTAATTGCATATAACATTTTTTTTAATTAATTTTATATATATTTTTTTGTATCTCTAGCACCCTTGTCTTCAACTAAGGGCTTGCAGAAAAGACAGTCATGCAAAGTAGTCATGCTGGTAAACAAAGTTACAAAAATGCATTATCTTTTTTTCTCCATTTGTTTATCTCATCGTCCATCCTCCATCATCCCCATGTCTTTGTAGGTGCAGTCTGTCATTGCTCATTGTCTTTCAGAAAACATTTTCTCAGTGCTTGTGGGGTAAACAGCTTTGCACACCCCTCATAGCAGATTATTTTCTCTCCGTATTTTTATAGGACTTTGACTCCATTTCTTGATGCCAAATACTCAAATCACATTTGCATCTGACTCTATTTTTTCTGTCATTCTGGACTTTTTTTCTGCTCAGAAATCTCCTCCAAAGTAATGGAGAGTTGTGGATTTGTTTATCAAAATATAGATTTGTTCTCTTTGTACACTTCCGCGTTTGCTCTACTCTTGGTCCACGTCTTCTGGTTTAACTCTTCGCGTAAGGGTCCCCGAAATGGGCCATCTTTATCTTGACACTTGCCCGTGAAATCGTTCACATCAAGGGCAAGCGAGAGATGGGGCAGTATGAGTCCAGGGAGTGCTGTGCCTTGACTCGCAGTGACAGCCTTTGTGTTGAGGGAGAAGATTTATCTGATTGGTCCCTTTCAAAATAACATTGAAATTACAACCACTGGAGAGTGAATTAAAAACAGTTCTTGTAGTGGTATGGTCTTATTTGTCATTCAGGAAGGCTGCTATCCCTTGATCGATGAGGACTTCACCTCTCTTTACTCCCCATGGCTGAATGCTGAGTCAGTCAGACATGGGAAAATATCCTATATGTGCAAATCAGGATAGGGATAGTGGCAGTTTAATAAGTAAGTTCTATTGGGCAGTGAATTGTAGGGCAAGTATAAAACTCAACCTTAATGGAATATTTCCTCAATCTACAACACATTAAAGAAGGTCATTCAGCAAGTGCATGCTACAGGACCTTTGGGCAAGCCCATGTCAGTACATGAGAGATAAAGACAAGTCTTTTCTCACTATTTTGTTGCAGTGACTGTTTCAGGTGAGTATAAATGTACAGTAAATGCCATATGTGACATGTTTGAGCAGATGCTACATGTGCTTTGTTTACATGTGCTTCACACTTGGTATAGTTTGTAGTTTTTTTGATATCAGTGCTGTGAGGAGGGCAGTGTTTCAGTCAGATAAAAGTTAATGGAAGACATAGATTCAGTGGCAAACATACTATACACGTGCTAAGCTTGAACAAGGGACCATATGGGTGTAATATATATATATATGTATACATATATACATATCAATATATATATATACACACAGGGTCCCCCAAATGGGCCATATATATGTATATATATTTATGAATATATATATAAAATATATGTGTGTGAATGCCAGGTGTTTTAATGAGTAAGACCAATCCTTTGTCTCTCGTGTACTCGTTTTTTGTTTTTGTTTTTTTAACTGGAAAAGGAACCCAAGAGGAAAATGACATCTAAAAGATCCCTTGAATGCATAAATTCCTCTCTCTGTGAACGGTTGATGAGTTAAGTCAAGTTATTTCCCAGCCAACAAATGCTACAATATGTTAGCAGAGATGCTACATTGTTCATTCAGTCCCGTTGAAGACGTGTTTTTTTTTGTTTGTTTGTTTTTTCAGAAACTCAAAGTTGCTCAGTTGTTCAGTACTGTAGATAGCACTGAGTTGGTCTTCATACAAGATGGCGAGTATTAGTGTCAGAGAGATGTCATCTGGAATGTGAACTAAGGGGTCCTTTTTTCTCCCAAAAGTGTGTAAGTGCAATGCTCAGTCAGTTTGCCAAAGGAAAGGAAAAGAAAAGGTCAGTCAGACAGCTGTAAAAAGTGTGGTTGGAGTTCCGAGAGGCTGCTTTGGTAACAATGTGAGGAGCAGACCATATGATTTTTTAATTCATGATTAACCTCTGGTCTCTCTTGTCACCCCAAAGATCTCCTTTAAACTGTCCATCCGTGTCACACCTGTCGTTATGTGGCTCCCGCCGCAAATTTGTGTTTACCAGTTATGGACTCTTCATTAGAGAGAGGGCGAATGCTAGAAACTTAACACTGTAAAGAAAAGAACAGAAAGCCATTAATATCAGGTCCACAGAGTTTGTGAAATAGCATGCACAGTAAAACGTTATAAACAAACTGATTAATTTATAAAAGTGCTTAACTGATATAAACCAGTCTTAGTTGTAAAGTCATATTCTGAATGTCAATAATAGGGACTTTTGTAATCCAGGTTATTCATTCTGTTAATATTATGTAGAATAGGAAAATAATCAAGGATTGCTATTACCTGTAAACTGCAGGTTAACAGTGTCAGAATGAGGTTCACACATTTAAACTGTAATGACATCTACAACAAGCTACAAAAAAACCAGTCTGTCTCATAGATATGTACAGACAGTAACTTTGCATATAACTTAAGTTCTGCAACTCTGCACATAAAACATGAGTGTAGAGGTTGCTATTTTTAGTACATTCCTGTAAAGTCCCATTTTGACAAATTGCATTCTGCATTTGTGATGTTAGCTGGATCCCCTCCGTTGTGTCAAAGGAACAATGTCGCAAGGAGCCAAATATGGCAAACAGGATGGGTGGTGAGTGAAGACTGTGTCATTGCGGCACGCACCACAGTTCTCTAGCAGTCACTGAATATATTACTCTGGGGTCTATGGTGAAATCACAGATGCAGAGTGCAAGTACAAAGTGGACGTATAGGAAGCAAACTAAAATGACAGCGCTGCTGGGTGTGGTCCAGAGCTGCACAAGGAGATAAGTGAGATTTAAGTTGGGATAGATTTTGCTTATTATGGGCAGAGTTGCTGTACTTTTTTGTAATCACACATTTATAATTTATACTCAGGTATCGGTGACGATAAAAATGACAGCTGACATTATTAAAAAAACAAACAATAGACTGAATGAAACTTGCTACCAGCCAACTGACCAACTTTGCATTTCAACTTTCAGTGAACACAGCAGTCATTGTTACATGAGTGAGTTATGCACAGAACATTTCAAAGCACAGAACATTTCAAAGTGAGCAGGATTAGGGAAACTCTAATCAGTTCTTCACTAGTCTGTGTAAGTGCGTGTGTGCAAACATTTTCATTTGAATGATTTGTATACTTCACGGAAAAGGACATTTTTGACATTTTGACACATGGACACATAGAAACATACTGAATGCCATTCATGGAGGTTTTTACATCCACAAAAGTATTATTGGACTTCAGATTGTGAGATTGTGGCATTACTCCCAGACACAGTTTCAGGGGTTTAACACCTTCCCTTAAGCTACACTTGAAAACACAGCTACTAATTCCAGAAAATGCTTGTCAACAACACCACACTATGAAGTTCATTCATTTAACAAATCTAGCAAATTTTGTGATGCCATTAAACATCTTTCAAGAAATAAAACACTTCTGTTGTGGTCACACCAGCAAACATTAATGTACAATACAATTATCCATTGTTGATGCTGTATAAGCTCTTCCTGTGGGTCCTTCATCTCTTCATTTGACTTCCTTCTTCTATCAGTATCCAGTAGAAAGGTGCCAGACAAAAAAACCCAAACAAACCAAAAAATAAAAACACAGCACAGTAACTAGGAAAAGTCACTTTTGCAGTAAATGTAGCTCACAAGCTTACAATTACTGCTCAGTACATCTTAATTTAACCAAGACATTAAGTGAAGTCACTGAATTCTGTTAATATCAATAAAGTATTTTTTTTACATGTGTTAAATGCAGACATATAACCATTACTGTATATGACTCTCTCCTATTGTCAAGTGAGAGTTCCTATGTATGAATATAAATATATAAATTAGCCACTATTGGACAGTAAAACAATATTATTTGTCTGGTCATAAATTACACTTTAATATCTTTTTCCTCAATTTAGTATAGTTATGTTTGCAGACATCTTCCACAGCCTTAGACTCATACTTTGTGTATTGCCCAAAAATACACAAAAACACAAAATACACAGTGCACAAAGTTGAAGGAGGATGAGATTCGTCGTTATTGCTTTGTTTTCTTTTTTCATTTTGATAGATATTGCAATAATATTGTTATTGTGAAAAATCTGACATTGTGACAGCCTCATTTAGGATCTGATGTTTTGGGGACAAAATATGCAGTTCTGACTGTGCCTTTGTCTTATTCACTCATTTCCACACAACATAGCTACGAAGCTATAAACAGAGCATAAGTAAAAAAGAACAACAAGAAATATCTTTAACATTACACAAATAGCAAATACAGGTGTCTTTGACATTATTCCTATGTTCTTATATTGCTCCAGCACTTTACAAATGTAAATATTACTGCCTGATTTGTTTAAAGGGTGGTGTATGCATTATTTTAATGCATACACCACTAGTTATATTATATATTAGTTATAAATCTGATCCCTAGGGCAAATTCGAGGAACAGTTTAACTAATTTTTCCGCTGTTGGGGATTGACATTGTTTGTTTTATTCTGCTATGTCCAAGACTTTGAGATTTTATTCACTCATCATCCTCTTAATGGCCACTACAAGTTAGTCTAACTATCTTGTTATGCACAATAGTGACACACACAGGCGTTTAACTGAATTCACAGTTTCACTTCCACCCTTCTCAAAGCACAAAGTTCAGCTTCATTCTCTTCCTTTCTAGAAGGTTTTTACAATACAGTCCTGCATATTTTCCCACAAAGCTGCACATTTATCAAACGTTTTTTGATACATTAGTCGTGATCACTGAAATATTCATACTCATTGTACGTTTATATCGATTAACATAAAGCACATGTACTCAAATCAGTTCTTATCAAAGCAAATACCGAACTTACACTCTGAACCTTCTTTCATGCCATCATTACAGGTCACTGGATAATTACATAGATTTTTAAAAAAAAAACCCTAATCATGTGATAACAGTAAAGAAAAAGATAATAAAAAAAATGCAAACATACCTCAAAAGTATGTATTTATAACTGGAAACCAAGTTTGTGCATGGGACTTTTAGGATTTTTAGGGAAAGCCAAACATCACTTTACATGCATATGAGATCAGAATCAGTGGTTATGGAATTTCTTGCCCTCCCCTCATATGGTATACATACATAGGTTTTGGCTTTAATGTATATGTAGATACAGATATGTACATATTTAGTAAAAACCACTGACCTATTGAGCATTACATCAAAGGTCTAGCTAGTTAAATCTAACTTTAAGTTAAGCCTACATGGGCCTCATAGAGGCACTTACAACATACTGCCTGTTTCGTTTACTTAAACAATGGGTGCTTTGGAGGATTCTAGGTTATTTGCATTTGCCACAACTACTCGTTTCTCTTTTTACTAAACATATAGTCAGTCGATTCAGAGGCAATACAAACTGAATATAAACAAATGCAGTACTCTTGTAGTGTTAATGTTAGGATAAGGTTGTGTGAGGTGTGGTACTCCCCTCATTCGCTGTTAATCAGTTAAAGCATTCAAGCAAAACAATCCCCTGCAGACATTGTAAATGATGGATGGACATGTTCTTTTACTGTAACACAAATTTACATTCTACACAAAGTTGCATAACATCCGAAGTCAAAGCATCTGCAAACTATAACATCCACAATGGGGATGTTATAGATTGCGTAGACATTCTATGATAATACAGTACAGTAAGTGGGCACAAAAAAGGTTTAACGAGCACTGAGAAGCGATGTGAGCAAACCTTATAGTCCAAAAGATTTGCTTGTGTGGACTAAGAACATCTTTGAGCATGTGATCTAGACCAATCAGTGATTCATTTCACTTCACAAAAGACTTCTCTGTAGGATAAATTAATTGAAAAACCTATCCCAGAGTTTTCCTATCTTAACTGTACAAGTCCAGTTTGACATTTTACATCAAGTATCTATCAAAAATGCTTTCATTCACAGGAGAACTAAATCTCGGCATGCGGTTTCGGATATTTTCAGACAACACTAAAATGTTGTAATTTTCTGACATCATAATCATGAAGTGAATCAACCTAACGCTACTTTGGTCTGAAAATATATGCGATGGCCTTCAAAACCAGCAACGGATGAAGCCAGGCAAGCATTACTTCTTACAGTGCCTGAATGTCAAAATCTATCCTAACGCAGACACTAAAACATCATTCAAGGAAAACATTCAAGTGATGTCACAGCTTTCATGTAAACGCTGCATATCTAGGTTCACAAATATAAGGGGTCTGGAAGCATGTGGATAGTAAGACTTCAAAACAAGTATGGAAATACTTTCCTTTTACAATTGTCTGTAAAAACTAGTTCTGAAGCATTTTGATTTTTTATTTTTTGCTCTCTTCAGTCTATGTTCCTGTTGGTTAAGAATCCTATGAACAATTTACAACATTGTATTATTTTAATAGTTATTTTAGACAACCAGTGGCATTAAAATGTCATTTCTTGCCATGAAATACACAGTATTCATGAAAAAAATACAAAATCATTAAAAAACTAAAGCGATTTAAAATGACAGCCTGGACATCAAAAAGTCTATATACTGGCTTGAAATAAAACAAGAAAAATGGCTCGTGTCATCTGAATAACGTTTGTACATTTACAGCTGGTATAGCTAAATCAATGATAATGAGGAGATTGCCTGCTAAGTCTGTGCGTGTTTTAGATTAAAAATATATCTGTGTATTTACATATGTATGTGCACAGCATGTTTTCCAGCATTAACGTAATGTTGCATGTTTATTGCATTCGTGAATGTGTCACTATTTTTAAATCGTTTTTTTTGTTTTGTCTTTTTTGCTTTTGATTGAGATTGCTGAAGGTAAAATTATAGCGACAGCCCACCTAAACATGATGGTTTATTTGAAATTATTAAAGAAAATGTCAAAAAACCCTTCAAAGCATAAATGGTGAGGAAGAAATTAATTAGATTTAGAAAAAAGGAAGAGGCAAGTTTGATTAGGTGGTCCAAGGTTTTCATTGTATACTTGTTTTGTAATATTATCTGTTTCTGATGCCGAGACACAAGCTTCAAGAGTGAGCAAATTAACAATGATTGTTAGTAAAGTGCTTGCATTTGATTTGACTGTATAGTTAATTAAGTAGTAATCCATATCTGACATTGTACATTTGTTCTAATCTTCTTGTTTATAAATACTTTGCATTTAAATTTCTATAAAACGTTTTAGACCTACAAGTGCATATTTCATTTATATCACTGTCCTGATTATACTTCAAAGGCCAACTCAGTCATTTGCTACCATAAAACAGAAGATTTTGCTCCTTTGCCAAAGGCCATTTCAGAATAACCAGTTAGCATGCGTTGAGCCAAGCAGTCCCACTTATATGTAGATATTTGAATGGTAAAATTTCTCACATATCACCCTTCACTATAATTTGTTATCAAAAAGCTTAAAAAAAGACCTTGTGAATGTCTGCCTTACTGGTATAAAGATTTGGCTGACATGTGGGTAGATTTAAGGTTTAGATTTTGCTGTTATGTGGCGATTATATGATAGTGCATTTGAAGGAATATTACAACGCAATGCAAAATAATCCAGTGGAACAATATAATAATTGGGGAAATAAATTAGCGTTACAGGGAAGTAAATATGGAAAGCAATAAAATCTGATTTTTTAAGCTATTTTTTCTTAAGTTAATCATAAGCCTTAATTTTTTTTCCAAATCAGTTAAAGTGTCTAATGAAACAATACTTTTCTTTGTTAATGAGTATTGGCTTATCTATATTAGACATCTAGAATAACAACAGTAGCAAGTGGATCAAGTGAATGTGCAAGCATCTAACAAAGGATTAGACAACGAGACAATGATCGTATGTATTGGCTCCTAACAGCAATACAATATAAGAACTATTATTTTCAAGAGACATGTTCACACTCAGAATTAGATAGCTCTTTTGGTACAATAAAACACGTATTACTTTCATTTGTTTCTGATTTTGTTGACATCCCCTAACTTTGCTGTGTAAACTATCAGCATAAAGTGCCCAATGACGTCACAATAATGAAAATGAATTGAGTGTTAATTGAGACTTACATAGGATAAGTTTTTTTTTTCAACATTGTGGAATGCTTACGCGGCGCTGTGTTCACTCGCTATATATTTATTATATTATCTATATATTTTTCTTTGTCTTTGGCTAAATAAACTAAATTACACAATATGGACAAAAGTACTAAGCCACTTACGTATAACACTTACTGGAGCTGCTTGACTATGACTTGACCATTTTTGTCCTGATGTTAATACCAGAGGAGCTGTGGAGGTTATTGACCTTTATGTGTGACCCTGCTTTGTGGCCACATTACAACAAAACAACTTACAGTTGATTATGGACTATCTTGGAGGGAAGACCTTTCACTGACTGACTTATTGCAATGGTGGCATCCAATTACATTTTTTAGAAGTGGAAAAAGTCTGTTGAATGAGAGGCAAAATGTCTTAAAAACTGTTTAAAAAATGTGAAGGATTTTATCCAGCTGTGGCAATGGCACACGTGAAACACCTGAATTCAAAGATTAAGAGATGTGGCTCAGTAATTTTGTTCATATCATGTATCTTGCTCCATGATTATTTCACTGTATGAGTGTTAGGAGTCTAAGTTAGTTTGGTCCAGAATTCGCAAAAATATTCATCTGAAAATGTAACTGAGCACATTTTTATAACACCTTCTTGATGCATGGCACTATTTTATTCACTAAGCAGCCCCAATCAGTTTTACATTACTTGTAATTATTTAAATAACCACTTATCTTTAAAGCTAAATTTTGCATTTAACTCCACCTAACATGCTTCATAAACCATTTGATTCACAAGACAAGATCTCATTCTTTCTACATTCGAGTTCATTGTATGTTATTGCTATTGTATTTGCATGGCGTACAATGCAAATGGAGGCTTCAACGTAATTGGTCCATGGCTAATCTGCTGCATCTCTTATCAGCCAATCATTAACACAATTTCTGCTACAAAATGGAGGGGATGGGGGAACGACAGCGCCGCAGAGGTCCTGGAGCCTCATAGGTCTCAAAAGGCGGGCTAGTAATAGGAGCGAGTCGCAGTGCTGACCCAGTCATTCCCGATATGTTATTAAGACTGCGAGATTTTTCATAGCCGGTTGCTTTAAGACAATAAATATAATAATAAATCAGTTTAATAAATTGTTTGTATTTTTTTTATGTCATGTGCGAATAAATGGAAAGAAAATCAGTGAAATGTTTACAGATAATATGAAAAATTCCCATATGCAGAATGTTTTTTATGAAGGTTTCATAGTTTTGAAACATGAACATGAGGTTGAAGATGTTAAAAGTAGGAATTAAAAAAAGAACCACAAAAGTGAAGAGAAAAGAAAATGAAGGATATTAAATGAAAATCATAAAGACATATAAAGGACAGACAGAGACAAGACAGACAAGACAAGAAAATGCGAGTTATGATATGCCTTTTTTTCCTCAAAAAACATAAACGCAAAAGATTTGTAGATATTAAAAAATTTAACACCAATAAACAGGCCATTGCATAAATTACCCAACACCTTGTGAACGGTAACGTCCGATGTTCAGGTAATTTGGACAACTATTTGGCCAAAACCGCAGTTTACACAACAGCAAATACTCTGATATCACTGATACATTGTAGTTGACCACATGAAGTTTATGTGGAATCATATCATGCTTTGTCAGCAGCCCATTTTGTATTTACTTGGTATGAACTTGGTATAAACTTCAAATGGCCAAAACAAAAATGTCCTCTCAGCCACATTTAAATCACTTTGTACCCTCGGTAATCACATCCTGTTGTGAGTGACTACTGAGTCACTTTCTATTTTGATTACAGTGGGAAACAAAGAAGTTCATTTAAAACGCTTTCCAGCTACAAAAGGACCTTTAAATTATAATGCGTGACACTTTGCATTTAGCTTAACAAATAACCAATTCATCTAAGACTACGTTTCCTTTCCCACTGTATTTTTGGTCCAAAACACTTCATGCATACACTGAGCCCTTCTTGTAGGAAGCAGCCACAAACAAGGTTGTGTTGTGATCACAGTGTTGTTGCATCAGCTGTAGTGAAAGGCCCCATTGTTAGATAGCAGCTATCTGCTCTAACAATGACTGACTGACTTATAGTGAGTGGAGTTTTATACATTTACTAGCAATATGCTCATGTTAGCTGAAATGAATGTAATGCTCTAACACTGTGATGCTGGAGCAGAGTTTGTGGTTTCTGTACACTTAAGTTATGGATGTAAATTTTTGTCAAACTCCATCCACCATAAGGCTGCGTCAGACAACAAAGAACAGCCACTGATCCAGTGTGACACCCTTTGTGTCTTCCTGTTGCAATGGAAAAATATGACAACATTCAGGGTCAAAGTGGCCGATTCTACCACTCTAGATAACCAACCTTAAATCAAAGTATTTCTTTTTTTTTTTACTCAAACACTTTCGTCAGATGGTACCTCAGTGACATATTAATGATGCATATTTGCATCATTAATATGTCACTGTACTGGTCATCTTTGGAGTAACATACCACAAACACTTTTGAAAAGCTGCCTGGCAAATCTGGTGCTGCTTCATTCTCAAGTTAAGTTAGAGGAACGTTTTTCTCATACCACGCAAATGCATCAAGACAAACTGTCAGTTTACATCAAGTGGCAGCCATGTATAGAAAGACTGCTGACTGAGTACAAGACGGGAGGAGAAAAAATAAACAAACCTGGTATGTTGTTGGAACTGAACAACGCTTGATAGTGTGCTTTCAGAGTGAGAGTTGAAGATCAAAACTCAAACATCTCTGCTTATTTATTCTTAATATTGTTTAACAGTTAAAATAGTCAAATTGAAATAATCTGAAGGTGCCTTTCCTACAGCTAACAAGCAAAGATCTTTTTATGGCACAATGTATGCTTGAAATCCAACATGATTTTAAGTTTACTGTTCAGATTCACATGTAAGAAAAGATGTTTTCTTTTCTTTAAAAAGGGAAACAGAATAGTCATAATCGTGAAGGTTTACAAAAACAGTAAAGGCTGAATATTAGACAACTTCTAATTTGGATTAATGCTCTGCATATCTGAAGATATGACGTATGATTTATGGGGGTTCACAAAAAATAATCCTTTATAAGAACTTTTAACAAAAGTCGATTCTTTGATTTTAGTTACAAATTCCTTCCAGTATTTTCTATATATTGTTAAAGATCACCATGCAGCATGCTGAGTGTTCCACTGTGCTCGCGTAATAGCTATGTTTTATATACACTCACTCACTTTATTAAGTACACCTTTTCAACTGTTAAATATGGCAAGCATCTAACTAGCCAACCACATGTCAGCAAATAAGTTTATTTAGGCTTTTAGGATATGGTTGTTGGTGCCAGTGACTTAGCACCAAGCTGGTCTGATTTCAGAAGGTGCTATACTGGGATTTTCCCACACAAACACCTCTAGAGTTTATGGAGAACAGTCCAAAACTGCAAAAATATCTATTGAGCTGCATGTCTCTGGGTGAAAATGCCTCATTGATGCCAGAGGACAATGATCAGACTGCTTCAAGATGACAATAAACACTTGCTACAACTGAGGTATGCAGAAGAGCATCTCTGAAAGCTGATGTACTACAGTGGCAGAAGAATAAAACGGGTGCCATTCCTGTCAGCTAAGAACCGGAAACTGAGGATATGATTGCCACAGGCTCACTAAAACTGGACAACAGGGTACTGGAAAAACATTGTCTGACCTGAGTCTCGATTCCATTCGGATGATGGGGTCACAATTTGATGTAAACAGCATGAACCCATGAATGGTTCAAGCTGCTGGTTGTGTAATGGTGCTGGGGATATTTAGTTGTCCATCCCTTTATGAACATGGTCAGAAGTGTACCAATATTCTGATGGCTGCTTCCAGCAGGATGTCACAAATCTCAAATAATCTCAAAGTGGTTTCTTCAGCATCACAATGAGCACCTTCGGGATTTTGTAGAAAAGGAGATTTTCACCATGGATGTGCAAGAGAAATATCCAGCAACTGTGTTATCCTATCATAAAATCATCATCGTCATCATCAAAATCGACCAGCAAGGGGTCACACCCGGTATTAGCAAGATGTACCTAATAAAGTGGCCCGTGAGTGTATATTCAAATAAAGTTGGTAATGGTGGTCTTCTTAATTTCTGGCTTTAATATGATCTCACTGACATTTAATAAACTGATTTCTTCAATCAAGCTTTTTAATGTGATTCGTAACACTTGCCGAATGGCATATCGGTAAAAATGGAAATTGAGACACAGAAAAGCAGTTCCCATTTGTTGATTATATGAAAGGTGAAAGTGATAGAGAGCAATGAGATCAGGTGGTAACATGGTTGTGATGGTTGTTCAGCTGACAATAGTTTGCTTTTGTCACACACAGACTTTGTTTTAAAAAAATCCAAGAAGAAGAAATATTGTGAAATGAAAATAAAATAAGTTAATCATGTCTCGGCCACTGCAGTCTCTCACAGTCTGCTCTCCTCCTCTCTGGGCTATCTGCTGCATTTACAACAACAATCATCTGTGGTTTTGTGCTCTGGGATTCTCTATCAAGGGAAACGGTGAGTCTGGCTGTCACTGTATTCAGTGATGACATAATTCCTGCCCAAAGTCACACTTAATTTACACTATAGAGGGAGTATGTACCTACCTAGAGTCAGACTTTAGTTACACTTGCACTGCAGTGGCGGCCTGGGGATGGGATGGAGAATGAGTGTTAATCACACAAGGAGAAGGCTATGTCGAGGGAAGACACAGAGGAACAGAGACAGCACTGCAAATATTGTTGCCAGACTGTTTACCAAGCACATAATCATGTGAAATTAAGACTGACTCAAAAAATAGCCTTAAAAACACACTGTACAGTACTGTATGCATGTGTGAAGGCAATAACCTGTTTTCAATCACTGTTTATAGCGTCATTGACTGTTTGATTCTTTTCTAAGAATGGCCACATACACACTGGTTCATTCTTACATGGTTTAAAGATCGTATGATCTCCTGTTACCAATAATGAAATGTACTGATTTGGTCATGACCTTTACTGAAGCCACAATATGTGCATACACTACATACAGCTCCTACTATATCTTCTAGAGAAGATATAACATCCAGCTGCATCCTACATCCTTTAGTTTGTAGTATGTAGGTCAGACGTATGCAGTTCATGTCGAACCCAATTAATATTTTATGTCCCTGCTTCTTGTACATATATGTGAATATACGCTGTGCATACATGTGTATCGGTAAAAATCTGGCTCAGAGAGAATATTTGCAGAGTGTGATGGGGGGAACACAGTAAGACACACACAGTGGTACTGTTACAAATATCAGATCATGCATGGCAATGTAGAGCGAGTTTTACATACTGTGTCAACCGTAAAGAGAACACATGAGAGGACTGACAAGTGTTACCACATAAAAAACTTTCACACGGGTTATAGGAAAAGGCTTTTAGGAGTTACTTTTAGAGTTAGCGTGTCGCTCTGGTAATGACCTCGAGCACAGACAGAAACAACAGACAGGTCTGTGGTGGCTGGAAAAATATTTCTGCCAACAGTTAACTTTAATCTGTGTCAAAATTAACAATATAAAACAATGGGGTAAAAAAGGAGCAGATGAAATGTCAATGAAGAGCATTTTTTTCCCTGTAAACCTCAGCATCGTATCTGTTTAAAGTCTAGATAAATTATATTATCCTTCCATGAAAATGCTGCAGATTTACTGCGGATTTGCTAATAAGTATTAAAAAATCTAACACCAATTACCCAACACCTTGTGCACGGTAACGTCCGATGTTCAGGTAATTTGGACAACTATTTGGCCAAAACCGCACAGTTTACACAACAGCAAATACTCTGATATCACTGATACATTGTAGTTGATTACATGAAGTTTAAGAAATCTTATACCACTAGTGAATTTATGTGGAATCATTAATTGCCTTGCATTATGCTTTGTCAGCAGCCCATTTTGTATTTACTTGGTATGAACTTGGTATAAACTTCAAATGGCCAAAACAAAAATGTCCTCTCAGCCACATTTAAATCACTTTGTACCCTCGGTAATCACATCCTGTTGTGAGTGACTACTGAGTCACTTTCTATTTTGATTACAGTGGGAAACAAAGAAGTTCATTTAAAACGCTTTCCAGCTACAAAAGGACCTTTAAATTATAATGCGTGACACTTTGCATTTAGCTTAACAAATAACCAATTCATCTAAGACTACGTTTCCTTTCCCACTGTATTTTTGGTCCAAAACACTTCATGCATACACTGAGCCCTTCTTGTAGGAAGCAGCCACAAACAAGGTTGTGTTGTGATCACAGTGTTGTTGCATCAGCTGTAGTGAAAGGCCCCATGAAGTTTAAGAAATCTTATACCACTAGTGAATTTATGTGGAATCATTAATTGCCTTGCATTATGCTTTGTCAGCAGCCCATTTTGTATTTACTTGGTATGAACTTCAAATGGCCAAAACAAAAATGTCCTCTCAGCCACAATTAAATCACTTTGTACCCTCGGTAATCAAATCTTGTTGTGAGTGACTATTGAGTCACTTTCTATTTTGATCACAGTGGGAAATGTCACATTACAAAGAAGTTCATTTTGAAACTCTTTCCAGCTACAAAAGGACCTTTAAATTATAATGTGTGACACGTTGCATTTAGCTTAACAAATAACCAATTCATCTAAGAATGAGCACACTGGACTCATTCTTATATATATATATATATATATATATATATATATATATATATATATATATATATATATATATATATATATATATATATATATATATATATACATACATATAAACTAATGATAATTAGCGTAATAACATGAATGCATAAAAAGCACAGATAAGTACGGATTTGCTAATAAGTAGTGAACGTTTTGGCCAAATATGCTCTTGAGAATGCCTTTAACCAGCGAGATTTGCACCACTTTTCTGTTAATTTGTTCCGCTGTTTTGTTGGCAGTTTTGTTTGTCACTCTGATTCAGAAAAGACAGATCGCAGGTGATGGTGAAACTCAAAGGGGATCACAGGAAGAACACGAGGGAAGTCACAAAACACAAAACAACAAAAAGAACTTGTACAAAACACAATATCAAGAGAAAAACAAAACAAAATACAGAATACAGCAAAATATAATTAAAATTAACATAAATCAACTCAATCCACACACATACACCTCGAAACAATATAGCATTCAAATAAATACTTCTTTTTTTTTTTTACCAAACTGCTGGATAACACATCACAGTAATACAGATGCACAGAGCATGTTAGAAACACAGAACAGAACAAAAAAACACCTCATATACATATATAGAGGAAAAGAGTGTGGAGAAGAAGAGAGACAGAGGAAGAGAGAGACAGAAGCCAATATAAACTCCTTGAAGAAGGTCTGGAGGAGTGATTTGGAGTGAGCAATCAGAGGGGGGTGATTGACCGTTTGACCTTAGTGAGCCATGCATACGGCACTGGGTGCGTAGGAAGTCAAATGGCCAACAATCCAACAAAAGAATCTGAGAAGCTAAGAAAATAAGTTGGCAAAAACACCTTATGCATATATCTACAAAATAAATCACAAATAAAGCACACAAGAATGATTTTTAGTCAGCATGGACGAAATCCCTCTTTAAAAACAAGTGGAGAGCAGGGACTATCATAACTGTTATAAACCCAGTGCTTTTTGTTCATTTAATTGATATTCAAATCTTCTGATTCACAAATTTAACAGATTAGTCAGATAAGTTTGAATGCTCCTATATAACTATCTTTTTTCCCCCCAATAGGAAAGAGGTAGGCATCACCTTGGCCAGGTCATTTGTCTAACACGGGGCTTATAGACATGGAATCTTGTTATCAGATACTAGAGACTCAAGTGTCAGAGAAAGTAAGAAACAGATCAAATTGATTTGGTATTTACTGTAAGCACTTAGTACAGTCTCTTCCCCCAGTGCACAAGGCTCAACATTAAAATACACACTAAAACAATAAAGACTTTTATACATCGCTTACCTACAAATTACAAGCTCTACACAGCATCCTAATAACCCAAGCACTTGTTTTGCTCAATGGACTCCTGATTTGTTTTAAAGAGGGATCTTTGTAGCACCTAGATTTTATATTACATATAGAAAACCATTAAAAACTGCAGCGATGTCAGCAACCTCTAACTGAAAGGCTCGGACAGCTCGAGGCTCGCTTACCTTAAACAGCATGAAGCCGCTTTTTCGGTCAACTCTGTCATAGCATTTGTCTTTCTGTCTGGCCGGTAAGTGTTTCAGTCACCAAGTGCAGCTTATGTTCCTTCTGATTTTTCCACAGTACTCATACAAAAGGTCCTAATCTTTGGACTACACTAGGCACTGAAAGCACAGTTATACGGTCAGGGGATAGTATTTCAGATCCATTACACGCTTATTTTGTAAATTAGCACTCTGGTATTATAACTGATTTGTAGGTCAATTTTTTTGTTTGTTTGTTTTTTGATTAATGCATTCTTTAAAATGTTTGCTAGTGTTAAGCATGCCATGTTTCACGAAGTGATATCCCCTGACACAGATGGCTCCAGTGACCCCAGTTACCTTGGGCCTTGGAAAGGTGATATCCAGCACTGCAATCACAATGTGTTAAAGTATCAGTGCAGACCAGCTGATTAGAAATGGTGCATATGTACATGTAATTTTGCAAATCCTTGTGGCCACATCACGGCGTAGCAGGGACAAATGCCACTGTTAGTGCATACAACCAGTGCACGAGTACATGTACATATTATATATACAGGTGTAAATAGAAAGGTGTTGTTTATAGTCAAACATTGTTTTTTTTAAATTGCAGTGTGCACTTCTGTTTGCCAAGGTGGAGGTCCGTGGGGTAGGGAGTAAAACACAATAGGAAGGGAAAAAACTAAATTAAGCCACACACGACAAACACAAACACAACACTCAGACGGCATTGAGAGGACAGAGACACAGTGTATAACATGTAAGAATGAAAAAAGCGCACATACACACGCGTGATATGACACAACCTGAAGAGAGAGACAACAACAACACAGAGGCACATCAGACAACAACATGACCCGCTGTTCCCATTGGTTCTTCTTCAGTGTCTTGCTTTATTAGTTATTGACACAGGACACAACAACGGGGTTATTTTTCATTTGAGCTTCTGGGTGTTATTTGCACATGTGCATACCCGCATGGATGCGCTCTTGCACTCTCATGACTGTATGCAGGTTTTAAGCTCTCACACAGACAAACAAGTAATTACTGAGTGTATATCACAGCGAAATTTTCACATTTTCTCTCCAGATTTTTTCTTTTCTTTTCTTTTTTATTACATCTTGTACAGTGTTCATTGAGATTGTCATTCACAAAGTTATAATAATAAGTACAACATTGGGCTGAGGTTAGGACTCATTGTATGAAATACCTCTGAAATCACAAGGTGAGCCCCGAAATACCCTTTGCAACCCAAACCTTAACATTCACACTGAAGTGCTACCTAACCTGAGCTCAAATGTTTGCATCATTCCACGCGTTCAGGCACAGATAAGTCTTCTTACAGGTGACACAAAGGACAAACTCCATTGAACATTTAGACACAACACTGTGAAAACATTTGGTGTATCTGCATATCTTTTGAGGTCATGCGTAGCATGTGCAGCTGCATCTGTGTTAAAGTGGGCACTACACTGCTGTTTGTGCAATTAAAAAACATCCTACCTCTAGGACAGCCAGATTAAAACTTTCTGGATGTTTCCAGGATACAAGCTCCTTTATTAAAAAAATTTTTTGTTTTTTTTTTAGTGTTACCTCTGGTCTATGGTTTGATCCAGGAAGATGTGGAGTTTGCATTGAGGTCCTGCTGTAACAGAGACCCCTCCATCTTATACCAATCCTCAGTCAGAGGGGAGTCTGGGCTGGGTGCCAGGGCTGCTGCCTCTAGTTTGTTGTCAACAGGGGGGTGTCGAAAGTTTGGAGGGAGTGTGGGGGAGTGTTTCAGTGCAGGTTGGTGGCAGTGGTGGTAGTTGGATTGCAGTAGTAAATGAGGTGTTGGGTTATCATGAGCATGAAGATAATGGACATGGGGCAACGAAAAGGGAAGGCGTTATGGTGGAGCACAAAGGAAAAGAAGGGGTGAAATGAGGGCGTGGGTTTCAAAAGGGAAAGAGCGGGGACAGGAGGGTAGATGTGGGGCAAGTTTGGGAGGGTAAGTGGTCAAGGGGTTGAGGGAAAAGTAAATAAAAAGGACAACACAAGGCAGGAGAGAGAGAAAGAGAGAAACAGACAGGGAGAAACAGAAGTGACGAGAAGTAAATTAATGCATGGTCAACTGTCTGAGTCCAGAAGACAGAGAAAGAGATCGTTTTTGAGCATGAATAAATGTGACATTATGGGACACAGAACAAAGTTCACAGACACCGTGGAAAGATGGAAGATATGAATGGCTGAGGCATTGTGAAGAAAAAGGAAAAGGAGAGAGGTAGAGGGACAGAGATTCTTGTCCGACAGAAGAAATAAAATGTGATACCAAGCGGTGATGGAAACACAGACAACATGAATGTGAAGAGATGGAAACAAACAGAGCAGAGCAGAAGAACTTGGTGTGTATGCATGTGTGGTAAATGCACGACTGTAGATGTATGGATGTTTTGTTGCTAGCTGTGACTGAAGTCTCCTAACTCAGTTTATAGTGTGCTGTCCCATCCAGCGCATCTTTCCTGCATGTTTGAATGTGACATTCAAAACGTATAATGACCTATATGTAGTTTATCTGCATTGGCTGCCTCTGCACTTATATAATATATAATGTATGTTTACATCATACTGTGCCAAACATCTTGCTGTGTGGATCTGTTTACATAAGATGTGCATGTTTTGCATATCCGTCTCCTGGTGTGAAACATACCTTTCCGCACATTCCCATCTGTGGCACGGAATTCCCTGGTATTAAGAAGGAAGCAGGCTCTGTCCTGCTGGTAGCGTTCCCGAGTGGGGCCTCGCCCAATAGGACTCCTCTCATCCGGGCTCAGCACCTGGTCGATGGTGGGGCAGTCCTCATTAGCCAAGGCGGCTGAGGCTGCGTCACCATTCTGCTTAGAATCTAGTTGAGGCAAAGGAAAGTGAAAAACACCCAAAGAAGAATCATTGTGCTACAAAATTAAACATCTTGTTTAACTCAAAAAACAATTTCATATCTAATTCCTCTTTTCCGCCTACTCGGCTGTACTTGACTCGACTTGACTCTGGTTAAGACCAAACCAGTGTTGGTTTGTTTGTAACCATTTCTCTTGTTCAAAATTTGCTCTGTTTGATTTTTGTGAAGGAGTCGCTCTCATGACCCAGCCTGAGCCGTCACTACCTGGCCAATCAGTGGAACGCAGGCTGTCGACGTCACATTTTAAGCTTGATGAAGCTCGCTTGGAACCCTGGCTAACAAAGTACTTGGTACCAGATAATACTACCTAATGGAAAACCCTATAAACCGAGTAGAGTCCAATCGAAAGAGAGGCTTTAATGTTGGCAGATGGCTTTCCTTCCCTAAACGTGGTTCTGCCAGAGGTTTCTTCTTGTTAAAAAAAGGTTTTTCCTTCCCACTGCCACCAAGTGTTTGCTCATAAGGGGTCATCTGATTGTTGGGGTCATTTCTAACATTATAGGGTCTTTATGTTACAATATATCTGGCATTAATAAAATTCAATTAATGTGTCCTACTCTAATGTAGGAAAATAAAGCATGTTCTGGTCAATCCTTCTGTTTGTAAGGGGAAGCCAACCAGAAGAAAATGTCTTGTTCTACGCAGTGAATGAGCTGAGGGCCTCACCAAGATTAATATGAATGATATGGAACTATGAGTCATGCAAAGACATGTTAGTAGACAAGCTTTGCATATAATGAAATTTTTACTTGATTGTACTTTCCGAGTCTGGAGTCTGCTATCAAAAGTTTGACTGATACAACTTGCTAATAAAAACAAGGAAAAAAGAAAAAAAAGAAGAAAGAAAAGACACCGCCCACAAATACCTGGAAAAAAGCCAAGCAGACAAGATGTAGTAAAAGCACTGAAGAAATGTTTTCTGACTCACTAATGATCAGGCCATTGGAGTAATGCATTTAAGGTGCATTATTGTGGCATATGACTGACGCCTGATGCTGCAGCATGTAAAAAGCGCGCCAAGAGCCACATTACTTCGCCTCCTGATTTCACTGTTAATGCCAGAGAGATAATATGTGGGCTGACTTTCCTCAATTCGGGAAGTCAGCTCAAAGTTGAGATGCATTAAGCTGTTTTAAAAGATAATTGAGGTCATTTTCCTTCCATAATGTTTGTTTTTTCCCCCCTGACAGATGGAGGCCTTAAGGCAACGGTGAACCTACCAGTTGATCATAAATTACATATGAGTTGTGATGGGCCAGCAATTTCTCCAGGGTGGCTCAAGAATCAGCTATGCATCTCTTCTTGATCGTACTTCCACTTCTTTCTCTTGACACTTTGGTACTCAGTTAATTCTCAGTTAAAAGTCTAAAATCCTTTTGTACGCTTCAAACTACCATGAGCAAACTGTCATATTGATTACAATCATGCAAGTTCGTTTTAGATTGCTTAAAGTGGTAAACAACATAGTGAAACTTGAATTTTATCTTGAACATACACAATTTATTCATTTCTATATTTTCAACAGTAAAACAGATTGCATATGTTCTCATGATAAACATAAGCAGCATTAAAAAACAACAACAAACACTCACCTCTGTTGATCTCTATAATTTCTTCTTGGGCAAGAGGACAGTCACCTCCTATTCCTCCAGACCCCATCACTCCTCCTAAGACATTTCCCAAGATTCTTTGTGGTGATGCAGTAGCCATCGCCAAGGCATCTGGCTTGCAGTAGTTGGGGGACCCTGGTTGTGGCGCTCGGGGGATATGTTTGTTCTTCTTTTTGGGAAGCTTTTGTTTGGCCATAGCCAGAGAGTAGTACATGCCGAAGTTGTTGACAATGACAGGTACAGGCATAGCAATGGTTAGCACACCAGCCAAGGCACACAGCGCACCCACCAGCATCCCTGACCATGTCTCCGGGTACATATCTCCATAACCCAGCGTGGTCATGGTCACAACCGCCCACCAAAATCCAATGGGGATGTTCTTGAAGTTGGTATGGGCACTGGCTGTTGGGTCATCTGGGTCTGCACCAATTCGTTCAGCATAGTAGATCATAGTGGCAAAGATGAGGACACCAAGAGCTAAGAAGATGATGAGCAGGAGGAATTCATTGGTACTGGCACGCAGGGTGTGGCCAAGGACACGGAGACCTACGAAGTGGCGAGTCAGCTTGAAGATTCGGAGGATACGAACAAATCGGACAACACGCAGGAACCCCAGGACATCCTTGGCAGCTTTGGAGGACAGCCCACTCAGACCAACCTCCAGATAGAAGGGCAGGATGGCAACAAAATCGATGATGTTGAGGGTGCTTTTGAAGAATTCAAACTTGTCAGGGCAGAAGGTGACTCGAAGCAGGACCTCAATGGTGAACCAAATGACACACACACCTTCCACATATGTCAGCCAGCTGTCAGTCACCACCTCATAAACGATCTCCTCACGAGTCATGTTGCCCACTGTGACGTTCTCTGTCTTGTTGAGGATGGTGTTGAAGGCCTCGTGCGTCTCCATGCAGAACGTGGATATGGAGATGAGGATGAAGAATAGGGAGATAAAAGCCACATACTGAAAAGAATGAAGAAAAGGGTCAATAAAAAGAGTTAATGTAGGAAGAGAAATCAGAGAAAGAGCAAAAGAAAAAAGTCAAATTATGAAAATCCAGCGAGGCAAAGAACATCAGAGAAAATGTCAGCATTTTAACAGTATAAAACCTCAAGCCAACCGCAAAAGTAAATGCATTAATTATTCATTCAATTTAATTACATTAAATTAAATTTAACAACCAGTGAATGTATAACACTTATACCCTTAAATAGTATACTATCAGTTAATACTCAACTCAATATTTAAAAATGTCTTAATATGTCAGTGTGTATCCTACATATTCCAACTAATTACCACATCTTAGCCAGAAAACAAAAAGTGTGCAGAAAGCTATAAAAATATTTCAGAAGCATGTAGTCCACAAATAGAACTTATAATCAGAAGGGATAAAATAAATAACTGAAAATATGTCTGCCATATTACACTCATGTGGAGAAGGAAGTTTTCACAGGACTTTATTCAGCTCTATGCAAAGAAACTAAGAACGCCTTACTTAGTAATTAGCAGCCAGTGCTGATAATCAAATTGACCCAAATAACTGATCATTAGCAAGTGTGAGCACCTCTATAAAACCAGAGGCTTTGGCAGTTTCCCAGTCTAGAGCATTCAAGTGTGTGTTAACACAATGTCACCATCTTCCTAGTTGTGGACATCCCAGCAAATCCCCCCCAAAATCCAACTGTGCATGTTAAAGTTTAAAATTCATGAAGGTGCAATGAAAAAAAGACTAATAGGTGTGGCTTATTTGAAAGGGTTGATAAGAGAAATACTGTCTAAAAAGAACTTGGCAACATGATTTAGATTTGCAAAGTTGCATCTAAATAAACTACAGACAGACAAGACCAAAGACAGTTTGGTTAAATAGACAGCACCGCATTTGCAGAAAACCAAACACATCACCAAAAACACTTCATGCCAAGTGTTTTGCAGCCACGGGACCTGGGCAGCTTGCAGCCAGTGAGCCAATCTATGTGCCAAACTATTAAATGTCAAATGCGAGGCCATTTCGTCCATCAGCTAAAACTTGGCTTTACAATGTAACAGTGACCCCAAACACAGCAACAAATCTGTTGCAACGTCCCAAAGTCTGGAGCTCAAACTGACTGAAATGATGTGATGAAACCTTAAAAGAGCTGTAAAAAAATAAAAGGAAGAGTGGCCAAAATTTCCTCACAGTGACGTGAGAGACACACAGAAAACAATTAATTAATTAAAGTTTTTCCTGATAAAGGTCGCGCTGCAAATTAGCCAAAACAATCACTGGGTGTATTTAGTTAGTTTTTTACAGTACTGTTTGGAATCCCATTGTTATGAAGATTTCATTAACCTCACTACTCATTTAAATATCATGCAGATGCTTTAAGGTAACATTACCCTTCACACAGTCATATCATTTGGCCTACTTGTGTGTGTTTCTTTAAATTGGATATTTTGACGAGTCTTTTCAATACTTAATACTTGGTGTTCATATTCTTAATGCTATGGTTGCATTTGGCCTATTAAAACTAACAACTCACACTAACTCCCATGCTTTTTTGTTGATTTATTATGTTGTTATTGTGAACCTCTTGTGAGAAATGTATTGCTTATCTTTCCACAACCTGGGTCCTTTCTATATACTACAATATTTTGCATCCCATGGGTTTGCCTGTTCACTTCAGAAATCTCTGCAGCTTTCCTTGACAGAAAGAAAAACAAGCCAATTTAAACCATCACACTGTCCCGCTTCAGACATCTCTGTTTTCCAGTTTGTTTCTAACTCATCTGCGTGATCTGCAGTTTACTATATGAAGCCAATCTTTTCCCTTCACTGTAACTTGTTCAGTTGTCAGCGAATCAATGACAGTAGTGTGATGACACCAGTGTGCGAGCGGCTGCTGCACAGTCTTTCCCCATTGTGGTCCATTCCTAAGCCCTGCAGTGTATTTATAGATGCAGTATACTTTGTGCATTACCAAATAAATAATAAAACACAACCATGGCCCGAGGAGCAAAAGAGAAAGGTAATTCATACTTGAGTGGAGTCCATATATATAAGAACCATGAGTGCCCTCAGCATATTGTGAGTGCCAGCCTGTATTTTTGGCATTATGCACTTATGTAATATCAAGAGCAAAATGTTTATAAGAAGAGGCTTTATAACTGGGCAAAAAGAGCAACCAGTGCCACTTATGTTTCTTGAAAGGTCTCCTTCCCCCCCACCATCCCTTTTCTTTGGGTTGGAAATTGGATGAGAGCCTACACATATTTTCTCTAAGTGCCTTCATGACAGAAACAGACTGGGCAGAAGGCTTAATACTGTGAGCGGTTGTATTTATTGAGGACATTAGCCAACGAGCATTTAGCCAAAGACGTGACCTTCCAGGAAAATCAGTAAGTTGGTGTCCATCCTGTAATTCTTTTTTGATTGTTTCAACCATTCGTTGGTTGTAATGTTGTTTTGTGTTGTTTAATGTTGGCTCAATGAATCAAGAAAGTGTAATTGCATTTTTTTTTTTTTACAGGCTACCTCTTTGCAGCCCAAATACTTTGGTAATGTATATCATTAGATTTGCTCCTGTTTTTCTCTTTTGCTTTGGTCTGTCATTCTTGCAGCATCTGCTGTCCTTTCTGGTCTGTTTTCCCTCCCGCTCTCCTTCTCCTCTACCATCTATGCTCTTTCTTTTTTTCCCCTCTCTTTTCCATCTCTACTCTCTACCTCTTTTTTTCCTCTGCTATGTTTCTCACTAGTTGGTGTCTGACCTACTTTCTCAGATTGCTGCAGTACTCTCCTCCTCTGTATCATGAAAGCACACACATACACACACACTGAGGTTCTCAAACACCCTCTACACTCCCCCACCCCCGGTATCAACCCCCACCCTCCCGTCCCAGTGAAGCGGGATAGTACCAGTGGGACCAGCACAGGATGTTCCCTTATTGGCCGAGCACCAGAAAGTCTTCACAAGTACAAATCACAACAACGAAGAGAGTTTCACCCTGAAGTGTTGTGCTCATTTTTTGTTTGTTTTTGTTTCTACTGTTCTTTTTATTCTTTACGACGTCAGACATTACTGATGCAAGGATTATAATAATAGTTAATAACTGAGTAGATGATAAGCATGGGCAACTGTAGAAAGCATGAGGATGCAGAGACTGGGAAAAAAGTGTGAGATCTTGTCTTCAAAGTGAGCTTTTCCATGTTGTCCTTTGCGCATGTACGAGCTAACACATACACAAGAGACTGCAAAAAGAAACTTGTGGCAAAACCGTAATAACACTGTATCGTTTATGTAGGTTACACAGGTGGAGACACAGGAGGGGGTGGACAAGTGGGAGGGAGACCAGACGATGCGGATCCATGCGTGGAGAAGCACAAAGGAAAAAGCTGAAGCAGTCCAGAAGCAAGGACATAGAGTAATACGAGCAAGGTGAGAGGGATGGACGAATGCCAAAACGGTTAACAAAACTCAGAGATGTGACCGAGGCAAGATTTGCTCATTGTTCTGATGATGTTAATGTGATGTGACTGTGTGATGAAAAGAAGACTTTTGCAATGACAAGCAAGAGGACAAAAAGTATGACGGAAATGATGGTGAGAGGAAGAGCGAGGAGCCAAAGAAAAAGAAGCAAACCTAACAAGAGACTGAAGGCTAATAATAAATGACAGGCCTTAGCAACTTCTGTCAAACGGAGGGACAGATGGAGCTCTGTGTCTTTTTCCAACATGTTATTCCATACAAGTGATTTCAAAGCTGCTCAGAACTTATGCATAAAGCTAGTTTATATTACTGAATCTCACACAAAGCTGGATTAGGTGAATGTCTGAATGTCAAATACGTCCATCTAATCGTTCTAGCACAAAAGTGGTAGAATCTACACTACCAGCCACTTCATTAGGTACATATGTTCAGCTATTTGTTAATGTAAATATCTAATGAGCCAATCAAATGGCAGTAAATCAATGCATTTTTTAACCTCCTGAAGTTCAAATCGAGCATCAGAATGGGAAAGAAAGGAGATTTAAGTGACTTTGAACATGGTAAGGTTGTTGGTGCCAGAGAGGCTGTCTGAGCATTTCAGAAACTGTTGATCTACTGAGATTCACTTGCACAACCATCTCGAGGGTTTAAAGAGAATGGTCTGAAAAAGAGAAAACATCCAGTGAGCAGCATCTCTCAAAAATGCCTTGTTGATGCCAGAGGTCAGAGGAGAATGATAGAAAGACAACAGTAACTTAAACAACCACTTGTTACAATCAAGGTGTGCAGAAGATTACAGCTGGGCTACAGCTGTGAGCTAAGAACAGGAAACTGAGAATATAATTTGAATATAATTTGAAGGGTCTTACCAAAACTGGTAAGCAGAAGAAACATTTCCTCTGGTCAGATGGGTTTTGAGGTCTGTGACATCGTTCGCGTGGTAGAGTCAGAATGTGGTGTAAGCTGGATCCATCTTGCCTGGTATCAACAGTTCAGGCCAGTATGGTGTGGTGTTGTGGCAGATATTTTCTTAGCACACTTTGAGTGAGTGTTGTTGCTGCCCATGTCCAGACCTTTATGGAGATGGTTAAAAGTGTACAATGTTCTGATTGCTGCTTCCAGCAAGAAATTGTGCCATGATGCAAACTGGTTTCTTGAACAAGATAGTCACCAGATCTCACTCAGTAGAGCATCGAGATCCTCATTATGGAAATGCAGTCAACAAAACTGCAGCAACTTTGTGATGGTGTCGTATCAATACGTATCAAAATCTGTGAGGAATGTTTTCAGCACCTCGTTGAATCTATGCCATGAAGAATTAAGGCAGTTATGGAGGAAAAAGAGGGTCCAACCCAATACGAAGCAAAGTGTACCTAATAAAGTGTCCAGTGGGTGTTTTAATCTCTTTTCACTTTTGAATTCAGTCTTTATGTTGTTGTTTTTCTCATTCACGTACCTCATATACCTATATATAACATAATTATGTGGGCTCAGACACAGTAGATGCACACACCTTAAGCTTTTATACATCATTTTAAAAAAGGCCAATTTTTATCTACTCACATATTAGCACCAAAATATGAAAGTTAAACAACTTTGTTTGAGCCGATCTGACAGTGAGCTCAGCTCACGAATTTAATACAGTGAAAATAATATTTCTGCTAAACCAAATGTAGCTGAGCGCACTGTTCACGAGCTTGATTTGTTGCAGAATTTTGTCTTAAACAGAGCAGATCTGTTTAGATTATTCAAACACACACATCTAAAAGCTGATTTGATTCCAGCTGCAAGAATCACTTCTGTTTACACTAAATAACATTTTCTTTTAACCAAAAAAAACAAAACAAAATACCTCCAGTTAACTCAACACAAAGGGAAAACAAAACAAAACGAAAACGAAAGCGTTAATCATCTGTTTTCATCAATCAACAAAATGCAGTGAATGAACAAAAGAGAAATCTAAATCAAATCAATATTTGGTGTGACCACCTTTGCCTTCAAAACAGAAAACAGCATCAATTCTTCTAGCTACACTTGCACACAGTTTGTGAAGGAACTCGGCCGGTAGGTTGTTCCAAACTTTGGATGTAGACTTCCTCACATCCTTCTGTCTCTTCATATAATCCCAGACACATTTGATGATATTGAGATCAGGGCTCTGTGGGGGCCCTACCATCACTTCCAGTACTTCTTGTTCTTCTTTACGCTGAAGATAGTTCATACTGACTTTCGCTCTGTGTTTGGGGTCATTGTCCTGCTGCAGAATACATTTAGGGCCAATAAACAATCATTTATAATTCTGAAATCATTCTTTTGTTTACAGCATTTTTCACACCTGCCTAAAACCATTGCAACTGTACCTGTAATGCTGGCACATCAACTCTTCAGCTGTTATTTTTAACTTATAAATGACTAAATTAATACAAGGGGGAATTTAAACTGATATTTTGGGTGTTATAATTTAATCTGGAACAGTTTTAAAACGATACTTGATGTAATAAAATTCAGAGGCGCTGTATATTTTTGATTCACCGTGCCAAAACCTTTAACACCTGCTGAGCTGGCACATAGTCGGACTGCTCTTAATGAGAGGCATTGGCTGACTTACAGAAAAAACAGAGTAAGTTGAGAAAAGGTATTGTTTAAGTTTGTTTAAGTTAATTGCACATTACACCGTTCATTGTGCATTACATGTGTACATATATATTCTGCACCCAGCTAGATTTGCTTGTAGTTGTAATGTGGTTGTAATCTCAGGTGTACCAGTACACTAATATTTTAAGGTATTACACCCATGGGTAAGAAGTCTGTGACCCCTCTCTGATGGCAAAATTGTAAGTTATGACCTAACAGTGGCTGAGGAGCTGCCATCGTCCACATGGAGAATAAACAGGATTATAATAAATTATAGTCAGTGCTAGCTCTAAGCCCTGAAAATTTATGTTTTTATCATCTGTGTTAACCACACTGACTTCTGCTATATAATGATATACAAATATCATAAATATAAAAGAGTCAAATATAAATTTATAAATGTATCAAATGAAACTGCCATTAAGATGGACCACAAGAATGTGCATGCTCTAAATGTCCGAGTGAGTCTTTGTGCCGTTCTGGCTGTTTTGTGCTATAGAGATGATTTCATTACAAAAATAATGATGACTCAATTAAGCATCATATGAGTCACGAGTCACAGTTCTTGGGTAAAATGACTGTTTTTCACTCTTTAACTTAACAAACAACAATATTTACTTACTCTTCCATCTTCCTTTCTTTATTAGCAAATTTCTTGCTTCATATTAAATTAAACTTTTGGAGTTGGATGTTTTTCCTAGTAGGAAATCTCATACACAGAGGAAAGCACTCTGTACTGAGAAAGCTTGACCTAACAATGACAGATAAACGTATTCAGCAAAAACAAAATGCAAAGACACATTCGGGTTTGGGTTTCATTACCCTGGCAGCTTGAACCAAAAGTACTGCAATTAATTTGACTGAGATGAGCTAAAAGCCACAATCAATTATTGCTCCTGATAAAACAAAGGTCCATTCATGTTTTCAGTGAGTAAATCGAGCCGTATTCACAGCAGCAGAGTACAGTAGATTGCACAGTAGATGCGAACATCAAATCAATACTACTCAATCAACATGGCAAGCAGGAGTTTTCTGGCTCTGAGGGGGACAGAGAAGCACTCAAACTGCTTGAACATTAATAAAATCTGCTTAAATCTATTCATCAAATCAGCCTGCAGCACACAGCTGCAGAGCCTGTGCGTGCATTCGATGCATATACATCTGTTGGTGTAAGTTCCTGGCACCAAACGTGTGCGTGTGTGGACATGACTCACAATGTGAAAGAGACAAACAGCCTATGGGCACAGGAGGTGTGTGCGCACACTTGCTGATCACAGATAGCAAGTGGTAGCTGCATGAGCACTGCATTGAAGTGATGGAGAGGGATGAGCAGGGAGACAGAGAGAGAGAAGTGGAAGAAGATGATAAAAGGAGGAGTAGCAATCTGTCACTTCACACTTATTTATCTCCTTGGGCGCTTTGTTCTGTCCCGCCATCCCTTTTTTTTGTCGCTGTTGTCGTCACAGCAACGTAAAGGTGTGCACTCTGGACGATGCTCTCGGTGCGTAGCACTTACAGGCACAGGTGCAATGTGGTCAATTCCCTACATTAAAGCTAACAATGACCTTCAAGGTCCAATCGAGCCCACCACACCGTCCCACCACCTTCCTCCTTACTCTCTAGACACCGAAATTAGATTTTGAAAGATCATCAACATAAATTTAAAAGAGCGGGAGTCAAAGATGGAGAGAGGAGCAAATGAAAAAAAGAGCCTCTTTGAGAGAGCGAGAGAGAAACTGCGAAAGGAAGTTGATCAAGGCGAGCGCTGATTGTGTTTCCGATGGATGAATGAAGAAGGGAGAGCAAAGGAATGGAGGTGGAGGAGAAGGAAAGGAAAGAGGAGAGAAGACAATGAGGGGCAGCGGAGAGTGAGATTGCAATAAAGAGACAGGGAGCGAGGAAGGAGGAGGTGCTGGGAGTGCACGAATGTAAGCGATATAACCGAGGAGAGATTGTCGGAGCTGATATTAGCCCTACAGGCATTTTTGCATGCATGGCGGTGCGCTGCGCTCTTCCTTAACGGGACCCTAGTGGCGCTGTGTTTACTGCGGCACCATCCAGAAGAGCTTTATCATTACAGTATTACCACAGCCCTGCCTGGCTCTGTGTCACCATGACAACCACTGCGTTAGCCTCTGCTTTCAGGCACCAAGGACAAGACCAAGCCAAATACTGCTCCTACAGCTGGCATAGAGGGCTGAATGTATACAGGAGCAAGAGCCAAATTGTGATCATTTGGTCCAGACGCTGATTGTCCAATCAAAGGCTTTAGTTTATCAAGTTAAGGGCGCGTGACCTTGACAGTGATACATAAAGGCAGGTAAAGGATTTTGCTTCTCGTTAACGAGGCTTTTGTTTGATTACTGCTAGTATGACAATCAGGGAGCGGTGGAACGTGGAGTCTTTCCCAGCAGGGCAAAGCAAATGGAGGGGGGGGGGACCGCCGCTGCGGAGTCAGCACTGATAAGGAGACACTGAAGGATGATCTGAAATCTGAACATGAATGAGGCATGAAAAATGAACATTTGAACGATGTGAAATACAGAACCCTCTCCTGAAGGGCAACCTGAGCAGCGGCTCAGACCGGGATCGGGTGATTAATCTATTATCTTAGGTGAACGACCGCGGCCATCACTCAGAGACTTCCAAAGTAACCACTTAGCGTGCAGGGCGAGTGTAACCTTGGGTGGGTAACGGGAATAGCCTTCACTTGTGCCATCATCATCATCATTGCTGCAGAGCAATACTGAAATTGATGGTTTTGTTTCTTTTAGTCCAAGATCATCAAAAAGAAAAAAGAGAAGAAAAAAAAGAGTGAAACACCAAAACTAAAATGTCAGGAAAAAGAGCGTGCTCCCTTTACCGACACGTGAAGTGGGAGACTGTGACAAGAGATGAAGTCTGAATCAGAGAAGAGAAAACACGCCTTCCTCTTTTTTCAGAACTGTATGTTTTCTTTTTGTTGAACTATGAATGACTTATGTCAGTTTACTTTATGCAGCTTATGAAATATGTCCATGTGAACCACGATTACATCATTTTGAATCCAGTCCACTGACATACAGCTAATGCCACAGTGGCGTTCCAACATTGCAGTTTAAAAGCTACACTTTAGAAATTATAATCAAAGCAACTGCCATGTCTCTGCCAAGTCTTAAGCTGTCCCTCTTTTCTTTATGCTTTGCAAATGCAAATGTGAAAATATGTGCAAACATAGATGGACATACTTTATATAAGGCAACAACGAAGCTTGTTCAATTCTAACGAGCAAGCGTTGGGATGACTTTCTCTCACCCTCAGTCCAAGGCAGACAAACTAACATACACACACTTTTATACACATAACCTCAAACGTGCACACAGACACACAGCACACACATGAGACAAGCAATCACCTCTATTGAGTCAGACCTGTTGTCACTGATTTTTAGGTCCAGTTCTTGTGTAATGCCGCATTCTTTTCTCCTCTTTTCCCTTCCTTAAGAATGGCTTCTGGACAACCACCCTTCCAGTGAGACCATTGCTGGCAGGTCTTCAGTGAAAAGCAGAATCCGCCAAGGTCCTGTGTCTGGTCTTTGGTGGATATTTTTCTATTGTTTAGGGACATGACTTTCCTACACTACTCATCTGCCTGCTGCAGATAGGCTTTCAATTTTTCTTTCTCCTCCCACTTGTCCAGTTTCCTCATTTCTTTTTGTTTAATTACACACTTCACATAATGCCAAGATATATGCCAAGTTTTCATCTAATAGCATCTAACAAGTGTTCTCTTTGCTATTTTTCATAGATTCAAGTAAAGAATTAGGAACAAATTATGGAGTTCTGCAACAGGCTGCTGGTAACAAAGAGCCTAAATGTCTTATTTGCTGAGTTGTCACACTGGTTCATCTCTTGAATTTAGAGACTATATTACACTTGAGGGATTCATAGGTCAGAAAAATATTCCTCTGAAAATGGTCAGGTAGAAGCACTGAACTGAAAATGAGTGAAAAAGTAGCCAATTTCTCAAGAGAAACACTAAAAATCTTCAGAAAACCTGGTGAACTTTTGCTCAAGACGACACAGCACTGTAAGAAGTGACCACCAGCAGCCAGACGGCTTAGACTCCTCCCAGTCAGGAAACAGTCCAGCACAAACCTAATTTTACATTTTATTTAAAAAATATATATAAATAAACTACCTGAAATCAACACTGATGATTAAAAAAAGTTAACAGGACAGATTTAACAGAGATGGCGCTGTCTAAATTTATAGCACAAGACAAAATCAGGCCAGTGTTGCATAACCGGATGCTGTTCAGGAACAGTTCCATCACATTTATCTTTGTTGACAATTGATGGAAGCCAAAACTGTAAATGAAAGTCAAGTTCCATTAATTGTTGAGCTTTTTTTCTCAGGATAAACAACACGGGTGGGGGAAAGTGGCACAGAGCGAAGAACATGCAGTTAAAGCCCCTACTAAGGGGTCACCCACCGCCCAACACGGGACACTGCGGAATTTGCAGGGCAGGAGAGGTGAGGCATGAAAATGATGGGCCTGGTAAATGTGGCACGTGCAGCAGGACAGCTACATATGTCGAATTATCAAACGCGCGAAACACGTGGCCACATCCCACGCTCGTACGGATGCTTTTTCAGGCTTATCAAACCCTGTGAATCCACGAGGACATGAAAGAGTAGAACGTTGACGGCTGGACCCAGGATGTGAGATATAATTAGCTTCTGCTCTGGTTAATCCTTGCGTATGTTTTATTTTCTGAGAGCCGGAAACGCTGACTTTCAAGGGTCAGTGCTCTTGGAATTGATTCAGGTAAAAATTCAATCACAACGCGCACTTCTGTTTCAAGAGATTCCCTGAATGAGTCAACTCCTTGACATGATACAGTCAAATCGGTAAGCTGTTGCACACACATACACACACTCTCCAGCTCTCTAGTCGACACGTCACAGTGTCGTACATGCTCTGCAGCATTCAGGTCTCCTCCATTTCATTCCCACTGCAATCCTGTTAAGCTGGGGGAAAAAAGAAATAGAAAGGCGCCACATGGAGATAAACTGAGAGCATGTATGTTTCTTCTTGTCTGCTCTGTATGTGGTTCAGACTCTTTTGCCATATATTTCCGTTTCTCCTAGCGACACAGCTCCAATCTCTCTCAGTCGATCTTTTTTTCTTGGTTCCTCACCCTGCAGTCTCCCTCCGTGCTCTCCTATCCTGCTTGTACTGTCTGAGCCTCTAAAGCGGGTCTATTTTTCTAAACCTCCTTTGTCCTTGCTTCCTGTCCTCTCCCTTGTCTGCCTCATTACTTTGTCCATATTCCACCTCTTATAAAAAAAGAAGACGCATCATGGAATCTGAGCAAATGCAAACTGCTCATAGAGCACAACAACAACAAATGAAGCTAGGAAACTTCTCCGAAAATTTCCTGATCTAAACAAATGTTTGCACACATTTCCATCCAACTCTACTCCAAAATCAGGCTTTTACACGCTTATATAGATCCTCTTTATATTTAAAATGGTCATATACACACACTCCACATCGCCTCTGCTGCCACTTGGACACTTGGATCGCAAGTAAGCAGATGGTCACACAGGAATTGTCCCAGTGACGCCGTCTAATGTCATTTTCCAAGGGAATGAGCAGGGATCCAGTGTGAGTGTCTAAGTGCCACGTAAGTGTGGTGAACCGAGCCAAGACGCAAACCTGTTACTGTAAAAGCATACGCCTTATTAACCACACGCTGAATATCAGCACAAAAGGTATTTGATAATAAACTGTTCCTTTAGGTAATTCTACAATAATTACAATTAAATAATCATAATTACATTAAATTCCAAAACTGAACTGGTTGGGAATATTTTGTAAGTTATCCTAACCTGAATCTTGAATCTCTTTGGGTTGCATCCCAATGGCTGCCGACCTCCACTCTAGGCACATTCTGCAGGCTCTACTCTCAGGAGAGAGGACACAAAATATAATTTGCCCCTCGAGACTTTAGAAGATGTGGCAGGTTCTCCTTTGCATCCAGAGTTATGGTATATATTTCTTGAGGGTAGTAAAGTATATCATGATAAAATACAGTTGTTAAAATTAATATTTGAATGCTACTATCTTCTCAAATGTAATAATTTGCTGTATTTCTCTGATTTCTATCATTTCTATCATTCAGACAAAAAATAGTCTTAATAAAAATATTGATTAATTCCACCCTTGTGTGATTATGGGAAGCCTTTTTTTTGGTTTAATTTAATAGCAAACTAACATTCAGTTTGTTTAACGCTTTATCCACACGTGAGTGAGAGTGATCCGCAGGATGACGTGCGGAGGCATGAAGTGATTTATCAGTGTGCTCTAAGTGCGCACACTCAGCTGACCGGTTTATGGGCAGCTACCCTTACAGTGTACAGGCCAATGTGTACATGTGAGCGTGCTCAGAATGATGTATGTCCGGCCAGGTGTTTGAGGGAGTCAAATGGAACATGCGTGCCATAATAGAAATGGATAGCGTGTTTCTCTACCACACTAAGACTTTCTCCAGACACTGCTGGATATCGTTTATGAATTATTGACTGCCTTTACGCTGTGAAAGGACTTTTGATTCAGCATGCAATTAAAACGTTTTTTTTTCTCCTGCCAGTATGTGCACACGGTGTACTCCTTTGTTTACTCATACATGTGAATGTAGCAGTTTGTGTGATCACTACAGTACAGAGCACATCGCTCCTTTGCACGATTTGACAAGACTTGCCCCATTTAGGGAATTCAGACTCCTACCACTGTAATCGGCTCTGGCACCGTGCGAGCTCTCCTCCACGCCACTGTTCTGAATGTTTCCAATCCCAGAGAGCGCAAGAGCAAAATTGCCACTATGTTGAACTAATTGTGTGTGCAGTCCTGAAGAGTGCTGATTCAGCACTTAACCAGGATGGCTAAATGGACCAAGGCCGAGGTGAAGGAGGGAGACGGCTGAGACAGGCATAAAGAGCGGGAATGTATTAGAAGTGCTTAATGCTTCTGCCTGAAATATGATGCCGTGTCTGTAGTTTGACATTTTGGCAAATACCCTTATTTGTTTTCGCTGCCAAGAGCGGAGAGATTGATACTGCTTTCATGTGTGTTGGATAAATATGTTGCTGCAGCCTGCAGCACCAGCCGTAACCTTAACTTAGAGACAGCTAACCTCTTTCAGTCCCAAACGTAACGAAATGAGCATGCCAAAACATGCAAAAGTCACCAATATTGTCCCATTTGTGTAAGCTGTACAAGGCCAAGTGTATAAGAAGCAATTCACAGTTTTCAGAGGGTTATGTGTCAGTCTAGTTCCTGGCTCGGAGCAGTTGCCAGGCAACCAGCAGAGCCTTCAGATAGTCACTGGTCCTGGCTAAGACATAGCTAACATAACAGCTGAAAGATTTAAAATCAGTGTTGTTACACTTCGATTTTTGTGCAGGTTACACAGAATGTGTTATTAAGTGACATTCAGAATTTGCTAGTATTTATTACTCAGACCCGGCCTAACTGTTTCCATCTGTTTTCAGCCTCGATGCACAGCTAAGCTAACCAGCTGCTGGCTGCAGCACAGCATTAACTGTACAGGCATGAGGGGGGTATCAGATGTCTCATCTAACACTCAGCAAGACAGGGGCTGAGCATATTTCCCAAAATCTTGACCTACTCACTTAACCTCTTCCTCCCTGGAGGTCTGTTTGTTGGGTCCAGGCTATATCTGTTACAAAAAAGGGCAACAAATGCTTTTTTTGCTTTTTAAAGGCTTGGGGTTTTTTGAAGAAGAGTTAGAAGTCATGATTTCTAGAATAAGTACAATAATTCTGGATTTGGGCTTGTTGATAAAAAGTTGCGACTTATTCTCTTATTTAAAGTTTTGATTAAACTGAAGGAAAATTCATAATACTCAATAAAGTTGGTTTGTTTCTGTTTAAATTTCACTCTTATGACTGGTAATAATAAGCATAAGGACAATAAAATTCCCCAAAATGTGTCTTAATTGCATGCTTATTTTGTCCTAGCCTAGAGCATGAGTGTCAAACATATGGTCTGTGGGCCAGAACCTGCCTGCCAAATGCACATCTTTATATACATTGAAAACTCTAGAAAGTTAGGGAACGTATTGGGACACAGGAATGCAGGAAAAATGCAGGAATGTATTGTGTCGCATTTCCTGTGTTACAAGTTGCAAAAATAGCTAATGTCACAAGAGGCAGATGTCCCAAACTGTTTTGTTCTTCTAATGGATCAGTAATTCTGGAGTAAAAATAGAATGGAAACCTCCTCGCAAGCAGAAATTCTTTTATTTATTTATCTTTTTTTAAATGTTTGCATTCAGGAACAGATCACGCGTAGTTGCAGTGACCAACTGTTTGCCCACATGGTTAGGGTGTTGCATGCTCAACCTCTAAGTAACCACTTTCAAAATCAAGGTGATCACACAGGTCGCCTGGTGGACTGGACTCTGAATGTAAGCAGTTAATATCAGCTTCTGTTTAATGTGAATTTCTGTTTGTGTAGACAGTAACAGATATCAAAGTTAAATGCTGTTTTATCACAGACTGCATGTAACTGGGAACTTGACCCCACAGCTTTGACTTTGAAAATTTCCCTCTGAAAATGGCAGCTGGCTGTGAGCGGGTGCAGACCTGGTCCCCATCTTCAAAGCAAGCATCAGAAAGGAACAAGACTGCAAGTTGCTTGCACACAGCTACGATAATCTTGGATTTGGTAGTGTGACTGTAGCATAAACCAGAGTTATGTTTCTTAAGGCATCTGGGGCTCTTTTATCATCTGTTTTTGTTAATGCACAGTTCAATAAATGTGAGCTTTTTAAGAATGAACTAGTTGAAGAAAGGGAAAAATGTGGAGGTGTTTTATATAAGGTATCATTAGCAGTTTTACTGGCCCACTTGAGATCAAATCGAGCCATGAACTAAAATGAATTTGACACTCATGGCCTTGGGTAAAAAAGGTTAAACTGATACTATTTATTCAGTTTAGTCAACTCTTTTTTTCCCCTCTAACACCTCAGATTTAAGTGTAGGCATTCAGATGGCTTACTTACAGCTGCAATGTATGCGGTCCTATATATATGACTACAAAGGTCACATCAGGCTCTTTTTGGCCCTCTCAGGTGTTGTCTGCTTATTCAAAGGTCGTGCTTCTGTCCTTGTTATGAAACATCAAGCATTTATCCAGTTATGTATCGCCAACAGTGAGAGCTCAAGTTACAAGCCAGCGAACGGAGGGGACAGGGACTTCCGTCGATGCAAACACAACACGAGAAGGCCTGCAGTACAGAACCTTGTCAGTGAAAATTGAAACAGAACAAAATATATATTTACCAATTGCAAGCACAGGAAAGGCAGGTTAAATAAATGCCACGCCTCTACTTGATCTGAAAAAACAGTTTATCTTAATGAACTTGATAACGTGCTTAAAGCTTTAGGTATTTTGAGAATTGTGGGGTTTTTTCTGCTTATTTGCTGAATGGTCATATAAGCACAGAGTCTTATCCTCTCTCCAGTAATGGAAGAATAGATTTGCGATCAAGAATCAAATTAGGGCCTCCTTTCCCTTTCTTTGCTATTTTCAGATGCAGCCCACAGGGAGGGGATCTAGAATGGAAGTGGGAAAATAGGCCTTTTTAGCAGGATTGCGTTTGAATGGAAGTAATTGGGAATCACTCCCACTGCTGAAGGTAGAACCTGAACTCTGGATCCAAAAAAGCTGCACATTAAATAAAAATGCAATGATTTGAGAAGTATTTAAACATGTTATCTAAATGGAAACAGAATAAATAAGACACAGTATTTCTCTAGTATTCTGAGAAAAAATGGTTTAATGAAAATAAACGCTCATTTAAACTTTGATGGTGCAAGAACTCTTAAAAAGTTGGGAGAGGGGGATGTTTATCGCTGTGTTACATCACTTCTTCTTTTAACAACACTCTGCAAGCACTTGGGAACAGAGGAGACCCACTGCTCCAGTTTTGAAAGAGTTTTGAAATAATTTTCTCATTGTTGCTTAATAAAGGATTTCAGCTGCAGGCTGGGCCCGCCACCAACACAGGATTTTGAAGACCGATATGACATGCGGTGATTTAGAAATCCAGTAAATGGGCCGATATTTTTTTTTCTTCAGCACCAGAAACATAAACAGATTTGCCTAATTTCTGCTATGTTTAGTTATTTATGAGTTCTTACTAAGATGACATGACAATGCGGTTTAAAAAATAATCATTTTATTGTCACTAAAAGCCGTTGGCTATTCTTGCTCTGCTTGGATCGGCTGGTTTTTCCGATTGTGGCAGGGAACTGGCTGTTATTTGCCGTAGGAATTTGCAGACAATAGACAGTCACCTTCACCACAGTTTCCATTGAGATCCTACCAGAATTGGGAGTTTCTGTATTTGGAGCTGTGTAGCTCTGGGGCAAACAGAACTGGTGCAAAAAATCTCACAAGACTGCTAAATTAGAAGTGACCCAGTATATAGTATAAATCCTCTGCCAGTTAAAATCAAAAGAGGGCGACATGCTTTATTGAAAATTGATGTAATACTTTATCAAAGACCTTTTTACTACTGCTGTCTATGAGCCAAATTAGACAACTAAAACACTTTTTTTTTTTGTCTTTGCATACGTAGCTTTTTAGTGACGAGTCTTAACTCAGATGTATTGTCTCCAACATAAACTTAGGTTACATAAATGCCTGTCAGTACATCCTTTCTGTCTATTTTCTGTCCAGTCCTGTCATTTTCTACCCGGAGACAACCTGTTCTCAGGCTGTGGCATAGTGGCAGGTCAAATTTGTGTTTATGACAGCATTGTGCGCTCCAGCACTGAACATGGTGGAAAAGAACTGCAAACAATGAACCACAAAACATGACCTTCAGGGAGAGGTAGGCTCTGGACAATCTCTCCCCCCCCCCCCCCCCCTTTCCAAAAAAAGACTCAAATACAGGCACACAAAGTCAGATTTGGTGGGGCCAAAGGGGCGTCTTGTACATGCTGAGCGGCAAATGGTGTTTTGTCAGAAGACTGCTGACAAAGGCAACTGGGCCCTTTTGGTTTGAAACTGGAAGTAACTGAAATACAGCAAAACCAGTGGGACAGTGGCGCTGTATGACAGGATTATAACAGGTAATCCATCAGTTAATAGCAGGTTGAAAAGTAGATTATTTTAAACACAGCAAAATATTTGAAACAGTACAAAGAATAATTAGTTCAACATTCTTATAGAGATCTATGTTTAAGTGGTGTTATTGATCTGGGTGTCACATTCATACAGATTAACTCCCCTAATCCAGGCTTTAACATCAGTCCCGTGTTTTTTAAGTGTCTGTTTAATTTGTTATTACACCATACATTTTTTTAAGGTAACTAATAATTATGAATCAGCTGTTATTGTCTTCATCATTAGCATGTATTCAATCTGTCGAGTGACAATTAATGGCACTGACAAAACATTACTATGTATTAGTAGATTATATCTTATTTTTTTGCGATCGCTGCTGTTCAAGCAGACTTGAGTTCAAAACATCAACAACAAAGGGAATAAACAGACCAAGATCAAAAATCTGTCTTAGCTCCACTGGAAAATCTATGTCACCCAGGCCTGGATCAATAATGAAATCAGATGCAAATTGTATTGTATAACACCTCATCAAAGAGAAACATATATGTCCATAAAAATTGTCAATGGGTTAACCGTTTGTGTTCAGTGGCGCAGAATGAGCCCGAGCTTACCCGGAGTTTAAGAGCCGATTGAGAAAGAGGGAATTGCATTACAAACAGGCAACGAGAGAGGATGATCAATAAAATATCAATCAATAGGCAGGCAAGAGGGTCGGGGTAGGAAAATTGGATGGCTCGAGCCTTCACAGATAATCGAAGACGCTAAGACAAGGGTCCCCACCCCCATCGTGCAACGTCTTTCTTTCTGTGATTGTCACCCCCTCCTTGCTTGTCTCAGTACCCCTCTTTCACCTCTCTTTCTTCAGTGCACCCCCTCCTGCCAGTCAGTACCCCTCTCAGGCTCCCCTTCAGTCCCTCTTCCCTCGATGTCTCTCCACTATCTCACCTCTTCTCCATTTCTCTCTCACTCCCACCCCCTCCACCTCTTTTCTTTTTCTCCAGTGCTCCCCCTCCTTCCTCCCGCGTCTACTGCAGCAGAAAAGCCAGCACCGAGAAAACCAGCATGTGTGTGTTTGTACATGAGTGTGTGTGTGTGATACTACGGTAAATCCACGAGCTAGCCTCACACGATCACCTGCAATGAAGGTGAAATTGAGAAAAAGCCCCCGCGTGCGTGTCGAACGCTCCGATCAAAACATTGATTGCTGGCGCGTTACATCACAGCCATGCAAACAAACCCCCTTTAAATCATTAGAGTAATGTCTCTCCTCCTGTCTCTCTTTATTTCCTCTCATCTCCCACTTCTTCCCTACGTCTCTCTCTCTCATCTGCCTCGTTGTATTTCCACATCAGCATCTCATTTTCTTTTCTTTATTTTCCCCTGTTTCTCAGCCCTTCTTCATCTCTGTCTCTTCACATGTAATTCGGATCCCTCAGGATTAAAAAGGTTCTGCCACACCGAACAGGACACTTTTAGAAAGAGCAAGGCTGGAATAGAAAAAGGAATGATCTGGGTCACATCGCTGTTTGACGTATGGCACTGGCATATCAGACCTACACAGCAAACTGGGGCTACGTTCGCCCACAAATACAGCCAATGTTTTGCAGGCACTGAAACGAATCCAACTAATCGCACCTTAACACCCATGTAGTATCGCCAACACCACTAACTGCAGCCATTATGCTGAATGAATGTTTTTGTATGATTCATGTGGTCTTTGCCTGTAGATGTAGTGTTTAACTGTATATTGCATAATACAGAGCATAACACACAGCACTCGAGCAACTAGACAGGAGCTACAGTAGCTTGCATCCGAGGTATGGCAACAGCAAAAATGACGCCTCCTTTTGCTTGGACCAAATTTGCATGTAAATCCAAACTATGTCTCCCTCCTGTATACATAACTACCCAGGTGAGTTGTTTCTATGGGATGGAGTGGAGGTAGACGGGGTTGGAGTAGCAAGAAATCAATCTGAGAGCAATTCTTAGAGAAGCACTTCCTGCCTGATCCCAAGTCCAGAGAGGCAGATCAGGTGGCCTAAACCCAGACTATGTGTCAGTCACCATCTGCCACTTTTCTCTTCCTCTGGAGGGAACTGAAGTCAGGTATGCAGATCTATACCTGGCACCAGAAGAGGTGCAAATGTATGTGTGAGTTTTGAAAACAGGGGGAGTGAAGGTATAGTCTCATCTGTGGATAACTGTAGATGTAGTATGTATTGCTGAGTGTGCAGTGATTTATGATTACATTTTCCCCACTCAGCTATTTTCAGCATGATGGCATGAATGCCTGGCCACTGCAGGTGTCTGCCGACTGTCTGGTTTAGAATGTGGACCTACAGTATTCATACATTCCACAGCACCAGTGGTTTCTCGCCTTCACACCTTCAAAACTGAAAATATCACTAGCAGCAAAAGCAGGGAGCAAGATGAGGATGATCAGAATATAACTCTCGATACACAAAATCAAAGCAGCTGTGATCAAACAGCTGGATATGCCTTTAAGTGAGAGGGGGGAGACCCGAAGCCAAATGTAACTGTTTTCACAAACCCACAGATCAAACCACAGTCGGGGGCACTTGTTACTCTTACACCTGTGTGATCAAATGCCATTAAACAGCTGCTTTTAGCAAGTAAATCATTAACTATTCACATGAAAACAATAAAGGCTATCCCAGCTCAGGAGTAAGTTATGCGTAACAGGAACAAGGACCGTGCGTAAAAGGCATGTAGCTTTCAACTGGAACAAGAAAAAAAATCAGCAGAGTGAAGCACTACCAAGGGCAAATGTGTGAAAAGACATGCAGTACAACACTGACGTTTCGACGTCGTAAAAGCTTGCTTTCGGCGTCGTGCCAGAATAAATACGACCAACATGAAAAACGGCACAGCGACGTGCATCACAAACGGACAAGCATCACCTAATGAAGGCGTTTGGATGCAGGAGGCGCAGCGGATGCTGCGTCCGGAGGCAGATACGCGTTAAACCTGCTGGAGCAGGAGAATGTGACGATGGAAATCATGATACCGAGACAAATGTGGAAATGTGATTGACAGTCTTCACTGTTACTTCGTCTAATACCCATTTACCAACACAGCTGACATATAGTTTCCCATTTTTTGTCTTGCGCTATCAGCATTAATTATTCAATAGCAGTAAGTCTACATACACCAACATTTAACTCGAGCTATACTGTTGGAAATAACACGCCAGCAGTCATAACTCTTCACTTAATTACGAGGGCTTGATTTTTCTGCTTTTGCAGGTAATGTTAACTGGATGACAAAAAAAAGTTTTTTTAAAACTTATCATGACTCAGGCAGTACTCTGAGATGTCATTAGTCAGAATATGCAACAGTAGCCTATGCAGAAATAAGTTGGTCCCTCTGAAAGAGACGTGGGTAACTCACCCGGGCATATTTGGAGGAATAGGGGTCTTCAAAGAGTGCCCATATTCTGGGTTGCCAGGTTTTCCACCAGCCCGCTTTCCTCGCGTCCTCTTGCATGCACAGTCTTTTCAAGTCCCCATCCGCACCACCCAGCGCCGGGTCGTCGTCTGGCGCGTCCGGTTCTGGAGTCTCGAAGCTATCCAGCGCCTCCTCCGCATCCCGATGCTGCCGGTAATTCATCCAGCAACAAGCCTCCACGTCCGTCTCATCGATGCCCCAGAAGGCCAGCTCCTCTTCGAACAGGGGACCGCACACATCGTTGGGACAGTGCAACTTCCCGGTGCGGTAATAGTTGAGGATGAAGGAAAACACCGACGGGTGGCGGTCGAAGAAGAACTCGTCTAATTTGGGGTCGTAGTCGAAGTTGCTGAACGCGTCCGGCTCGGTGAGCCACGACAAGCGGGTACCGGGCAACGTTTTTAGGGTGCTCCGGTAGGTCTCATGCCGCACCCCCCCGCAGTTTATCACGATTTTCTCGCTTTCCGACGGACAAGTCATGTCTGCGCTGTAACATGCTTTGTTGGACGACTTGTTCCCACCCTTGCGCCCTTTAAAAGAGGATACACACACCGAACTGAGCATAGAGGACCGGGGGGAGGGAGAGGATGAGAGAAACCGAAGGGAGGAGGAGGAGGGAGGAGTCTGAGGAGTCTGCGGGAGAGAAAAAAGGGCAGAAAATTTCAGCAGAAGGGAGAAATAGATGTGGATTATCAACATTGCAATACACATTAAAAATCACACGCTAATGCCAGCTGTATGTGCAATCATTCACTTGATAATCAGCCAGTGGAAGGGAGGAAGACGACCTTGTGCAGGTGCAGAGGGAACAAGGAGAGCAGGGATGGAATTGATGGGTAGCAAAGTTGTTTTGTTTTTTTTAAGCACAGCATACCGGAGCACACAAACATGCCAGAGCAATAAACAGGTGGCTTAGAGCACATTCATGAGTCAGCAACCATATGGGCTGACTGTTGACACCAGTGTGATGAGAAGATCCCAGATCCCAGTCTGGAGTTACTGTGCTATGTAGCTTTAGGGTCTCTATACTGATCTGGTTGATGCTCAAGTCAGTGTTCTAACTGAGCCACTCAACTCAGCTTCACCCCTCCTGCACAAATGCAGAAATCCTGTTCCTTTACCAAAGAGTCATGTGTGAACATAGAGGAGAACTGGGGATCTTTCTTATTATCCCCCCGCCTTTCCTCACGAATGCTGCTCTGACACGGTGGTGTGTGTGTGTGTGTGAGTGTGTGTTAATTGCCTCCCGAGAGTGTGGTGTCCGTACTAATGTTAGATCTCCTCAATCAGCCTATGCGTGTGCTACACACACTGCTGCAGCCCCCTCCGACTGCACTGAGATCCATGCAACGCACAGTTATGCCGATGCTCTCTCTGCTGTTCTCTCTCCCATGTACTCTGTGTGTGTGTGTGTGTGTGTGTGTGTGTGTGTGTGTGTGTGTGTGTGTGTGTGTGTGTGTGTGTGTGTGTGTGTGTGTGTGTGTGTATGTGAGATGGCATGCAGGGATAGATAAGAGGAGGGGAGTGAAGTAAAGGTGAGAGGAAAAGGACATAAATCCGATTTTTCTTTCTTTCATTTTTTTAAATCCACCAAAGGGGCAAAAAGGACAGAACAATCAGGAGAACGAGGCTCAGACAATGACCTTATGATGGGGGACAAAGCAGGGAGAAAGGGTGATTTTTGGAGAGAGGGGTGGAAAAAAGAGACAAAGTGAATGCAGCACTCTCACTGGGGGCATTTACAGCGAACAGCTACTGTAATATTGTCTCTCCTCTAGTAATGGAAGAAGGGGGTAGAGGAGAGTGTGTAAGGGGACAGGAGGAGGAGGAGGAATTGCAAAGGAGAGTGCTCTATAAAAGTGAATGAATTCTGCTGCAGTAAAAAGCCAGAGTTATTTGCTCGCGCTCTCCCTCTGTTTCTACTCCAGGTGAGGTCGGATTGTTCACCCACAGGCTGCTCTGCCATCCAGAGGGGCTCGCGATGTTTCAGAAAAGCCACGTGATGGCAGCCGCAAAGGCCGTACCTGCACCACATCCATGTTGTGAACCTTTTTTTTATAGTCAAGGAAATGCACCACTCTCCTCCTCCCCCTCCTTTCCTGCAAGCTCTTAGTAGCCCTCCCTCCCCCCCACCCTCTGCCTAGTTCGACTCTCTCCCTCACTTTGTCTTCCTCACTTGCGCTCACATTCCGCATAAAGGAATCACATTTCATTGGAGGAAGGGGATCGGGGCTTCACTTCTTCTTCTCAAGTGTACCTGTCCGTCTCTGTCTTTCTCTCCAGTTCTTTCTACTACCCCCTCCCTGTTTTCATTTACTCACTGCAGTCCTACAGTCTAATTCTCTCTTCTCTTCCATTTCTCTCGTCTTTGACTTCGCTCACCTCTTCCTCTCTTTTTCTCCTTTTCCAAAGTAAGCTTCCTTTCCTTCGGCTCCATCCTTTCCTTCTCCTTCCCCCTCTTACTTTTTGCTATCTTTCACACGGGATGCCACTTACTATGTGTCTTTCGCTTTGCTAGAGTTTAATCCTGTTCTTCTTGTCTGAAGGAGCAACTTTTTGGTTGTCCATGGAAAAGTTTCCTGTGTCTTGGCAACACTCAGGTAAGATCCAGCAAAATCAAGGCTACTGCATGGATTAAGCACTAACTGTGCACAGGAGACAAAAACTTAAAGTAATACATCCTAAGTTCACAGATCAGAAAACAAATCAAAGTGTTAGATGCCTTAAGTTTTTTTTTTTTTTTTCTGTGGCAGTCTTACTTCTTTGCAGTTTTGTTTTTCTGCTGTTTTTTGGTTTGTTTTTGGGTGCAGGAGCATTCAAACTGCTTACTTGACAGAAAAGAAAGAAAAAACTGTGAATTTGTTAGTTGCACTGCATTATCGTGCCAAAGTACTTTTAGTTTGATGCTTTAAATAGAGCCTGAAGAAATATCTGCAACAAACAGAATGTTTGGAGTGATGAGGTCAGAGAGGGAGAGTGTAAAAAGATCTTAATCCACAGTCAGCTTTGTCCGGTGGGGCTTCCCAGCAGAGAACACTTGTGTTGTGGGGTGGATTATTTTTCAGCACCACGGACAGCGGCACTCTTTCACTCTCTCTGCTCAGGAACTTTTAAGAAGCAGCTTCTGTGAACTCCCTGTGAAACTTCCATCCTTTAAATAACTTTTTGCGTTGTTGCCATTTTAACTTTGACACATCGTGCCCTGACGTGTTCTTCACAGGCAGTCATGGGATATAGTTGAACTTCTGAATATTTTATACGTGGACAGCCGCAAGCCTGTCACTGCAGTTAAATGCCTTTTTGTTCCCTCACACTTAAACATGGTGGGACTATTGATTCTCATTAACCATTCTTTCATGTACCAGAACGTGTAGGTTAAGTGGGAAAGGGCTCAGCTGGGCTCTCTCTCACACTCTTTTGGGGAATTGTTAAAGCCTTTAAGTTTGAACTTGAGCTAATGTTGCCATCATTGTGACAAGATTGCCTGTAAAGAGTTTAGAGGTGAGGTGAGTGCTTTGCATTTCAGTTCATCTTAATACAGGGGAGGTAAGCACTTCTCTTTAAGAGTCAGCATCAGCACCTTCAGCACTGACAGCAGCAGCACAAAAACACACGGAAGGGGGGGGCTAAAAGTGGGGAAGTAAGGCTACAGAAGGTGCAAAATGAAGAAAGTAAAAAAGCAGCGGTTATTAAAAACAATGATGGAGAGAAAGAAGAGAGAAAGGTTCGAGAAAGAGGATAAAAATTGAAGGAGAAGCAAGTAGGAGGAGGGGGAGAGTGCTGAGGGAGCAAAGTGAAGGAACAATCCCCTCGCCTCCTCTCTCCTCCCCTCCAGCATCACTACTTTCTTTCTCCTGCAGCTTTTCCTGCCTTGGCCACCATGTCCTGCGCCACCCTGCTACTACTGCCTCACCACTGCACACATACAGAGGGGGAAGAAAGCGAGAAGGAGAGGGGAATGAGGGAGGGAGTGAGGGGAGGGGTACACTCACACTCACACACACACATGCTCACCTGGCTACAATGAAAAGACTGAGAAAAAACACACACACACATTTTGGAGCCGAAAAGCAACTTAATTTTCTAAACCTTTTAGGGCAGGAGATCACGTCTGCAGATAGATATGGAGAACGGGTCTCAGAGAGGAGGAGCGCACGCGCGATGCTCGTGCACAAAGACTGCACTGACGCTAATATATATTAGCAGAAACACTGCAGCAAGAGGGGGAGGGAGCACGAGATTATGGGATGCATTGACTGTGAGGTACCAGCAGCAGCACCGGGGTGGGGGGGTGGGGATGCTAGAGAGAGAGAGAGAGAGAGAGAGAGAGAGAGAGTGAGGGGAGGAGGAAAGAGAGGAATTTGGAGGAGTGCTGACTATGCGGAACAGAACGAGCAGTTGGCAGAAAAAGCAACAAAAAAAATAAAAGAACAATTACCAATCGCAGAGAGGGAGATGGGAAGAGATGAGAGACACTTAGATGTGCTGGAGAAGGAGAAGAGGGAAAAAAGTAGGGGTAGGGAAGGTATAGGACAAAGTGAAGAGTGGTGGGGCAATGAAAGAGAGGAGCCAAAAACAGGTGGGGGAGGAGGAGGAGAAGCACAGAGAGGAAGACCTTGCAGTGGTTCAGGATAGCACCTGAATGTACGTGAAGGCATGTGTGTAGAAGGAGAGGGAGGGAGATGTCCTGCAGTACCAGCAAAACGCATGAAAACAGCAGAGTGATTAAAAGAGGGCGAGCAGAGGAAGGAAAACCAGTGTATGGATGTAAAACAGACACACAGCTGAGCTGAATGGCAAATGTGCCGCTCGGGTGGGGGGAGAGGAAGGCTTTACAGGCAAGTGTGTAATGTATGTTTATGTATGCGCGCGTGTGTGTGCGAGGGAGAGAGGAGAGACAGCGCAAATTACGTATGTGTTTCTGGTGTGCAGCCATTTTTTTCCCACCAGCTACCTCATCAAAGGATGTAACCACAAGGCTTCACGCTGTTCCATCCATATCGCCTCCCTCCCTCCCTTCCTCGTCCCCCCTCGCTCTCTCCCCTCTCGCGCACTCCCCAGTGCTGAGGAGACCCCAGCAGGAGAAACCGAAGCACTGCAGCATGGTAAAAAAGCACTGCGGTCACCTCCCCTTTTAGTGCGGTGTCACACCACGCTCTGTCCTCCCCCCACCTCCCCCTTTTCCACTGTCACTGCACCTCATGCTCTGACTCTCTTTCTGCCAGGAGAACAGAAGATGTGTGTGGGTGTTTGTGTCTGGATAGTGGCATGGGGTTGGGTAGAGTATGAATAGATATGAATAGCAGGAATTACATGAATGGATGCAAAGGAAGCAACAACAACAAAAAAAGGAAAAGAAAAAAGGGTGTGTATGCAAAGAAAACGGGGCTCTGAGCAGCTCTCAGACAGCTTAATCTAATGAAAAATATGATGTAAGCGGGCACCACACATCAAAAATAATAATAACAATGACAAAGCTCACTAGTGGCCAATTCCCAGAACATGAATTAAAGAGCCAATCAATTAAGGAGGCATAAAGGAAATGGCCAATCAACCGGAGGCATCTCCTCCACTCAGCAACACCAGTGTGTAGATCTCCCGGGGGCTGACCAATCCACAAATACCGCAGCACCAGCACCCCCAAGGGGGGTCTTGAGCCTTGTGCATATTGGTCAATCACCCCAGCCAGAAGCATGCAGCAGCAGCTGCTCCCTTTCTTTTCAGGAAAGGAAACATATCCCTGGGAACGTTTGTTTTAATGATGTGGGGGGGATTAATACATAAAGTCATTTTCAGGAATAGACTGGCTGCAATGAAGCCTGTAATAGAGCTCCGAAGCTCAGTCAGTGTCCATGACTAAAATCTTTTCTGCCTACAGGACGATGAGGGCTGACTTTTTTTTTTCTATTTGGATAGATCTGGGTGATACAGCATGTAGGGTGAAGGAGGAGTGATGGAGGAGGACGTGCTTCAAGGAGAGGTCATAACAATTCTGAAACAGCACTGAGCACAGGGGGGGTAAAGGCACAGGATAGTGTGTCATGTCGGGAATGAACTCTATTTTTGGACATGGATAAATCTGAGCGAACATCCTTCAGTATTCAAACTTTCTTGGAGCATTTGCATCAGAAGCAGATAGCTTCATCCCCCAAACCTCCCGTCTCTCTTTTAGGCAATTTAAACCTGTCTCCTCCTAATTAATGACACTGCCCTTCCTGCATGATTAGGACCATTATGATCCAGCAGTGCAGCGATGTGGTACATGAGGCCAGACAGACAAATGGGACGAGGGAAGAGGTATTACTGGACTAATTTCTGACCTGTGAACTATCCAGCAATTAGACATAAAAGCAGGGCAAGGTTAAGTCACAGATGGGAGTCTAAGCAGGTGGGGAGTAGGGCGAGAAGTTTTAAAGCAGAGCTATAAAAACAAGATGGCATGAGAAGAAATGACATGAAATTTGATCTTGAGGTGAACCTCAAGGTCAAGTGGTGGAAAGAAAGAGGGCGTAAAAGACCGGCTAGGCTCAATCAGGTGGTAAATCAGATGAAAGACGGGAGGAAACTTCATAACGGAAGACGGGAAGCGAGAGAAACCATCAGAGTCTCGGAGAAGAGACAGGGTCAGAGGCAGGGACACACACATACTAAACACAGGACTCGACAGATCAGTAATTCAATCACTGTCTCAAAATAGATTACCCCCCCATTGCTTAAACAGCAGCGCCCTCCTTTTCAAGCCCCATCACTACTCTGCCAATCACATCAACCGACAGCATGCCACCGTCTCTGGAGTTTTTCCCCCCTTTTTTTCCCTTTTTTCTTGTGCTAAAATCGAAGGGGGTGTTTTCTGGGTTACCCTTAATCTAAAAATAGCACCAGCTGTAGATTTATAATGCAGGATGCTGGGGGCAGAAGAAGAGAGTGCAAATGGAGGAAAAGATGTAGAGTTCCCATTAGGGGGAGAGCACGTTGGAGCCAGTTGGCAGGAAAAGGAATGCATGTGCTGGATAAGTGACGGCAGAAGAGGCATTATGAAACCAGAGACTTTGTGTGTAATGCAGCGGAACGTGGCAGAAGCAGATTGTCAGAGTATAGGTGAAGTGGTGGCGTGGTGGGTTGTAGGGGGAAGAAGAAGAAGATGACCGTGTCTAGACATTTAACTGCCCTGCTAGACTTCCCAGATGAGACGCTATAACCTTCCAGTAGTTCCACTCCAGTAACCCCCACCCTTCATATCGTCCTCACAGCATCTTCTCCTCTGTGTGTTTGTGTGTCAGCCCTCTCACCCTACTCCTATAGTGCCTTTATCAAACCTCCATTTCAGGCCTTGACACTTACCCAGTGCTGCCACGATGCACAAGCAAACACACAAACACGCACACACTGAAAGCACATGCAGGTAGGACAAATGCATGCCTGTAAATGCGCAAAAGCAGCACACACATGGAGTTATTTACTCATGCAGACAGACAAAATGATGCAGATAGGAATGCATACACACACACACACACATACACATAGATGCACACACACACATTCCTCTCAGAAGCGTGAAACTGCTCTGATCTAGTGGTGTAGATGGGGAAACACCCACCATTTGTGCAATGAAGGATGTTAGGGATTATAAAATGGAACAATTCTGAGGCGTCATATCAGTGGGCAACACTAAATCAGACTGAATTTCTCTTATAGCAGCTAGAAGGAAAAAATAATAATTAAAAGAACAGAACATATCCTGATTTCTCCACGTACTGATTTTAAAACATGAAACAGGATACAGAAATATTTTGCAGATATTGTGGGAAAGACACGATACTTGTTGAATGCAGGTTAGAGGCTGTATTTTCGCCTTTTTTTAATCCAGGCCAATAAAAACCCTCTTGATATTAGGCGGATAAAACGCAGAATATAAAACCACCATAAAAATACAGACAGATACACAGACACGGTTAATACTCACTTGCTTTTGGTTCTGGTTCGATTCGAGTGCGCGCAGAAACACGCACATCAAGCTTTAAAAAGATCAATCAAAATGTAGTTTTCTTTGTTAGATTGCTCTTTCTTACGATTTCACAGAGTATCCAGTTTCTCGCAGGCATTCAGCTGATCTGTTTTGGGGGTTTGTTTGGTTTTTTTCTGTTTTTTGTGGAGGGTTTTTTCCTCCACGCGATTATAATAAATCAGAAATAGGATTGCGCGCGACTGTTGCTGGAAATCTTGTTTTGATAGCGTTATTGCCGAATGTTACTTAGAGCTTATGGTCATGCTGATGATGGCACGGGATGAGTCTTTCGGATGAAATGAAGCAGAAGTCCCCCTGAAAAACAAAAATCTGTCTTTTGGCTATTTCCCCTCGATTTCAGAGCCCCTCTCCCACCTTTGTTATTGCCAAAAACAAAAATAATTGCCAGCCTTTGTTACAGTGTCTCTACGCTTCCAGGCGCAGGGTGTAGCTACCATTCAGCTCTTCCTCTGTCTCCCCCATCCAAATGTTTCAGTGGAGATGCAGCCTGTAGACACCTCGCTCTCTTTGCCTTTCCCTCTCTTGTGCCTCTCTCTGTTCCTTTGGAGGAGCGTCACCTTCTGCACTATTTTTTTCCTCAGACGATACATGTGGGCGGATTAGAGAAGAAGACAGAGGGGTGGGAGGACCCCGGTGAATACAGAGGCTAATTTCTCATATGGCTGCTGAACTTTATAAATACATATGCTGAGGAGAGAGAGAGAGAGAAAAAAAATACACGCTGGGCTATAAAAATAATAAATGCGCTGATTTATTTTCATTTGTTTAACTGCCTGTTTTTTCTCTCCCCCCGTTTCTCCCCCTTCACTTCCCCACTTTAGCCTGGAGCCCACACATGCTCACTCTGCTGGACGGACGCACAAACACCATTTTGTCTACAGGTTCGCAGCCTTGACTCTGCCTTGGCTGACATCACCAGTCATGTGGTACAAGCTGGTGGATTATGTCTGAAAACAGTAAAAATACAGAAAAATTGGCTTTTTTTCATCTCTGCTATCATACATTAAAAGAAAAAATCTGAAATTCTTGAAATAAGTGAAGCTGCATGGAGAATATTCCCTTTATAGCCTGTAATATTATACAAAGTGTCACAGGATTAACAACATGATTTTTAGGTGAATCTTGGGGCGAAAACTCTGCTTTCTACCTGCTGCTTTTACAAGAAGACTAATGGTATGTGGAGACGACTTCTAGCAAAAGTACAGAGATCAGCAGGATATCTTGATGGTGCACTTACTGGCAGGAAACTGTCAATGAGAGCTGCATCATCTCATGAAACTTACAAGGAAGAAAAGTCCTTTGACCACAAAATATTCCTGTAAGAGCAAAGTGCAGACAGAAAACCAGTGAGCTAAGGAGACAAAGGAAGGTGGGAGATATTTAAGGATATTTACTGATTTTTTTATGGAATCAAACACTGAAAACTGTAACATCTGAACTGTAATGTGATAGTTTATCCAATGCATCCCATGCAGTCTGTGCAAGGAAAAGGGGCTTTATGCTGTAGGCAGGGCATCAAAATATAAATACAGTCAGCTATTCTGAACAGGAAGCCTGAGTCTTTATTTTCTTTTTCTTTCTCCACTAAGTTGAAAAATTAAAATGATTAACACAGGAGCCATTTGTGTCTTGCAAAGCAGCTTTTAAGTCCTTTTTCAAGTAATTTTTCAAATTAAGTCACCTTTTACAAACCTTACAGATCTAAGCACAAAATCTAGAAGCTGCTTTTTCCTCCCTCAGGGAACACGCCTTCATTTATACCTCCAAGAGCCCTGCGGCATTGTCTCAGATCAGTCAAACGTATGATTTATAGAGGTGTCAAACTCCTCTACACCACAGTTTTTTTTTAATCATAAAACCATCTAAAGCACTTGGTGTATTGGCAGTACTATGAGTCTTTGGCCAAGACAGCAGCAGCTTTATTGGGCTTTACTGGACAAAAGCCAAAATTTGCATGTAATGCTCTCAGTAATGAAGCTGGTGTTTAGCACAAATTATCTACCAAATTCATCATTTTAGCATTTAGCCTGAGGATTGTTATTCCATCTGCAGTCATTTCAGTTTGGTGGCACAGCTCTGCTTTGGGACTTCCCCACCCTTGCATAACTGTGCATGGACAGCCTGAGGCAGGGAGAGAAGCGACAGGAGGGGCGTTTCCAGGATTTAAAAAAAAATGGGATGGCAAAGGGAGGATCCAACAAGAAATCAGAGAATTCTATGAGAAATAAACAATAAACTAAATGTGTTTAATTGTACTGAGTGGTAGAAGTACACAAGAACTATAAGCACAGATCCTTTTGTTTACAGTTTGCAAAGGAAAGCAGTCAGAGTGCAGTAGGAACACAAAGGACCGCTGTTAGGTACACTTGGGAGAGCCTATCTTTTAGACCCTATGAATTTATAGCTATAATTAAAACAGTAGCTTTCACAGCCCGCATTATTTAGCCTTAGATAAGTATAAATTCACAGTGATACACTGAGGAGGATAAAACTGCTCATGAAACTAAAGAAAAGTCTTAAGTGATTAAAGTCAGTGTCAAAGAGTTATACACACTATTTCTAATGCCTGGATATAGTGTTAGACAATATGTAGGTATTAAATAAAAGCTTGACAAGTCATATAATTCACAAGAGATTTTACTGCAAATTCTGAAAAAATCTGTGCTAATGAAAAGGCCTCAATGGCAGATTTTGAACTGGCTACAGTGCAATCAATTGTCTGAAATAATCTGTCCAGACTGAAATAATCCAGTCTGGACCAAACTGGAGGAACAATCAACCATCAGACTCTTCTTCTTCTTTTGGCTGCTCTCTTTAGGGTTCGCCACAGTGGCTCACCTGCCTCCATCTACCACTATTCTGTCCTAGCGTCCTCCTCTGTCACATCAACACTCCGCATGTCCTTCTTCACTGCATTCCCAAACCTCCCCTGTGGTCTTCCTCTTTTCCTCCTGCTTGGCAGCTCCGTCTTCAACATCCTTCTTCAACTACACCCACCATCCCTCCTCTGCATGTGTCCAAACCATCTCAACCTTGCTTCTCTAGCGTTGTCTCCAACATGCTCAACCCAAGCTGCCCCTCTGATGTACTCATTTCTAATTTTGCCTATTCTGGTCACTCCCAGTGATCATCGTAACATCTTCAACCACTGCCACTGGTTGGTCTGCTGTCTTTTTGTCAGTGCTATACGTCACAGCAGGTCAGACTGCCATTTTATAAACCTCGACTTTTACTCTTGCTGCTGCCCTTTTGTCACAAATCACCCCTGACACTCGTCTCCACCAGCTCCACTGCCCACACTCTCTTCTTCACCTTTCTTGTGCATTGTCCATTGTTTTGGATAGTGGACCATTTGTAGTCCTTGCACCTTCACAGCCACATCTGTCTACACATGTTCTATTTTGCTTCTACTGATTTTCATTCCTATTCTCTCCATTGCATACCTCTAGCTCTCCAGACTCTCAGTATAGATTACAGCATCATGTGCACGTCCACTAAGAGTCTTGCCTGACCTCATCTCTCAGCCTGTCAGTCAACCCTTATGTAAACCCACCCCCACCTTGAACCAATATGCCACATCTGCCACACACCTCACCACTGTGTGGCTGTCCCCATAAATGTAACCAACCAAAATACTAGCATGGCCCAAAGTCAAAGAGCTGCTAAGCTAAAACCTAATGTACCAACTATGTCCAATAACAACAAGACTATCAATCACTGCTCATCAAGGCACCATTTTCTGCTTTCAGTTCAAAGTGAAGCCTTGCTTTGTGGCCAGAACAGACGAGCAGGAAGTCAGCCACAGAAAGTAGCTGACACTGTTTCTTCATCAACCTGCATAAATACTGAATGCTCAACTTTGTCCATACTAAGAGTGAGCATTAGTCATCACAGACACTCGCAGTCAATCTCTGGGCGGCAGCATACCGCAGCTCATGCATAAGGAAGCAGGTAGCAGACCTGAGCATACATCGTGTGGACGAGACAAGATTTCCTGCATTGAGAAAGAAGCTGTGAAAATGCCCTCAATCTCATAGGTTCAACACAGTTTCTAGTAATCTATTTAGGAGTTATTGTTCCTACTGCAGAGGTGGATGTTGAGACCTTTACGTAGTTAAAAAATGAAAGAGGGCAGGACTAAACAGCCTATACAAAAATAAAACCTCCCGAAGCGATCTTAAGGCGTTTGATGCATTTTATGTTCGGTGGAAGGTGTACGAGGATATACAATTGCTTGTGGTAAGGGAACGAGACAGAACACACAAATCAAACAGAGCAGAGCTGCTGTTTGTATGCTGTGTGGGACCAAGCACCAGATGTCAACAACAGCCGCAGCAAAGTGCAGTAATTGGGAAGACTATAAGAAGCCTTTTAAAGAGTTATTAACTAGTGGCGTGTGAGCAACAGCAGTAATGCCTCCAGTCTCACGATGTGATTTATGAAATGAGTCAAAGCAGTCTTATTGTCATGGTGTTTCCTACACTGCTGTTAATATCGCCTCGAGCTGACTTGTTTCTATTGTTTATTGGGCAGTGTGTAATTATCTGCTTCATTCAAGATTTTTTAAGGGAAAAAAAGAACTATTGTACTACTGTAGCTTTAAACAGTGTACACTCAGGCACATGCAATGCATGTGATTAGAGGTGGTTTGCTTTTCTGGACATAAATCTTGACCTTTCTTTATAATAATGTTTTGGACTTGGTTGCACAGAGGTGAAAAGTGCAATTGGGGATGCCCAGCACATCAGTGTTTTGTAGTAAACAGAAACACAATCTGTTGCATTTCTTTAACTTAAAATAAAGAAAAAGTATCTTGGTGTGGTTGTCTTTATTTCCTGTGTGTTTGTGATAACTTGTCTAGACTGGTGGCACTTTTGAATGTATCATTTATGCAAACTCTTCAATTGAAAAGGTGGAAAATCTGGAATCACATCACTGAATAGACAGTCCTCGCTTCTGTTAGCTATTATCTTGTCCTCAGAAGTTAATAGAAGCTATGTAACAGCCACCCCAGGAGAGAAATATTGATTAAAAGATAGGATAGTGCTAAACTTTATCAACACACCTTCAACAGTTACATTAAATCCAATGCAACTTGACGCCTCCCATAAAACCTGAGTAAAAGCGTACAGAGAGCGCTGCTTTTCATTTTTAAGGTTTTAGTATTTAGATAGTTGAAGCCCAGACATCCAGTAATGGATTTCTCCCTTTAAATTCAGCTGTTTGTTTGCTGTAGTATATACCTACATGTGACCACCGGGCAAGGCATGGTTACATAGTTTGAACTGTCAGCATATGGAAACTGCTGCTTTATTACATTACAACCAAAAAATATTTATATGCAGAAAACAAAAGTCATGCTACCATCTTGTGTCAACATATTAGGGCACACCAGCATCTGCTGTGCTACCTGAAGCCTTCGCACTACCTGTCAGAAACCCACAGAGAACCTAATTTAGAGCCTGGAGGCTGCAGACCGAGGGCACGTGCTTTCAATAAAGTACAGCGTAGAGCGCATCAGCTCCCGGGTTGCAAATCACGCTGACACACTGCTGGCAGGCAGGGGATTTCTTACTTTATCACCATGACATAGTAAAAAGAAAAATCAAAATAAGGCCTGCATGGGATTACGTAAGGAAATACTGGATTTGAGTAATAAATGATTTAAGCTGCACATTTGGTTGCACTCACAGCAAACGGTAACGTTGGTCCTCTTTAATGGCTTTTCTGATGTTTGTCAGAGAAATGGGAAATGAAGTCTCAGTAATCATGAACTAAATGTGAGGCAGCAATTCATGTCTTGACATCAGCTTGCATTAAATGTATTAAGTTTTTTAAAAAGAACTGAACCTCCTGTGGTTGTATTAGACTGTGACGACAAAAAAATATACATAGCAGAATTAAACGAATTACATCTTTTGTTTTATTTATACTTTAAAAACAGACATTTTTACAATCTTTGTACATAAAGACTATGTTCTAATCCCTGCATGAGTCAGTCTGGCACACTGAGGAACAAAACTTCTTGATTTGCAACTCGATAAAGTCTTTCACAGCCTGCAACGATCTCCCCGAGCGACTTAGGCGGATGAAACCGGTCACTATCTGCGAAAGCATTTAACACGCTTTTTGTTGCGCCAGATCTCACAAAAGCTCAGGAAAGTCACGCTTTTATACAATCACAGGGTCAACATCCCTCACATTAAAATAAACAAAAATACACAGTTGTTTTTTCTTCTTAAAAGAATCCTTTGATCACTTCAGTCAGCTCTGCTCTGATCAGGAGATCATCTGTCCTCTTCTTGTTTTGAATTTGTAATCCTCAGTGATTCTTGTCTTTGGGAAGCTTGGCCTTTCTCTCGCTCCTCTTGTCCAAGAATTTGTTTTTCCTACTCACTTTAATCTCTGCCTCCCACTGCTTTTTCACCATTGTGTACAGCCTCATGGTGGCCTGTGCGTCTTGGACCTGGAGAAAGCAACAGGCAAAGATCAGCCCAAGTGTTACTAACATTGTTGGGCAATAACACACTGGTTGTTTCTACATGCTGCAGTACTGCTGGGTCGGTGATTTTAGTCCACTGTTGGATGATGACATCATGAGATTAACAATAAAGTTTTCTAGATATAGAATAAATGTTAATGTCATGAATATAAAGTGACACGATGCTTTTGTAAGATGCTACAAGTGCTAAAATGCTGCAAATTGACCATTTGGGTAAGTGGTTGCTAACGAGAATATTACTATTATATACACTTATCTTCTGGCCTTGAGGGGTCAAAGATATACCCGTGTGCCAATTTTCGGTCACTCAACCCTGATGATTTAAAAGGAGTTTATCGAATGACTTACAGATGAATGTTCACCCTCTTGGACCTTCACATCGAGGATTTTTCTACAAAGGAGTTTGAGCGAGGGTCGACCGCTCTAAAACAAAAGAAAAATGCCTCATTATCAGTTATAATTCATTCACACATTCACTGCGGAAACTGTTGAGACATTGGTGACTGCATCATACCTTTACGATCGTCTTAAAGGGTTTATATTTCTGAGTATCTCTGATTTTCTTTTTCGGATGATCCAAGAGCAGAATCTGAAACGGCAGATAGTTTGTGGCTGCTCATAATCAGACTAAAAAACAATATTGCATTTGTTCCATTTCAGATATCACATCCATGCTACCTTTAGATCATTGTGTATGGCGTGTCCAACCACTACTCTCCCTTCCAGGATGTTAGCAACCTCCCTCTGTACAATCTGTACATCCGCTCCTGCAGAGAGACAAACGTGGCTTAAAAAACATCAGAAACAAAACATAAGGAACAAAGAGACTTTAAGTTGTTCTTTGCAACTCATTTCATTTCTCTCACCATCTTTGATGTCCTCTGGTCGGATGCCGCTGACAGCTGTCCTGTAGTCTGTTACCTTCTCTGTGGGCTTCACATATTTGTCATAGATGCACTTCCCAAACTGGTTCACAATTGACACACGTGCCAAGATGCTGTCCTCTCCGTCAGGACCAACTCCCACCATCTCACAGTCAATGGCCACCGCCTTAGTGAGGCTTAAGGTGAATGACAAAGTGACAAGAAAGGAGAGACATTACAATCATCATCTTCTGTGTCAATGTAAACCCCTCAATGTACACCGAACGCAGTGGTTGCTTCGCTCGCTGACATGATTTTACACTTGCATCTTTAACCCTTGTTCGACACTTCAGGCTACAAAAATTGAGAGGTGCATCCATCAGGAGTCACAGGTTTTTCCACAGCATTTATCTGTATTATCAGTGACTTTCTACAGCAATGTAGTGAACTCTGAAACGGTATTGACAGGTTGTGTCACCACAACGTACAGTGAAGGATTTGAATTGTATAAATTCCATTCAATAATTTATCCATCTCCATATCCTGCAGAAAACATTCAGCAACCATGTTTACTTCATACTCTGTCAGGTCAATTCACTAAAACATGCAATGACAAAAGTATTTATCACAGACTATATGTAATATTTGACTCCTTGAAGGAAAGCTCCATGAAGCTCTCCACTGAGGGGGGAAAAATAGTCTCCATCTCCTTTGGGTCATTCCATCTCATCAATTTCATCAAATTAAAAAAATAAAAATCCCACCTGATCATCATATCTAATGGAAAAAAAAAAATATTCCTGTGGAACGATACACTGTTCATCAGAAATGCCAGGTTTCTGCTGTCATTAGATCTTTCAGAATATATGGTGGGGGGAGTGTGTTTGACATTTTTCAGGGGTTCTGTGAATATGGGCTCTCAGGAGTGTCGCTCAACTTCATACAGAACGAGTCCCTGAAATAATTGGATATCTGATCTTTGACAGCAGATCCAGAGAACTGGAGAAGGTGGGGGGGGGGATTGACAATTTACTTTGAGCTTCTTATACACGAGGCACATAATGTTGTCGACCCAGTTGAGCGGTTTCAGAGATATTAAAGTCTGACTTTTGGGAAAAACACATTTTGTGTGACATTATGTGCCAAATTCACATTGTTAATATTACATCCACAGTTAATCACAGCCAGCTAATCCCACCCCAGCAGCAACATTACTCTGAAATACTTGTATTGAGATAAGTAATGACATTAGAGACTTGATATTTTTTATGATCGCTGTTAAGGCATTCATCTTTCCCCGGGAATATTTTCAGGCACTTTTCTAAAATGGCATCAAAGCTGCCCGCTGTATTCTGAGTGTGTTTCCCACTGTACACTGAATGCACAGCGACTTACCCTTCAAAAGCATTCTCCTTAACCAGGCTCTTCTCTGTGTCATTAGCCGAGGCACCATCCGTACCCTTGGCCTTGCCCTGCTTCTTCCTCATGATCTCGGCTGCTTCTGCTCCCATTGTCGCCTCAATGTCATCCGGGTCCACGTCATCAAACCAAAGGTCCTCTCTGCAACAGCAGAGAATGAGATGGGATTATCAGACATATTTATTCTTGCTGAATAAATGAGTCAGCGTCAGTGCTAATATATACATACTCTGTTGGCTTCGTCTCCTCGGATTCAAGCTTCTTCTTCTTAGCTGCCTGTAGGCTGTTTGGCTTCCCGCTATCCCGCTCTCTTTTTGGAGCAATAGCATGTTTAGTCTTCGAGACATTCGACACCTTTGAGTTGACCCCAGTCTTACCGGAGACAAAACTCTTAGGAACAGTTTTGTGATCTGATTTTTTCTCAGTGTCTCTCTGGCTTGGTGCAGCATTGTTCTTAGAAATTATTTTAGAAGTATTTTCTTGGACATTCTTTGGCGAGAAGCCGTTCTGATGTCTTGGTGCTGCCGGCTGCTTCTTCTCTGACTGACTGGCCTTCAACAGCTGAAGGGAGTAAAATAGGAGAGAAAAACCTGTGGGTAGTATTAAACACAGGCACACAAAAACCAAAGTGTGTGACAGGACATGCATGGAGCTCAAACTATTGCACTCACTAACCTCTTGAAGTGCTTTCCAGTTGGCAGAGAACTGCTGGGAGTCTTTTGGAGGAGCAGTTTGTGGAGCTGTAGGCTTTTCTTGCTCCTTGTTTGCAGGAGCTGAGTAAAACCAATGCCTCTCGTTCTTTTTTAATATGCCGTTTTTCTTATTAGTTTTCCGCTTAGATGCTTGAGCGGGAAAGTGTTTTTTCTGTTTCTCCACCTTAGACATGATCACCTATCTCATGTATCCTCACCTCCTTATATTTTTCTTGGTGAGGTGTGTGAAGCCACGCTGGCTTGTCAGATGTCCGTTGAGTTGCCAAACAACTTCAGACAGTAAGAAATGCCTCCCCCAGACTAAGCTCACCTTTCGTCCAGCACACAAGCAAAACTGAAGCACGTCCCTGAACTGTACATAAAATCGCTTACTCGTAAAACTTCACTCACTCCGAAGCCATGCCGTAGAGTGTTTTCCCACGATGTGCAACAGTGAAATGTGTCCGTCACAAACATGACGTCGTGCTGTAGCGCAAGTGCGTCACGTCAGTAAGATATGAAAAAAAATCTCCGACCGTGCTTTTGTTTTACAATTATATACATGTGAAATTTTATATAATTAAAGTAAAAAGTCATGTATTGACGCTTGTTTTGTGGGCGATTCAAAGGCGGAACTAATGTTTTAGAAAGGGTTTCGCATCGTTCTGAGGAAAAATGACGGACCGTGGCGGAAGGCTTCATGGCACTAATGTAAAAAAACACAGTGGGTTTTGATAGACGTATTAAACCCATGTTGTATTACTCTGGATAATCATCAGGCATATAATTAACGTGGTAATTAATGTTAAGCATCTGAGTAAAGTTAGCGTTTAAAGGAGCAAAGAAAAACGTATTTCCAGGTATGTAACTTCTTTTTGGGGCCTGAATGTATTATTGCTGTCTCGTTGCTCTCCCACACGTTTCTGTCTGTGTTTTGGTTGTAGATCATGTTGGAAAACTCGCCATCTCCTCTGCCTGAGAGGGCCATTTATGGGTTTGTTCTCTTTCTCGGATCACAGTTTGGCTTCTGTAAGTGAAATATCGCGTCCTCCAATCCAAAGCACAAAAAGGTGTTCAAGCAATGCATGTCTGTAATACTCACTGCGTCTCTCCACAGTTCTGTATTGCTTATGGGCTTTCGTGCCAGAGGATTGGCTTAATTCAATAGGGCTCACTTACTGGCCTCAAAAGTAAGTAGAACTGCTCTGAAATAAATGGATCACTGGGGAAGCACCTGCACAGTTTCATGACAGTGTCAAATGTGTGTTCTGTGTAGGTACTGGGCTCTTGCGATGCCAATCTACCTGCTGGTCGCAATAACAGTCTGTTTCATTCTGTTATTTGGTGTGAACATGAGCAACACGGCACCGCTGGACTCTGTGGACAACATCACAGGTGAGGATGCTGCACTGTTCAGACTCTGACTGCTTAGGTCTGATTAGGTTAACTAACATTTAGAGTGAGAAGATGAAGGAATCTAAAATTGTACTGCGTGAGAATATACATGTAAACAAGCTGAAAATAAAATGCACTTCAGTATATTACACTGATTGGCCATTTTATTAGGTGCTTTCTTATAACAAGTGGTTATCTGAGTTACTGTTGCCTTCCTGTCAGCTTGAAGCAATCTGGCCATTCTCCTCCTGTTGTGTGGGGAAAATCCCAGTAGATTACCAGCTTCTGAAATATTCGGACCAACCTGTCTGCCACCAACAACCATGCCCCATTTTCAGAATTTCCTGATTGTTAAATGTCCTTTTTCTGTCACAGATGTGTATGCACAAGGCCAGAGCACCGAGTCCTGCCGTAACGGAGGAATACCCCGATTGAAGGATGTGTCGATTAGTGAAGTCAACAAAATGTTCTATTTATCACCCAGTATGTAACAAGCACAGTCTGATACTGCTGTGGACAGAGCAGAAGTAAAGCTGCAGGGGTTTTATTTTGGTGTTACTGTTTGTCTTTTTTTATGAAATGTTTTGTGCCTTATTTATAAGAAGATATATTCTGTTGACTTTTTTGTTGTTTAAGCGTCTTTATAATGGTTAAATGTGAATACACTGGTCACAATAAGATGCATATTGAATGAAAACAAAAGTAAATGGCTGTACTGTCTATGTTAAAATACAGAATGTTTATATTTATTATTCTGTGCAATAAACATATCCTAAATAATCATATTTTTTATGTTAATTCTTTTATTTTTAAGTCCACTGCTAGAAGAAATGAACATCTTATTTTGTTCTTGTACTTTAATGCCTGTCAGAAATGTGTGTCTAAATTAAAAGTGGCTCCAGATAATTATTTATGCCCAATCTGCATCTGAATCATTACTAAAGCTGCAAATGAACATCTGCACTTGATTATCCCAGAGAATAAGAGGCAGTTTTTAGCATTTTATCCCACAATAAATTTTTGGTTTTTGGTCACCAGCCACTTTATTAGGTACACCTGTTTAACTGTATGTTAACACAACTTGTTTACACATTATGAGCTGCAGTCTTTTTCAAATATTTTTTATTGCTGTCCACTAGGTGGCGATAACGGATCGCTTTAGCCTAAACGTTAAACAAACACCAGGCAACCAGGAGATTTGTTGTTGCGCTTTAATCAACGTGCATAACCGGAACAAGATTACGAAATTGGGCGAGTGTCCGCATAATCCTGCAATATGTAACAACACAGAGAGCGCTGTCGACACAGGGACACAAGTGAACAGCAGAGGGCAGCAGCACGCCGCCCAGCGTCCAGTCTGCCAAGCCAAAGGAGAAGAAGACGTTGTTTGGGAACGATTTCGGGCACTCCGTGGGGGATCTTTGCTTGTTTAAATACTTCGGAGTAAAGACTAATGGCTTTCGCCGTGCCTGTGTGGCTTGCGGTCCAGGAGGAGCTCCTGGCACAAAACGAGGCAGAATGCGGAGCTTCGAGCTGTTTTGACACTTTCGACGATGAAGCTCTTTTTCAGTTGTTCCACCTGAGCAGACCCTGCATCCTGTTCATCGCAGACGCCGTCCGCATCCGCATGAAGGACGCCGCCCCCAAGAAATCTCAGCTGCTCGTGGACGAGATGGTCATGGTGGCGCTCAATTATTACGCACATGGGGTCTCCACCACTGCCGTGCTGCAGAAAGCCGGACTGAGGCAGACGGACTGCCCCACGACTGTGGTCGGTACAATCTCGGGAGTCATAGCAGGGATGTCCGATGTATTCATCTCTTTCCCGCTAACCCTGGACGCCAGAACTAATGTCGCCTTAAAGATAGAGAAATTCTGCGAAATCCCAAACGTGCTGGGCGTCTTGGCTCCTGCGCACTTCAAGATCAGAGCATCTCCATATGAAAAGGACGCTTTCAGGTCTTTTATCAATGCCCTTGGTTACACATCGGTTGTAAGCCAGATCATATGCGACTGCGACGGCAACATACTGAGTGTTGAAAAGTGCTGTGTTGGTGGCACGTTTGAGCAAGAGATGTGGGACTCCTCCTTTAAAGGAAGGGAAATGCAAGAGGACCTGCTCAGCCCGTTCTGGTTGATTGGTAAGAGCAGTGATGACCTCTTGTGCAAATGTTTATTTAGAAATGTAAACTGGAGTGAAAGCACAGTGAGGTATCAAGTCAAGCATAAAAACCTACAAAACTATCATCTGTTTGCGTCTGACGATGACTGGTTGCCTAGCAACAAGAAGACGCCCAGGAAGACCCCACCCCATCATCTAAACTACCCGAAATTCTGCACCTCCCCTACTTGGGTCACCCAGCAATAACCCTTCCAGAAAGGTGTAAAGATCCCTTGATTAAGTAAAGGTGTATGAGGGATGCAAAGATACAGATATAAGTTAAGGCAATGAATGCAAGGCAGTTATTCCCAGAAAGAACAAACCTGCTCTTTAGTGTTTCTATTCCCTGAAAAAGGCTAAATTGACAGTTGGCAAAAGTATTAACTTCTTGGCAAACAGTTGATTTCGCTGGAATATTTCATTCTATTTACATAAAACACAAATAAAATAGTGTTTTAACTTCTTACACATAAACTTACTGGGCATGTTATTAATGCATTATTACATTATTATTCATGACCTAGATTCAACAGGGTGCTGGAAAATTTCGTCAGAGATTTTGGTCAAGGTTTCTTGATTCATATCAGATTGCTGCAGATTTGTCAGCTGCACATCCATAACGGGAATCTCCCTGATCACCACATCCCATTCTTCTGTCGTCCAGTTTCGATGAGCCAGTGCAAACTGTGGCCTCAGTTTCCTGTTTTTAGCTGACGACTGTCGCACCCATTGTGGTCTTCTGCTGTAGTAGCCCATTGGCTTCAGGTGTTTTCACAGATGACCTTCTGCATACCTCAATCATGGTTACTTTTGCCTTCCTAGCAGATCAAAGCAGTCTGGCCATTTTTCTCTGACCTCTAACATTATAAGCTGTTTGCTGCCAGGGAACTGCTGCTCACTGGATATTTTCTTTTTCCTACCATTATATGTAAACTCCAGCGCTTGTGTGAGGAAATCCCAGCAGACAGTTGTGAAATACTTAGACCAGCATATCTAGCATTAACATCTCACGTTCAAAGTTCTTTCTTCCCCACTGTGATTCTCACTTTGAGTTGTGGAGGCCATTTCAGTACAGGGAGCTCATTTTCATGCTCAAGAAACCAGTTTTACATGAATTGAGCTTTGTGACATGGCGACTATCTTGTCTAAAGGAGTCACTAGAAGATGGGTACACTGTGGTCATAAAGGGAGAACATAGTCAGCATCAATATTTAGATCTGGGCTCTGGCATTTAGAAGATTCTCAGTTTGTAATCAGGGATCAAAGTATTCCGAGAATGGCTCTCAATAGAGTGGCACCTGTGTGGTCCACATTGTTCAGAGATGCTCTCCTGCTCTGATATTCACTGCATTTTCTTTTGTTTCATTTGAAGGTGGGAAAGGCTACTACTTAAGCAAGCACATCTTGACTCCTGTATCACTGCCCGCGAACAACAACGAGATCCGCTTCAACGAGGCCCACGCAAAGATCCTCGATGTCATGCAGACGACACTGGATTCCATGAAAAGGCGTTTCAAGTGTCTGATGCAACTTGGTTTTGCACAAGAAGGCTCACTTAACAAACAGTCTAACATTATCAAAGCATGCAGTGTGCTGCACAACATCGCTAAAAAGTTCTCTGTCCCTCCCCCACCTGACGCTGGTAAAGCTGAGCCGCTATATCCTGGCAAGCAGCAGTCAGGGCCAGTAGAGATCAAACAGGAGGCCCTCAAAGCCAGACAGGAAGTTATTGATAGTAAATTCTCTGCTGTGTCCAGCAGTCAGGACCCCCCAGGTAGCAACGTCACAGAAGAAGATGCATAAAGGGTTGTTTCTGGTCTATGAAAGAGGATCAATGACACACTGACACCAAAACTCAGCTTTTATATTTCTGTGAATGTGAAATATTATATTTCTTGCAATTATTCCTTTGTTTTGTACTTATTTTAATAAATTCATTTTTTAAACATTTTCAAGTCATCAGAGTGCTATTTTCTCACATAAAAACTGACAACAAAAATAATAATATTACATATTTAGAAGAGATGCAAACTGAATAAGATCTGAAGTGTGCAATGCATTTACAGAAATAGTTAAGATGTAATAGTTTGTATTATTACGTTTAAAACCAACATATTGCTTATAGACAAATAGTTTTTCATTAAGTGCATAAAAGATTGAGTGCAGGGTTGACACTACGCATTTGCGTTTTGCCGACGGAGCTCTTGGAGGGCAGTGGCATTGACGTATATCATATCTGCGTTCTCGTATGTGTTCTCATAAATGTTCTCTTCATTCGTGTCTTTTGGTTGCAGACTGTCCATGATGCACTGGTGCAGAAAAACGTACTGAGACTGAAAAGGAAATACCAGAAGTTGTTGGTCATTTGAAATGCAGAACTTCTGCCAGGGGAGATTATGATAGTTTCTTGCAGGCAACATTGCTAAACAGTTTCACAATAAAGCATTTCTTTTTTTTTCTCAAACAAAAAGATCCAATAAAGCTTTGTTTTATGAAAACAAATTTTCAGCTCACTTACTTAAAAAGATGTAGACATAGACCCTTAGAGAGAAATGCTGGCTCTAATGTCGCAAACAGACTATAATAACATTTCAATCAAGTGTTTTGCTGTCTAAATTACTACTTAACAAGTGCAATTAACAAACTGGGCATTAAATATATTTTAAGCAGGCATCTGTTGGTAATACCTACAAAGTCTGCCTTGTTCTGAAAAGTTGAACAATAGAAAAAATTCCTTTTCAAACTCATATTTTAAGATGAAATGATCAAAAATGATGACCCCAATTTAAAAAACAAACAAACAAAAAAACAACTGCATATCTTATGATGAATAAAGTGCTGTCTGTTTGTTGTTTCACCAGCTGTGACTATAAAGAAATACACGGTTAGCTAATTAAGGAAGTAGTGGCTCAATCAGAAGCAGTTTAACACAGTTACCTCCGTCTGCACCATGTACGGTCGGCTCAGTCTCATCTTGTGTACGAAGGCATTGATGCCGACTGCTTGTTCTTTCTCCAACTGCTGAAGCAGCACATCCAGGGAAATGATAGTGCCAGTTCTCCCGACTCCAGCACTAAGAGAGACACAAGCGTAATAATAATATAACAAAAGGTTTTTAAGGTCACATAGAAAGCTCTCGTCACTGTGTCTGTGCCAAAGTTATTGTAGTTAACAAAAACTAAACTAGAACCTACAAGTAGATGTGAAAACTGTTAAAATGCAGAATTGGACTTTTGAAAAAAGTGAAAAACTATAATGTGCAATACTGTTCCTCCCTATTGAGGAAATGTCTTTGGTCAAAGTTGTCATCACAGTGAGGCTTTGATGTATGTGTTTGCAATTTTTAGTGTAATATCTGTTCAAAACTTTTAAAAATATACCCCTGACAAATACCCTCAATGTTCTAATCATAAAAAACCCACAGAAACTAATTAAAGCTTCAATAAAACGGAACATTTCCAAACAGTAAAAACCAAAGTGAAACTAGTAAATGCAAAATGAAACTAAAGTGAGCTGAAAACAAGACATAACAACAGAAAGAAAAACAGATTAGAAAACACAAAACCTGAACAAACTGTTCTGTCACAACAGACACACTAGCTGGGTGGATATTGTATAAAAGCAACCCTGCACCCATGTAAAAGGAAACACTTATTTCGTACCTGCAGTGAACCACAGTTGGTGCTTTGCCCCCTTCTCTCTCTATGTGCTGTCTCACCAGTCCTCTGAACTGGATCAGGACCTCTGTGCACTCTGGGACTCCATGATCAGGCCAGGCAGTAAAGTGGAAATGTTTAACTGTCCGTTCTTCTGAGGTTTTTCTCTGTGAAGAGAAAATATCCACATACAGTTACTTTATGTCTATGTCTTGATATACAGCAATTATCAATCAACCATTATTCTTTTAAAAGCAACATTAACAGCTAAAGCCTTCAATGTTTTCTATTTATGTTTTCTAGCCTTACTTAGTACCATCTACACACACACTCAGAAGATATAAGTAAGTTTTTATACATCTTTCAGGTTGAATTCTCTCAGCGTCCAGTTGGTCTCCTGTTGCTCAGATCTCATGGTGACCAACAGCTCTCCATAAAGGCATGACTTGCTGTCTGCAGGCCAGTATTGTTCACACTTGGTCTAGAAAAATGAGCAAAAAGCAAAAAAATACACATACAAAATGTCTGTGAAGGTTCTCAGTCATCCAGGTCATTGTAGTCAAAGGAGCTTGCAAAGAAAAGCGTCTGGACTTCTTTAAGTTGCTTAAAGACGTTTCACCTCTCATGCGAGAAGCTTCTTCAGTTCTAAGGTCAAATGGTGGAGAGTCCCAGATATAAACCTAGTGGGAGTAACCCCCCACAGAGGGACAAAAGGACCCCCTGATGAGCCTCTAATCGCCTGAGCCAAGGTGTGAAACTGGGCGTGGGTCCCAATCAGCCAGAGTTTTGGGTATGTTCATTGTGAAACCTGGCCCCACCTTATCATGCGAATTCCTGAGGTCAGATGGCCCAGGATGTGAGTGGGCGTTAAGGCGTCTGGGAAGGGATCTCAGAACTGGATTATAGATGGCAGAGAGTTGGTGTCGTAAACCCCCGCCTCTGTTCAAAAATGGTCGCTCACAGTGGACATAGATGGCTTCTTTCACTCCTCAAACCATCTGTCCTCTCTGTCCAAAATGTGAACATTGGCATCCTTGAAAGAGTGTCCTTTATCCTTAAGATGCAGATGGACTGCTGAGTCTTGTCCTGTGGAGGTGGCTCTTCTGTGTTGTGCCATGCGCTTGTGAAGTGGCTGTTTGGTCTCTCCAATGTAGAGGTCTGACCATTCCTCGCTGCACTGTACAGCATACACCACAAAATTATTGACCGCCTTACATATCACCGCCTTTACCCAGGGGATGCCATACCCTGCATCTATGGACTTCCTAAGATCCACAAGGAAGCTGTCCCACTCAGACCCATAGTCAGTAGCATAAACTCAGCCACGTATAACATTGCTAAACACCTTGCTACCATCCTCGCGCCTCTCGTGGGGAACACCCCACACCACATCAAGAACTCCACCGACTTCACCGAAAAGGTCCAGAAACTTACCCTGGATCCAGATGAAACCATGGTGTCCTTTGATGTAGTCTCTCTTTTCACTTGCATACCCACCACGGAGGCTGTGGAGACTGTCAGAAAATGACTACAAGAAGACAGCTCCTTGGAGGACAGGACCAACTTCACACCCGATCAGATCTGCACACTGTTAGACCTCTGCCTCACCACTACATACACTCAACAAAAATATAAACGCAACACCTTTGTTACTGCTCCCATTCCCCATGGGATGGACGTAGAGACCTAAAATTCATTCCAGATACACAATATAACCATCCCTCCCAAACAGTGGTCACAAATCAGCCCAAATGTGTGGTAGTGGGCACATCTGCTATATTGAGATAATCCATCCCACCTCACAGGTGTGCCACATCAGGATGCTGATCTGACATCATGAGTAGTGCACAGGTGTACCTCAGACTGCCCACAACAAAAGGCCACCCTGGAATGTGCAGTTTTGTCTCACAGCAAAATGCCACAGATGCCACAAGCAATGAGGGAGCGTGCAATTGGCATGCTGACAGCAGGAATGTCAACCAGATCTGTCGCCCGTGCATTGAATGTTCATTTCTCAACCATAAGCCGTCTCCACAGGCGTTTCAAAGAATATGGCAGCACATCCAACCGGCCTCACAACCGCAGACCTCGTGTAACCACACCAGCCCAGGACCTCCACATCCAGCAGGTTCACCTCCAAGATCGTCTGAGACCAGCCACCCAGACAGCTGCTGGAACAATTGGTTTGCACAACCAAACAATTTCTGCACAAACTGTCAGAAACCGTCTCAGGGACGCTCAACTGCATGCCCGTCGTCCTCATCGGGGTCTTGACCTGACTCCAGCTCGTCGCCGTAACAGACTTGTGTGGGCAAATGCTCACATTCGATGGCGTCTGGCACGTTGGAGAGGTGTGCGCTTCACGGATGAATCATGGTTCACATTGTTCAGGGCAGACGGCAGCTGAGAATGTCCCAGTTCTTGCATGGCCAGCATACTCACCGGACATGTCACCCATTGAGCATGTTCGGGATGTGCTTGACCGGCGTATACGACAGCGTGTACCAGTTCCCACGAATATCCAACAATCTCGCACAGCCATTGAAGTGGAGTGGACCAACATTCCACAGGCCACAATTGACAATCTGATAGACTCCATGCGACGATGTGTTGCACTGCATGAGGCAAATGGTGGTCACACCAGATACTGACCGGTTCTGGGTCCCCAGACCCCCAATAGCACAAAAAACTGCACATTCCAGGGTGGCCTTTTGTTGTGGGCAGTCTGAGGTACACCTGTGCACTACTCATGATGTCAGATCAGCATCCTGATGTGGCACACCTGTGAGGTGGGATGGATTATCTCAATATAGCAGATGTGCCCACTACCACACATTTGGACTGATTTGTGACCACTGTTTGGGAGGGATGGTTATATTGTGTATCTGGAATGAATTTTAGGTCTCTACGTCCATCCCATGGGGAATGGGAACAGTAACAAAGGTGTTGCGTTTATATTTTTGTTGAGTGTATTTCAAATACAACGAAGGCTTTTACAGACAAAAACATGGCTGTGCCATGGGCTCCCCCGTGTCACCTATTGTAGCCAACCTTTACATGGAGGAAGTGGAAAGGAAGGCTCTTGGCTCTTTCAAAGGAAGAGTACCCAGCCACTGGTACAGATATGTGGATGACACCTGGGTCAAAATCAAGACACAAGAAGTGGAATCCTTCACTGCGCACATTAACGCTGTGGATAAAAACATCAAGTTCACCAGGGAAGACACAAAGGACAACTGTCTGCCTTTCCTGGACTGCGCCATGCACATTGAAGAGAACGGCAAACTCAACATCGAAGTTTACCGGAAGCCCACACACACGGACCAGTACCTCCTCTTTGACTCCCATTACCCTTTGGAACACAAACTTGGAGTAATTAGGACCCTACACCACCGGGCAGAACATGTTCCCTCTAAGCCTGAAGGAAAAAAGAAGGAACACACACATGTAAAGGAAGCACTCAAAACGTGCGGCTATCCTAAATGGGCGTTCTTAAAGTCAGCAAAGAGGCACAGAAAAGAAGACCAGACACCAGCGAGGGAGGATAAGAAGGACAGACGCAACAACATTGTCATCCCCTATGTAGCCGGTGTATCAGAGAAACTCAGGAGAGTTTTCTCCAAGCATGACATCCCAGTGTATTTCAGACCCAGTAACACGCTCAGACAGAAACTGGTTCACCCGAAAGACAAAACGCCAAAACACAAACTTAACAATGTGGTGTATGCTGTACAGTGCAGCGAGGAATGCTCAGACCTCTACATTGGAGAGACCAAACAGCCACTTCACAAGCGCATGGCACAACACAGAAGAGCCACCTCCACAGTACAAGACTCAGCAGTCCATCTGCATCTTAAGGATAAAGGACACTCTTTCGAGGATGCCAACGTTCACATTTTGGACAGAGAGGACAGATGGTTTGAAAGAGGAGTGAAAGAAGCCATCTATGTCCACTGTGAGCGACCATTTTTGAACAGAGGCGGGGGTTTACGACACCAACTCTCTGCCATCTATAATCCAGTTCTGAGATCCCTTCCCAGACGCCTTAACGCCCACTCACATCCTGGGCCATCTGACCTCAGGAATTCGCATGATAAGGTGGGGCCAGGTTTCACAATGAACTCACCCGAAACTCTGGCTGATTGGGACCCACGCCCAGTTTCACACCTTGGCTCAGGCGATTAGAGGATCATCAGGGGGTCCTTTTGTCCCTCTGTGGGGGGTTACTCCCACTAGGTTTATATCTGGGACTCTCCACCATTTGACCTTAGAACTGAAGAAGCTTCTCGCATGAGAGGTGAAACGTCTTCAAGCAACTTAAAGAAGTCCAGACGCTTTTCTTTGCAAGCTCCTTTGACACATACAAAATGTATTTTAATCATAGATCTTGATCTCTTCTTTGTGAAGTGACCAGTATGTTTCCTCCTGACAACAACTTCCATGAAAGACTATCAATAAAACATTTTAAGATTTTCCTGAAGACTTACCCGCCCTCCTTCAATGCAGTTGGTTACCATAACGATCCTCTTAACTCTTTGTTCCCAAATCATTCTCCAGAAATCATTAACAGTAGAGGGCAGAGGGCCCTGAGTGGCAATGTACTCTCTGTTACTGCTGTAGCCCTGAAAAGCAGTGGACAAAGTTAATATGTAGATTAATTTAGCTTGTATATCTTCTGCTCGTTATAGAAATGAAAAAAGAAAGCTCATGAAATCGCACAAAGGTGCTTGTTTATATGCTTTCTGTATGGTGTAGTTATAAAGAGATCTTCACTGAACTTTATCTTAATGTAACACTTACCGGCATGTAATTGGCATTGATATAGTCTGAAATTCCATCAGGATCTGATGTAGTGAGCTTCACACGACACCAGTCATCTAATATGAGAAAACAGGTGATTTAACTCCAGTGCACCTCCAGTAGACGTGACATAGACTGCTAGACTGAGCTCACAACAGCACGGTTCAACAGTCAGAGGAGAGACTCACATGGCAAGACGTTATTGAAACGATTCTTCGCTTTGTTTTCAGGTAGAATAGCAGTCTTTCGTGTCTGGTCTGTTCCAACAGGAGCGAGGCACTGCATGAACGTAGCAGATAACAAAGCATGAAACTGAGATACTGGCCATCATAAAACAAATAAAATGGTAAGAAATAAAACAGTAAAGACACAAAAACAGGAACACAGAAGCAGAAGAGGAAAAAAAATCTTGATCTTTTTATGCACCTCATATTCCTCGCTGAAGCCTCTGTTCTCGTCCAAACTCAGCTGATGGAAATGGTCCGGAAACTTTGCAGCAGGAATAGATCTAAAAATAAATAAATAAATAAAACATAACTCTCTCAATTTTATTAATTAATTTTGCCATAATTAATGTTTTTCTTCATTGTGGGTAATTGTCATTGTAAAAAAAACACTTACTTGCTCTGTGTGTTAGATACTTTGGATCCACCAATGAATGAAGACTTCTTTCTGCTGCAGGATCAAAATTAAGACATTAAATTTGATAAATGTATTAATTTAATTTACTTTATTCTTGTCGGTGAAGTGAGACCCACCTAATAATATCTGGTCTTTTGAGGAAAATTAAGACAACCAGAGCAACCAGGAGACCAAAAAGAAGCACACCAAATACGGACCCTGCAATAACTCCTAAAGGGAGCAAAAGCATAATTAGCAATGAAGTTGAAAAGTTTAGAGGTTTATTTTTTACACTTGCATGAAATGAAACAATCAAGTCAAAGTTGAAAATACTGTATGTTGTTATGATTACAAGCAGCAACATGGTAATATAGTTACTTTTACTCACCCCTTGGATCAGTTTGGCAGTAAAATACATGCGGTTCAGAACTCCTCACCCCAGACGTTGAAGTTACAGACACTTTATATTTTTTGGCAGGTTGGAATCCATTGATTGTGATCTCAGTTTCAGGACTAGCTACTGTGTGAGTCTTTCCAGTCACATTCACCTCCGCATTAGTCCACTCGCCCTCTGGGTCTGTCCATTTAATAAGAACAGAGTATCCAGCTGCCCAGTACTCACAGTGAGCATTTAGATTAGGAGGAACTGAGTAAAACAAGAAAAAGGTTTTACAGTCAAAACTAAAGCAGAAAATATATGACTTATAGTAAATATAATGAAACTTTTTATACTACAAAACTTTGTTCTAAAGTAGAAAAAGTAGAAATTTGTTCTAAAGTAGAAAGATTATTTGTCTTACTTTTAGGTCAAAGCAGTGCTCTTATTCTTTAAAAAGTTAATAATAAATTTTTGGATTTTCATATAAAAACAAAGAATGAAGACCTCAAACTTAGACATTGAAAGAATTACTCAGTCTGTATATAATTATAATTAAAAACAATCTGTAGTAATGATTGATTAACAGCTCAAGTCACAAAAATAATTCCTGCCTTACAGAAGTTAGAATTTTCTGTTTTAGCCTTTTTAATTTGTTGAGATTATTTATCAAAACTAATAAGTTAGTTAATAATAAAATGATACTTGGTTGAAACTCATGTATTCATACTGAATCATATTAAATATGTGTGTTAACCTGTGGTATATAAATTGTACATAAAATTATTTTTCTGCAATAAACTTTTTCAAGATTAAAATTTGAATGCAAGAGTAAAAATTAAAAACTAAATCACAAGAATTCACACTTCATCTTTCAGGAAAGTTAAAGTTATTACTTTAAGTTCTTAAATACTAATTTACAGATTCTAGTCCTTCAAATGGTTTCTGTTGTACTCACGAATTGTTAATTTGTGTTCACACTGCAAGAAAACTCTGGAAGACTTTTCATAGACAAGAGAGATGTTATAGGTGGCACCAGGGTAAAGTCCAGTAAACAACACATTTTCACGTCCATCACTGATATGAACGTTAGATCCATTACGGGCCGTTGCGGTCGAGAACAAGCCTTCAATCTTTGCTTTGATTGATGAGTTGGTAACTTTCCAGTCTGCACTGGCACAGTCGATGGCTGAAATGGGTGAGAAAATAGTTATACGCAAGAACCTGATTCTTTTTTTATACAACTCATTGAATAGAGACAAGAAAAAGTTATAAAAGTCTAACACAGAGCTGTTTTGGGGGTTTGTTTACCTGTTACTGTGAAATTCGTATAAGGAGTGCTCCTGAGTCCAGCAAACACTGTGGTTAAGCTGAAATCATACTGTGATCCAGGCTGAAGAGATGTCACTACTTTTCTGATTGTATCTGAGGAGACGTCTGACACACTACTTGGCACATCACCATTGATTTGAAGCTCGTATTGCCAGGCTTTATTCATGTTCTCCCACTCTAGAGTTATGCTGTTAGTAAATCGTTCAGTCACACTGACCCAAGGCACCACTGGTGGAACTGAAAAAACAAAAACAAAACTCAGAAGTGGAATTTGTTCATCTTTTTCTTTTAAAATGAAATACAGGAGTATAGAGCTAGTTCAGTTATCACAAGCTTTTACATACTTAAGCCTGAATAGGTGTGTGAGCTAAATGGCACTCAGCATTAAAATTAATTGAATAAATAATAACTATATATACAAATAATAAAATAATTACATATAAAATATAATAATTAAGCATGCTGCTTGCTAAGAGCACATCATTCATATTTGCTGCTCTATTACAAGCACAAGCCTATCATCAGGGTTAGATGCACACTTCCTTCTTCTCAGAGATATGGTTGGTGGGTGGAGCCTTGATGGATAAATGGCACTGCAGGCCAGAAGGAAAACATGGACATTTCACTTGGACTTATATTGCCCTTTTAAATATATTGTATCAGGAGCTAAAGATGAAATAAAGACAATTTTACAAAGGAAAACAAACAGTTTAAAAAAACCCACTTGATTACATACCTGTCGGTGCACTAAAGTTGTATCCAGAGCTGCTGACGTTCTCAAACACAGTAAAGAGGGTAAAATTGTAGTTTGTCCCAGCAGTCAGAGAAGAGACCACACATGTAACTGATGCACCTGATGTCGTGCATCCGTCCATGTCATTCTTGCCAATAACAATATTATCGCTGTCATATTCTAGGATGTATGTTAGTATGTCGTTAACCTTCTTCCACATCAGAGTTATACTGTTTTCATTTTGTGTCACAGTCATATTGTGGACATTTTCTGGAGCTGAAAGAGGACAAAGAATGATTTCAGAAGAATACAAAATCTGAGACATATTTTTAAAAAATACTGTGGGTCAGAAGCATAAATAGATGTTACTTTTTCCTTTTAAGGCACTCATAGTGACAAGCAACACACATATGTTAATAAATAAATGAAGCTCTGGTCTCATTTAGTCAGATTCAAATGCAGTTGCTGTGAATTATAAGGAGCTAAAGATGAAATAAAGACAATTTTAAAAAGTCTGATTCACAAATGACATCCTTAAGTAACCATTTTGGTTTCCTAAGCTTTTAGTAAGTATAAAAATCTGATTTCAAGTTTCTCCTGTCTAATGTTGTAAATGTACATCAGACAAAAAAGCACCTTACCAAGTCCCTCTCAAGGATTATGACTGTTTTAGATGCTTTTAATTTGTTAACCTCCTAAACCAGTCTAGGATTAAAGGTGGGGGTAGTATTTGACATGTTCAGTGTTACAATATTTATGTTATGAGGAGCTATTATATAAGCATGGTCCAAAAAAACTGTAACTGTAAAAACCATTGCAAACGTTTATTTACAAATCACATAACATCCCCAACATTACCCATCTGTTGTAAAGAAACCTAAATACAGGAGTTTGTGAGAGGATTTCCATAAGTAAAACATCCAGTAACACACAAGTCTTCATGATCACCCACCTGTCACAGCAGTAAAAGAGTATCCAGTGCTGCTGACTCCCTCAAACACAGTGATGAGAGTGAAATTGTACTTTGTCATAGCAGTCAGAGGAGACACCTCATATATAATGGGTCCCTCTTCAGAAACACTGATATTCTTCTCGATGTCAGTGCTGTTATTATACTGTAGGATGTATTCTGTGATGTTTTTAACCTTTTCCCACTGCAGTGTTATGCTGGTCTCATTTTGATGTACCACAGTTGCATTATTAACACTTTGTGGAGCTAAAGATAACAGAGGAAAGTGTCTTTGACAATAAAACTCTCCATCAGCTAAAGTTTCAAGTACTAATGAGCCAGTCCTTCCTGGCTTATATAACTATATTAGAAAAAATATATCTTACCAGTGACTGCGGTGCAGTTTACTCCACTGCTGTTGACATTTTTAAACACAGTGAGGAGAGTGAAAGTGTATTTGGTTCCATCGGTCAAATTTGAGACTGTGTATTCTTCTGTAAAATTCTCAATGCTGATCTGTCTTTCATTAAACAAAAGAATATAACTGTCACTGTTGGAGACTGTTTTCCATTGCAGCTTTATGCTGGTCTCATTTTGACCAACGGCCTTGAATTCTTCAGCATTACGAGGAGCTACAATAGGAAAAACACACACAAAAGAAACTAAAACAATGTTCCCAACAACATCTTGTATTTTGTTTATGTTTTAATTAGACTGAATGTTTTGTTCAGTGCTCACCAACCTGTCACAGCACTGAATCTGTATCCACTGCTATTGAGTCCCTCAGACGTGGTGAAGAGAGTGAATGTGTAGTTTGTCCCAGCAGTCAGAGAAGTGACCACATGTACTATGGGTCCTTCTTCAGTTTTATTAATATCTTCTGTTATATTACCATATTGCAGGATGTATGTTGAGATGTTGTTAACCTTGTTCCAGGTCAGAGTTATACTGCTCTCATTTTGTGTGGTCACATTCACTATGTCAACATTATTTGGAGCTGGAAAAGAAAAGAGGACACACAGTGGTTGTAGTTCAAAAACAAAAAGAACAAGAACTGAAGCACTGACTATACTGCTTTCATTCCTTTGTACCACTGTGCCTTTTGTTACATCATCAGGAGCTGTGATGAGTTGAGAGTAGCGCTCACCTTTTACCAGAATAAAAACCCAGAATGACATTCACTTCAGTTTCACCGATAACCAACAAAAGTCGAAGTATAGTGTTTCATTCTTACGGGCTTTTGTTGTTGTAGATGAGTAAAACATCCAGTAACACACAAGTCTTCATGATCACCCACCTGTCACAGCAGTAAAAGAGTATCCAGTGCTGCTGACTCCCTCAAACACAGTGATGAGAGTGAAGTTGTACTTTGTCATAGCAGTCAGAGGAGACACCTCATATATAATGGGTCCCTCTTCAGAAACACTGATATTCTTCTCGATGTCAGTGCTGTTATTATACTGTAGGATGTATTCTGGGAAGTTTTTAACCTTTTCCCACTGCAGTGTTATGCTGGTCTCATTTTGATGCACCACAGTCACATTATTAACACTTTGTGGAGCTAAAGATAACAGAGGAAAGTGTCTTTGACAATAAAACTCTCCATCAGCTAAAGTTTCAATTACTAATTAGCTGGTCCATTCTGGCATATTTATCTATATTAGAGAAAATCTTACCAGTGACTGCGGTGCAGTTTACTCCACTGCTACTGACATTTTTAAACACAGTGAGGAGAGTGAAATTGTATCTGGTTCCATCAGTCAAATTTGAGACTGTGTATTCTTCTGTAAAATTCTTAATGCTGATCTCTCTTTCATTAAACAAAAGAATATAACTGTCACTGTTGGAGACTGTTTTCCATTGCAGCTTTATGCTGGTCTCATTTTGACCAACGGCCTTGAATTCTTTAGCATTACGAGGAGCTACAATAGGAAAAACACACACAAAAGAAACTAAAACAATGTTCCCAACAACATCTTGTATTTTGTTTATGTTTTAATTAGACTGAATGTTTTGTTCAGTGCTCACTAACCTGTCACAGCACTGAATCTGTATCCACTGCTGTTGAGTCCCTCAGACGTGGTGAAGAGAATGAATGTGTAGTTTGTCCCAGCAGTCAGAGAAGTGACCACATGTACTATGGGTCCTTCTTCAGTTTTATTAATATCTTCTGTTATATTACCATATTGCAGGATGTATGTTGGGATGTTGTTAACCTTGTTCCAGGTCAGAGTTATACTGTTCTCATTTTGTGTGGTCACATCCACTCTGTCAACATTATCTGGAGCTGGAAAAGAAAAGAGGACACACAGTGGTTGTAGTTACAAAAAAGTTTTAAAAAGAACAAGAACTGAAGCACTGACTATACTGCTTTCATTCCTTTGTACCACTGTGCCTTTTGTTACATCATCAGGAGCTGTGATGAGTTGAGAGTGGTGTTCACCTTTTACCACAATAAAAACCCAGAATGATATTCACTTCAGTTTTACTGATAACCAACAAAAGTTTAAAAAAAATAGTGTTTCATTCTTACGGGCTTTTGCTGTTGTAGATGTTGTTTGTTCTGTTGAAGTTTGTGGAGTGGGACTTGTTTCAGCCAGTGGAATAAATTTTTGTGTTGTTTTTGCTGTACTTTTCTGTCCTGCTGTCACTGTCGTCGTCACTGTTGATGTGATTGTTGTATTGGAGTCAGTTGTGCCCTAAAAGCAGAAAAAGAGTGAAAACTACAGAATCTAAAATCTGTGAAAAAAAATCACCATTGAATACCCAGTTAACACGAGTCTGTGGCAGAGTCACAGAGCGATGTTTGCTGCTTTTAATTTCACATCTACATTATATCATAAACATTATGTGAACAGTAATACTTCGAGATATCCTCTGAGCATTCTGCTTTATAAGAACAAAAACTTTCACTAAAAATAAAAAAAATAATGTGCAGGAAACAAATAAGTCAGTGTCAAATTATTTTAGCATTTTATGTGTCAGCTTCTACAACTAGCAACATCTATAACATAAAAATCACAGAGCTGGCAAAAAATCTATTAATTAAGTGTTTGCTTTGACTAAAAATGCAAATCATATGTATTATTATATTGTATATTATAGCTACAGTTACTTACAGTTACTGGCCTATGAAATATCTAACACATTTCTCCTCGGACACACTCTTTAAAATTCCACATCTGATTTGATTAAATCATGAGCACTGCACCATGTAAGTGTTTAAGATATTGTTGAATTTTCTTCTTTCGTGCTCTTTTTGTTCTCAGAGGAAACAGATCGGTGTCGCAAAGAAGGAATAAATTCGTGTTTCAAAATCTGGAAAAGGCCAGAATTTTCATGCCGTTTAACAAGATTTTGTTGTTCTTGTATTTCTGTACAAACCAGTATTTCACAAAACATAACTATAGTGTTTCAAATACATAATGAAGCATGTCATGCATTTAGGCTTCACTGTGGTTTTGACTGCACTGTTTCCTTTTGTCGAGGGTAACCTACACTGAGCTTCACTATCTGATCACCATCAAAGTGAAAGGTAAAAAAAAACTTACCCAGAGTAGACTCAGGAAGACACAGAGCAACAAGTGGTCTGAGATAAGGGATAAAAGCTTCATCGTCTTCAGGACTCCTAACTGGCACACATACTTTGAACTTGTTCAATTCCTTTGTTTTCCCCGGATAACCTTGTAGCTGCTATTTTCAGCACCTCTGCTGGTATGTTGACAAAAACCACACTTAAGTTTGGCAAAGAATTTCTCTGACCTGCACTATGATAACTTTAATTCAAAGTTGTTGACTTTTAATTCTTAGCTACATCCTCCTCTCGTAACCTCTGGTCCCTTTTCATATTGGCAAGTGACTAAGTAAATAACTGCTTCTCCTTTCTGGCCTTGTACAACTACAGAGACCTTTGCCCCGCCTGTTACTTCCTTATTAACGGTCATGCTGTGCTGCTTGTCAAAGGTACGTCAATCAAGAGCATTTGCCTCTCTTACATGTTTATTGGAGGTAATTGCTGCATATCAGCTGCTATTTATCTGTTCATGCTTGTGGCCGCTTGTGTGCCTTTATTATGGGCAAATAAAAGATGAGACGTTTTTGTTTATGATCACAGGTAAAGTTGTGAACTGCTACTTTGAATAAATAATATTTGTGTTGTTTTATTTTAAGAATTTCCAGTTTTTTTAAGGTTTTAAGTAAAATCACTGTTTAGGTTCCTCCGCTGATTGCTTTCACAGCAGAGTGGATCTCCTTCTTGTGTCTTAGCACTGTCTCAGAAAGTTGTGATATTTATAGCTTCCTTGTGGTTGATCTCAATAAGGAACTGCGAACAGAAACTTACCCTCATACTGTTAACTGCGCACAAAGTCACAGCAGTCTTTATGGTGTCATATTTTGAGTAGGGCTCAATAAAAGTGCTGATATTTCAAAGAAAATTGTTGTCCACTGTGGAAACATGATGGGGAAGTTAGGATTCATAAATGATAATAGTTTTCCTCATCTGTTAATATGGAGTCATTTCAATTTTTGAGCTTCCGTGTTATACTGAGGATAAAGATAGCTCTTTTTAAACAAGTGCATGCATTGACTATTCATAGTTAAATAACAGTATTTTATTATGTAGGGAGCTTTCAGCACAATCATTTGCATGTTATTAAGACTTGTGAAAGTCTTAAAAACAAATGCGCTTCTGTTTAGCATGGTGCTTGAGTTTCATGACGCTTTTGCAAACCACATTCTGCAGCTTTCCTTTAATATAAGTGGTGGCAGAGCTCTTATACCACAATTAGAGCAGCCTCTTCTGTTACAATAGTTTGAATGGCAATAAATGTGTCACCTGCATATGCTATCGTGACAAGCCTCACTGAATCTACTTCTCAAATCTTTCAGCCCTATAGCCGCATACAATAGATGCAACTTTTTACCTCTCTGTGTGAACACTTATATGCTGGCCTTTGTTTCACTGCAGGAGGATAAAGTTTTCATGATGATGGTGAAGACTACCATCAAACACATCAGTGAAAAGCTCTAATCTCCCTCAGTGTAGGGATCAAAGCTGCACTGGAACAGCTTCACAGAAAGTACTAGAACTTTGCTCATCTTCCTTGTTCAAATCACATCCTAAAAGAGAATCGGGAAATATTTTCAAACCACATCCCTTGTTCCAGTAACTGGAAGAGATAGTTGCCATGGTAAAGTAATAAATAGCATATATTATGGCTCCTAAAACCACAAACGCATTTATCAGAACTCTAGCCTTAACTGTGTGTGTGTGTGTGTGTGTGTGTGGGGGGGGGGGGGGAAGCAATGCATGTTTAATGTTGTGAAATATGTTTACTATCTTTAATTGTTTTAGCCGGTGATTATATTGGTAATTGATTTACAGAAAACAAATATACTCACTTGTACAGTTTAGACGTCAGTTCAGTTTAAAGCACTCTCAAGCCATTGTTCTCAGAACACAAAAAACAATGTGTGTACAACACTTTTCTCAGTGCCACCACGCTGTGACTAACTGAAGTTGTCCAACACAAAATTGCTAGCTGCTGGAATGTGTGACTGATCTGTTGCTGCAGTCTTGGATGTCCGTGAGAGAACCACCTCTAATGCAACTATTCTTGGTGGAAATCTAACTAGACAGAGATACCCAGATTAGTACTCCAACCTGTACTTTAACCATTGTTGAATCAGCACCCAGGCCCAAGCTGAAACAGAGAGACACAAGACAAGGGGAACTGGGACAAAGAAAACACTTAGCATATTAGCTTAACTACATGTTTGGTGTGTTTGGATGCCAGGGAATCAATTGCAGTGTACTGTGCAGGGGTATATTAAGAAAACAAATAATCTGGTGAAAACAAAAGTAAAGCTGTAATAAAAGGAAAGCCAGAAAAATATGCCAGGTGCATGGAATAACACAACTGTATATAAATAATCCAAAAAGAGACGTGTCCCGTTTCAATACAGTGGTTTGCAGCAATGAAAGAATGGGGAAACATAAAAATAGAAGTTGTAAAGTTGTAAAGTGTACAGAGAAGGGAAAAAAATTTTTTAAAATAAAGACAGGAAGTGTAGAACAGACGTATAGAAAAAACCTCAAGCCATGAAGTATTTGTATAAAAAAAATTATAATAACTTCTGCTTTCTCTCTCTCGCTCCCTCTCTCTCTTCCATTGTGCTCAGGTTAAAGCCTCTGCAGGAATCATTCCGACCACAGGGGCGGCGCTGCACTTCAGTGTATCTCTGCCATACAACGACGACGAAGAAGCAGAACCGGACGCTACTTGTGGCGTAAACAATAAACAATTTTGTGCTGGGAAGATAGTGACATTGCGGTCACGTTGGTGTCACAGTAAAAGGTAGGTAACAAAATGGTAGGGTGACATTGACCCGGAATAGATTTATAAAACTTTATTCATAGTCTGGCGTATCTTACGGTATATTAACAAGCACTAAATTGCTGCAAACGTAGCTAAAGTTAGCTAAACTGCACCCTGATAGCATCAGCAGGTATTTCTTGTTTAAGTGGGTACAAAAAGTGGTGTTTAACCGAGCAACAGTCTTAATAACATGTACTAACGTAACAACCACCTGAACCCAATCGTTTGATGACACACGGCGGTAGTGGGGCAGGTGTTTCTCTGAGCTCTTAAATATCAGTTGCAATGTGTTGCTGGCTGATAAATACGTGCTTCGCTAAAACGAGCGCATTTCACACGGAACGTCTTTGCTAGTTTGAACCCGAGGAAGAGGCGGTAGGCGATATTTAACTTTCTTTTGGGCTTACTTCTAACACGAAGGAGAAATCACTCATTGTTGGCACTTGTCTCTATTGTTCTTTCTGTCTTTTAAGCACAACACTAGCTGCATTCGTTGCTTTCTTTTTCTGTGTTGTAGACATGCAGTCTGCGGTGAAACAAAACTTTCATGCAGAAACTGAAGGAGATGTCAACAAACTGATCAACCTGAAGTTAAATGCATCCTACGCCTACCTTGCCCTGGTATGATTCTTGTAATTGTAACACTAATACCTAGCAGTATAGTGCCTGTATGTCTCATAATCTGTACTATATATTTCTAGATATCATTGTTTTCTTTTCTTTTGTTTCTCTTTTTTAGGGTATGTATTTCGACAGGGATGATGTTGCTTTGCCAAACTTCTCCAGTTTTTTCCTGGAGCGTTCAGCCAAAGAGAGGGAACAGGCTGAGAAGCTGCTGGAATACCAGAACATGAGAGGCGGACGAATTTTGCTTCAGAACATCTCTGTACGTCCCAAATGTTATGGGTGTCCTTTTAAAGATGTTGTTGAGATGGGTGTATTTGTTGGTACACACTACTTTTTTTTTTTTTTCTTCTTCTTCCTCCAATAAAGTGTCAACATTTTGTTCTAGAAACCAAGTAAAGAAGACTGGAAGGGCGGTCTGGATGCAATGACCTTTTCCCTGGAATATCAGAAAATCTTAAATACACGTATCCTTGATGTGCACCGCAGAGCTGGCAGCCATACTGATCCCCATGTATGTCTGGGATTTTTGTTTAGTTTTTTAAATATCTAAATATAATTCTTGTGCTATTAACACAAGAAGTATATTTGGTCTAGAATATTTGCAAGTGTCATAGTATGAATTATTTTACCACTTACTCATCTAACTTCTCTTGTAGCTGTGTGACTTCCTCGAGCAGCACTTCCTCGTCGACAGCCATGACACCATCAAGAAGCTGGGCGACTACATTGGCAGTCTCACCCGCATCACTGCGTCTGAAACGACCGGTGCTATGGGAGAATACCTCTTTGACAAGCACACTCTGTAAAAGGTCCTGGGAGAACAGTGAAAAAGGTCCGCATTTCAAAATATACAGAGATAGGCAAAGGCAATAATCCACACTGTACGTCCTTTCCCATTAAAACTTTACAAAGTTGTTACAGTCAACCACAGGTATTATCCAATTGCACTAGACCAAGTTAAATCGAAATGCCTCAGTTTTTCTTATAAAGAAAAGAAATTCAAATGTGTTGGGGAAATTGTTCTCATAAATGTGGTGCTAAACACTACCGTTTTTCTAAGCTGTTACAATGAGTAACTTGTTCATGTGGATTCCGTTTTTTATCATGTGTGAAACATTCCATTGTCATGTTTCAACCCACAGAACATTTTTATAAATGAACAATTTTTGAAGAAGGAAAAACAAATGGACATTTCAAACATTCAATAAAGTCTCATTATGCTGAAAAATCTCTTGTTTGTCTTTAAAAGTCAGGTTTGTGTGTGTAACTGTTATTTTCAGTTGCTCTGACAGGTAGTTATCTGACTCGTCACAATGTCTGAGCACATTATCTAGGTCACGTCTGCACGAGATAACAGTGGGCACATGCTTACTCCCAGTTGGGTGGTGCTAACGCTGGGCTGCTGGAGAGTTTGGTTAACGATTTCCAAGCTGCTTCTTGGTTAATTATCTGACAGCAAAGATAAGTCATGTGACTTACGTCAGAGTGGATCCCACACAGGCATGGGTCTTAGGCTACGTCCACACCTCAACAGGTATTTTTGAAAACTGAGTTTTTTCTATGCTTTTGAGCCTTTAGTCCACACAAACTGCATTTTCGATCACTGAATACTGATATTTTTAAATACTCCTGCCATGGTAAAGATTTTCGAAAAACTCTGTTTTTGCGTTTAGGTGTGGACGAGGAAAACAGACTTAGTCACGTAATGCCAAAGGTGTGTACCTTGACGTCATGCTGTGCGCCACATTATTGTTTACATGAGATGAATTTCTACAGTGGCGGATATGGACAAAATGCTGTTGCTCTTACTATCTGCAGTTTTTACATGGTTACATATGCATACTCAATTACTGTCACTCCATTTAAAAAGACAGAGGCATTAGAGTGAACTTCTCCATTTAACAGACGCTCTCAAAACACAAATCCCAACGTTGTCTTCGGGTTTGAATATTTTTTTAATTAAATTTATGCATGCTGTATGCATTTTGTTCATTCCTAAGTTGTGAGTCTACACAACAGCTAAAATACAGTCTTTGGTTATTAACATTTGAAATGATGAAGGCACTTGAAAAGTAACACAAAATTAGTTGCCTTTCCAGAAAAACAAAAAGAAGTACTCAAGATTTGCATAAAACCCTGTTTACTCTTTTCCTCCCAGGCTTCTAGACTTCTGATTGGCCATTTCTACACTGTTAGGATTTGGCATGTTCTTCACAGTGTTTGACTGCGTCTTTTGGTGTTTACATGTGGACTGAGGTATTTTTTTCAAAACCACATGTGGATAGAATTTCTTTTAAACTAAAATGGAAAATTTTTCTTTTCAAAAATACCCGTGTACGTGTGGACGTAGCCTTACTCTGTTCAAGTGTCATTTTGGTTCTAGTGGTTTGAGGTAGAACACTTGACAGATTAAGAAACCACAAGGGTTTGCACAGATTTTCCCAGGTTTTCACCAAGTGTGAAAACATTCGTAACTTGTGTTTGTGTGGTTTAATGTATTGCAGCATAAAATGTATTTTTTATTAATAAAATATCCTGAAATGCAGAGTTCTTTTAAGTGCCCGCCCTAACTCTATGTAAGGCAATTATGTCATGCTCATCTGTGCCCCCCCCCCCCCCCCCCCAACAAAACAAAGGCATATATAAATATCCCTGCAGATTACTGTTTACAGTTTAATAAATATGCGTATGTGTTTTGTACAGTAAAATGGCAGGCTAAAAGGATGGGAAACTACATATCCACACATACATGCACAATATCCACTCGCAGTACAAGTTGTTGTTGGACGATCGACTGCGAGGGCAGCTATGCTGAGGAGATTAGTAAAGGGCTGGATGTACTACAATCTCTTGAGTCTAATGGATAAACACTGCCATCAGTGTAATAAACAGTTTTCCCCTGGCGCAAGGAAAAGCTTTGAATACTTCAACATGTTAAATTTACCAACCCTGCAACTACAACACGATAAAAGGTGAATGATGGTCTAAATTTTTCTTTAGTCAGACGTAAAGCAACAGATGTGTTGTCTGCCTTCTAATATCAGTAGGAGGGGGGGAAGTGGGGGGATTAAATGACAACATTTCTCTAGTGATTTGCCAGTGCTTTAGCTTTGGTGGAAAGGGTTGCAGGGAGCCTGCCAGTTCTAGTCAACAGCATACCCAAGGATTGATAGGTGTGCAGGGTCTTCAACAAGCCAGAGGAAAAGCTACAAGAAAGACACCGAACTAGAAGTTGCCTCCTTTTGGTGTTGACAAAATTAAAGGGAGATATCAACAGGTAAGATAAATATTCAGTAAAATTTCAAACACTGTTGTTATGATTAAGTGGAAAAATCCTAAAAAAAAAGGGTCTAAACTGAGGAGAAAAACATGCTGTATTTCTGTGTGTGTATTTTCTTTCTGTTGGCTTTGAAGAAACCAATTTAAAGGACCACTAATATTGCAGATTGTTCATTTTACATACTTTAGTTTCCTATTAGATATCACATCGTGTTTTCAATTTTAATAAATGTCCTTCAGTGATCATTTAATTTCATTAAGCTATATTCAATTTCAATGTTCAATTATTAAACACAGTAAATGGGTGCAGTAAAAATTACTTTTACTGCCATTTTTGTTTGCTTTTAAAATGGAAATACAGCTCATAATAACTACTTATTAAAAAATCTGTTTTTTCCAAAAGTTGCCTGTGTTCCACTTAACCTCATTTAAATATTGTTCTAAACAGTCAATATGACAGAAACAGTGGCTTTATGCAAGGCAAACCAAAGGATGATACCAGCCCCTATTTTTTAAAGCTTTGAGAATCTGTGGTTTTGGATTAATATTGTAGAGGCATAGTTTAATCCAGTCCACAGCAGAGTCAGTGATGAGAGAGAAATGGGGATGGGCTGAACGTGGGAGTGAAAGCGTGGGCCACGAGATGGAGGAGAGCATGAGAGTAACAGAGGGATTAGGGTCAGCCATGTTGAGCATCTGGCTTAGAGTTGTCCTATGCTCTTCAACCTTCCTGCAACACATTAACACAGGGATTACACAGCATGCATGTAAAGTTGTGTTATCATTCAATATGGCAGCCAACTTAAAAACAGCGTGAATAACTGTAGTAATTCTAATGTTTTGGCAGCTGACATGAGGCTGGTCGGTGCTGGGGTTCGAGTCCGGAGGGCCGCTGAGCCGTCTGAACCAGAATCGGAGGAAACAACAGAGCCTGCTCATCATGAGCACTCTCATTCAGAACACCATGAGCACTCACATACAGAACATCAACCTGGGCACGACTACAACCACATGAAGGAAAAGTTCATGAATGAGCTGAGTCATCTGTCAAGTAAGCTACTGCCACAATCTGCAAAATGATACAGAAATCCATAAACCAGTGATGACGTAAACTAAATGTGGCTATTGGGGAGGAAACTATCCCTGTGCAGAATTTACATTATGTCAAATTTATATTTATCAAAGGGATTTATAATTTATTTATCGAAAGGAGCCAGCTGAGGAGGTTCGGGCATCTGATAAGGATGCCTCCTGGAGTGAGGTCTGGGCTTCTCTACTTAGGCTGCTGCCCCTGTGACTCGGCTCCAGATAAGCAGAAGAAGATGGATAATATTTATCAATGTATTTACCAGTTATGTTTAGGAGTTATGTTTATAGTCTTCCACAAAAGTTCAAGCTACTGTAGATGTAAGGAGAAATTTCCAACACTAAATTGCTCTTTTTAACATAAGTGATGTGGCATAAAGAATGATTTCAAAGAACGTCAACAGTTTAAGTGTTTATGCCTACAATGACAGAACACGAAAACGTGCTTCTGAGTCATTTTGCCAAGAAATGAAGAACTACTGCTTATGATGCTAAGAGTAAAGCGTTTAATGAGCTTCTGCGGTTGGTGGAGCAACTAGTGGTGGCTGTGGGTTTACAGACTGTTATTATCTCAATGCTGACATGTGTGTTATTGACATAACACAACATTAGCAAAACATAGATAACAAAGTGCTTAAAATATAATTTTGAGAAAGTTTTAGTTATTGTGGTAAAAAGAAGAAATCATGATTTATTTTGACATTATGCATTACACCTTTGGTTCTGTCTCCAAGCTCATGAACAGCTGTTAATGTCTGAAGGGGAACTGCTATGTTTTGCTTTTACTTTCTGAAATATATTTATTGTTACAGTGGCAGATACTCATAAACAACCATGAGCAAAGTCTGAAAAAATGAGGTAATCACATACAAATAACTGTGAGTTATTTGACCTATTTCAGATCAAACATAAACTAAGCCTCTGCGCAAAGGCCCAGTATTAGAATATTTTGAAATTTAAATGAGGCGTCCACTATTCTAAGAATGCATTCCAGTGCAGAAATCTTATGCCATCTCTAATTCATTCATATGTTGCTTGGAAAATGGGAAATGGATTCACTGATTATTGAAACACGTGGAAACATAGATAAACGTTTTTGCCTCATAAATGGTATGAGGCAAAAATCAGGCTTTGTACAATTATAAAGAGCTTGAAAGGTAATATTTAATATGAACACCTTAATTCTGCAACACAGTCTGAACTCTCTTAAGCAGCTTTCTTGTAATTTCCTAAGTAGTCTTCAGAAATAGTTCTCTAGGCTTCTTGAAGGACATTTAAAGCTCTTCTTTGGAAGTTTGCTTCCTTTTGTTCTGTTCTCTGTCAAGATGATCCCACACTGCTTCAATAAAGTTGAGGTCTGGGCTCTGGGGAGGCCAGTTCGTGTGTGTGTGTGTGTGTGTGTGTGTGTGTGTGTGTGTGTGTGTGTGTGTGTGTGTGTGTGTGTGTGTGTGTGTGTGTGTGTGTGTTAAATCCAGGTATACTTTTACTGCTAGTATGTTTGGGATTATTGTTATGCTGAAAAACAAAGTCTTTCCAGATGGTACTGCATGGGTGATCAAAATCTCCAAGCACATTTTTGCATTCATAATTCCATCAGTTTTGACAAGATCTCCAACACCACTGGTTGAAATGGAGGCCCAAACCATGACAGAACCTCCACCGTGTTTTACAGAGGCCTGTGGACACTCACTTTTGTACATCTCTCCTGACTTCCTTTGTGTATACCAGGGGTCGGGAACTCCAGGCCTCAAGGACTGGTGTCCTGCAGGTTTTAGACCCTCGGTCAACACACCTGACTCAAATGATTAGTTCATTATCAGACTTCTGGAGAACTTTAAGACATGTTGAGGAGGTAATTTAGCCATTTAAATCAGCTGTGCTCGATCAAGGACACATCTAAAACCTGCAAAAATACTATTTTATGCCCATCAAACTGTGTTATCTTTGGCATTCATATATTCAACTAAAGAATTCCTTCTTTGCTAAATTATGTGTGTGGACAAAACACTAGTTCATCTATTGTGTTAGTTTTAGTTTTTTTTTCTTCTTGAATGCAAAAAGGCATTTGTTTGAAAAAGCCCAAATACAAGAACTGGACTGAAAATGAGTGAAAAAGAACCCAATGTTCACAGTCCTTCAGAAAGTCTGGAGAACTAATGCTCAAGACCTTGCTGCTCAAAATCGAAAATATCACAAATGAGGGGTGGCTCAAAACTTTTGCACACTACTGTAAAAAAAAATTAGGTGGATAATAGGTCCCCTTGAACAATATTGTTATAACTGATTAACCTGATGCAACTGAACACTGGGAAAAAGTGACTTTCCCTAGTTTTTTTTGTAATTTTAAGATATAAAAAAGTTCAATCCTCTTCTTAAGGTACGAGATCAGCAAGCTTTTAAAAAACCTTCCATAGAGAGAATTGAAAAGTGAGGATATCAATCTGAAGTTCTGACTCATATTTGTTTAATGAGGTTTTGGTTGTTGTTTCAGCATTGTGTTAGTTCTGTGTATGTTAACAGCAAAGGCGGATCAGAGATTTCCAGCACTTTCATGATAACCATACTTCTATAACATCCACTGATGGGCCAACCCATATCTCTATTTTGGCAGTTCCCATGTGGGCAGTGGGAGCCATTGTTGTGGTGGTTCTGGTCTTGGTGGCATGCTTCATCTTCTGCATTTTTAAGAAATGCTTTGGTAAAAAGAAAAAGCCAAAGAAAGCGAGGGAGGGGAAGGCAGGTCGCCGCAGAAAGGCAAAGGAAGGTGAAGGAGAGACTGGAGAGAAGGTACGCCTATCACTGTATTATATTATCTTATCTTACCAGCTCAAGAACTACAAGAAAATCGTGTGTGTGTGTGTGTGTGTGTGTGTGTGTGTGTGTGTGTGTGTGTGTGTGTGTGTGTCTGTTTTAATCTTATAGGAGGGGGAGGTGAAGAAAGAAGGGGAGGAAGAGGAGAAAGAACAGGAAAAGTTGGGTAAACTGGAGTTTTCCTTGGACTACAACTTCACAGATGCTCAGGTAAGTCCTCCATGGAAATGTCAAAATTCCTACCCTTTTTCTTTTTGACCACTTAAACCACTGCAGACCAGTTCTGTCCAGATATATTAAAGTTCTGTATTTTTAAGTATTTCTATTTCATCTACCGGAACCAAATTCCTTGTATGTGTCTGCACATATACTTGGCCAATAAACACGATTCTGATTGTGATTCTGATTCATTTACAGTTTAGTTTAGATTTTTATTCCAGATAACTAAAACATTTTTCTCAACTAGTTTTAGTCTTTACTTATAGATAACTCTAATAACATTGATTCTGACACTTGATCTCTTTCCTCTAAAGCTCATCGTGGGTATCCTTCAGGCTCAGGACCTTGCCGCTATGGACATGGGGGGGACTTCAGACCCCTATGTCAAAGTTTTTTTGCTGCCAGATAAAAAGAAGAAGTACGAGACCAAGGTTCAGCGCAAAAACCTGTGCCCTGTTTTCAACGAAACTTTCATCTTCAAGGTACTACTTGTCCTTGTCGACTTGATGCTGTCAGGGTTTTGTCTTTGTCACAGCTCGAGTTGGTGCTTCGGGCTGTTGCTTTTCACGCTTCGCTGGGCACAAGTCTCCACTTCCTCTTCAGACTTTTCTTCCCCTTAATCAACCTCAACTTGTCCCTTCCCCCCAAAATACCAATGCAGTATGTTTTGAAATGTCTGTTATCATTTTCCCCCTCTTTTTAGATTCCATACGCAGAGCTGGGTGGAAAGACTTTGGTCTTGCAGGTTTTTGACTTTGATCGATTCTCCAAGCATGACATGATCGGTGAAATAAAGATTCCCATGAACAGTGTTGATTTGGGTCAGCCAATGCAACAATGGAGGGACTTGGAGAGTGGTGAGAAGGAGGAGGTACTGTATCTTTGTTTAAACATGTTTCAGCTCTTCAACCCTTCAATGCTAAACATCTGGATAATAACCCTTTTTCAATATTCTCTTCACAAAATTTTATCCCTGCAGGAAAAACTGGGTGATATCTGCATCTCATTGCGCTATGTACCCACTGCCGGGAAACTGACAGTGAACATCATGGAGGCAAAGAACCTTAAGAAAATGGATGTTGGAGGTTTATCAGGTAATCAGGCCTCATGATTTTATCAGTCAAATAAATGAAAAAATAAATCCCCAAGTATCATAAGGAATTGAAATAGACATGCATGATGCAACTCACCTTCACTTCCTCTTTCAAAAGACCCATATGTGAAGATTGTTCTGCAACAAAATGGGAAACGGATTAAAAAGAAGAAGACAACAGTAAAGAAAAACACACTCAATCCTTATTTTAATGAGAGTTTCAGCTTTGAAGTCCCCTTTGAGCAAATACAGGTACCTTTTATTACCGGTAATCAGTTTTGAAACACCAAGCACTGTGTGGACAAGCTTGTCATTTGTATTTCTTTTGCCTTTCAGAAAGTGCAGGTTGTCATCACAGTATTCGACTACGATAAACTTGGAAGCAACGACCCTATTGGAAAGACCTTTATGGGTTATGGAGCTACAGGAGTCGGACTGCGCCACTGGTCAGACATGCTTGCTAATCCCAGACGTCCAGTAGCCCAGTGGCACACTCTTCTGCCTGAAGAAGAAGTAGATGCGGCACTCAAAGCAAAACCTCGTTAGAGTCACACCTGAGTAGTGACTGCTGCCAATATGCTACTTGTTGTTAAACCCGAAGTTTTCTTAATTTCTATTTTCTCCTTTCCATTTTATTTCCTTTGAGACACATATTGCGTGTGTGTGTGTCTGTAGGTGTGTATATATGCACCTGTCAAGCAATGTTTGATATTTGGCTGTTATTAAAACCTTGTCTCCCCATATTTACCTCATACCATAAACCAAAGTGATTGTCTTTATAAGCCTAGAAACCACATATCTGTAAATGTGCATCTCTTGTGTAGGCCCATGCAAGGTTATGTTAAAAATTGATGAAAGAGAGTTTATTCACATAATTACTCAATGATGTGAACTTTGTTGTTTTTTAATGTATTTTGGGCCTTTTTGCTCACTTTCTAGTGTTGTGGTGCAATAAACAAATAAACCTACAATGGAATGTTTCACATTAATGCTCAGTTTCTTTTAATAAATTGAATAAACTTTAACAATGAAGGCACTCATAGAAGAGCGTACTGTGTAATTCACTCTTTTCACCAGTAGATGGTGTCTACGTAGCCAAAAGTGTTGCCTAGCAACAGAACCCAAACTTACTTTCAGCTTCACACTTTTTACAGCTGTCGTCAAAGAGTCGGTCGGGTGAGGTTTAACAAATAGTTTTTGATATTATCTAAGGTTTTTTAATTACAGAATTAAAGTCAGAGACATACTTATGCGTTTGAGCAATAGCTGTATTTTCAGGGCACCATTTAAAAGTTCTGTAGCAGTTGGCTAGCATTAGTTGAACTAAGCTATTTTATATTTTTACGGCTTTGTGTTAAGATATGGTCCCTTGCCTACCGCCGTTTGTTTTGTCTTGACGTAAACCAACGGGGTGCACGCCTTCGTTTGCCTTTCTTTGCAGTATGAGTGCTGGACGGGCATCTGAGGGTGCGGGTTGCATCACTTGGTGGGGCTTCAGTCCTGCACGCGACCTGCTCCATATCGGTAAGAGTCTTGGCTGCACGAGGATCCTGTGAGTGGGCCCGCGCACGTGCGTCAGAGCAGATAAAGGATTGTATGAGTTGCTTTGATGTTTTTCAAGAGTATTCATTTATTATGCTGCGTTGAGTGCATTTAAAAATAGACAGCCACGTTTTAGTTTCACACACATAAATACACAATACACGTGTGATATCTCAAAATTAGGTACAGTCAGTCGGGGTTTTTTTTTTTTTTTTTAGGTTTTTTGAATAGAAAAAATAATGGTGTACTCATAAATATAGATTTATTAGTGTGCAATTCTAAATTTATTTTAAATTCCAACAAATAAAGAATTAAAGCATTAAAAATACATAGTGTAAGATGTCATGTTGCCTCTTGAATACAGTGATCCCGATGGACTGTTCTGCCTGATCTTATGTATGTGGCCAGAGAATTGCCACATATGTCTTATATCAGAGACAGAAAAGAAGTTAATTCTCAGGAGTTCATGTGCTGAGGAGGCAAGTTTTAATTAATGTTTGCACCTTCATACTCAAGATATGAAGAATTATTTTATTATCTGAGAAGGGATCCACTTCAACAATTAAGTGAAAGCACAAAAAGAGACAACACAATCAGCATCTGAATAAAAGTTCATCCTCTTCCTCCTCTCAAGCCCCATCTCCTGAACTGAAGTCAGGAAGACATGCATAAACATGCTTATTTATTCCTGATATTGCCGCAGTTACTGATCGTCAGCAGATTAAACATGCGACCCTCCTGTCTCTGGACAGCTGATGATGAACCAGCTAAACAAAAACACCAGCTGGTTATAAACTAGCCAAATGTACTTCTGAGGCTAATGGTAGGCCTCAGAAGTACATTTCCTCCCAATAAAGTGTTTGATTACATTCTCACATTGCATGAGAGTCCAACAATTCTGGATCCGCTTAAAAGAAAGTTTCACTAATGCCAGCTAACAGCAGCTAACAGAGGCAAAAATAGCACTGATGATCAATCATTTGTCACATTATAAGATAAGATAAGATAACCTTTATTAGTCCCACACATGGGAAATTTGTTTTGTTTTATAATTGGTCACACTGATATAAATAGTGTTTATCACAGTTGGATCTTGGAGTTGATGGCAATATTTGAGTGAAGATGAGGCTGAAATGATTTAAAGACTGTAAAACAACTAAATGCATTTTTCAGTGAGTTTTTTGGTGCAGCTGTAGACAGTTTGTTTTCTGAACATTTTGCGGAAATTTGTTCAAAGATTGAAATTTGACATTTGAAAGGTATGGTGTCTGATCCTTCCACTCAAAATCACACAAATCAACCTCGGTAAGTCGACCCCGAACTGGATACACGCAATGGATCAGCAAACTGTGTCATCCGTCAGTCGTGTTTTATCATCTGATACTGTATCCTACACTGTGTCTCTGTCAACTCTGTCAGTATCACAGGTCCATCAGTAAACATCTGACCTGTTTCTCCAGATTTCTATATTCAGTTTCTATCACCTACAGTTTGTCCCTGTCAGGTTAAATGTACTGAGGTTCCTTATCCAGCAACAGAAGCATAATATGTGTTTTCTCTCTCTCTCTCTCTTTCTCTTACTAGGCCCTGAGAGATGTGAAGGGGAAATGAATGTTTTACTGGTGGGCAGTGGAGATCCACGACATATTTTAAAGACGATTGCCGGTTTGCAAGACAAACAAAGTGTCCATGTGAGCCTAAGTCTTTTAAAACTGCAAATGGCTAACAATACTTTGAGCTTCAAATAACTTCTTTTTGCCACACTGCAGATATGGGTCATAGAAAACAACATTGAGGTGGTTGCCAGACAGCTGCTGCTCCTCTACCTGGCACTGATTCCCCAGGACAGCATGGGGATTAATGGTACATGGGAGTTGGATAAATTATTCATTTTATTAAAGCAAGATATGTTGTTGTCCATAAACCAGTGGGGTTTTTTAATCCTTATTTTAAATCTTTAGAGAAGACCGAAGTTTTCCTAGAGGTGTTTGGAAACGCAGAAATCCGCAGTCAGGCAGAGGAAGTACTGCAACGTGTAGCATCACAACTTTCTCTGTCTGTTACTGAAACAATGGCAACGCATGCCTGTCTGAACACAACTCTCCTTAAGGTACAAACATCTGCTGAGGGAGCTTATTTTTACCTAAACAGCCAGACATTGCAGCTTGCTCAGTATAACCTGTAGTGCACTGCACATAATCATTAAAATTTGTAAGTGTAAGTGCTTTACACATTCAGAAAAAGCTTCAAAATTTTATTCACTGAGTATGGACACTTTTTACAGTTTAAGGAGCGAGACGAACTGGACATGATATTTAAGTCATGGATCCAAACTCGGTCTTCATCACCAGAGCGTCCTGCTCCTATCATGTCCAAAGCTTGGGATTATCGAGTCAGGCAACACCTCGGGACACGCTATGACTCCAAGAAGGGCTGCTTTGACTGGGATCTTACAATGAAGCTTCATGAGAAAGGGGTATCTGAGTACTTTCTGCACATTCCTCTGGTGTGGCCAGAGATTTTGCAAATAAAAAGTTGGTTAAAGAAATTCAAATATATGTTTGTGTCCTGGTTGTCTGCAGTGTGGCGTCATCAACAGACAGCAATACATGCGATGGAGGGAACAGGGACTGGCATTCGAAATGAGGGAAGGCGTCTATCAAATAACTAATCCTAGTTTGCTGTCTTCAAGAGTCTTTAGTCAGGTAATTACATATCGTTTTTTTCTACATCGCTCTTCTACAGTGCCGTGAATTTTTCCCTTCAATGATTTTTTTTTGTCACGTGTTTCACATTTGGGATCATTAAAGAAATCTTAATATTCGACCAAGATACACTGTGTGGATAGAATATGCAGTTTTTAAATTATGATTTCATTTATTAGGAGGAAAAAAAACTATCCAAACATGCCTGGCCCTGCTTGAAAAAGTCATTGTCCTCGTATTGTTTTAATTCAGCCACTGGAGGATTTTAAGTATGAACAGACTTGTTTAAAGCTTGTCAAAGTAACTCAGTCTGATTTTAGTCCAGACAAACCTTCCAAAAAGTTCAGCTTTTGACTCATCATCAAGATGTTTTTTGGCAAACATGAGAGAAGCCTGTTCTTTTTGGTCAGCAGTGGTTTTCATCTCGGGGCTCCTGTGGATGCCATTTCTGCTTAGTCTCTTTCTTATTGTTGAATCATGAACTCTGACCTTAACTGAGGCAAGTGAGCCCTGCAGTTCTTTAGATGCTGTTCAGGGTTTTTTGTGCCCTCTGGATGAGTCATCTATGTGCTCTTGGAGTAATTTTAGTAGGCTGGCAAGGTTCACCCTGTTTCATGTTTTCTTCATTTGTGGATAATAAGGACTCTAACTGTGGTTCACTGGAGTCCCAAAGCCTAATAAAATTCTTTGTAACCATTTGTAGATGATAGATAGAGAAGCCTGCTCTATCTATCACCTAAACAGAACAGACAGGTTCTGTTTAAATGATTTCATGATCCAGCAGGTCTGGCATTAATCAGGCCTGAGTGTGAAGGAGAAGAAATTGAACTCAGCCATAAAGAATGTGGTTATCACAGTTCATTCATGATTCAACAAAAGGGGCAATGCCTTTTTCACACAGGGCCAGATAGGTAAGCATAACGTTTTTTCCCCTAATAAATAAGACCATCATTGAAGACCTGCATTTTGTATTTACTCGGGTTATCTTTGTATTATATTTAAAATGAGTTTGCTGAACTGAAACATGTAAGTGTGACAAATGTGTGAAAAACCATATCAAGAAATCAGGAAGGGGCCAGCTACTTTTTCACTTCACTGTAAACAGTAAGTTGACGAAGGAAGCTAATTTTGGTCATGTGTCTGTACAGAAAGGAGACAAAGTATCCATCAGGGGATACTGGGGAGACATTGTTTCTAGTCCCTACCTGTCCTTTGGCATTGAAACTGATGACAAGAGTCTGCTGAAGACACAGAATGGGCAACCCATTAAGGTAAAACATACAAAGTTTTCTGTCTTTTTCTGTCTTCATTGCTGGAATCAGTGTGCGCACATCTCTAAACACATTACTGTCTGTCTGTTGTCATCCATCCTGTTCTCACATCCACAGACCGCCCAGGATATCTCTTTCGCAAATCTGCAAGGATTGTTCCAGTCCCTGTCCAGCAGACGGGGCTGCCCTACTACTTCTCAAACATACACCGATGCAGAGGACGACACATCCATACGGACTGTCAGTATTAAAGGTGAAATACTAAAAGGCCTTCAGCTTTAGCTTTGATTAAAACCAGAGTGTAAAACCACTGTGACAAAAAGACCCTTAAAGTGATGTGAAAGGTTGGTTTCTATTTTTATATGTTCTTTCATTTTGTTCTTTTGGACAACTTTAAGAGAAGTTTAAAGGGGAATGAGGTGCTCCAGCTATTTACTGTATTACTTCCTGTCTTCATGCAATATGTTTTGATGTTTCATTTCCAGAAAATAGCAACTAAAACCAGCACTGCGTTTTCTCTAATCCCATTCAGACTTGATGTATCCAAATGGGATCTCTGTCACCTTCCTGCCTTTGGACTCATTTCACAAACTGCCTGAGAAACAGAAATATTCCCAATTCTTCAACACCATTTACTTCTCCGCCAGGTGGATTTTTCTTTAAATGAATACGAAATATATTAAGTCATCTTGAAAAAATATTCCTTTAGCATCCAGTCACCTGGACTGCACACTACTGATATAACTGCTGACCATGTTTCGTTCTCTGTGCTTTTGCTTCCTTCTCTGCCTCTGCTGTAAAGCTTTGTGCACCAGTTGGGCCCGATGATGAGACAGATTGCAGCACCAGACGCTGTGCTTGTCGTGGAGTTGGCCAAGTGAGGGTTTTTTTAGTAACACAGGGCTCGTTACCATGGCCACCAGGACTACAGTGACTGCCGTGTATCGGCATTTGCATATGGGATATTTTGAGTTTGCCACATATTCCTTATAATTCAATTGTGACACTGTTCTTGAAAGTTAATAGCGACAGCGATTGCCATATTTGGATTCACAGTGCATTCCTGTGTCATTATGTGTGTCTCAGGTACATTTTGGATCTGAATAAAGAGCAAGAAGCTGGCTTTGCAAAGAAAGTAGAGGACATCGCTTTAGAGGCTGGATTTGAACCTTGGCATGAGGGGACCAGTAATGACGTCCACGCCGTCTTCGTACAACACATAAAGTAGAGATGTTCGTATCGCAGCATAGCTGTTTACCAAGATGCGAGAGACACTTAGCATAATAAAGCCATACAACAGAGACATTTCACATCTTGTTTATCAGCAGTTTGCAAACCAACTAGGAGGAGCTGTCAGATGCTTCAGATAATAATTCATATTTGTTTGGTAGCAACTATGAATTAATAATATTTCACATCTTGTTTAAATGAAACCATTACAGCAGTTCAAATATATTTATATGTGTATTTTAATAGCCACAAATGTAAGTATAAGTTGATGTATTCAAATAAACCCTACAGGAAGCCATTATTTGAACACTGCAAAGGTGCTGGAAGTTTGTCCTGGAACTAGTGAACCATCCTCTTGTTTGTTTATGCTTCCTGTGTGTGTCTGTGTGTGTATGAGGTCACTTCCAACGTCCTCCAACTTTTCCCTTGCCATGTCCCTTTTTGCTGCATTAAGACAAAAGAAGATTAAAAGGAGATCGTAAACAGTAGTTCACAGGAGATCAGCGAAATGTAAGAGAGTAAAGTAGTGCTAGTTCCTCTTTCTGCTCTGTCGCTTTATTTAAATATATTAAATAAAGTGTGTGTGTGTGTATCCTGTTCAGAAAGTAGCAAGATCTTAGATTATTGTGTTTCCTGTGCGTGTGTGGTTGTTGCCAGTGACCTATGAAATCTTTGCATAGTCAAAGATGTGCAAAGAGTTGATCTACCTACAACCCTGCACTTAGCTCCCTTGTTTTGTGGGTAGATTGAGACAAGCCGTCTGACTCACAATTTCTGAGCGTGTTGGATCCTGTTCAGGAGGACATTGATCTGAAAAAGAAAAAGTACATAAGAATATAATGTCTCCGATTTCTAATATAAAAATCTTAAATATTCCCAAGTAAAGGGCTAACCTCATATTTCTGTCTCTTCATCTTCTCAGTCAGATCAAACTTTTCTGACTCCAGCTGGTGGATCCATTCCCACATCTCCTTGGCTCGCTCTCTAAAACACAAAAGGCATTACAGCTTGTGTCTAAGGCTTAAACAATTGTTTGCCTCAGGCTTATCCAGCTGATATATCTATAACATGTAGCTAAATAAAAATGTAATCCAGTGAAGGCTTTAACTGACCTCAGGCCATCCTCTTTCAGGCTCTCAATTGCCAGTGGCTTGCGTCTTTCTGCCAGTGTCTTCTTTTTGATTTCCCTTGCAGTTTGTCTTTTACCCCGTTTCTGCTCTGCCTGTAAGAAACGACCGCTCTTGCCCAGTCACATCAGCCTAGAAATGCACCTCACATATCTGCAGAATATAGCGGTACGCCTGCCCGCAAATGAATCACTTGAATCCCTCTGACCTTTGCTAGGAACCCTCCAAAGTGAGCGCCCATGTTGGAGAGAACTTTCTTCTTCTTGGCCTCATCATCTGCTCTCTTCTTTGCCTCTTCATCCTCTTTCCTCTGCCGCTCCTCCTGAGTTGCATCGTCACTTAAATTATTCTTTTCTTTGTTGGATTATTGATATTTTCATGGAATAAGCAACATATGTGTTAACATATTTCATTACCGCTATCCGTGTTTGTCTGTCCCGCTCTTTTTCAGCCCTTACACGCTGCTGCTCAGCTCTTTCTGCCCTCCGGCTTTCCTACATTGAAAAAAAAAAAACAACTCTGCTGCTTTACTCTCTATTAGCCTGAATGGTGACTGCACCCTGACAAATCCCTTTTTCATACAAACAAGTGAGGGGAAAATAGACAAACATGCAAAACAAGAAAATAGTATGGGGAAGGGCATTACAATTCTTGCTTTGAGTCCAATCAATTCCTCTTCTTCTTTCTTCCTCTGCTCAAAGTGGACCTCAATCAGTGTCTGTAGTTCCAGAAGATCTTTTTCCATCCTTTTCCTATGGATATCCTAGCATGGGAGAAACTTACTGGGATTACTTATGTTTGGTTTTCGTGTAATGTATTTCTTTTCTTAAACAATGATATTAAGGCACTTACATCAAAGTCAACCCTCTCTCCCTCTGGGATTTTTGGTGCACCGAGTTGCGTAAGTGGCCTGTAAAACCACATGAAGGCGTACTGATTTGCTATGCTTTGTTTTTTACTAATCAAATCATTTTGAAAGCTCACAGCATAATATTCTTGTATTTTCTTACTTGTATTTGGGCCGTTCTTCTTCAGTATGGCAGCCAGAAAAGTAATGAAACAGTAAATCAGTTATTATCATCATTATTATTATTGTTATTGTTATTAGAATAATCAAAAATACATCTTGAAACAGAAAAGCTCAAGTTAAACCAAGTTTATATCAGACAGGAAGCTGTTTATCTTTATCTTATTCTAACCATCTCACACTCAACGTCGCAAAGACAAAGGAGTTGATAGTGGACTTCCGGAGGTGCAGAGAAGTACACACCCCCATCACCATCAACGGCGCTGCTGTGGAGAGAGTGAGCAGCTTCCGGTTCCTTGGTGTACATCTGGCTGAGGATCTTACGTGGTCAGTACACACAAACAAAACAATGAAGAAGGCGCAGCAGCGCCTCTTCTTTCTCAGGAGACTGAAAAGATTTGGCATGAGCCCCCGCATCCTCAGGACCTTCTATCACTGTGCCATTGAGAGCATCCTCACTGGATGCATCACCACCTGGTATGGCAACAGCACCGCCTACAACTGCAAAGCTCTCCAGCGAGTAGTGCGGTGCTCTGAACGGAAAATTGGAGGTGAGCTTCCCTCCCTCCAAGACATCTACAGGAAGCGCTGCCTGAGGAAAGCGGGGAGGATCATCAAGGACTCCAGTCACCCCAGCCATAAACTGTTCAGACTACTTCCATCAGGAAGGAGGTTCTGCAGCATCCGGTCCCGAACCAGCAGACTGAGAGACAGCTTCTTCCATCAGGCCATCAGACTGCTGAACACTTCATAGACACCTCAGCTTCACTACTGGAACTTTAACATTATGCACTCCATACTGTACAGTAATGCCACTGTTTTGCACATGTCTCAACTATGTATATTTTTATATATTTTATTTTATTGTTTACTCTATTTAATTTGTAAAATATGTGTATACACACACACACACACACACACACACACACACACGTAGAAAAATATTTAGTATACACATCCAGAAATGCATATACTATTATATATTGTACATATATTTATTAGTTTCAGATGTAGCCATTCTTGTATTTTGCTTGTTTACGTTATTGTATTTTGCACAACTCTGTTGCTTGTGAAGCTCGCACACAAGCATTTCACTCACATGTGCTGTACCAATGTACCTGCACATGTGATGTGACAATAAAAGTGATTTGATTTGATTTGATTTGTTGGAACCTCCCTGCAATTCATTTTCATTTACTGTTTGAATCAAGCTGTTTACCTTCTTTAAAGCTCACTTTCTTCATATTGGCAGCCACTAACAAGCAAAACAGCATGCAGGTGAGTCTCTTATGCTCACCTCCAGAGATTAAAATGTTAAAGATTCCCACGTAGTACACAGCCAAGAGTGCAAATAAATGAAACAGAGGAGTCAAGGAGGCCATCTATGTCCAGCTTGAACAGCCGTCATTAAGTAGAGGTGGTGGCCTATGACACCATTTGTCAGCTACTTGGAACACAGTCTTGAGATCCTTTCCCATGCGATTCAACCCCAACTCACACCTCGACCCATGTGACCTTTATAACTCGTATGGTGAGGGTGGGAAAAAAAATTCACAAATGTTACAGATGTTTCTAACGACTCACATGATGAAAGAGCAGTTCAACTCAGCACTCTCTAAACCACCTCCAAGGTGACAGCCCCACCTTTGCCAGCTTTGCCTCTCCAAAGCATGAAATGGACATGCATGCAAAAGTTGCAGAACCAGAAAGGGGAGATAATATATTTAACCCTGTGAGACCCAACCCATCAAAAAATAGCCAGAAATTTCAGATTTTTTGGAACTGAGATGTTCTTATAACAAAATCCACAATTTATTTTCTGTATCATGTTTATGATATATTTATTATATATTTTTTGTATCGCATTTGATAAATTGGGCGTGTTTGGCAACTTTTTGTTAACAACAATGTTAATTTTAGAGGAAAAAAAAGAGTTTTGTCCATAACATTTTGAAATTATGGCAAGTATTGATCATGTTGATGACATAGAGGTCTCAGAAATTCATGTAGCAAATATGATACAAATGGCATTATAGGGTTAAAATCAAGAAGTGGCTAGTGAGCAAGGAATGTATGAAGTATGCTAGGTCCTTAATCACCAGAAATAATTAAGCTAGGCGGCTAATGTGTATTTACATGTAAATCTGTTAGTAATGTCTGTTTAAATGCTTTCCGATCATTTTCATGTTTGCTTTAAATAAAATATCTCCCTCTGCTGGTGCTGCAGCTTACAGGCTACCTCAACATGCGTGTCCAAATGGACCAGCGCATCTATTACACGTTTTTCCGTGATACTGGGTTGTGCACTAAGGTAGTGATTATGGACTACCCACAGAAATACAGAATCAACACGTAAACATTAAGTCAATTACAGGATTTAAACCATATTCGCAATTGTGTGGGTCTATGGGGTGTCTCTACTACTGGATTGCTAAAACAGCTGGTAGTTGATCTGTTATCTCCAAGGTATGCTAAATATAATCAACCCACACTGAGCCTTCAGTCTCACCTCCCTCTCCCTGCTCCTCATCTTCTTCTGGAGAAAGAAAGAGTCACAGTCTGATTGAGTTGAGATATGAATTGCAGCTTATATATTTATTAAATGAAAGAATTGCTGCCCTTACCCTCGTGATGCCCTCTAAATCAAAAGGAATTGAAAGAATGCATTAGACGTGCCATAAAACACAAGTTAATGAATTAGAACTTTCTGGACTGGATCGACTCACCCGTGTTCATCTAAGTAAGACATGATGACACTGGAAAGACACATAGAAATCAGTGCTATTATGTATAGTTATAATGCACCACACGTCTTTTTCCAAACCTTTGAAATTAAAAAAGCAACATCCAGTGTAAGATTTTACTTTAGGGGATAAGATTAAGTGAAAGGCCATTTGGAGCTAATGATCTAGGAATAGAAGAGGCCAGAGGGACACTGGATTGGAGCAGCATCCAATTATCCAGGATCAGAGTGAGGTAACAGCTGTCCAGTCCATCTTGTTTAATTTGATTTACAAGAGAGAATGTGGGATAGAAGGAGATTAAGCTGGTCGGCTAGCTGCTATTAACACCAGCCAAGTCCTCTATTATCATTTGATCTACGTGCAGTCTCAGTAAATTAAAAGGATCTTTAAATACGTGCGTAGCCTCACAGATATTTTAACCATTACTTCATAGGTTTATGCACATGTGTCACTGTGAGATGTTGCATGAGTACAAAACCATGTTTGACTGATCAAATAGACAAAAACCAACAAAGGCAAATTTGGGATATTGAAGTCTCATTCCTATGCAAATGTATGATACTACCTGTTTACAGGCACTGATAAAAGTGTCTACAATACCTCACAGGTCAATTTTAGCAAGGATTTTAAGATATGACTGTGTCAGTCTAAATAAACAGGTATGGACAAAAGGACTGAAGGATTTCAGGAGGATTTTATTGCATTAATTGACCAGCAGAGTTACCGAGAATAACTGGAGCATGTTTATTCTGAGAAATGTTACACCTTTATCATCACCCACTAACACACTGGTGGGTCCAGTATTTAAATACATTACAGAATTGTTTTGATCAAGAATAAACCACTGAGTTTTTTCACTTCATGAAAATCCCAAACACCAAATACTGCACACTGGGTGTTTATATTTCACTCAAAATAACCGGAAAAGACACTGAATATAACAAATAAGTCATTTCCAAATCCAAACTCACTAATCTGAGCAAAGTTTTTAGTGTCTTATCATCAAAGTCGTTCCATTTATTACAAATGCTTGATTTTTCATAGCTGTTAATTTAGCAATACTAAGTTGAGCATGTGCTCAGTGGAAACTGTAGCTCGAGCTGATTATCTTATTTGGATGTGGATGGTGCTATAATTTAAATGTCAGTTTAGATATCATAGGAAAAGGTCAAAGTACATACCTGAACAGCAGACAACAACACTGATGTTGAAACGAAGAGCAGTAACAAGTGCAGGGGAAACACAGCTTTATATGGGGTCCTCTGGGCGACAAGGAGGAGTGTGTGTGTGTGTGTGTGTGTGTGTGTGTGTGTGTGTGTGTGTGTGTGTGTGTGTGTGTGTGTGTGTGTGTGTGTGTGTGTTATTACTCATATGGTGGAAACAAATGTATTTCCACAGTCTCTGATTGTTTCACTATTGGTGCATGATGGATGTTATGCTAGGAATTCTCTGAAGTAATGAACATAATACTTAGTGCTTTCTGTTGTGCACCAGTTTGAGCTTAAGACCTTGAGGTCATTTTGAAGATTTTAGGACATTTTGGCAGCTTCTTGCTGTCAGACAAACCTTAAAACAACTGTTGGAGAATTCAGAATTGCTTTGGTGGTGAACTTAGGTAGAAGTAGGTCAGCATTAGGATATGAAATTTAGTTTTGATGGTTAAGATGAGAAAGGAAGTGGGATGCCAATAACTTACACGATACACAAATATGACCCATATTCACATGCTACAAACATGTGGATATGGGTCATAATTTCAAAATAAGGAACAGGGATTGAATGTGGACTATTAGTGGGTATTGAGGGCATAAGCTGAAGTCTGACAGGCAAAAAAAAATGAGAACAGTGTTTGATGCTGACCTTTGTACGTGTTCTGGAGTTTGCACGTGTTTTGGATTTTGCATGTGTTTTGGATTTGTACGTGTTTTGGATTTTGCATGTGTTTTGGAGTTTGCATGTGTTTTGGAGTTTGTACGTGCTTTGTCTCTAGGGGCCACCGTAGTGGAGGTGTGATGGTGTGGCGGTGTTTTGTTGGTGACATTGTTGGGGATTTATTCAAAATTGAAGGCACACTTATCCAGCATGGCTACCACAGCATCCTGCAGCGACATGCCATCCCATCTGGTTTGCATTTAGTTGGACCATCATTTATTTTTCAACAGGACAATGACTTCAAACAACCTCCAGCCTGTGTAAGGGCTATTTGACCAAGAAGGAGAGTGATGGAGTGCCAAATGGCCTGTCCTCCACAGTCACCTGACCTAAACACAATCGAGATGGTGTTGAATAAGATGGACCGTAGAATGAAGGCAAAAGGGCCAACAAGTGCTCAGCATCTCTGGGAACTCCTCCAAGACTGTTGGAAAACCATTTCATGAAGCTCATCAAGAGAATGCAAAGAGTAATCAAAGCAAAGGGTGGCTATTTTGAAAAATCCCCCCAAAATAAACATGTTTTGAGTTATTTCACACTTTTTTGTTCACTACATAATTCCATATGTGTTCATTCACAGTTTTGATTCCTTCAGTGCGAATCAAGCACCAAATGTGAAAATCAGTAAAAACATATATTACCCACAGTTTTTTATTGATCGTCTTCAATGTTCACAACAATATACTAGGCCTTGGGGGACATGAGTAGCTAGGTTGGCTAAGCATTTACCTTGATTGTTAGCACCCAAGATCAAAGTTCACCTTGAAAAAAAAATTCAAGAAACCATGTCAAGCAATGTATCATATGAAAAGGCATTGAGAGAACTGTACAGCACAATTTTTATATTTTCAGCCCTTGCACTTCAGGGGGAATTGTGCTCTCTTGGCGTCAACCACCTTTTCTCGTGTCTCCCTTCGGAACTTGCGGACTTGTAGTCCATATGTGGCATAGATGTACACTCATAGGCGCAACCCACATACTCAACTCTTCTGCTCAACTCACAAATGCATGGCTTTCCAACCGTACAAGATTTATTTCCAAGAAGCATTGTTACAACAAAGACATAATAGATCAAACACCAAGCATCCTGTCCTAAGGAAGGCACATATTCTTTTGCATCTTTGCTAAGCTTCAGTGCTTCATTTTCATAAAGACAAATACAAAGGCTACTTGCTAACAAACAAAACACTAATACGTGAAGTATGAAGTAGGATTAACAACTGCCTATTTGTAATAAAATAGCTTCCCATCAGGTAAGAAGAGAGTTGTTTCTAAACATATAGCAGGGAGTTGATCATCTGGGTGGACAGCAACTGCCATGTCATGATGTTAGGTGTTGTCAACACATACACATTAGTAATGCTAAAGCATCAATGTAATTTAAATATTTCTGAGAATTATGGAGAGTTAAATTATATGTAAAGTGTCACTTGACCTGGAAAAAATCTGTATATGAATCGTCTCAGGATTGCTGGATTTTCTGCTGGACTAAGTTTTGCATTCTTAGTTATTACATTTGAGTCTTTGTGTTGGTGCCTGTTCTACTTTCTAAGGTAGTGTATTTTTGTTGTTGTTGTTGTTGTTGTTGTTGTTGTTAGTTCTACTTACTGTCTCTGTCCTCCTGCTTATTCTTTGATTGTTCTCATCTGTGTCTCGTTGTAATTCTCTAATCAGTCTATGTGTTCTTCTGTATCAGGTTGTCCGTAATATTAATCCTATTTGAACATTTCAAGAGTGAAAAAGCCAAAGATTTTTATACAAAAGAAAGAAATCTTTAACTGTCAAAGTTTAAAACCTCTTTTTCATCATTACTAGGTGTGGCTGGTAATTGTATCCATGTAATGGGGCTGCTCAGTTAGGTGATTTATCAGAGGGAGCAGGGTAGATATGCAGACGTGGGCAGTTATAGACAGGCATGTGTCCATGCCACTAGCTTAAACATGTTACTGTCAATTCTTGCTATGGTTATGGTTCCTAACTATACTGTACAAGTATAGTTAGGACATAAGAGTAATTATGTAAGTAATGAAACGATTCCCAAAATAGTTTCAAATTTGTTGTCTGCCAGAACAACAAACAATTCTGTTCTTAAAGTTTAGTATTTGTCATTTAAACATTTTTGACTTATTCAATAAAATAGCTTCAATTCATTTAAAACCGAAAAATAAGTGTCTTTGAAATACATTTAAAAAAATAAGTGGATGCTACCAAAGTGACTCATCTGTCCGCGTTTTTATTTGCTTTAGGCCCTTAAGTCCTTAAAACTTCTGCCTGTAAATCTATCCACAAAACCTAACAACAAAAACAACTTAAAAACAAAAAATCTGTATTACTTCCATATTGATTTGATTAAGCACAAGACGCCAGTTATGCTTTGAAAGGGGAAAAAAGTCCCTCAAAATGTTAGAACGCAGTATTGTCACCTTCTTTGATGACTGGTTGATTTATTTCATTTTGTTGTCGCATACATTTGTTTTGGCACATTTATTAAATCCTCTGGCTGTGCATTCAAAGACTTGTGATTGTAACATTAAAGTAAGTACGGCAGGAAATGCTTCAGTTTCATGGGTTTTAAAAAGTTGGAGACTGAGTGGACTACCACTGAATTAAAAATTCTTTAACCACTTCAGTAGGCTAACAAATGCAAACTGATTTTTTCTAATTTACATCCTAGAGAAAATATGGTCCTTACAGTGATTTTATTGCTAGTTTCAGGTAAGTGTCATAAGTGATGAAATCCATTCATGAATCCATTTTCTTAACTGCTTATGATGAAACGTTCATGCTGAAGTTAAACAGTGTTATGATGATGGTGCAGTCCTCCTTTGTTTGATGTTTGGTTGGTGCACCTGTACAGGCTATGTTGCTCTGTGTTCTCCCACTCATCGGGAGTTCTACCTGATAAACGGGGCTAAAATCTGGGCTGATGCCCAGAGTTACTGCAGGAGCAATTATGCCGACCTCGCCACGATTGGCAGCCAGGATGACATGCAGAGGCTGGTGAACATGGTATCAGCCAGTGGTGTGACAGCAGAGATGTGGATCGGTCTAACACGAACAGGCCCACCAGCCTGGCTGTGGTCTGTGGGAGAAACTCAGATCAGTGATGGAGTAGTTGAATACACTAACTGGGGCAGTTTACCAAGTTCCACTGACAACTGTGGAGGGATGAGGGATGATGGGAAATGGTTCAGCGCACCCTGTACAACAACGCTTCCTTATGTATGCCAAGGTCAGTGCATTCATGGGAAAGATCATTCAAAATACACACAGCTCCTCTTTCACATAAATGTGATTGCGAATAAAATAAACTATGTTACTATGTAATTATTCATGTTCATAGATCAAAGGTCAGAAGTCAGCATGTTGTCATAAAATCATCATAAAATGTCAAAGTTTTAGCCCTTGCCCTTCGAGGAGAGTTGTGCTCTCTGAGTGATTTTGTTTAGATTTTAATCTTTCTTGTTGTAAATGTTCACAGATATTGGTTCCAGTGGGTTGTATGTTGTTTTTCAAGGGACGAGCTGGCTATATGCCCAGCAGAACTGTCGCATGAACAACAAAGACTTGGCCAGTGCGAGGAGCCAGGTGGAAAATCTGGCATTACAGCAAATAATCAATAGCGCTGCGTTGTCCTCAGTCTGGATCGGTTTGTTCAGAGATGATTGGAAATGGTCTGACCAGAGCGACAGCTCCTTCAGATACTGGGCCAGTGGTCAACCAAATTATGATGGACTCTGTACATTGTACAATCCATCTCTCAAAGGATTCATGGACAGAGGCTGTACTTACTCTCTACCCTTCATCTGCTATGAGGGTAAGAATATAATTCCACAGTGTATCATGTACCTTTTTGACTTCTCATTGTTTATTTTTATAGAGAACAAATGTATCTGTTCTCTTTAGTTACTGCCATTCTTAACATGGCAGCTTATTTAACAAATTAAATGCATGTGAATTTTATGTCAATGTTCTGCCAATCAAGAAACAAAACACACCAGAACTGTTAAGGTGGAATTTAAGTCATCTTTGAACTTAAATGACTTCAGTGTGAGTGATGCCATTCTGCAGCAGGTCAGTTCTCTACTCTAAAATGTTCCATTAATGTGTCTTTTTAAAAGCTCTGATATAAGTCAAGAAGCCACTTTTACTGGATTCAGGCACTTATAATCGTAACACACTGTAACTAGCTCATGTGAATGCCTCCGTAGATCCAATCAAAGTACCAGAATGCCAAGGTTCGGTGGAGAGTCCAGCCTGATGGGAAAATTTTCCATAAGGAAGAGGAGAAGGAAATCAAGGATGCCTGTTAGAATACGACATGAAGTTTTCCTGGAGTGAAAAATTACTCACGATTTTGCATGTAGAGAATAAACAAAACTAGCCTAGCGTTAAATGAATAGAGATAAAGAGAGACTTTGCTTTACTGTTTGTTTTTAAAGTCTGCTCACATCATATTTGGAATGCTTTCATTTGGAGGGTTTTTTTAAGCATGTGGCAAATATAATATGCATATGTGATATATTAAATACTCATTAAAAGTCAGTTAAAAGTCTGTTGATTTATTACTCTGTAACCTGTAAGGGTAGACATGAACTTTCACTATTTTTTCCACATGCTGTCTTTTGTCTGAAAACATTATAATAAAGAAACATAGTGAATTACTTTGTTTGTCTTTGGGATTTGTATAAAATATTTGCATATGCCATATAGATGTCGGCACTGACAGCACGCTAGACAATGTTTATTCAAAATTTCATCAAGATTGGTCCGGGATCAAATAGGGAACATAAATACATAAGCTACGATCATTATACTATGATGATTAAAAATATTTTTTTTCCCTTCATAATATTGCATCAGCTATAACAAAATAATAAGAGAAGCTGCTCTGGAGTAAAAACAAAAGAAAGCAGTAAGACGTGGAGAAAAAAAGTGTTACTATTATCACACATTAATATCTAATCCCAGCACTGCCTAGCACTGGATCATTTCACATAATTTTCATAAATACAGCAATCTGAATACTGCTTTGGCCACTTTTCTTTATATAAGAAAATATGTGTAACTCAAGATAAAATAGTGAAAATGGCGACAGTGTTATAAGAGAGAATCTATAAGAAATATTTGAGGGAGTCTGACTGAAGAAACTAAAACATCAGCGTCTCTGGAGGAAGCCAGAAAGAAACACCTCTCATTTCATATCATGAAACTTTTTTAATCCCAAAGAAATGCGTTTTCATGGTCGTCAGCTGCTCCCACATAGAATAAAAGAAAACTGTCACGCTGTTAAAAATTTAATAAGTAAATAAAATAACAATTTAAAAAAAATAAAATAAAATAAGCAATAACAATCAAGAATACTCTCATTACAGTCAGTCCCATTTTAAGGTTTATGATGACAGTGAGTGACCTCACTGCTGAAATAAGAGACAGAAAGACAAGTGGCAGGAACACAGACAGATAGAGGAGAGGTAATAAAACAAGATCATTTCAACCCCCAATGGAAATACAGTGTGTTGGTTACATCAAGTTTTTGGAACCTGTGATAGCATCTATCAATTTAGATCTTTACAACATCCTGCTCAGCTCCTCACAGCTAAATTTGTTTATAAAAATGCAAATATGTATTCCATAGGCCATCAGTAAAAACACCAACACACTATGAAATGGACAAAAAAATAGACTTTCAGAAAGGCAGAAGGACAAAAAGCAGCAACCTGCAGAAGCGCACTGTATCTTTTGCTATGAAAGATGTGGCCATCAGGTAAGAAAAAACAATTGCAATGAGTGATCTGGGTGCAGCTTGGTGTTAGCTCACACTAATAAATTGTCAAAAGACATTCAGAACGTGTAAATTTAGACTTCAGAATTAAATCTGCCAAGGCCTTCATGGTCAATATAATGATTTATTGGTTGGAAATTAACAAAAAGCCTTATAATTTACAAACAATAATTCTTACAAGTGTGGTGTGTGTTCTTAACACATGAAAAGATTAAAAATATTATTTCCCATTTGACCTCTCATTTAAAGTCAATAGATTCTGAAGATCACAGTGATAATAATGCTACATAGAGGTATTTAAGACTGTGTTTCTTGCAGTTATTATTGGATTGACAACATTCTAAATATCACTTTTTTGGACCTCTGACCTCTTCAGATAGTGCTTCGAATAATCAGTGTCAGTGTTTAAGTAGACAGCACAAAATTTTAAAAAGCAACGTTGATCTCAAACATTATTTCATTGTCGTAGTTTCAAAAAGTTGTGCCACTCAAGTTCAAGTAGTTCAATATTTTCAAATTCATCTTTATTGTTACCCAACAGCATGAAAGCCAGCAGTGATATGTTGTTTTCTAGGACTTGGACATGTAATCGAATTTTTCTGTGTAAAAATTATTCACAGACGTTGGCTCCGTTGGGTTGTATGTTGTTTTTCAAGAGAAAAGCTGGACTGACGCCCAACAAGATTGTCAAGTGATGAATAAAGACTTGGCCAGTGCAAGGGGAGACACTGAAACTCTGGCATTGCAGCAAATAATCAATGACAATAACAATGGCTCGCTGTCCTCAGTCTGGATCGGTTTGTTCAGAGATGAGTGGAAATGGTCAGACCAGAGCAACAGCTCCTTCAGATACTGGGCCACTGATCAACCAAATAATGATGGAGTCTGTTCATTGTGCAGTCCTCCTCTCAAAGCACTTTGGGACAGAGGTTGTACTTACCTTAAACCATTTGTCTGTTACAATGGTAAGCATATTGAGGGTACATTTCTATTCTTTGCAAAGAGCTATTGATAAATACATCATTTCTTTGTTAGTTACTGCGTGTTCGTTATTTTAAAATGATGTCCTAAAGATGACTTGAAGACTTATAAGAAAAACCACATGCTTACTTGATTCTATGTGTAGCTTCTGCAACAACAAAAAAAAGAAGCAGCACAACATCAAGCAGAAAAGCATCAGTAACTGCGAACAGAAATGTGAAGCCAATGATAAACATAAAAAATGTCATCCTTGGACTTGAGTGACTTGGCTGTGAGTGAGGCTTTTTTAAAGGAGGTCAGTTCTTTACTCAACTTTTTAAAGCTCTCCTAAAAGTCAAGGAGTCATAGTGGAGGGTTCTCAAGTATGAACGGCCCATTTAGGGTCATGCCAAAGCATCTCAATCAGATTTAAGTCTGGACTTTGACTAGACCATGAAAAAATGGACATGCTGGTGTGTTTCGGATGTTATCCTGCTGCAAAATGTTTGTGGGTGGTTCTCTATGTCAATGTTTGCTTATTGAGATCATTTAGCCTGCTTCACTTTGTCAGTGATTTCTTGATTCAGCAGGTCTGGCACTACTCAAATCTGTTTGTGGTAAATGAAATTAAACTCAGTTTTCTAAATAAAATGTGGTCAAAGTTAATTCATGATTAAACAAATACGGCGATTACTTTTCACATAGGGCCAGGTAGGTTTGAGCGTTGCACAGAAATATACAGACACCCAACAGGTTTCTTCATGAGCAATCTGCTAAACTGGGGGAGAGATGTTTCAAAGCAACAAAAACAAACACCAAACAAAAACCCCACTAGTTTTTTCTTTAAGAATATCTTTATTTCCCCCTCGTAATATTGCATTAAAAAGGCTCATGAGAACAACATAATAAGAGAAGCTGATCTGGAGTAAAAACCAAAGAAGGCAGCAGTAAGTGGAGAAAAACATCAATCTGTGTCACAGGTACACTTTACATCTAATCCAGGTCTGACCTGCAGCGCTGCGTGGGACTGAATAATTGCACATCATGTTCATAAATACAACTTGCATTGTTATGGTGCTTTTAAACAGTGGTAACAATAAAGTAAAAATATAAAATACATTTATAGCAGTTGAATAACTAGATTGTATGTCTGCTAACTTTGTAAGTTAAACTTAGTGAATACAAACTAAGCCTCCAAGAAAATAAAAATAAAAATATGGCACTGGATATATTTAATTAATTTAAAATAGCCATGTATCTTCACTACATGTATAACCAGCCTGGTGCTTTAAGTACAGCATTACAGTTGTGTATGTAAAAAGCAATTTATACACATCGAGTAAACACTGAGAAGTCACAGACTTCCATGATTCTAAAATACCTGGTGTCATCGTTACAGCAGTTTTGCATTCAGATGGTAGAAAATGAAGTCACCTCAACAGTCCATCATGTTTTCTCCCCATGGCAATACTCCAAAATTCACACTAACATCCCACAGCGTTTCCCCAAACAGATCCAACAACAGAGGAGTTTTATCTTTACTTGTGTCGAAAACACACTGCAGAAATTTGCATTCATTTACTCCCTGCAATAAGGTGAAGTTAGGATCTTCCATCCTAACACTGAGATGTGTACTGGCCCCACTGTACTTTTCATTTACACGTGCACATTTCAAGTTGTTTCACTGTTAAAACCAAACTCTGCGGACCCTTTCTCGCTCCATGCACCCATCGCACAGCTAATATAAACGCACAAACATATGCATATCAGTAAAAACATCACCTCCGTTGTTATCATTTTCCAGTGGAGCTGTCTCACGAATATCATCTACCTGGCTATAAATGCCTCAGACTAAATTAAGAATAAAAACCCGCCTTTCTTCACTTCATATTGTAATGCCTGCACATGTTCCCTTCAGCATCACGTCTTCTGATTTGAATATCTACTGCTCTTTCTTGACCTTAGGTTGGCTCTCTTCCGTTTTGCTGGCCTCTGTTTGGCTTGGGCTCAGCAGCTTTAGCAGATCACGGAGGGCTTGTCTGATCTGATCACCAAACTTATGAGCGTCCTTCAAGGAGAGACGAAGAGCACAGAATAAGGAGAAGGAAGGAGAAAAAGCATTAGCATAGCGTTAAAAAACAAACAAGCAAACGAAACAAAATTGAGCCAATAAAAGATTAATGTCATATTATGCCTTTTTAAAAAATCTGAATAATAGTAAGAATAGTCATTGCATGACAAAATATAAGAATTTTAAAGGTTTACTTGTGCAGTGAACAACCATGTCTTTCTGTAAATAACTACAGGCATAAGGGAGCATAACACAATTCTAGATTTACATATGAAGTACTAAAATACACAGACATTTGACTACAAATTGACCAAAAGCATTAAACTCACAGTGTCTGGACATGAGTGTTTGCACGAGATGTGGAAGTTAATCATGTTCTCTCCCAAAACGCAGTAGGACACCCCATATCCATCATCGGCCACCTGAAAGGCACAAAAACACTTGAATCATCACCAGTCCCTTGAATCTGTATTCATGTAATCTGTCCACTAATCCAGCAGGAACTATATAGAATAAAATAAATAATTGTAGAACAATTATTTAAAGTCTGTGAAACACCGGAGGTGGTACTGACCGGTCCAAAGCCTCCTCCACAGGAGACGTACTCCGGGTGGTTATCTATGTCAAACAGCTCCACCTGCTGGATGGGAGTCTGACTTGTGGACAGCCTCCATGGCTCAGACAGAACCTGAAACACACACAAGCCACCACATCAGTTTGCTAACATCAACTCAGTGTAAGCGCTACTAGACAAAAACACGACATGGAAACAAACCTCTTTGAGGAAAGGAGACTCCACTCCGAGGTATTTGGACACCACGTAGAGGCAGAACAGATGTCTGTCAATGCCGGCTCCAGTCATAGCCAAGCGGTAAAGTAGCTGGTGCTTTTCTGTGGCAACTCGGAACAAATGTTTGCACACGTCTGCTGCCTGGTGGAGAACGACGTGGTGAAGTGACATGGCTGTGTTGTGTTTAGGTTTTATAAAACAAATCAGGAGAGGGTTTTCATGCTCTCACCTCTCCGCCCTCCAGCGCTCGGATGAAGGCGCTAGACTCGTTGGTGCAGGAGCGAACAGTCTCAGTCCTGCCCTCCCTGAACAGACGGGTCATGGAGGCTTCATATGTCAAACAGAAAGTCCCCCGTTCCTGCAACCACGCAAAACAACAACAACAGCAAAAAACAAACAACTGATTAAAGTGTACAATTGTTTCAAATGCCATGTGTTCACTTTCTGTGTTTGAGCTCTAATGTAATGAAATGTGCTATAAAAATAAATAAAGTTGTCAATCTCGTATCCTACCAGACATTTGAAGACTGATTAACACTAGTCTCACATGTCTCCAAAGAAAGTTTCAGCCTTTTTGGGTGTTTGGTTCAAACTCACTTTGTCTGTTTTGGGGTCATTAAATTAAATCATTGCCTCAAACTGAAATCACAACTTCATAAAAGTTCATTTTCAGTGCATGGAACCTTTAATTATGTATTACATATTAGATTCAATTTTAAACATCTCAAGTTAAAGAGTGGATGCGGACCATCAGAGTTATGTAACTCTGCTTTGTTTAAACAGGTTAAACTTTTGAACAGATGTCAGTCTGACCTCAAACATTTAAACCTGCATGTGTTCTCTTTATGTTAAAGCTCATCATTGTTTTACATGTTTAGGTAAGGTATCAGATGGTAACACTGCCATTCGACTTCAGTGGAACACTCACCCTGAAGTAGGCCAATTGAAGAGCCATCTGAATGAAGCCGTCTGGACTGACTCGACACTTCTTGACTTTTCCTTTGCCAAATTCTTGGAAGGAGAAAACATGGAAGTCCACATCATCAGCCAGCGCCTGGGCCACAGCCAGAGACTGAGCGATCTGCTCTTCACACTGTCACACACACAGTGAAAAACAACATCAGTCAAAACTGAGATATGTATAACCTCTGCATGATCTATAATCCCATAAGAGCTGCAGTTTTGGAGATGCTCTGACCCAGTCGCTTAGCTAGCACATTTTGGCCCTTATCAAACTCTCTGAAATCCTTATGCTTGCCCATTTTTGTACTTCTAACAAATCATCTTACAGGATAAAATGTTCACATTCTCATTGCCATGAGTCATGATGAAGAGATAATCAGTGTTATTCACTCCACCTGTCAGTGATCATAATGTTATCCCTGAATTTCTTGTACTTTCTTGTTTCCGTCTTTATGACAATAGCTTGCTTCATTTAGGAAAATGTTTAATGGAAAATTTTCAACACAGAACTAACTTCTGGAGGGATTTCCCAGCTGAGCTTCACTGGTCGGGGCAGGGATGGATCCACGTCTCCTTTACAGTGACCTTCTGCGTTGTAACCGAGCTGGAAGCTGTCAGTGGCCAGAGTGTACTGGAAACACACAAACGCATCTAAAATTATAGCTACTCAGAGCAACATAACAACATTCCAGGTTTTCTTTTGTATTCCTTACCTCCCACACGTGTGCCAGCACCGGCGCATCAGCCCAGGAGTGCTCTGCATTGATGCCATTTTTCCCGTTCTTGTAGTAAACAACTGTGAAGGACTTGTCAAACCACCTGCATGGCAACCAATAATAACAGATCACTACAGGAAAATCTCCACCAAGTCAACAGCAGAGCAACAATAACTTGATGACAAATTCATAACACAGTGAATATTTTAGTGTAAAAGTACCTGTCATAACATTTCCCGTGCAACAGAGATTTGGCGTAGCGGTCTAAACTGGCTGCTGGGTCATCTCCCATCATGCCCTGCTCTTCGTCATCTAGTGTCACAAAGAACGCGGCCTTCTCGATGCAATCCAAAGAGCGTTTATTGATCCCGCTGCTGAAATACTTGGTCCTGGCCTTAGCCCAGGGAACTCTAGTGATTATAGACATTTACATTAGAATTACAGTGTGGTGTATGTTGCAGGTAATGTAAACAATCAAACTGACCTGTCTCCAGCAGTCAAGGCCCCAAGTTTGGCCTCCCCTTTGGAAGGAGGTGAAGGGTCATCTAGGATCCTCTGAATCTGGAATTCAATCTCCCTCGGAGACAGAAGTCTGCCTGCCTGGTACACCCTGAGACGAAAGTAGCGCCCTCTGTGGTAAACCACAATGTAGTCACTGTCCTGCCAATGCTGGACGGTATCTTTGGATAGAAAAGAAGAAAGAAGATGGTAAAAGACAAAGTGGACATACTGTGGTGTAAAACAGTGATGAATTTAGTGAAGATAATGAGGTGGGATGTGAAAATGTTGATGGTGGGAAGGTGCTGTAAAAAACCCCACAATGTCAGGGAAATACATACATAAGATGATAGACTTAACTTACAGGTTAAGGTGTCTTGTGTCCCTAAAATAAATGCATTTTCTAAACCTTTCTTTTTTTCCAAAGTAGTCTAAAGGCCTGATCAGATTTTGGTTTATTATGCTTGTGCTGGTGCATTATGTGTTAATTACCATGTAGTCCCGTGTTTTATATGCGGTACCAGCCAACAGCAACAAAAAAAATGCTGGGCTTTTTTCCCCTCGTGGGTCCTCTCTCTTTGTTGTCGTCACTTATTTCTGTGGGAAAACATATTTGCTCCTCATATTTTCTACTTCTTTTTACACCTCCATTGCAATAGTTTAAACAATCTCCTCCAGGGAGTCTGAGTCCTTATAATGAGATGGTGTTGATTATTCTCTCACTGATAAATTTGAAAACTGCAGTGAAAAAGTCACCACAAATGCACAGGAGCATTCAACAGGCCAATAACAATAGTTGCTGCCTGTGTCAATGTGATATATAGTTACACCTTTGTTGAGGTACACATCAAGTTTATGGCGTAGGGTCTCAGTGTAGCTAAAATCCCCAGTAACACTGTAACATAGATGAATTCACAACAACCCAGCACACCATTCTAAATATTTCAGGTCTTGTCCAATGCAAACTGAATGCACATGGTGTGAGATGATCAGGATGTTGCCATGAGCATCTAAAAAGATGTTGTAAAAAGACTGCAAAGCTAAACCATCATTATCATACATGACTGGAACACCTGGCTTCACTGAATTCATGCCACGTGTAGGGCAAAGCACAACTTCACTAATTAGGTTTACAATGACCTAACCTAAGCCAGGCTGTGACTGAGAACAACTGCAAAAAACGTAGTCAAATTTGAGCCTGCATGCTTGAGTGGAATTGCAATAATAAAAGCAGGAATGAAATTTGGGTTTCTTTACACTATGATCTGTAACTTGAAATGACTGAGAGTGATCGTCATATATCATGATGCCCAAACAATTTTAAATAGTTTTTTTTCCTTTTTACTTTTTTGGGGGGCATTTAGAGATCTAAAAAAATTTGGGGCCAGTTGAGTAAGAATATAAATACTACCTGTTAGTATTCCAGGGATTCGACAAGTGTCAAACATCCGCTCAAACTGATAGGAACAGCAAGGAACTGCAGACCTCAGCAACCACTGAGTAGAATAAGAGAAGTATGCACCAGACCAGGAACAGTATAGGGAAGAAGGAGGAAGAGGAAACAAAGGTTGATAGAAAGGAAGTGTTGGGAAGAGAAGAAGGAAAAAAAATGAGAAAACAAAATGTGTGGGCAGGAAGGGGGAAAAAGGCATTAGTTTAAGACAGCGTCTCTCCAGAAACCCAGACAGACCTGAGATGAAACCAGCAGGCGAGAGGAGATTGATGAGAGATGACAGGATGAGCTGTTCAGCAGAGACATTGTGACTCAGTGAATCAGAGACGCCTTACTTGAACCACACAAACATACAAACACACACTGACACAATTTTCTATCCCATGCTTAAACTCCAGAGGCTTCAGACACCTTCAGTATGCCTCATCATTGCTGAAGGGGAGGTGTGTTAGCAATGCTCGCTATGATGTCTGAAAATGGAGCAGACTTCACATTCAGACATTTCTGTGGATGCTGTTGACGCGTGCATGCTGCTCAGTCTCTTTACCCGTCTCCTCTCCAGGAATGCGTGTGGTGTTGAATATCCTCTCACACTGAGCAGCACACAGAGGAATGACAGTGCCTGGTATACGACTCTGGGAAACGGAGAGGAGAAGACGAAGGCGAGGGCACGTGGAGAAGAACAGAAGAAAGCCATGGAAGAAACGTAGGGCCAGGGAAAAGGAGGGGATTTTTATTTTTTTTTAAGAGTGAGAGGGAAACAGGGAGGTAAATAAAGAAAAATCAAGCAAGTAAAAGAGAGATTGAAAAGGATACAAAAGGAAGGGGTAAAAGATGAGTATGGTATGATAACATAAGGGAAATGTCTTTACAAAAAAAAAATAAAATGCATGGAGATACAAGGCACATAAACGCTGATGGATAGATGAATGAAAGAATTAATGCTACACACACACACACCACATACTGATGGCCTCATGCGCCCACTCTATTCTACATATTACATAATACACTGATGTTTGAAAATAACATTAAAATATGAGACATCCAGTTAACAAGCCATCTGTTGCCATAGCACAAAGATAAGAAAAATGAATGCTATCATATATACGTAGCAGCAGGGGTGGACTGGTGGCTTAACTCACAGGTTTGAGCTCTTCTTTGTTGAGTTTGCGGCGGTAAAGGAAGAACGAATGGATGCTGTTGCCGGCCCTGGCTGCCTGGATGGGAGTTGGAGTCACATACAAGAAGTCCTGCGGAGAAAATGAACAGATACAGAAAGTAAGGATCATCCAGACAAAATGATCCCTGAGTACATCTAGGATTAAAAGGTGACAGGTTTGAGGTTATGGAGAGGTTTACATTAGAAATACTGATTTGCTGGCACCATGCCCTAATTAAAAACACAGAGAAATATGACGTGGAGAAAGTACCCACGTCATATTTCTCTAAAAACAGTGACACCAACATGGTCTTCAGGGGGCAATACTTGTGATGGCAAAAAATTCTGGCTGTCCCTCTATGAACCTGGCTCTGCTGGAGATTTCTTCCTGTTAAAAGCGAGTTTTTTCCTCCCACTGTCTCCAAGTACTTGCTCATAAGGGATGGTCTGATTTTTGGGTCTTTACCTTACAACGTAGAGAGCCTTGGCAGTCAGTGATTTTATTGTCTGCATTTTTGCAAATGCTCTCTACACCACTGTTTGACTATTCAGACAAGGTTTGCTTATATATGATTTGTACACAGGACCTAGGAACAAAAAACTCTGAGTAAAAAACATCTTGTCTTTTGAACAAAGATTCTTCATATTCATTCAGTTACTCATTTTTAGAGATTAAACGCTCATCACTGTATTTTCATTCCTGAGCAATGCAAAAAAGCGATGCTGGCTTGGCAAAAACTTTATGTAGTGCGGATCTTGGCTATTATCCTTTAATATGTTTAATAGCGCAGAAAAATGAAAATCTATTGGCTTGCTCAAAATACCAACTTTTATTCAATCCAAAGTTAGGGTCATCGTCTCTTAGAGCAGAAATATCTTCAAGAAACTTAATGCAGTAACACTTTCTTACCATGCCATAGTAGTTACTGTTGACCATGATTGGGCTTCGACCCCGGAGGTAGACATATTCCTCCCACCAGTCACTGACCTGAAAGCAAAAGTGACTGCATATTCACACAAGCTAAATAATTCAGACCACAGATATACATTGTTAATGGAATTTGAAATTTTCTCTTAATGGCTTTGCTTTGGCCACACCTTACCAGATCACTGTGACCAACCACTTACATAGTTTGAAGCCCAGAGAGCTTTGAGTTTGAGGTACCACTGCAGGCGGTTACCAAGGCTGCTCTCAAACTCTGCGGCCAGCTTGGTCATGCGTTCATACTCTTTATCATCCATCAGCGGACGCACTGATTCCAAGTACTAAATGAAACAGGTAACGTGATAAAAAAAAAAAATGTTATATGAGCACAAACATATCTAATTCTGTCGATACAATACAAAAATTATTTTTCTATTCCTCCTTTGCTCATTGTGGATTAATATAAACCTTGTTGTTGTTTTTTTACTAAATTCTCAACTAGCTAAAAAAAACAAAAATAAGAAACTGAAAACAAATGATGAATGTGATAAAAGAACCATCTGTTTTATGGTCAGTGATCAGCATGTTATCATTTCCTCTGCTTCATGTGACATCTCACCCTCTTGACTGTGTCCTTGATGGTGGGCACAGGGAGATTTGGCAGCGAACCCTGATAGCTGTAGAGCAGCGGCTTTCTGCCAGAAAAGATGCGCACCAGCGCCTGACATAGACACACAAGGACAGACGCACTGTAAATATGAATGCACATCACACCTATATGACTCACAGTAGTTGGTTTGGATTTGAATCCAGTAATTTACACAAGTATTTCACAAGATAAAAATGCCGTGTAAAATAAATAAACATTCAATTTTTATGCTAAATAATGAGGGCCTCTAAACTTAGATTCAAAGCAAAGCTGTAAATAAAAATGCTTTATTCTAATGCATAAAAATATCATATAAACTTGGTATGATAGAGGGACACCTGATATTTTAGGAGATCTAAAACCAGATGGACAGTGGAAGGTAGTTATGTCACACTGGGAAGTGGAAAAACTGAAGAAAAAGTACTGACCACCCAGATTTTGGTGGTGGTGGACATCTTGCCATGCTGCTCGAACATCCAGCGGTGGTAGGAGAGGAGCTGCTTGAGGCACAGGCGCATAGTGAAGATGAGCATTAGCCAAAGCATGGTGCTGAAGAGCACTGCTGACACCACTGCCTGGCACTGCGTACTCATCGACTGGCTGGAAATGATGTGTGTGTGAAATAAAATGAGACAAAAAGAAGATGAGTGAACAAGACTCGAGTACAAGACAGTACGAAAGCTTCAGATGCTGCAGTGAAGAAAGAAGATGGACACGTTTAATATTTAAGACAAAAGCGGGCTAGAAAGAAAAAAGAAAATTCATGTTGATTTAGCTTCAGGCTACAGGTTCCACCAACTATATTTTTATTACAAGCATTTTTGTTTATTGAAAACAGACAAGAAAAAAACATAGATCTCTGTTTAGCAGGGAGACACAATCTCATTGCCTTAAAGTGTGCTTATAGTTGTAGTGAACCCATTACAACTCAAACAAAAAACGTGGGGTTTTTTTTTGTCAATCTGACCAAAAACCAGAGAAACATTACATTTGCACTCATATGCAGAGCTTTTTGGAACTTATGCAAGTGTGTCATAGATGGTTGCCATTTTTATTGAATCACAGTAAAACTAAAGTATTAATTCTGTTTATTTAATAACTAATAAGAAAACATTCATTCATTAATTCGGGTTTGAGTTCGGGTCTTAGGAGGGTTAAAGGAGTCATGAGGTATGTTACCTGACTGGCAGGTGCTCCTGTATCTTGGCTATGAGTCCCATTGAAGGGTCTGAGCGAGTGTACATAGTAGCCAGGATTGCGATGACCACAAACAGCCAGGATGACGGACTAGCAGGATACACTCCTGTTATCACACTGTTCTGGTAGAGTGAGAGAAAAAACATGTTATTCTCTCTTTGTAGTCATTTCACTGACATGCTGTACAAAAATTCACTTATAATTAAGGTGCAGATTAGATAAATGTTCAACTATGAATGGCTAAATTAGATCCAGCTCGGTTTCACATTGGATTTATAAAAAATATTACCAGTAATTAAACTGGAAATTTAAGCCTCGAAAAGGTGAGTGTCCAACAGTAAAATGCTACCACATCAAAACAACTTCAGTAATTATTCATAGCGCCTCTGAAAGAGCGTGATCAAAGTGAAGACAAAATAAAGAAAGTCAAACACTCACTTCTGAAGCGTGTGCAGTAATGTGTTGTGTTCATCGCTGACAATTAAACCCACATGAAAAAAAAAAAACTTGCTCAAAGCAAAACTAAAAATAACTGTTATACAAAGACAAACATAATGAGACTAAAATGAAAACAAAACCACAGGGTGAAAGCCACTCTGACATTTAACTGCAGCTCAGATGCACGTGCTACTGTAATGAGTTAAGGAACCACTGTAATACGAAAAGAGGAAGAATGATGCCAACAATGTTTTAGGGACATGCCGCTTAACACGAACAAAGATACCTTAATTCTGACGATACGCTTCTTCCATGAACGCATGCCAGAGAGGTAGATCTCAGTGAGGGCCTGATGGGACAGCTGCAGATCAATGCCATCTGGGGTAACGGTGAATTGAAAAGCGACGGCTTGGTGGGCTTCTGCCATGATCACTGTGCACAGTGAACCTGAATTAAAGACGGAGCAGAGGAGAGGAAAGGTTTTCTTTAACCAACAATTTAGAAAAGTCATCTGACACCCTAGAGGCCAGAGAACCGAGTGTTTAGACACAAGAACAAGAACACGTGTGGAAAATGACCAACCTCAGGCGAAATTAGACATCAGGCGAAAGAATGCAACATTCCAGGTGCCAACTTTTAAAACAGGCACACAAGAACAAAAACCTGTTTAAATATCTAACAGGTTTTCCAGATAAACAGGATCAGCAAAATTCTGTTAACTTTGGGCAAATTCAAATTCTGTGCTTTTCCATTCCAGAAAGGCTTAAAAACCTGCTACCTGACACGTTGTCCCCTCCTGCAGAGCCTGAAGGAACTGTTAATCATTATATGACTAACGTCAAAGCACATATCTGTTTTACAAGGACATAATAATAACATGCTTTTATCATTAATCTGTTACCTAGAGAGGAACTGTGCCTGATTATAACTGAGCTTTGTGGACATTAAGCCACTGATAACCTGGCAGTTAAAACATCTGTTCATTACTGTAGTAATCACTGTTTAAATATGTATGTATGAAGCTTTAAACACTAATAAACTAGCAATCTTATGTGATGCTGTGATCGACCGCACTGATAGAAATTCACGTCACAATCAGTGTGCTGCTGACTATGTGAATGTGTGAATGAGTCCGAACTATGAATGAACAGAGGGCACTGAATGAAAAGCAACAGTGTGAACTTTCTGACTCATTCTACTACTTTCTTTTTTTAAGATAAAGGTCATGACCTACACTGGCATGCATTCATATTTCTGCTCCACTAAATTGAAATATGGCCTCTATGCTCTGTAATGCAATGGCAACTTGTGGTATTGGAACTTTTCTTGGTAAACATACTTGGAGTTGATACAGTTGACAAGCTGATTCCACTTCACTCATGTGAAAGAGGTCATGAAGAATTATATTAAAATTTTATCACAGGAAAAAGCGTCATTGTTGCAACAAATGAGGTTAAGAAAGAGAGACGCTGGAAGAAAAGAGTTTGGCAAATTTGCAAACAAACATAATTATTTTACTATTTTTCTGCAAAGCTCTGAACTGCAGCATCATTGCTGTACTGCTCAATGGATTTCCATGAATCTATGCTCATAGTGAATAAAAGCTACTTTTAGGGTCACCACAGTGGGCAGCTCCACATGTTTGATTTGGCAGATTTTTACACCGGATGCTTTCCCTGACGCAATCCCCCAAAGGGATTTGTGTCTCCTCCCAGAATTCAACCAATCTGATCCTTCACTTGTTAGGAAAATATGTAACAACTACATGTAACAGCCACTCCATTTACAGCCCATTTTAATCCACAACTCTGAACACATGCAATTCAGCATAAATCACCAAAGCGGTCTGGCCTTGACACTGAACCCTCCGGCTTCAGGCTCAACAAACCTTACTAAGCTATTGCTTTTACTTTAAAGTACACCCCATAGGTGAGGAGTTGCAAATGTAAATCACCATAAAAGACCTGATTGAGGCATTACCCTTTGTAGCAATAACAAATTAAAGCATCTGCCAGATAAATATTAGATTAACTGCTAACAAGTCCTTGGCTATGAGATTTAGCTATCCAGGGGTACATTACAACAACCAGGACATGTACAAGGAACATCTCCACTGCTGCTTTCTTTAACATCAACTGGCCCCCTTAAACCAGTAAACGGAAAACAGATTGCAGCAGTAACCTCTACACATCGTGAACTGTGATATTTCTCATGTGTAACTTGGTTACAGCAGCTGCTGGGCCCTGAAGGTGGTAGCGAATGAAGTGAAGATGATTCATCAGACTGAAAATGAGTTAGCAGAACACTTATGCTAAGCTGAACACATCCATCATGTGCATTTGAGGATTTTTAAAGACAAGTTCAAAATAACTCCTTTCAAATGCAAAGTGAGCTTGAAACTTGATTTGATGTTTGATGGTGGAGGTGCTGACCGGCTGCTGATGTTATTGGATATTTCTAAAGCAATTACTGATTCTCTTCACAAAGGGAATTGATTTTCCTCCACAAAAAAGGTTATGGATAATGCCCTGAGGTACAGTGACTGTCACACTGGAATGCATCCCTGTGGAAGCTACACCTACTGCATCTCTAATACAAAACACATGATTTTCTCACCATCACTAGACCCCAGTGAGGTGATGAGCTTTATGTCATATCTAGAATATCTGCAGTACTCTAAAAAGCTGCACCTGTTTTACTTCAGCTCCTTTTTGTCAGGGACAACAGAGGCACAGCACACCTGCTCAGATCATATCTGAGGCACGTGCCATGAGGGAGCCTTTTTATGTGGGTCCCTCTAGATTTGATATCAATATCTCACTGACTAGACTAAAACTTTTGAGAGCTTAATGTGTACTCAGGTGTGTATTAATCCTTTTAATTCCTATTATCAGATGCTGACACAGCGTAACAACAGCATTTTGATCAACTTAAAGATATCGTTTAATTTATACAAGTAACAGATAAGGGGTATAATGAGCTGTGATAAGATAAGTTGCTTTATCTATGAACTAAACCAGAAAAAACTGGCAAACACTGCCAGCAGATGAAATCAGACAGAAAAAGAAGAACTAGGCAGGGCTAGTGAAAACTAGGTGAAAGGTAAACACCAACACCACTGAGGAATTTACACCACAACAAAGTATAAGCAAACTGCATTAAGGTTGGTTAAGCATAAGAATGCCCATTGCACCAGACCAGAGACGTATGTTTCGGGTTGTGAAAATAAAGGTTGTTGCTCATTAACTTTGAGAGAATGACTTTTGTGCACAGGGGCACACTTGTGCTCAGAAAACGGCTATGAGGTTCAAGAAAAGATCAAGAGCCGTTGGATTCTTGGTGTTTCTACAAGCTCAGCTTATCTCGACTAAACATTTCCTGTCTGTATGACGAGTAACAAGAAGAAAAAGAAAAAGAAAAAAAAAGAGAAAAAAAACACAAACCCTGTGCTTTACACAACTCTGGTGAACATGACACCATGCCATATTGGGTTTAACTTCAGTACATGTGTTTAGTGTATAATCATGTTGGCTTTAACCTTGGTGAATGTGTATAGTGACTACAAGAACTGAAAGTGTCATCATTAGGTGCACATTTTTCAGGAACTCAAAAACACTTTAACTGAAAATGTGAAGCACTGTATCTTCTGTGTTATTGCACACAAATATCCTGCAGAACATCAACAACCGACCATCAGCCAAGCTTATATGCTGGCTCTTCTCACTTGCCCATGTTTTCATTTGGACAGATATTAAAAATTAAAGGTCTGTAATGTAATGTAAAATCTGGTATTGTTAAACAGACTGAAGTAATCCAGCTTAACAACAATTTTAAGACGTGATGTCAGACAGATATGCACAGTGCAGGTTTGAATAGCAAAAAATGCAATGAAAATTTATTTCATAAAACTAAGAGCTTCTTGTTGTGAAAACACTGGTCTCTTATAAGCTTGACATTCCAAGCCAAGATCCTTTTTTAAATGACTTCATTAGACTCTATGATGCTTTGATGGGATCTACAACTCAATCCACGAAAAATCAACCTGCGCTTCCACTTGAGCCCCTCAGATTCAGCTCCTTTTTTGTACAATAGCTGTGGTATATTCAATAAAGCCAGTTAACATTTGATATCAAAATGTAGGTAAGAATGGTACCTTTAAAACATCTGCCCAGAATACACTTTTTGATGTTTAGTCCAGTAAACTATATAATACAGATAATGCAGCTAAAGCATGCAGGGTACCAATGATTTTTTTCCCCTGTTGCTTTATGTCACAGACATTAAACTGGTACAGACTTTCTGCTGAAAACTGTGATAAATCCCATGACATTGATGCTCACAGTTACAGAAAAAGCATGCTGAACAGAAGACCGTGACACTTAAGGCGGCTGTTAAATTTATTTTTTCAGATTTGTTTGATGTCATATAGCATGACTAACTAGATATGTAGCATTACTTTGTTATAAAGTCTTCCACAAAAGAGGGAATGTGAGGGCCCATACTTCGACATCACCAGTCTAATACGCTTGTACATCACAAGCTCACTTGAGATTGACCCGAAGTTCACCTGAGCCACTGTGGTTTCCAGATATGACTAAGCAGAGGTGTACATGTCAGGCAGAAAACTTACGAATGGAAGCAGCTCATTCCCAAACTCTGGATGGGAACATCAAGCTGTGCACTCTGCCGCCGATATGCGAAATATGTTTAAGATAACATGTCAACAAAGCGATTAACTGTGGAGATAACAATCTGGCGCATACGGAAACCGAAAAGAAATGCGTTATCAAAGATGTATAACATTTCAATAACCATAACAATAACAAAAAAGATACGTCCTGCTTAAACAAAGTAAAATCCAATTCACAGCAGTAACAGTAAAAAAAAATACAAATAAAATACAAATATATATATGGTACGTTTTTTAATAATTATCGAAATTATTTCTGAAAGCGTTATGTTCCTGTTAGCTATAACCACAGTAAGGCAAGTGGTGACGGTTAAAGCCAGCTAGTGTTTTGCCCAAGTGCAGCAGGTTTGAAAATTAACGTTAGCCGTGGCTAGTGCTCGCTAGCAGAGCACCCAGCCCTTCATGGAGTTGAGGACATACAAACGGCTGCTGATGGTGCATGTTAACAGTGCTAACAAAGATGCGACCGTTTGTCTCCTCTTTGCAACACACTAAAAGCACCGTCAAAAGCTTGTTAAACATACCTGTTACTCCTAACGGATGACAAAATTCCAGAAATCTCTGAGAAGCAGGAACCGACGGCTAACTTTCGACGTCGAACAAGCACCCGGTAACCGCTACAGTAGGGTCTAGAAAACCACCTCTCCCTCCGCCTCTTCCTCTTCGCGGGTGTACTACATTGATGCTCGCTTTATGAGCTGATGTTGCCTTTAAGGACTGTGGTAAATTTCACGACAACGCTTTGAGAGTAACGCCCATAATACCTGAGCGATGAGGCAATGCCAATCTTCTTAAACAAAATGCCGAGAGTAGGAGTTTTTGTGAAATGTTAACGTTTTTAAGGGGTGGATAGTTTGGATCACGTGGCACAGCTTTCCTTGTTTCTACAAGAGAATAAAACAGAGGTTTTGTTTTTCTCTGTTTTATATTTTAGCAAAGCAATTAAGGTCTCTTACACATATTTCTGAAAAATCTTGATTCAAGTTGACCAGATTTTTCTGAAGGTTTGCTTAAATTGAAAAAAAAATGTGATTATAAACTCCATCAAACTTGCCTTGAGTATTCTAACTTCAGAAGGTTACAAGAATCTTTAATATTATTCTATAATTACTGTATAAGACATTACACTTCCCGTTTGTGTGACAGTGTGTCACGACAAACTGTCATGAAGAAAGGAAAAGCTTCCTAAAAGTAAGCCACTTTTTCTTTTCTTTTTTTACACAGGAACTAAACAGACACACATATGAATTTAGGGTTTATTACTGTAACCATAACAATAAGGTGGATCTCTCTTTATTTTGACCATCAATTCAATCATAATTGTTCTTTTTAATCACAGGCAATAGTTATAATAGTGCACTTTTTATATTTAAATTATGATACAGACATTTCTTTTTTTAAACACCTTATTCTACTGACCCTTATGGATGGAGAATAGTTTACAATCTTAGCCAGAGTTGGGTCAATGAAAAATGAAGGTGACGTGAAAGATGAGGTGAGCAATCAGTGTGTTTAGGACTGTGAGGCAAACAACTCCATACAGTTTCTCTTCTTGTGACAATGGGAACAAAACAGAGGTGAGGAAGCGGGACAGACAGGTCAAACGGACAAGGCATTAACACAGGAGATAAAGCCAACAAGCAAGTATTTGATGTGCTCATGTGTGTTTGTGACAGAGAAAACATAGGCCTGTTAGGGTTTGGCTGTGTTGGTTAGTTCAAAATCACTGGGTCAGTCGGGAAAATCCACACGTAACTACCTCAAAACGCATCCGCTGCAAAGTGCTCAGCCCACTCTCATTCAGTCGCCACCCACCCGTCTCGCACACAGATACCAGTTACCAGAGATCAGTGTGAGTCACAGAAACGCAAGATACAGACAAAAGCTCAGTGGGGACGTGAGATGAGAGCAACTGCTGCTATCGGAAAAAAAGAGTAAATAACAGGAACAGGAACGGGTTTCTTGGGTTTGTTATTGACACATTTTGTTGGCATGAAATCTAGTTTATAAAACAAATACATGACAAACCCCCCCATAAATGAATAAATAAACAACAGACAGAAAAATCGACAGATTAGAAAAAATGACATTAAAATAATAAAGTGTAGCACTGTGTGTCTCTCTGAAATCCTTCTGCACTCTTGTTGCATATTGCACTGTATGGAAGACTGTGATGAACATCGACTAGTCTGATAGAGTACTGGAGTAATATATGTGACTGCCTTGAGTTGCTACGTCTGCTTGCAGAATGGCGACTCTTAGTGATGAGCAAGGGTGCGGCGATGGATACTTGGCTTGTCGGTGAACACTGAAATAACGAGCGTGGGGTTAGGAAGTCCTGTTCAACAAGAAGCTGACACCTTTTTTAAAGTCCAGCATCATGAATGCGTCCCATTGATGAATTTCCTTACTGTGTATCTTCTTTTTTTGTTTGTTTGTTTGCTTTATTTTGACATGAGTCAGTATATGAATACTATGGCAACAGGAGACAAAGCTTGACGAGAAAGGCGGTTTCTGTTTGATCCACAGGCCGGTGATGCTCTTCTCATTCAATCTGGGCGCAAACAGCTGTGATGAGGTTCATGAAGCTAATCACGGATAGTGACGACAAAACAAAGCTTTCATATATTACTGTTCATATTTCTGTTCAAACACTTTTCTTCAGAGCAACGAGGGTCCAATGCAAAAATCTTAGAAGCATTGTTTCATATTGTCTCTGAGTAAAAAGCAAATATAAAAGAATCGAAACACTTAACTCTGAATGAATGCCTGTTGGAAAAGCAGCTTCCACTGTCAAACACTGTGTGGAGTGTCTCAGTTGCTGTCTTTACTGTGATCACTGTGCTACTGACATCCTTAAAAGAAATGTGTAAACATAAATAAAAACTAAATAAAAAAATATCTTTTTTTGTTCACATTCACTTACTTAGCTTACTTTGTTGGTTTTCTTTACCTTAGGAGGAGACACTGCTGGAGAAAAACAGGACCTTCACTGAGCTCATCGCCACTCACTGGGGCGGCAGCAGGGTGCTAACTCTTTAGGATTCTTCTGCTGAGATGCATTCATATTTCTTTTTAGTGGGCGGGTTTAGATGTTGCTTGATAGTGATATGAGCGCACTGATTCATTTTAGGAGTAATCTCGAGAACCATCACAAGACTATTATTTATTTTTTTCCTTTTTTTTGGTGTTGGATACTGTAATACGATGATATGGTAGACTAGCCTATCTGATCATATCAGCATCCTTGAACAGGCTGATTCGCTAACTGGCATGCACATTAGCACTTCAAAATTCCTAGTTTGATCTGTGAAGCTGTACCTATGATATATACCAAACTGCTCATTCACGTATTGTTATTTTTTTTTTTCATTAAAGGGCGGTTTGTTAACACTTGTTTCTCATTTAAGGGTAGGAATCCTGGTAATCATAAGATCGGTAGAATCTCGAGTTGGAAAAAATGTGCATGATGGGGAGGAAAAAGGCTCAATCCTTGCTCTGTGGTCAAGCACCTTCAGTAACTTAGACAAGGAAGAATAGGAGTAGCTCATGGCTTGCAGGGATACTTGGAGATGAAATTACACTGTCTTCTTTCTGGTGTAGTTCAGGCATCCTGCTGCGCAGTCTAACTTTCTATCCTACGGTTGGGATTGGGTTCCGTTGGAGGACAGCAGTCGGGTTCTCTCTTTGGCGGAGCCTCTGCGCTGCAGAACTCCCCCGCTGCCTCCTATGCCTCCGCCATCTGCTCGGTCACCCCACTCGCACCTGTCGCCCCCACCCTCGGAGCGCCTCGAGTTTTGGCGGGTGGGGGTCCCGTGGGGCCGACTGTTCTTCTCATCTGGGAAGGGATCAAGAGAAGAGAACGGGAAAGTCACTCTGAATGTTTACAATCCACAGGCTTCACGGGTCAGTGGCAGAAATGCAGGTGTGAATTAAGGTGATTAAGGTGGCAGCTAATCTTCCACCCTATGCTTCGCTCACTATAGTCTAGGAACTGTGAATCATGTCAATTATTATAGTCAGCTCCAAGAACAAATATAGATCTAGAAATCAGCTCAAAGACTAAAATTTAAACAGGGTGAATTTCTACAGCAGTGTGTGGAAAAGTATTGTGTGGTTAAGCAATCTTACCAGATAGGGCTGACACCAGTGGGTGATCATGGGAGCTGAGAAGCTGCGCTTGAATCGTTTCCACCACCCGTCTGAACCTGCGACTCGGACCTGAAGAGGAGTCACACACATTTAACTTAGGGTAGGTACTGTTCCAAAATAATATGATCTTAACGTCACCTGATTTTTTTTATACATCCAAAGTTATTTTCAGAGAAAAACCCTCAATTTGGTAAAAACAAACCAAGTTGAACCCAGTTTCAACTTAAAAATACTGCTCAAAAACATAAACATTTCAGGAAATGTTGAGTATTTTACTATAAGGTTTACTTATTAACCCTCTTAAACCCCTTTACTTATTAAACCTCATCTTGCTATAGCTTTACTTGCTGACAAGAGTATTATTGATTTGTTCATATAACTTTCCAAAGCAGAAAGCTGTTGAGCAGATTTGCAAAAATTGAGATTTTTTCAGGGAGCGACACAGTTTTGTCAAAATGTTTAACATTTCATTCCACCATTAGCTAATTTTAGCATCTGCTTTACTTGCCTGATATGAGGGTGAATGTCACGCTGTAAATTCCTGTCTCCCTCCTGCCCTCCCTCTCGTTTCTCTCCCTGTCCCGCTCCCTCTCGCCCTCGGAAAAGGCAATGTCCACCTGGAACTTGACGGGCTTCTGGAAGACGGAGGGACCGCCGGAGGATTTGTATTCGGCTCGGAAGCTGGTCTGTGAGAGGACGCTGTGACTGAGGGATGGGATCTGTGTGGTGGGGCGACAGAGAAGAAGCAGAGAGACCGACAGACTTACGAGGCGGGAGAGGTATGGGGACCGACGTGAGTATAGGGAGACAAAGGGTGAGGGTGAGGAGAGGAGAGAGAAAGAGTGAGCCATTGGTGAAAGCAAAGTGATCCATCTACATGCCACGAGTGAGCAAGATCAAATAAAGATTAAATAAAGAGAAAACTGAAATAATGAGAGAAATGGAGTGTGTACAGTATGAGAGCACAAGTCAGATCCAGCCAGAGCCATGCTTTGATCGCGAGAGCAGTGAAGGACAGTCCAAGTCAGACACTCACAGACAGGAAGGCGTGGACAATGTCAGCTTTAACAGAGCTCAGCGGTTTGTCTCTGATCACCACGAAGATCTGCTCCTCTTTCTCCAAGCCGATGAAATTCCCAAACCACGATTTCTTAGCTAGCCTGGTAGCCAGACAAAAGAAATACACAGCATGAGGAGACACAGACAGCGTAAACAAACGGCTTTATACCGTGAAAATACGACACCTCAACAAATATTTATCTCCAGGAGCTGGGACTCACTCAGGGCTGGATTCTGGCGTTAGGCTGGACATATCCTCTGATGTAGGAACTGTGAGAGAGATGAAGCACACACAAAAATTCCGCAATCGACATTTGACAGAATAGAGCAAAAGGAAAAACTTATAGATAATCCTCAGCGATTACAGAGATGAAAGCTGAAAAAGGAAACCAGTGTATTAGAAGTAATGAAATCTTCTGAAGCTATAATCCTACACACTAAAAGCATAACTCCCACAAAATATGAGAGCAAACATGCAGGACTGACCTTGCAATTTACGCCGATGGAATCTTGGTGAGCCCAGGAGGTTGTTCTTGAAAGAATTGAGGCGAGTCCTCCAATGGGCAGAGCTGCTGGCTGCCATGCCGCTCCCCCCTCCTGGACTGGAGGGTGGGGTCAGCGACAGTGAGCCCACCCCTCCCCCTCCCTCCGCCCGCGAGGAGGATGAGGACGAGGAAGAGGAGGGCGGGGTGGAGGAGGGGTGGTGAGGGTGGTGAACAGGGGTGCCCAAGGGTGTGGGCAACGGAGAGCCCTGGGGAGTGACCTGCGGCACAGAGTGGGCAGAGTTTGGGTAGAAGCTCTTAGTCACTGACTTTAGGACAGAAGAGGAAGGGAAGAAGAAACGGGGGATGGGTGACAGGAGTGGGGAAGGGGAGGGCGAGCGGGAGGATGGATTTTGCAGAGGCAAGGATTTGATGGGCTGTAGGTGGGGTCGGTTGGCGGGTCCCTTGGTGGGCAAGGTCTGGGTCTTTGGGTTTGGGGGAGCTTTGGGCTTGTCATGAGCCCGTGCTGAGCGAGGAGTGGTGGTGCTTCCCTGTTTGGACTCCTTTGTGAGTGGGGAAGCGGTGGCAGAGGTGACATCTGATTGGCTGAAAGTGAAGACGGGGCTCTGATAGGACTGGGGGGTGGGGGTTTGTCAGGGTGAGGGGGTGGGAGACATGGAAAACAAGAAAGAGAAGGGATGGAAAATGGAGAAAGGATGGAAATGAATATCATGCTTAATGACAGAAGAGTGCATCTTGTGAGGAGTGAAAGTGCCGAATGCAGTTCTCAGTGACGATCATAAAGTCTTTCATTTAGTGCATTTCAGTCTTTAGTACGCGCCCTTTAAATCTATTGAAAGTGAGGGTTTCGTGACAGTTGTGGCAGGGTTAAGAATGCAGTGACACAGGACAGTGGCTGTGAAGGTGTTACTATAGAGTAATTGCTGCCAATTAAGGTTTTTTTTTTTACCCTTTAGGGACTGTTTTTATACACTTTCAAGCACAATCAAACCATTAATTATCCAATAAAGCATCTAATTAAGCTGTCAAATTGTTCAAATTATCATATATAAAACTAGCTCATGCATGAGGAGGAAGAAAAGTGACATGAAGACAGAAAACAAATGCAAGCCTCCTGTTGGGTGAGACAATTCATTTAAGGGACCTGTGTTGTGATGATGTGTAAAAATGACTGAGAAGATATTTTAGGGAGTTGCGAGGAGTGAATATTTGTTTTTTTTAAAGCAGCTTCATGTAGAGACTGACATCAGCAAAAAAACCGCATTGTTACATACTGAATCAATAGTTGGCAAAGGAGTAATACTGAATTGAGGTAAACTAAATTACTACCTAGTCTGTCAACATTATCTCTGAAGTCATTTCCACTGTTGGTTTACAGAGCTGTTATTGCCCAATGAGGCTAAAATGTACACAGTACCCTGCTGACACTGACAGCTGTCTGAACTGCAGGACACAAATATGAGACTGGACTTAAAGCTATATTATTGACAGGAGTTAAATAATATAAATGCAGACTACCAGAAATTAGCATTTTATTATGGATCCAGGTATAGTGTTCAAAGATAATGTAGTAAAAGTATGAACAAGTTGGTTTACAGAACCTTACCCTGGGACTACTGAGAGGGCTGGAGGAGAGACCGGTTGATGCTCCACTGACTGAGCGAGACCTGACAAAGAGACCCAAAGATTAATAGGCTGTTAAACCCCCCCCCCCCCCCCCCCCCCAAGAAAAAAACCCCCAAAACAAAAACTGTATGATAATGAATTCTTGCGCTCTAATTCTGCAGAATACAGAGTGTATGTACTATATATGTGTAAGAAAAACATGCTATACCTCTGGCTGTGTGCAGCTGTGTCCAGGGCCCTGCGAGGTGGTGTAGGAGACCCTTGTTCGGTGACACTCAGGACCTCCAGGCTCTTCCTTTCGGGACGGCAACGGCCGTGGCGCGTCAGCATAGGGGAGTCGACGCGCTTTCGAGGAGGGTCTGCTGAGAAACGCCACCATAAACTCGTTACAAATTTTGTTTTAATTTTAAGCTTTGTGCTGTGTTTCGCACTTCAGGAATTTCTTCTGAAAAATTCTTTCACAGGCCTTTTGCTCACTGCGCCATCTGTGACTGTGATAAACTTAGCTTCATTTGCATTTACAGAATTGCTGTCCCTTCCAGTTTTATCTCATAGACAAAGCTTGCAGATGTCCTGCAAAGGCTGGTATAATCATGGTAAAAGCCAGCGACAACTTATAGTATTAAAGAAACAGGTAAACACACTAAAACTCCAACACAAGGACATTAAGGGCCATACTGCTGTATATTTTATCTCTAATGCTAATGCTAGTCAGTGCAGTCAGTGCATCAAGTAATAAAATTATAACTTAATAGTGTTTAAATCATAACCTCAAGTAATCCCTAATTCACTGGAAGGAGAACTGAGCATACAGGAACACCGCTCTTGAAAAAGTCGGTAAAATGTGTCTCAGACCGATAACTGTAGCGTCCTCTCTTGAGTGGATCCCTCCTGCCCCCTAAAGACTGACCTACATCATTGCGCGGAGGTAAGTCCTCATCCTCATAGCTGGGGTACCGCTCTTTCCTGTCTAGCAGAAGGTAATAGATCATTTTCTCCTGGTTTTCTCTGTTGGGGGTGGGAGAAAAATACAGATTGAATGAGATGCTAATAATATTTATTTAAAAAGGAAATCTGTATGGATGCCACACAGCCACGCGATTAGCTTTTAGTAGGCTGTTCACACGGTCACGCAGACATGGATTTCATGACACAATCAGTTTATTTAACTGATCACACCAATGGGAAAAGAGCTAAAAATAAGCCACATACTCCTTCCTCTAACTCAACACTATATAGGCAAATAAGACAAGATAGGATGTTTGTGGCCAATATTAATCGGTTGCATAACGTCAAATATGCTGGCTGAGTGTTAAAAGGAGAAAAAAATACAACAACAAAAAATACGCAACAGCAAAAGCAAAATATACACTGAAAGAAATATTACATGCTTGTGACTGCATTGCATATTATATGCCACAAATGTTCTGATTTTTCCAGCCATTTCAAGCTGACGCTAGAAACCACAAACGTGTTTGGAAGCTGAAAGAAATGACTTACTCCTCACACTGCAAGTCACGTGTGAGCTTGACTCTGTCTCGGAAACAACCGAGCGAGTGCATGCTGTCCAGCACATCTGGGTCCAGCTCAGTCAGGGACAAGATTCGCCTCACACAAACCCGCCTTGGAGGAGGCTGCTCAGGACACGGCTCGTTACGACCACCCCTAGTAGGAGTCAAACAAAATGAAGCACATAGGAATGACACAGATGTACTGTACATGATTAAATACGATCACTTCAGCAGTCACGTATGAGAAAACGAATGTATACTCACAGATACCAGGAATGTTTCTGGATGGCCTCTAGCTATAAGGGGTGACAGGGCAGATGGGGCCATTAGTGTCTACAGTCTGTTAACAGCCAGATGGCCACAGAGCTGTGCTGTGTAAACAGTTCACATCACTTTTTTTTTTTTTTTTATACATCCACAAATCTCACGATTGCAGAATATTACCCATTAAACTGGATCATAAAAAACATTTTCAACTCTGCAATGTTTGCTTTTGAAAGTTTAATCAGAAAATCACTTGTGTGTGTGTGTGTGTTAGAAATATTACTGAGCAAGTTCTAGATGACTCAGTTAAGTCCCCAAAACATGCTTTAACAGCTGCCACTACGATGCATCTTCCTGACTGTACAGTATTGCAATGAATGCGCCAATAAAACACATACAAAATGCAACTGTGCCACACATAAATATCAGCTAGAGTGCAGATCCAGCAAAAAAGGATAATAGGAAAGGCAAGAAGGATCATCTAAAAGTGAATCGAGACAAAAATTATTTGTACCAAAAGCAAGAGTCCCATTAAACATGTATTTTATCTTACAGAAGGAGAGGCAATCCCAGTTTAAGGCGGGTGACTGAAAACAGGTGTAAATGCATGCTGCATCTGAGGTCTGGACTAATGTGAGCAGTCTCATACCGTGAGCCTCTTTTCAGGGTTGACCTCAATCATTCCCTTCAGCAGGGACTGACAGTCCGGGGGGATGAAGTGAGGCATGTGGAACACCCCGCTCTTTACCTTTTCCAGGAGCTGGCGTAAATTGTCGTGGTCAAAAGGAAGGGCCCCCTGTAGGGCAGAGAGAGAGAGAGAGAGACAAAAACAAGAAAGGAACAAAAAAACAGATTGCATTAAAAAAAAAAAAACACTGGCAAGCGTGGGATGTAAGAAAAAACTGCAAAAAACATTAGATAAGGGATTTTAAAAAAGACCAAAGTGCACTGTGAAAACACAAGTAAAAGACTTACCACCAGTAGGGCAAACAGAATGACCCCACAGCTCCACACATCTGCTCTCCGCCCATCATACTTCTCCCCCTGCAAACACACAAACACTTATGATTTTATTCATCGCCGGCCATTTCAATACAAAAGTGATTCACAAAACTTGGCACCCGTCACAGGATGATTTAGGCTGATTTCAGGATGAAAAACACTGAAAGGAACACTAAAATCCATTTAGTCAAACTCAGTCTAAAAATACCATGAAGCCAGATTTGAATCGACAACACTGGATAATCTTTTAAATGCTGAGTGTCCTAAAGATTTACTCATGCTAAAAGGTGTGAACGTTCAGAAAAACAACTCACGAGACAGACTGAACTTAACATTAAAAGTGTCATGTTACTGGTTAGTTTTCATCAGGGGTGTCAAACATAAGGCTCGGCCGCCAGAATTGGCCAGCCAAAGACGCCAATCAGGCCCACTGGAGAGCTATGAAAAATGTGGGGGCATAAATTTGACTTTTTATTGTATTTTCAAACTTTTAACAGCTTTTTGAAAAACCATTCATACTACACCAAAGTAAATAAGTAAAAGATAAACAATTAAATGACAGAAAATTCCTGTTTTTTCACTGTCTACTATAGAAATGTACAATTTTTACATAGGGTTCACCATTTCAAAAAAAACAGGATGCTCTGTCAAATAACAAAAATGTTCATAATCACAGACTGAGTAATAAACTAACAGAACTCTTTCTGTAATTTTATATATTTACTTCTTACAATTTAAGCCCAACACAGCATTTCTTTAGCATGCAGAAAAACTGTATTGTTGAAATTGCACTTTGTTTTTAAATATCAAAATATCTCTGAGATTAAATGTGTGATTTAACTTCTTTACACTCTCAGAAAGCAGAGTTTAACTGATCAAACACACTTAAGATCAAAGTGGACTGTACATGTCCCACAGTGTAAAATGGGTTTGACATCCCTGGTTTAGATCATGTACCTTTGGAGCGATTTATCTCTCTACAAAAAAATTTTTTTATTTACATTTCAAACAAGAACATTTGAGAATACAGATAATAAGAGCTGGATACTTACCCGTATAACCTCAGGGCAAGCGTAATGTGGTGATCTAAAATCAGAAAAGGTTTGCCATTAATATTAGTGAAAGTAAAATGAGCACTGTATAAAAGAAGTCATAGATCTGTGTTGTAGACGCTGTATTTTTCTGCTGACGTGGAGCCTTTAAAATGTACAGAGTCATACTGCAAGTTGTTGAATTATATAACCCTGTTTATGTATGTACATCATCATTCATGAAGCTCACACACAGAGTTGATACTCACCCACAGCTGGTTTCTAACAGACTGTCTCCCACCTGCAGGGAGGCCATGCCAAAGTCAGCAATACGAATGTTGTTCTTTTCATCCAGGAGCAAGTTCTCAGGTTTCAGGTCTCTGTGACTGCACACATACAACCAATACTGTTAGAGTTGTTGTCAACATGATGCTTTAAATCAAATACAACTGCATGACTCTGAAAATGTGTTTGCACAATCATAATGTGTTTCACTCATTTAGTACATCAGACAACAGCTGTTGTATTGTTTAAAAAGAAACGCTCAAAATAGCTTTGTAAGTCAGTAGATGAGTCTTAAATCAACATCCTACATATGAACTTGACTCAAACACGGTTATTACAGCTCGGTGCAAAAAACCAACCAGATGGAATGACTGTGGCAGAAATCCAAAGCAGAGATGATCTGCCTGAAGAACTTCCTGGCCTCTTTTGGAGTTAGCCGGCCCTTCTTTACCAGGTAGTCAAAAAGCTCTCCTCCTGACACATGCTCTAACACCAGGTACCTGTCCACAAACAGGGACAACAGTGTGATTTGAACTTATGATTCTGATAACGCTTTTCCACTGATGTGGTGCCGGACCAAGCGCAGAGCCAGTTCTGCCCTGGTGCTTTTAGAGGACCAACCGACTTTTTTGACCAAACCGAACACTGCAAAAGTTTGATGTAGTTTCTACAGGAAGAGAATTAAAGGCCCATCCCGCAGAAAAGGATATCAGTGTTTGCACTTTTGGTGAAAATGTGGGAAAGAGGTTCTTAGTTTGGCACCACATTGGTGGAAAAGTGGTGCAAGTAGTGAAAAGCAGACAAGATGCTAAGAAAAAACTATTTAAACTTAGACACTTCCCATGGTTTGATATAATAAGCTTATGATGTTGGATACTAGGACTACAATATTCAGGCTGTACTCACTTTCGGACAACCCATCTGTCTACTCCAACAGTTGTTTTGTAAGGGTATTAATAGATTTGAGACATACTCCTCATTAAGACAGACTTTTGAGAATAAAAGTAGGGGATGAAGGAAAAGTGAGACTTACAGTAACGACAGCAGATTATTACAGCTTTTCTTGAAATATTTATACTCATCCCACTCCAAAGATTAGTATGCAGCTAGAAAGCATGCAGACTGCATTGAGCCAAAGAGAAAGGCTTTTTCTGAATGCAGAGGGAACTCACAGATATTTGTTATTCTCGTAAACATCATGCAGCTTCAATACATGCGGATGCTCAATCAGTTTCAGAATGGCAATCTCCCTTTCAACCTGGTTAGAAAGAAGGGAAAGCATAGAGAGAGAAAGATTTTGAAGCGAGGCTCATGAGCGAGTTGTTTTTCACACATCTGAACGGAGGTTAACTGTTAACTCATACAGACGATAAATATAGTGAATATGGGACATTTTGTCAACATCTTAAAACACCATGCTATATATATATATATATATATATACATATACATATATATGTATATGCATATACATATAAGTGTCATCATTAACGTCACTGTGAGCAACGCCTTCAACAGACTGTACCTTCATCAGGACTGACTCAGACAGCTTCTCTCTGTTGACTATTTTGATGGCTACCTTCTGACCCGTAATACAGTGGATCCCCAGTTTGACAAGTCCTGTAGATTGGATGAGAGAGATCATTATAAAACACAAGAAGGGTGGCGGGTGGGGGTAGAATAAAAGCGCACAGTTTAAACACTACACAAAACACTAGTTTTAATTTCAGAAACAACTCGGCAATACTCACCTGTCTGTCCCTTCCCCAGAGTCTTTTCCAGTCGATAGGGCCCAACATATTGAGCTGACTGACTTAGAGACAGTTCCTTACTCATACTGCTCTTAACTGGAGGCTAACACACAATTATTACTACTTACTGCACTGTAGTTATTGCAATTACTGTGATATTGTACAGCTTACACAGAAGTTACTGTGGGAGACAAGACGATGCTCAAATTAGAACGACTGTCTTTTTATGTCAGCGGTAACACGGACTTTCTTTGAAGTCACTTCATGAACGTGAAAAAAACAAAAAACCATAGAAGTGAAAACTGCTGCTGATTTACAACACCTGGGTGGACGTTTTTCATCTAAACCGAGACAGCACGGTAAACATAATGTTTATTTTTTTAATTATTATTTTTTTTACAAAACATCTTGCTATATGTAGAATAAAGCGGGGGGAACTGACATGGCATTAAGTTTTTAGGGTGTTTTCTGTGTTAAATACCAACCACTACTCTAAAGTAGGCAAACTAACGAGTCTTATTTATGTACATTAGCTTATTTCTATAACTCACACCTTGTTATACGTATGACGTTAACGATATATGACTGTTAATGAGAAACGTTACCCTTATATAGCCTTAAAACGAGCAGGTTTTCACGTCTGCCTTAAAATATTCATGTATTTTTCCTACGCTTAATATTATTTTTAGTTAAGTAAACGGACAAAACGTCCAATACGTCAAGTGTATGCTTGCACTGAAAATGAAATCACTGTTTTCCCCTCACTGCCAGGCCTGTTTCACAGGTCCAACAACATGCTATTTTAGCCTCGCCGCCGCTCTCCCACACAGCAGCGAGGCTAGCTTTAGCTTCAACGCCTTGACGAACGGCCGTCTCGCTCGCGCCGCCTGTCAAAAAAACCGACACCGCCTGAAGTTTCTGGGCTTCGCCAAACGGTACGATTTATTACACGGCCGCCGCATTCTCACAATACTTCGAGGTGAAACGCGTATTCCCCGCAAAACAAGCATCTTTTTTTAACGTAGCGCCGTCCTCCCCCTCCCTGACTCTCCCGTCTCTCCCTCTCTACATCCCTGCAAGTAGCGGATCACAGCATCTTCTCTTCTCTCCTTTGGCGTGTCCTCCTCCCCTCACCGCCGGGTATACAGGTGCAAAACACACACACACACACGCACACTGATATCCGCGGATATGGGTGCGCTATAACCAGCTGCCGTATCCCCCTCCTCGCTCCTGATGACAGTTCACGCAGGGTAAAGGCCCCTTCTATTACACTCCCTTCGGTTTTCTTGCCGTAAATCGATATTTTCTCTCCCCTCTTCCTTCCTTCGCCTCACTCGCATCAGCATCCGGGTCTCACTCCCTCTCCATCCTCTCTCCTCTCGTCTCCTCTCCTCCCCCGCCCTCCTCCTCCCGATCATCTTCCTCAAAATACGCCTATCTCTGCATTCACATCAGCACAGGCCACGCAGTGGGCTCCCGGGAGTTGCAGCGGACACCTCCTTCACTGTTTTTGTCATCGACATTTATCATTATCATTATTATTCTTTTTATTCATACATGGACGCAGGGAGCGGATACAGACGCAATTCGTTAGGGGATATCTAGAGAGTCCTGTTTTATTTGATCATTTATTCCTATGAGCTGTCAAATTTGAAGTGCACAACTTAGTGTAGCGTCGATAATTTAATCAAAACATACTAACATTTAACAATCATTCTGTGTCTGTTTCGTTGCACTGATTTTTTTTAAAGAAAGATAGAAAATAGACAGTAACCATTATAAAACAAACCATGTCAATATATGACTACTTTTAGTTAGTGACTACAAAGGCATGTTTAAAATATTTTAATCAACACTGGAAAAAAAAATCATAGTAACTGCATGTCAAACAGAATGAATTTAGTAGTCACGTAGATCAGTGGTATGAAACATAAGGCTCAGGGGCCAGAATCAGCCTGGGAGAGACTCCAGTAAGATTCACTGGAAACGTTTGAAAAATGTAAAGGGCCCAGATTTTGGACGTTTAACTGCATTATAACACGTTTTACTGCTTTTCCTAATGTTAAACACCTCTCACATGAACATACTACACCAAAGCAATTACATAGTAGATGAATATTTCAGTGACAGTAAAGTGTTTTTTCTATCTACTATTGAGCTTTCTGTTTCTACAGAAGAAAAACAGAAATGGTACAGAAATTATCTTACAAATAAAATGTACACAATTTTTAAAATTTACACAAAGATTTTACTGAATTTTTTTCTTTACTGAAAGAAAAATGTATTTCTTACAATTTAAGCCCAATGACTCACATTTATTTATGACATATGGCACCCATTACAAGCTTTTATTCTACCAAGCAATACCTATTTTACCACAATCCACTGATGTTACTTTTTAACCGATAACACAAAGATAACGTTGAAGTACGTTTAAGTCATCTAAACTTTAGACAGTAGAATAAAAATACTATAGATAAAAAAAAAAACCTTACTTTTTTACATCCGAATCAATTTTGACCTGGAAAATTTCTGCAGGAGAAATCTAACTGCATTTTTTCTACCGGCAGAGAAAGAGTCCTAATGAGCATGTGCAGTGTAGCTTGTTTCTGTTTTGAGAAATTCAGTGTGCCACAAGTGTGCTACAATTGCCACTGATGTTAATTAATATCATATTATAATATAAATCATATTCTTCTTATTAGTAGTAGTAGTAGCATTCAAAAAGAATGTTCATTTGTGCACAGAGGAGTTATTTTTATAATCTTGAGCAAAAAAAAAAATATAATAATGCGTAATAGATTATCAGTTTGCAAGACATTTTTACACGTTGCTGTTTAACCATATTGGGGTTATTCCATCTCTATTCCAGTGTGTTCGAAATAAAGCGTCCATCTGACCACCTCAGATCTGCATGAAACAATTCCAAGGGAAACCTACTGTTCTTAATGGAACTTATTATTTTATTATTATCAGAAAGGTTTATTTCCAATATTTTCTGTTAAAAAAAAGGAATTATGGTCTTTTAACTTTTTTCTAGCATTTTTTAAAAAAACTATCTACAAAACTGATAAAACTCTTTGAGCCGGATCTTCTTTGTATTTTAAGAATAATAAAATGTTAAATATCTGGGTCTAAGGCTCTATGTACATAGGCCGTCAGGAGTGTAACTCAAGCTAACATTGAAAGATGGATCCCTGAATCCTTCAAATAATTGGATGTCCAATCTCTGACAGCATTTAAAGGCCTGCAGGAACCACAGTTTTGCAGGTAGAGGACTGATATTTTATTTACAGCTTCTCTGCACTAGGCACATAATATTCTACAAAACTGTCAAAATCAGATGATTGGTTTAGAGATATTAAAGCTCGAATATAATACACACACACACACACACACACGTCTGGTTTGCTATCCTCGTGGGGACATCCCATTGACATAATGCCCAAGTCAACTAAATGAAACTTTCTTTTATACGTAACCATAACCCAACTGTAACCCTGACACTAAAACCACATTTTGAGTGACATGGATTTTGGTCCCCAGGAGGGCTGTTGGTCCCTTCCAGTATAGTAAATTTCAGATTTTAGTCACACACATTTTCATCCAACTTCAGTGGGAGATACCTCAGGTATTACACCATGTACCAAATCCAAATGAATCTTTCTTGAAGGAGCACATTTTTGTTAACATTATATCCAAAATTTGTGGTAGTCTTCTCATTTTTTCAATATAAAGTTTTGAAATACTCATGTAGAGCCCCTCACATATGATGCCTGTAAAACATGTAAAAACAAAACTATATGTACCTTCATATATGACTTATAGGAATCTCAAATTTTGCACAATTACAATTAAGAAGTTTATTTATTTTTTTTTTTTTCAGACAAATCAAACAGAGTTAAGTGGGAGACGTTTGATGAACTATGATCCAGTGTTCACACTAACTTTAGTATCTGCCTTATTCTTTGTTAGAAAGCTTTAGGTTAAAATAAATGCACAAGCAATGTGCTCCCTCAGAATTTCACTTTAGGACAGTATTTGTTGAATGTACATGTTACTTTTAAATAGATAAGGCTGTATCTTTCTTGATTATTTTTTAAGTTTTAAGCATTGCTGCGGCTGATGTATAGACTGTTGTCACTAAGGACATAACAAAATAGGATGAACACAATAGTAAAGTAATCATCATAATTTCTTTGGCACACTGGCATGACTTATTGGGACACTTGGATCAATTAGAACTGGGCTTAATGTAATCACTGCCTTTTTTCATTGTGCCATTGCAAATTTGTATTTGTCTATATCAGATTTAGTGTTTTTTCTCTTCACCTTTATAGTCGGTTTTCAAATAATATAAAAATACTCTACTCAGATTCAACAGTGCTGATCATGGGAAATTTCCACTTCATTGACAACCACATTAAAAAATATTTTACAAAGAGCAGAACCGTTTAAAGAAGGCTGAACGACAAATGCCCTCGTCTGCAAATTTGGAGGGAAGCAGAGAAGCATTGGGTGCTGATTTGACTGAATCACTCAAAGATGACAGCTTTATTTTAAATAAATAAATAAAGTAGGACGTTTGAATATATCATCCGTAAAGTGCCTTGAAAAATCTCTAAAATCTCAGATTGAAATGTTGTGTGTGGGTGGATAATTCCCCAAAGCCCATCTTCATCTGCGTCTAGCTGGTTGATTTTCACGCAGCCACAAGGATTTGTCTCTGAACCACGGTGCAGAAATGGGACAGAAAGAGGATACTCATCCTGCTTCTGATAAAAAAAACATAATGAATATATGTAGGCTTACACGATAGCCCTGCAGGAGAAACTGAATGAAGTCTGCCAAGCCTGACATACTCTACACTGAATGCAGATACATTGTAAAAATCAGTCTTTTGTGGGATTTGAAGATGCAAACCTGGGGGGAAGAAAACGTAGGACAAGACATATCAGTCTGTGAATGATGTTTGCTTTTTGCATAAACCTGCAAAAATACTCTGTGCTAATTCTCTCTCTAGAACCCCCATTAAACGTCTTTTCCAGGGTCTTTCTCCACTCTGAGCTTAGTACATTTCAGCGATCCCCACACACAGACTACAGATGTAACATTACACTGCTCTATGTAGGTACTAAAGTGGGATTAAGCAGAGATTAACAAGCTCTTCTTAATTCTATTAAGTCGAACATACAGGTCCACCAGTGGAGAGCCTCCAACATATAATAATGTAAGAACACAGAAAGTGTGCTGCCATAAAGAAAGACAATATAATGTATGTTGAAAAAGGTTTATTGTAAGGTATCATACAAACTTGTTATCGACAGTAAGCTAATTAGTCTTAGAGTATAACAATTACAACAATTATAACAGAATAAGTAGAAGTATGGAGGTAAATTCATAAGCAACACCCCCCTCTTCAGTTTTCAGATGGTTTCTTCCAGCGTATTAAGAAGATGGGAAAGTGAAGAACCTGAGGTAAAGCTGTGATTGAAAAATATACACAAGTACACACATATGTCATTCAAAATATTCAGATAAACAGTTTTCCATCAAAGGTATATTCACACAACAGTACACATGCTACAGTTTCTACTGAATTATTTAAATTGTATTATTTTGTTTCATTTTCTTTTCTGCATTCGTTTTTGAACACAGTTTTATTTTGGCCTGATTATTCCCGACTTTTCCCGACTTTTGTGATTATGTCACAATCTTCAGCTTTTGCCGACTTAGAAGAAGAAAAAGAAAAATCTGTGTAAAAGAGTTTGTAGCAATTTCTGTGAACTTACTTTTTTTTAATTTAAATGGATCTCACTGTGCATCATGACCCCTCAGACAGGGTTTTTACACAGGCCTGGAAGGCATCCATCAGATCTTTACAGGTCTCCATCCCCTTGTCTCTGACACTGAAACACAGTGTGAGATTTAAAAAAACACACTCATCAGTCTCTTCTCTTTAGGACCTTAATTTGAACTTGTGCTAATATGAAGACATGTAAAGCAAATGAACCCATCTGAAGCTAAATAGGAATATTTCTAAATATAGTCCACATCAAAGGGATTATTCAAGTTGGGTCTGATAATAATATATTTCAACTCAGCCTCCACCGTGGCTTTTATCGGCCTTTGGTGGAGTACGAGAAGATGAGTGAGTAATCTGGAGAGCAGCTGTACTGACAGTAATCACTGCTGCACGTGGACACGGACTAAATATCTTCTTGCATGCACGTAACATGAACCAGCCAGCTGGAATATACTGGTCCTCTTCAATAGGGTTTACAAGTGGAAGTCTATTTTAAACCTCATATATATTTATGCTTCTCAAGACATTACAGTATGGGTCCCATTTGGATGTTGTTATGTTTAAAAACTAGTATGAACTCTAAGTGCAGTCTGTAGATTTCCCCACAGACACTTAAACTGGTTGACATGTTAATGTGGGCGCTGGCTATTGTGCATAAAAAGACAGGAAAGTGGCCAGATTATTAACCCAAATCCAAACACGGTTCATAAATCTCACTCGAGAGCACATTATACAAGGATATTTTATTCATGCACTGTCACACCGATTGGAAACAGCAATCAAGATCACTGATTCATTTTACGACTTTGAATGCAAGCACGGATTCAAAAAGAACTTTTATTCCTGTCAGAACTCACCATTTGTCAGAGTCCTCTTTGATTACCTGGCATGGTGCTGGCACAGCGTCGGCAAAGTCTGGCATTTTGACAGGAGAGAGAGTGGAGTTTGTGGAGGTGTGCTGCTGCAGGAGCTGCAGTCAAATATGGTAACGCTTTAAAAGGGATGGAGGGACACAGGAGGGAGGGAGGTAAGGGAGGAGGGGAGGAGGCATGACAGTGACGGTGTGTGAGAAGCTTAAGAAAGGAAAAAGTCAGGAAGTTAGGAGAACGTTATTTAGGAAGCGACTTTAATTTTGTTCCTTTTTTTTAGTGTGTTCAACTGAGTTCTGTGCCACTCTTACTCCTTTCATTTCCCAGTTTATTTACATCACTGTATATTAAGTACCTAATTCTTTAAATTCCCTTATCCCATTCTTTTGTTTGGCTGTCCTGCTAATGAATATGCAGATAACTGACCTTTTAAATCAACCACTGAGCATTACAAAGGTTCCCTAATGCATCCAAAATACTCACTACAGGGGGGGTTTGCTTAAAAGATACCGGGGTTCCTCACTTTGTTTTAAAATGTTTTGTTGGCTTAAGGGGGCTGAGCTGAGAGTTTAACCAAAACAAGGTGGCTTTTAAAGGCAGTTAGTGTTAGTGTTTTTAATGCTACCCAAAGTAAAAAAAAACAAAACAGTTTTTTCTTTTAACTCATCTTGACAACATTTTTCACACGCACACATAATTTAAGAAATCTGACATCATACGCACTCAGCTGTTTCTTCGACAAACTATAACCCACAATGGCAACATATGGGAATTTTGAAAGTTATTTAGTAGTCATAGTCATAATGTAAGATTTTACAGACTCTCATCATAATAATTATTAAAACTAAGGAAAAATACAGGGAATAATAGGAATAGTTCCCCAGAGCAGCTTCTTAACCAAAATTATGCATTTGATTGATAGAAATCAGATATAGATATAAATCTTATTGGCCCACACAGTCCAAGAATAACTGATTATGATGCCTTTTCCCCCACTTCCCGCTGATTTCCCCCCAAAAATCAGCATCCCATCATTTGGTGTTACAGTTAATTTCACAGTGTCACAGGATACAGCTTTCAACATAACAGAATAGGTACCAGCATGATGTGTCCTCTTTGCATGCTACAGATAAAAGAGGGCATGACAAAACATTGGTGATATTTGCCACCTGTGCTTTTAAGCGGTATTTACAGTATGTGGTTATATTTAACTTGGCCACTAGAGGGCAACAAACATCCATATTCACACAATAATGTGAATAATAACCTGCACAAATAGGCCTCCAGAGCGTGTGCATCATGGGCACACAAAGGGGTCCACATCTACATTCGGCAGTGATTCATTTAAAAGCCCGTTCACCTTTTGTGTAACTTCGCTAATACCTCATCTTGGTTGCATCTCGGTGGATGTGGGCAGCGTTTGGAGACAATGGCAAGTTATTATGATAATCAAGCCAATTAAAGTATCTCACGAAGCCGTGCTCAAGAGCGTGAACCTGTGTCTCAGCGCCACTGAACCCTCCTACTTTATAATGACTGTAGAATCCAGTGTGCCATCTGCTGGTGTAAAAGAATATGTGCATTGTGGGGTCTGGCAGACAGGTTCTCCAAATAATAAGATTAGCAAGAAAAAAAGAAAGATCTAAACAGATCTTGGCATGATAAAGATTATGGAAGGAAGACGGTACTTAGAGTTTAAATGATTAGAGACAATCTGCAGCTTAATTAAATTATTTCATGAAGCATCTCGTTGGAAGCAGGAAATGCCTCTGTACCTCAAAGTAGCTGGACATTTTGGATGCGAATGCGAATGTGTAAAGTAACTGATGGAGGCCCGTAAATCTGATAATTACAGGGATTTTTTTGTTGCACTCGAACGCGTCTAAGCAAATCGCAGCATTCGCTGCGAGCAGGTGACTATTTTGTGTAAATTGATACGTAAAGGTTCAGAAAGGTAACAAAAAAATCTAGAATTTGAGCAGGGCTAGTTGGCAAACTGAAAAGCGTGAATGGAGGTCACCGCAGACAGTGAGTGAGTCTCGGCGGAGACACAGAAAGGGGGAGAGGGAGGACGGACAAGCGGCCAGCCGCCTTCAAAAATGGCGTCTCCGGAGGAAAATGAGTAAAAAATATTAAAACGCGGCCTGCTTTCTTTACACTTCCTCGTTTGGGCTTTAAGGTTTTTCGTGCTCTGGTGGATTTTTTCTCTCGTGAGCAACCTCGTCGTCGCTTTTACTTGTATGTACCAAAAGAGAAATATGGGGAGCGAGCATTTGGGGAAATAAAAGCAGCCCCGTTTTATTTTGATGCGTCGTTACTGACAGCTAGCATCTGCTGCTAGCTCAACAGCTCTGCTCCGAAAGGGGGGTGGGAACGATTTTGCATGCAAGGGAGGAAAAAAAGGGGGAAGAGGTTTTCAAATTGTGGATTTCTTTGCTCGTCTACTGGGGCTGATTGCTACCAACGTGGCTTGTCGATTGCAATCTTTTCTCGTGCTAGCAGCCTAGCCAAAACTAGCCGAAAGAAAAGGGGAGGAGAGACGGTGGAAAAAGGACGCATTCAAGTCAAATGTTTATCAGCATTTCGCCCATCGCCGGCCAAATCCGCGGCATCTTCATCATGACCGTGACTGGTTTCAGACTAAATCTGCATTCGTGGAAATGATAAATGTGAAAGGCGTAGGAATAGGAGAAAGACTGGCTTTTTTGGAGGTGGTTGGATTATAACCCCGTAGACCCCCCTCTTTTTTTCATCCAGCTTTCTCCTCCTCCCCTCCATTTCTCTTTCAATATGCTGTTTTCCACTCCTGAGGACTTGCTTATGAAACCGGGGAAAATAGTCTGAAAACGAGAACGTGAGAGACTGGATTTTTTTTTCCGTAACCTGCCCTGCGACGTTCTCGTTGCTTTCATCCTCATCGCACACACTGTACACCACATAAATGGATAGAAATTACCCGGGAACAGGATTCGGTGATTTGGGCGCAGGAGCAGGATGGAGTTACGAGAGAACGGCAAAAGCAAGGTATGCATTGGATTCAGACAATGTGCATGCATTAGTGCTACTTTGCACGGTGTGACCCATGTAAACAAATTGTCGCCATTCACGTATAGCCCCATGCCTTGCTATTATGTGTAATGCATTGTCATCCAAACAGTTGCATAGTAATAATATTATAAACAGGAATGGATGAGTGTGTGTCGTGGGGGTGGGCGGGGTGGAGAAAGGAAAGGTAGGGGAAATGAACTGAATGTGATTGACAGACGTGGGTTTTTTAGGTAGACCTGGCAGGGTGGAGGAGGTAGTGGTGGTGGTGGTGGTGGTGATGGTGGTGGGGGGGAGGAGGAGGATGTCTGGAGTATCCATAGGAATTATTGTTCCCTGTGTGCAGGCCTGGACACAAACCCCCGATAGATGGATAGAAATTCATTGGATTGATAGGATCTGGTAAAGAGTGCAGACGCAGCAAAGCCATTCCAGCAGCACCCCCGAACAGACATCAACAAGATGAACTGATGCATATTAACGAGAGGATGCATTTAATTAAAGATTTCTTAAATAACCACATCTTAAAGAGGCGAAAAAATGGGGAAGGAAATTATTCACACAAGGCTAACGCAACAATCATAATTGAGGTTTTGGCTGTCTTTTTCGCCAAGCATGATCCAAATTGTGGGGTTTTTTGTTTTGTTTTTTTTTTTAAATTTTGGATGATTTGGGTTCATTTGCATAATAAATTGCCCCACATTCACTCTTGTGTCAAACATGCAGCTTGTCGTTTGCCTGAATAGTAAATTTCAATAAAATTAGGCCAAGGGTGAATGCATTTGGTGGTAGTAAAAATCGGCTGGACCCTGTAAGAATGCCTGTCTTTTTTTTAGCTTTGATTAGCCCTGAGAGCTAGCGCTCTGTTGCAGGGATGTGTATCGAGGCCTGTGCATGCAAACGTCATTGCCTCATGTATAGATGCACATGTGTGATATTTAAACCCAGATGTAGCAGCCGGATCACACTCGAAAGCCTTCGCGGTCCCTCGGGGAATAATATTTGATGAAACAAACCTAGCTAGTTGCTGATGTTTGCATGCAGCTTAGCATGCATTTGCGTCGGCTTGCACCATCCAGCTGTTAGCTCCATCATCATAATCAGTGCTTACAAGCATATTAATCAGTTGTCTTTGGTGCTCAGTAAGGAAACTGTATTTTTCACTCGGCGCACTTCCACGCGTTGATTACACATGCTTTATGTAAATGCAAGGCTGGCCTTGCAGTTTGGGCCTAGTATCTGCATTTCTACCATAGCTGCTGTGCTCTGCTAGGCGGTGCTAACAGCAGCACAAAATGTTAGCATGTCATCTGGTTAGCCAGGCAGCCACGCATTTCATCTCTCTTTTGTAAAGCACAGTACTGCCAGTGGAAGCTTTTAAGATTTAAGCAGGGAGTTGATTTAGATTGGGGAAATTACAAATTATGCAATGAGTGTGTCTTCTGATTTCATTATAATAATTGCAAATTAGCTGTTCTTTTATTTTTGCATAGCATGTATACAGCTGGTTTTAAACATTTGCATATGGTTTAATACATTTGGATGTAATGAACAATTCTGTAATCCAATGCTTATCAGAGATTTGCTTTACACCTGTAGATCACGTCCAAGAAGTGTGAAGATATTAAGGGTATGCCCCTAATGAGTAGGGCTGGATGTAACATCATTCATTAAATGAGCGACCTGCATATTAGATGTGTGTTTTTAAAAGGTAGACCCCAGATCAGGAAGTGTTTCCTCATGGGTCACGTTGTGAGAACAGATTATGTTTTCATAAATTCTCATATGAGTGAAATTACTGACAGTTCACAACCCCTCCTCACCCGTCCTCTCTACTCCCATGTCTTCCCAGTCTTGTATATGGGAGTTCCAGATCATCCCACCCAGAGTCTGAGCTCCTTCACCGGCAAGCTTACGCCACCCCTCACCCTCTGCAGGGCTATGCCACCAATCACCACCCAGGGAGCTCTGGCCAAGGCGGAGCTTGGGGAGCAGCTGGACGGAGTTTGGGTAAGATAAATGTCATACCTTCCATGTCACCACCATAAGGGGCCCTGGCAATGAATTATTGTGTCTGTCCGTACAGGCCCTGGCAGATTATTGTCATTGAAAAATGTGCACATTATCGCTTGGATGAGTCAAACCCTTGGATGTTGAAGCTTGTGCTCATTCTCATACGTTTTTTGTTTTTTTTTTCCAATGGCTTATGAGTTGTGTATTTTTTTAGATACAGCTGGAACTTCTACAGTTCCCTTTTATATTCTTTGCTTTACATCAGGTTTGCCAAATAAACCTCTTGAGAAGTTAAACCTAATTTTCTTACTTTACGTACATCTGAGCAACTGGCTTTTTTTTTTTTTTTTGTTAAATTGATTGATTGGTTGATTGATCATTTTTATTAATTAATTAATAAAAATGATCAATCTTGATCTTAATCAGTGAATAAATGTTTCATTGTTCTGTCTTTCTTTTCTAAAGGTTTGTCTGGGCTGTTTGATACTGGCCTCCACCACGCCAGCCCCTCTGCTCCCGATGCCTCTGTCATGAATCTGATCTCAGCCCTGGAGTCCCGGGGTCCCCAGCCTCCGCCCTCTGCCTCCTCCCTACTATCCCAGTTCCGCACGCCATCCTGGCAAACAGGTGGGGCTATGTTAGATCTTCCCTGATGTGCTGACATTCAAACAGGCCCCGCAGTCAATATGACATTTAAAAAAACACCCAATGTTTGCCCATCATTATTATTCTGAGTGTGTGACTATGTGTGTTTTATCAAATATTTATTGTACTTGTCTATAGTTTTCCCTTTGACTTGATTAATTTTAAATCCTCTTTTTTGTTTTACTAATTAATTTATGTCAGATTTTGAAATGATAGCTTGAAGGTTACTGAGTAATTTTGCAATGTCTTCCTCTTCTTAACAGCGATGCACACGCCTGCTCCTCCTGAACTATTCATCTCGGGAGCCCTTCCTGGCTCTGGCTCTTTTCCCTCCTCCTCAGCTCTATCAGCCTATCAGCATCCGGCTTCCTTCTCCAGCCGTTCATTCCCTGGTGCCTCCCTTTCCCTCCAGGACACACCCACTTTCAGTCCAACATCCAATGGTCTGCTCTCCCCACATGACCCCCTAATACACATAAAAGCCCCATCTCAGTCAAGTCTGGGATTTGATAGACTCCTGTCCTCACAGGGTGCTGCTGCAGCTGCTTACAGGGGCAGTCAGGATCCCACAGGTGCCACATCAGCCCAAGCGTCCTCTGCCAGGCACCTGCAGTCACACCAGTTCAACTTGCTGTCGTCACAGCTACAGGATCAGTCCTCCCAGCTGTATAATCCGTCAGTCTTTCCCTCAGCCCAGCCCCAGCCTCAGTCTCAGTCCCAGTCTAACTCTGCTCAGGAGAGGGCCGTGCCTCGGCAGGACAGCGTTATCAAACACTACCAGCGCCCCACGCCAGCTCAGTCGCAGCTCTCGTCCTCTGCTGCCCACTCTCTTCAGCACTACCTCGGCTGTTCAGGGCCTGGGTACCAGCAGATCGCCACCCATCACAGGCATGCCGGACTTTCTTGCAGTCCGTTGGGAGACCAGAGCCCCTCATCTGACCACAAGCCCACCTCCCGCACTGAGCAGTATCGGTCAATTAATCAGCCTCCCTATTCCTCCTCTTCCTCCTCCTCCTCTTCCTCCTCAGCTGGGAAAGGTACCAAAAGCAGCTCAAGCAGTGGCTATTCTTCTGGCAGTTCTGCATCATCTTCCAGAACTCCTCACACTCCCCCTTCGGCTTCATCCACCTCCTCTTCCTCCTCTTCCTCTTCTGCCACCTCTGGGGCTCATCCTTCCAACTCGATTCCCACCTCCACTTCCAGTGCAGCCCCTTCCAGGCAACAGCCACCCCCTCAGCCAGCTCCGCCTCCTCCAGCCCCTCAGCAGCAGCCTCCTGCCACCTCTACATCAGCTCCCCAATCTCTTCCAAAATCCTGCCTCTCAGGCTATGGCTCTCCTGTCCCCCCAGTGAAGACCCCCACATCTGCTCTAACTGGTCAGACCCCACCGCAGCAACAAACACAGTCATATTCCCCTAATCAACCCCCCACATCTCACCTGGCTCAGTCCTACGGAGGCTTTAGTTCACCACAAGCTCAAGACTTGAGCTCAGGTACTGGAGGGAAAGGCTATGGAAGTCTGGGAGGACGAAGCCAGTCTTATTCCACTGATCTATATGGAACTGACTCTGCTTATGGATCACTTCCATCCTCTCTGGGTGGAGCTGGAAGCCCATCGCTAGGCTATGGAGCCCCAGGCCACTCACCTGCCCTTCTAAGGTCAAGTGGTTCGTCAGGCAGTGGAGCATCTGGGGGAGGAAGCAGCAGTGGCACAGGAAGTGGAAACTCTGGGTCAGGGGGAGGAGCAGGAAATGGTCTCACCAATGAGAGAGGTGGAGGAGGTAGTGGAGGTGCGTCTTACCATATCCCAGACTCCAGCCCCTCTCCATCAGGCAACTCTGGCATCATCCGTCCAGGGTTGCACTCACCAGTACCCAACTGCCCTACTCAATCTCCAGGAGGACCAGGCTCAAATAAATACATTTCCTCAGTTCTCTCCCCGACTTTCTTAGCCTCCCCACAAGGCTTCCCTGACACCAGAGGTCCCAGCTCCCAACCTCAGTCGTATCACTCCACCTCCTCCAAGACGAAGGCGGACACTTCTATGCTAGGCGTGGGTTCTCAGAGATCTCAAGAGGAAGTAGATGACGATGATGAGTTCTTGATCCAACATCTGTTGCAAGCCCAAGCGAGCCCTGCTCCTCAGGCTGCTCATCACCATCCTCAACAACAGCCCCAGCAGACATCTCAACAAACACAGCCTCAGCCCCAGTCAGTGCCCCCAACCACTGATTCAGGCAAAGGGATGAGCTATGACATGAGTAAGACTCCTGAGGAGAGGTACCACCCTCAGAGTGTCATACGTACCCACAGTGCCACAACCACTGCTGGAGTAGGAAATGCAGGTTCTGGAGGGTCCATCTCAGGGCTGGATAGCCAGCTGGAGATGTCACTGAAGAAACAACAGCAGCAACATCAACAACACCACCATCAACAGCAGCAGCAGCAAAGGAACGAGCGCTCCGTGGGAAGCAGCAGGAGCAGCGGTGGGAGAGGCAGCGCTGAACAAGTACACTCCCACCTCCATCACCATGATAACTTAGGCTCCGTAGTCCACTATGGCCGGGGCGACCCATACACTCAGCACTCCCTCGCTCCCCAGCACTCCTCACACACTCAACATGTGTCCTCACACTCGCAGATACCACCACACACCCAAATGGAGCTCCAGAAGAAGCCACAGGAGCGTGCAGAAATCCCTTATCCACGGAAAACACCTGAGATCCAACAGCAGCATTCCCAGTCTCAAGCTGCTGCGTCCCTGATGGACTCTCCCACCGATCAGTCTCGTCAGCCACCACATCTGCTCCAGTCGGTGTTGTCTCACACCACCCGCAACAAGATGGAGCCCCATCCACAGCACCACAAGATGGACTCTCATCGGCAACACCAACAGCATCACAAAATGGACTCCCATCCTCAGCACCAACAGCACCAGAAGATGGACTCCCACCAACATCAGCAGCACCACAAAATTGACTCTCATTCACAGCATCAGCAGCACCATAAAATGGACTCTCTCCCCCAGCAGCAGCAGCACTCTATTAGCCAACAACAAGCTGTAATGGATAATACTGGTGGGAGACTTGGCTCGAGTAAACACCAGCCTCAGTCTCAGTCCCAAGCCACCCAGCTCCAGCTTCAGCTGCAGTCCCAAGCTTTGGAGGTAGCAGCGGCTCACTACAACCACGGGCCCCCGCCACATCAGCACGAGCAGAGCCAGGTCAAACAAAGCTCTGTGGTCTCTTCCCTGGACATGCTGGAGCGCTCCCTCTCCCAAACCTCCAGCACAGACGTCGCAGTTGCAGAAGACAGACGTGGCGGACCGGGCAGCGCAGGAAGGAGCGGAGCGAGTGGCGAGCGCCACCGACAACAGCAGCAAGAGCAGCAGAGGCAGCATGCGCCCCACCATCAGCCTCCCCAAACCCACCACTCGCAGCAGCATTCAGCCTCTGAACTCCACTCCTTCCTTACGGAGCCTGACATCGGCTTATCGACCCCGTCTCACATGCATCACCTTTCCCAGCACCACGCGCAGCAGCAGCAGCATCCGTCCTCGCAACACCAACAAACCCACTCTCACCACCCACATACACAGCCCCACCCTCAGCAGCCTCCTCACCCTCATCATATACCCCCACCTTCTGCTTCGGCCCTCTCGCAGCCTCAGCCTGACCCACAGCAGCCGCTCTCAGCCCAGCTCACCCCTCAGCAGAGCCAGCTGGACCAGCAGCGCTCAGAACAGCACCAGTTTGACACGGTCAGCCCCGTGGAGAAAGCAGACCAGAATCAGCAAAGTAACCGCTTTGTACCCTTAACGTCTATCTGCTTCCCAGACTCCCTGCTTCAGGATGAAGACCGCTCCTTTTTTCCAGGAATGGAGGACATGTTTTGCGCAGAGGACTACAAGTCTAGCTGTGCTGGTGGTGCAGGACCAGGGCAGGAAGAGATGAATGAAAGCCACACCGGGCAAGAAGGAATGGATGCACTGAAAGCGGGACAGAGTGCAGGTGGAGCAGGGGGAAGCAGTGGCCCAAGTTATGACATAATGGGTCATCATGGTGGAGACCAGGGTTATGAACCTTACTGTCATGGCTTGGATGAACCTTCCAACAACACCATGACCCTGGATCTAGACTCCCTTAAAACACATGAGCTGCCTTCAACTGTCAACACTGAGCAGCTAGGTTTGATACAGTCACAGGCCCCAGCGATGGGTATGACCTCCAATACAGCTGGTCCCAACAATTCTGGAGCTAAAATGTCCTCAGGGCCTGGAGGAACTAACGCGGGACCTGGTTCTGGAGGTCTCCAGTCTCCCATTTTTTGCTCATCTCGTCCCAAGAAGCTCCTTAAGTCTAGCTCTTTCCACCTGTTAAAGGAGCGCAGGGACCCCAACACACTGCCTAAGAAAAGTTATGCTCAAGAGTACGAGTTTGAAGACGATGAGGATAAAGCCGATCAGCCAGCTGACATCCGGCTGAATAGCCGGAGACTCCCGGACTTGTTGCCGGATTTGGTGTCCAGCTGCAGAAAAGGAGGAGGAGGAAGTGGCTCTCTCAGCCCTTTAATGGGTGACATTGATTTCTACCACTCCTCTGGCTACTCGACTATGGGTTCACACACACTCCTGCCTCCAGAAGGACCCAAGAAGAGAGGCCGAAAGCCCACTAGGCCCAAAAGAGAGGGTCCTCCAAGGCCAAGAGGGAGACCCCGCATCCGTCCTATGCCTGAGCCGTACACTCCAAGAGGGATGATGGGGGAGATGGGTGGAATGACAGTAGGAGGGGGATTCAGCGTAGAGGGGCGAGGGAGGGGTAGGGGCCGTGGAAGCCGAGGCAGAGGAGGAAGAAGGGAGGATATGTATATAGAAATGAGCGGGAAGGAGCCGGATCAGATGCACCACCATCACCTCCATCAGCAGCAGCAGCCGCCACAGCAGCTCCATCACCAGCCACAGCAGCAGCAACAGCAGCAGCATGAGCCAATTCCACCTCTCAAGGTCAGTGGGATTCTGCCAGGAAAAGGCAGGTTTGACGCTGATAAAAGTACAAAGCAAACACTAGTTTTTTGGGTTTTTTTGTTTGTTTTGTTTTTTTATTGTGGTCTGATGGTGGTCACTGTAAAATCCCATATAAAAGAAGGGGTTCACATATAAGCCCTGACTTTAAATAACGCAGATTTACTGATGTGATAGCAGGGAGTGTTACCTGTGTGTGGATGCTTCTTATTGGAGTCGTGAGCCAGCTGAAGGTTGCTGTTTGTGTTTTGTTTTTTTCCCTCTCTGTCTCTGTTTCATTATTAGTCACTGTCCTCCATTTTTTTCCTAGTTATTATAACTGATTATTTCTTAAATTTAAAATTAATTTATCTTAGGTTTCTAGATTTTTGCCAACTACGCCTTTACATTCATGCAAAAATACAATTAATATGAGGTTTATTCTCTTTTTATTTTCAGATCAAGTTACCCATTGGTACTCTGTCCTCCTCTGATGCTTTGCTGAGGACAGATTCTCTGTCTGGCACGGACCCTGCTTTGTCAGACGGCTCAGTTGGCTCTGCTCCCTCACTTGGTTTAAGTCCCGGACCTCCCTGCAGCACTGAAAGCACCAGAAGTCAGGACAAGATCAAACATAAAAGCCAGATGATGGGTGAAGGAGTGGATGACGAGGGGCTGGAGGAAAGGGTAACAGCTACAGGATTTCATTTTCGCTGTGTGAAGAAGAAAATGTTGAAAATTGCTCAGGCTGAATTTAAATGAAAATAATTTGACTTTGTGGCTCGATAGTTTTTGTATTTGATCTGAATTAGAGGTTCTTGTTTTGTCTTTCTTTTAGGGGGATGAGAAGGACTCTGAGTCCAAGGCTGGTTTTGTTGCTTCATTTCTGGATTTCCTGAAAACGGGAAAGAGACATCCAGGCTTGGACATCTCACCGGGAATGGAACCTGACAATGGTGAAACTTCACCCTGTAAATCAGGAGGACTACGCTCACTGTCTCCTGCACCACCTCCACCACCACCACCGCCCCCATTCGGGGATGGTGAAGGTAATGGAGGTCTGGCTTTGGGCAACTGCCCCAGCCCCAAGCGTTTAGAAGATGAGCTAAAGAGGAATCTGGAGACTTTGCCCTCTTTCTCCTCCGATGAGGAGGACTCAGTGGGAAAGAACCAGGACCTCCAGAAGAGCATCTCCTCAGCAATTTCTGCTTTGTATGACACTCCTCAGCTGACATCAAACATCCAGCCCCCGCTACCGCCTCCCCAGTCTCAAAATCAACCAAGTCAAGGCCCTCTTACACCCGCAATGCAGCCCCCGACGCTTAGCCCACAGCCTGCCATGCACACCCCCCACACCCAGCCCCAATCCAACGAACCAGATGTCCTTCAGCCAGAAGATGTAGACATGAATGAGAATAAGGAGGAAGAAGAGGAGGAGGAGGAAGAGAATGAAGAGGAGAGAAGCACCGGTGGCGATGAAGAGAGTGATATGACGGAGGAACCACAGCTGGAGACCCTGGGTGCACCAAAGCTTGATGGTAAGAGTGGGAGTTGCCTTTTAGAAATTTAGTTTAGAAATTCCTTTAATGTGTTTGTTAAAAGAATTAATGGTATTGAATTTCTTGTCCCTCCTTCCTTCCAGCTCCTCTCCCTGAGATTCCTCCAGAACCCACAACTCCTGAACCTCCCTCTGTTCCTCCATCTCCTGCTTCATCCTCGTCTCCTTCTCACTCTCCCCTCCCTCCTCTCTCGCTCCCCTCACCCCTGCCTCCAGCAGAAGAACAACAAGAGCAGGAGGACTCCCAGCCTCCGAGCCCTGTCGCTCCCACACCTCCTTCCCCCCCACCTGCACCTCCCACACTGGCTACTATCCCACAGCCTGCCACCCCTCCTCCTCCCCCTCCTCCTGCTTCAGCCCCTACTCCAGCTCCAGTCTCCCCTCCTCCTTCTGTAGCTCAGAAGGAGTCTCCCATGCCATCTCCCGAGTCCCCCGCCTCTCCAGAAGAGCCCCCAGCTCCTAAGATCACCTCGCTGCATCTTGCTCAAAAGCAAGAAGATGCTGCCATTGTTGGAGAGAGCGAGGAGGATGAGAGTGAGAGTGGAGGGGAGGGCATCTTTAGAGAAAGGGATGAGTTTGTGGTGCGTGTGGAGGACATTCGAACACTCAAGGTATTTATATGAATCTGTGAATTTTTAAAAATTTTTTTATTTATTTTTTAACCTATATATTAATCTTTATGTGGCTACGAAGGCATCAGTAGAGTTTTAAATACAGTAAAATAACTGATTGTGTGTTTGGATACAGCTGGCCCTGCAGACTGGCCGTGAGCCTCCACCCATCTGGAGGGTGCAGAAAGCCCTGCTGCAGAAGTTCAGCCCAGAGATCAAAGATGGGCAGAGACAGTTCTGTGCCACAAGCAATGTGAGTTCACCCCACGCCCTCGCTAATGTACCTTCAAACAAGTCTGTTTATATGCTCTTTAGTGTTCTAGCCATAATATCATAAAATAATGCAGTGTATGATATACAGGCTTTACGCCTGTCTGTATTGTTATATCATCTTCAAATTTAATGGAACTAAAAATTGTTCTTCCTTTTCTGGCTCAGTATCTTGGATACTTTGGAGATGCTAAGAGGCGCTATCAGCGAATATATGTCAAGTTTCTGGAGAATGTCAACAAAAAGGACTATGTCAGAGTGTGCTCCAGGAGACCGTGGCGCAGAGCCACACCTGCTCTCAGGTAAGAATGTTCTTCATGCTGAAACCAATGCCCATAAAGAATTTGAAACAAACTAGAGTAGATCAATGATGCGACTACCATCCAATCATTTCAGATATTAGGGAAATGCATCTACAGAAGCTGGTTGTTGATGATCGAATCATCACCGTTTTTCTGGACTTTTTAACAATTGAGGACAGGATGAGTAAAAACCCCTCAATGTTATACTGTGTTGTACTAAATAAAATTGATTTCCTCATCCTACAGACGTCAGTCCCTCCCCAGAATGGCGTCCCCTCCTGCCACTCAGGTGCCATCAAGAGTAGTGGAGAAAGAGGAGAGAGTGGCTCCACCAGTCCAGCGTGAACAGAAAGAGAAAACAAGAACGGCGACCACAACAACCACGACGACGACAAAAGAACCACGAGAGAGGAAAGAGCTCTCAGCTGCTGTGACTAAAGCTGAGGAGAAGGAGAAAAACCGGGACACAGAGAAAGAGAGGGAAAAGGAGAAGCGGGTGCAGTCGCAGCAGGAGAAAGCGGAGAAACGTGCAGCGGAGCGAGGTAGGACGAAGGAAGACAGGAAAGTGGTGGAGAGGAAGGAGAAGGAAAAGGCCGAGCGACCACCCAAGTCCAAGCCAGCCAAGGTGAAGGCAGAGCCGCCGCCCAAGAAGAGGAAGAAGTGGCTGAAGGAAGTACCTTCATCATCTGACTCAGACTCATCGGACGAGGCAGCTAGCGAAAATGAAAGTGAGACCCTTCAATTCTTTCACTGTAGATGTGTTTGTTTTGGGGTTTTTCATATTTTAATTAGTGTGATGGTAGAAGACTCCGTTTAAAACTGGTTCTCACTCACAGTGCCAGTGAAAGGTGGAGTGAACAACCGTGCCATGAGGGAGATGTTCAGGAGTTACGTGGAGATGCTGGTGAGCACGGCCCTGGACCCTGACATGATCCAAGCTCTGGAGGACACAGACGGTGAGAACCGCGCACACATCCTTCTCAACATAATTACCAGTTTTATGTTAACTGGAAAATAAAGAAATAATTATCAGATGCAATTATTAAGTGAGAAAATCTCTGCTCTAACTGGGTTAGCCTGTCTGGTAGCTCACTTTTCTCTAGCTTAAATATCTGCATTGAAACAACTGGATGGAGGTATTTTCATAAGCAGAAAGTTTGGGCAGGTTGAGTAAACATCACCGTTTCTGTCAAGTATCAGCTGCCAGGTTTTAGGTCGAAGCCTCCGGCTGGACAAACAGCCCACACGTTATGAGTTTATGAGCAGTCCAGATAAACCAGTTGTGACAGGTTAGGGGGGGAAGCCCTGGGAGTGCATGAAGAACTGCAGCCAGGGAGAGCTGCTTTCAGTTTGCTGCTGGCATTAAAATGATTGGCAGCTACATGAATGATGACTAATGAAACGTCTTTTACATTGATTGGCCATCAGATGAGCTCTACCTCCCTCCGATGAGGAAGATTGACAGCATCCTTAGCGAACAGAAGAGGAGGTTGTTGAGGAGAGTCAGCATGAGCTCTCAACACCAGGTAATCTGTGAATGTGCTGCTTATTTTTCTGTCCCTCTGGCTCACATAATAGAAGGTAATAAAAGTATTTTACACTGCTCTGTTTTACCGCCTGTAAAATATGCTGATGTTTGTGTTGGAAGAAACCTATTTACACTTTACACAAAGTCAAAGTGTCTTAAAAGGTATTTCATTTTCTTCTGGATGGATCTTATATCATGTTAGTCACCTCTAGCTTACAATAATGCCATTTCTGCTTCCTGTGCTACTTTTGTTCACCCAAGACTCAGATTGCAGAAGGTTGCCACAACACACCAAAACATTAGTTTGTCATAATAAGAAGATTGGAATGAGGAAAAAACCTGTTTTTGTTTATGGAAATGAGAGGATGCAAATTTAATGACGGATGCCTTAAGGGTGACAAGGTGGTTAAAACTGGTGGATGGATCTCATGCTTGACTTGACATGAAGTTGTTTACTTGTTTGAGCTTAAAAAGCTGTTAAATCTGCATAAATTTTTTTTAAATATTTTTAACCAATTCATATCCAGATTTTTAATTATTATTGTATGGAGGACGTTTGAAAACCACTAGACTAACAGATAACTGACACTATTTTCTTAACTAATATTTTAGTTTAATTTTTATTTCAAAAGTATAGTATTTATTTTTGTATTAGTTGAATACAATGGTTTAGCCAACTGATAACCTTGGTAGACCCTGTAACAGGATGCCTGCAGGTAAATGAAATGATCCTTGAACTCGAGGACACTGGTGTTTTGTGTGTGACTGTTTTGTGGCTGTTCCTCATTGCCCCTCTCTCTACAGGAGGTCCTGCATGCTTACCCCCAGATAATTGTAGACCCCCTGGATTCAGGAGTGGTGAGGGTCCGGCTAAGCGGTGATGCTTACAACCGCAAGACCCTCAACAGAGTCAAGAAGACCCTGCCTAAACCACAGGTGTGCATTATTTTGTGTTTGCTAAGCGCTATGAATAGTTAGAAATCCCAGCGTACAGCAGTACATCTGTGCACAGTTCTGTGAAATTTTGTGTGACTGTAAATTTTGTCAATCACAAAAAAGCCTTGAACCACGGTAGTCACTGAAATCACTACACTGACAGAATTAATCATTACTGTGAAGGGTGGTAGGTGGACACAAACACCTGTTGCAAGTTTCCAAACCCAGAACAGCAACACTTAGTTTTACTTTACTTTTTTTTTCCCATAAATAATCTCACTAAAATTGACTCCAGCAATAATCCGAGTTCTTTTTAATAGGACCTTAAATTGTCAGCCGAGTCTTATCGGATCTACAGTCTCTACCACTCCCTGCATCATTATAAATACCACACCTTCTTACAGTGCAAGAAAGAGGTAAGAAACCATATTGTTTCTGCTCATTTTGAAGCTTCTACTTCCATGTGTTTGGTTTGGTTACAATTGTCTCTCCTTCCATCCCATTCTCCCAGACCAACACCATTGAGCAGGCAGCTGAGGACCCGGGCCAAGAGGAAGTGGTGCAGCAGTGCATGGCCAACCAGAACTGGCTGGACAGCCTCTTCAGCTCCTTCATCGAGCTGCTCACGCTCAGCACCAAAGCCTGATTCAGCCACATAAAGACACAGACAGTGAATTAAAGTAAGAGTATTTGAAAACAAAAAAGGAAAGAGATGGATCCTACTGTACAGCCCCCTCCCCCTCCCCTCTTCAAATCTCTAAGGCCCTTGATGAACACGAGAGGGTCTGTTGACGTGACCTCGGACACTGGCCTGTTTTTTTTTGTTTTGTTTTTTTTAAAAATTTGTTTGTTTTTGTTTTCTTGTTGTTGATCAATGATTAAAGAAATGTCTTACTTTGTGAGAAGGGGACCCCCACTCGTGGTCACGGGGCACCAAAGGGTCAGGAGGAAACTGATTGTTTTACGGGAAAAAAAAAAAAAGGGAGAGAGGCAAGGTGGAAGGACAAAGAGGAGGATCGCCAAGTCAACGTGGGAGCCACTGACATCCTGTTAACTGTGTGTCATAAAGACAATAGCTCAAAGAGAAACTATTACCGCTTAGTTTTTACATAAATTATTTTTTGAAAAGACTAACATCAGCTGTTGGCTTTTGAAAAGATTAGAGGAGGGCGAGGATGCTTTTTAAAAACTGCGTGCGCCGCAAGCAGACTCACTCGTCGGCAGACAGAAACCTGAAATGTGTTAATAAACGCTCTCTCTCTATCGCTATCTCTCATTCTGTGCTATGTGAAGGGCAGCACCAGTCAGCTGTGTGATAATATATAAACACATTTTTATTATTTATATGAGGAGGTTTTTAACTTAAGCTCTCACAAGTGCTGGTTTGCTGCCCTTAAATGCTTTTTTTGTTTTTTGGGTTTTTGTTTTTTTTTATTAAGAGTTGTTTTCCACAGGTTCAGTATACAATCATAACCCACATATCCAAGTCGTCTTCCCCTCTATCCAAAAAAGACCAGACGTTGAGACAGACATGTATCAAATACAGTGGGTGTAAAATAACAGCAAAAGGAAAAAAAAAAAAAAAAAGGACGGGGAAAATAAGGAGACTCTATTTGACTCTTTACATTGTTGTGCTTCAGTTCAATCATCATTCATGCAGGTGCAAAGAAAAAGAAGTAAACTGTCCATCTCCCACGTGGGAAGGAGGAGTATAAACGAGGAATATTTAAACATGAGATAGGCATTTCATTTTTATCATTTTGATGTTTGTGCATACTATGACTTATTTTGAAAACAATCTAATTTTCCATAAAAAAAGGAAAACAAAGATGTGTAAATACTGTACAGTTCTTGATGAAATTCTTTGTCCTTCTGTACATTAACTCTCCTGTATTTGAGAAACAAATAAAAGCTGCAAAGAACAAATGGTTTCATTTTCCTATATATACACACACACGCAGGTGTATATAGTGTGTGTGTGTGTGTGTGTGTGTGTGTGTGTGTGTGTGTCCATCCATTTTAGCAGGGACATCTCAACTTATTGAGACCTTAAGAGGAAGGTCTGTTTGGGTGGCTCTTATGTTTAAAATGAAAGTCCCAGTTTACACAAAAATGTGCTCAACTTCTAGTCCAACTTGGCTGTTTTGACACATTAAAGCAAAAAGGACAGAAGTTTCCCTGTTGCAGTTCACCCAGGTAAACATTTTTCAACCGATGTACTTTCCATAAAGACATCAATTTTCAAAGCAGGGTATTTCCATTTGTCTTAATTGTTTACCTCAGAGGGATTAGATGTGCATTATGCCAATGAGAGAGAGAGAGTGTGTGTGTGTGTGTGTAACCCCTCCTAGCGGGACCAGCTGGTATGAACCCATTGCTGACGTCACATCTGGAAAACGAAACCGTGAACTCGGAGTTTCCCGAGAAAGGCTTGTTAGCCGGAAAGCAGCCGCACTCAGGGCAGTGTTTAAAGTATCTGCGGCGGGGACGGTATGTGACAGTTTGGAGCACAGCTTCAGGTGACACGACACACAGCTACCGTACAGCCGTCACTGTACTGATTTCTGCACCCGGGAAACGCTCTGACTTTGAAGTCAACCCTCACCTGCACCGACTGAAACGTCAGCACTGAAGGTGGGAGAGTTTTTGTTGTTAGCGCTGGCACCGCTGTCCCAGAGTGGCATTAATACAAAGGTTACTACTATGACTACAGCATCGTTCAAAGACTGTACTCGTTTTCGATCCTGGAGTGTTTGCACTTGAATATCTTTGGTTCAGGCAGCTGTAAGAACCGCTTATGCTCTACTTTGACGACAGTTAAACAACAAGACCAGTCTAAATAACTGTTATTGTGAAAATAAATGCTGTGTGGAAGATTTTTAGGATTATATAAATACTTCCATATATTACATTACACTTTAATACATTATAAACACAGTGTTTAGTATTACTACACTTTAATACTATTTTATATTATCGTAAGTTATGTCGTTAATTAGTTAATTAATCTTTATAATGAAACCGTTTCTACTGTTGCTGAACAGCTGTTGTCTATGTGCCCGCTTCCTCTTTCATGCAATTGAAAATTGGCAATAAAAACCTGTAATCGTCCCAGCTGCACGACAGCTTTCCTGACATCCGGATGTTCGTGCTCAGGTTTCTTCTTAAACTTTTGATAATCGAATGCATATTTGATCGTCTAAATGAAACCTTCATTTAACTTGGCCCCTTTTTTCTGTTAACTCACTAATGCTAATATAATAGTGTCAGTTATAGATTACTTTTTTTGCTGTTGTTGCATGAGATGTGACTAAATAGCACCATCTGCAGGCAAGCATGGAAATATAGTTCAAATGAATGCATAATCTAAACAAGAAAATTAATTATAAACTAGAAAGTGCATTTTCTGAAGAAACTGCAGTGTGAATGCTTGAATCTGAATGTATGCACTGAAATGAATTAATTGCTGAATTTTGAGTTAAAAATATTGAATGAGATAAAAAAAAAACAAAAAAAAAAACGAATTTAACCTGAAAACAAAGGTGCTGAACTGCTAAAAGCTGAAGGTTACACAGAAGAAGGAGTTGGAAAAAAACTGAAAATGTTTTAAATGTAAATTAGAAAACCCTAAGAAATGAGAAAAGAACATTTAGAGTCAGAAAACATCTGAATGAATATTAAAAGGTCATATTCTTTGAATCACTGAATGACTCAAATGTGATCCCTCCACTTTGATCCACACAGTTTAAAAAGTTTAAATGCCTGAGCTTTGAAAGATACGGTGTTGGAAAGAGAACAATAATGGCGACAATTTGAGGGTAAAATGATGGCTGTAACACTGTGGACACAGCAGCAGTTGAAAGAGAAGTGCTTAAGATGAATCTTGGCACAGTGGCAGGCAGAGCTCGTTAAGCAGGCAGGTGTGAGCCTGGTTGCTATAGTGACCGCACCCAATGGCTCCATACACACGTACACAGACATGCGCCTCACTTTTGCTGCTTAAAATGAACAGAAAAGTCAGGCCGAAACAAATCGCTCCCAAATGAAGAGTAAAAGTCGTATTGACAAAATTCTTTCACCGTGAGCGACAGCAATGTCTAGTCTACCTAATTCTCAGTTTTCATGCCTGTGGAGCTTATTATATGGACGTGGTGACAGTGGAAAGACACCATGCTCTTCTGATTTTCAAACGAACCTTCTGAGCCATTTTAACATTAGAGTCTATGGAAGAGTTGGAGGGAGGAGGCTGTGCATTGGTGACATTTATGAAAGAACCATAACACCTAGTACAATAGTAAACACATTGGATGAAAGAGGACAGCCATGGCTACGTTTTGAGGGTAAAATCATACCTGTAGAGCAAACGCTGCGGACACAGCAGCAGTTTTAAAAAAGATTTTAAGATTAATTTTTTTGCTCCTCTCACTCTAGCAGTTGAGCTGCCTCACTCTAGCCCCAACATTCCGTCCCATACACACCCATTATAAACTCTGAAACGGGTGAAAAAACATCATGAAACTTAAACTGGAACTGAAGAAAAAGTATAATAGATATTGAAAAGATAAATGCAAGTTGAATAGTTGAATGTCTTGTCTTCGTTTTAAAGTTTGAATGGTGGCTCTATGTGAACGTATGTTGAAGTAGTAAGAGTTTAAAAATGAGTAAGTTGAATGAGGATTTGAAGGGTCTCCCCATTGAAATACATTATAAATTTTTGTTGAATAAAGTTGAATAAAATTAAAAATATAAATGTTAAAAATATGAAAAATGGAAGCAGTGTTGTCCAAAAGAATAGGAATCTAACGGTGTTGGAATGGTTTTTCTAAGTTGAACGGTTTTGAAGGAGTAGGATTACAAAAAACGTACGGAATACAGAATAAAATATAATAATAATAATAACTAGAAAAATTTGCATTTCCTGCGAAAATGCAGTGTGGATGCTTAAAGCTGAAGCTGTATGCAAAAACTAGCTGAAAAAGCTGAAAAGTTGCAGAAATTGTAAAAACTTTGCAGAAGCAAAAGAAGTTTGCTAAAATGGAATAACTTAGCAGAACTGCAATATCTTAGAGGAAACATAATACTTGGCAGAAATACAATAGCATAGCAGAATTTAGCAGAAATATTGTAACTTACCAGAAACATGATAACTTCTCAAAAATACAAGAATTTAGGAGAAATAGTATAAGATAACAGAAAGAATATATTTAGCCAAAAATACTTAAACATTACAGAAACACTATGATTTAGAAAAATAGTACAACAGAGCAGAAATATTGTGATTTACCAGAGACACTGTGATGAACTATGAATATTGTAATTTTAAATTGAGACTATGTTTTAGCACAAATATTATAATATGGCAGAAATACTATAATTTAGCAGAAATACTATATTAAGCACAAATCCTATAAAAAGCAGAAATACTGTACTATGATTTAGTAGAAAAACTATAATTAATCAGAAATACTAAATTTAGCAGAAATACTATATTAAGCACAAATCCTATAAAAGCAGAAATAGCATATTAAGCACAAATCTTATAAAATAGCAGAAATATTATAATTTAGCACAAATAGTATAAAAAGCAGAAATATTATAATTTAGCACAAATAGTATAAAAAGCAGAAATATTATAATTTAGCACAAATAGTATAAAAAGCAGAAATACTACATTTAGTAGAAATACTATGTTTTAGCACAAATAGTATAAAAAGCAGAAATATTATAATTTAGCACAAATAGTATAAAAAGCAGAAATATTATAATTTAGCACAAATAGTATAAAAAGCAGAAATACTACATTTAGTAGAAATACTATGTTTTAGCACAAATAGTATAATAAAGCAGAAATACTATAATTTAGCAGAAATACTGTATTTAGCACAAGTACCAAAAAGTACCAGAAATACTATGATTTAGCAGAATAGCAATAACTTACAAAATTACAAATATGGAGGCATATTGAAACAGAAATGCAGAGAGGGACACACAAACACAGGCTCTAATCCAGTCAATCAGTCTAACTATATTCAATTTAAATCCTACAATGACATGCTGCCAAATAAGGGCAGGGTCCTCTCTCTCCCACTAAACACACACACACACACACACACACACACACACACACACACACACACACACACACACACAGACAGACACAGAGGGAGAGAGCTGCCGAATTTAAATCCACCAATCAGAGTGGCTGTTTACGTTTTCCCGCCAAAACAGGTGCATCTTTTTACACACGCAGCAGCACAGAGAGGCACAGGATTATTGCAGCCTATTTCTCATAGTGAGGACTCCCCTCAAACAAATGACCATAATTTCCTAACCGTAGGGGCTAGAGCGGTCATTCTTACACTGTTTGGTTCAGAAGAGATGGGGGAATCTTCCAGTGTTAACAATTTATCATTAAAATGTGAATTTTTAGAGATATATGACATGGATGACTTGTTGACTTAGAAGCCACGAATTCCCCAATATGCAAATATGAATGCCTGAGACCACATATATGATTGGCTGGCTGGGAAGCCGTGCAGGCCCTGATTTGTGGATTTGAATTCCTCAGCCCTCAGATATGATTGGCTGGCTTAGAAGCCATGAAGGCCCCAATATGCAAATTTGAATGCCTCAGGACACATATATGATTGGCTGGGAAGCCGTGCAGGCCCTGATTTGAAAATTTGAATTTCTCAGTCCTCACAGAGGATTGGCTGCCTGGGGACCTGGCAGAAATATATAGAAATACTATAATTAAGCATAAATACTACATTTAGTAGAAATACTATGTTTTAGCACAAATACTATAAAAAGCAGAAATACTATAATTTAGCAGAAATACTATATTAAGCACAAATCCTATAAAAAGCAGAAATAGGATGATTAAGCATAAACACTACATTTAGTAGAAATACTATGTTTGAGCAAAAATCCTATAAAAAGCAGAAATACTATATTAGGCACAAATCCCATAAAAAGCAGAAATAGTATGATTAAGCATAAATACTACATTTAGTAGAAATACTATGTTTTAGCACAAATAGTATAAAAAGCAGAAATATTGTAATTTAGCAGAAATACTATATTAGGCACAAATCTTATAAAATAGCAGAAATAGTATTATTTAGCACAATAGTAATAAGTTAAACAGAAAAATTGGAAAAGCAAAATGGACAGCTGAAAAAATGCTGAACATGCTGAGGGTCCCTCAAATATACTTGTTAAATGAAAAAATCAGCAAAAAAATGCACAGGGAGAGAGAAGTACGTTTCTAGGTCAGCCTGGGAGCTGCTGAATTTGAATCCACCAATCAGAGAGCCTGTGTACTTTTTCCCGCCAAAACATGTGCCTCTTTTTACACACGCAGCACAGAGAGGCACAGGATTATTGCAGCCTATTTCTCATAGTGAGGACTCCCCTCAAACAAATGACCATAATTTCCAAACCGTAGGGGCTAGAGCGGTCATTCTTACACCGTTTTGTTCAGAAGTGATGGGGGAATCTTCCAGTGTTTACAATTTATCATTAAAATATGAATTATTAAAGATATTTGACTTGTAATGCACCATAACTGAGTAGAGCGAAGCAAAAACTGCCTTGACTTGCCCTCAAACAACGCTTTCTAACTCGAAATCTATTTGGAGTATCGATATCATTCTTTCACCGTAAGAGACAGCAGGCTTTGGTGAACAATCATGGAAATTTTCAGGTCTCTGTGGAAATCCAACAAAAAGTTATGACGAGAGAAAAAAGTGGTTCATTTCCACAGTTTGAAATCTGAAGAAATCTGAGCGAAGGACGAATTTCCTACCCTCAAACAAGTCCAACTCATTTCAGAACGGTAATAGGTGAGAAAGAAATTCTTGAATTGTGAGCGTCAGGGGTGTCTGAAGATATTCGGGGACAAGCCTCATGTCTTAACTTTGCTTCGTTAAGGAGATATGACGATTCGAATATGCCTCTCATTACAGAAATCCAGCGGTGATTTTGAACAAGCTCTCCATTCACTTTATATGGAGAGTTTTCTGACCTTGTGTTAGTCTGAGGAGATTTGCAAAAATTCTATAAATCCCACAACAATGATGGTGACATTTTCTGAAAGCCAGCAAAAATACCTACGTTTTGATGTATAATTTGTGGAAGTTGAGTGAAAATTGAGCAAGTAGCAGGAAGTTGTTTGGACATGAAGTGAAAATTGCAAAACCTTCAGTGGCACACTGGAAGCCAAGAGCATAGCAACCATAACAACACATGTATTTTGTGAAAAATCACAATTTTGCAACTCAAAACTTTAAGAGGCATAAAAGTAAAACAGTAGAAGATTTGAAAAAGCTGAATCATACCTGAATAGCCAAATAATTTGTGAACATTTTAAAATTTGAATGGTTGTTCTAGGTGAAAATATGAGGAAGTAGTTAAGTTTCAAAAACAGGCAAAATTTAGCAGAATTGCAGAAGTTTCCCATTCATTTCAATGGGACAAATTAAAGGAAAAAAGCTTAATATTTTAAAAAGTATAATAGTTAAAAATAGCAAAAATCGTAGCAGGAATTAGCAAAAATAGCTGAATAGTTTAAAGTTTGAACGGTGAAAATAGCACAAAAATTGTGGAAGTAGTTAAACGGCGAAAAGTGTACGGAAACACCCGGAATAATAATAATAATAAAGAACTAGAAAAATTTGCATTTCCTGCGAAAATGCAGTGTGGATGCTTAAAGCTGAAGCTGTATGCAAAAACTAGCTGAAAAAGCTGAAAAGTTGCAGAAATTGTAAAAACTTTGCAGAAGCAAAAGAAGTTTGCTAAAATGGAATAACTTAGCAGAACTGCAAAATCTTAGAGGAAACATAATACTTGGCAGAAATACAATAGCATAGCAGAATTTAGCAGAAATATTGTAACTTACCAGAAACATGATAACTTCTCAAAAATACAAGAATTTAGGAGAAATAGTATAAGATAACAGAAAGAATATATTTAGCCAAAAATACTTAAACATTACAGAAACACTATGATTTAGAAAAATAGTACAACAGAGCAGAAATATTGTGATTTACCAGAGACACTGTGATGAACTATGAATATTGTAATTTTAAATTAAGACTATGTTTTAGCACAAATATTATAATTTGGCAGAAATACTATAATTTAGCACAAATACTATAAAAAGCAGAAATACTATAATTTAGCAGAAATACTATATTAAGCACAAACCCTATAAAAAGCAGAAATACTGTACTATGATTTGGTAGAAAAAACTATAATTAATCAGAAATACTATATTTGGCAGAAATACGGTATTTGGCACCAATCTTATAAAATAGCAGAAATAGTATGATTTAGCACAATAGTAATAACTTAAACAGAAAAATTGGAAAAGCAAAAATGGACAGCTGAAAAAATGATGAACATGCTGAAGGTCCCTCAACTATACTTGTTAAATGAAAAAAATCAGCAAAAAAATCTATAACAGCCACACAATCACAAATATGTACACATAAGAAAACACACATGCACAGAGAGACACACACACAAGATCCAATTCAGTCAACCAGTCTAAATATATTGAATTTGAATCTTAGAATGAGATCATCCCATTAAAAGCCTTTCTCTCTCTCTCTCTCTCTCTCTCTGTCACACACACACACACACACACACACACACACACACACACACACACACACACACACACACACACACACACACACAGGGAGAGAAAAGTGAGTTTCTAGGTCAGCCTGGGAGCTGCTGAATTTGAATCCACCAATCAGAGAGCCTGTGCACTCTTTCCCTCCAAAACAGGTGCATCTTTTTACACACGCAGCACAGAGAGGCACAGGATTATTGCAGCCTATTTCTCATAGTGAGGACTCCCCTCAAACAAATGACCATAATTTCCTAACCGTAGGAGCTAGAACGGTCATTCTTACACTGTTTTGTTCAGAAGAGATGGGGGAATCTTCAAGTGTTGACAATTTATCATTAAAATATGAATTTTTAGAGATATATGACACGGATGACTTGTTGACTTAGAAGCCACGAATTCCCCAATATGCAAATTTGAATACCTGGAGCCCACATACATGATTGGCTGGCTGGGAAGCTGTGCAGGCCCTGATTTGTGGATTTAAATTCCTCAGCCCTCAGATATGATTGGCTGGCTTAGAAGCCATGAAGTCCCCAATATGCAAATTTGAATGCCTCAGGACACATATATGATTGGCTGGGAAACCGTGCAGAACCTGATTTGAAAATTTGAATGTCTAAGTCCTCACAGAGGATTGGTTGCCTGGGGACCAGGCAGAAATATATAGAAATACTATGATTAAGCATAAATACTACATTTAGTAGAAATACTATGTTTTAGCACAAATCCTATAAAAAGCAGAAATACTATAATTTAGCAGAAATACTATATTAAGCACAAATCCTATAAAAAGCAGAAATAGTATGATTAAGCATAAATACTACATTTAGTAGAAATACTATGTTTTAGCACAAATCCTATAAAAAGCAGAAATACTATAATTTAGCAGAAATACCATATTAAGCACAAATCCTATAAAAAGCATAAATACTATATTAAGCACAAATTCTATAAAAAGCAGAAATACTATATTAAGCACAAATCCTATTAAAAGCAGAAATACTATATTAAGCACTAATCTTATGAAATAGCAGAAACAGTATGATTTAGCACAATAGTAATAAGTTAAACAGAAAAATAGGAAAAGCAAAATGGACAGCTGAAAAAATGCTGAACATGCTGAGGGTCCCTCAAATATACTTGTTAAATGAAAAAATCAGCATAAAAATACACAGGGAGAGAGAAGTAAGTTTCTAGGTCAGCCTGGGAGCTGCCGAATTTGAATCCACCAATCAGAGAGCCTGTGTACTTTTTCCCGCCAAAACAGGTGCATCTTTTTACACACGCAGCAGAGAGAGGCACAGGATTATTGCAGCCTATTTCTCATAGTGAGGACTCCCCTCAAACAAATGACCATAATTTCCTAACCGTAGGGGCTAGAGCGGTCATTCTTACACCGTTTTGTTCAGAAGAGATGGGGGAATCTTCCAGTGTTAACAATTTATCATTAAAATGTGAATTTTTAGAGATATACGACATGGATGACTTGTTGACTTAGAAGCCACGAATTCCCCCAATATGCAAATTTGAATGCCTGAGGCCACATATATGATTGGCTGCCTGGGAAGCCGTGCAGGCCCTGATTTGTGGATTTGAATTCCTCAGCCCTCAGATATGATTGGCTGGCTTAGAAGCCATGAAGGCCCCAATATGCAAATTTGAATGCCTCAGGACACATATATGATTGGCTGGGAAACCGTGCAGGCCCTGATTTGAAAATTTGAATGTCTAAGTCCTCACAGAGGATTGGCTGCCTGGGGACCTGGCAGAAATATATAGAAATACTATGATTAAGCATAAATACTACATTTAGTAGAAATACTATGTTTTAGCACAAATACTATAAAAAGCAGAAATACTATAATTTAGCAGAAATACTATATTAAGCACAAATCCTATAAAAAGCAGAAATACTATATTAAGCACAAATTGTATAAAAAGCAGAAATACTATATTAAGCACAAATTCTATAAAAAGCAGAAATACTATATTAAGCACAAATCCTATTAAAAGCAGAAATACTATATTAAGCACAAATCTTGTAAAATAGCAGAAACAGTATGATTTAGCACAATAGTAATAAGTTAAACAGAAAAATTGGAAAAGCAAAATGGACAGCTGAAAAAATGCTGAACATGCTGAGGGTCCCTCAAATATACTTGTTAAATGAAAAAATCAGCAAAAACATGCACAGGGAGAGAGAAGTAAGTTTCTAGGTCAGCCTGGGAGCTGCTGAATTTGAATCCACCAATCAGAGAGCCTGTGTACTTTTT